>NC_053143.1:22211148-23646869 GCF_016808335.1 Panicum virgatum | reverse complement strand
AACACTTACGCAAATCAAGTTGCTCGAATGTGAAGCGTCCTTTATCAACTCAAAAGAACTCACAGAAAAGAAAATAGTGAAGTCGCCAATTTGAAAGTAAATTCAAGGAAATTGTAAAGAGTTGTTTGATTGGATGTGTATCAGTTTTTTCCAGACCTCGCAAGGTCACTATTTATGCCCTAAACTAGACGACTCCTAGTCGATTACGGCAATTACAAGACTTGACGAAAAAGAAACAGATTTCCTAAATTACAGATAAACCGAACTCAACCAGGACTTGGAATCTGAAAAAATCCAACTTTTCCACCGACCTATAAAGTTCCTGCCATCCCTTGCCGGATCCCGCATCATTATGTTGCTTCCTTCCAAATCGGCAGCCTCCTCCACTCCATCAGCAACCTTCTCCATTCCAGCGTTTATCTTGACACGTGTCAAAAAATGGCGTCAACACAAGCCCCCCAGTTCGGAGTAATATATTTTACTCCGAAATTCTTTTTGCGGTCCAATCAACTCCCCCTTCACCCTGTGTGGACTTGATTCATCGCAGTCATCTCCTCGTATCCCGTGCAACATCACACTAAAAACTCTTCTTTGCCCTTCATCCCTTGCTCTCCCATCCACATAAACGAAATACGATGATCCATTTCCTTCTTTTTATCCCAATGCACCCTCAATTAAATTTTGGACCAAAAGACATTCTGTATCCTATAGCCAATCCCATTCTCTCTATTTGGCCTATAAATATAGCCATTGGTCCAGAAAATCCTTCATGCTTCCATTGGCTACAAAACCTTTTGTTCTCTTTCCTTCCCAACCAAAAACCCCAATCTTCCTTCACTTAGCAATGGCGGGCAACATGCGTGCAGGCGAAGTTCCCTCCAACCAGCCTCCAGCACTCCGTCGTCGTCTTGAGAAATGCATTTCCACCCTTACAACCATCTCTCATAGCTTTTTAGACATAACTGACTTCTGATCTTTGCAGAGACGACGAAGGTTCAGGCGCTTCGGGCCATTCCGATCAGGGCAGCCCCTTCTGCGACCTCGACGAAGGTACCCAGGAGCTCATTCGCGATCTCCTCCGCGAAAAAGATGAGGCCCGTCACAACTACACCGAGGAGACCAAGAAGATCCAACGCCTCGAAACCCAACTAGAGGCAGCGTAGATGGATCAATCCATCACCCGCGCTCAACTCACCGCGCAACTCCAAGTAGCCACTAAGCCTTTTCTCTTCCATGCAGCAAATCTTTGCTGCCCTTCTGACTTCCATTTTAACCTTCACCTTCCCAGCTCTGGAGTCTCAAATCCAAGCTCTCCACACCGCAGCCACCACTGCAACAGAAGCATGAATGCTCGAGGCGACACCGTCGTCGCGCGCCTGCAGGACATCCCCAACCGCGTCCAGGAGGTCACCAGCCATGGGGTTCACCGCGGAGCCGCCCTCGCCCTCGCCATTGGTGCAGACCCTGTCTGAGAACGATCTCCGACCTGCACCCAATCTTCCCCGAAGGCGAAGCGTGGGAAGAGTTTGAAGAACTCACTGATGACCTCAGCATGGTAGCCACCACCATCTCTGAGGATGTCAGCCTTGATGTAGTGATCGACAATGTCTTTGCCGATGACTCAGATCAAGAGTAGGATTTAGTTGTTGCAGCCTGATTTACAAATCGGCTTTTGTAAATATAATTATTAACTAATGAATGAACTATTCCTTTTGATCCAGTGTCTCATCACCCAATCATTAACCTACTTACATTTCTGTCCCTCATATCAGACTTTTTATTTTTTGCCCTAAGGTTGATGCATATCGCATCGGCCATGAACTAACCGATGCATTCAAACCACAATCGATCTTTCAACTTTCCCCTATTTTCGTATATTTTCGCACTAAAGGTGATATCTTCCATATCGGCTATGACTCATAATCCAACGATGCAACTATCCATCGGCTACGCGTCTACCCATATACTGGGGTAATACTTTTTTAAGTACTTTCCATTAAGGGCTCTAGAATATTCTTCCCCTTCAAGCGTCTCCAAGATATATGCATTGCTAGGAATACACCGATTTATCCTATATGGACCTTCCCATGGTAGTGACCATTTGCCGAATCTTGAATCCTTAGACCCTATCGGTAGAATCAATTTCCAGTTCAAATCTCCTTGGGCGAAAGCATTAGCCTTGACCTTCTTATCATACCATCTGGCTACTCTAGCTTTATTTGCTTCAACATTTATAAGAGCATTCAACCAATAACTAGCTAGATCTTCCAATCCATCTTTCATCAAGGTTGTGTATTCACTAGTCGTTAACTGATCTTGTAATGCCACACGCCTAGATCCTGTCCTCAACTCCAAAGGAAGAACAGCTTCATGTCTGTACACTAACTGATATGGAGAAATCTTGGTAGCACCATGACAAGCCATCCGATATGCCCATAAAGCTTCATTAAGCGTAGTATTGTAACACCCGGTTTACAAAAGGACATAAACCGAGCAATCATATACATGCCAGGATCAAGTCACACGTATATACAACAGAATGAATAGTATATCACAGCACATATTATATAAAAAGATATAATAAAGCGAGTACGAATGTTATTTATTACATAAATGACAAAATGTCTGATACAGCGGAAGCGTAAAAACATAAACGAAAACTCTCGTCGAAGCTGGGCACCACAGGGACGTCGACTGGGAGACGAACGCCTAGAAGTCCTCGTACTCCTGGTAGCTCTGGGTGAACTCCTCCGCATCGCCGGGAACTAAGCAGCAGTAGGGTGTCCCCAAGAGAACAAGAGCAAAGAGTAGAGTAGGCAATAGTGAGTACACAACTTGTACTCAACAAGTATAACACAAACTATGAGGCTCTAAGGTTGGCTGACTCAACTGCATTAGCTTTTAATCTTGGCAAAATTTTATTAAAGCTATTTACTACAAGTTGATGAATTAGCATACCCCAGTTACATAGTAATTAATCAGAATTATTTATGATACTACTGAGAACCATACCAAACTAAACCACCCGGGGGACCCCCCTAATCAAAGGAAGATAACCCCACTAATCAAAAGGAGGATCTGGGCCGCTCATGACCATGAGCACGGCTAGTATTCAGTTTTACACTCTGTAGAGGTTGCACAACTTTACCCACAAGTCGTTAGCTACGCTAGTTGTTCATCACACTTCCTTAGGTGAGATGGCTAGCAAGCACACTACGAGGCCGTTACAAAGAATATCGTTGGTAAGGAGTAACCGCGAGGGTGGGATCGACGACGATGGAGCAGATCTAGTGGGCGTCAAGACACGTAGCACAGATGAGGCCACTCAGTACGAGGGCCATAGAAGCTTACCACCCCTGCCCCGCAGGTAAGTTACTCCAAACCAAAAAGACCTAATTAGTAAGCCAAGACCATCCCATTCCAGTCTTGTGGTAGCGCTGTTGTCCCAGGTTGTCGCTCTATGAACCAGTCCTTATGGAGAGTGGCCAACCAAGCACTAATCACCATGCTGGCCCCCTAAACCATGTTTCTAGAAAAACCACTTTTTAACGAGACGTGAGCCACTCAAGCGGGCCACTCCCAGAACTAAGTTGCATATACCATTAATCAAATTAATTAAAAAGGACCAAGTGTGTTATAGCGCGGCACCTAGCACAACTAACCAAAATGCAACCCAAAGGATATATAAAGTAATAAAGTGGCTAGGAAAGTCCTTATGGGCATACAGTATTAAAATGCAGTATGAAATTGTATTTAAAAGTAATAGGTGGTGTTCATGTTATACTTGCCTTCCTCAAAGTTCTCCTGCTGCTCAAACTGCTTTGAAGATGGATGCTCCGGGTACTAGTACTCCTCCGAAGGATCAACGTCTAGTCACAATCGCAACGCCAAAACAAGTCCAGCACATACACATACATGCAAACAAGAGCAAACACTAAGAAACAGTACAACAATACATAAAAGCAGCAAACAAAACTGAACTAGAACTACTCTATGCATTACCACGATCGCGTGGACATAAAGAACGCCTAAAACGGAGCTAGAACGCGAAAATTAGGCCCAAAACAAGATTTCAGGACTAAACTGCAAGAAAGCAGGGTTTCTAGGGGCTTCTGCGCAAAAACCAGGGACCTATATGTAATGAAACCTTAGATCTGGGGTCTAACACGCAAAAACTACCAGGCTGGACTGCGGGTTCAAAAACCAGGAAACTCAGGGGCCTAAATGCTAAAAACAGGACCAAACTGGAAATACTTTTGAACTACATGGACTGCGGGTTGATTTCAAAGAAAACCAGGTCTCTTTAGCAAAGTTGCCGGCGCTGACCCTTCTCTGATTTGTTTGACTTCGGGCCGACCGGATCTGGGCCGCAGGATCCCGATCCGACGGTTGAGAAGGGGGGTGTGAGGAGCCGAGGCGGCGTGGGTCGCCAGCGACGCTCCCAGTGGTGGTGCCGCGCTGGAGCTCGCCGGAGTTGGCTGATCCGGCGCTCCAGGGCTTGGTTTGGCCTGGGATTTGGCCCAGGAGCTCGAGCACGGCATGGGTGATCCATGGGGCACTCAGAGAGGCGGTGCGGGGCTTTGAGAAGGGTTCTCGCCGACGAGGGCGGCTCGCGGCAGGGGTTCACCGGCGTGTGGCGTGCGCGCCGTTCCTGTGCTGGGATCCGAGTGCAAAAGGTCCAGTGCGCGTGCCCGGTGCTAAAGCTAACCGGAACCGGGACCACGTGTGCGTGTGTGCTGCAGAGACTCCACCACGACCGAGCCATGTCGCGCGTAGCGGCGAGAACGCCGGCGCACGGCATCTGGCTCACTAGGACGCCCTATGTGCCGTGATTTCTAGCGCAAAAGAAAGGGGGGACCAGGGTTATGCTCACCTAGCATTGAATCGGGCAGGCGTGAGGCGTAGTAGGGTTGACGGCGTCGGTCAGGCGGTGGTGCATGGCGAGGCTCGGCAGCGAGGTCGACATGGGACTCCTCCAGGCGCCTGGAACCCTCGATCTGGTCCGTGTGTGGCCTGTGAAAGTGTACAACGGATCAGAACGGCCTATGGTTCGGCAACGCGAGGAAACGGGGCGGCGGCCGTGTTACCTGCTGCGGCATCCGGGCAAAATTCCGGCGCAGGCGAGGTCCGGGGTCGGGGCAGCAAGCTCGTAGGCGGTCCGGGGGCACGGGACGGAGCTCCAGGGGGTTCTTGGCGGCTTTGGTGCAGCAGAGCGTCGTGGCCGCGGTAGCGGGGTGCGGTGCGGCGGAGCAAGGCGGGCGGCGCCCTAGGGTTTGAGGCTGCGGCTTCGGGGTGGAGACAAGATGCAGGAGAGGCCGGGGATCCCATTTATAGGCCGGCTGAGGCCTAGGCGTGCGTGCCCGGGAAGGAAAGCTCGCCGGGGATCTCGGCGTGACAGGCGCGGCCGTTGCGCGAGGTTGAAGGAGGGCCTGGCGCATGGGGCCGGCGGGTCTGCGAGCGGGGCGAGTGCGTTGCGCGGGCAAGCGGGCCGAAGCGGGAGCGGGCCGTGCGTGGAGAGGAAAAGGGGAACTGGGCCGGCCGGGTTTGGGGTTTTGGGTTGGATTCCGTTTTCTTGTTTTCTGGATTTTCCTTCTCTCTTCTTTCCCAAACACGCTCAAACTAATTTGAATTCAAACAAATTTGAATTCAAACTCCTATGCACTCAAACAAAGAAAACTTATGCACCAGCATGAATGCATAGACAAGTTGAACCTAAGATGAATTTTAATTACTTGTGAAAGAAAATTAAGGTTAAATGCAAGGCTAAGCAAATAAAAACCTTAGAAACTTTATTGAAGCCAATTAAATTTATTATTAAATGTTGAAATTTAAATTAGAGTGTTACAAACCCTACCCCCTTATAGGAATCTCGTCCCCGAGATTTAGCTGGACTGGTTAGCAAAGAAATCTGGATATGTCTTTGTCAACTCATCTTCTCGCTCCCATGTAGCCTCAGCTTCGCTGTGATGACTCCACTGAACTCTGCACATCTTGATGCGCTTGTTCCGTGTAACCCTCTCCGATGTCTCCAGAATCTTCACCGGATGCTTGTATAGGTCAGATCTTCCTGCACATCTAACCCTTCCAGTGGTGCCTGCTCCTCGGGTACTCGTAGACACTTCTTCAACTGAGAAATGTGGAAGACATCATGCACTCCCGAGAGACTGGTAGGCAACTCCAAGTGATAAGCAACTTTGCCTTTCCTCTCTAGCACCTTGAATGGACCAATATACCGAGGTGCTAGCTTCCCCTTGACATTGAATCTGCGACTCCTCGCATCGGGGACACCTTCAGATATACATAATCATCACAACTGAAGGTCAGGTCCCTCCGTTTGCCATCTGCATAACTCTTATGCCTAGTCTGTGCAATGCTCAGATTCTCCCGCATAGTCTGTACCATCTGCTCTGCATCTTCTATAATGTCAGGGCCAAAGAGATGCTTCTCACCAATCTGATCCCAATAAAGAGGAGTCCTGCACTTTCTTCCATACAATGCCTCAAAGGGGGACTTCTTTAGACTGGCCTGGTAGCTGTTATTGTAGGAAAACTCAGCATACGACAGGCACTTATCCCAACTGGTACCATACTGAATAGCGCAAGCTCTCAGTATATCCTCCAACACTTGTTTGGTTCTCTATGTCTACCCATCTGTCTGAGGATGATAGACGGTACTGAAGCGCAGCTTCGTATCCAACGAATCATGGAGCTGCTCCTAGAACCATGAAGTGAACTGAGATGCTCTGTCAGATATGATCTTCTTGGGCACACCATGCAAACAGACAATCCGGAGATGTACAACTCTGCAAGTCTGGCACCGGAGTAAGTAGTGTTCACCGGAATGAAGTGAGCAACCTTCGTCAAACGATCCACTACTACCCATATAGAGTTGTACCCTTTCTGAGTACGAGGCAACCCAACAATGAAGTCCATAGTGATTTCCTCCCATTTCCACTCTGGAATCTTTAATGGCTGTAGCAGACCTGCTGGCCTCTGATGCTCAGCCTTGACACGCTGACAGGTGTCGCAAATAGCCACGTACTCTGCAATGGAACGCTTCATCCCATACCACCAGAATCGTTCCTTAAGATCATAGTACATCTTGGTACTGCCCAGATGAATAGAGTAAGCTGTATCATGAGCCTCACTCAAAATCAACTTTCTGAGATCCTTCACATCTGGCACACAGATCCAGTTCTTATACCACAAGGTACCCTGATCATCCTCTCTGAAATGAGGAGCCTTGCCTTTCTTGAGCAACTCACGAATCTCCTGCAGCTTCTCATCTTCCTTCTGATGCTGCCGGATCTCTGCCTCTAGAGTGGGCTCTGCCTCGAATGCTGCACTCGAAGTATGATGCAAGAAACCTAGACTCAACTGCTCAAATTCCTCGCATAACTCTGGAGGCATCTAGAAGCAATGGCCATGTTGACATAGCATCTTTTGCTCAGAGCATCTGCCACCACATTGGCCTTACCCGAATGATAGTGAATCTCCAGGTCATAATCCGTGACTAGCCATCTCCTCTACCGCATGTTCAGCTCATTCTGTGAAAATATACTTGAGGATCTTGTGATCAGTGTAGATATCACACTGCTGCCCGTACAAGTAATGCCTCCAAATCTTCAGAGCATGCACAACTACGGCTAACTCAAGATCATGAGTGGGATAGTTCAGCTCATGCCGACGTAACTGCCGTGAAGCATAAGCAATCACTCTGCCCTCCTGCATCAAGACACAACCAAGACCATCCTTCGAAGCATCACAATATATGGTGAACCTCTTGCTCTGGTCTGGCAGAGTAAGGACTGGCGCCGTAGTCAACCTCTTCTTCAACTCATTGAATGCCATCTGACGCTCATCAGTCCATATGAAATCCGCATTCTTCTCTAGCAAAGAAGTCAAGGGCTTCACAATTTTTGAGAAATTCTCAATGAACCTCCGATAATATCCTGCTAAGCCCAAGAAGGACCGGACTTTCTTCACCGTCTGCGGTGTCTCCCACTCGAGCACATGCCTTCCTTGGAGATGATATGACCGAGGAATGGAACCTTGTCAATCCAGAACTCGCACTTGCTGAACTTAGCATACAGCTGATGCTCCCTCAATCTCTGCAACACGAGCTTCAGATGAACTTTATGCTCTGCCTCTGACTTGGAAAAGATCAGGATATCATCAATAAAGAGTACCACGAAGACATCCAGATAATCCATGAAAACCTTGTTCATCAGGTGCATGAAGAAAGCCGGGGCATTAGTCAAGCCAAAAGACATGACCGTGTACTCATATAGCCCGTACTTGTAGGTGAATGACGTCTTCGGAATATCCTCGGGACGGATCCTCAGCTGAAAATAACCCGAACGCAGATCAATCTTCGAAAATACACAAGCACCTCGATGCAGATCAAAAAGATCCTCAATACAGGGCAGTGGATGCTTGTTCTTGATGGTAACTGCGTTCAGATCCCGATAATCGACGCACATTCTCTTCGAACCATCCTTCTTATCTACTAACAACGGAAAAGCCCAAGGAGAAAGCTGTGATGGATATAGCCCTTGGCTAGCAACTCATCAATGGTCTTCTTGACTTCCTCATGCTCTATAGGTGCCATGCGGTAGGGCCGCTTTGCAATAGGAGCTGTGCTAGGCAAGAGATCAATAGAAAACTCAATGTCGCATTCAGGCGGCATACCTGGCAAATCATCCGGAAAGACATCCGGGAACTCAGAAACCACGTGAATACCATCCGTGGGTCTAACCTCCATCTGATGAAGAAATCCATAATTCTCCGTAGCACTGACCGTCACCTCTTGGCCATCAGATGCTGACAAGTGAACTGTCCGCTGAGCACAATCAATACGAACTCCCCATCTGGTAAGGGTCTCCATTCCCAAAATCACATCTATCCCCAAGGAACTCTACCCCCCTTATGACAATACTAACTCTGGAGCATATAGAACATGTATGTATCTGGCCCCCAGGTGAGGTAACTACCATAGCTTTCCTCATACAAGAAACTGGTATACGATGCTGCTTGGCAAATGACTTGGAAATGAAAGAATGAGTAGCCCAGTATCGAAAAGCACTGTAACTGGGTGGGAGTTGACCATGAACGTACCAATAACCATGTTAGGAGCCTCGGCCGCTGACTCGGCTGTCACGTGGTTCACCCGGCCCTGTGCTGGTGCCCTGGGCTGAGCTAGGCGCCCCTGCTGCCCCGCCTACGCCTTCCGGGGGCAAGAGTTGGCATAGTGCCCCGGCTGGCCGCAGTGATAGCACGCGCGAGGGAGTGCTGGAGCCTGCTGTCCACAGGAGGAGCTGCCTGCCGTGGAGCCTGAGGTGCTGGGAGCTGGTGGAGCGACACGAGCCGGAGGTGCCGGAAACCTCTGACCCTGCAACGCCTGCTGCTGCTGTCGAGGGGTGCTGCTGCAGCCACTGCTGGTACTGCTGGGGCGGCCGATACTGCTGCTGCTGAGGCGGCTCGAAGCGGGGACGGGTGTTGCTGCCGGATGCAACTGGAGTGATCTTCCTCTTCTTATCCTTCATCTCCCGGTGCTTGCGCTCCGTGTTGAGCGCGCTGTCAACCAGATGGTTGAAGTCGTCGAAGCGGAGATTGAGCAGCGCGTACTGGATGTAGTCCTCAAGACCCTCCATGAAGTGTTTCTACTTCTCGCGGTCATCCGCGACCTTGGCAGGGGCGTAACGAGCGAGCCGAAGGAAACGGTCACGGTACTCCGTCACCGTCATAGTCTCCTGAAGTGAAAAAGGATGATGTATGATGAAGGATTAGCTTAACTTTTCCTATTTCAAAAGGATAGAACAAGGGAGGTCTTAGCTCAAAAGGAAATGCTGAAGGATTATATCTGGATTTACCTGCTTAAGCGCAAGGAACTCCTTCTTCTTCGTCTTCATCACGCCCGCTGGGACATGGTGGCTGCGGAACCGCTCCCGGAACTGGGTCCAGGTGAAAGCCTCGCGGTCCTGAATCCAGTGGGACTCCCACCAGTCCAAAGCTGCCCCTCGT
Source organism: Panicum virgatum (assembly GCF_016808335.1). NCBI lineage: Eukaryota > Viridiplantae > Streptophyta > Magnoliopsida > Poales > Poaceae > Panicum > Panicum virgatum. The sequence goes on along the minus strand of NC_053143.1, from coordinate 23,636,847 downwards.
AGCTGTCCTGCTGCGTACAGGACACGCTCCCGATCATCGCACTGGGCGATGTCCAACTGGCGCTCCACTGCACGGAGCCAGTCATCTGCCTGAAGTGGTCAGATGTGTGGGAGAACGTCGGCGGGTGACCCCTCAGAAACTCCGTGCGCCTGTCGCGGGGCTGCTGTGGTGGAGGCAGAGGCAGCGACTGAGCGTGGACCTGCTGCAGTGCCTGAACGGTGTTGTTCAGGGTGGCCATCATCTGCATCTGGAGCTGGAAAACTGGTCCGAGTCAAGGGTGGAGGCATCGGCATCCAGTACCCTGGTTGTTCTGCCCCTGCTGGCTAGAACCGGAACTGGTGCTCCTAGAGTTCACCATCTGATTTGAACAAAGATGTATGAGCAAAGATATTGCAGAAATAATTTCAGACGGATATGATATCTCTCTGCAAGCAAGACTTGGCATGATAATGTAGACAAGGATAGAGTGCATGGTTTTACCCTAACGGTCTAACTCCTTTTATAATTAATTAAACTTTAACTTAAGAGCGGATTTCACTAAACAAATTTAACTACTAAGCTATGCAATTAACCAAAGATCCAAATCAAACATTTGCACAATAACAGACATACAAATTTTATACTTTAGTCGAGTTTAACACACACACTCGAATAACACAACGCGTCGCAGAACGTTCTATCGCACTATTATAGAGGGTCATTTAGCTTACACCTATGATGGTCAGTCGACTTACATCAGGCCAAAAATCTACGGAAACTAATTCTATAGAGAAAAATCAAGGCAAGACGAGTAAAATCTTAGAATTCAAGATATAATAGCAAAATAGTTTCAGCAGACAAGGCTTAGACAGAAGAAGACCCAAAACTCGACCAGTTCTATCTAGGGCTTTCGTCCTACAGTCGATATAGCTCTGATACCACTCTGTAAACACCCGGTTTACAAAAGGACATAAACCGAGCAATCATATACGTGCCAGGATAGTGTCACACGTATATACAACAGAATGAACAGTATATCACAGCATATATCACGTAAAAAGATATAATAAAGCAAGTATGAATGTTATTTATTACATAAATGAAAAAATGTCCTGATACAAGCGGAAGCGTAAAAAAACATATACGAAAACTCTCGTCGAAGCTGGGCACCACAAGGGACGTCGACTGGGAGACGAACGCCTAGAAGTCCTCGTACTCCTGGTAGCTCCGGGTGAACTCCTCCGCGTCGCCGGGAACTGAGCAGCAGTAGGGTTTCCCCAAAGAGGAACAAGAGGAAAAGAGTAGAGTAGGCAAGAGTGAGTTACACAACTTGTACTCAACAAGTATAACACAAAACTATGAGGCTCTAAGGTTGGCTGACTCAACTGCATTATCTTTTAATCTTGGCAAAATTTTATTAAAGCTATTTACTACAAGTTGATGAATTACCATACCCCAGTTACATAGTAATTAATCAGAATTATTTATGATACTACTGAGAACCATACCATACCAAACCACCACCGAGGAACCCCCCCCTAATCAAAGGAAGATAACCCCACTAATCAAATGGAGGATCTGGGCCGCTCATGACCGTGAGCACGGCTAGTATACAGTTTTACACTCTACAAAGATTGCACATCTTACCATAAGTCGTGAGCTACCTAGTTGTTCATCACACTCCTTAGGTGAGATGGCTAGCAAGCACACTACGAGCCGTTACAAGAATCTCGTTGGTAAGGAGTAACCGCGAGGGTTGGATCGGCGACGATGGAGCAGGTCTAGGTGGGCGTCAAGACATGTAGCACAGATGAGGCCACTCAGTACGAGGGGCCATAGAAGCTTACCACCCCTGCCCCGCAGGTAAGTTTACTCCAAACCAAAAAGACCTAATTAGTAAGCCAAGACCATCCCATTCCAGTCTTGTGGTAGCGCTGGTTGTCCCAGGTGTGTACGCTCTATGAACCGGTCCTTATGGGAGTGGGCCAACCAAGCACTAAGCAACCGTGCTGGCCCCCTAAACCATGTTTCTAGAAAAACCATTTTTTAACAAGACGTGAGGCCACTCAAGCGGGCCACTCCCTGAATTAAGTTGCATATACCATTAATCAAATAAATTGAAAAGGACCAAGTGTGTTATAGCGCGGCACCTAGCACAAACTAACCAAAATGCAACCCAAAGGATATATAAAGTAATAAAGTGGCTAGGAAAGTCCTTATGGGCATACAATATTAAAATGCAGTATGAAATTGTATTTAAAAGTGATAGGTGGTCTTCATATTATACTTGCCTTCCTCAAAGTTCTCCTACTGCTCAAACTGCTGTGAAGATGGATTTTCACGGTACTGGTACTCCTCCGAAGGATCAACGTCTATCACAATCGCAATGCCAAAACAAGTCCAGCACATACACATACATGCAAACAAGAGCAAACACTAAGAAACAGTACAACAATACATAAAAACAGCAAACAAAAACTGAGCTAGAACTACTCTACGCATTACCACGATCGCGTGAACATAAAGAACGCCTAAAACGGAGCTAGAACGCGAAAACTAGGCCCAAAACAAGGTTCAGGGACTAAACTGCAAGAAAGTAGGGTTTCTAGGGGCTTCTGCGCAAAAACTAGGGACCTATATGTAATTAAAACATAGATCTGGGGTCTAACTCATAAAAACTACCAGGCTGGACTACGGGTTCAAAAACCAGGAAACTCAGGGGCCTAAATGCTAAAAACAGGACCAGACTGGAAATACTTTTGAACTACATGGATTGCGGGTTGATTTCAAAGAAAACCAGGGTCTCTTAGCAAAGTTGCCAGTGCTGACCGTTCTCTGATTTGTTTGACTTCGGGCCGACCGGATCTGGGCCGCAGGATACCGATCCGATGGTTGAGAGGGGGGCGTGAGGAGCCGAGGCAGCGTGGGTCGCCGGCAACGCTCCCCGCGGTGGTGCCGCGCTGGGGCTCGCCGGAGTTGGCCGATCCGGAGCTGCGGGGCTTGGTTTGGCCTGGGATTTGGCCCAGGAGCTCGAGCACGGCATGGGTGATCCACTGGGGCACTCAGAGAGGCGATGCAGGGCTGGGAGAAGGGTTTCTCGCCGACGAGGGGCGGCTCGGCGCGGCAGGGGTTCACCGGCGGTGAGGCGTGCGCGCCGTTCCTATGCTGGGATCCGAGTGCAAGAGGTCCAGTGCACATGCCCGGTGCTAAAGCTAACCTGAACCGGGACCACGTGCGTGTGTGTGTAGTGCTGCAGAGACTCCACCGACGACGGAGCCATGGCACGCGCGGCGGCGAGACGCCGGCGCACGGCGTCCGACTCACTAGGACGCCCTATGTGCCGCGATTTCTAGCGCAAAGACAGGGGGGACCCACGGTATGCTCACCAAGCACTGAATCGGACAGGCGTGAGGAGTAGTAGGGTTGACGGTGTCGGTCAGGCGGTGGTGCATGGCGAGGCTTCGGCAGCGAGGTCGACGCGGGGACTGCTCCAGGCGCCTGGAACCCTCGATCTGGTCCGGTGTGGCCTGTGAAAGTGTAAACGATCAGAACGGCCTATGGTTCGCCAACGGCGAGGAAACGGGGTGGCGGTCGTGTTACCCTGCAACGGCGTCCGGGCAAAATTCCGCGCAGGCGAGGTTCCGGGGTCGATGGCAGCAAGCTCATAGGTGGTCCGGGGGCACGGGACGGAGCTCCAACGGTGGTTCTTGGTGGCTGTGGTGCAGCAGAGCGGCGTGGCCGCGGGCCAGTGCCGGGGTGCGGTGCGGTGGAGCAAGGCAGGTGGCACCCTAGGGTTTGAGGCGGCGGCTTCGAGGTGGAGACGAGATGCAGGAGAGGCCGGGGATCCCGTTTATAGGGCGGCTGAGGCCTAGGCGTGCGTGCCCGGGAAGGAAGCTCGCCGGGGTTCTCGGCGTGACAGGCGCGGCCGTTTGCGCGAGGTTGATGGAGGGCCTGGCGCATGGGGCCAGCGGGTCAACGAGCGGGGCGAGCGCGTTGCGGCGGGTGAGCAGGCCGAAGCGGGAGCGGCCGTGCGCGGGGAGGAAAAGGGGGAACTGGGCCGGCCGGGTTTGGTGTTTTGGGCTGGATTCCGGTTTTCCTGTTTTCTGGATTTTCCTTCTCACTTCTTTCCCAAACACACTCAAACTAATTTGAATTCAAACTCCTATGCACTCAAACGAAGAAAACTTATGCACCAGCATGAATGCACAGACAAGTTGAACCTAAGATGAATTTTAATTACTTGTGAAAGAAAATTAAGGTTAAATGCAAGGCTAAGCAAATAAAAACCTTAGAAACTTTATCAAAGCCAATTAGATTTATTATTAATTGCTGAAATTTAAATTAGAGTGTTACAAGTATGCCACCGCCTTGGCTGTTCATCAATTTTTCTTTGATCAACTTAATGACACCTTTGTTCGATGCTTCTGCCTGACCATTAGCTTAAGCATAATATGGAGTGGAATTCAACAATTTAATCCCCATATTGGTGGCAAACTCCTCAAATTCTCCAGACGTAAACATAGTCCCCTGATCGGTCGTAATAGTCTGAGGAATACCAAGCCGATAAATAATGTGCTCCCTGACAAATTCCACCATATCTCTGGATGTCGCATTCTTCAAAGGAATTGCCAATATGAACTTATGATTTTTACTAGATGGAGGATATATCTGACCGATCAAATCAATTCCCCACCCTTTGAACGGCCACAGCTTAATTATAGGATTCATAGCCGATACAGGGGCCCTTTGCACACTGCCAAATTTCTGACACTCTAGACAACCTCTATAATATGCAAAATAATCTTCCAACATTGTCGGCCAAAAGTACTCATTCCTCCTAATCATCCATTTCATTTTAAAAGCCGACTGATGGGACCCGCAAACACCTTCATGTATCTCTCCCATTATAATTCTAGATTCTTCTTTATCAAGGCACTTGAATAATACTCCATCAATCGTTGGATAATATAATTCTATCCCCTAAAGGATGGATTAAATTTTCCTAAGTCCACCCACGGAAATGTCCCCTGCTGAGGAGGGAAACCTTCGTGCACCCAGAAAAACTGTCCCCAGAAATACAACTCTATCGAAATCTACGACAGGGATTGATTGCATGATGGTTCAACGCGCCATCAACGGCCACGGTCGCTCGGATCGTCCGCTTCAACGCGGACGCGCGCTCCCCCGCCTCCCTCTGTGCACCATCCGCGCTCGTCGCACTGCAGCAGCCAGGGTTCGAAACCCAGCATTCACATCTTTTTTCCCCGCCCTTCTCCACCCGTGACCAAAAATCCCTCGCGGGCGCTAGGGCCGGCGCCCAGATCTCCTGCGCCGCCATCTCCCCCTCCCTCCTCACTCGCCCGCGCCGCACACCACGGCCGCCCTCACCCGTGCCAGCCGCCACCATGCGCTTCGGCCAGCGCCGCTTGCAGGCTCCTCTCTCTGGCGAGTGGGCCAGGGAACGGACAGGACACCACAGCTCCACCCCGGTGCAGAGGCTAGGGGCGCTGCCGCTCATGGAGGCCGGGCCTCCGTCGCGGCATCCCAGTCGGTGCTCGATCTGCCTAGGTGCGCCCCCCACCTTCTCTCTCTCTGGCTGCGCCGCCGCCTCCAGCTGCCGGCAGCTACACCCGACACCGGTCCCCCAGATCTGGCGTGCCTCCTTGCTGGCGGCCGGCGACAGCGTGCGGCGGCGCTCGGGTGGAGGAGGACCCACGGGTGCTCGGGCGGATCTGCCCCGTCGCACGCGTTCTCTTCCTCGTCCCCCCGTCCGCCTGCCCACCGCGCATCCTCCTCCGCCCACTGGCGTCACACGCGTCCTCCGCCCGGCCCCCGGCGCACGCCTCCTCCTCCTCCGCTGGCATGTTGGCCTCCTGCTCCTCCTCTTCTGCTGCCTCCCAATGCTCCGCGGAGAGCGATTTCTCCGTGCTCATCGGACTTGGGCTTCCTATTCTCGAGCGACGCCCGGGTCGGAGGAAGTGCTTGTAGCGTGGTGGCCTATTGTGAGTCGCACACGCCGCCCCAATGTTCATCCTTCCGTCTGAAACTGAATCTCTCCTTCTGCCCATTGATGTTGAGTTGGATTACTCCAACTCCCGCATCAATGTGTGCGTTTGTCATACTCAAGAATGGCCTTCCCAATATGAGAGGGATCTGAATGTCGACTTCCATGTCGAGGATGTCAAAATCAACGGGGACAAAGAAATTCTGTATTTTCATCGGAATATCCTCGGCGATCCCCACGGGATGATGAATCGATTGGTCTGCTAGCTGCAAACACATGGTAGTAGGAGCGTGGTTAAATTACCTTTGGCATGATGCTGATGCTTGCTCGCAGATCGCAAAGAGCGTGGTTAAAGTGTTGAGCTCCGATGGAACATGTGATGGTGGGGCATCCTAATTTCTTCTTCTTCTCCAGGAGAGGGTTGAGTATAGCTGTGCTACACTCACCCATAAACTGCACGACCTCAGTGGACGGCAGGACCCTCTTATTGCCAAGGATATCCTTGAGATACTTGGCGTATGTGGGAACCTGCATGGTATCAAGAAGTGGTGTGTTGCCATAAAGCTTCTTAATTACCTCGATGAACTTGTCGAATTGCTCATCGGCCACCGGCCTCCTTTTCTGCTCTAGAAACGATAAGGCGGTTGTATCGTGATTAGTCCCGTGAAGTTCTAGGGGGTTCCACAGGGTCTTTCTGGGTAGCAATGGTATTGGATTCTTCGGCCTCCTCCAGCACCCCCGTTTTCAGCATCGGTATTCCTAGCGGTTACGGTCTTCCGCCGTGTACCTGCATCCTGCGGAACACATGGTTTTCTACGCGGATTGTCTTGCCCGCACAGATACCGCATTCACACTTTCTTTTGGGTTAACTTCTGATTTCTTGGGAAGCTCCCCCGTGTTATGGTTATGACAGGATGAGTCCAGCTGAGTTATTTTGGTCGCTATCAATTTATTGAAACTCAACTGATTTTGAATAACAGAGTTAAACCCCTCTAGTTGCACAGCCAAAGATTCAAGAGTTTTATCATTAGCAAGAAATTTCTTACTAATATTGTCATTAATTTGTTTTTTTCCGTACATGAAGTCTTTAAGCGAGGGCTGAAAACTATTATTAAAATTGTTACATTGTTGTTGGCCGAAGGGGAGGTCGGGTTTAGAATTCCAACCTTGCTGAGGACGACAGTCTGAGTCATTGGGAGTGTTGTTCTCATCCTCTTGAGTGAATGGGCAAAATTTGCCCGAGTGTCCAGTATTGCCACATTTCTCACATGTTATCTGAGACTCCATAGTCTGGATAACCTCCTGGTGTGGAGATTTCAGCTTTTTCATGAGAAGATCCATCTTGACTGCCAGTATATTGACACTGTCAATTTCATGTATTCCTTTTGCATGGGCTAGTTGCCTATCTCCCTTCCAACTCTGGTTGGAAGCAACCTTGTCGATGAGCGTTCTAGCTCCTGCAACATCGAGGGAGAGGAATGCTCCTCCCGCTGCTGCATCCATGTGATCTTGCGATCGCTGGTTCAGGCCATGGTAGAAGTTCTGAATGATAAGACATTCTTCCATGCCGTGGTGTGGGCATGCTGCAATGTATTCCTGAAGACGCTCCCAGGCTTCAAGGACTGTCTCATCCTGGAGTTGCTGAAAACTGGAAATCATATTCTGAAGGGCGTTGGTTTTGCCTAATGAAAGTACTTGACCAGAAAAGCATTGGCGCACGCATCCCAAGTGTCGAATCCTTCCTTGTAGGTGTAGAACCACGTCTTTGCTTTCCCAAGCAAAGAGAATGGGAACAGCCGAAGGCAAACATTATCCATCGTAGTGCCTTTTGGGTTGATTATGCTGCTCACTTCCAGAAAATTCTGCAGATGAGAGTTGGCATCCTCTGATGCCTTTCCGCAGAAGGGACTTGCTTGGACCATGTTGACAAGCCCAGTCTTCATCTCAAAGCCATCAGTGCCTTGGTCATTGGTCAGTCCAGTAGGGATATGGCTATTGGACGGGCCTGAGAATTAACGGAGTGTCTTCTGAGCCATGGGTATTGAAGCTGATGTTGTCAAAACCTTGATCCTAAGAAAATTCCTTCTGGTAGGACGACTATGCGTCAAATAATCCACCCAATTCTTTGTGGATCTGAGTTGAAGTGATATGGTAGATTGAAACTGGTCCTGCACTGCTCTGCAGAAATCACAATGATCCGAGAGAAATGGTAATCCCGCTAAAATTAGCGGGGATAAATTAGTAAATTTTATCAAACTATTCGACGATATCTTTAGCCAATTGCTTCCCCGGCAACGGTGCCAGAAATACTTGTTGGTGTTTCTTATGCTCAATAGAATATGGATTCCACAAGCGCACAAAATCACCGCTGTAGCACTTCATCTTGGAGTATTGCAGGGTATCATAATTTTTCTCAGGGAACCACTATGGTTACAGAGTGTCGAAGAATCGAATGACAAACTTTACTAAAGATGTCAACCGACTAACTTAGTGGGGGTAAGCCTGATAAGATAGATAAGATAATGGCCAACGATGACCGTCTGACACAGGAGACTCTAATCCTTAGAGTGGTAAGCAGCTGGGAGGACAACGAGCAAGAAAGACTCCTAAAACACTTCTAAACTATCGAGCTAGCCTCTCTAGACAAAACTTTGCTTCTAACTAGTTATCGGGAACCTAGAGCTTACTTCGGCGACCTCTGGGAAGGACTTAGAATGGGATGAGAAGGGAGTCCAACGGTAGTCGGCACTACTGCTATGAAAACACCCGAACGTGGTGGATCATAAGGGACGGACAGGGCTGTCACCACCTGCCTCCTACCACAACGGTGCCGTGGGGTGGAACACACTTTCTATCTAACACTGAGCTCAGACACCTCGTCCGTACTCAGTGTTAGGATTTCTCTTGACGCGTTTAAGAGAAATCCCCCTCAACCTAGGGGACTGACTTGAGCCCTCTAGTCCGGGTGAGAAAACCCATAAGGTAAGATCTCGAAAAACAAGATAGACAACAAAGCCTAGCTAGAGGAAAGAACTTCCGCACTCAAACAAGATAACTTGATAAATGTCAAAGGAAAAGATACAAGAGCTATACCCGACTTCCGATGACGACTCCGAAATGCCGAGACAAGCTCGACTCCTCTCTAACTCCCAAACTACCTAACCTACTCTAGAAACTAAGAATGAGAGAAGAGAACTCCTTTTGGTGTGTGTGTACAAGTGAAGGATGGGGGTGCTATTTATAGATGCTAGAGGTCGGTATTTGGCCGAGCATCAGTTGTACGCAGTTGTGGCGGTTGTGCTTAACTTCCACACCAAAACTGAGCTTGAGACACTGCAAAGTGGGGCCGGCCGGCCTAGGATTTCCTCCGTTTGGCGCTGACCTTCCAGTGGACGCTCCTGCTCTTCTCTAGATGGCGGTGGATGGTTGCTTCGGTTTGACGCAGACAATTTGTAGGCCGGCCGGCCTCTCCTAGGCCGGCCAGCCTGAGTTTGGCACGACTCGGCCCTCCGTTTCACCAACTTCTTGATGTATGAAGTCCAGAGAGGTGACTCCGGGCCAAAAGTGTAGGGATATGCGTAGAGAAAACAAAAGTTTTCTACCGCATAAACCAGGAACAACTACTGTTATAGATCACGAGATTACCACTAGACACATGGGTGCGGAACTTCTGAAGCGCGTCGATGTCATGCAGATGGAAGCTGACAGTGTAGTTGCGAGAACCTCCTCACGTGCAGCTCGTCCTTGTGCAGCAGATGCGGCACCTCCAAGGTATCCACACGTACGGGAAGAAGCGTCGTCCTCTGGACTGCTAGATCCGCGAGAGCGACCTAGGGTTTGGGCACGAGAGAGGGACGGCCAGGGAAGAGAGGGGGGCAGCAGTTAGGGTTTTGGGATGGCTGGTTTGGGCCCCCCTCCCCCATATTTATAGCCCCTAGGGGCACCCCTAGGTGGGCTCCACTTGGGCCCCACCTTAGCTGCCCCCTTTGGGCCTTACTAGGCCCATTAGTGCGCTTAATTCTAATCTGATTTGGATCTCATCCTTATCAGGCTTCTTCCCTTCAGTGTGTGACCCTATGGGCTCACGTGCGAATAGATCGCCCAAGTACTCTCACTTGGCCCAATAGTAGACAGCGGCCTCTTGCAAGATATGTCAACTCCTATACGCACGCAAAGATCATATCAGATGAGCCGTCACAATGCAATATACATGTTGTTCCTTTTGCCTCACGATATTTGGTCTAGCTCTAAGCTGACCTCTCTTTTCTCGATGCTGTGATTCAGGTCTTTGGTTAACACTTAACCCCAGCATGGCCATGCACTTCTTGATCTGAATGACTCGAGGGCCCCAGAGATATCTCTCTCATATAGAGAGGGGTAAATCCCATCTCGACCGACCATGTCTCACAACAAGCTTCTTGACAAACCCAAAAAATCACCTTTATAACTACCCAGTTACAGTGTAGCGTTTGATGGCCCCTAAGTAAGTCGGTTCACATCTTGAGTACATGCGACAATCTCAAGTCTAAGGACACAACACACATATTGTGTAATGAGAAATCACCATCTCTCGTGTTGGGTCAGTTCAGTCTCATGTCTCACATGAGCCCACATTATTAGTTTGACATCTCCATGTCCATGACTTGTGAAACATAGTTATCAACCAACACATGAGTCTAATATTCATGTATGTCCTTGGATGAACTCCGACTAGGAACCTCTTTAGAATAACCATACAAGTAAAGAGCTTCACAAACAATTCACATAATTGTCAATCAATACAAGTTGCCTTTCATGGATATTCAAGGAACACTTCATTAATCATGAATACAAGGAATTATGATCATCTCTATGATTGCCTCTAGGGCATATTTCCAACAGTCTCCCACTTGCACTAGAGTTAATCTAGAATGTATCTAATACCCATTGCTCTTGTGTGCGCCTCATGCTTGGGCTGCGGAAGAGGTTTTGTCAGCGGACCTGAAACATTCAAATCCGTGTGTATTTTGCATATCTTGATTTCACCCTGTTCAACGAACTCTCGAATAAGATGGAATTGCCGCATAACGTGTTTGCTCTTTTGGTGATTCCTTGGCTCCATTGCTTGCGCAATAGCCCCACTGTTGTCACAGAAAAGATCCAACAGACTGGATACATGCGGAAACACACCAAGCTCAATAAGGAACTTCCTTATCCAAACACCTTCCTTTGCGGCTTCGGAAGCCGCGATGTACTCGCCTTCCGTTGTAGAATCGGCCACGGTCTCCTGCTTGGAACTCTTCCAGCTAACAGCACCACCATTTATTGTGAACACAAAGCCTGATTGGGACTTTGTATCGTCTTTGTCGGTTTGTAAACTAGCATCAGTGTAACCCGTTACCACAAGCTCCTCCTTACCTCCATAGAATAGAAACACATCCTTAGTTCTTCTCAAGTACTTAAGAATGTTTTTCACAGCTGTCCAGTGACTCTCACCTGGTTCAGACTGGTACCTACTCGTAACACTTAGAGCATAAGAAACATCTGGGTGAGTACTTATCATTGCATACATAATAGATCCAATTGCCGAGGCTTATGGAAATTTGCCCATGCGCTCCCGCTCATCAGCCGTCGTAGGACACTGAGTCTTGCTAAGATGTATGCCATGTGACATAGGAAAGAACCCTTTCTTTGCCTCCTCCATGTTGAACAGTTTCAACACTTTGTCAATGTAAGTATCCTGGCTTAATCCTATAAGCCTTTTCGATCTATCTCTATAGATCTTGATGCCCAAAATGTATGCTGCTTCTCCTAAATCCTTCATCGAAAAACTATTTTTCAGTGAAGTCTTTACAGACTCCAGCATAGGAATGTCATTTCCAATCAACTATATGTCATCCACATACAGGATTAGAAATGCAACAAAGCTCCCACTTTCCTTCTTGTAAACACAAGCTTCTTCTTCATTTTTAATGAAGCCAAACCCTTTGACTACTTCATCAAAACAAATGTTCCAACTCCGAGATGCTTGCTTCAATCCATAAATGGATTTGCGAATGCTTGCAAATCTTTCCAACATTGGTCGGATCGACAAAACCCTCGGGCTGCATCATATACACGTCCTCGGTCAGATTTCCATTCAGGAAAGCTGTTTTGACATCCATCTGCCATATTTCATAGTCGAAATATGCAGCAATAGCTAGAATAATCCGAACAGATTTAAGCATCGCTATGGGCGAGAACGTCTCATCGTAGTCAACTCCTTGAACTTGTCGAAAACCTTTTACAACAAGTCGAGCTATATGGATGTTAACATTTCCATCCATATCTTTTTTCTTCTTATAGATCCATTTGCACTCTATGGTTTTTACACCATTAGGCGGGTCAATTAAGTTCCAAACTTGATTTTCTCTCATGGACTCTATTTCGGATTTCATGGCTTCCTGCCATTTCACAGAGTCAGGGTCTACCATCGCTTTTGCATATGTCGCAGGCTCATCATTGTCTAACAATAATAATTCTCGCGCTTGGCGGAGCCTTGCTGACCTTCGTGGTTGTGGCGGTGCTTCTCTTGCCATAGGCATCTCTACTTGTTCCGCTACATTAGCATCACTTGTAGAGTCTTGCCTTATAGGCTCATCTCGAACTTCTTCGAGTTGCACTGTCCTTCCACTTTTCTCTCCTTTGAGAAACTCTTTCTCTAAGAAAACTCCATTTCGAGCGACAAACACTTTGCCCTTCGATCGGTTGTAGAAGTAATACCCTAAAGTTTCCGTTGGGTATCCCATGAAAATGCACTTATCCTATTTGGGGGTAAGCTTGTCCGACTGGAGACGTTTGACAAATGCTTCACAACCCCAAATCTTTAGAAAAGACAAACTGGGAGTCTTTCCAGACCACATCTCATATGGTGTCTTAACTATGGATTTAGATGGTACCCTGTTTAGTGTGAAAGTTGTTGTTTCTAGAGCGTAACCCCAAAATGATAACGGTAGGTCCGACTGGCTCATCATCGATCGAACCATGTCCAACAGAGTTCGATTACATCGCTCAGACACATCGTTTCTCTGAGGTGTTCCAGGCGGCGTAAGTTGTGGAATAATTCCACAATTCTTCAGATGATTGCTAAATTCGTAGCTTAGATATTCGCCTCCGCGATTAGATCATAAAGCTTTAATCTTCTTGCCACGCTGATTTTCAACTTTATTCTGAAGTTCCTTGAACTTTTCAAAGGTTTCATACTTATGCTTCATCAGGTAGACATATCCATATCTACTCAAATTATCAGTAAAAGTTATGAAGTATTGGAATCTTCCACTGGCAGTCGAACTCATTGGTCCACATACATCAGTATGTATGAGTTCCAGCAAGTCTGATGCTCTCTCTGGAAATCCTATGAATGACGTCTTGGTCATCTTGCCCATCAAACAATCTTCGAATGTCTCGTATGATTCAAAATCAAACAAAGTTAGAAGTCCATCTGAATGGAGTTTTTTCATGTGTTTCTCACTTATATGACTGAGACGATAGTGCCACATGTAGGTAGGATTCAAATCATTAAGCCGAGGCCTTTTAGCACTTACATTACAGATAGGTGAATCATCAAGATTTAAAACAAATAGCCCATTCTTAATGGACGCAAAAGCCACAAACATATTATTCTTAGAGATCGCACAACCATTGTTTTCACTTGCAAAAGAATAACCATCTTTCATCAAACATGAAGGAGACACAATGTTTCGACTTAGACTAGGAACAAAATAACAATTATTAAGCACCAAGACAAATCCTGATGGTATTCATCGTTCCGACGGCCAAACCAGCAACTCTTGCATTATTGCCGACGCAGAAATCGACTTCACCTTTTTCAACGCTTCTACTCTTTGTCATTCCCTGCATCGAATTGCAAATATGAACAACTGATCCGGTATCAAATACCCAAGAATTGACATAAGAGTCAGCGAGAAATATTTCTGCAATATGAACAACAAGCGTACCTAAAGTGGAAGAATGATTCTTCAACGAGGCTACGTACAGCTTGCAATTCCTCTTCCAGTGCCCTGGCTGGTGACAATGAAAGCACTCCTTATCCGCAGTTGGTCCAGGTTTAGCCTTGGTTGCTGGGTTTGGCTTTGGATTCACAACCTTAGCCTTACCCTTTTTCTTCCAAGAAGAACTTTTTTTTCTTGAAGGTAGGCTTGTTCTGGACAGCCATCACATGGCCACCGCTAATGCTTTTCTTGATGTCACTCTCGGCTATCTTGAGCATGCCGCACAGCTCATTCAAGCCCTTTTCAGCCCCGTGCATATGGTAGTTCGAGATGAAGTTCCCATAGCTCGGCGGTAAAGAGACGAGAATGAAATCAATGGCCAACTCTTGGCCAAGTGGGAAGCCCAGCTTCTCCAACCTCTGTGTGTAACCAACCATCTTGATTACATGCGGCCCCACTGCTGCGCCTTCCACTAGCTTGCTTTCAACAAAGGCCTTGGACACATTAAACCTTTCAGTCCTAGCCTAAGTCTGGAACATGTCCTGAAGCGCCACGATCATATCGTGCGCCTCATGGTTTGTTTTGAACTGCATTTGCAGCTCGGGTTCCGTGCTAGCAAGCATAACGAAGCTTACTTCAAGGTTTGCATCAGATGCTCTCCTGTAAGTAGCTCTTTCAGCAGCAGGTGCATCATCAGCAGGCTCTTCTAGTAATGGGGTATCCAGAATGTCTTCCTTTTTCTCAGCCCTAAGAACAATTCTCTGGTTACGGATCCAATATGTATAGTTAGTCCCATTCAGTTTGTCCTTCTCAAGGACCGAACGCAATGAAAAAGATGTGTTGTTGTTGCGTGCAGCCATTGATCTAGAACGAAATAATAATGCAAAATAGTAAGACAAATGTATTCATGATGGAGTAAATGACATTAAACATTTTAACAGAATTTTACTCCCACTAAAATCAATATCCCTCTTTTGATTCTTAGTGATTCAAGACCCACAACTATCAAGTCAACTTGTGAGCTTTAGCATCACCGCTAGACGACAAGATAGATCGGTAAGCAACTCTTTGCTAATCATATCTCATATGACTCTTGTTGTTGGGTGACATCTCTATGTCTCGGCTCCCAACCTTTATGCCCCAAGGTCCTTAACCGTTAAGATAACCTTATCAAGCTGACCAATCCTTATGCGTGTAAGTATCCGATACGAACCTGTCTAGTCAAGGAAAACTGATGGTACTCTAATTTCATAGACCCACCACCAATCGTACAAGACATGAGACAGTGCAAGGTTTGGTAGGGCATGATAACTTAAAATTTTGTGAGGGATTGATCGTTCTACTTCTACCATATGTAGAATAACTCATTATCGCATATTGAAGTAAAATGACAAGAACGGCAAGCACATAGTTGTGAATCAGTACAACCCATGTTCTTATGGCGATCTCCATCTCCACAGAACCTGTTCACCATGTTGATCTCCATATCCATGTCCCATGTGCACCATCCTCCGGGTGATGAAGCCTCCAAGAACTATAACTATCTCAATCTAGTTACATTGTTGGAACAAATCATCACAAGTTGGCGCGCAAGGCATTACATCAAATATAATAATTCATATGGCTCCTGCTGAATTGTCATACTCATGACACGCATGTCATGAAACAATTACATACATGCATCTCATACAAATAGGGGCTATACCGATCACAAAAACTTGCAAAACAGAGTTAATTGCTTCCGACGTCCAAACTTAAAATGCTGAAAACTCGATCTTCCTGGCCGAATTTCGCAAATCTGAATTTCGCAAACTCCCCATGGCAGTCATCACCAGGGCTAAAATTTTCTGTAGATGAATTTTCATATAAAAATTGCCTCAATCCGAGTTCGTATGCAAAAGTTATGACTGTTTTACCGAACAGCATGCTTTTGCCTCTCTTTTCAAACTCGGCTAGTAGATCCAATCTACCTCATGCATCACATGCATCTGGCGAACCATCCTAGGTTTCGACTCGACCAATCTCATTGATATCATCCTGCTGTGACTGGGTTTACGTGTTTCACTTAACTCAGATGGAGGATACCCGACCGGTATGAGTAATTCGTCACACGACCATCGCAGCGAGGATACGAAATAGGATTAGGGTTTCATCTACTCCATGCATATCTCCATATGCACACATTCGAATATATAACCAAACAGCTACGGCTCTGATACCACTGTAGGGATATGCATAGTGAAAACAAAATTTTTCTACCGCATAAACCAGGAACAGCTGCTGTTATAGATCACGAGATTACCACTAGATGCGCGGGTGAGAAACTTCTGAAGCGCGTCGGTGTCGTGCAGATGGATGTCGGCAGTGCAGTTGCGAGAACCTCCTCACGTGGGGCTCGTCCTTGTGCAGTAGATGCGGCACCTCCAAGGTATCCACACGTACGGGAAGAAGCATCGTGTTTCGAACTGCTAGATCCGCGAGAGCGACCTAGGGTTTGGGCGCAAGAGAGGGGTGGCCAGGGAAGAGAGGGGGCAGCGGTTAGGGTTTTGGGATGGCTGGTTTGCCCCCCATATTTATAGCCCCTAGGGGCGCCCCTAGGTGGGCTCCACTTGGGCCCCACCTTAGCCGCCCCCTTTGGGCCTTACAAGGCCCATTAGTGCGCTTAAGCCCAATCTGATTTGGATCTCATCCTTATCAGGCTTCTTCCCTTAAGTGTGTGACCCTATGGGCTCACACACGAATAGACATGGCCCAAGTACTCTTACTCGGCCCAATAGTAGACAGGGGCCTCTAGCAAGACATGTCAACTCCTATACGCACGCAAAAATCATATCAGACGAGCCGTCACAATGTCATATACATGTTGTTACTTTTGCCTCACGATATTTGGTCTAGCTCTAAGCTGACCTCTCTTTCTTGATGACGTGATTCAGGTCTTTGGTTAACACTTAACCCCAGCATGGCCATGCACTTCTTGATCTGAATCACTCGAGGGGCCTAGAGATATCTCTCTCATATAGAGAGGGGCAAATCCCATCTCGACCGACCATGTCTCACAGCATGCTTCTTGACAAACTCGAAAAACCACCTTTATAACTACCCAGTTACAGTGTAGCGTTTGATGCCCCCTAAGTAAGTCAGTTCAATCTTGAGTACATGCGACAATCTCAGGTCTAAGGACACAACGCACATATTGTGTAATGAGAAATCACCATCTCTCGTGTTGGGTCAGTTCAGTTTCATGTCCCACATGAGCCCACATTATTAGTTTGACATCTCCATGTCCATGACTTGTGAAACATAGTCATCAACCAATACATGTGCAAGTCTAATATTCATATATGTCCTTGCATGAACTCTGACTAGGAACATCTTTAGAATAACCGTACAAGTAAAGAGTCTCACATATAATTCACATAATTGTCAATCAATACAAGTTGCCTTTCATGGATATTCAAGGAACACTTCATTAATCATGAATACAAGGAAATATGATCATCTCTATGATTGCCTCTAGGGCATATTTCCAACAAAAAGATCAGGGAAAGTGCTGCAGGTTGGTCCTTTAATCCATGTGCTAGGCCTTTTGGTTCATTTCATCAAATCAACTTGCAATCCTCGGTTTAGAGGCTTTGTAAACATGTCTCTTTGCTCCTGTACCGAAGATGGGGCATACTTAGTGGAGGTGGTAGGCCAGCCGGCCTAGGTGAGGCCGGCCGGCCTAGGTTTTTCCCAGTTTTGGCTCATTTTTGGTATATTATCTCCTGTGACCACAACTCATCCAAAACTTGTTGCACTTGTTAGAAATAAGAAAATATGTATGGAACATGGTGTAAAGCTCATGTTATTCCCGAGAAGTTGATGATCAAAATGGGAAATAATGGCCATCAACAACTGGTCGGGGATAATCTCTTGGAAAGAGAGTGATAGTCAACCACTTGTGCATCAAACAAAGAGTCGGATTTTGAGTTTCATTGCACCGAGGTACAAACTTGCCATGGACAACTTGACCAAAAATCAAACCCCAAAACTCATGACGATTAAAACCGCGGCAAGCTTTTTTTGAGGGAAATTGGCAAGCGGGCATTAAAACCAAGGAGGTGGCTGAAATTTTTCCAAGTATAATAGTATTCATTTCCTTAGAACTGGAAACAAATAGCATCATCCACCTCCTGAAGGGTGCAAAGAAACTGGATGGTAAGGAGATGAGAACTATTCTCCACAACGGGCACAAAACCATCCCATCCAACCACATTCCAAACATGAGCAAAGTCAAGGTCCATACCTATATTCTGAAAGAGGTCCGGATCGAAGGCTTTGGTGTGGCCAAAGCCCCAATGCTTGATCATGGCACAGGCTTGACGCTCGTGGTCGTCTCGCAAGTCGAGTTACGGTGCGTCATCATCGTAAATATCCATGTCCTCGGCTAGTGGTTCACCGACTTGCTCCTAAACTTATTCTTCTTGTTCGTTTTGCTCATAGTCCATCATGGTCGGTGTTCGTGTAGGTTCGGGAGCTTGACTCACTATTGATGGAGAGTGCTTCCGGAATGGACGAACACTCCAACAGTCCGGAAGTGCTCACACAGACAACTCGGAGTTAACACAAAGGCTTCGCACGATCAAGTGGAGTTTTCTCTCTCTATTCAATATGTCCCACCAATGTACAGCGGTCAGGTATTTATAGGTGACAGTTCACCTACCACCCTCCGTTATTACACTGTAATGCCCCCTAACAACTATATTCCCAGAATATTCCAGGGACACAACCGTATTTTTACATTACACAGCAGATCACAGCTGGGCCCTTACTATTTATTGGGCCCCGGCTCGTACATCATCATTCGGTGAGCTTGGCCTTCGCGGCTGTAAGGATCACCGGGGTGTCCGACCCTAGAGGGGGAGGGGGTGAATAGGGTCGCTAATCACTTTTTGTCCTAGGGCTCAAACTACTTGCATAAGATAAACCTAACATGTCCTACACATGCTAGTTATGACTAAGGTTTATCTATGCTACTCTCTACTTACCCCTAAAAACTTGCAACCTATAGCCAATCCTAATCAAATTAACTAGGAAAGTAAAGGCATGCAAGATAGAGTAAATGCGGAAATGTAATACGGTAAGTAAAGAGGTAAGTGCAAGAGGGATGCAAACTCCCGAGTAGACACGGTCATGTAACGTGGTTCGGCACAAACGCCTACGTCCACGGGACACCGAGGCTCTTCCGATCACTGTCTTGCACTACGCCACCAAGGCGATGCCGGCAAGCAAAGGCAAGTGCCCACAAGACACCGAGTCTCGTGCACCGCCACCGTCTCTCTCGGTCACCCGGCCGAAATCCACTACGGAGCTTCTCCACCAAGGAGGGGGCCTCCTCCTCCCCCGCACAAAGTGTCGTTGCCACTCCACACCAAGCCGGAGGGTCAAACGACGGATCACAAGATGCTTGCCGCAGCAAGACTTCTCTCAAGGGAGCTCTCGCAAGAACTAGTCCCTATTACAAGCACTAAGCACTCTCACAAGTGTGCTTAAGCCTATGTGATGTACAATGAAGCTCTTAGGTGGTTGGAGATGATCTTTGGCTCTTGTATACTTCCATGGTCTCCAGCACTCTCAAATGAGCCATGGGGTGGCATATATATAGCCCACACACCCAAAACTAGTCGTTGGAAAAAAGCTAACAAAAAGTGCTATCACCGGTTAAACCGATGCTCCCATTTTTGTCATCACCGGTTTAACCGGTGAGTGCATTTTCCAACTAGCCGTTATACTTCAACGGCTACCTCAATCGACCGACGTAATCAACCGGTGAATGTAATATAAATGTCGGTTCAACCGGTGAGGGTAACTTCTTCACCTTCCATGGAAAACCATCCTTCTGGACAACTGCACCGATGTGTTTGACCGGTGATACATCGGATCAACCGGTGTATGTATTTTTCCTGATCTTCATTTGGCAATGCATCGACGTATGCATTTTCTTCAATGTCGGTTTAACCGGTGAGTGTATCTTCAGTTTCCAGCTTCTGGACAATTACACCGGCATGTGTCTTTTCCTTAACATCGGTTCAATCGGTGTATTGAATTTCTTCACAGTCTCTTCAAGCCTATCTTCAACCCGTAGGGGAGGCCCTTCGGGCCTAGCTAAGCCTATCTTCTCTTTGTCATCACTTGAACCTAAAAGCCTGAGAATGGTCATCTTAACACTTATATTAGACCAAGTATTATGTTGTCTATATCAATCACCAAAACATTATATTGAAATATGGCATGAGAGGCCATTTTCGCTACAGCGGCATCCGACGCGATCGCTTCCTGATGCCTCTCTTCGCAACTCTTCACTGTTGGACCTTGGTCTTCGCCTCTCTTCGCTTGCCTTCGTCTTTGCTATTTGGACCTTGGTCTTTGCCTCTCCTCGCTTGCCTTCATCTTCGCTCCTCTCTTCACTTGAAGCCCGAGGCCCTTCGCTCGCTCAGGATACTGAGCCGGCAGAAGACCTTGTCGTTGGACCCGAAATGGTCTATGGGCCTTCGATCGATGGCCAAAGGTGGCGTCCCCAATAGTAGCACCTCAGAGTCATTGCCCATCCTTGGAGGGGCGATGACTTCGACTTCTTCTTCCGAAGCGCCACCCTTCGGGTCTCGACCGATCGCTTCGCGGTCCAGCGAGGCCTGAGTCTCATCGATTTGCCTGTTAAACAACGGACCAGAGATCGAGGTGTCATAAATGTATTAATGAATAATTTAAATGAGTTTGGCCCATCGAACGAGGCGTCCGCTGCAAAATGCCGATGCTGCCCCTCCACGCGCGCTCACTTTGCAAAAGGCTTGGAGGGCAAAAAGGACTTTGCACATTCCCCCCTTATATAAGTGAGGGCGCATGGACAGGGAGGGCACGCTCCCATTGGCTTCCTGTTCTAAACTCTCTCGCTTTATTCTGCCTTGGTGTCTCTTCGGCGTGAACTAGCGCATCTTCTTTAGCTTCTCTCACTTCGCTAACGCCACGGCGACCCCGTTTGACCCTATCATGGCTCTGAAGAAGAGCAAAGCCCCGCCTACCACCTTCTTCTGGCCGACGAAGATGACACTACCCATGTTAGAAGACATGGAGAAGAGAGGGGTTATGTCTCCTGGTCTCGGGCGGGTTCCACCGAAGACGGACGTCTACACGAAGCCCCGGGAAGACGAGGTGGTCGTATTCAAGGTCTTCTTTCTGGGTGGGCTTCGCTTCCCCCTCGACCCCGCCGTCGTCGACATCTGCATTCGGTACGGAGTTTTTCTACATCATATGACACCGAACTCCTTCACTCGAATCAGCCTCTTCATGTGGCTGTCGAAGGCGTGCCGCCTCGCCCCCACTCCTGATAACTTCGCTCGGGTGATGCGAGTACACTATCAACTGAAGACTATCTTTGTCCGAGGATCTGATGGCAAGCCGACGGAGATGGAGCCCCAGTACGGGTGCTACACCTTCGCGTTCCAGCAGACCGCTCCCAGCCCCGTGGGGCATCGAATAACAAGTGGCCAGGGGACTGGTCTTCGTTCTGGTTCTACCACAAGGTTCCCCTCGACCCGGAGACGAAGCGCCACCCTCTGGTTGTCCGGAAGCTTGGTAATTTGGGCGACACCCCAAAGGTGGACATGGCCTGCATCCCTGCCAATGAAGCATACCTGGGCATCCTTCGCGGTGTCGAAAGTGCTAAGCATGCGGGACATCACGGAGGAGTTCATCACATGCATTTGTTTCCCCGTGAGGGAAAACTGGACCGTGTCATCCTAGGCCCCATTGGAGAAGGAAGTTTACGGGCTTCCAATGCCCATCTTCAGCGAAGTCTTTAGACTTCAAAAAGAATGTGAGTTTTTTTCGAAGGCCTTATAACTTCTGTCTTCGGCCTACAGAAATTGATGCCGTAGAGGTGGAGGCCTGCGCCGACAAATCCTTGGTCCCGTGTCTGGGTCTGAGTATGATCTGCTGCAGACAAAGCTCGGCGGCACGCGGGGCAACCGGGTTTTCTCGTTCTTTGAGACCGAGGCCCCGCAGCACTTCGCCGAAGCCCAGATTGCCACTCAGAAGGCGACGACCACAGCCGAAGGCGCGGGCGGCACCACCGCTGTGCTTGAGAAAAAGAAAAGGGAGAAAGGTGGTTTTGGCCCTAGTAGTGCGAAGTGCTCGAAGATTCTCGACTTCCTTTCTTTGTTGCCCCTTCGCAGTGCTGGGGAAACTGAGGATGATGGGGGCAAGGGAAGCCCTGTCGCCACTGCTTCGCCTCCAATTGCTGCCCGGCCTATCACGGTCGCCGCTCCACTGTCAAAGCCCCCGCTGGCTCTGGAGTACCCACCATGGAGCCAGACAGCGATGACGAACTCACCCAGGATTTCCAATCTGTCCTGGCGGCCACAAATCCCCATGTGACGACCTCGGCCGCAGCCCCTTCGTCCCCCAAACCGACATCGACATCTTCGGGTTTGTCGTCGTCGTCCAGTGGCGAGGACGTGGAGGGGCCGGGTCCGGCCCCAACAAGCAAGCCGCTACCCCAAAGGCAGGGCCGACTGGCTCTGGCGGCGAGGGCGGTCGACACCCTCCTGCCAGGTCCTCCATCCGAAGGCCCACAACGTACACCTCGACAGAGAGCAGCAGCTACCACGTGAGCACCTCCAACCCTGTTGAGGTGGTTGCTGCTCTTGGCATGCCGGAGGCGACACTGATCGGCGGCAACATCGTTGGGAGCCTTCGGTTTTCAAGCAGCGATCGGGAGAGGAGGTTCCTCGCCGAGGCTGGCTCCTCCTTCGGCTTCCCCTTTATGGAGAAACGCCTGATGGCCTCCGTTGCTTCCCGCTGCGCCTCCCGTCAACTCAAGATTGACAACGAGCGGACTTCACAGTTGGCGAGATTAGAGGAGCGCGTGGCCAACCTTGAAAAGGAGAAAGCTTCTCTTGAGGAGTGTTGATGGTCATTAACAACCCATTTTGACCGTCAACTATCATGCAAAAGTCGAGCATCAGAAGGAATAAATGTTAGCATAGGATGATTATTTGACGAATTCCACAGATGCTGGTCTGAGAATGTGTGCAGGTGAATTTCGGCCAAAACTGCAGGTAACAAGCATATTATCCAAGGCATAAATTCTTGGGCCAAGCACAAGCAAGCCCAAAGGCCAAAAGGGCCCACTTGGCAGCTGTATATGAGAGGGAAACTCAGCCCACACGCGTGACACATAATTGATCCGAGGCAACACCTTCTCGACAAATCATATGCATTCACGAGGATCCACGGGCCCACCAGAGCACCAAAACTGACTCAAGACAGGCCCTTACCTCGACGGATGCTTGTTCGGTTGTAAGTGTTTGAGACTTTCTTTGCTTATTTAGAATTAGAGTTTAGATCGCAAGTTATCATCTCTGCCTTATATTAGTTGATGTGTATGCTAGCGAGTAGCATTTGACTCTAGAATTGGGCTCCGGATAGAAAAGGATAACCCTGTACGCCTCTAGAGTTAGTAGGGAAAGACGTAGACATGGTGTCTAGGTTGGACTATACCACTCAGTTGTCTGATAGTCCCACGGTTTGTAGAGGTAGCCGGCAGGTGGTGATAGCCCTGTTCAAGCCTTTTAGTAATCCTCCACATTCGGATATTGGATAGAGCACATATTGGAACTATCGGCTTGTATAAGGCGGTCGATACCTTTAGCTCGAAGTATAACGGCGACGTGATCTCTTTTTCTAAACATAGATTCTGGATCTTAGAAAGTCCTCTCTTTCCTATCCTCCTACACCAGTGTGTGTGTGTCCTTGGACAGCCTGAACCCGTAGGTAGTGTACTCACGTTCCCTAGTGGATACGATACCCTGGAATACTCTTGGGTGAAAGCTACAGCGGTATCCGTGCGCTTGCGGATTTTATTCGTGACGTTACAAAATACCAACAAGCTTTCTGGCGCCGTTGCCGGGGAACGACAGCTACATTATCTTCGGACTCGGTCGTCTGCGTATCTTTTTCCTTTTCTTTCCTTCTACCTTTACCCCCGCTACCCTTGGAGCAGCTATCCTTTCCCTAGCTCTCTACCCCAATGGGCGAGTTCTTTGAGCCATCACCATCTTCCTCATCTAACCATGAACTCGACCCTGGCTTTATAGCCATGGTTCGGAAGCGACCCTTCTCTGGAGAAATTCATGAAGATCCCTATGAGCATTTGCTAGAATTCGAGGAACTGTGCTCGGGTCTAGAAATCTTAGGCATGACACAAGAAGCCTTGTGGTGGAAATTGTTCCCCTTCTCTCTTATAGAAAGAGTGGAGCAATGGTACACCCACACGATAGGAAATATGAGCGGTGATTGGGAGGAGCTTTGAGATGACTTTTGTTACTTGTTATCCCTCACCGAACACATAGACTCCCTACCGATCGACATCCTCGATTTTGAGCAATTAGAGAAGGAGTCCATAGGTGCAGCATGGGCTAGATTCTCACACCTTTTGGCATCTATCCCAGACATGTCTATACCCGATGAAGTATCATTGGAAGTTTTCTACTCGGGTTTAGACATGGAGACTGCCCTAGAGGTTGACGATGCCAGCGGAGGATGGTTCATGCACACAACTCCGGAAGAAGGAAGAGACATCCTAGATAGTTTCTTGGAAGACTCTTTCTTTTCTACCGACCATAGTGAACCCCGCCGGGAGGAATTTGCGTCGAGCCATGAGAGTCTCTCAACACCCGAATATGAGCCTTCATCTTCCACATCTCCATATTCGTTTGTTGAGCCCTCTCCCGAACCACGAACACCGAAGGAAGAAGAAATTCAACCTTCGGAGTTCTCTTCCCGATTCGAGGATGACCCTTCAGGGAACATCAAAAATACCTCGAATCATCTTAGGCACGAGGAGCCTATGAAATCAATGCATCTTTATGAGACCCTCGATATAATTTCCCGTCATACACCCGCAATTGATTGGTCAAAGGAGCCAAAGCGTGCTTCTGAAGCGATTCGGATTAGCCCAACCTCTACAACCATCACTTGTTTTATGAAGGGAAAAATCATAGAAGCTCTTCATGACCCTGCTGCTGAGGTTTGCATCTTACCCGAGTACCTTTTGGATACTCTTGTGGGTAACAAGCCTTTAATCCCGACCGACAAATACTTTAAAAGTCCATCCGGACTGTACTTTGAATGTCGGGGGATTGCAAGGGACGTGCCTATCACCATAGACAAAATCGAGGTGCATTTAGATTTTTACATCTACGATATCCTCGATTTTGATCTTCTCCTAGGCCTCCCACTAGAAAAACTTCTGGCATCTCATGGGAGCCTAGATGAAAAGCTTAGGGAAACCGGCTCGGCCACTGCTACTCCTCATCTAGAAAATCTTCTGGCCAAGCCACTTCCCGAGCAAAACCCGCTCAAGGAGATGATGCATACATCTCCGTTCATATCATCCAAGCCTGTTTTCTTGAGAGTTCTAGAATCCTTTGAAGAATACGACTTGGAAGATAGCCTTCACTCTCATGAAGATGAACGATCATCATCATCCTTGACCGAGTTTGAGCCTCTTCCCGATGGCCTAGAACTGATGTTCTCGGCCTTGATCGAGATACAACTATGATCTTTCGTGATAAATCTCTTGAGATGGAGAAATCATGGGCCAAGGAATTTTGTGAGGCACCGACTCTGGAGTCCGAAGAAAAGGATTCCACAAATGAGCATGGGAGTTTCACTTTTGACATACCACGAAAGCCATGCTCATCCAATGCAACTCCAGAGTCAGGCATGTTTAGTGCACCGTGCACACGACGAGGACTACAACCAACTCAAGGTCCTCCTCTGCAAAATCTTCAGAAGGTTGGTTGTAGACGTATATGTTTATCGTAAACATTGCAGATTTTGTGGGTGCACCGTGGCACTAACCTTGTAGCTAGTTTCAACAATTGGTGGTGAAACAATGACCCATCACCAATGATGGCTACAAGAGTTATCATGGTCGAGCTTATGACCAGAAACAAAGCACTGCCTGGAGATAGCCCGGACTACTATCTTTTATTTACTTCTGTATTTCCCTTTCAATAAAAAGCAAGAGCATGTTCTAGGATATAGTTTTCCTTCGGGTATTTTTGGTCGCTAACCATTCTAGGGGAAGATCAAAGAGAATGATGGATAGACAACGCCTACGAACATGTGAGCTACACCGACTACAACACCTCGATATGCCTTGATGAAGAAACAACTACAGAAGGAGACTTGAACTCCTTACACTTGAAGTGTTGCAAACTCCAAGTGTGGGGGAGGTATGTGAGTACCCCGAAGTAAGTTCTTTTCTCAATTCATATCTTGTCTTGGAATAGGTGTATGTCCTCGTATCTTGCTCTATAAAAAAATGAAAAAAAGGGAGGAGTTGCCATGGTGACAATATTATCAAGATGCCGTGGTAAGTACTCTCAATGTCCTGCTTTTGACATTAAACAAAGCCCTGCTTGGAGGTTGCCCGAGGATCACCAGGTACAAACTCGGTATTATCTCTCTTTGAATAAAGCTCAATCATACTTCATGCTTCCTTTATCTGTCCTTGTATGTATGCTCTAGTTTGAATGTGTGTCCGGAAATACATTCATAGGCGTTTTAAATCAAGCATGGTGTTTGGGTTAAAATGTCCTCTTCAGTCAACTAGACCTTGTGTCTAGATTGATTGACGTTCTTGGAGTTAATACTTGTATAGATGTTGGTTGCATATATGGACTAACCCCTGTAGAAAAATCAAATCCAATTGGGTGAGTGATCGAGCTGAATTCAAATGGAAAGGTAAGACAAGGTTTTGGATTAATGTTGCACAACATACTCATGTTAATGTAATCTTAGTTCAGCCTTGCTTGAGTAAGTATCTTGGTGAGATTAAAATTTAGTTTCAAATAAATTTTAGGAGCTCCCTGGTTCTTAAAACCGGTAGAGCTATTAGTTTGTTTCCACATTTTTATTTTTGAATAAGCACCAGGTACAAGGACAAGTGTGGGGGAGATCTCTCGGAACTTTCATGCATATACACTCGAGATCTCCCACAACACGTGCACAGCACTGAACGAACCAGCATGCAAAAGGCCAAGACGAATTGGTGCTAGCAAGGTTTGGCCAACCGGAACAACCACCATTCGTTCTTCATCGCGACGGTTTGCGCACTCTAACCCTCACTCTCCTCAACTTGTGAGTTTAAATGGAAGTCATAGCTTAATCATTAAAATTAAAGTCAAAAGGTATCCTCTGGTTCTGTGCTTCTCTATGATCTTCTTGCATACTTTTTATTCTTTGCTAAGCCTGAGCTTGTGAATCATATCATTAGGGAATCCATAATTGTTAAGTTGTTGACTAGTGAGATATGGTTTGATGGAAGGATCCTTGCTTTCTCTGCTTAAATATCTGGGAACTTTTTATTAAAAGAAAACCTCCATAGCCTTACAACTCCACGAGTTTGTCCTACCAAAGCCATATGCTGACCTTCATGATACAAACCTTTACATATATGTGCCTTGTTGTTGCTTTGAGCTTCTTCAAACTTTGTGACCCTAATGAGATGTCTTTCATACTTGCTTGATCAAGATCATGTGCACTCCACCAGCTGAACTTCTACACTGGAAGTCAGGTATGCCATTCCATCCATTCACAAAATAAAACTCTATGTTTAATGATCTCTCTCTCTCTAGTATCCTTCAAATGAGGCATGGGCTATCAAAAAAAAGATGTCATGCCCAAGAAGCATGACCCAAAAAAAAATGAACACATCAATGTCCATGAAAAAAAGAAGAGAAAAAAAAATATATATAGCCATGTCCTCATGTTATCCAAATAAAGGAGAGAGAGATTCATAAAAGGAGCATTCCATTTCCACCATCCACCTTCCACATATGTGCACGATCTTGATCAGCTTGTGTGATTTGTCATCTTCATGGATTCGTTGTTTGATTTTGCAATAAATGTGACACAAGTGCATGCTTGAATTTCCCTACCTTGAGCTCCACATAAGCTATCTTTAGAAGTAGGGTGAAAAGAGGCAATGCCTTGGTGAGGATATATACACAATGAGCGACATGAGAGATCCTATGGAGAAGTAAAGCTACGGTTGGTCTTTACAAAAATATTTCCAAAACCCTAGTCATATAGCAGGGAAGTGGAGGAGACTGAAGTCAATACCATTCCACTCTTCAACTTCCCAAGCAATTCATGGTAGACACATCAAAATTCACAGACAAAGGTAAGGCCTAGAATAATTTGTATGCAGATGTCATATCATGTGAAGTCAGGTATGCCTTAGTTCTTGCCTTTACTCGAGGACGAGCAAAGAACTAAGTGTGGGGGATCTTGTTGACGGTCATTAACGATCCATTTTGACCATCAACTATCGTGAAAAAGTCGAGCATCAGAAGGAATAAATGTTAGCATAGGATGATTATTTGACGAATTCCACAGATGCTGGTCTGAGAATGTCTGCAGGTGAATTTGGGCCAAAACTGCAAGTAACGAGCACATTATCCAAGGCATAAATTCTTGGGCCAAGCACAAGCAAGCCCAAAGGCCAAAAGGGCCCACTTGGCAGCTGCACATGAGAGGGAAACTCAGCCCACACGCGTGACACGTCATTGATCCGAGGCAACACCTTCTCGACGAATCAGATGCATTCACGAGGATCCACGGGCCCACCAGAGCACCAAAACTGACTCAATACAGGCCCTTACCCATATACATGACATGGGGGCCCACCTAACAATCTTCTGACCAAAGACCGGGGTGAATGGAGCTAGCCCACGGTCGGCCGACCAGCCAGGTCGGCCGTCCCAGTGGCGACGGCACACGGGCCCCACCGCCTCTCAGATGACACGTGGCAAGGTGTGGTTGATCCCTAATGGCGGTTTGGCTCATTTCTTGGGCGAATGGCTGGTGGTTCCCTCCTATAAATATAAGGGGAGGGGGTGAGAATTACAACAACACACACAACACACTCACACATCACTCACCTCCAAGTGTAGAACCTCTCTAGCTTGTGTTTAGTAGGAGTTAGGAGTAGAGGTACTCAGGAGGGGCGCCAGCAATGGCGCTCTTCTCCAAATTGTACCTCTACGAGAGTGAGGGAGATAGTCGGGGGATGTGCCGGGCTTGTCGGCGCTCTTCTCCACTTGTACCACGACGGATGCTTATTCGGTTGTAAGTGTTCGAGACTTTCTTTGCTTATTTAGAATTAGAGTTTAGATCGCAAGTTATCATCTCTGCCTTATATTAGTTGATGTGTATGCTAGCGAGTAGCATTTGACTCTAGAGTTGGGCTCCGGATAGAAAAGGATAACCCTGTACGCCTCTAAAGTTAGTAGGGAAAGGCGTAGACGTGGTGTCTAGGCTGGACTATACCACTCAGTTGTCTCATAGTCCCACGGTTTCTAGAGGTAGCCGGCAGGTGGTGACAACCCTGTTCGAGCCTTTTAGTAATCCTCCATGTTCGGATATTGGATAGAGCACATATTGGAACTATCGGCTTGTATAAGCCGGTCGATACCTTTAGCTCGAAGTATAACGGCGACGTGATCTCTTCTTCTAAACATAGATTCTAGATCTTAGAAAGTCATCTCTTTCCTATCCTCCCACACCAGTGTGTGTGTCCTTGGACAGCCTGAACCCGTAGGTAGTGTACTCACGTTCCCTAGTGGATACGATACCCTGGAATACTCTTGGGTGAAAGCTACAGGAGGCCCTTGTTGCCGCATGCACCGAGGCGAAGAGCCATGCTGAATCGACCGAAGCCGCCCGCCGAGACGCTGGAGCGGCGGAAGAGGCGAAGGCTAGTGCTAAAAAGGCCAGAATAGAAGCCGAAGAATCACGAAAACTTGCCTTCGCCTTGCTCGTGGGAAAGATGTTGTCCAGCGATGGCGCACCGCTATCAGCTCCTTCGCAGATTTGGTGCAAGCTGATATGCACGGCCTGCTCGGGAAGTTCGCTCTTGACCCCCCGGAGATATCGCAAGAAGAAAACATTGAAGTGGCGGAGCTCTTCCGCTGGATCTGTGCCTCCTTGGTGATGGCCAGATCTGGCGCGGGCTTCAAATGCGAGCTGTCCGCAACGATTGCGGTGTGTACACTTAGTGCCGTCGTCTGCCGTTTGCTTCCAGCGAAGAGCAGCGGCTCTTCGTCTGGCATTGTGATGGCTCAGCTGCGGCTTCTTCAGGACGCATCCTTCGAGTGGCCTTCGCTAGACTCCCTGCGCCCCGAGTCCCTCCCTACTTTGCCGAAGAACATCACCAAGAACTTCGCGAAGTACTTCCATGAAAAGGGGCGTGGACTCGTTGATTTGGAATTGGAGCACATGAAAGATCAGGTACCAGCTTTGTGTTTTCCAAAGTTCACTTTTTGTTATCTTCTTCACTAATTGACATGTTTGCTCTCTCCTAGATTCAAGAGAAGGCTGAAATCTTCGCTCGAGGATTCCTTGGCGAAGCTGAAGCCGGCAACATGCGCAGCGGCGCTCTCGCCAGCGGTGAAGGCGGAGCCCCCGGCCAGGGCAAAGGCGAGGTCCCCGGGCAAGGCGAAGGCGGAGCTGCCAGAGATCAAGGGGACAGCGCGCCGAAGCCGGGCGAGGTGTGAGGGGCGAAGGCCGAAGCGATTCTGTAATCTTAGACTGCTGTACTTAAACGAAAAAATGTTATTGTATCTAATGCCTTCGGTATCTGCGCAGGACCCTGCGCTGGCCCCTGCGCGGATCACCGAAGGTACCGTTCCCTGGTGTCTGAACCTCGGAAATTTTTATGTTTCTGGTTTAACATGGAAAAAAGTCCGCGCTCGCAATCCTTGGCTTTCATTCGAAGACTTTTGGTCTAATCGAAAGCGTATATATGAACATCGGAACGCCGATACGAAGCGCTTTTTTGCGGAATTCCAAAGCGATCCTGAAAAACATGCGAAGATTTTGTCCGAACGCCAGCTTCGCTGCGAAATAAATACTCTTTTGGACACTGACAGGCCTTATAGTGCACCCATGGGTCTTCTAGAGCCGAAGCCGGAGCCCGTGGAGGAAGTGATGGAACCGCATGAATTCATGTATCGTCGCAAGGGAATTTTTGACGAAGAGTCTTCTTAATGTTGCGTTGCCCTCGCTTGCAGGGGCTGGCTTTGAAGCATTTCTTCGCCGGACTGCCGGAGAAATATTAGATATCACGGTCCTCGAAGTCATATCTGACTTGGACCGCATTATATTTGAGGAAGAATCTTCAGATGTAACCTCGTAGTTTGATAGATTTTTTTTAGTGTTTTTCGCCTGCGAGCGAAGTGTACATTTGTGTCTTCTTCGCATTTGCGCGAAGAGTATGTCTGCGTTCTAACACAAACTATGATTTGTATGTGTGAAGAATGTATTCCTGTTTCCTCGTTTACCCTTCGATTGTCCAAAATTTCATGTGTTGCGAAATGCCACCCCCCTTTTGCTCAACCATGAGGGTGAACGTGTTCTGACTGGTTCATCGACGCCGCATTCGAGCGTATTTTGTTATTTTGAAGTGCCACCCCCTTCGCTCAATTTGCGGGGGCAATGAATTTTTATGTGACTTCAATTTTTTTCCTGGTAGGATTTTGCTTTTGGTCCTCGCTTACAAGAGTCTTATTAGGGGACCTTCGGCTATTTTAGCTGGAGAACAAGGTGTGCCTATCCTTCGGTTTTCGTGCGAAGGGATTTTTGTTGCCTTAGGCTCTTCGCTTGTAATGACTTTTCTGCCTTTTGCTTTTCGTCCTTAAGGTCTTTTCTGCCCTAGGCTCTTCGCCCATAAGGACTTTTCTGCCTTAGGCTCTTCGCTCATAAGAACTTTTCTGCCTTAGACTCTTCGCTTATAAGGACTTTTCTGCCTTAGGCTCTTCGCTCATAAGGACTTCTTTGCTTTAGGCTTTTCACTCATAAGGACTTTTCTGCCTTAGGCTCTTCGCTCATAAGGACTTCATTTTCTTTGGAAATAAAGCTAAGGGGAGCGAAGCCCCTATCCGAGATTGTGCCCCGTGCTTACTTCTTTCAAGCCTCATCGCTTGACCTGTGCGCCGATGACTCCCCTCTTCGCTTGGCGAAGAGGGATAGACGCCTCGGCGCCTTTATAATATACATAAGTTGGAAGACATTTTTTTCTAGGGGCCTTGTTTATATTTCACAAGGGGTTACACAGAATTCCGCCTCATTAAAAACCTCACACCTTCGACAGTCAAATTGAACATGCGAAGGCTTCCCCATGAGGAAAAGAGTACGGTCCCTTCAGTACATCATGCGAATCTTCGCGAAACAGAAATTAAAATTGCGTAAAGAAAAACTAAACTATGAGCCCCTTCGGTTATTTTCCTCCGGTGGCTCTTACATAGTTCCTACACATAGTACTTTTGTAGCATATCCTTGTTCCATGAATAAGGGTCTTCGGCACCTTCCAGCGTGCGAAGTCTGCAGGCTTCTGGCCTCACCATGGAGGCGACAACAAATGGTCCTTCCCACTTGCTATGCATTTTTCCTTTTTGTTTTGCCTTCGGGATTCTGCGAAGCACAAGATCTCCTTCCTTAATCTCTCTGGGCTTCACCTTCTTGTTCTTCCACCTTCGCGTTTCTTCTTGGTACTTGCCGAGGTTGATTGCGGCTTGTATCTTGCCCGCTTCGATCGTGTCAATCGAAGGCTTTATGTCTTCTTCTATTTTGTCTGCCCTTTCGGTTGTTCTCCATGATTTGAGCTTGATTTCTTCTGGTGTGAGAGCCTCCTCACCATACAGTAGCTTGAATGGGGTAAACTTCATGGTCCTCGATTCCGTCGTGTTGTGGGACCACATTACCCTTAGCAGCTCGTCGATCCATTTTCCCTTCGGGAGGTCGGTGATGTTTTTATTTATGCCCGCGAAGATGATGTCGTTGGCCCTCTCCACCGTGCCATTTGATTCCGGGTGGTAGACCGAAGCGAAGCATAGCTTCGTCCCCAACTGTGTGGTGAAGTCTCGGAATGTGGTGCAGTCAACTGCTTGACGTTGTCTACGGCGACTTCCTTCGGTACGCCGAAGCGACATACAATATTTTGCCAGAAGAACTTCTGCAAGGCTCCGGCGGTGATATCCCTGAGTGCCTTAGCTTCGACCCACTTCGAGAAATACTCCACTGTGACTGCAGCGTACTTGTATTTTCCTGGCGCCGTGGGCAGAGGCCCTACAATGTCGATGCCCCACCGTGCGAGGGGCCACACCGGGGGCAGTAACTGCACCTCGTCTGGTGGCAACTTACTGTAGAGTGCATGCCTTTGGCAATTTGGGCATGTGCGGACCACCTCGTGCGCGTCTGCTACCGCCGAAGGCCAGTAGAAACCTTCACGAAAAGCTTTGCTACCAAGGCCCTTGTTGCAATGTGCGGAGAGAACATGCCAAAATGAATCTCTTCAAGCAACTGTTTGTCTTCCTCGTGAGAGATGCACTTTAGGAGGGGCGCGCAGACCCCCCCCCCCGGTACAGGTCTTCATTGATGATTCTGTAGTTACGGGAGCGAAGCGCCATTCTTTTTTCTTCGTTGTCATCTTCCGGGATAAAGTGTCCGCAAAGATAAGCCATTATAGAGGCCCTCCAGTCTTCGCAGGCTCTTTGGCACAATTGACGGAGCTTTACTTCAATTTTCGAAGAATACGTCAAGGGGTAACGGATCATACTAAGCTGCGGCCTTCGCCAATATATCGGCTTCCTTGTTTTGTGTTCTGGGGAAACTTCGTATGCTGAACCCAAGGAAAAACTTTTCCATGCTTCGCACAAATGCTAAGTACTTTGCCAGCTCTGGCTTTAGGGCTCGGTTTGACTTGTTGATTTGCCCGATGATCAACTCCGAATCGGACCTGATGGATAGCCTTCGCGGTCCCAGCGCTCATGCTTTGCGAAGACCTAAAAGTAGGCCTTCGTATTCTGCAACATTGTTTGTGCAGCCTTTGAAGTCGAGCCTTGCTGCATATTTCAGCTGCGTGCCCGAAGGGGCCGTGAGGACTGCCGAAGCCCCTGCCCCATCTCTCTAGTATGCCCCATCACATTCAAGCTGCCATATTGATTCTAACTTCGGTGGTTCTTGCGAAGGCATCGCCGGAATCCGGTCTACAATGAATTCTGCCAAGACCTGGGACTTGATTGTTATTCTGGGGACGAAGTCAATTGTGTGCTCCGCTAGTTTTGTGGCCCATTTGCCTATTCTGCTGGAGGCCCCCTTGTCTTCAAACATGTCCCGAAGAGGGAACGAAGTTGGGACTTTTATCTTGTGACTCTGGAAATAATAGCGAAGCTTTCGCGAAGCCATGACAACTGCGTAAGCCATTTTCTCCATTTTAGAGTATAATAGTTTCGAGCCACTCAGGGCTTCGGAGACAAAATAGATGGGAACTTGCTTAAGTTCGCCTTCAATTGATCGTTCTTCGACGAGAGCTGCACCGACCGCCGCACCCAAAGTGGCGATGTACAACAAGAGCTTTGCCTTCTCCGAAGGGCTGGACATGATTGCCAGATTTTCTATGTATGTTTTTAAGACTTCGAAAGCCTTCGCTTGTTCTTCACCCCACTGCATGTTGCCAGTTCCTTTCAATGCCTTGAAGAATGGAAGGCACTTTTCTGCCGACCTAAAAATGAATCTGTTCAGCGAAGCCAGCCTACCTATGAGCTTTTGTACCCCCTTCTTTGTAGTTGGCGGCTTCATCCACCTGATTGCCTCAATCTTCTCAGGGTTCGCCTCTGTGCCCCTTTTAGTGATCATACAACCTAATAACTTTCCTCTTCGAACACCGAAGACACACTTCTCGGGGTTCAGCTTCAGTTCGTGTCGGCGAAGATTTTCAAATGTTTCACAAAGATCTTGTATGTGATCTTCCCTCTTCCTGCTTCGGATGACCACATCGTCCACATATGCGGAGATGTTTCTGTCTAGCTGATCCCCGGGCACCTTCTTGATCATTCTGTTAAATGTACAACCTGCATTGCGAAGATCTTCTGGCATTCTGACATAACAGTATGTCCCGAAGGGAGTGGTGAAGCTGGTTTTCTCTTCGTCTGCCTTGTTCATGAAAATTTGATGATAACCAGAGAAGCAGTCCAACATGCTCAGCATTTCTGAGCCAGCCACTGCGTCAACCAATGTGTCGATGCGAGGCAAGGGATATTCATCCTTCGGACATGCCTTGTTCAGGTTGGTAAATCAATGCACATTCTCCATTTCCCATTCTTCTTCGGTACCATGAAAACATTTTCCAACCACTCTGGGTATTGTACCTCGCGAATGACGCCTGCATCTAGCAACTTCTGCACCTCACCTTGTGCTGCTTTCTTTCTTTCTTCGAACAATGACCTCTGTCCCTGTATTATTGGTTTTGCCTTCGGCTTGACCGTAAGTGTGTGTTCAATGACTTCTCAACTGACTCCCCGCAGGTCCGACGAGGACCAAGCGAAGACGTCTTGATTGTTCCGTAGAAATTGTATGAGCCTTTCTTCTTCGTGCTCCTCAAGCTCCTTGCCAATGATCACCATACGATCAGGTACATCTTCACATAACAGTACCTTCTTTGTGTGTTCTGCTAGTGACACCCCTTCATTTTTCTGGTTTCTTCGCGTGTCTTCGGCAACAAATGCTTCAGTGTCCTCTTCGGACGCTTCAATGGCGTGCACAGTCTTGTTGATGCTGTATGTGTTATCTTCGCACCTGCGCGCTTCTTCTTGATTGCCGCAGACCGTCGCAACTCCCCCGCCGAAGGTATCTTCATACATTGATATGGCTGATGGATTACAGCTGCAAATTTCACTAGCGTGTTGCGGCCGAAGATGGCGTTGTAGGGGTAATTGATGTCAACCACATCGAAGGTTATTGCTTCTGTTCTTTGATTAGCCCCTTCGTCGAATGTGATGTTGAGCTCTATCTTATCGAGGGCTTCGATTCTCTTTCCTCCGAAGCCAATGAGTGGGTATTGAGAATTCTGCAAAGCTTGCTCTGTGAACCCCATCTTGACGAAGCACTGCCATACCAGAATGTCTGCGGAGCTGCCATTGTCGACCAAAATTCTTCCTACATCATTCCTAGCGAAATGTACCGAATTCTTGCCAATGTTGGCTCTAATGACAAGGGGGTCATTCTGAGGGTAGTGTTGCAGCTGTGGCAGAACCAATTTGAATTATACCAGTTTTAGTGCACTAAACATCTAAACGCACCTCAACTGGTATAATCATTGGTCCTTCGGGTAGAATCCAATTATAGCCACTTGATATTGGATCGTATCACAAGTATATATCCCGTACGAAGGTGAGTCAGAGATACAATAATTCCACAATAATGTATATCATATAGATAAGGAGTATAATTTACATCAGAGTTTTAAAGCTAATTAGCCGAAGCTCTAGCTTTTACAAATTTTATTCCAAAGGAAACTAAAGAAGTTTCATAGAAGTAGAGTATAAGAAAGAAGTTCTGCAGCAGAAAAGAAAACATAACTATACACAACCGTCATGGGGTAGATGTCATGGTAAGCCCAAGCATGACATCATTCTGCCAAGTCAAAGCTTGCTGGGAATGGTTCCCATTCCATAGACCAAATAGTAGGTAAAACACTAGGCCAAGTCAAACTAGTGTTTTGGTCTTCCAAAGTCATTCCTGAAAACAAGGTCACAAGTAAGACTGAGTATACTAATACTCAGCAAGACTCACCCGTCTAAGGGTATATCATAGCCCTTTTAACTAGACATGCAAAGCTTGTAAAGGCTCAGGGGTTTCTTTTGCTGAAAAGCAACAATGAGCTCGTACGTTCCGTCGGCTAATAATGTTGTTTCTATATGCAATGCAATAATTGGAATTTAGTGAAGTGCTTGAGTATAGCTTTCCTTCACTAAAAAGTTGGAATTTAAGCAATTAAACAATCCATAAAAAGGTTTTAATTAAATTTGTAAAGACATACACAATATACAAAGAAAATTTTTAAAAGCATGAGCTAAAGTTTGGTAAAGAGTTTTGAAAAAATTTTATAAAGTTGGTCATGTGTTATAGAACACTAGATTCAAAGCTCACTTAAAGTAGAGCTCTAAAATCAAAGATATAAATAAAACGAGCTATTAATAAGTTTTATTTTTGGAATTTGATACACAAGGAAATATTTCAAACTCTTCACACTAGATGATAGAGCTAATTAAAAGGAACAAAACAAAATTAATTTGGCATTTTTCTATTTTTCTACATTTTTTCTAGAAATTTTGAAGTTCACTGCAAAAAGAATAAAAGGAAAAAGATCTTTTTTGCAGAAAGGACCCTGGAAGTTTTGAAAGCTTTGCAATCGGGTCCTTGGCCGTGGTCAGAGGGGAGGGGGAGCTTTGACCGCCGATTCCGGCGAGGGGAGTCGCCGGCAGCAAGGGCTAGGGGGCCAGGAAGGCTCAGTGAGTCAAGGCGCACCTCTGGGTACTGGTGGCGTGGCTGGAGATGGCCGGTAGGGGGGGTCGTCGGCGTAGAGCATGACGCGACGGCGGGGGTGAATGGCGGCGAGGGGTTTCCGGTGAAGGACTGGTGGCGGGGAGTGGTGGGTGAGCTTCACGGAGTCACTGCGAAACTAGCATGGGTATCGAGGTGGTTGGGCTAGCACTGTGGCGGCGGGTCGACGGCGGAGTCGAGCTCGCCGGAGAAGGAAATGGTGTGGTGGTGGTGTACGTCGGCGAAGAAGCTTGAGTGGGCTATTTATAGCCCAGATGTGGAGGGATTAGCACGAGAGGAGGTTCAGGGATGAGTTCGGCCTGAGTAGAGGCGAAATAGTCAACGGCGGTGGTCTCTCCACGGGCGCCGACGATGTGGCACACAGGGGAGGCGCTCGGGCGGCGTGGCAGGGTGAAGGGGCGCCAGCAAAGGTGGTTTGGGTGACGGCGGTGCTCCAGGCGCGACGCGTGGAGGCGGTGGGGGTGTCGAACAGGGGCAGGGGTGGCTTCCCGTGGCGGCGTGCTCGTTGGAGAGACAAAACAGCGGCGGCGATCTGGGGGCGCAGCGTGGCAAGGAAGCAGGACCAACATAGGGGAGGGGTGGGGCCAGGGAGAGGCAGGGAGGCCTGGCGGCGCTCCAACGGCGGCGCAGGGTAGCCGGTGGGCGGGGAAACCCACGGTGGCGGCGGCGCAGCAGAGCTCCGGGGAGGCTGTAGCTAGAAGATGAAGTGGTGACCATTTTGTAAATAGAGAAAAGTGTAAGGGTCCGACTGTAAACTAAAAATTGCCATTGATCTTGATCTCAAATGAAAAAGTGTCTAAAAATGAAAGTTGTTCAGTTTTTCAAGACCTACAACTTTCATGTTGTGCAAATTTTCACTAGATCAAAGTATTTTGAAATATTTTGAAAAGTTTGAATGAATTCTATTTAATAAAGGAAAAAAATACTTTTTGCTTGCAAATTCATCACAATTTTGGACTAAAATGCAATAAAACTGCCAAAATCATGATTAAGTATTTTGCAAGAAAGCTCTTCATAAAATTGAAATTACTCCCAAAGCCAAAACTTCTTGCAAAAAGGGGCTAGTAATTTCTTATAATTACAAAAATGCCCCTAATTTTGCACTAAAATTTTTGAACTATCAAACAAAGAAAACACTAATTTCACACAATCATTCATACACTAACAGCTAGACACCTGAGGTGTCACAGCTGCAGAAGATCCGCCTGTGTGAAGGATATCGGGACATGCGACCACGGGGTTCGGAAGCCTTTGCCTTCACTTACATGAGAGACTGTTCTGAAGTATTCTTTCTGCTTCCTCTTCGTCTCATGTATTGGTTCGTTGGATCCTCCAGAGATGGCGTTGATGATGTTAACCATGCTGCCGGAGGGTGCGTCGCTTGCACTTTCCGGAATCTGTCCTGGCTCGAGCTTTGGTCGTGGGGGTAAGGGCATGGAGCTCCTTGACCATGTGTTGGCGTACTGCGGAGCAGGTAGCATCGGCATCAATTGGTGCGAAGGTGGCGGCATGGATTGTTGCGAAGGCAATGACATTGGAGGTGTGTATGATGGGTTGTAGTTGTAGACTGGATATGATACTGGCCAATTTGGTGTTGGGGTTCAAGTGGTGGGTGGAAGGGGAACTTGTTGCAGTGGTTTTGAAGTGTAATTTACTAGTTTTGCTGACTGGGCATTTTTGCGCTCGAGCTCTGCCTTCGTTTCAATTGCGATTGGGCATTCATTGGTCCAATGACCTTGATCTTTGCCATGGAAATAGCAAAATGGCGTTTTTTTCTCTTCGGCCCCCCTTTTCTCTTCGGCCTTTCTGGTAACGGTCTTCGCGATTCTATCTGTGTTCGCGGCTGGACCTGTCACCACGGCTAGACCTGTCTTCACGGCTAGGTCTGTCGTCGCGATGATCTCTGCCACTCTTGTTCTTGTGGTGCCTGGTATCCCGTGACTCCTCTTCGGAGACACTATTGACAGTTTTCTGCTTCGACTGGTCGGAGTGCCATGGCTTCTGGTGCGACCTCTCGCTGTTCTGTAGTTTCTTCCTGAAGAGCTTGTCTCTTGGCTCTTTGTGAATCTTCGAGGCAAGCATCGACTCTTCGCATTTTTGTGATGTCTTCGGCGGAGATGCCGAGGTCCAGCAGAGCGACCTCGTGTTGTCCTTCTGCGATGGTGTCGACGGAGGTGTCTTCGTTGCCAGCTGCGGGGTCTTGCCCGGCGGTTGCTTCGTCTTGCACAAGCATCGTCATCGTCGTCGTCATGTCTGCCGAAGTGGTAGTAGTGTCTCCTTTCTTCTTTGCCGCCATGTGATGTGGCGTGGTGTGTCGAACCGATGGGTGGGCGCCAAACTGTTGGTGGAGAGTGCCTCCGGAATGGGCGAACACTACAACAGTTCGGAAGTGCTCACGCAGACAACTCGCAGTTAACACAAAGGCTTCGCACGATCAAGCCGAGTTCTCTCTCTCTATTGAATGTGTCCCATCAATGTACAGAGGTCAGGTATTTATAGGTGGCGGTTCACCTACCACCCTCCGTTATTACACTGTAATGCCCCCTAACAACTATATTCCCGGAATATTCCAGGGACACAATCGTATTTTTACATTACACAGCAGATCACAGTCGGGCCCTTACTATTTAATGGGCCCCGTCTCGTACATCATCATCCGGTGAGCTTGGCCTTCGCGGCATCCGACGCGATCGCTTCCTGATGCCTCTCTTCGCAACTCTTCGCCGTTGGACCTTGGTCTTCGCCTCTCTTCACTTGCCTTTGTCTTCGCTGTTTGGACCTTGGTCTTCGTCTCTCCTTGTTTGCCTTCATCTTCGCGCCTCTCTTTGCTTGAAGCCCGAGGTCCTTCGCTCGCTAAGGATGCTGAGCCGGCAGAAGACCTTGTCATTGGACCCGAAATGGTCCGCAAGCCTTCGGTCGATGTCCAAAGTTGGCATCCCCAACACTCACCCTGCGATCGGGATGAGCTCGACCCCGTCATCTTCTTAAATGCTCCGAAAATCTTCCATCCTACACCCTTCATGCTTGCAACAAGAACGAACAAGAATGAACGAGAACAACTTGATTCGGGTTATGTTAGTGAAATTGAAATGAAACTCTTACACAAAAGTTTTTCCTTCAAGAGTGTAGACAAACTTGCAGCAATGAAATGAGAAATAGAGGTTTCTTGAAACCAAACTTGAGTCAAAATCCAATAAAAAACCCGAGCAAAGCTTGTGAGAGGGAGTGTGAGAGTGAGAAGTGAGCATGAGAGCTTCACAACTCCATCTCGGCCTCTATTTGAAGGGAACTTGACGTGTGCATTCAAGGAGATGTTGGGCACAACAGCTAGGTGCAGTTGGAGGAGGTGGGCCTACTAGCTGTTAGCCTGGGGTCGACCGACCCAAGGGTTCGGCCGAACCTTGGGTGTCCCCCCTGGCTGACAGCTGGGGCCCACTGCTCCTCTAACGGTTACTTGCTTTTATGCTTAGGTGCCCGACTAAACTTTTTTTCAAAGGATGTTCAAAACTATTTTTCAAAGAATTTTGATGCCCAGAAATATTTTTAGGATTTTTGTATAAATGAAGAAAGTGCTAGAAAAGATTCCATCATGCAAGAGTGGTTTGGAAAATCAAACATGCAGTGGACAAAATTCAAATTCAAGAAAAGCAAATTTGTGGAAGAATCAAATATGAGATAAGTACCAATTTACCTTCGGCAAGAGCTCGTCGTTTTAAGTCTGACGTGCAAGACTTTTCTCCGGCAGTACTTACCATCTGTCGGCTCGCCCTGGAGAATTAGATGACACCGAACTCT
Organism: Panicum virgatum; assembly: GCF_016808335.1. Taxonomy (NCBI): domain Eukaryota; kingdom Viridiplantae; phylum Streptophyta; class Magnoliopsida; order Poales; family Poaceae; genus Panicum; species Panicum virgatum. The sequence goes on along the minus strand of NC_053143.1, from coordinate 23,595,651 downwards.
CGACCTTTTGCCACACCTTGTTTGATTTTCTTTTATGTGACAATGCAGTCGGTGGGTGTTCTGGCTAGGGGAGTGGTTCACCCTAGAGTGCTTGCTCTTCGCTGTCCTGATGAATCAAGAAGCGTTGCTCCTCCCTGTATTTAAACTGGAAAAACATGTCCTCTTTCCTGGCGCGTGATGAGGACATGAAACCTATGGATACGACTATGATAGTTAAATACAAGGTGAGCTCATTCCTATATTTGTATAATTATTTTTGGTACAATTCACTTAGTTCCACTTGTACATGCCAATCTTTGATTGTAGGCCCAAATGTAAAGTTGAACTTTCATTTTGCCGGTAGACCGATAGTGAATCATTGCGAAGGTCATAACTCAGTCATCCGAAGTGCGATTGAGGTCTATGAGATCTTGATGGAAAGCTTATTTGATGGAAAGCTTATTTGATAATCTCTCAAATAGATCTGGTCCCACGTCAATATCTCGTCGGCAAGGTCTTCAAATCATCATGACATTCTGTCATTGTTTCTGCCGGAAGCTACATTGTCATCATGGGCATGTTATTCATCCTTGGGATCCTGGCCAAAGTTGGAGAAAGCCCCAAAGATTTGTAGAGGAGTTTGAAGATGCCCAAGAACGTCCTCCTCCATGGCCACCACCTTAGGAGACCTGCAAGGCGGTCCAAGTCAAGTTGGAGGCCCAAACCAAGTCGACTTCGAGTCCGTTTCAGAGTCCAGGAGCAGTCTGCACTAAAACAGGTTCCACGGTCGCATACAGGCTTGGATTAGGCAAAAATTTATATGGTTGGAAATATAATTCCAAGACACTTCCAATGGAACCAGTCCCAGGCCCAAATTCGTCCGGAGTCGTCGGGAATCGTCCGAGTAAGTTGACGTCTAGAATCTGTCCCAGTGCTGCGTCACTGTTTTTGGGCCGATGGTCCGTGTATCGTGTTGGAGCCCAATAGGGGCGCGTCCAGGGGTCCCTCGATGACCCTAGGGTCTTCATTAATAGCCGCCGCCACATCGTAAGGGTTTGGGTTTTGCTTAGATTCATTCTGTCAAGAACAGTTGTCGCCGTTCATCGGTTTGTGAAACCCCAACTCGTGAGATTAATCATTCATCTGCAGAGTAACTTCATTTGAGCTGCGTTTCTTTCGAGTTCTTGCTTGTGTTCTTCATTGTGCTTGCAGGGATTAGCCTTCTTGGCGAGGTCAACCGGGTTGTGACACGGTTGATAACTAGAGGAGTTGTGGTGCTAAGATTGCTGGATTCGGGTCTTAGGATCTGAAGCCGGATCGGTGTGTCTCGCTCCGCCTACAACGAGAGTTATCCAGAACCTAACGGAAGATCGGGAGCACCCGACCCCATCATTTGGTAATCAGAGCTTCAGGTATACCATCTGGTTTACATCTATCCTTTAGTCCGAGTGTTTTCGCTTTCGTCCCATAGTCCACCGCCATACTTCTTTCCTACCGAAAACCGTCCGCGCCATATCCTTTGCATAATTCAGTTTTAGAGTTCGTAGTGTTGAGTTTTTGTCCTAGGTCAAGTTCTTGTTGCTAGTTTAGATCGTGTTTTAGTCTAATTTGTGTGATCCCCTTTTGTCCTAGGTCAACCCTTGCCATCACCATCCACAAGATCCACATCTTTCGTCCATATAAGATCCTGATTCGACTGTCTTCTATAAAACAGTCATAACTTTTGCATCTGAACTCAAAAAAGTGCAAACTCTATATCTACGGAGAACTACAAAAAATTTTAGATCTGTTCCATCCTAGAATTGCTAGGTTAAAAAAAATTAGAATTGCGAAATTCGATCAGGAAAACTGAGTTTTGGGGCCGACAAGTTTGGTATGCATTTGAGAGCACAATCATGATTTTGAATAGACCACATCTTTTATCCAATTGATCTCACATTTTTTGTGGTTTGTTTTTGTGTGCTCCTTGCTGGAAAAAATATATCAAAAGTATAAGAGAAAAAAAGGTTGAGAAAAAAAAAGAAAAATAGTGAATGAAAAAAAAACAAGAAGAGAGGAGCACATAAGCAATAGCCAATAGCTCTATTTGATTGTGGTGCCTTTTGCCTTGTCCTTGTTCGTTGCTACCAATCATACTTGTTTCCCTCTCTTTTTATCACAAATTGGTGCTAGGAATACGTATTTGCCAGCAACTAGGACAAGTGCTTTGGATATTTATTCAATATTGCTATCTGTGACTGACTTGTGTGCCACATACAAATATTTTTGTTCCTTTGTGTGCCTTCCAAGCTCCACATATACACTTCAGATCAGTAACCCAGAGGATCTTGCAATCTTGGTACCACTTCCTCACAGGTATCACGAACCAGCCACCGGTTGTACCATCCACTGCTCGTGTGGGTAAGAACTTTGTAAGAGCTTGGTAAGACGCTTGAGAGTGTGTGCCTTTTTGCATAACCACATCCTAGTAGATTATAGGAAAATATACTTCTGTGTGTTTTCTTGTTTTCCACTAACAATGACAGGTTACAATTAAAGAGATGGAAGAAAGATGATGACTTAAGGCCCTTCAAACATTGCAGCACCAAACCATGTAAAACGAGGTACAATTGATATTTCTATTCCTTCTTTTGATGGTGATTGCAATTATTCTGAATATGCTAAGTGGGAGCTTGAGGTAGAGAAGGAATTGCTTTCAATCAATAATGTTTCTGAATATGAACAAATTAGAGCCATCACTAGTGCTTTCACAGGATATGCTTTAACATGGTGGCAATTTCGTTGTGAAAATTATGAGACACCTAAAACATGGTTGATGTTGAAACAACTTTTAAGATATGACTATGTGCCTATATACCACTTTATTTTGTGTGAAGAACTTCAATTTCTCCAACTAGGTAGCAAATCAGTGAAGTCATATTATGAAAAAAATGCAAGCTTTAATATTACGATGTGAAATAGATGAATATGTGGAAGCAACTGAGAATAGATTTTTGCATGGTCTTCAACCTGAAATTCAGAATGTTCTTAATGATCAGTATTACACTTCTCTTTCACAATTATTTGAACTTGCTTGTATGGCTGAGAAACAATTATTTCATGCACCTATTTGCAAAAATGAAGAGCAACAAATAGAGGAGCAACGTCTTGTTGTACCGCCATGTATGCCTAACATTTTGCAGGACTTTAGAGATTACAAGCAACATGAGACAAATGAGGAGGAAGATGTACACATAGTTTTTGGTGAAATTTCAGTACCAACACTTCCACTTCCTTCCACTGAGATTGAGATCATAGGTAATAACATTTGTGAAACACTGCAAGGTGAGCATCTTTTTTCTAATCTACCTTTGTCACAAGCTGAGGTGCATGATATTTCTTGTGATAAAGAAGAGTTGTGTGACATCATTACTTTGGAGCGAAATATTTGTGTCGAAAATATAATTTTGCTTCCCATTGAATCTGAAAATGATGAGCTCAAATTATTATCTTCTTTAAATACTTTGGGTTATATAGAATTTGATAATCTTTGTACTCTAAGTAGTTTGAAGGAGAAATTTATATGCGCTGAATTGCCATGGTTGCATAGATGTATATATCATTTTATTGGGCGATATAATTGTAAAGGAGAGTATATGGTGCATCGTGTCTATATGTGCTCAAATCTGAAATCTACTTTGGTTGTGCAAGAATTTGTTCAAGTAGAAGGTTGCAATAACAATAATCATATCTTGTCGACATCCCCTAGTTTTGTTTTAAAGAAACAGGTTAACTTTCAAGAAGGGGAGCGATATTGGTTACTACCAACAACCTGTCCTCCAACTAAGCTCAAACCGAGGACGGTTTACTGTCAAGAAGGGGAGGATGATGAGGACATGAAACCTATGGATACGACCATGATAGTTAAATACTAGGTGATCTCGTTCCTATATTTGCATAATGATTTTTGATACAATTCACTTGGTTCCACTTGTACATGTCAATCTTTGATTGTAGGCCCAAATGTAAAGTTGAACTTTCGTTTTGCCGGTAGACCAATAGTGAATCATTGCGAAGGTCATAACTCAGTCATCCGGAGTGCGATTGAGGTCCATGAGCTCTTGATGCAAAGCTTATTTGAAAATATTTCAAATATATCTGGTCCCACATCAATATCTCATCGGCAAGGTCTTCAAATCATCATGACATTCTGCCATTGTTTCTGCCGAAAGCTACATTGTCGTCATGGGCTTGTTATTCATCCTTGGGATCCTAGCCCAAGTTGGAGAATGCCCAAAGATTTGTAGAGGAGTTTTAAGATGCCCAAGAATGTCCTCCTCCATGGCCACCACCTTAGGAGACCTGCAAGGCGGTCCAAGTCAAGTTGGAGGCCCAAACCAAGTCGACTTCGAGTCCGTTTCGGAGTTCAGGAGTAGTCTGCACTAAAACCGACGCCATGGTCGTATACTGGCTCGGATTAGGCCACACTTTATATGGTTGGAAAGATAATTCCAAAACGCTTCCAATGGAACCAGTCCCAGGCCCAAATTCGTCCGGAGTCGTCAGGAATCTTCCAAGGAAGTTGACATCCAGAATCTGTCCCGGTGCTGCGTCACTGTTTTTGGGCCGATGGGTCCGTGTATCGTGTTGGAGCCCAATAGGGGCGCGTCCAGGGGTCCCTCAATGACCCTAGGGTCTTCATTAATAGCTGCAACCACATTGTAAGGGTTTAGGTTTTGCTTAGATTCATTCTGTCAAGAACAGTTGTCGACGTTCATCGGTTTGTGAAACCCCAACTCGTGAGATTAATCATTCATATGCAGAGTCACTTCATTTGAGCTACGTTTCTTTCGAGTTCTTGTTTGTGTTATTCATTGCGCTTGCAAGGATTAGCCTTCTTGGTGAGGTCAATCGGGTTGTGACACGGTTGATAATCAGTGGAGTTGTGGTGCTAAGATTGCTGGATTCGGGTCTTAGGATCTAAAGCCGAATCGGTGTGTCTCGCTCCGCCTACAACGAGAGTTATCCAGAACCTGACAGAAGATCAGGAACCCCCATCCCCATCAGTGCAGAAATGGATTTCTCCTCTTCCGACATCAATCCTTGCCCTAGCGGTCCTTAGGAATGGTCGCCCAAGAATGAGCTGTATTCCGAGGTTGCGTTCTATATACATTACCACAAAGTTGGTAAGGACGAAGGAGTCTCGTACTCATGCCAAGATGTTTTCAATTATCTCTTTGGGATATCGGATTGACGAATTTGCAAGCTGTACGAGCATGGTTGTTGGGGAAAGAGCAGGGTACTAAAGTTGTTCAAAGATTACCTTGGGCATTATGTTCACACTTGCCCCCAGACCGCACAGTGCATGCTCAAAGTATTGATCATAGATCGAGCAGATGATCATAGGGACCCCTGAATCCTCTTGCACTGCTGCTACCAGGCCATCCTAAGAGTCATTCCTTGAGGGATTGTACCTACCTGCATGGTTAGTACTTGGTGGCCTCCGAGACGGATCCGGTGGACACCATGCTGACATTTTCAACGGGAGCCTTAGGATGCCCCGTGATCTTCCCGCTCTCAACAGTAGTATGGAAGCAGCAATTTGTGCAAGTTGAGTTTCTATCGGTTTCAATTTTTATATTTAAACTTTATTGGGTTTTGTCATTGGCAAAAAGCTTTTTATTTATGTTTTCAATAATTTTAGATTGGTCTAACACTAGTTCTCTTCAGGGGGGTTGGTTCAAATTGAAATTCGAGTTGAAAAAAGAGTTTTAGTTACTACCTCCCTAGAATGGTGGACGCGGCTGGTTCCACCCCTAGCCTCCTTGATGTGGACGATACCCACTATTGTTGTTGAGGTAGGCGCAGTCTTCACGAGTCTCGAGGTAGTCGTTCCTCGAGTGTCCATCATTACCATAGACTTTGCACGTGAAGTGTGAGTCCATGGCACATACGGGAGCATGAATTTGTTGCTTGCTCCCTTCTTCCATCTTCTTGATGAGGAGGTCCAGCTTGGCGACAATCATATCCATCTCTTTGACGGTATGCATGCCCTTCATGCGGGGTTGGAGTCGTTCTTCGCTCTAGCCCTGGTTGGAGACCATCTTCTCGACCAATTCTTTTGCTTTGGTGATGGTCAGGTCGAGAAAGGATCCTCCAACGGCATAATCAATGTGGGCTCTTGATGCCATCGTTAACCCATTGTAGAAGCTTTGGAGGATGTGTCATTCGCCCATTCCATAATAGGGACATGCCAGGATGTATTCCTACATCCTTTCCCAAGCTTCCGGGATGGATTCCATCCCCATCTGCTGGACACTTGAAATCTTCTTGTGTAGGGCATTTGTTTTACCCAGCGGGAAGAACTTTTCAAGGAACGCCTTGGAGCATTTGTCTTGGGTGTCGATGTCTTTCTCTTTGTAGAACCAGTGTTTTGCCTTCCCCAGCAAGGAGAAAGGAAACAAACAAAGCTTGATGATATCGGCAATGACACCCCGTATCACTACGATGTCGCAGAGCTCCAGAAAGTTATGCAGGTGTGCATTGGTGTCCTCATTAGGCTTACCGCAGAACGGGCTAGCCTGCACTATGTTGATAAGGCTAGACTTGAGCTCAAAATTCACGTCCCCAACATTGACATTGGGTCCGGTAGCCACATTGGCGGTAGAGGAGACGGAGAAGTCGCGGAGAGTCTTCTCAGCCATAGCCTCACCAACAAGTGGCACTTCAAGAATGGGTTCTTGTGCCAGAAGAACAGCTGGAGGAGGGATGACACGAGGTCATGTCCTTCTCACAAGTTTCGCTGGATTTTCTGTGTAGTTTTCCAACAGGGAGAAACTGTCATACACTATCCCTGTCTTCTATCAAGCACAAAGATAAAAGAAGACATAAAGTGACATTATCCTAAAAGAGTAGTGTCTACATCTTAATTACAAAGCCTAGATTAATGCTAGTTCAAAAACTTTATTTCCATGCCATCCCGAGCAACGGCGCCAGAAATGATTGTTGGCGTTTCTTTGCAATTACTAGGAACGGCGGTGTTAAGCCTATCCTTAGTAATGGTGCAAGAAATGGACGATGACATTTCCTAGCATCACCGCTGGGGATGTGTTAATTCCCCCAGCAATGATGTCAGGAACTGTCACTCTTGTGGTATAACTTTACAATTACAGAAAGAATCCACAAGTGCACGGAAATACCATTGTAGCATTTCACTAGGAGAGCTAGGGTATTGAGATTTATATTTTTCCAAAGGATGGTAGTGGCAAAGGTATTGAACTTAGCATTAATCATGACATTGTACATTAAGCAATAGGCATAGCTCTGGTAGGGGTAAGTCATGATAAAGAAGATAAATTAGGGTAATGTGACACAAGTACACAACCAACACATTAAGGAGGATGGAAGAAAGAAAGAAAGAAAGAACAAAAGAAACTAACTAAACTATGATATGTAAAGTTGGCTAGAGCTTAGGCTAGGTTAGAAGGTCCTATGCATCTATTCAAAGCAGAGGTTATGTTAGCACATGGTTAGGGCTGCAGGTGCTAGGAAAATGGGAGTATCGGGGAGAAAGTCCCGCACTGGAGTACATCCAGTCCCGTTATATCTTTGCATGAACTCCTACACCATACGCGAATATCGGGGAGTGCACTAATTGCAACACTACTATTACGACGGACGGACAGAGCTGTCACCACCTGCCATCTACCCCAGTCACACCATGGAGCACGGTCACATCCGAAGGATCCCGCATACCCAAGCACCACGTCCGTGTATGAAGTCACTACCCTAGCATCGCTGGGTCTCCACACTTTGGATGGACAAGTAAAACACTAGAGAAAGTCCGAAAGCACAACGAACCAACATCTGCACCCGGATCATCTGGCCTAACCACATCCTTAGCATAACTCATGAATAACCAAAGCATGGATTGATTAACTATAGAGATAGCATATCAATCATGGCAAAGCTCTCTATTATGAATAGAGTGCTGATAAATAGAATACAAAGCCATATCGAGGACCGAGGATTCCTCAACGACTCCGAGGAAGACTTGATTCGCTAAAGGAAAACAAGCCTAGCTCTACTACCTAAAAGCAAGAGAGGGAGAGAGAGCCTCCTTGGAAGAATGAGGTGTGAAGTGTGTGTTGATGTATGTCTGTTGAGAGGGGTGGAGGAGAGGCCAATTTATACTCTTGGAGGTCGGTTCCCGCCATCTCACTACTACAAAAAACCATTAACCACAACCTTTAAAAAAACCCTCGGAGGCGGGCAGGAAAAATAACTACCTCGGTTAATAGCTAGCATTAACCGAGGCGGTCATTTCTTATTAACTGAAGTTGTTAAAAAACCGCCTCTCAAAATAGATTAACCGAGGCGGTTGTCTTATTTACGGAGGCAGTTAAAAATACCTGCCTCGGTTAATCATTTATGGAGGCGGACAGGTATAAGGCGTCTGCCTCAAAAAACTGAGGCCGAACCCACAGCCCAATACCACAGTCGACTATATAAACTGGACTTAGGTTTTTTCTACTCCCTCTCCCTCAACCGCTGCCGCTGCCACTTCCTCCGTCTCCCTCAGACACCACCGATTCCCCTCCCTCTCCCTCAGTCACCACCCCCGCCCCTCTCTCTCCCTTCCTGGCGCCGCGTGGCTCCCGGGCGCCGAGAACCCAGCAAGGCCGCCAGCGCGGGCAAGGCCTGGCCCGTGGCTCGGGCGCAGCCCCAGCCACCAGCGCAAGGATCGGGGCGGAAGCGACGGCCGGCGGATCTGCCGGCGGGGAGGCCAGATCCAGCGGCGGTGAGGCCGGATCCAGCGGGATCCGGCGGGCGTGGTGGACTGGCGGCGCGGAGGGCCCGGGCTCGCCCTCCTCCCCCACGGCACAGGCATGGTGGAGGGCGGGGCCCAGGCAGAGGGTGGCGGATCTGGTCGAGGAGCGGCGGATCCGGCGACGGTTGGCCTGATCCGGGCGGCAAGCAGCGATCGGCGGCGACAGCCGTGGATGGGCTCGGCGGGCCTGTGGATGGGCTCGGCGGGCCCATCCATGGGTTTTCTTTTTTTCCTATTCGATTAATGGAAGTGGGCAGTCCAACCGCCTCTGTAACTCACTGATTAACCGTGGCCTTCCATTGGAGGCAGTTGCCTTTGCCCGCCTCCGAAAATAAAAAACGCCCGCCTCCAAAAAGAATTCTGTAGTAGTGTCTCCTCACATGGAAACAACTGCAACCGACTTGTTGATGATATAGGATCAGATCTCCCGCCAAGACGCACCTAGACTGATGCCAGTCTAGGTTCGGCCGAACTAGGGGATCGGCCGACCCCCTGGCACAGTCTTTCACCACCGCCTTTGCCTAGGTGACTACCTGGTGGATCCTCTGCACTGTTGGGTATGTTTCCTATTTCTGTACGTCAGTTTGCTCTGACATGTGGGCCTTCTTTTGGATCTTCTGTGGTTTCTACTGCATCTTCTTCGTGTTTTCATCTTATTCCGCACGTACTCATCTGAAATGGTCAAACTCCAAAACATCTATCGAACTAGATTAGTGATACAAATATGCGAGTAAGATGTGTGATTTTTCTTTATTATTGAGTCTAGTTGACGGTCATATTTTGCACATAAGGACCGTTAACAGCCATGATAATAGGGAGGAAACTATTGAGCATCTTTTTCATGCCCTTCCTTAGTTACTAGGTGGTTTGATTTGGGGATTGCCTGGAGTGTTGATGGCAACATCCATGAAAAGTTGTTCACTGCCAAACAAGAATTCTCCTATCCTTTTTTCATGGAAGTGGTTATGATAGGCGCCTGGTGCATATGGAATGAAAGAAATGCTCTTATTTTCAATGGCAAGGTTCCAGGCTTGCTGTCTTGGAAGACTGCATTCAAAAAGGTAGTGGGTGATCATCTGTGCAGAATCAAGTTTTCTCTTCATCAGTCTATTCAAATGTGGCTTGATGCTCTATAACCTCTTTTTTTTTGTAGCTTTGGTACCTGGTTTTGTCTTCTTTATCCCCCCTCTCTTTGGCTAATCTCTCGTTAAGCCTTTCCTTATTTGTTATTAATATCTCTATAACACGAAACGGGTCTATTCTCTGGCACGAGATTAGGCCACGTCTACAGTTAAAAAGGACCGTCGGATTGGGCACGAATGGGCAGGGAAGTGCCGCCTCCATCCTGCTCCTGAGCGCGGGCGTCGCAGCCCCGGGCTCGTCGGCGGCGACCTCCTGCTCATCGAGCCGGCAGCGGATGCGGCGGCGCCGCCAGGGGCCTCGCAGGCGGCCGCGGGAGCCTGCGAAGGGAGGAGAGGACGGAGCAGCTAAACAGCCAGCGCAGGGAGAAGAGGCGGCGCATGGGGCCAGAGGCGACGGTTGCTGGAAGACGACGGCACCGCCGGCGAAATCCGCCGTGGGCACCCTTCCATGGACCGATTGCTTCAGCCTCGACCTCCGCCTCCACACCAGGGAACCTCCCTCACCCCTCAGGCGGAGCCCTCGTTGACTGCAGCGGCTCACCGTCGACGACAAGGAGCTGCCGTCGACACCAAGGAGCCACCGTCACCGCCATGGCCGGCCCTCATGGCAAGCTGACCCACCGGCCCTTCCTTCCTTCGATTAGTCGCAAAAATGGAGCCGCCGTCACCTGGCCAACCTGACGCGCCCGTCGGCCGCTCGCGTTCGCCGCCGACGTAGCCGGAACGCAGCCATCGCTGCCGCGGACGCCATGACCGCGCCACCTGCACGTCGCCGGCCAGCTGCCGCTGCCCACACCCCGTGCTGCCTAGCTTAGTGGATGCGCGTCGTCCTCGTGATGCTCACGATGGCGATACCATCGCCGGCGACGGCACGTTGTTGCTTGAGGATGACGTCGAAGAGTGCGTAGATACAGTGCTCGATCAAATGTCTCAACCATTGCAACAGCTTCTCCATGGACTGCAGGTCTTTGCAAAGCTTCTCCATGTCGAGAAACGGACTACTCTTGCCGTTCCAGCAGGTCAAGTTTGCATTCCAAGGATTGAACCCGCTCATAAGAGTGCACGCCACCACCGACCTCGCCTATAGTCGGCAGTGCTTTGCCGTGCTTGTTCACCGCGTGGTCAGAGTGCAATTCCCTGTGGATCTGCGATGCTGCGCGTGTTCGCTGATAAGAGTGCACAAGCACACAAATACATGTATTAGAGCATCTCCAAGAGCTTTTCCAAAATCTACTCTCTAAATTATCATTTAGAGAGTCATTTGAATGAAAATTATTTTCCATATCTTTGTCTTTTCCAACGGCTCTTTTATATTTTATTTGTAGTCTAGAGAACCATCCTTACTATAGGCTAACATGAAATCCGGAATAGAGGATATCTACCTTTGGATATTCATTTGAAGAGACTGTTGGCGGCTAATTTTTCATCAAAATCTCTATTCCTATAAATTATAGAAGATATAAAGAGTCTTTTGGAGATGCTCTTATGTATACTCTGTTACCTGTAACCTGCTTCTGCAAGACCTGCAGCACCTCAGGCCCAAGCCACCCACCCACATGCTTAGGTCCAATCTTGTGAAGTCTTAATTACAAATCTGTTAGACTGCGAGGTAAGCTTCGTTCCTTTGCACAGCCAAGATGCTCAAAGTAATTTTCTGATTAATCTTTTTCTCGGATGGTGTCACTTGATTGTTCTGTATATAGCTAAGGCCTATTAAGGCTATTAGCTCGTTGATATATCCAAACCAGCTTAATACTCTTCAATTAATTTCTTTATTCTCGGATCTGGCCATGCAATGTCACCTACTCTTGACCATCCTATGTAAACCCAACATCAGCAGCCACTTGCAAATCAAAACAAACGGACGAGCTTCCAATGACCATGTCCATCTTGCTCACTGAATCCAAGCAGGAATTTTCATCGAACCAGCATCTATGATCAAGGAGTTTTCGATATCAAGGTTGCCAATTCATGGCCACCCTTAACTATTGTTTCATATAATACATAAATGCAAATAAATACTACGACCATATTTAAGCAGAACGTTGTTGGTTTGCTCAACACAATATCCAGCATCAAAGGGCACATATTTCCCCCCTGAAAATCAATACATTGCAAACTACAATTATATGATCCTAAACAAACTATACACTCGTCTGTACATATATACTACCCTGCGAATGAAATAACAGTCCGTCAAATATAGTAACATAACAAAAAAAAGGCCTTGCGCGGCAATGCCGCGTGTCCTTTCAAGTCTATACTATATCTACTAAAGTGCCAAGAATTGGCGCAACCTCACGAGCCTTGGCCCCACGTTGGACTCGTGACTGTTCATGCGGGACCCACGTGGGACCCACGTACTCTTCAGGTGGGGCCTAGGTGGGGCCCACATACTTTTTAGGTGGGACCCACGTATTATTTAGGTGGGGTCCATGGGGGACCCACGTACTTTTTAATTGGGTCCCGCGCACATTATTTGGTGGGACCCACAGTGCTATTGAGTTTGTTTACCTTTAAAAAAATATTCCTTCCATTACTTCAAAATATAAAATATAATTTTTTATTTTTTATAGATAAAAATAATTTATATACTACGTTCACATAGTGGGTCCCGTGGCACTGTTCATAGGTGGGACCTGCAGTTTTTTTTCTTTCCCTTCCTACATTACCCTTCTTCATTTCTTTGTTTTTCTCTTTTCTTACACTAATAATTGATTTACAAAAGTCATATGCAACACCACTTTAATTTTTTCCCACACCTCACAACCGTAAACTAAAAATATATTTATAAGAATTATTAAAACTATGAACCAGTTTAATCTAACATAAACAAATCTATTTCCTTCTAATAATTGGTTTTCATACTTCATAACACGAATCACACGGTACTATTTACAGTGACCCACATACTGTTCACACCTACACTCAAACAAATACTACTAATCATAAACTTTAATACATATTTAAAAAATTACCAAAAGCCTTGAACCATTCCAATGTAACATACAAATCCCAACAAATATTCACATCCAAATAATTAAATTTTAATTTTCGTAAAACTTTTTTCACTATATAATGCTTCTTCTTTTAATTATTTTAAATAATATTTTTGTACAGGCATGCATCGCCCCCCAACCTGTCTAGTATTAATATACTCTACTAACGCGCCAAGAATCGGCGCAAGCTCATGAGTCGTGGCCCCATGTGGGCCGGTGCACTATTCATACGTGGAGCCGGTGCACTGTTCATGCAGGGCCCACGTGGGGACCACATACTGTTTATGTGGGACCCACGTACTGTTTACGTGGGACCCACGTACTGTTTATGTGGGACCCACATGGACCCTACATGAACAGTATATAGGCCCCACGTGGGACCAACATACTATTTAATTGGGGCCCGCGCATAAAATATATTTAACTATTTTTATATATGAGAATAATAAAATAATTTTGTATACAATGTACACGTGGTAACTCTACTATTTATTGAATTTTGTTTTCACTTCATAAACTCACAAAATATAATTGAATCATGCATTCATTTCTAATCTTATTTTTTCTACCAAAATCAATAATTAGTGTAAGCTAATCCATCAACTATACCTACTAATAAAAAAAATCCTACATGTACTATTTATACAAGACCCACGTGGGTTCTGCGTGCTATTCAGGTGGTACCCACGTAATATTCAGTTCGAATCCACCCACAAAATATATTTAATTATTAAACTCGCAAAGTATAATTAAATCATCGTTCATATTATGTAACAGTTATATTTGCGACTTGGATTTCATATGTATCAGCCATGTACAAAATAACTTGAACGGCGCAGCGTAGCGCGCCTACCTGTCTAGTATGTATATACTATACTAAAGCTCCAAAAATCGGAGCGATTCCGTGAGTCGTGGCCCACGTGGGACCCACGCACTGTTCATGCGGGTCCCACATACTATTCATGCGGGACCCACGTGGGACCCATGTACTATTCAGACGGGACCCACGTGGGGCCCATGGTTCTATTAAGTGAGCCTCTTTATCTTAAAAAATTATTTTTCTTCCATTATTTGACAATACAAAATATATTTAACTACTTCCTACATATAAAAATTATAACTAAACTTTGAATACTACATTCACATGTGGTAGTTCTACTACTTTTTGGGTTTGGATTTCCCTCCGTAAACTCACAAAATATAATGTAACTGTTCATTCATTTCTAATCTTACTTTTTTCCTACTAAAGTAATTAAACTATACCTACTTACACACAAAAAATAATGAATTCCTAAGAAAAAATTATCTGTACCTCTATACTAGAATGTTTGATATTGACGCGCTCTCAGACTCTAAACTACTATGCTGCTTTACTATAATTTTTAGATTTAACTCAATACATCGATACAATATTGCTTCGAACATAGTAACCGATAATATCTTTCCATTAATATTTTAGGTCAATGTTTTTGGTATAGGTGCACGTAGCGCGCCAACCTGACTAGTCTTATCTTTTTTCCTACCAAAACAAATATAATCAATGCAAATCAATCCATCAACTGTACCTACTAAAAAATAAAGGTTTGGAATTGATGCACTCTCAAACACTGTAATTTTTAGATTCCATTCAATACATAAATACAATGTTACTTTCAACAGGGATAATATTTTTCCATTATTACTTTTGATCAACTTTTTAATATAGGCGCGCATGACGCGCCAACCTGACTAGTTTAATTTATGTTGCCGGGGGGTTCGTTGCTCCACGGTTTTTGCTCAAAAAAATATTCTAAAGACTTAAAGGCCATCCATGGTAGGAAAAAAAAACTGCATTGCCACAGTCTCTAACATTTGGCCCGCCAGTTTCATGTGATCCTCCTGCACCTCACTTGCAGGAAATACCCATTGTCGAGGGATGCAAATCAATTGAGGAAAAGCAATAGGTTTCGATGTCAATCAAGTTAGCAGGGTGATTAGAACTTTATCTAGCATTTCCCCATCCATTTACTTGTAACTTGATCTAAGATTCCAATTTAGATTGTTTTTTTGCTTCATAAAAATAAATTTTCTTCTTAGAAGAAGTTCCGTTTAGAATTTTGAGATAGCTCCCATATAGAAAGTCGAAATTGGTATAATGAAGTCCCCAAAGAAATTGAAGGAAGAAAATTCCTCACATTTGTGCAAATCTCTCTTTTTTTTCTATGGAGGGCAACTCAGCTATTTTGTCAAATACAACGAGCTAACAACTAAAACAGGACTTCACAAATAGAAGTTCCAATCAAGTTAGCAAACCACTGCTCAAATTGAAATGCAATAGCTGGAGGAAATTCTATGACTCCAACAAGGAATTAAATCAGTTCTTACCCTTTTTGGGCCACACAGGATTTTGTTTTTTCACCCAGGTAGACTTATGTTACACCTTTTTATTGGAATACTAACTACAAGTCTCTAAATGATTGAGTACCCATGCGTAACTCTAAAATTAGTTGCATGGTCTACTATCAGCTTCATAGAATATAAGTATCACCACTATTGCAGTAATGCTGATCGTATAAACCATAATTCTTAGACATATGAGTTCAAGATATTGAATCCTGCGCAATTTAAATGGTTTAATTCAACTTTGTCCTTGTATCCAGAATATGACTTGATTCAATATTTTACCTTGCAATTAAAATGGCTAAAGCACTCTCAAGCTCAATCAACTATGCAATCTAACAACCAATCAATTTCATGAATCAAGGATTGCTCCTCTCCGTTGCCGAAGGCGGAGGGCAGGGCGGCAGCGTGCGAGGCAGAGGGGCGTTTGCCTTGGTTGCGTGGGGTCATGATGCACAATGACCATATTTCCTTTAGGCGAATAATATCAACCAAAATAGCGTAGGTGTTGGGAAGCATTTTCAAGCACTGTAAAATGGTGAGAATACATTAAGCTAGTGCCTTTATTTTATGGCCGGCTAGCGATAACCACTAATTCTTGACTGATCTGGACCTCACTTAGGGCCTATTTAGTTAGCAAATTTTTTTGCCAAAAATTTTTGGCAACATTTACAATACTAATTAGAAGTATTAAACATAGAATAATTATAAAACTAATTACATGGATGTACGGAAAATCATGAGATGAATCTGTTAAGCCTAATTAATTCGTCATTAGAGATTGGTTACTATAGCACGATATTGTCCAATCATGGTCGAATTAAACTTAAAAGATTCGTCTCGCGATTTCACCCGAGCCAGTGGTTATGGAATGAATTTTATCAGTTATCCACATTTAATACTTCTATCCTAATTAGTGATCAAACGTTCAAAGATACTGTATTGCTGAATTTTTTTAAAAAAACTAAACAGGGTTTTAATGCACACGCACGGACGTACAGTGTTTAGACTTGATAGCTTCCAAGAACTCAATTAATGTGGTTGTTGTGTTGGCCGATGATTTTTTTGAAAACTAAACAGGGTTTTAATCCAGAAGCACGTACGTACAGTGTTTAGACTTGATAGCTTCCAAGAACTCAATTAATGTGGTTGTTGGCCGATGACCGGTAAGGTTGACGGTGACGAACGCAGGCAGCGCCGTGCCCGTCCTACGCACAAACGCAGACAAAGGGCTGCGATGGCAGACGCAAGGGCGGCAAGGATCGGACGTCGTGCTTCCGGCGAAACGGTGGCGTTTGGGGAGTCTTTCTGAATCAGCCTGGTTCCGTTGCAAAATTTTTTCAAAAGAATCTTACTAATTTAAAGTACTAAATAAAGTCTATTTATAAATTTTTTTATACAGATGGGTTGTAAATCGCGAGACGAATCTAATGATGCTAATTAATTTATGATTAATTAATAATTAGCGAATGGTTACTGTAGCATCACTGTTGCAAAATCATGGATTAAATAGGCTCATTAGATTCGTCTCGTGATTTACAGTCCATATATGCAAAAAGTTTTATAAATATACTTCATTTAGTACACCATATGTGTCGAAATATTCGATGTGATATTTTTTTTGTGTTTACGAGATCCAATCTAAACATGGACTCAGACGAATGGAGTGGTTGGGAAGGCGCATCGTTGATCACGTCCGCTCCAAAACTGTTCATGGAAATTGATTGCTTTAGATGGTGTGGATATTCCGGCACATATTTAAAGTATTAAATGTCAATCAATTACAAAATAAATTATACAATCCATCTGTAAACTTAGAGACGAATTTATTAAGTGTAATTAATCCATCATTAAAATTGTAGCAATTTAGTATCTAATCATGGCCTAATTAGCTTTATTAGATTCGACTGGCAATTTATAAGCAAACTGTGTAATTAATTTTTTATTTTATTTATATTTAATTCTCCATGTAGGTGTCGTAATATTCGATGTGATACTTTTGCAATTTTGAATTTTGGAACAAGGTAGGTAGCTTCTTGCTTGGGATATCAATGACAGCACATGGGTAATGGACTCCACTGCAACAGAGACGACCATGGGTAGTTGTAGAAATAATTTCGTCGAATTTCACCAAGACAGGCTATAAATACAGGCTTCTCAGGGCCACCATTGAAAGCAGCTCGATCGGCGTGACCAGCTACCACTGCTGAGTGTTTGGAATAAGAAAGTGTTTTGAGCGCCAGATCGGGGCGCCCCTGGTGATCAGGTCGTTCTTACTCTCACTCTGTACTTACGCACGAAAGAGGAAATACTACTCGATCAGAACCCTTTAATTTGTTGGGTCTTTTCACTGTGTATTCTGAGATTATCTCGCGTTTTGTACTGATTCCGTAGTTTTTTTATAATTCTCATGAGAATAATTCCACTTTCTGCAGAACAACAATGTCAGAGTCTGGGGCCTTGCATCTTTCTACGGGCTTGCATGGGAAAACCATTGACAAGGATCAACTTGACTCGACCGTTGAACAGTTCTCTCTCTCTCTCGTTGCTAGTGGTTCATGCAAATTTAGGCCATGTTTGGAAATTAACACATGATTTTAAAATTATAAAAATCATGAACTGGGTATTCACCACTGTTAGACTAATAAGGAGATGAATTATTCATTCCGAACCAAGAAGTGACAGGTCACAAACTGGTTTTATTTTTTTCACTATATTTTACGATGGCAGAAGGTACTCTGAGAGTTCCTAATTCAAAGTCATTAACATGTGTGATGACAATAAGTGGTGATTACTGGTTGACATGTTGGGAAATTTATCATATAGAGATATATATACCATGCCTTCAGAAAACCAAGTGATTTGGAGCAAATGGGTTATTTGCGAGGGTTTAAAGTTGAAAATTGTGAATGATAGTAGTTAGAAGGGTTACTTTTGGACACGTCAATATATATTTTATGACAACTTGACAAGTGAGGTACGACACACACCATGCATGACTCAGAAATTTGAGAAAATGAACAGGAGAGAAGAAAGAGTGGTCTGCACTCGAGAGCGCGTAGATATTAGGACTGGACTGGCTGGTCCGATTGGTTATTAAACCGTGAACCGGAGCTCTCTCCAGTCCATTTGAGATAAAAGACCAGCATGCAAGCGAACTTGATAAATCCCGATCCGATCCCCAGCTTTTGCATGCATGAAACCATCTAGTTTTTCATATTTGAAACCGGATAAATCCCGATCCGACCACCTCTTTTCCATGAAACCGTCTAGTTTTTCATATTTGAAACCGGGGGAAACCAGGTGGGCTCAAGCTGCCGAGAACTTGAGGTTCTGAGGGGGTGAGTGCTGCTCCATATAAGGCTGGAGCTCGCTATGATAACGAGCTGGCTCGGCTCGGCTCGTTATGACAGCGAATTGGAAGTTAGGCTCGGCTCGTTTGTCAGCTCGAGCTGGATCGTTTAGTTCGGGAACCAATCTCGCGCAACACGCGCGGCGCAGGACTGACCGCCGCTGGAGTTGCTGTCCGCCGCCTTGCCACGCAGGGCGAGCTACGAGCCGGTGCACAGGTCCGCGGACGCGGCCATGCAATGGGGACGCTGGCTGCTGCCTTGCCACGTAGGGTCACCCACAAGTGCCGTGCGCAGGTATGGGGACACGGCCTCACGGGGGAGTGGCCGCCAGCCACCGCAGTGCAGGGTCGTTGCCGCTTGTTCGCCGGATGCCGAGGCCGGACCAGGCCACCGTGCCGCCGGGTCGAGACCGTAGTCGGTCTCCGGGCTGGTGGGGATGGACCGGATGTTTGCTGGGTCGAAGCCAGCGAGGCGGCAGGCCTTGAAGAACGTGGAGTGGATCTGGTCGCCGGCGTACACGGTGAGGCGCGGCAGCTCGGAGACACCCTCCGACTCGATCTGGCGCAGGGCGGCGTGAGCGTGACGACGAGCATGGCCTCGCTGGTGGTGCCAATGATGACGCCACTTCCAGTGCTGCGGCCGGCGGCGGTGTTGTTCATGAAGCTCGCCGGCAGGCGCAGGAGCTGCGCGAGTCAGTCGAGCGCGAGCACCTCCATCTCGGTGGTGTCGGGATCGGACGCAGCTGTGGGGAGAACGCACGAAGAAGGGAGAAAACAAAGAAAAAAAACAGTGGGGGCCACAATTTGGCAACCCAAATAGACGGCCAGCAAATTGAGGGGTGGGAGAAGAAATTTGGAAGCCCTACCAAAATGAAAGCCCATTTGGAAGGCCTGTTGGAGATCAAATTTTTGTACCCACTGTGCAAATATAGATATGGTAGCCTATTTAGTCACCCTGCTGGAGATGCTCTTACAACAGAAGCTAGTTGATGGGTAAGTTGGGCTGAGTAAAATTGGGCCGAGTGGGATGGATTGTTGGGCTGATTGTGGGGTGTAGTATTGGCTCGTTTCGGCTCGCGAGCCAGCTCGAGCTAGCTCGTTAAACTATCGAGCTAAAATCTTAGCTTGGCTTGGTAATATTTCCAAACGAGCCGAGCCATTAATGAGCCGAGCCGAACAAGCTAGCGAGCCACATATTTTTCGTCCGGTCTTAGCTCCATAGCATGTTTGTTTACCACCACTCCACTCCATCAGATGCATTTACAGTGAATTATGTACCATGTTCAGACCATTTTGAACCGGCGCCATCGAACCAATGCAAGGAGATGAGCGGTTTGATCACCCTCTGGAAGTAGTTGGTTTTAAACGAAGCAGCTGATATAGATAGTTGGATGGAGATCCGAAATGGTTAAAAATGAAACAGATGCCCAAACTCTTTTAACGATGACAATTTGAGACCTATTTGTGATAGATATCAATCAGAATTTTTATAGCAGCGTGCATCTTTTATTAATTAATGAATCCATATATTACTACACTTAATTCCATATATTATAGGAGTGTGTGAGTACAATCACTGGATGTCGCCATGTTAGAATAAATTTTTTCCAGTTTTTTTGGTTTATTAAATCTTCCTCTTAGCCGCTCCTGAATGTTCAATTTGCTTCAGATATGCAAAGTATCATGACCTGCACGGAGGTGATGAGGAATTCAGGAAGTCGAACTATAGTGACTTGGTAGATGGAATTATTTTCTTTTGAGCCAAAGTTAAGTACTTAAATGTTTTAACACTGGTTGGGACTCAAATTTGCATAATTGTCACTGTACAATCAGGTAAAAAAGTATTATGATCTTGTAACCACCTTCACTGAATACCACTGGGGTCAATCATTCCATTTCGCCCCAAGGTAATAAAATATGAACCTCTCGTTGCAGTTATAACTTACTAAACGCCTTCATTTTGTCTACTGACTTCTCTACTTCACAACTGTGTTGTATCCATTCGGCTGAACTCCATTTATATCTTTTAATTATTAGATGGCATGGAGAAACTCTTCGTGAAAGCATCAAGAGATTTGAGCATTTTATTACCCTTCAATTGGGGCTCAAGAAGGGGATGAAGGTTGGAACATAAAAATAGAACTGCTTTGTTAATTTAGCATATTAGAGATTTTTATGACCCTAGGAGCTACCCAAATTTCCAATAATGGTACGATCTAAATCTGTCCTAAACAATTGTGTTGTATAGAATTTTACAATGATTGAAAAATGGGAGCCGTCCATCTCATAAAAATCTTACGGTAGGAAGTACCCCGAAGTACCTAGGATAAAGTACCTGGTACTTCAAAATGCGGGACCAAGTACTAAAAAGTGGGACCAAATACTAATTTAATTTAATTTTTATAAATACTTTCCATAGATCAACGGCTAGAAAAAAAATTCAAGATAAAAGTACCTGAAAGTACCTATTGGTACTTTACAATCATTATAAAAGAGCTCGTATTTAAAATAAACTGTAGCATTACTTTGTACTAATTTTCATCACAAGCCTTGTAGCCATCACTGATAAATAGGCAGCCATGAACCTATCATACACTCATTAACTACTAGTGGTACTAACACTGAGTTGGCTTTTTGTGCAAATAAAATTTTGGATCCATACAGTATTCGTTCACTGCAAACATTGTTCAAAGAGAGTTCACATAAATCATATCATTGTGGTGTCTTTTAGCCACATTATTTTAATTTGATATCAAACATGGCTATTCCACTTGTATATGTTGGTAGATACAATCCTATCAACAGTTCTGCCACATTTAGTTTTTTTGAATTCAGCATCCATATGGTCGTTGTTGCTTCGCAGGTCCTGGATGTTGGATGTGGAATTGGGGGACCCTTAAGAGAAATTGCCAGATTCAGGTACTGAGCTAATCATTTAAGGCTGAGATGAAATTCCTCGGAACATGTAAATATATAGCAGTCTCAGTGCTGTTTATCATTTTAGCTCAACAGAGATAACTGGGTTGAACAACAATGCTAACCAGATATCAAGGGGCAAGGTTTGCTTTTTTACATCTTTTTCCTGGAATACAATAAAAACAATGTGAGCATACTTGTGTAGATCAGTTGTAAAATGGGTTATTGGATTTCAGGAGCTCATTTCTTTGGCAGGTTTGAGTGAACAGTGTAACTTTATAGAGGTGAACTTGCATCCTTATCATGAGTAGTATCATGCTTTTCTTTGAGTCTCGACCATGTTTTATTCTAATGGTCCTTATCTCTAATTGGCCATCGTAGGGAGACTTCATGAACATGCCATTCCCTGATAACACCTTTGATGCAGCCTATGCAATTGAGGCCACAATTCATGCACCTGATGTGGTATAACCCACATCATAAATTCCTAGTTCAATTTTGTTTTTAGCCAATAATTCCAGTGTTGCTAATTTTTTCCCTCTATCTGGTAATCGCAGCTAGGCGCCTACAGGGAGATATACAGAGTGCTGAAACCAGGCCAGTATTTCGCACTAGATGAACTGTGCTTGACTGATAAGTTCGATCCAAACAACACTAAACATAAGAACATCAAGGCAGAAATTGAGCTTGGCTGTGGCCTGCCTGACGTCCGTAGCACTCGCGAGTGCATCCAAGCGATGAAAGATGCAGGATTCGAGGTTATGAACAAAAATCATCATGCCCATGGTTTAGTTTGAAGTACCTTAGGTGCTAGAATGACTCGGTTCTTCTCTTTTATTTCAGGTTATCTTCGCGAAGGATCTTGCTGAGGACTCCGACTGCCCTTGGTACCATGAAATAGATCCTGGCCACTTCTCATTGAAGAGCATCAGTACCTCACGTGTCGGACACCTCCTGACTCGTGCAATTGTAATCTGAGAAGACTCTACTTTAGGACATGTTTCTAGGTAATTGTATGATCTGCAGGTTTTGGTCTTCAGATACCTTACTGTACTTCTTTACCATTTTTTTTGCAGGTTGGCACACTTGAGTTCCTCCGTATTGCCCCCAAAGGCTGCAATAGATTGTTCAGCATCCTGCAGACTGCTTCCCACGGCCTGCTGACGGGCAGCCGGTATGTCTTTTCTTTGTTTCAAAGGAAATTTTAAACGCCTAATAATCGGATCACACAAGTGAGCAACAAATACAAATTAAATTAATGGACCTAATGGATCTTGCATGATGCCATGATCTCAGGGAACAGATTTTTACGGTGACCTTCTTTGTCCTGGGCCGGAAACCTCTCAAGGAGAGTGAAATTTAAAGCAGCCTACAACAATAATGCCGTATGTAGTATGGGCTTATACACAGGGGCTATAGGACTAAAGTTGGCTGTGATCCTTGCACTGTACTAAAGTATTGCTAAAGTTCTATAAAATAATGTTGTATGCTGTGTACTGAATTACTGGGAAATTAAGATTACTATCTGGAATAAACATACTTGTAGTATCCGGATATTGAGCGCTCTCTGAAAAGTTAGCAATATCTATGTGCAAACATATTGATCAATGGCACCATATCGCAAGCAAGTGCTTCACCATTTTATCCACTACAATAGAAACGCTTATATAGGAGACTCAAGGATCGTTTGGTTTCAAGGGCTAAATTTTAGTCCATGTCACATCAAAGAGAATCTTAATATCTAGAAGTATTAAATAAAGGTTAATTTTAAAACTAATTGCAGAACGATGAGGCTAAATTGCGAGATGAATCTAATAAGGTATATTAATGATTAGCGGATGGTCACTGTAGTATCACTGTAGCAAATTATGAATTAATTAGACTCGTTAGATTTGTCTCGCGAATTGGCACTCAGCTGTAAAAAAGTTTATAAACAGATTTTATTTGATACTTCAAAATAGTAAGATTCTTTTTGATGTGACAGGAACTTAAAAAAAGTTTATGGAAACAAACAAGGTCTCAGTTTCATACGCTGTCTTAAGTCAAGGCAATAACGCCAGTTGATGTTGTCGAAATGTTAGATTTTGTGTAGAACTTACGAGGGAATATTCGTGACCATATCCTGCAGAACTTACGAAATGTTAGATTTTGTGTAGTCCACTTGAGTTACATATTTTGCTTATCCAATTAATTCATTTGAATGAATTGATGAGGCGAAGCACTTACATAAATGTATATGAAAGAACTGCATCACAATTATTTGATCTGGATTTTGCTTCAACGGCGCACATGCCATAGTTCTGGTCATTTTATTTATCATGACTTAATTAGTAGCATCCATTGCCACATTTGGACAGTGGCGACGCATGTAACATCCTCTGAGAAGGACATCTGACTTCTGAACCAATTTCTCCAACCGGGGCAAATAAAAAAATCTAAAGCTCAATTATATATTTTTCAGTTATTCTTAGTGGACTACAATTCCCCTTCATTTGTCTGGGTCATTGCCTTTTTAGTGTGATGAAGTAAAAGGAATTAGGTGGACCTAAGTACTTGACTGCTTTCGGGATCATAGAAAAACTGCTTGAACATTAACCTTCCAGAAATCACTGTCAAAGACACCGACTTAAGATTATTGACACCAACTGACGAGATCGAATCAGAAATCACTGTCAAAGACAGGCAGTAAATCATAACTGTTGGATCGGGACTATTTGTATGCAATGAAATCAATGAAAATTCATTCTATCCTCTCTCCCTGCGAGCCTATATAAGAGACACACTCCTCATATATATTTTTGCATGAGCAACAACTCTCACAGCTTCCTATGCTACTACTGCCACACCATATTCTCAGTCGCGCCCTCACAGAACTGGTGAGAGCAGGCCTCTTGAACCATGTCATGCTACGTTATCTGAAAGGGTAGGTGGGTGATCAGGTTCTGAAGAGCGCAAGGCGCGATTGCTTGCTAACTCTCTAAATTCGTATGACTATTTCCAGTACTTACTAGAGGACATGTCCACGGGACAACACTGTGAACATGTTGGTGCCACTTAAGAACACCAATTGTTAACCGCAAGTAGGGCTGGAAAAAAAGCTCGCGGCTCGCGAGCCGGCTCGGGCTCGGAGCGGCTCGCGAGCCTGGAACGAGCCGAGCCGAGCCTCTTTTCTCGGCTCGCTAAAATACCGAGCCGAGCCGAGCTAGCTCGCTCTGGCTCGAGCCGGCTCGCGAGCCGATAACGAGCCAAGCCGAGCCTCTTTCAACGGCTCGTGAAATTACCGAGCCGAGCCAGGCTCGACTCGCTGGATGACCGAGCCGCGGCGAGCCGAGTCGAGCCCCGAGTTGAGCCTCGGCTCGACTCGTTTCCAGCCCTAACCGCAAGTGTATAGATCAATGTAAATTTTCCTTTAGAATACTACCTAGGGTTTATCAATCCACAGCATAAATGGTGTTGATTCAACTATTGTAGTAAATTTACTAACCGAACAAAGCAGGAGTATATATGAAAATCTAAGTAAAGAGCCAAAACTAACAGGCCAAAGCCTCTATTGTAAATAGATATAAGTGGAATGTTCATCACAAAGATTGCCCGTTAGTTTTCCCTCCTATTGAGAAATGTTCATCACAAAGCACATGACCTTTTCCCTCCTGCATACTATAACTGCACAGGATAATCAACCATTTCGCAACAAGCACGTTATGATGATGTATACAAATGATAAATAACAACCAAAGATTATTGGAACCCTAATGATCCAACTAGCCAAGCACATTAAAGCACTCATCAACATATATAATTCTATAATACATTACTATAAAAATCTTAACCGAGGCGGGCAAAAAGCATTAACCGAGGCGGTTTTTGTAACCACCTCGGAGTCATTGTCATGGTTAATGTGGCATTAACCGAGGCGGTTTGCTGCTCGCCTCGGTTAATCAAATAAAAAAATTAAAAAAAAGACAATGAGCCCGCCAAGCCCATCGCCACTGCCGGGGCACCACGCCGCCGCCACCGGCACCTCCACCCCGCCGCGGCAGGCCGCTCTGCACCAATGGAGGCCGTGCCGCCGCCGCAGAAGGCGGCCGCTGCCCCCGCGAGCTCCACCCCGCCGCCGCCGCGTGCTGCTCGGCCCCGCCCCGGCCACTCCGCGCACGCAGATCAAGGCCAGCAGTGGCGAATCTGGTGCTGCCTCCTTGCGCTAGCTGTAGCCAGAGGAGACCCACGCCACTGGAAGAGCTCCGGCCTGCACCGCCACGCAGGGCTCGTGAGCCCCCCACGCCGCCGCCGGGGGCGCACCGGCCCTCGAGGCGACCACCACACCACCGCCAGGGGCACACCGGGGTGAACGGCCCACACCACTGAGGTCGCCCCGTGGTTACCGGGGAGTGCGGTGCCCATCCCTCCGCCGCCGCCGGGGAGCACGGTACCTCACCGCCGCCGCCGTCAAGAGCCCTAGGACTGGGAAGGAGGAAGGAGAGAGGGAGGGAGAGAGCGAGGTAGAGGAGAGGGAGAGGTGCGGTGCCGCTAGGTGGCTGCGGGGGTGAGGGGTGAGGGGAGGGAGTTGTGATTTAGGGTTTGATCTTATTTTTATACACTGAGGGTGCCTGATTTATCGAGGCGGTTGTATTATAATGCCCGCCTCGGTTAATGATTTTGTGAGATGGTTATTTGTAACCGTCGCGGTTAATAGAAAGTAACCACCTCGGTTAATGTTAGGCATTAACTGAGGCGGTTTAAATTGCTGTCCGCCTTGGAGGTGTTTTTAAAGGGTCGCGGTTAATCAGTTTTTTGTAGTAGTGATAAAAATTGTCTCAAACATAAGCATAGAAATTATATATCAAGATTCCCTTTGATCCTAGGGACAAATCCCAAGGACATATAGAGAGTTTACCCCCATGATCAGCCATATCTTGTTGCACAACAAGGGTATGAAGGCTCTAGAGTGTCTGTTGATACCGATTTTTGACACGTGTCAAGGAAGGTTATTTTAGTAAAGGGGAAGTGGCCGATTTGAAAGAAACCAAAAGATGAACAGGGTTGGAATCGGCCGATGGGGTCCGTCCGATGGATCAGAGGAATATGCTTTGAAGATGCTGATTTGCCCGCTCTAGTGCTCGGTCGATGGAGAGTTGCCGATTAAGTCAAGGAAGGAGAAGAGGACCTGGACTCTACGAGAATCTTGACGATTCGGTTGTAATATTTAAAGTAGTTTATCTTTAGAAAGTATTTTCTTTTTTAGTCAAGTAATGTTTGTCGTGATCAGTTAGGACTTGATAGCGCTAGGCTACATATATCAGTTGTAAGGGACTGGAAAAACTTGATACACATCCAATACAACAACAATTTACAATTCCTTTGCACTTTTTCGGCGACTTCACCTTTTCTTTTCTTTTTCGACGAGTTCTTTCAAGTTGATCAAGGACGCCTCATATTCGAGCGACTTGGTTTGCTGGTGAGTTTTCGTTTTACCGAGTATTTTTGAGCTTTAGCTACCGGGCGCATCGCTGTGGCTTCGTTCAAATCTATTCAAAAGTTATCGAGTTCATCTAGGCTTTGACTTCCGGGCGTATCGTTGTCGTCTCGTCTAGATTTATTCACAAATTATTGATATCGGCTAGATTTGTAGGTTTTCCTATGCTTTTTGGCCATTATCAGATCTATCCGCTAAAAATGTATTAGATAGGCTTTAGGTCTTGCAGTAACACTTTTGTTATCTCAAGAGCTGGTTTAGATTTGTTTTTAGTTTGCATCATCTAAGTTACACATTCGTAGCTTAGATCTTGCTATATACGTGTAATCGGCTGTCTTAGGCTGATTTCGTCATCTAGTGCATCGGCTGATCCTGCCGACACGTTTGTTCATTATACGCTCGCATTTAATATTCTTTTGTCGTCTTCTGTATCGGCAGAGCTTGCCGATACAGCTGTGTGAGAGATATTCGGAATCCCAGCCGATACGCTCTCGAATTTGACTTTGTTTTCTTCCTTGTCAATTTCAGGTCAAATTGACTGGCACGCTTGGTTGACTTTCCGGAGCTTGGCGAACACTTGCCCTCGGATTCCAGTGTGTTGATTTTTTGCGTCAACAGAGTCCCCAGGTCAAAACTCGTAGTAAGACAAAGTGAAATAGGACTGAGCCAATCGACCTGGATTCCTAGACCAATCCACCTAGGGTATTTTTGTCGGAGCCCCGTGATCTCCCATGACGCTCTACTCGACAATTCGATCATGGTGGAATGACTAGAACGAGTCGTATTCATGAAGCCCTAACTCCTTTCATATGGTCCTTTAGAGGGCATTTAGACTCCTCTTCAAGTTGGTTAGGGGCAAATGGATTATATGGAAACTCTAGAATTTGTGTGGGCCTCAACATTCAAGAATAGCAGTTCGATTGGAACCTAGAATAGGCTAGGCCTACGAGCCTGAGCTCTTTCTGGGTCTTCTATTGCTGAATTTATTTTGTGCATTTCTTTTATGACCTTTTTTTGGGAGAAGTCCTTTGATGACCTTTGTCCATGTGTCCATCAAGCTTGTATAAAACCCTCTATTTTATGTTATTAATTTGCAATATACTCCAAAGTATAACACATATGAATATGAGTTATTGAGGCTCCAAGTGGCAGGTTAGTGTAAGAATCATAAAAAACCCCACTACAATAGTATAAAAAAGTGTTGTAATCGAGCACCAGCACAACATGATCTCGCTACAAAAGGAATACCCTTTTACAGCACCTATCACCTTTGCCAAAAGTCCAAATAAGTGTTGGTACGATCTATACCAACGCATATAACCGATGAAGGCTAACCCTAGTTGACTTGTTAGGATCTGTTGGGCCCTGCGTGAAATAGGTAGGGAAGTTATATTTTACTTTCACGAGAAGGTGGGGGAGGTGGGCATGCGGAACAGCCAACAACACATCTCAAATCTATTCCAAGTCATACATTGCCAAATAGGGTTTGTTTGTAGTGTCTATGCATCAACTCTGGTCGACTACATGGAATAGATGTAATCAGAATGTGAGTGATTTGCATAACAACACACCCGGTGCCTCGAGCACTGGTCGAGCCTAATGTCACACCCTCCATTTTTTTCTGGTTACTATTTTTGTTCATGTGTTAAATTGTGAATTAAATATGAACATGCATGAGCATGCTAACTAACTGTTTTTAGAACATCATTCATGCTAAACAACATCATTTTTTTAGTTTTCAAAATTAAAACATACTGTGTTTTGCCTAAATAGCTAACATTAACCACCTCTAGGATGAAGGAGAACCAAAACTCAAACTCTAAAAACAGCACACCCCCACCCCCAGCCCAAACCCTAAACATCAAGGAAGAACATTGAATGCTCCCAACATAGTGCGGTTGAAGAATATGTACAATTTCAGTAAGTGCAAGTTGGAAAGTGGGACTTTTCAACTGTTTCTTCTGCGCTGCTTGTTGAGGTTCACTCCATGCAGTAGCTTATAACTGAATCCTGATATAGAGTCACCCAACAATTACCCTATAAGCTGCTTATAATAATGCTCCAGGATTCTCCAGCCACTGGTCGCATTTGATTAATGATTACCGTACCTGCCTTATGCTAATAATGTTAATGATGCTTTTACAACTAACAACTTAACCACTGGTTGGCTATAAGTACTGTCTCAATACTGACGGCAGATCGATCACTACTCCTGACTCCTGAGGCCCTGACTGCCCACCATCATCTCCATCCCCCATCAATCCTACAAATCACAGCCTACTGATCCTTCATAAAACCTTATAACGCCAAGCACATAGTTTCTCTAACCACCGGCAACTGTGAATTGAAATGGACAGATCCAAGAAACCCAAATCAAACTTAGGGTCACGGAGGCAATTCGAGCTACTGGACTTGAACAAGTCTTCCTCGCTGAACATGTCGACATCCTCTCTGAGGAGCGTCGGCGAGGAGACCAGGAATTGCGGCAAGGCGGTCCAAGCGAGCAGGAGGGCGACCACGGTGAGGTTTGCCCCTCCTCCACTGTCGTCGGCAGTGGCAGCGCCGGCAAAGGCAATGGTAAGGCCTGCGACTGCAAGTGGAGCACGCCCGGGTTCTGCCTCAGGGCAGAGGTCCGGGGCATCAGCGGGGAGGTTGCCGGAGCCGGGGGCCAAGGCGATGAGGAGGAGTTGGGGATGGACAGGTGACGTGGATGCCAAGGAGAAGGGCGGTAATCCTGTGGCGGCGAAGGTCGTGGCAAAGGCACAGTCTAGGAGCAGCTCGGTGAGTAGTCATTCCATTTCAAACATCAGTCTCGTTTGCTGGATGAGTAATTCTGACATCCAGACAAAAATCAGTGTTGTCTTTGCATTATGAGCATGACTGCTAGGAAAGTTTCGATATTTCAACTGTTCTCCAGAATTTAGTCACACCGTCGCGTGATAGAATATTCCAATGATGTTCAGAACTTATTTTGCTGCTTGCATTAGTTCAATGGGCGGTTCATTTGAGTCAATGGCAACCTACATCGATTACACGTTTGGTAACCTACATCGATTACACGTTTGGTTGAATGGTAGTTAAGTGAAAAAACAATTAGTGATGCAACACCATGTACTTTGGACGGACAAGATTATACGTTTACATTTTCCCTTTAAAACAGCACGTTTGCACCAGAAAAAGGACTTATTACATGAAAAAAATGTATGTGCATTAATTGCATTTTCCTTGATACTAGATTAATTTTGGTGAAGTGCATTTGCATCTTTTGCGCGCGCCTTTGCTCCGCTACTGTTATACACTAAGATTAGCAATATCACGTCATCCACTTTGTTTTTTTATGCCTTCATTACCATCCCTTGCCACATTGGGCAGTGCTAGCTGACGCATGTAGCTTTCATTGAGAAGGACATCTGAACCGATTTCTCCAACCACGGCAATAGAAAGATTCAAATAGTAATTTTCAATTATTCTTTTGGTGGAGGGATTGCCCTTTATTTGTTTGGGTCATTACCTTTGAGTGAAACGTAAAAGGCATTAGGTGCACCTAATTAGATTTCTTTTATGATTCTTTGTCAAATCTCCGCCTTTTGTTGCCGATTATTGATTGAGCCACTAGCAATGTAAAAAATAGCACGCTATAGCGGGCTATAGCGGCGCAATAGCGTTTTTCGACCACTGCAGCTATAGCACCGTTATACTAAATAGCGAGCTATAGCAGCGCTATAGCGGCTGAGAAGAGCTCTCCGCTAATTTTCATAGCCCGCTAGTAGTGATACCTTTTATACTCATGATTGTTAAAATCGTGTGAAACTTTGTGTTTACCCTACATTAAAACATATAAATTACTAGCACTTGTTCCTTGCACATACCTAGTGTGGCCCATTGGCAAATTGGGCTACTATAATACTTCCTCGCTCCATTTCAAATTGTAAGTTATTCCAACTTTTTTAGGGAGTCAAACTATTTTTATGTTTGACCGAAATTATAGAAAAATTACAAAGATTCATAGCACCGAATAGATATACTATAAAACATATGTAATCAAGAATCTAGTGATACTTATTTGATATCATATATGTTAGTATGTATAAACTTGGTCAAACATGAAATATTTTGGCTCTCCAAAAATGTTAGAATAACTTACAGTTTGAAACGGATGGAGTAATCGGCAACATTGACTTTACTATTCAATGTTTAACCGTTCATCATTTATACGAATGCCCAAAAATATAATACGTGCTTAAAGCACTTTTTGATAAAAAAATAATCCAATGACATTTTTCTCACCTAACTAAATGTTTAAACAAATATTATTAGTCAAAGATTGAAATAGTACGACCCATAGTTATAAATTAAATATTTTTATGGACATCTAGATCTCATAAAGGTTGCTGAGCTGCTGGAGGACACCACAAAACTCCTATTTGCTGGCAGACACACAGCATCAGTGGCAATTATCCGTTTCACAACTGTTCCTAAACAGGTGCATTCTTGGCTGGAGAGGAAATATTTTTGCTTTTCTCATAATTCAGAAGAGAAGATATTTGTCTCCAGCAATACATTTGCCCTTTAGGGGCCGGGCGAGATAGTCTATTCGCCAACTTCGCTCTCCTACCCCTCAGTACCAACTTGGAGCAAATTGGCACTAAGGCAAAGTGTTTCCAAATAATGATGAATTTTTGCTGTCTGCTCTAGTACCTCTGCACGTTTTGGACGTCCAAGAGTAAAATTTTCTATTATTTTGAAACATACGCTAGTTCTAAATCTGCGAATCCATTTGGGTTATGTTGAAAAGTTCACTACTACATATTGGGCCATTTGTCCCGGTTCCAAAGGGCCATTTGTCCCGATTTTGGAACCGGGATTCAGCCGCCGGGACAAAAGCCCCTGGAGGCTTTTGTCCCGGGTGGTAGAACCGGGACAAAAGGTCCATTGCGCTAAAAAATCTTTGCGCCCTACGGGATTCGAACCCAAGACCTATTGTCTAGCTCATGGCTTTCTTACCAACTCACCTAAGTAGTACATGTGACTCAGTAAAAAATAACTCCCTTTTGAACTATCACGTGGAGGGGCCTTTTATCCGGGTTTGTAACACCAACCGGGACAAAAGGGTCCTTTTGTCCGGGTTGGTACCACCAACCGGGATAAAAGGGTTGGACCTTTTGTCCCGGGTGGAGCCACCAACCGGGACAAAAGGGGAACCTTTTGTCCGGGTTAGTACCTCCAACCGGGACAAAAGTCCCTTGTCTCCCCCGCTGGCCCGGCTAGCCTTTGGACCCGGGACAAAAGCCACCTATTGTCCCGGGCCCAAAGGCAACCGGGACAAATGGCCTGGAACAAAGAACTATTCTGTAGTAGTGGTTTCACATGAGATCATAAATAAACTAGCTAATCTTTTGAGCGCCCTGGTGATCATAGCAACTACATGCTCAGACATTAACAGTACTACGTACACAACCATCCATTCAGGTCCCAAGAAGATTGCCACCACCCGAGGACAAAGAGCAACCATTGCCGAAGACAGGCAGTAAGACCATGACCAACTCTAGGACGAAGACAAATCCAAGCACGCCTCCGAAAACGGAGATGGAGGGAAGCAGAAGCCCCCCTGATACTTCAAGGAAGAACATGAAGGCTCCCAACAGTGTGTCACTGAAGAACATGGACATGGTTTCCCCTCCCACAAGAACATCGGTGGCGTCGATTGGCGCATCATGGGATTCACTTCCATCAGATATCCAGAAGTTGGGCCTGGTAATAGTTCAATTTTTTTTTCAAAAAGAATATAGTTTAAAATATTTTTCTCATTGAGATTTTGCACGTGTGCTCAAATAAGCTACGCATGCTGAATTGTATCAGTACATATGTTGTGCACTATCGGTTGTGTGGTGTGTGCAGGAAGTCATGGGGTACAGGGATGATGCGGAGGTAGCTGCTGTTGAGGCGTTGAAGGAAGTTTCTGCTGCCGAGATTTTAGTGCGGTGCCTGAGGTAGAATCATCCTAATCCTACCACCTGAGAAAAAATTCTTCTAAGTTCATTCTTAGTTAACTACTTACTAACCACTTCTCCAATTCTTTTATCTGGCATGAAGATTTATTCAAAGCATAAAGAATTGATTTTTTTTTACAGCGCCTTTGCGGAGCTGACTTCCGCCGCGGCCAAGCAGTCTCCGCAGCAGACCGTCGACGAGTTCCTCGCGCTCCACACGGCCATCACAAGCTCCGACGCCGCCGTCACCTTCGACGGCAAGCGAAACCGCCATGCAGGTGATTGGCTGCGCGCCGCGGTCTCCACGGAGCTCGCCCCCTTCTCCCTCTACTCGCCATTGAGGAGGTCCAGCCACACGGCAGGGTCGCCGGCCTCCTCCCCACCGGCACCGCCATCGACGCAATGGCCGGTGGCGGCTGGAGGAGCCGCCGCGGAGGGGGAAACCTGGCTGGAGGCGGCGCGGAGGCGGCTCGGGGAGGAGATGCGCGCGTGGTTCCTCGGCCACGTGGAACGGCTGCTGGACAGCGACGTGGCCGGGACGCTGGGGCAGCTCAAGAGGGTCAACGACTGGCTGGACGCCGTCGGGCTGGGGCCGGAGTCGGACGCCGTCGAGCGGGTGAGGAAGAAGATCTACAGGTACCTGCTGGACCACGTCGAGTCGGCGGTAGTCGCATTGAATGGCGGCACGGCGGCTACTCGTGGCCGGACAAAATAATCCTTCTATTCTAATGTACCATGGATGAGGAGCCTCTTTGGCACCTGAGTACCTGACCACCTGTTCTAGTAGTTGAACTAGTAGAATCGATTTGTGTGACGGGAAAACTAAAATGATTTCCACTAATTGCGTGGGCCACCAGCCTTGGACGGCGAGCGACGACCCTGGACCGGGGAGGGGTCGAGGTTGGGGCGTCGGCCGCCAACCTTCGGCGGCCAGCGGTGCTGGACCGGGGAGGGTTCTGGGTTGGGGCGTCGGCTGTCGGCGGCAGCCGACCGGGAGAATTGGGGCATTGGTGTCCCGACCCGAAAAATTCAAATATGATTAAAATTAAGCAATTCCATCATGATCATCATTAGTACATAACAAAGCATCATGTGCATGTGCATGCTTGATTAAAATTAATTTTTGTGATTTGTTTGAATGTATGCTTGTGATGAAAGTTCAAATTTTGTTATGCAACTATGCCTCCAAAAATTTTACTCAAATACTAGATTTCAAATGTTGATTTTAAAATATTTTTGTGAAATTGTATGTCCTTTGAATCGAGCCACAAAATCTTGGAAAATTCAAAAATAGTAGTTTTGTTCTTTTTATTGCAACCAAATTACAAACAATTTTTGAGTGATTCTTGTTGAAAAATATTCTAGGTAATTGTATATAGCTCCAGTAAAAATTTGGTGAATTTTTTAGCCCGGAAACACCTTCGTTTTGATTTTTCAAATTTGAACCGGTGTTTTTCTTTCTCCGCTCTCTACCGGACCCACCTGTCGACTGGTCCCACATGTCAGGGTCGCCCCCTCCTTCCCCGTGTCTCCTCGCACGCTCGTTGGTCAGCCTGGGTGGTGGCGCCATGCTGTCGGCCGCTGGTTTGGCCAGCGTGGCCGCGGGCAGGCGAGACGCCTCTCCGGCAGCTCACTACCCCCTTGATTTAAACATCAGCCTCCTCCCCGAAACCCTAGCCCCCAATTCATTCTCCTTTCTCCATTGCAACTACTCAGAGCTTCTTCCCCAATTCCGCCCGTCACCAAATCCCCCTTCTCCGATGAGTTTCCCTTCAATTTCTCGCGGCTATGAACTCCCCTCACCCTCCTCGACCCATTCCGGCGCTCATCCCCTCCGTTCCCTCATCCTACAGGGCTTCCCGGCGGAGCGCCTCCGTCGCCGTCGCCCTTCTTCATCACGTGCCCCGTCCACCGCCGTTCCCTGCAGCCCAAGTCGCCGGTGAGGCTCGCCTCCTCCTCCTCGTCGCCATGCGCACGCCTCCTGCTCAGTTCCGGCCCTGCTCCGCTTGTCCCCGCCGCGGCGCCGAGCGCATCGTGGGCCCGCTGGCCGCACTCTGGGCACGGGTCAGGGCTGGGGAGGCTGCCTCGACTCTGCCTGGTCCGTCTGGCCTCCTGGGCCCACCTGTTGGCTCCTGGGAGCGCCAGATCCGGGGGCACCTAGCTGTTTCCTCGCGTTTTTGTGTATCTCATAAACCTGTCAACTTGTAAAATGTGTGTAAATTCATGTATAGCTCTGAAAAATGTGAAACTTGTTTTGTTGGATTCTTAATGCTTAGATCTACTCTGAAAAATGTTTTTTTGCATGTAATCTTGCTGTAGATTTATTTATAATTTACTGTTAAAAAAGTAAGTTAAATGTTTAGTAATTTGTGTACTGCTCTCAAAATGCCAAAACAAATTTTGCTGGACTCCTTGTGAAGTATTCTTTCGAGCGGTACAACTGACTTGCATGAATCCCGCATGTTTGTTAGGGTTTTACCTCGATTTTGTGCTTGCTGCCTGAAATGTTGCTTATTGCATAAGTATTTGGTGAAATGTGATAAAATGGTAAAACCATTTTCGTTAGCTTTGGTTACATGTTTAGTTCCTGTGTAATTTTTATGGAAATTTCTTGGACTCTTTTGCGTGTCCTTTTTATTTATCTTTTTTTGAGTAGATGAAAATTGATATATTTTTGATTAATTCTAGAAAAATAATTTTGATGCAAATCCAACTCTCATGAGTTTTTTTTATGCCCTCTGTGTTCAAAATTAATTTTGTGATTTATTCTTTCTGTATAAAATATTTTTGATAATTCCTGTTTAAGATGTTCTTGCTTAAGTTTCTTAGACATGCTTGATTGTTGTGGCTTGTGTTTATGTTGTATCATGGCATGTTGTATCATTCATTTTTCATGTCATGTCATGCTTGCACAATTCATAGCATCATGTTAATGCATCAAATCATTCATGCATTGTAGTGACCGAAACGCCGAAGACCGAGACCGCTGAGCCCTCCGAGTCCGTTGAGCCCGAGCTCGGTGTTGAGTTCCTTGTGGAGCTGGAAGAAAACCAAGGCAAGCAGCTAAGCATGATCCCTTGCACCTTTTTAAAATGATGCAATTTAGTTATCTCATCGGGTATTTATGGTTATATATATTATGTTTATTATTGCATTCTTTTACCTACTTGTATGCATTTACCACCCCTTGATTATTTATCCTTGTCCTTGTCACTTGTTAGTTAACGAATAACTTAACTTGATTAGATGTTCAGCCATGCTTAGAGTACTTTACCACTTTATAAGAAAGGTTAGTCAAGAGTCATCACACTTATCCGGTTATCCTTGATCGCATATGTACGACCTGTGTCTTGTTGGATGGAAAAATAGATCGTGGTCCGGGCGGAACGGTAGGGCCTAGAGAAGAAAGGCACGGGCGTAGTCCGCTCGGATCATTTAAGGACCGTCCATGGATGACCTCGGCTTTGAGAATTTTATCGTGCTACCACATATCTGAAATAATACAAAGAATGAGCCAATTACCTCCCTTGCCATGGCCCTTGATGCACGGTCCTAGATACGTGACCAAGGTGCTATGTACAGAGGCCTAGTGGTGTCCCCGGTGGACCTAGGTGACTCTCTGCGTAAGCTAGGTGTGAAGTTCAATGGTTGGGGCTTGTTGAACGGTTGACTCGAGTACCCCCTTATCCAACTTGGCCCGTTGGGTGAGCTACATGGTCCTTACGTCGTGTGAATAAAGAAGTACACCCTTGCAAGGTTAAAAATCAATTCGAATTGCCGCGCTCTCAATTATGAGCAAGCTCTTTGTCCAACGAACTCTTTGTAGAAAGTTTCAGTTATGGTGAGATATGTTCATGACACTTTTATGGTTACTTACTTGTTTCCTTATAATGAATTAGAATTGGTGTTGTGGGTTGGGCAAAACAATTAATTTTGCTAGAGAGCAAGATGTTTGTTTAGAGAGCTAATGCTTATGTAATAATTACTTAACCATAAATCCTCTTTCAGCCTCTTGCATCATCCTTGATTATTTAAATTGCGTAAGACTTGCGAGTACCTTTTGTACTCATCTTGCTTTTTAAACTAAGTTGCAGGTGAGTCAGAAGTTGTGTTCGATTGATGTGGCCACAATGATGCCCTTGAGCAAGACACATTGCTTTATTATGGTTTTATCAATTTATCCTCCGCATATTATATCTTTCATGAGAGCATGTTGAAACACTAAACTTTAATTTCATCTCTTTTATGTCATTCGTGAGCCCAAGGCTTGTAATTTGAACTCTCCTATATTGAATTTGTAATAATTAATTGTAGTACTCCTTTATGGTTAAAATTGATCTTTATGATTCATTGGTGATGTATCTATTGTATAACAATATGTGTGCTTAATACTGGGCATGTGGCAAGCACATACTGGGACTACCAGATTTTATATCGTTTTAAGTGAATGACGTGTCGGTTGTCGAAGTCTCTAGATATGGGTGAGCACGTGGCACGTTTGTAGGTGAACATGTGCTAGCTCTCATCTTAAGAATGATGGCTGGCGGTTTGCTTAAAACAATGTCAAATTGGGCAGTTCTTACAATTGGCCATCGGCCGTTGGCGGCAGCCGATGCCCACGGCAGCGTGCTTGCGGGATTGGTGTCTGACGACTGGTGAGCAGGCAAGGGCGGGTTGGCGGGCTGAGTGGGGATGACGGGTAGGGATGAACAGAAGGGAGGGATGATGTGTCCCCGTGTTTGGTCCTTGCGGCCGATGTTAGAAGTAAAAGTGAATGGAATGGTTGGATTGTCTTGATTGATAGAGATTATTGTTTATATACAAGACCAAAGGAGGCCGAAGGGACATGCCCCTTCGGTATGGCCCCTTCGGGATGGGCCCTTCGTGTGCTGGCCCTTTTGTGGCTTGGCCCTTTCGTGATGATCCTTTCATGAAAGGTAACTGCCTAATGACTAATCTAATTAACTATTATAGAAATTGATCACTAATTCTAATTTCTTCAGAACACTCCCCCTTGATCAATTTTCTTCTTCTTATGGTCTTGTAATCAATTTGATCTTGTGGTCTTGTAATCATTTGAATAACTCCTTGAAAACCCTATGGGAAAAATTAGGAGATGCGATATATATAACTCCCCCAAAAACGTTTCAGGAACAATGTGAAGAGAATCTTTGGAAAACCCTGTGGGAAAAACCAAAGTAATTCTGGTATACTAGGCAAAACTTCTTAAAACCCAGTGGGAAAAATAAGGAGAAACACTATAATATACAATTATCAATGTTAGTAGACCCTTGAGACAAACCCAAAGTCCTAGTCTAATAACATCTTGACCCTATGGTCAATATGCTTCAAATATCATTTTCCAAAAACCCCTGTGGGGAAAATAGATGATATAGCATATACCTTTGCGCTAGCATTGCCTCATCAAAAACTTTATATGAGTAACCTCAAAGGAAAAACACACATAAAGAAAAGAGTACAATGCATGTTATGTCCAAGTATCATCCACCAAAAACCCCATGGGAAAAATGGATGATATGGCATGACCTTGTTGTTGATATTGCCTCGTTAAAAACTTTATATGAGAAACCCTAAGAAAAAAACTCATAGAAAGAAAAGAGTGCAATATGATGTTTGTTACAAGTTACTATTTAGAGAGACTCTCCCCCAGATACTTGCAAATCTCAAAGTAATTTCATACCAATGCACTCAACACATAAGAAATGTGGAGTATGGTAGATTTTGTGAATATCTCAGCGAGATTATCACATTACATAGTTTGCAAGTGTTTGTATGTCCATTACATAGTTTTCAAGTGTTTGTATGTCCATATTACTTATGGAGCAGAACCATCTTAGTGCAAAAATATTACACTAAGTGTAACTTGTCTTCATCTACACAACACAAGTTGCATTACCTTTATAGGTAATGACTATTGATTCAATAGAATCAACACCACATAACTTTAATATGTGATCTATCATTCTGTCAAGCTATACATATTCATGTGAAGCCTTGTGCAATACATATCAGAATGATTATCGAAATTGACCCTTAAATGTCTAGTTAAAGACTATCACAAAATGATCTTTCTAAATGTATTTTAAGCCTTCCAATGATCTGAATTTTGGGATCTTAAAGATAACCAGAATCATTATATCCATATAATCGGATCATGGATTATACCAAGATCACATGTGCTATTTGAGATATCAAAAGATACTCTTAGTTCCAATCTACCAATATTTGGTTGGACTAGCGCTGCTACTAGAAAGCAAATCTTTGCAAAATAATATCCGGCCGGGATTTTTTGCAAGATATATTAGCGCATTAATAGCACAGAGATAATGAACCATATGTCCTATTATCTCATCTCAATCACTATGGCATACAATAACTTTTCTCCTTTTTAGAGATGGAACAATCATAGGATACCTTCATATTGAATCGCTCAATATGATCAGGATATAGAAGCTTTATACAAAATCTTGAGAGAAGACGCTTAGATCATAAACACAAATTAAAGTATTGGTTTAGTCTATATCTTCCATCTTAAACTCCGTCTTTGATTATCACGCGCTATTAATGTGTGTTCATCACTAATGGTGTCAAATTTATTGATCACCATATAAGACTATGAAGTCCAATCAAGGACATCAAAAATGAACACCCATGTGTAATCAACCTTGTATCCCTTAAGTTTAAGGAATACACACAAAGTTGATTGTACCAAATTTGACTTAACTGCTTTAAGCCATATATTGACTTAAGCAATACACAATATATATTGCGATTTTATGTATGAGGGTTTGGTATGTGAACTCCTTCCCAGAAACTTCACAAGTATGCCAAACGAAGTGATCATATAAATATATGCAACCACTACATCTATCAACTGCAATGATAGATGCTTTTGTACTGCCAATCAAAAGATAGTATCGAAAATTTATAACAATTATTTAGGAGAATAATTTGCATTGAAAATCAATGCCTGGGCTTTGCGTAAACCCCTTGTGCTACTAGTCTTGTATTATATCTCACCACCATATTGTTCTCGATTTATTCTAGGATGAAAACACTTATGTATTCCACAGTAAAAATACCTTGAGATGTTAGCTCCATAGGCTAAAACATCTCTTTCTTGGTGAGCAAGACTATCTCTGTATGTACTACTTCATTCAACAAGTTCCAATAAGAGTGTTCAAAACACTCTACCATGGTCTTATTAACTGGATGACTTGGAATGTTGTATACAATTTATTCAGAGAAATATGTGTCGACACATGTAGCCTTTCTATCATATAATTCTCTAGTCTATCAAGACTCAAAAGAACCATTAACGACTCATCGTGACTTCCTGAAACGAGAGTTATGGCTTTCCAATATCCTAGCATCAGTATTTAGGTGCACCTATGAGCTAAATGTGTGGATGACATTCATCCATCAGGTAATAACCAATATTTACCCACAAGGTGTCGCCAACCATAGGTTGACCTGCATTTACTATCTTAGAAGGAAAGCCTTCTATTGCTAGCAATGAATAATCCTGTTTTATGGCCATACTTCTCCCCCTCTTATTCACAAATTGGAGATGAGTGGATTTATTTGGTACCTCCACTCTTCTGGCACATACTTGTAAAGGATTAACAAATGTAAAAGATACCTTAGTGGTCAGTAAATGTATGTGGCAGTTTATTTGCAATATTTTGCTAATCAGTTTCTTGAACTCAAAATTCAATTCATTTAGTACGTGATCCTGAGCTTGAAATGCCATAAGCATTCTAAATATTTTCCTGGCATTATATATGGTACTTCAAATCTCCCCCTAATGCCTGGAAATGCTCGTTATTAAAATAAACCCAGCGTAAATAGGTCCTCCTTGAGAGGTTCTAGATACTTTATGATTGACGGAGGTTGAAATCTTATGTTGATCCCAAATTTTCTGTGTGTACCCATCAATATACGCTGTGGTGGTGAGACTGGTACGTATACTACGTAACCCAATCTTACGCAAATAGGAAATCTTCATGGATTCCCACGTACTAAATGCAGTTAATCATAAGTTAGGAGTGTGTAAATCTACCTGACCCCAACATGAAGTTGGCAAATAGCAATTCTCGAATACTAGTTCTCTATTATTTTGATGTCTTTCGTATAGATTCCATTTATCCCTTTGGATATTTAACTGAATTCTAAAGCCAAAACAATTGTTTTAAGGCATATAAATTCAGTAGTGTTCAGTATAATGAGCTCACAACCTGAGCCATTATTTACCAAATGCATAGTTGAGTGTGGATACTTCACACACTCTAGATCATCTTATAGATGAATCTTTACAACCAT
This sequence comes from Panicum virgatum, assembly GCF_016808335.1. Taxonomy (NCBI): domain Eukaryota; kingdom Viridiplantae; phylum Streptophyta; class Magnoliopsida; order Poales; family Poaceae; genus Panicum; species Panicum virgatum. The sequence goes on along the minus strand of NC_053143.1, from coordinate 23,554,269 downwards.
GAAATGTCTGAACTGTCCATACAATATTTGTATCGGCCTCAAACATATTCTCTTGAATATGATCAAGGAATTTAAGACATTGAAATATGATTTTAAGATAAGATGGTCTTAAAATCTGTCTGTGGCACTTGTCGTAGCCACACTTTTGGAATGCATCCCATATGATGGACAAGTTAATCATTCCAAATTTGGAATGCATCAACAGTGTGAAAAATTATCTTATACGCAACATTTTATACGGGAATGATTATATGTATAATACAGCCAAAATGAGACTTATCTCATTACTTATATGCCATATCCAATATGTCTTCTTGTGTTTCCAAACGAAAACACATTTGGATATCTCTATAATTTGGTAAGATATGAGTCGAATTAGGACATAACTAAATATCCTCAATTGTTAACTCATATCCATAGGAAGAATGATAGTGGTAGAACAAACCAAACTATCATTGCATCGCATCAACGATGGCCAAAAATATTCCCTCTTCTTGTCATAAGAACTAGGAACATTTTGCTTCCCCAATTGAAGAGTTTGTGGTAACAAAATCCACTAGGCACATATCATTCCCACATTGGAATGATTCCTGTACGACCTATATCTATATATGACAAGAATTCAATGAAATTCTCATCTAATATATAGAAATCCATAAATATTAGCAAGTATCAAATTTATTAATATGATATCTACAATATTTATGCATTGACAATAAGTATAACAACATCTTTGATGTATAACGAACAACCCCTAATTGAGGTTCATGAAATTCTTCCCTTAGTCAATGGGATAAAACTATTGCTATTTTCCACTGTCCATATAGGATAATGATACAATCTAGAGCGAGTTCATCAAATTCCTCTGAAGTTAATATCCAACATGTGACAGCCCATTGATTTAATTAATTTACACCTAAGGTAAATTAAAAACCATATGGTGTTGTTGTAATCTCCAATGCAAAATTTAGAGGGATCCATATCTTCACTTTATTTTGGATAGTTGAAAGTAGTCAACAAAACTTTAAACCTCACAGCAATTAGAGGTAGTCACAAGGTGAGTAGACCTCACAAACAATCATTATTAATATGGCACACACATAGTAGATAATCTTTATGTCCGAAACATAGAGTAGATCTCTCAGTAGTAGGCAAATAAATTGCTGCTATATGCACAGTCTCTAGGCTGATATATTCACATGAATATACCGCAGCCAATACCTAAGACTCTACTACCTGTGTGTAACCTTTAATAATGAATGATGGTAATCACCATAAAAGTGTACCATTCGTATATTTCCAAAATACTTATTTGAGAGAACACAATGTAGGTAGTCATCAAGTTAAAATAAACAGATGTAGACCTCTCAGCAATGGGCGAAAAATCGCTGCCATAGGCTTGGTCTCTGGGCTAAATAATTCAATATGAATTAAGTGCAGCCAATGCCTAGGACTCCATTACTTGTATTAGGATCCCAAATGTATCCAAGATATGTATATAACAATTTTGCATAATCCCTCTATAATGAAGAAATTCTTAATTAAGAAGAACAATCTTTGTTAAAATGCAAGTGAAGCCGACGATTTGTCACTTATCTTGATGGCCAATCAGAAGCAGAGGGAGCGCTTCTATACCGAAGCAGAAGGTTGGCCTTGTTTTTGCCGCGTCGTCTTACTTGCCGTCCAGAAGAAGTTGTCGTTTCCTCTTCACTAATTCTTCTCAATCTGCAAGAACAAGTGATGTTGGCGAAGTCAAAGACAAAACTGCTGTTTCTTTCAGGGAAACCTATTCATCGCGCGCGCGGGTGGCAGCGAAGCTGTCGCAGAAGCGCCGCAACGCGCCCTATTCATCTTCCCCGGCAAGCTCCGGCCGGGGTTCGGGCCCTGTTCATCTCCCCCAGCGATGGTGGTTGGCGCCGGGGTTAGGGGAGAGGGGTGGCCGGGGTCCGAGGGGTGGTTGGTGGGCGGAGCGGCCGCTGGCAAGGTCGCCGGCGGCTGGGGTGGTGGAGGGCGGCGGCGGCCTTATGATTCTAGGTTGCTGGGGGGTGGGACGGCTCCATGGCCGCCGGCCATAGAGGAGGGGGTCGGAGGCGGCGGCGGCCAGGCGGTGGTGGCGGTTCGGCCGGCGGAGGGCGCGGCGGCGCGGGAGCGCTGCCGGCCGGGCAGGTGTAACACCCCTCAATTAGGAGTGCTAAACAAAAATTGAAGATTCAAATTTGGTAAAAAAAATTATCAAGCCACGTGTAGCTCTCTCCTCCCCGTGCGTGCTCACCGTGGCCAAATTGGCCACGGCGCCACTCGCGCACGCCACGACGCCGGTCGCACGAAGCTTCTCCCGTGCTCCACTTCTCCTCTCGCTGCCACAATGCGCCGTGCTGCTCTGCTCTGCTTCGCTCTCGCGCACGTACCGGCCGAGCCTGCCAGCGCCATAGCAGCGTCGCCGCCCGTCATGGCCGTGGGCACCCCTCCATGCCAAGCCGCCGCTCAAGCCAGCGCCGACCCCCACCAACCCCCAAATCCGCTTGCTCTCGGCCCCCTGAAGCTTCCCAGCCCAACCACCGTCACTCTCCTATGCCGGACCACCGCCGGAGCATGGCCACCACCACCGCCGCTCACTGCTCCCGCTGCTGGCGCCTCTCCGGTCGCCCCCAACCCCAACCGAGCCCATCTACAGGTAGATCTCGCTTTCCTCATGCTTCTCCATCACTCCCAGGCTGCTGGCATGGCTTCCTCTCGCCGAATCGAGCTCCTGAGCACCTCCTCTGTTCCAACTCACGTCAAGGACCTCGGGCTGAAATTCAAACAAGTGCAGGGGGTTTTCTGCAATGTCATAGACTCATAGGAATAGTGTTTCAGGGACCAAATCGCTTGAAACTTTGAAAATCCATAGAAAATAGTAGAAAAATCTTAAAATAGAAATTTAAGATGTTTTGGAATCCTTGTGAGTAGATATATGCAGTGGAATCATAATATGATGGGTGTTAGTTGAAAATATTTGCTGTAAAAATAGATTTATGCTTGTTAAGGTTTTAATGCTAGTGTTGCTTGTCTTTTTCATAACTGAAGTTATATTGCTCTAAATGATATGAATTTTTTATGTTAGCCTATTCTTGTGATGTGTGCGCTGTGGTAAAAATTTCAAGTTCATTAAGGGCAGTATGACCGAGTTTTTTATTTAACTTGTTGAATGCTAAGTAAATAGTTTATAAATAATAGAAATGTGTAAAAATGGAAAATGTGATTCCATTGCCCTTGTATGATGTTAATTTGGTCTAAAAAAATATAATATGGCCATGTGTTTACATAAAATATGAAGTTTTACATTTAACTTGCTCTCACACGATTAAGTGCAATAAAGATTTGTTTGTTTTATAATCAATAAAATATAAAACCTGAGCATGTGAAATTTGTGCAGTAGACTATTAGGAGTATTGGTGATCTACTGTGATTTTGGTAGAATTTATTGTGCACTTTACATGTATGATCATATATATATGCCTATATGTCTTATTATCTAAATAAATTAAGAAAAGGTTTTAGATAAATTAATTTGGGGTTGGATGCTATGTTTTCTGGTGATCATAAGTCATGTATGTCATGTTAGATGTTGCTCATGCAACTCTTGTTTAAGCTTGATATTATTTGCTTGTTTGCTAAAGCTAGCTCATGACCTTCATGCTTATGGATGCTCAGTCGTGACCTTGTGTCTGTCTTGCTTGCTCTTTTTGATGCATTGTTTATTGTACCTCTGTGCATTCATACATATGCATTATTGCACCTCATTTAGGTACGATAGATGAACCACGTGAAGGACGTGATATTGGAACCGAACACGAAGACGATGTTTGGTGGACATATCCAGAAGAGGCAAAGAACTAGGAGTACATGCTTGGACCGGAATACTCGTCAAGCGAGTGTCATCTAACAAACACTGACCTAGTGTTAATCCCAGGAAAGCCCGATGCACATCCTATTATTTCAAATTTATGACACCTATATATGTTTCTATTACTTGTGCATTAGGTCTAGGAATTGTTTGGAACTCTAGTTGCATGATCCCTAGGTTCCCTGGAGTTATACTAGTGTGTATAGGATGATAGAAATGCTATGCTTAATAAGATCTCGGTAGAAGTCGAGTGATTTCTGGTCACTCGCGAGATATAGGATATCTCGTTATTTTGAGTATATGGAATATTGGAATAGGTCGGAGAAGGAAAAGAAAATGGAGACCGGGCGGGGAAAGGCTAGCCCCGTCTGTGTCGGTTAAGGACCGTTCGTTGTCTGGCCCTGTGATCGAGTTTGAATTGTACTAGCTGCATGCCGGGAGTAGGAGGTAGTCGAAACCGGTAAACCGAGTACTGCCTTGTTTCGAAAGTACAGAACTTCTACCCACCCCTTAGGGCAATCGAGTGGCCGCGGAGAATTGGGATGCATATGTTTACTTTTGGTGGTCTCTCGTAGGGTTCGGTTGACTATATGCAGGTGGGGCGGTTCTGTAGTTCGAGGCGGGGATGGGAATGGTTGGTTCGTATTGTCTGACGGGGCAAATACGTGCTGTGTTGGTTAGGTCCACCTTGCAAGGTTAAATCGGATGGATTCGCCGTCAGTCGCTCTCGGATATGAGCACCTTGATCGCAGCACCGCATCGTAGTGATACAATATAGAATATGGATTATACATTTATGATGATGGTTACATTGAATTATAGTATATTGCTCTACCATGTGTGCTCTAGTTGGTTTAGGCAAATATTAGATTATAGTTAATCTATATAGAACATGGAGCTAAAATATTGAAAATAAGGATCCACCTTTATGATGCTTTTTTTGCAAAATAAACCACCAGCCAAATGCCTTGCATGTCTAGGTATGTGGGCTAAGTGTACCCAATAGTCGGATAAGTCTTGCTGAGTATTAGTATACTCAGGGTTTGTTGTTTACCCTGTTTCAGGTATAGAAGCTAACCAGGATTCGCATCAGTGGGCTCGATGTGACGTCCTCACGTGTTCATAGTTATCGTTTTGTTTTATTGGTTCTCAATCAAATTTCCTTCTCTCAGGTCATATTCTCTTCCGCTGCTGTCATTTATTTTATGTAGATTCTAAATTTAAAGCTGTTTTGTAGATATGTATGTTATTATCTATTTTTGTGAAATTATATTATGCTGGTACTGTCTGTGCTCGCCGTCGCGCGAGACTTCTGGTGTGTTTCGATCAGCCTGTGGGTTGGAAACAGGCTGTCAGGTTATACTTAATTAAACTAATGCGCCTGATGTGTTCAAATGATGGCCATTTCGCTTAATTAAGCCGTTTAACTTGGCGGTTCTGTTACAGCTAGTATCAGAGCTGAAATGCACCAGGGAGGGTACTAGCATGATTATTTTTAGTGTTTTCAAAATTAAAAATGAGTTTCAGAAAAATATGTTTCTTTGCGCTTAAGGGATTAAGAGAGATTAGTTCGTAAGCCCTATATATATAGTTTGTGTTATATCAGGTGGTTTTATATGATATTAACTAATTTCCAGTACATTACATTTATGTCAAAACTTACTTTCTTGCCTAACCTTTATTTAATATTGTATCGACGCACCTACGCTAAGGTAAGCAAGGTAAGCATTCTTGGTAGTCCTTAGAATAGCCCACGTGTTTCATACGTGCGCGGGTCCCGTATGATAAGCATACGAGGAGGTGATAAGGCTCCATTCAAATGAGTCTGTCGCTATCTGCTGCCTGATATGGAGCGCGGACTTCCCACCGTGTGATTGTGAGCACGGCCATCTCGTAAGGCAATGTTACGAGATGTAAATCTGTCATGCGATTGGTCATGACCGTGTACCTTGGGACACGTTTACCCTTGGGTGTCCCGTAAGGCGATTTGTACGGGAAGTGAATACGTTGCCTCGGTAACGTATGCAGCGCTGTCCATGCAGCGTTGATAGCATGGGCGCCATCTCTATAGTGGATGGTGATGTATATGTGAATATGTGGGCAACTGCATATGCGTTGCCCATGTGGCGTAGGACACATGAGGGCCGTTCGTGTGTGCTGGCACGAAGGGTTCAGTCGTGGATATATGTATATATCTGTATATCATGTGATTTTCTGCAGGTACACTAACAAACGATTGCGTGAGTTAGAACGAGTACAAAACGACTAGATATATAATAGGGAGAGTACGTATGTATACCACCGAGTATTCACGTATATTGCCATATAATTATGTTGGCAAATTTTGGAGAGGACGAAATTAGACGAGCATGCATCATCATATCATCATGTGTGGAGTTTTGGGTGGTTTTTCTGGTGCATCCAATACTCACTCGTTCCCTAAGAGCATATATCGCTGTTTTGAAATTTTGCGCTGCACTACTGTCGGTCCAACTTCTAGCTATCCAAATATTTTTTCCTGAAAAACATGATTATGAGAAAGATGTGAGAAATTATAGATTTACATATTATAGAAATTTTAACGACCTTAGGGGAATGTTCATATGGATCTCCAGACTAAACTTGGCCCCTTGATCCAGTGTCTTCTATGCTTATAGTTACGACTCAGTAGTAATGATCAGGTCTTTCTTAACATTCTCATTATCTTTGAAAGCCCAAATAAGGATATTATCCAAAGAAGAATCTCCTAGTCGATTTTCTTAATATACTATCGCACGAGCAAAAATTTTCCTAGCCATGACTCAATGACCTTTCCAATTTATTCAAGTATTGGTGTTTTCTACATTTGATCTATGTTAATTGGGAATCGTATGTCCTCATCTCTGGACCATTTGTTCGACCAGCTTCTGGTGCCCTAGTTTTATTTATTTGAACGTAGGTCAGGCCTCAGCCTCAGGGTCAGCTCTAAGGAGTAAGCTAGTAGTTCTAATAACTGAGTAGTAGAGTACTAGTATTTAGTATTATTATTATTATCTCTTGGGATGGTGCAGGTAGTTTATGCTTATGAAGATACTTGTACCTGATACATGGGCTCGGGCCCAGCTGTCATGGACCAAAAGCTCATTGCCATGTCTGAGACTGACCGCCTTGCTTCGCTCATCAGTGACTCTAGTGGTGATCCATTTGTTCCACAGCGCACCTCCGGCTATTCTTGATGATTAGAAGCATCATGTTGTTCTTCCAGCATTCATATTCGTTCATTTCTAATCGTCTTCATTCATACACCTAACTCCGATCCACTTACATTCTTGCTCAAATAAACATGAATAAGGTCGCATATTTGTTGCATGGCATAATCCCACGGTGCATAGGTATGGGTTTAACATGGGAAATACGGGTGGACGACTAACTAACTGTAGAACTCATGTGGATCTCAAAATCCGTAAATCTTTTCTGATTACTTATGTTATTTGAGTTGCTCTCTATGATTCCGTACGTGGTGGTGATTTCCCTTGAACTATAGTACCGCGACGGGACCTAGTGCCTCGTGTGGACTGCAGCCATACGTTGAGCCACTGGGTGCGCGCTAGTGCTTAAGTGCGTGTGGATATGATTTGCTACGACTATCTTTTCATGCAACTCTTAGAATGTTTTTCTCTACTCTGTCCATTTTTAAGGGGGTAGGCCCTAGACGAATAACGATGCAAATGAGTAGTCTTAGGTTTGAGTTTCTATGGGTATTAGTACGCTAACTGGCAGACATCATGTGCATCCTGCATCATGCAAGTTAATTAACAAATAATATCGAGCAAGAATGCTCTTGAGAAAAACTTGTCTTGATACCCTCTCTTTCCAGTTTCCCTGAGTTCCTTAAAACTCACTTTGATGTCTTTTCTATCTAAGATTCCCCACCAAATTGAGAATTTGGGTCTTCCCAAAAACCTCCTTGATTCATGATCGTTGAGAAGCTTAGAACCTCTCTTCTTCGTAAAATCCTACTGTGTGCTAGCATCAAAATAGTCAACTAGCCTTTTCAACCGACTTTGATGGTGATTGTATCCAAATATATTATCCACAGTCACTTGTTGTAAAAACTGAAGCCCTGGAGCTTTTTAGTGTGGAAAAACAATTGATTAATTCGTACAGTGGCACGGTTCTGTCATAGCAGGGCCGGACAACCGGTGGGTGGTGCCGGCGGCGGGGGCGAGGAGAAGGCGGCGGCGCGCGGCGGCGAGCTCGGTTAGCGTGGCGGCGGTGGAGGGCGGCGGCGGAGGCGGCGCCGGAGCCGGGGGGCGGGGGCGCGGCACTGGGAGCTTCTGCGATGTATCGATGACAAATCGCACAAAGCGATGAATAGACACCCCTGTTTCTTTCCGCCCTCTATTCTTGATTCTTGTCTCTCGAATTCACTAGAGCAAAGGTGTTGTCCTGGGCGGAGAAGATGGTTTGCTTCCTCCATTTTCATGGATGACGATGAGACAAAAATGCCTCTGTTCTTCTCCTGCATGCGTGTGATTAGTGATGCAAGGACCAAAGTGACAAGAAATACATAAAAATAATATTGTTCCTGGAGGCCGAATAGCCCCCGCTTTTCTCTTGCGTGATCCATCTTATATGGAGGTTATGCTTCCTGTGTCCTTGCGTTGGTTTCAGTGCAAGGCTTCGGCGGTTGCATTTTGCCGTGAAGAAGATTGCAGCATGGCCGTTGTTGTCTTGTCTACATTGGAGTGATGACGCAATTCGACGGCCTTCCATTCTTCTTCTGTCCATTGCCTTGCGGGTTGCATTGCAGTGCCGTGAAACGACGTCCATGGATGCAGGCTGTTCTCGGAGACGTCGTCGCCGGCTGTGCTTGTTTCATTCTTCGTTTGTCGCCTCCAGCAAGTGGCCGCCGATCTTCCGGTCTTCTTCCTTCGCCTCATGGCCTGGTTTCTCAGCGCAGAGTATCGTGCTGATAACATGTTAGAAGTAAAAGTGAATGGAATAGTTAGATTGTCTTGATTGAAAGAGATCATTGTTTATATACAAGAACAAAGGAGGCTAAAAGGAAATGCCCCTTCGGGATGGCCCCTTCGTGAGTTGGCCCTTTCGTGATGGCCCTTTCATGAAAGGTAACTACCTAATGACTAATCTAATTAACTATTATAGAAATTGATCACTAGTTCTAATTTCTTCGTAACAGCCGAGACGCCAAGGCCGGAGTGGGAAACTAGTGATTAGGTTACTCTTTCTAGTTATTATATATGCAGGGCTTAGAAGCTAGGCCCACATAGCATACTAAACGGGTGCCCCATCGGGTAACGAGACTGGTTGTGGAAGAACGCACGCACACCTGTTTCACCCGATGGGTGAGGGAAAAATCCATTGACAAACTCATGGGGAAAATACCCATACTCACACCCTATCGGATTTTTACACGCGGGTTGTCACACTACAAAAATTAATTAACCGAGACGTTTTGAAAAGGACTCGGAGGCGGCAGAAAAAATAACCACCTCGGTTAATGATTCGCATTAATCGAGGAGGTCACTTTTTATTTACTGAGGCGCGGTTATAGAAAACCACCTCGCAAAATCTATTAACCGAGACGGATGCCTTATAAAGGTCCGCCTCGGTTGATGGTCCAAGCCCATACGAAACTCATATGAGCTCAGTTAGGGTTAACAGACCAACCCTAACTCACACTCCCCACCCTCCCCATCCGACGCCCCTGCACTCTCATCTCTCCCTCTGCATTATCCCCTCTCTCTCCCGAGTCCGACGCCGGTCTCCATCGCGCGCCTACTTCCGGCCCCTGGCGGCGGCGACGCGGAGCCCGCGGGGTGGCGCGGCCCGTGGAGGCAGAGGCCTGCAGTGACAGTGGCGCGGAGCCTGTGGGGCTGCGCGGCTCGCGGAGGGGAGGCCCGCGGCGGCGGCACGCCGCGGCTTGGGGGCACGCGCAGGCCCATGGCGGCGGCGGATCCGGCACCATCCCCTCTCCTCCTCCTCCTCGTCCACAAATCCGGCAGGCAAGCGGCGGTGGCATGCCCAAGGAGGCCGGATCCGGCGGTGCGGCGGTGGGACGCGACGGTGGGGAGGCCGGATCCGGCGCCCTCCCCTCTCCTCCTCCTCCTCCTCCCCCCTCCTCTTCCCCAGATCCGGCAGGGGCGAGGTCGGAGACGAGTGTGGCGGCAGCTGGCGCAGCAGCTCCACCGTCGATGGGCGTGGCGGGCCCGTGGATGGGCTCGCCGGGCTTGCCCGTGGATTTTTTATTTTTCTTGTTTTTTATTTATCGAGGCGGGCACCAAACCGCCTCGAAAAACCCATTCCAACCATCTAAGAAAACGAATTTTGTAGTAGTGTCAAGTTGCTGGTCCGGTTGCCATCCCTAATCCTAACCAACTTGTCCGACTTGGGTTTGAGTCTTCCCCAAAGTTTAACTCTCCTATCCGAAAGTTATATACATGTATGTGTGTGTATTTCAATCGCCTCAATGAGAGCTATGCAATAATAAAATTAAAATTGCATTTGTAAGAGTTATATACATGTATGTGTGTGTGTGTGTATTTCAATTAAAATCGCCTCGAAAAACTTAGTTTGCACTTGATACGTTGTAACAAAGATAACATATCAAGTGCAAACTAAGTTTTGGTGCAAACCCCGTGCAAATCTATTAAAAAAAGTTTCAAAAAATTCTAAAAAAATCATGAATGTTATTCTCAGCTTACCTCATCTATATATAAAATTTCATGATCAAATCCATCTTACTCTAGAAGTTAAAAAAGACAAATTTTCTGACAAACAGTAATAGTTCAAATGCATCTCAAATTTGTCTTTTTTGTAACTTTTAGAGTAAGATGAATTTAATCATGAAATTTTATATATATATATGGGGTAAGATGAGAAGCACATTCATGATTTTTTTCAGAATATTTTGAAACTTTTTTTATAGGTTTGCACGGAGTTTGCACCAAAACTTAGTTTGCACTTGATACGTTGTAACAAAACCATCGAAATCAGTCTGACAGTATGTGCACACCGGTATGTAAAGTTGCGCCAACTATTTATTCTCCTTCTCCAATGATCGGAATACCACGTAACTTGATTCTCACTATGATCATTCTCGGACTTAGCAATATACGCAAAATAAATGAGCTTGCCATCCGGATTGTGCATAGGAAGACTCCGTAATAGGGTAGATTAAATCGTATTCATGTGAGACGAATCATTGCCAACATACATGTGAGGAAACATCTCAGCATATGACTTTATGTTCATGTTAAACTAAATAAATTATAATTGAAAAATGTATTTTAAGTATGAAAATCTGAGGTATAGTTTAATTAGCTTATAATTAGAAAACCATTTTTGTAAACATTAATTAAAAATAATATTGAGTTTAATTTCATAAAAAACCAAAACCATATAAAACTTCGTGCTAGACTATAGCTTAGGTCTGTAATAAAAGACCAACTCAAAGAAAAAGGATTATAGATGAAACGAAGCACAAAAATGACATATATCGATCTAAATATATCAATGTTACCCAACATCAACATACTGCATATAGCTGCATCAAGGCAAGTCATTGAAAGCATGCTTCAACAGAGGGAAGGATCGACCCGACGCTAATTTCGAAGGATATCATGTTATGACCGGCAAGCAATATCAACGCGGAAGCAGGCCAAGCAACCAGAGCAGCCAGTGCAAGCCGAGGAACGTGGCTAATTTAGAATATTTTAAGAGATATGTCTCGAGTTATTTTAGGGATGATTAACTATTTCGTTATGAGAAACTCAAGTGCGTGCGCTCTATATATGGGCTGATTGTAATCAAGGGGAAGCTAAGCAATGAAATCAATCTAATTCTCTGTATCCTCTTCTCTGATTTCCCCGGTCTCCTTGGTTGATCAATTCCTGCACCGACGGCTCCTCCTCGACGGCGAGGTCCCGCCGTCCCGGCCCTCGACCAGAAACGCACCACCACTACCATCTATGCACCATTCCTCCCTCCAACATCCCACCACATAACAACCTAGTATCAGATTGCTCGGGCTCCGATCAGATGGAAGATCTCCAGAAGTCCATGAACGATCTCAAGGCGCTCATGGAGAAGATGGACACCACGGTGTCTGCCTTGCTCCGCTGGTGCCTAGTGCGTCGGCCTTGGTGGCTCTGCCCACTTTGATGGATGCCCTGCAGCAGGGCCGTATCTAGACCTGTGCGGCCCGTGCGACCGCACAGGGCCCCCAAATTTCAGGGGCCCCAAAATATAATGAGTATACTAGGAATAATTATATAGTAGACTTTGTTTTAGTTAGTATACTAGGAATAGTTATATAGTAGGCTTTGTTTTAGTTATCTTTTGGCCCAATACCAAGCAAACTGTAGCTCAAATATGTCATAGAAGAGGAAATATGTCGCTCGATTTGTCTTTCAATCGAATCTGCAGGCCGCAGTGCAATCTTTTCTGCTTCCACCGTCACCGCTCGCCAGGCACGATCGTGACGTCTGCACTTCCACCTTCCGTACTTCACTGGCCACTAGCAGGCCACAGCGATGGCACTAGGGCCCAGTTAATAGTTTGGCACAGGGCCTCCAGATTTGCCGGTACGGCCATGCCCTGCAGAAGACCATGAAGGAAGCCAACACTCATCTTGAGTCGGTTAGCAGTGCGGTGAAGCGTATGGAGGCCAGCGACTGTTAATCATCATCGGCAAAGCACAAAGGGTCTGGGGGTGATGCTCTAATGGGGGCGCCGCCACAACGGCCATATAGGCCACCTCCGCTGCCACCGATTTTTTCCCATACTTCGGGCTCTCGTAAGGATGTGCATGAGGACGATCCGTTCCTGCTGAAACCAAAGATGGTGTTCCCCTCGTACGACGGCTCTTGGGACCCATTGCCTTGGATCAACCACCACGAGTTGTATTTTCGTGGGCACAATACTCCCATCACGAAAAAGGTATGAATGGCATCTCTGCATTTGACGGACGCCACTCAGATGTGGTATTATCACTTGGAGACTGTCAGTGGAGAGCCAGAATGGCGTCGTTTCTGTCAGTTGCTCAACCGACATTTTGGACCTTCCATCACGAAGTCCCCGTTGAGCGAGCTCGCGCTGCTACGCTGAACTGGCACGGTGGAAGATTATACTCGACGGTTTGTTTCCCTGGCATGCCGCTAAGTTAAATTGACGGAACGCCAGTGAAACGACCTGGGTTTTCGAACGAAGAACCCGAATCCCTGTATCGTGTGATAGTCCGGGATCCCTAGATCAGTAGCTATCACATACAGAACTCATTTCAGGCAGTAAATCAGTTCATACTCACTTAAAAGAGGTTCAAACATAGATTTAATTATTACAAAATCCATAGGATCTGTAGTACGAATTTATTACAAGCCCATTGGGCTAAACTGGAACAAACAGAAAATGGTAGCGGTAGCTGGTCTATAGGCCATCTTTCACCTCAAACTTCATCTCCACAGGCAGCACTTGAGCGTAGCACGGGCTTCTAAGCTTCAGTCGTACCATCCGTCATTGTTGGCGTCGAACTCTTGATTGGATCCTGCAACTTGCCAAACTTTCCCCAAAGACGGGATAGGTTCACGTCACCATCCGTATGCAAGTTTTAAGTGTATGCAAAAGTATAAAAGTACACAAAGATAGGCTGAGGTTTCCTATGCAAGCACAAGTATATAAATATATCCATAATCATATCTCTCACCCATCCCAGGTCGGTGCACGAAATCTGAATCCCTGCACCTCATCTGACTCCACAGGGGAAAGTGGAATAGAGGGAGATAGAAATCAGGGTTGACTACTCTAAATGAGGTAACAACAGAGTAGGAAATGTACATGACCGAGTACGCAGCTATACGTATAGATTTCACCCTACAGGGGTTGCGCACCTGTACCCACTCGCCCCGAATCCAGCCGGCAAGCTACTCTGACTGACTCCGAAGCACCGGAACGAGACTAACCGCGATGACACCATTCCTGTCCCCCCAGGTTGGGATGCAACCCCCTCGTGGTTGGGGTGCCCTGGAGTTGTGTGGCCCTGCCCCTGCCATCCGAAGTTCTACCAAGCGCCCATGCTCCTCCCGCATGGGGCCTCCCCACACTACCCTACTCCTGACAGGTCTGGTGACACGCATAGCTAGCTCGGACTGGATCCACCATCACAGTGGGTAAGTGGCGTGCATGAAAATTCCTACAAATCTTAGATACCGCATATGTCCATAAGATCCGGGGCAAGCTCTCCTCACGCAGTCCTCCGCAGTGGTCCGCCAAAGGCACCCATAACAGGTCTCGCCTCTCCTTGGGCACCCATAACAGGTATCGCCCTACCTTCTCTTCCTGCACCCGCCATAGGTGCTCCCCAGAATGTGCCCAATACACATTTCCGGCCAGTAGCTTGCCCCCGCTAAAAGCTCTATCTCTGACTCCTCACAAAGTGGGTCTCATGCATGCAAGACTATCATATCATGGAATTCCCATACCCATTCACTCTCATGGTAGCCAAAGCATTTAAGAATCAATCAAGGATTCATAGGGAGCAAGGAATACGGTAAACAATAGGCCGTGCAGGCTTATCTCACATACACACAAGTAGAGCAATAGCAATTCTAGCAATCAATGCCTAATAGGTATTCAAGTTGTAGATGGGCGATGCTCCTCATAGAACTCCTGTGGTCGTCGGTCTTCTTTTTAGCACCAGGACCTATTCATAATTATGAATTACTATAGGGACCAAAATGCAAGAATGCACAAAACTATCCAAATAAGATCCAACTCACAACAAAACCTACTTTAACACGTAGATCATGATTTTAGAAGAATTATGAAACCGGTTTCATAATTTTCGGAGCTCCGGTTGATTTATTATGAATTTTTGAAGATTAAAATAATTTTTGAAATTAATAAAAGGTTTTCGGAAATAGAAAATCACACAGTCAGCCACGTGGAAGCCTCTGGGCGCGCCATGTGTCATGCCAACGTCAGCACTGGGTCAGCCTCTGCTGACATCATCATGACGTCAGTGTTGACTTGGTCAACATTGACCATGTCAACGGTCAACGGGTCCACGTCCGAACGGGGTCAACTGGGCCCATGTGTCAACGGCGCTGTGTCGCTGATGGGCGGGCCCCACACGTCAGGTCTGATTAAAGAAAAAGAAAAGGGGGAAAGGGTGTAACGGGCTCAAGGTGTAAGCAGGCCGGCTCGTTGGCCCACTTGGCTCGGCTCAGGGTTGCGGCTCAAGGCTTCTCAGGCCGGTTTGGGCCACGGCTTACTGGGTCAGCGGACTGGGCCTGCGGAAAAGATGTCGGTGCACTTCTCCTCCCCCTCTTTTTCTTTTATCCCCTTCTTCATTTTTGCTTCTCTCGCTGACCTCCTGGTCCCACTGGCCGGCGCCTCTTCCTTCCTCTGGCTTGCAGGGCCCCCATGTCATCGGCTGCGGGATCTTCTGTGGCCTCTCCTCGATCTGGTGTGGCTCGGTGCCGTGTGGTCCAACTTGTGGCACAAGTATGCGGTGGTCTTCCCACGCCGAGGCGGAGCATGGCAGGTCGGCGGCGGCACAAGCTTGGTCCACTTCGTCTTGGGCAGGACGAAGGCAGAGCTCCGACGAGGACAGGGCAAGGTCAAGGTGAGGTCCGGCGGCGACGGCAGGGGTCCGGTGGCGGCGGAGCAGAGCAACAGCATGTGCGCGCAGGACGTCATGGCACAGCTTGCCGGCGAGGCTCGCAGGCGGCGCAGGGCAAGGGCTAGGCCGGGGCTAAGCGGCTTGGCTCGACGCGGCCATGGCGAAGGCCATGGATGGGTTGACCGCAGTAGGGCTTGCGCCAAAGGGCGGTGGTCAGTGCCAAGGCTTCAACGGTGGCGAAGCGGAGCAAAGCAAGTCGACGGCGAGTCGTGGCGAGGTCTCGGGTTCGCGTGTGTGCACGGCTAGGCAGCGAGCTCGACTCAGGTTCAGGGCAGGCCAAGGTCCAGGCTTAGCCATGGCGCCCGCGGAACTTTGGCGAGGCCGGGACGCGGCGAACTGGGCAGCAGTGTGGCAGAACCGCCTAAATTATCCCGGCTCAAGTGCGTAAGCCATCACCATGAAGGTAACATTAGCTTAAATGCACTTCAAACGGAACAATTTTTGGTCTGTCGGGTAACGTCCCGATACAACCACCGATTCGCGGATCGAACAAGCATACCCCGCACGAAGGCGAGTACAGAGATATTACAACCACAATTTTTACATCACAGGCATAGTAGTTATTACAAACGGGTTCTAAAACATTAAAACAAGACCAAACGTAGCAAAGCAGTTATACAAGCCATAACTATAATTTCAGAGTTTAAAACAGCGGAAGATAAAACACGATGGCTACAACACGTCGCAAAAGGATACCAGGCTAGCCCAAGCCGGGTATCACTCGTCATAGTCATTGCCGGTCGCAGACGTATCCCACTCTACGGACCAGCCAGGAGGCAACGAGCAAGGGTAGGTCAAGCTAGCGATCTGATCCTCAAAACTCAAACCTGAAAAAAAGTTCAACAGCAAGGCTGAGTATTCTAATACTCAGCAAGACTTAACCGCCAACGGGTATAAGTAGCCCACCTTAGCTAGACTATGCAAGGCTTTGTGAGGCTCTGGTTTTCTTTTGCTGAAAAGCAATAAAGAGTATGTCCTTACTTTCAAGTTTTAGCTTTCAAGGTTCTAGTTGATTAACCGTTCTATGTAAGCAGCTACTATCCAATCATGGTAGAAAAAATTAAGCAAACATCAAGATTGATTATAGTATTGTTGCTCTTCTTACTCTGTGTGGCAAAGAGATCAAGCAGTCTCATTTCATCGTGAGAGGCGGACGATTCTGAATCGAAATTCAACCTTGCAAGGATAACCTAGCACACACGTCTGGAACACCGTCGGGTCATTCCCAAACAACCGTTGACCTTTCTTTCTGGCTCGTGGATAGGGTCACTCTCCCCGACTACAGGGCTCCAAGGCCGAACCTTGTCCCTTGAAGTCGTAGTGTTGCGCAACATAATATTAAAACCTATCCCTACTGAGAGAGTGAAAGGTATATCCACTCCCCGGTCCAATCGGCTACTAGGCTTGCCGCGTACCATATTTACGGCATGTGACTAGTACTTTCAAAAACTTAACCAGCACTACCACACACCGCGACCTTAGCAAGTTCATCAACACAGACGGGGTCTCACATAAGGTCATGATATCGAACACAACCCCGTCCGTCGTCCTTATATTGATAACAGAAAGTAAACAGGCAATTCCTATAAAGCTCGCGAGTGACAGGCAATCACTCGACTTTTACCGGTCCTATAAGCTTAGCAATTATTCGAACTCAAGTCTAGTGTTCAGTACATAGGTTCCTAGGATCATGCATCTAGGTTTTCAATTCAACTCCTATGAACTGTAAATGCACAAGTAAAATAATACAGTAAATGATATTAATTTGAAGTATAGGTTATGTCCGGGGCTTGCCTTCTCGGTAGTTGCTAACTATTTCAGCCCTAGGCTCTTCCGAACTTTGGTCCGGGGCTTCAGTTAGTTCCGCAGTGTTTACTTGAGCTTCGAGATCACCTCCGTCAGATTCCGGGATCAGCTCGTACGTCCCGTCCGATAGGGCAGTCGTGTCTATATGTAATGCAAGAACAACATTATAAGCACTCATGGGCAATCGTTTATAGAGTAGTTAAATAACAAAATTAACTACACAAGGCATCATGATCAACAGCACAAAAGAAGTTAACTAATCTTCATAAAATGAGTGGTGGTGATTTCCTATACAACTAAGTCATGGTTTGTAAATAAATCAACAAATCAGAGTACAAATAGTAATAAATTCTACCAAAATTACCCTAAACAGAAAATGAACATACTAAGCTACCCTGCAAAAACCATGCCAAGACATGTAACCATTTAATCACAACAAACCATTTATGCAGGCAACACCTAGCACAAGCTTGAATTATACAGATCAAACTAGAGCAAAAAAGAAGCTCAAAATTTAACAGGAGTCCTACACAGGGATTATTTATCTACTGTGAATTTTTCATGATTTTATCTACACAGAATTAATTCGGAGAAAATAAACAGAACAGACATCAGTTTAGCAAGATTCAATTTTAGTTCCTGTTCTAGTCATGAACTAAAGATCAAACTTCCTGATCAAGCTAATATACTCCATATGAACACTTAGGAATATTTTCATGATTTAACAAGAACAGAAACTATTTATCATAAATAAAGTATACTAAACAAGGATTAAATCAAATAAATATCTAAAACAAAGAATTGATCATGAAATTTTTATAGAAAAGCTAGTGTAACAAGAGTAAACTACCACCAAAATTTCAGAGCAATATCAGCTTTCAAGCATCAGATAAGAAAAAGATTAAATAACTAGTATTTATAAACCTAGTAACACAAATCGAAATCTACAGCAAAAACTTGCAACTAAAGCCTAACATATTATGGTTCTACTGCATAGAGCTCTTCAAGAGGATTCCAAAACATCAAGATTTGCTATTTTACGAATTTTCTATGAATTGATATTGAATTTCAAAGATCACAGCAAACTATTACAAACAAGTCCTTAGTGCACTATTCACATGAGTCTAGGTCTATTCAAATAACACCCTGAAGTTTTGTTTCTTCCACCCCGAGGTCCCTGGGCCGGGTCAGAGAGAGGGGGCGGCGGTTGACCGGCGGTTTCCCGCCGAGGGGCTCACCGGCGGCGAGGGTAGAGAGGTGTGTGAGCTTCACGGATCCACGGCGCACCTCTAGGTGGTCTAGGGTTGCGGGGAGGGGCTCGGAGGCGGCGGCTCGACAGAGCAGGGCGGCTTGGCGGCGGAGGCAAGCGACGGCGAGGTAGTTCCGGCGAGGTTCGGGCGATGGGAAGCGGCCTGGGAGCTGCGCGAGGTCGAGGCGCGACTAAAGGTGGGGGCTATTGGGGTGGAGCGGGCTTGTGGTGGCGGCTCCGCGGCGGGATGAGCTCGCGGGGGTTCGGGTGGTGCGGCGGCGGCGTTCCGAGGCGGGGAAGCGAGGGGAGAGGAAAGGGACGAACAAAATCGACGTCTGGGGTTTATGTAGTGCTTAGGCGCTCGCTAGAAGAGGCCGGCGGCTGCTGCAGCTGGCTTTCCACCGCGACGGCGAGGTGGCGGCCGCCGGGGCGGTTCTGGAAGCGGCGGGGCGCGTGGCACGGCCGGGGAGGCTCCAGCGCGAGGCTAGAGGACGGTGGAGGAGGTCGTCCGCGACGCGTGGGTGCCAGCGCGCGGTGATTTAATGGCCGGGAAGGCTTTCCCCAGCGCCGGCGGGGGCGCTGTCGGTGGGCGGCGGCGCAAAACAGAGCAGGGGGTGGAGGTGGAAGACAAGGGTAGTTTTGCAATTTCCAAAAATTCCAGGGACCCCACTGTAAAACAGCGATAACTTTTAAACCAAAGCTCAAATGGAAATGTGCCCAACATGAAAGTTGTTCAATTTTTCAAGAGCTACAACTTTGATGTTGTGCAAAAATTTATTTGACCAAAGGATAGAGAGCTAAATTTGAAAACACAAGAGGGATTTTAAATTCTAGGAATTTTGTCTTTTTCAATGCAAATTCACTTCAAAATTAGACTTAAAAACAAAATTGGATGCCATGCAATAAATGCACTGAAATTTTGCACAAACACCCTCCATAAAAGCTATAAACACAATTAACTATATAAAGGACCTTGCATAAAATCATAATTACACATATAACCTTTCATAATTACAAAAATATCCTTTTTAAGCATTTCAAGCACAAGATGCATAGCAACAAACACAATTACTGTGCAAACACCCGGGGTGTTACAGCCTTCCCCTCTAAAAGGAATCTCGTCCCGAGATTACAGGAAGAAAAGGGTACAAAAACTTGGTACTTGGATTGGTTCTAAGAAAGTCGGGAAAGTTTCTTTGGAGAAAATTTTCAGTTTCCCAAGTAGCTTCTTCTACAGTATGCTGATTCCACTGGATCTTGTACATTTTAACTTTCTCCCTTCTAGTACTTCTTTCTTTGGTGTCAAGAATCTTGATCGGATACTCCTTATAAGATAGATCGGATTCAATCTCGATATCCTGTGGTTCAAGGATCTCAGTAGGTACCCTGGTGCACTTCCGAAGTTGTGAGACATGGAAGACATCATGAACGGCGGCCAACTGAGATGGAAGACAGAGTCGTTAGGCAACGGGTCCACAAGTTTCGATAATTTCAAATGGTCCGATGTATCGGGGTGCTAATTTCCCTTTTAAGCCAAAGCGTTGAACACCTTTAGTAGGAGATACTCGCAAATATACAAAGTCTCCTATCTCGAATTGTAAAGGATCTCTTCTTTTGTCTGCATAACTTTTCTGTCTTGATTGGGCGGCTTTAAGATTAACCTGGATAACTCTGACTTGCTCCTCTGCCTCAGAGACTAAATCTGGCCCAAAAATTTTGCGTTCCCCAGCTTGTGACCAATTCAAAGGAGTTCGACACCTTCGACCGTATAATGCTTCAAATGGTGCCATTTGCAAGCTGGATTGATAACTGTTATTGTATGAAAACTCTGCCAATGCTAGGCACTTAACCCAGTTCTTGCCATATTGAATAGTACATGCCCTCAACATGTCTTCAAGGATTTGATTGATTCGTTCAGTTTGCCCATATGTTTGTGGATGATAAGCTGAACTACGAATCAATTTTGTTCCAAGGGATTCCTACATTTGCTCCCAGAAACGTGCTATAAACTGAGGCCCACGATCAGAAATAATCGTCTTTGGAATGCCATGTAAACGAACAATCTGATTGAGATAAATCTCTGCGTACTTCTTGGCAGAATAAGTGGTGTAGACTGGAATAAAATGAGCGGTCTTTGTGAGTCTATCAACGATTACCCAAACAGAATCATGTTTATGAGGAGTAGTGGATAAACCAACGATAAAATCCATACTGATGTCCTCCCATTTCCAGGATGGAATAGATAAAGGTTGGAGAGTACCAGCTACTTTCAAATGACTAGCTTTAACTCTTTGACAGACATCACATTCAGAAACATATCTGGCGATCTCTCTTTTCATTCGGGTCCACCAGAAATTTTGTTTGAGATCATGGTACATCTTAGTACCACCGGGATGAATCGAAAACTTCGATAGATGTGCTTCATCAAGGATTTGCTTTCTAAGCTGATGATCCTTGGGTACAACCAGTCGAGATTCGAACCATAGAACTCCTCTATGATCCACTCGGAAACATTTATACTTTGCTTCCCCTTGTGATAATTTTTCCTTGATGATCTTGATACCCTCATCATGTAATTGCCCCATGATGATGCTATCATGAAGTGTAGGCTCAAGGGATATATGGTTCAAACTTCCTTGAGGTACCATTTCTAGGTTCAACTTCATCATTTCCTGGCATAGAGTTTCATTGAATGGTTCTACAGATAGACAATGGCATTGTGACTTGCGGCTGAGTGCATCCGCAACCACATTAGCCTTTCCTGGATGATAGTGCACTTCTAGATCATAATCCTTTATCAACTCTAGCCAGCGTCTCTGTCTCATGTTGAGATCAGCTTGAGTGAAGATATATTTGAGGCTCTTATGATCAGTGTAAATATTACAGTGAGTTCCCATAAGATGATGTCTCCAAATCTTAAGAGCGTGAACGACAGCTGCTAACTCCAGATCATGGGTTGGATAATTCTTCTCATGATCCCGGAGAGCTCTTGATGCATAAGAGATAACCCGGTTGTCCTGCATAAGCACACAACCAAGTCCCGTACCCGAAGCATCACAATAGACATCAAAAGGTTTAGTACTGTCCGGTGTAGCCAATACTGGAGCAGAAGTTAATCGTGCTTTGAGAGTTTGGAAAGCTTCTTCACACTTATCATTCCAAACAAACTTCACTCCCTTCTTCAATAACTCCGTCATAGGCTTGGCTATTCTGGAGAAATCAGTAATGAACCGACGATAATATCCAGCTAAACCAAGAAAACTGCGAATTTGATGAACTGAAATAGGAGATTCCCAATCCATCACTTCTTGTACTTTAGTTGGATCAACAGATATACCATCACTGGAGATAGTATGACCTAAGAATTTCACCCTGTCCAACCAAAATTCACACTTGGAGAATTTGGCATAAAGATGATGATCTCGTAATCGTTGAAGAACGATACGCAAATGTTCAGCATGATCTTCTTCATTCTTGGAGTAGATCAAAATATCGTCAATGAAAACCACGACGAATTTATCCAGCTCCGACATGAAGACTGAATTCATCAAATACATAAAATATGCTGGGGCGTTGGTAAGACCAAAAGACATAACCAGATATTCATATAATCCATAGCGGGTAGAGAAAGCAGTCTTTGGAATATCACAAGGTTTGATCTTTATCTGATGGTAGCCAGAACGAAGATCAATCTTAGAGAAAACCTTAGCTCCAGCTAACTGATCAAATAGAATATCAATGCGGGGAAGAGGATACTTGTTTTTAATAGTGACCGCATTGAGTGGTCGATAATCAACACAGAGCCTCAAGTTGTTGTCCTTCTTCTTCACAAATAAGGCTGGACATCCCCAAGGTGAAGAACTTGGACGTATAAAACCTTTGTCAAGAAGGTCTTGGAGTTGTACTTTCAATTCTGCTAATTCATTTGGAGGCATTCGGTACGACCTCTTAGAAATAGGGGCGGTACCGGGTTGAAGTTCGATAACAAACTCGATGTCTCTATCAGGAGGCATTCCAGGTAAATCATCTGGAAATACATCTGCATACTCCCACACAATAGGGATATCTTCAAGTTTAATTTCTTTTGCGACATAAGCACAAGAGTTAACGCACTCTCGTTGTGGTAGATAGAGTATGGTGGCTCCTTGATGTGGTGAATCTACCTCGATAGCTCGGGAAGAGATATCTAACAGTACTCTATGTTTAGTCATCCAATCCATGCCCAGAATAGCATCCATGCCTTCTAAATTCATTAAGATCAGATCTGTCTTGATCAATTTACTACCCAACTTAATTGGCACATGTCTAGTGATTTGATTGGAAGCTATCTTCCCACCAGGAGTTGTTATCATAAAAGATCCCTTAGTATGACAAAAGTCCAATCCTATTCTTGCTCCAAATTTGGCACTTATAAAACTATGAGTTGCACCAGAATCAAATAATATGACTGCGGGTTTATTGTGGATAGAGAAAGTACCCGTCATTACTGGTGCTCCTGCTGGAAGGTCTGCAAGAGTAGTGAAATTAACTCGCCCTTGCCGGACTTGCACCATTTGCCTCTTGCCCTTGCCCTTGTTGTTGTTGTTGTTCTGATTAGAGTTTTGCCCTGGATTATTCCTTCTGGGTTGTGGACAATTCTTGGCAAAATGAGAAGCACTGCCGCAGTTGAAACATCGATTATTACTATTCCCACTATTGAATTGTGGGGCATTCGGCCTTGGGCTAAATTGCTGCTGTTGCTGTTGCTGAGGCACTGGAGGTCTGAATCCTCCTTGTTGCTGAGGCGGCCTAAAGACAAATCTACCCACTGGGGCATTTCTTTGTGGAGGTCTGGGTGGAGTATTTTGCACCAGGCGATACCTCGGTGGCTGGGCACTCGAGGGTCCCGTTGGTGCCTTCCGCTTTTTCTCAGCACGATGTGCAGCAATACAATCTTCCTGGGTAATGGCCATATTAACCAGCTCATTATAGGTATTGGGCTGAACCAAGTTTAAACATTCCTTGAGCTTAGTATTGAGGCCACGACGGAAACGATCACGTTTCTTGGCATCAGTATCAGCATGATGGCCCGCATACTGGCACAGATGATTGAAGGTCTGTGCATATTGAAGAACAGTGCGGGTTCCCTGATCTAGAGCCAAGAATTCATTCAACTTTCTTTCAATTAGTCCATCCGGAATATGATGTGATCTGAATGCAGTTCTGAATTCCTCCCAAGATATGATATGTTCAGCAGGTTGCATTTCACAATAATTATCCCACCATATACGTGCAGGACCACGCAGCTGTTGGGCGGCAAAGGGGGCCTTGTTTGCATCAACACACGGTACTGCTAACAAAGCAAACATGGAATTGATTGTACGGAGCCAAGCATCGGCATCCAATGGGTCATCAGCTTTGCTGAAAAGCGGAGGTTGGGTACCAAAGAATTCCTGGTAACCCGCTGGTTGTGCCTCCCTTCCTCCATACCGTTGGCGTGGCTGATTTTGTTGCCCTTGGACTAGCTGGCGAAGCAACTCTGTTTGCATGGCCATTAACTCGGCCAGATTCGACGGGGGTGGCGGTGGTTGCTGAGATCCACTGCCAGTTTCACAACCAAAGCCATCAGGCGTTCCGTGTGTATGACCAACCATCTGAAATTATGGAAGACATCCATTAGATACATATTTCTCGCTTCCAAAATCAATGGTACGTGCAATGATTACACATTGGTCAAAACAAAATCAGCAAAATTTAATCAGATGCGGTGTAGCACAATATGCACAACACATAACTGTACAACCCACAAAAATCAATACTGGTCAGCTCCATCGTATAGAGACTCGATGCTGAGAACCAAAGGTAAAGAGAATAATCTATCACTTTGCTCTTCATCGCTATGTGCTATGCTGCTAAACAACAGAGATCAAAGAAGGGGTTGGACTAAAATTTAGTCTCTCAAATTCAACAAGCTAACATTTGATGAGCACACATGCCACAAAAATTTGCAACATCTTGTATTCATCAAACGGCGTGAACATGCACAAATGAAGAGATTTGATAAGTAGAAAGATCCTGATTTCCAAACTGGTAGTCGCTACTTATATTACATCTAAAGCAGCATTTTTCTTTCAACCTAACATCACTCATCCTTACCACATATAATACAACAAGTGGTACTCCTCCCTAGGGCTATCTTACAACATCTCTTTCCTATGTACAAGCTACAACAAGATAAAACACGAACTTTCGAGGACTAGTCTAAGGCGCCTAGAAGTCGTCGAGGTTGCTCACAGAAGAGGCACTGCCGGAAGAAGAGTCGTCCGGCTGAGGGTGAGGCTCAGCAAGTGCGTGCTCTGAATCCATATCAGAAACTCCCTCAATCTCCTCGGGGTCATCATCTGCTACTGCAGGCTCAGCTGGGGCATCTAGTTGCTCCTGGAGCATACCAACATGTGCTAAAGCATCAGCCCAATCTGCTTGCAGCTCATTCACCTGTGCCTGAAGAAAACCGATAACTGTGTTGCGCTGCTCTATCTCAGCACCATGCTCCATAGCCTGATGCTCAAACTGGGCAATAGCAGTATCCCTCCCAGCAACGGCATCCTGAAGTCCCTCAATCTGAATATCCTTCAAACGAAGGCCTCGCTGAAAACTTTGGGCCAAGTCTATCACCTGGTCCATGTGTCGCTGCTGAAGTTTCTGGTAGTGAGACTGGGCATTCATATATCTGACTACTGCCTCGATAGTCTCATCCGCTACATCTCCAATCAAGTGCCCAAAGTGTGTGACCCTGAACAGCCACTCTGCATTGCCAGCACTGACTACTGGAAACAAACCAATAGGATATGCTGCTACCTCCTCGGGATGGTGCTCACAAAAAGTGGTGATAGCGTTGAGAGCTGCTTTCTCAAAAGCATCCACAAGACGGTACCCAATCACCTCAATCTCAATCGGTGGCCACTCCAAGGTGGGGTGCTGAGGAATGGTCATTTTAACTCTGTTCTTCTTAATTCCGTCCTCCGAAAACTGACGTCCTGTGTACTGGGGTGGATCTGGGTAGTGGAAGATACGAAGTGAATCCCAAAGAATCCTCGGAAAACCCTCCCAGTACAGACAGTCGGTATGAGCATTTCCCTCCTCATCCCAAAAGACCTGGGAACAAGTCGCCATCTGAATCAAAAAGGATTCAAATGTGAGTAACGTGATTATCTCAAGACTTCTCAAATAAAGCTTTAAGAAGACTGCGGAAAAACAAATACGATTCTAAGTCAAAAGATGATATGGTTCCAAACTCAAAGAATAATAAACCACAATCGGTACTGGTTCATCATTTGAGATTCTAAGGAATGAAAAGATCCTTACAACAACAAGATGGGGCTTAGGAGGAAAGCATGACTCAAAACCATATTTTTCATCCAAGGAAACCTAAGAATTTTACAAGTATGCTTCTAAAATCAGAGTTTCACTCACTCAGATTTTAAGCACACTAACACTTATCTTATAAGGATTCATACTAGAAATTCCTTAACAAGCTCATGTAGCAACTGCAAATATTATGAACCAATCAACCATCAACCAAATATGTATGCACGTCCTGACCGTCCTCACAAAATAAACAATTGCCAACTAAAGTTGGGCTTACGTGGTTAGCACGGTGGTATACATAAATACGGCTCTCCCTGTATAGCTAGTCGATACATTCTAACCGTTCTTATCTTATCGAATCGTGGTTAGTGTACCTGCAGAAGATTGACAGAACATATATATATATCCAATGAACCTTTCATGCCAGCACCCATGAAAGCGTTCCCAAACATTACCGCTCACTATAGAAGCGGCAGCCATACAATTTCCGCCGTATGGCCAACGTTAACATACGCTACCCAGAGGCGTATTCACAAGTTCCTTTACTCCCAATATAGTCGACCGAGATCGATATATTGGCAGCAGCTCAAGTAGGCCACTGCTTGAGCACAGCGTTCGGTTCGCATCGCCGACGGGAAGGTCAGACTCTCTCAGCTGACTGAGTACACTTTACTTCCAATATAGTCAACTAACAGTCGGTATATTGGAAGCACCTCAAGTAAGCCACTGCTTGAGGGCAGCGTTCGGCTCGCATCACCGACGGGAAGGTCAGACTCCCTCAGCTGACTGAGGATCCTTACCTTCTTACCTCAACGTAGGTGCGTCGTTACAGGAATTAAGAGTTGCTTGTGAGTATGGTTTAACAAAATGTAAAGTGCTGGAAGTCAGATAACATAAACCATACATAAATAGTCACCTAGTAATTCCCGTAAATTCCCTAGGACTTTATGTTCTATGCACAACCCTTAACGATTCCAACGTAGTTTTCCGAAATACCTTGTTCTTCCAATTTTATAAGAAAACAGTTTTTAAGGTTCCAACACCTCTGGTGTACGCTTGCAGCTCTGATACCAGCTGTGGCAGAACCGCCTAAATTATCCCGGCTCAAGTGCGCAAGCCATCACCATGAAGGTAACATTAGCTTAAATGCACTTCAAACGGAACAATTTTTGGTCTGTCGGGTAACGTCCCGATACAACCACCGATTCGCGGATCGAACAAGCATACCCCGCACGAAGGCGAGTACAGAGATATTACAACCACAATTTTTACATCACAGGCATAGTAGTTATTACAAACGGGTTCTAAAACATTAAAACAAGACCAAACGTAGCAAAGCAGTTATACAAGCCATAACTATAATTTCAGAGTTTAAAACAGCGGAAGATAAAACACGATGGCTACAACACGTCGCAAAAGGATACCAGGCTAGCCCAAGCCGGGTATCACTCGTCATAGTCATTGCCGGTCGCAGACGTATCCCACTCTACGGACCAGCCAGGAGGCAACGAGCAAGGGTAGGTCAAGCTAGCGATCTGATCCTCAAAACTCAAACCTGAAAAAAAGTTCAACAGCAAGGCTGAGTATTCTAATACTCAGCAAGACTTAACCGCCAACGGGTATAAGTAGCCCACCTTAGCTAGACTATGCAAGGCTTTGTGAGGCTCTGGTTTTCTTTTGCTGAAAAGCAATAAAGAGTATGTCCTTACTTTCAAGTTTTAGCTTTCAAGGTTCTAGTTGATTAACCGTTCTATGTAAGCAGCTACTATCCAATCATGGTAGAAAAAAATAAGCAAACATCAAGATTGATTATAGTATTGTTGCTCTTCTTACTCTGTGTGGCAAAGAGATCAAGCAGTCTCATTTCATCGTGAGAGGCGGACGATTCTGAATCGAAATTCAACCTTGCAAGGATAACCTAGCACACACGTCTGGAACACCGTCGGGTCATTCCCAAACAACCGTTGACCTTTCTTTCCGGCTCGTGGATAGGGTCACTCTCCCCGACTACAGGGCTCCAAGGCCGAACCTTGTCCCTTGAAGTCGTAGTGTTGCGCAACATAATATTAAAACCTATCCCTACTGAGAGAGTGAAAGGTATATCCACTCCCCGGTCCAATCGGCTACTAGGCTTGCCGCGTACCATATTTACGGCATGTGACTAGTACTTTCAAAAACTTAACCAGCACTACCACACACCGCGACCTTAGCAAGTTCATCAACACAGACGGGGTCTCACATAAGGTCATGATATCGAACACAACCCCGTCCGTCGTCTTTATATTGATAACAGAAAGTAAACAGGCAATTCCTATAAAGCTCGCGAGTGACAGGCAATCACTCGACTTTTACCGGTCCTATAAGCTTAGCAATTATTCGAACTCAAGTCTAGTGTTCAGTACATAGGTTCCTAGGATCATGCATCTAGGTTTTCAATTCAACTCCTATGAACTGTAAATGCACAAGTAAAATAATACAGTAAATGATATTAATTTGAAGTATAGGTTATGTTCGGGGCTTGCCTTCTCGGTAGTTGCTAACTATTTCAGCCCTAAGCTCTTCCGAACTTTGGTCCGGGGCTTCAGTTAGTTCCGCAGTGTTTACTTGAGCTTCGAGATCACCTCCGTCAGATTCCGGGATCAGCTCGTACGTCCCGTCCGATAGGGCAGTCGTGTCTATATGTAATGCAAGAACAATATTATAAGCACT
Organism: Panicum virgatum; assembly: GCF_016808335.1. Taxonomy (NCBI): domain Eukaryota; kingdom Viridiplantae; phylum Streptophyta; class Magnoliopsida; order Poales; family Poaceae; genus Panicum; species Panicum virgatum. The sequence continues at coordinate 23,525,589 of NC_053143.1, read as the reverse complement.
CATGGGCAATCGTTTATAGAGTAGTTAAATAACAAAATTAACTACACAAGGCATCATGATCAACAGCACAAAAGAAGTTAACTAATCTTCATAAAATGAGTGGTGGTGATTTCCTATACAACTAAGTCATGGTTTGTAAATAAATCAACAAATCAGAGTACAAATAGTAATAAATTCTACCAAAATTACCCTAAACAGAACATGAACATACTAAGCTACCCTGCAAAAACCATGCCAAGACATGTAACCATTTAATCACAACAAACCATTTATGCAGGCAACACCTAGCACAAGCTTGAATTATACAGATCAAATTAGAGCAAAACAGAAGCTCAAAATTTAACAGGAGTCCTACACAGGGATTATTTATCTACTGTGAATTTTTCATGATTTTATCTACACAGAATTAATTCGGAGAAAATAAACAAAACAGACATCAGTTTAGCAAGATTCAATTTTAGCTCCTGTTCTAGTCATGAACTAAAGCTCAAACTTCCTGATCAAGCTAATATACTCCATATGAACACTCAGGAATATTTTCAGGATTTAAAAAGAACAGAAACTATTTATCATAAATAAAGTATACTAAACAAGGATTAAATCAAATAAATAGATACAACAAAGAACTGATCATGAAATTTTTATAGCAAAGCTAGTGTAACAAGAGTAAACTACCACCAAAATTTCAGAGCAGTATCAGCTTTCAAGCATCAGATAAGAAAAAGATTAAATAACTAGTATTTAAAAACCTAGTAACACAAATCGAAATCTACAGCAAAAACTTGCAACTAAAGCCTAACATATTATGGTTCTACTGCATAGAGCTCTTCAAGAGGATTCCAAAACATCAAGATTTGCTATTTTACAAATTTTCTATGAATTGATATTGAATTTCAAAGATCACAGCAAACTATTACAAACAAGTCCTTAGTGCACTATTCACATGAGTCTAGGTCTATTCAAATAACACCCTGAAGTTTTGTTTCTTCCACCCCGAGGTCCCTGGGCCGGGCCAGAGAGAGGGGGCGGCGGTTGACCGGCGGTTTCCCGGCGAGGGGCTCACCGGCGGCGAGGGTAGAGAGGTGTGTGAGCTTCACGGGTCCACGGCGCACCTCTAGGTGGTCTAGGGTTGCGGGGAGGGGCTCGGAGGCGGCGGCTCGACGGAGCAGGGCGGCTTGGCGGCGGAGGCAAGCGACGGCGAGGTAGTTCCGGCGAGGTTCGGGCGATGGGAAGCGGCCTGGGAGCTGCGCGAGGTCGAGGCGCGACTAAAGGTGGGGGCTATTGGGGTGGAGCGGGCTTGTGGTGGCGGCTCCGCGGCGGGATGAGCTCGCCGGGGTTCAGGTGGTGCGGCGGCGGCGTTCCGAGGCGGGGAAGCGAGGGGAGAGGAAAGGGACGAACGAAATCAACTTCTGGGGTTTATGTAGTGCTTAGGCGCTCGCTAGAAGAGGCCGGCGGCTGCTGCAGCTGGCTTTCCACCGCAACGGCGAGGTGGCGGCCGCCGGGGCGGTTCTGGAAGCGGTGGGGCGCGTGGCACGGCCGGGGAGGCTCCAGCGCGAGGCTAGAGGGCGGTGGAGGAGGTCGTCCGCGACGCGTGGGTGCCAGCGCGCGGTGATTTAATGGCCGGGAAGGCTTTCCCCGGCGCCGGCGGGGGCGCTGTCGGTGGGCAGCGGCGCAAAACAGAGCAGGGGGTGGAGGTGGAAGACAAGGGTAGTTTTGCAATTTCCAAAAATTCCAGGGACCCCACTGTAAAACAGCAATAACTTTTAAACCAAAGCTCAAATGGAAAAGTGCCCAACATGAAAGTTGTTCAATTTTTCAAGAGCTACAACTTTAATGTTGTGCAAAAATTTATTTGACCAAAGGATAGAGAGCTAAATTTGAAAACACAAGAGGGATTTTAAATTCTAGGAATTTTGTCTTTTTCAATGCAAATTCACTTCAAAATTAGACTTAAAAACAAAATTGGATGCCATGCAATAAATGCACTGAAATTTTGCACAAACACCCTCTATAAAAGCTATAAACACAATTAACTATATAAAGGACCTTGCATAAAATCATAATTACACATATAACCTTTCATAATTACAAAAAGATCCTTTTTAAGCATTTCAAGCACAAGATGCATAGCAACAAACACAATTACTGTGCAGACACCTATTTAATTACTGTGCAAACACCCGGGGTGTTACAAGCAGGGTAGAGCGGACCAGCGGAACGGCACTCCGGCGACGCGGCTGGGGCAGAACACGAGTGTGCACGTGCGTGCGAGACAAGGCAGACAGCGATGGACGGCTTCGACGCCCCGCGGGCAAAGGTGAAGGCCAGGCGGAGCTTGCCGAAGCCCGGGTGAGGCCAAGGACAAGGAGAGGTGGAACGGGGTGGCACGACCTTCGTCCAGATGGTGCGCACTGGCACTTGGGAAGCCAAGGCCCGGCGCAGCTATTGCGCGCGTGGCGCTCCATGGCCGGAACGCAGCGGCGCGGGCGAGTCCAGACGAGGTTGGGCACGGTTCGGTGGTTGTGGGTGCGAGGGCACACACGCAGGCGCTTGGGAAAACCAAGGCCATGGTGGCAAGCGACGACGGTGAAGGTAGGCACGCAGACAACCGGCTTGACGGGGCCGCGGCGCTGTGGTTCAGGCGAATGTGTGTGCAGGCGCTCGGGGCTCGGGAAGCCGAGTCCGCGGCATAGCGGCGAGCAAGGTGAGATGGCCAAGGTGGACCGGGACTAGTCTGGCGAGCTCGGGAACACGCGCGTGGAGCCTGGCATCCTAGGTTCGCGGCAAGGTCAAGGTGCGCACGCGGAATTCCGATGTCCCGGGTCCATGGCGGAGGGAAGGCGACAGCGGTTTGTGGGCTAAGGTTGCGAGGCGAGGTCCCTTCACATGAGGCAAACAAGGGGCAAGGGAGGCCTAGGGCTGTCTAGCGGGGTTCAGGGAAGGTCGGCACGGTGGCGGCTCACCCGTCGGGCTTGGAGAAGATGGGCTCGGTGCCGTGGCGAGGGGCGGCCATGGCGAGCTGAGGCAGAGCAGTGCAGCACAAGAGCGTCGGGGTCATCGTACGGGTCACCGGCTTGATGTCATGGCTCCGACGGCGGCTCTTGCTCCTCCTTTGTGGCCGTCTGTGTCGGGCTCCTCCTCCTCTCCCTCTTCTTCTCCTTGTCCTTGCCTTCCTCTGTTCCCTCTTCTCCCTTCGATTGGCGACGGCTGAAAGGGGGAAAACCCCAGGAGGTGGCTAGGGTTTGGGGACGGCCGATTGGGGCTTTATAGGAGCTCGGCTAGGGCTGGGGGTGCTCCTGGACGGCACAGACATCGAGGATCATCCGGCGGATGGTGGTTCGCGGATGGCGCTACGTGGCGTGCCATCAGGGGCATCTCCTCCTCGCGTTCGGAGTCGCGGGCGCGGGTGGTTGCGCTCCCGTGTCGCGGAGTGGGGACAGGCGGCCACGGGCACAGGCGGAGCAGGTGGTGACGCGAGAGCAGGTGGGCAGCGCGATAGGCAGGCGGCGGTGAAAAAGCAGAGGCGGGGCGAGGGCGTCACGAGGAAGGGGAAAAGGAGCTGTGCTCCGGTCCCACCGGTCAGCGGCTGAGCCGAAGGGGTAAGCGGAAGGGGCGGTGTGCGTGGCCGGTGCGGGCTCGTTTGGGCCCGTCCTCGTGGGGAAGGGATGGTGGTTCGGGCCGCGGTAGCTGGGCTGGCAGCGGTGCTAATGGGCCGGGGCAGCAGGCCAAGCGGAGGCAGGCCGAGGACGGGGCGGATCGGGCCGGCTGGGTGGCGAAGCAGGCCGGCGCGGGGTAAAGGGCCAGGGAAAGGGTTTTGGGCCAGGGTGGTGAAGCAGGCTGGTTTGGTTTAGGTGGGTTAGGTTAGATGGTTAGGCCTGTTAGTTTTAGGGGGTTTTGAGTTAGATATTAGCATTTGATTTCAAAGTTTGAATGGCTCAATTCAAACTTGAAATCCACACAATTTTCAAACAATGAAAATAAATTCAGCTGAGTTCAAATAAACATGGTAGATCCAATAAAAATCAAATAACTCCAAATGATTCACACTAACAATATTTATCCTTATATTTATTAGGCTTTAAATTCTAGGAATTTGGGAGGGAAAATGAAGCCAACCTTAAGCCTTTCTAACTATTTTCACTCCCACACAAATTTTTTTTGAAAACTCATATTTTTGGAGTTTATAACATTCCGTAAAAATTACAGGATGTTACAGCCAGCACTTTTTTTTGAAGCCTCTTATTTGGGTACAGCTGTAATTTCTGTTCAAACATGCACACAGGCATACCCTACACATGCACACCTCATGCACTCACACCCCACATGTACAAATAAACCTACAACTACACTTAGACTAACAAACTATGTCTATATTGAGATCACCGAATGACTCCGTAGGCAACGGGCGCATCGTATTCCCTATGTGGCTCCAAGCATGAGAGGCTGCAGAGTTTAAATGGGGAAGAACCCCGGTGAGAAACACCAGTGTCGAACTCAGGGTTCGAACGCTGGCAGGCAGGCTGCATACCAGCCGCACTGCACACCAGCAGCACTGCCAACAAAGCTAGCGCTCATTCTCGAATGCTAGCAGATTCTTCATCGCTAGCCTCACCAACCTGCTAAAGATGGATGTGATGATCAAGAAGCCGACAATGATTGATGAAGCGGTCGTCTTTGCCCGTGCTTATGAACAGCGCCTCGCCCTGGAGCCAGCACGGTGTCAGGGAGGTCACGAGCCTTTCAGGCCGCCCGGACATGTCGCTGCTCCCCCAGTGCCAGCCGGGTTCAATCCGACAGTGCTCGCCAAACCGCCAGGGGCAGACCACCTTGCTGCTCTCCCATGACGCCAGTTGACGGCCGCTGAAATGATGCAATGGCGCTCGGAAGGATTATGCTACAATTGTCCGAATAAATATTTTGCGGGACACAAGTGCAAGCACTTGCATGTTATTGAAATTGATCCAGAGGATGATGATCTTGCTGACTCTCCGGAGGATTCAGATGCACGAGCTCAACCTCTTTTATGCTCCCCCTAACCCGCAGCCGTCGGATGGCAAGACCCCATGCATTTCTCTACATGCGCTGATAGGCATTCAGCCCAATGAAGAGGTTTCCTATATGCGCATTTGGGTGTGTAGCGAAAATGGCCTCTCATGCCATATTTCAATATAATGTTTTGGCGATTGATGACACACACAACACTTGGACTAATGTGATTGTTAAGATGACTATTCTCAGGCTTTTAGGTTCAAGTGATGACAAAGAGAAGAGAGGCGTAGCAAGGCCCGAAGGACAAGAATCGAAGAGACTGTGAAGAAATTCAATACACCGGTTGAACCGACGTTAAGGAAAAGACACACGCCGGTGTAATTGTCCAGAAGCTGGAAACTGAAGATACACTCACCGGATTAACCGACGTTGAAGAAAATGCATACGTCGGTGCATTGCCAAACGAAGACCGATGAAAATACATACACCGGTTGAACCGACGATGCATCGGTCAATTGCATCGGTTCAGTTGTCCAGAGAGGTGGTTTTTGGAGGAATGTGAAGAAGTTACAATCACCGGTTAAACCGACGCTAATTTTACATACACCGGTTGATTGCATCGGTTAAACCGGCGATACACCGGTTAATTGCTAACGGCTAGTTTTTCACGTAGCAGTTTACATACACCGGTTAAACCGATGATGGCTTTTGGGGTACGTCGGATTAACCGGCGTTACACAGTTTTCTGGCAGCTTTTCTCCAACGGCTATATTTGCTTGTGCTGCCTATATATACCCCCAAGGCCGGGTCATTTGAGAGTGCTGGAGTTCAAGGAAGTATACAAGAGCTAAAGATCATCTCCAACCACCATAGAGCTTCATTGTACATCATATAGGCTTAAGCACACTTCTGAGAGTGCTTAGTGCTTGTTTAGGCTTAGTTCTTGAGAGAACTAGCTTGAGAGAAAGTCTTGCTGCGGCAAGCAACTTGTGTACTCGTCGTGTGACCCTCCGACTTGGTGTGGAGTGGCAACGACACTTTGTGCGGGGAAGGAGGCCCCTACTTGGTGTTAAAGCTCCAAGATAGTGAAGACGGTGCCGTGGTGACGCTTCGAGATAGACGGTGGCGGTGACCTCGTCTTTGTGACTTGGCGTCACTTAGCCTTTGCTTGTCAGGAGCCTTGGAGGCGTGACAAGACGGTGATCAAGTGAAGAGGCTCGGCATCCCACTTGTTCTTTGTGAGCAAGTGGCCGTGGACGTAGGGAGGGACTTTGGTGTCCTAACCGAACCACGTTAAATCGTGTGTCTTGGTGTCTTCACGGGAGTTTGCATATCCTCTCCCTTACCGCTTTACTTACCGCATTACGTTTCTGCATTTACTCTTTCTTGCTTACCTTTACTTTCCTAGTTAGTTTGATTAGGATTGGCTATAGGTTGCAAGTCTTTTGGGGTAAGTAGAGGGTAGCATAGATAAACCTTAGTCATAACTAGCATGTGTAGGACGTGTTAGGTTTATCTTATGCAATTAGATTGAGCCCTAGGATAGAAAAGCGATTAGCGACCCTATTCACCCCCTCCCCCTCTAGGGTCGAACAGGGTGTTCATTGGTTCCAGGCACCTGACTGCCTTGCTTGACTCGGGATCCTCAAAGAATTTCATAAACACTTGAGTAGCAGAAGAACTATGCATTCCCATTTATCCCGGTGATGCTCTGAATGTGAAAGTTGGCAATAGGGACATGGTGCATAGCCCAGGTCGGTTGGCAGAAGTTCAAGGAATGGTCGGCGGCGATTAATTTTGGTTCGAGCACTTCCCTTGGATCCCTCGATATGGTGATTTGAGTAAGTTGGATGAGTCAACTGGTGACATCCAATGGAATTTAAGGGAGCAGACCTTCGGTTTTCAAGTGGTCGACAAGAGGATCTTGTGGTGCAGCATTGACCGGCCGTCCCCCCTCGCCTTCCGATCCTTGGAGGCGCGACCTAGTGACCTGTTATCGGAGTTGCTTCAGGCTTTTGAGGGACTCTTCAGGGAACCCCACGACCTGCCGCCACAGAGGGCCACCGAACATCGAATTTGACTTAAGCCTAGCACAAACGTAGTTGCAGTCAGGCGTTACAGGTACACTCATCTTCAGAAAGACGAGCTTGAGCGCCAGTGTGGGACCTCCTCTGACAAGGAATCATTCGGGCCAGCACGTCAGTGTTCTCCTCTCCGGCGCTACTAGTCAAGAAACATGATGACTCCTGGCACCTCTGCATTGATTACCGGGCTCTCAACATTGCTACCATCAAGGATAAGTTCCCTATTCCTGTTGTCGAAGAGTTGCTTGATGAATTGCATGGTGCCAAGTTCTTACCAAACTGGACCTTCATTCGGGATACTATCAGGTGCACATGTGTTCGGGAGATGTGGAGAAGACAACTTTTCGCACCCACCAGGGCCTCTTTGAGTTTCTGGTGATGCCATTCGGTCTGACAAATGCACCTGCCACTTTTCAACCTTTGGTGAATTTGGTTTTAAGACCGTTCCTCAGGCACTTTGTGCTGGTTTTGTTCGACGATATCTTGATCTATAGAAAGTCATGGTCGGACCATTTTCTGCACATTCAGGCGGTGTTTGAAACATTATAGCAGCACCAGCTTTTCTGAAGAAGTCGAAGTGCTCCTTTGGGGAGCCTTCAGTGGGATACCTAGGCCATGTAATCTCGGCGCAGGGAGTGGCCATGGACGCAAGCAAGGTGCAGGCTATCTTGTCTTGGCCGCAGCCCAAGACAGTGCGTGCTCGAAGCTTCCTTGGCTTGGCTGGCTATTACCGTCGCTTTATTCGGAACTATGGTTTGATCGCTGCTCCGCTTACTAAATTACTGAAGAAGGAGGGTTTCTGCTGGACTGAGGAGGCAGTTGCGGCCTTCCACACCCTACAACAGCCGCTGTCCAGCGCACCGAATCTGCACTTACCGGATTTCACTACGCCTTTCAGCGTTGAATGCGATGCCTCCGGGTCGGGATTCGAAGCTGTGCTTCACCAAGGCAGCGGGGCCATTGCTTTTTTCAGCTGCACCATCGCGCACGACATGCCATGTACGAGCGAGAGCTCATTGGGCTAATACAAGCAGTCAAACACTGGCATCCTTATTTGTGGGGCTGCAAATTTGTTGTTCAGATAGACGATCACAATTTGAAATACCTGCTTGATCAACGCCTCTCCACGATACCGCAACATCATTGGGCCACTAAACTATTGGGGTATGACTTCCAAGTGGAGTTCAAACTGAGCGTCACCAACGTTGTGGCCGATCCTCTGTCTCGCAGGGATGAGGAGGATCCGGAGGTATGCACTGCCCTGTCTGTTCTATCCTTCTCTTTCTTTGATGAACTCCGGCAGCAGTTGGTGGCAGATCAGTCACTTCTAGAGATCAAGGCCAAGGCACAAGAAGGTGTCGATGGTTGACGTTTGATGGATCAACTGCTACTCAAGGATGGCAAGGTGTTTGTGCCAGCCTCGTATGATGTCATCCCCTCGCTGTTGGAATTTGCACATGGCTTGGGACACAAAGGTATACAAAAAAAAACCCCCTCCATTGTCTCCGCTCTGATTTTCACATTCCTAGGGATCGTCGGCTTGTTTTGGGGTATGTCAGGAACTGTGAGACCTATCAGCAGAATAAAACCGAGCACCTCAGACCGGGCGGGCTGCTACAATCTTTAGAAATTACATCAACAATTTTGTTTGACATAGCAATGGATTTCATTGAGGCTCTTCTGCAGGTGAATGGCAAGACAATCATTCTAATAGTGGTGGATCATTTTTGTAAGTACGCCCATTTCATTCCATTGGGTCATCCTTATACGGTTGCATCAGTGGCAAAAGCATTCTTCCTGGAGATTGTTCGGCTCCATGGATTGCCAGCATCCATAGTGAGCGATCAGGACCCGGTTTTTACAAGTGATTTTTGGAAGGAACTATTCCATCTTGCGGGTGTCAAGTTATAGTTCACCTCTGCCTTTCACCCTCAGTCCGATGGGCAGTCGGAGGCTACTAACAAGATCATTGCTATGTATCTGCGTTGTTTGATAGGTGACCGGCCTAGACAGTGGGTCCGCTAGCTTTTTTGGGCGGAGTTCTGCTACAATTCCTCTTATCAGGCATCCCTCAAAACCTCCCCTTTTAGGGTGGTTTATGGCCGTGACCCTACTATGTTGCGTGCTTATGTAGTTGGCGAAGCACGTTTGCCTGCAGTGAAGCAACAAATGCCGAAACAGGATGAATTCATCGCTAAAATCCGTGACCAACTTGACCAGGCCTAGCAGTATGCCAAAGTCCAGTATGACAAGAAGCATAGAGAGTTATCCTTTCGAGGTGGGTTAATGGGTTTGACTTCGCCTGCTCAACCGGCCAATGGCCTCTCTCGGAGTGCAAGGTCGTGGCAAGTTAGGGGCGCGATATTTCGGGCCTTACAAAGTGACAGAGAAGGTTGGTAAAGTGGCCTACCGCTTGGCCCTGCTGGTAGGAGCGCGTTTGCACAATGTTTTTCATGTGGGATTGCTCAAGCCCTTCCATGGCACTCCACCTGATGCGCCACCGCCATTTACCTAGATTTGTCCCTGTCCAACTCAGATTCTCAAGGGAAGGCTGGCTCGTGGACGTTATGAAGTGTTGGTGCAATGGCTTGATTAGGAGGCCTCCTCGGCTGCTGGGGTGTCGCTCGATAATTTCAAGCGCTTTTACCTAGATTTTCAGCTCGAGGACGAGCTGTTGCTCCATGATGGGAGAGGTGTTATGACCGGCAAGCAATATCAACGCCGCAAGAAGCAGGCCAAACAACCAGAGCAGACGGTGCAAGCCGAGGTGCAAGGCGAGGAACGTGGCTAATTTAGAAGATTTTAAGAAATATCTCAAGTTATTTTAGGGATGATTAACTATTTTCTTTTGAGAAAGTGTATGAGCTCTATATATGGGCTAATTGTAATCCAGAGAAAGCTAAGCAATGAAATCAGTCTAGTTTCCCTTCGGTCTCCTTGGTTAATCGATTCCTGCACCGACGGCTCCTCCTCGTCCTCGACGGCGAGGTCCCAGCCCTCGACCAGAAACGCACCACCACTACCACCTATGCACCAATCCTCCCTCCAACATCCCACCACATAACATATCAGGCTCTGTTTAGTTCGCAAAAAGTTTGAATTTTAGTATTGTAGCACATTTGTTATTATTTGACAATTAATGTCGAACCATAGACTAATTTGTCTTAAAAGATTCATCTCGTATGAAACAATTATACTGTGTAATTAGTTCTTATTTCAACTACATTTAATGCTACATGCATATGTCCGAAAATTCGATGCGACAGATACTGTAGATTTTTTTTTGAAACTAAACACGACCTCAGTTGAGAAATGCTGTCGTGCATTTGCTTTGTCGTCTACTTCAAAGCAGGAAAGTTCATCTCCATTGTTCTTCTGTTGGTGTTTCTTACTTTCTTCTATTTCGGTCCATGTACTGTTTCACGAATACAACTCACCTATATAATGGGTTTGTTTGGATCCTAAAGCTGTTTTTTTAGATATAGAGAATCTTATTATTTAGGAATATTAAATAAAGTCTATGCACAAAACTATTTGCAGAACCCCTAGACTATTTTGCATGACGAATCTAACGATGTATGTTAATTTACGATTAGCATTTAGTTACTATAGCATCACTGTAGTAAATTATGGATTAATTAGGTCCATTAGATTCGTCTCACAAAATAGCCTAGGAGTTATGGAATGGGTTTTGTCGGTAATCTATATCTAGTATTCCAAAATAGCAAGATTCTTCAAGGCTATTTTTTTAGCCGAAGGATCCAAACATGGCCAATGAAGATTATAATCGATCCAACAGAAAGACTAGTTTCTGGTAATCACTATCTTTATTATCGATTCTTAGTTTTTGATAATGACTGAGACTGGCCTAAGCGCCCTGCCCAAACCAAACGATTTTCCTACGCGTTTCCCGGTCTCACCGACCCTCTGTCGCTAGTGTCTTCCAGAAATGTCTCACCGACCCTCTGTTCTTTTACTCCGGCGGGGCCCATCGTAGCTCCCAGTACTTAGGATGGATTCGGATGTCTATTCGAATGTCAGATTTTTTGTCATTTTTCTTCGATTATGAACAAATAAGATGTAAAATTTACTATGTAAATTCATAGCCTTATAATTAACATTGATCTGGTAAAGATTCAAAAAAACTAAACCTCAAATTTATCATATATATTCTCAAATAATAGATATAAAAATTCGAATACGGATCGGATACGGATACGAATCTTTTTTCACCTTTTTAATTGTAGGGAGCAAATAATACATAAAAAAATTTATACAAAATTTTATTCTTATGTGTAATAATATGCTTGATATTATAAAAAAAGATTAGCATAAAATTTTAAATATATTTATTTTAAAATATCAAATTTGTTAGATCCATCCCTACCAGTACTTGGTCAGCTCCTCCCCATTCCGTTTCCGCCACCGCAGCAACAAACCCCCTCCTGGATTCCCCCCACCACCGGAGCGCGCCGCCACGCCGATGGCGTCCCAGTCGCCGCCGGAGGCAGCGCCGCCTCCCTCGGCGGGGTTGGAAAGCATGGAGGGCCTCGTCCTCGACACGGTCATTTCCAAGGCCGGGGCGCGCCCCGCCGCGGCGCTCGCCTGCGCCAGCACCCGCTTCCGCGCCGCCGTCGCCGACGAATCCCTCTGGCGCCGCTTCTGCGCAGAGGACCTGGGGCTCGACGCGCCCGTCGACCCCGACGGCCAGCAGCTCCCGTCGTTCCAGGTCAGCCGATCTTAGCTCTGGTTGATTGGTTTCTTTGTTAGAATTGCAGGAATCTTTCGGTTCAAAAAAAAAGAGAGAATTGCAGGAATCAAAGAGCGAGCGATCATTCTGCGTGACGCGGTTGTCGTTTCTTGTTTTCTTCATGCTGCTCGGTAATTGTGATAGGAACATTGGACGATTTTATTTTATTTGTAGGGGAGGGGGGGGGGGGGGGGGGGGTTGCTGGAATTGTAGAGCTCATTTCATACAGAGCGAGGAATCCATTTTCAAATTTAGAAGTGAGGGAGTGGATGAGAGTGGTGATGCTGCAGAGCTTGTCAATTTCTCATTTTGGATTTTTAGTTCTTCCATGGATGGGACAAGCACTTAGGACCTGTTTTGATAGCAGCTTTATCATTTTTAGAATGTAGACATGTAATTAGATTTGGGTTGTAATGTTTCACGTACAAGAATACATCGGGTTTGGAAGGCACGAGAATTGCATTAGCTTTGAAAATGATAGTGAAAAGGGTAATGTCAAAAATCACGGTGGTGCAATTATCTTCAAAGGACTACATCTTCCTCCTGTTGTGATGAACTACCCCGTTTACATTTTACAATAGTCTAAATCTATATGCAGCAAAGGTTATGATATCCTTGTTTAAAAGACGAAAAACTTGTTTATTCATTCTTCTCTTTGTATGAAAACAAATAAGCATTTACTATCTGCAACAAAAAGAACTTTATTTCTCGCAATGATGCCATTAGGATTGAAGGATCGAGTTCTAGACTTTTAGAATAATTCCGTCCTTGATTGTCCTTAAACGGAAGTTTCACCAGGTAGAGCAACATTTAGGGTGTCATGGCATATCCCCCCTTCCTATTATGTCGTGAAGAAGTTTTCCACTCATATTTCTAAAACCTACTTGGACTTCTCCTAATGTTATTAGTAGTACTTGTACCTCACTTTGGAGTGGGTCATTTTCCAGGACTTTATAATTGCAAGAGGACTCCTAATCTGTTAGTTGTACTTCAACCTCATTTTGGAGTGGGACATTTTCCACACCTTTATAATTGCAAGCACGTGAGCCCATAAACCAAATCCAATCAAAGTTATGCAAAGCTAGTCAAGCTTATTAAAACGATAAAACGACGAAACGAATAGAGGGTAGATTTTAACGAAACGATGGACGTTTTAACGTTTAAACGGACGTTTTAACGTTTAAACGTCGATTTCACAAGAGAAAACGTCGTGAAAACGTCGTGAAAACGTCGTTTTAATAACAGGGAAGCTAGTAGAATCAACTTGAAGAAAACTATTATTCTTTGGTGGCAGATTCTTGTGTAAATATACATGGAAGGAATTCGCAGGCCCCTAGGGAAAATATTTGAGGCTGTTAGAGAGGGAGTAGAATACTCTTTCGAAGTTGTGTGTGGGAATAATATGGTGCCATTCTTTTAGCTGTATCTAGGGTTTCATCTATGGCATTCATGAGACTAAACATTCTTATGTGGTTATCTCATGATCTTGGATGTGAATCAAGGGGCTATTGTGTGTATGGGATACTAGAGTATGACAATACATCTGTTCTTGTGTCATGACTTGATACTGTTACATCTTTTATACCTAATGCTGGTTTATTATACAACAACAACAACAACAACAACCAAGTATTTTAGTTCCAAGAAAGTTGGGGTGGCCAGAGATAAATCTGAAAGTGAGCCAGCATAAAAAAAGGGAAAGCCTATGCAAAATTTATTAAAGCATTACCAGTAGTGATATTTCTAGGTGTCTAAGGATTAACTCATTATGTTTCTAATTGTTCCTGCTGGTTTTCGTAAAGATTGAGTATTTGACTGGCTGACCATTACCACAAATTTCATGATGAAGTCGATCTTATTCCATTATATCTGTTGTTCATGTGGGGACTTATGCATTTTTACATGTGGTGTTGACTGTTGAGTTGAGTGAATATATTTCTTAATTGCATCCTCGTGAGCACTTGAACTTATTGCTCAGTGTTGCGTGATGTTCCTCAATCTTCTTACATGATAGATTCTCGGAAGCAAGATATTTAGGCTAAGCATCAGGATGCATTTTAGCTACCCAAACGAACATTTAAGGATATTGGACAAGCAGTAGTCACTTGACAACCTCTCATTCATGTTCTAAGGAGCATGCAAGTCATTAGGGTGGCAACGATATGCAATCTCCATGCTATATTTGTTGTCTGTTGTGAATGTTTGGTTTTTTGCACCCCTAATGTTTGTTCCACATCGTAGTAATTCTAAAGGAACAAGCCAGGGGAGAAATCATATGGTGTAGTTCTTAGTTCTAGACTTTGTTACTTATGAACCTGCAATTTTTTACTTATGTTGGCCCACAAAAAGGCGACATGTCCAGCAACTGAGTGTAGCAGAGATGCGGATGTTGCGGTGGTTTTGCGGGCACACAAGAAGGGATAGAGTCCGGAACGAAGTTATTCGAGAAAGGGTAGGGGTGGCACCAATTGAGGAGAAACTTACCCAACATCGGTTGAGATGGTTTGGACATATCAAATGAAGGCCTCCTGAGGCGCCGATGCGTAGTGGGGTTCTAAAGCGTGTCGATAAGGTAAAGAGGGGTAAAGGTAGACCTAAACTGACTTGGGACGAGTCGGTTAAGAGAGACCTTAAGGATTGGAATATCTCTGAAGAGGTAGCTTTGGATAGGAGTGCTTGGAGACTAGCTGGCGCGTGCCTGAACCGTGACCTTTGTGTCTTTTGGGTTTCATCTCTAGCCTACCCCAACTCGCTTGGGACAAAAGGCTATGTTGTTGTGTTTATCTGTGGTGTTATTTCTTCTTATATCTAGAATTTTAAATTCCAAACATCTGTTGGTGTCATTACATCAAACTTAAATCTCCTTTGTAGGTTGCGTATAAAGTGTGGTTGGAGTCTTTTGGCATGTACCCTTTACCTCTGGTAAAGAGAGTGAAAGAATTCTGGAGTTCAATGAAAATATGGTTGTCTGAAAACTTCCCTGACGCAGCCAAAACATTGTGCAAAGGTGTTACCGAAGCTCAACTAAAATCAGCAGAGGATGACCTTGGTTTCAAGCTTCCTATGCCCACAAAGCTGTTGTATCGCTTTTGCAATGCTCAGCTGCCTTTTAGTGAAAACCATGAAGTAAATAAACGCATTGCCACTCATGGAATAATTGGGGGCTATGCGTTTTATGATCATTGGGTAAATGTGCATTTATCACCACTTGAGCAAATAGTTGAAGAGACAACAGAGTTTTATCGTGAGTTCCCGGATGTCTTCAGTGGGCGCAAGCTCATTATAGTGGCGACTTCATGGTTTGATCCAAAAACATTTCTTCTGAATTGCTCAAATGGTGAACTTTATGTTGGCACAAACAACTTACCATTAGGAGAAATGCTGCCTTGTGTGCCTAAAGCATTGATAAAGCTAACTGATAATGATCTGCCCCAAGATGGATTACTTCTGTGGTTAGAAGAGCATCTCAGACGTTTACAGAATGGCATGATCAAAACCCGTATGCTGATGAAGTCAAGGTATATCAGCTTATATCCAGAAGCACCTCCATCATGCACTTCAGCTGTGACAAATGGTGTTAAGGTTGTATTCTTGTCTCCCTGCACAGTTACATAATCATTTAGTTGAACTTGAAGGTGTCATAACTTCCTCTACTTCATGCTTATACTTCAATGGCAACACATTTGGTTCATCTACCAAAATTATCTTTTGCACGTGTAGTGTGTGGACTAATTTTTTCTTCATATGCGCTAATTTTGTAACTGCAGCAGTATTGTATCATGTATACCATTCTCATGGTTTATCTCTTTTCAGCTTTGTTCTGACATATGTGTGATATCGATAGGTACGCGGATCTGCTGTCTTTGTACCAGAACATCCTGGGGACCCTCAGCGAAGTTGTATGTACACTTACTCAATTCGCCTGTCAGTTCCAGAGGCTTGCATGCTAGGTGGCGTGTACTATTCTTCATGCCAGCTTAATTCACGCCACTGGACCATTCGATCAAGGGACAGGGTTGTTTCTGATGTGAGGGGAGAAGGTGTTATTGGACAGGTATGGAGGAATCAGGAAAAACAAATCTACATTATTTATTGTTGAATGCTCAGGTACATTCGAAAGATAAAAATAGCTTATCCATCTAATGGGCTAGTCCTCTGCAGTATCCTGTGCTGTCACCAGGTCAGGATGAGTTTGTCTACGAGAGCTGCACGCCACTGGCCAAAGGGCCTGGATCTGTGGAGGGCTCTTTTTCGTTTGTGCCTGGCAAGTATGTTATGATTCTGCAGTAAGGTTATGTGGTTATATGACCTTACCTTTTTTGACCGGTTGGAGATCTATAATGATTCGTAGGCCTCACAGTGTTCATCATTTGTCCCTCTGTTTTCTTTTGCAAGGTTGAGCTGGCCTGAAGGGAAGCCGTTTGAGGTCATGGTGGCTCCGTTCCCTCTGGAGGTGCCTGAGTACATCTTCTAAAGACCGTCGCGAGAAATAATGTAATCTATGTGGTAGATGGTTCTCCCAGGTACTTAGCTTGGTGGACCAATGTTTGTCTCCTTGTTGGAGTAATGTAAAATATGGAACCGTGTGCTCGTTACTTGATATAGCAGTAGATACTAAACAACTATATGGCACTTTGTTCGGCCGCAATCAGTCACGTTGCCGTTGGGGAGAGAGCATCGAATGACACCTTCCCTTGGCTTGGCTCCACGCTGGAAAAAGGCAATACGGTAGGCGGCTCAGCTTCCAGCTTGTTGCCACGAGCTTCCCAATCGACTTCCAATTTGTTGCTCGCTTGCGTTCCTCATCAGATCATGGCCGCGGACATCGCGCCTCAACATTGGGAGACGAGGCTGAGCGCGGCAGAGGGAGGGGAGGCGGCCGCGGGCATCGTGGTGCAGGTCGGGAAGGAGGCGCGGCGGAGGGAAGACAACCGTGGGCGTCGTGGTGCAGGTCGGGAAGGAGGCGCGGCGGAGGGGAGACGGCCGTGGGCGACGTGGGGCTTGGCGGCCGGGTGGGGAGGCGACCGCAGCGCCGCGGGGCTGGGCCGGGCGGGCGACGGGCGCGCCTGTCCGCTTGCGCAGCAGTGGCCGCGTCTGGCCGTCGGCGGGTGTGGACGCCGATTGTAAATCCTCTGTTCCGTGTTCTTTGCATGAGGGTTGACTTGCACAATCTCATACCTCCTTCCGATCCTCTATTTGGTTAGATATTGAGGCCTAATTTTTTCATAAGTGTTATCATCCAGGGCCCTAATCCAGTGTTTGACACATCCTATTTCATATGTTGTGCAGGGCTGATCACTCCATGATGGTTGAAGCAGGCCAACGATTGCATCAGTGTTGCAGTGGGAAGTCAGACTGAAAAGGAGGCTGCAAAATTAATCTTTTGATGCTGAAATAACTGACAATGTTCAAGCTGAGATGAAAGCATAGTTCCTCTGAGTAAAGACTACTTTGTCAAGCAGATACAGTGACAATGTAGTTCCCTCTTGCTTAGAGCATCTCCAAGAGATCTTATATTTATGAATAGCTAAAATCCTAATTTAGCTATTATGTAAAACAAAATAGCTAGCGAAAAAGTGATGAAATCCAACAGTTTCTCCAAAATCCAAAAAGGG
Organism: Panicum virgatum; assembly: GCF_016808335.1. NCBI lineage: Eukaryota > Viridiplantae > Streptophyta > Magnoliopsida > Poales > Poaceae > Panicum > Panicum virgatum. The sequence continues at coordinate 23,508,151 of NC_053143.1, read as the reverse complement.
ATGGCTAGCGCTCAGCGCTAGGCAAAGATGCCTAGCGGCTCCCTCTGGATAGAAAACGAGGATAGAAGACAAAGTAGATAGAGTTTCTATTGGATAGGGTTTTTTTGTCTTCTTTTTCTTTTTTAGAAAACTCACCCAAGATACAAAGAGCTCTTGGTGATGCTTTTATCACGGTGGCTTTCAGTTGACAGCATTGCAGTATCTTATTGTTTCTGTATGTTTTTTTAAAGTGAACCAAAGCTGTTAGTGTTGTTATTGTAAGATCAAGTTCTCAAATTGTACAATGTATGTATATGTTACAAAAGATAGATTATTCTGAGATTATAGCAAGTTTTGACAAATATGATTGCCTTGAGACATCAGCTCTCATGTTTATTGCTTAAAGATTTAGATAATAGGTTTCCTATACTGCTGTTGTTGGTTCATTGATTCAGATGTTAAATGACTGATGCCTATTGCTGCTGCTGATTTAGACAATAGGTTAAATATGTAGCTTCTCCATTGCAGTTTGAATGCCTATATGTCAGACTTGTTGCAATCCTTTAGATAAATTTGCAGCATTTAACCTGCAGCATGCATTCACACTCTAGCAGTCTTCAAAATGACTTGTCCAACTTTCAGTAGTTCAAAAAGTCTGAACTCAAATTGGTTTATATCCCTTAAGCAATGGATGAACTCAGCCCAATTGATTTAGTCAAGCAATGGATTAAACTCATCCCAAATGAGTTTAGTTAAGCAGAACCAAGTCAAGATGATATGGGTCACCCCTACGGATGATTAAACTAACCATCTTGGAAGTGGATCGGGTGATGAGAATAAACCAATCTAATTGAGTGATGGTTTCAGAAATATTCCAGTAATTAGACCAAAACATGCTTTGATTCCGGGGCCACGATCTGATGGGGAAGCCAATCGTGGCAACGAGCTGGAAGCTGAGCCGCCTACTGAACGAATCGGAGCCGTATTGCCTTTTTTTTCAGCGCGGAGCCAAGCCAAAGGGAAGGTGCCGTTTCATGCTCTCGCTCGTCCACGCAGCAAAGGCCCTGTTTGTTTGTAGTAGTACTAGTAGCACAAAAATTTTGACCAATAATTAGGGGTACTAAATAAAGGTAATTTACAAAACTAACTCCACAGACCTGTCCTACTTCGCGAGACGAACCTATACTGTAGCATCACTGTAGCCAATCATCGATTAATTACTATCATTAGATTCGTCGTGAAAAATTACACCCATCCGTGAAAAGATTTTACAAATAAACTTTGTTTAGTACTCCATGCATACAAGATTCTTTTCTCGAGAATTGTGTGCTATGCTACGCTGGGCAAAACCAAACACGGCCAAAGATCCAGACGGGGCCGCCCCGTGCGGGGTTTGCCCGCCTCCACAGAATTCTTTTTCCGGATAATTGGCCAATGGGTATGAATAATCTAATAGGTAAGCAATAAACCTACAAGTTGGGTGAGTTGAAATGAATCTCACATCAAGAGTCGGACTCTAGAAATAAAATATTACGTTTACACTATAAAATTTTATCAAAATTCACTGAAATTTGTTGAAAATGACTCAGTATTACTGACAGCTACTCTATGGAAAGCAGTATGGCCAGACCTATACATGAGCTCCACATAGAGTCGAACTCTGAAAATAAAACCTCGTGTTCACACTAAAATTTTATCGAAATTGACTGAAATTTAATGGAGATGGCTCAGTATGATTGGCAGCTACTCTGCGTAAAATAGTGTGGCTAGAACTATACGTGGGCCCCATATTTAGAGCCAAACCTGAAAATAAAACTACGTTCACACTATAAAAATTTATCAAAGTTGACTAAAAATTATTGGAGATGACTCAGTATAACCGGCAGCTACTATGTGCAAAACGGTGTAGGTACACAGATACGTGGGCCTCACATCAAGAGCGGAGCTATGGAGCATAGGAGAATATAAAAGAACTAACAAGTACGTGGGTAAAACAGGCATTATCCATATATATCTATCCATATCCAAGTTGAGATGAGTAATCCATACTCTACTCAAGGATGGTTGTATCAGGCGGTGCCCAATAAGAAGACCTTGAGTGTCATGCGGGAAGGCAAGACAGTTATGATTGATGAGAAATCAAGTACACACCAATACAAGATGATGAGAATCGTTGTGGCAGAGTCATGGATGATATTGCAACGGTGGTGGTGTTCTGTTTGAAGGTCGGTGAGGCGGCGGGATTGGCATCGTCGGACTGTTCTAAGTGAGCAGCAAAAGGAGACAACTCTAGTCCGGTAGACGGAGGTTCGAGCATGGATGACTTCAAGGTGGCGTGCATATTCGCCAAGGTGGAGTTTGTTGGATTTTGTGTCGAATATGTGTACAATTTGATTACAATTGGGCTTGAGTTGTAATTTGGTAGATTGGGATATAGTTTGGGGTCATACTTTGTATCCCTAGGGCCCATAAATATGAGGGCATTACTGTGTAACCGTGAGACGACTTGGCGGCTGGTGTGGGCGGCGGCGTGGCCACGGCGGTGCTTAGATGCCAATGTAGCTGCTGATTTTGGGAAGGAGTGTCCGTAGTCATGCCCTGAGGATGTAGACACATCATCGAACCTCGTTAAAAATATTATATGCCTCGGTGTCGATCTCGTTTTGTGTGACCTTGTGATTTGGTTTTGCATTCTTCGATTATCGCTTTTGCGCTATTATTCTAGCAGGAGCCCAATCAAACAGAGCCTAAATTGTTTAAACAATTTTTTTCGAATGTTGTTGTGCTAAGTCATAAGGTGTTTCTAGTGTTTTCTTTTTGGACGTTGCAACAGTTCACTGCAATTGTTGCAGCCGTGATATACAATTGTTTCGTATTTTCTTCTTCGCTATTCATTTTGTGATGATGTGACTAGGTTTGCGATGGTGCATGAAACAAGAGGAGATGTTGCGGTCGGATTTTTTTTCAATTTTTGATTCATACGTGTTTATTTTTATTTGCTATTCATATTTTCAATTTGAATCAAATTTGAATTTGAATCAAATTCAAATTCAAATTCAAATTAAACTAAAAAAAATATTTAAATGACTACCTGAATAGAGGGTTACATCTGGCAGTGCGAGAAAGCTCCCTTAGAATCAAATTCGTAGGGAAATTACTTTTCCATGTAGGATGTTGGCTGCCATGTCAATACTTTTCCCTACGAGTCAAAATCTTAGGGAAAGAGGAATACCCTACGGCTTCACAGTGGGATCTTAGGGCACATCCGCCTTTCCTGTCAAACTCATCCCTAGGAATCGTTCCCTACGGAATACCCCTCGGTAAACTGTTTTCCTACTGTTTTCTTGCCTTTCCCTAGGAATTCAAGCTCTAGGGAAACCGGAGAATTCTAGTAGTGACCCGATGGGAACATGTTCTCTTAGACCTCCGGATGCTAGCAAGCCTGTTTAAAATATCATGTGTTTCAGATGCTTTGTTTATTATTATGAAACTATATATTTTTTATCACCGGTAGCAAAACAGGGGCGCGGATCAATCTGTCTATACTATAATCTATGTATTCTATATCTATATACTATAAAAGTTAAAATAATTGGAGCTATTTTTTTACCAAGATTAGGCCCAACATATAGCCATCGTAGAGGTCACATTTGTCAGGGCTAGAGGTTTGACGAAAGGGAGTGTGGTCCTATTTTTCGATAGAATAAAAATATTTTCATCAAAATTCTAATATTTTTTATACCAGCAATTTTATATACCCAACTCTTGTACCCGTGTATTACTTTTATTTGGCACACACTTTACTTTCCATTGCACATGCATTCGCTTATAATTTGCATTATTATTTTGGAAGGATAATAATTAACATTATTGTTTATGGAAGGAAAAGAAATAAATGATATTGTTGGTTAATGAAAGAAAATTAAATACGTGCCGCACAGTCACGTAGCACTCCATTAGTTAAGTTAAATAATTAAAAAATTCTTGACTCATGTGGCAACGTACTCCGCCCGGGTCACCTACAAAACGTTGACACGTCAGTTTTCAGTTTTTAACTGCGAGCGCTGCCAAAAACCCTACATCGCCAAATAGGAAAACGCAAATCCCACCCGGCAGGTGCAGGTGCATCGATGCCGTCGCCAGCGAAAACGGCGGCCAACGCTGCGCCACGCCCACGCGACGCCGTCGGCGCTGGAGAACCTGCCGCCGGTCGCCTTGGCGACAGTCATTGCGAGGGCCGGTCCTCGCGGCGCCGCTTCGCTAGCCCTGCGCCAGCAAGACTCTCCACGCTGCCGCATCCTCCGAGAAGCGGTGGCGACGGTTCTGTACTGACGACATTGGCATCGATGCTCCAGTGGACCCTGAAGGCCGCGTGCTCCCCTCCTTCAAGGTACTCTCTGATGGCTGCGGCTTCCTCCATCATGCCTAGTTGTGTCATCATCAACCAAAGATATTGAGCCCTTTCAGGTGTTCCCAAAATCAGATTTAAGATTCGATCCAGAAATGAGAATACTAGTTAGTTTTTGCAGTTTCCGTATTTAGATAGAATATATTAGTTAGGTTTTTAGTGTCGGTATTTAGGGACATAGAAAATCAATTGTAGAATAGAAATTTGGTCTGCAAACTTTGTATTGGCTGTAGCCTCTTGCTGAGGTTAAAGCCGGGAACTCTTTTTCCCATTGTCTAAAAAAGAATAGAAATTTGGGACTGAGAATTTTGACACCTATATATTAGCTATACTACGTTAGATACTTAGATCACAAGGACCAATCAATGATTTGGCTTGCTGTATCAGCTTCATGAAGAGTTTAAAGTAATTATAAAAGTAAATAAAAATTCTTGCTACAAAACATAAATGATGGGACAAAGAACTTTCATTATCCACAACATACTAAAAATGTGTGCCTGGTTTTTCTTTTACAATTACGTTCCATGAAAAACTGAACTTACATGATTGCTTCAATTTGGCACCGGAGATAAATATGTCCTAGTGTGCTTGGTGTACATATATTAATTTTGAAGAGTTATGCGCACCACGAATAGGATTCTCATACCAAATGAATGGGATCATGTTTCATAGGATTAAATTTCTGCAGAAGAGAGAATGATTAGGATCAACTTTAACGCCTGAAAATAATCCTTTATTAGTTCTTGGGTACATTGAATTGCAAATTGTCTACTTGCCTAGCATGAAGGCTACTGATCCAGTTCAATACGCTGTGCTATTCAGTTTTTATGAAACAAGCGCTGAATTGAGAAAACCAGCCATGTTTTCAGTATTGTCTTTACCTTTTTTTTCAGTATTGTCTTCGGTTTCCCTTTTTTAATACATGTGCCAAATGTTTGTAAAATTTTTGTCAGGCAACATACGTATCTTGGTTGCGATCATTTCGCATGTATCCCTTGCCACTAGTAAAAAGGGTAAAAATGTTCTGGACACTGTTAAAAAGCTGGCTTTCTGAATTCTTTCCGGACGCACTTGAAACGCTAGCTGAAGGTCTTTCTGATACTGAGATAAGAATATCAGAGTACGATCTTGGTTTTCAGCTCCCTATACCCACAAAGTTATTGTACCGCTTCTGTAATGGTCAGCTTTGGAGAAATGACCTGGAATCGTGTGGCATCATCGGAGGCTATGAGTTCTACCATGATATGGTTAATGTGCACTTGTTACATCTCAAGCAAGCTGTTGAGGGTGCCAAGTTGCTCTGCTCAGACAATGGTGCCATTAGGAGATCTAACTACATCGTAGTTGCTGATTCTTCTTTTGAAGCAAAAACATTTCTCCTTGATTGTCTGAGTGGCCAACTCTACGTTGTCACCAACAATTTTAAATTGAATGGCGAAGTGATGCCATGTGTACCTAACTCACTAATAAGGCTGCACACAGATAATAACGATATGCCACAAGATGGACTCCTTTTGTGGCTGGAGGAGCACCTTAGGAAACTACAGAGTGGCCTGGTCAAGGTGCAGATTTCTAACTTCAGAAGGGACGCAAGACACATCAGTTTGTATCCAGAAACACCACCTACCTGTTCAACCGCAGTTACACATGGTATAAAGGTAATGTTGTTGTGTTCCTCTGTTTCAATGCTCCCGCTTGATTTGACTGATTGAATTATAATTGCCTTTGCCTTTGTGCCAAATCACAACTGAAGCAATTTGTTTTTTTCTATGAATTAACTAGAATAATATGCAGTTGCAGCATATTGTTTCCCTCCCATTCTTAGGAATCAACTAAATTTGACACCACATGGCACATGGTATCCTAATTGATGTATATTAAGAATGATTTGAAGAGATATCAGGAAAAAAAAATTGTCATGTACATCTGTCAGTTTGGTACATTGTAAAGAATATTGATGCGCTTCTCAGCTATAATGCACACCTGTAGAATGTAGATTTGAAAGAAGAGACAAAAGCATAAGTATCCCCTGAAGCGGATACGCAACTTCAACAAGACTAATGCATAAACATTGTTGGAATCTTGGAATGGAAATATTATGGGCAAAGCTGTGTCTCATTGTACCAGTGGACATAATGCTGAAATGCGATGCCTGAAACAAACTAAAAACTGAAATAAAATCTTGCTCACTTGAGTTGAAGGTGGCTGTATTAAGTTTTCACATAAAGCTAGATCATTTCCTTTTAATTAAAAAATGATATAGGTACCTGAAAATGTGTTATAACAGTGCACGTGCTCAGGTGTACAGTATCCACATGAGACTACATCAGGGACCTTCAGATTAGTTTTTTAGTGAGGATGATACATAATTTTTCCAAACAGCAATGGCTGCTACTGATATCTGTGAAAAAATTACAGGTCCGTGCACAGGGTTCACCTTACCGACGGTAAAGCGATTTTCGCCAACTAGCGGTATCGGTAAACCGGCGGTAAATCGCCGGAAACCGCTAGAAACCGCTCGAAATGACAATTCAAATTCAAAAAACCGGTAACCGTTGTTTACCGGTCGGTAATCGATGTTTACCGACCGGTAACCGTCGTTTTTAATCGGTAAACACCGTATGACTTTGGAAAATTAAAAATTTTGGCAACATTTCACCGTAATTTTGTAAATATCATTACTGATGGTATATATCAAACAATTATATAACATTTACACATACATAGACTAGAAGTTCATATCCATAAAAATAGAAATTCACATCCATAGTCCATATAAATCATCACAACAATAGTCCATGCAAATCATCACAACCATAGTCCTCACAAACCATCATCATCAATATATATAATACATAGTAGTGGTTTCCGGTCCAAATGAACAAATGAACAAATGAAAATATATGTACATATTTGAAATATGAACACACATATATACATATAGCTAAAATGAACAAATTAACATCCAACTACCATGAACAAATGGATCCATATAGCTAATATGAACACATGTTTTTGAATATAGCTACACAACAAACATCTAAAAATCAATGTAAAATCAAGAAATACTCACAATGCAGTGGTTTCCGGTCCAAACGCGTCGATTTCCGCTCGGAAAACGCCGAATACCGCTCGGGATTAGAGGATACCGCTTGGGATTACCGGTCCGAAAGTTTTTTTATTTTTTTGAGTGCCCAAACAGTCAAATATTTGAACATGTTCTATATTAGAATGATGTATGTCATCTCTACTTTCTTACCATATTTTTTCCTTTTTTATTTCAAATATTTTTGAAAATTTTAAATTCGGGCGAAATTTTTCGAAATTTACCGCCGGTATGGGTTGCCGCCTAGTAGCGGTATCGGTAAAAATCGGCGGTAACCGGCGGTTACCGATCGGTAAGGAAAACACTGTCCGTGCATCTGCTGTTTTTGTTCCAGAAGATTCTTCTGTCCACGGTGATCCATGCAAATATGTTTACTATTACTTTATTCGCGTATCACTTCCTGATGCATGCATTGTCGATGGCAAGTGCTACTCTTCCTCCCAGTTTCAATTATGTAGCCTAATTATTCGTACAGGAAATGATGTCTTTCATGATGATACAGAGGTAAGCTGAAAGCGACGATACTCAAATATGAAGTCATGCAAGTGCATACAACAGTTCTATTAAATTGTGTATATTACATTTACATCTCTGTTGGCTGTCTTCAGTACAGTGGTCTATTGGTAAAGGATGCTCCAGATGAGTTTAAGTATGGGAATTACATATTAGTGTCAAAGTTACCGGCGACCATGGAGGGATCTCTCATATTCATTCCACTGAGGTAATTTCCGTTGGTGAAGCTTCCATAAGGAAATTTTAAAATAAATAACAATACAAGATTTGAGTTTCAGTCTCTGTTGATTGATGACATATAGAAGCTTGACTATTGTTGTAATCTTTGTATATTGATGTCAATAGATAATAGAATATGCCAAACATAAGCATTTGTTTCTTTCACACCTTTATTGTGACATTTTTCTTTCTGTCTCAAGGCACCACCAACCTGATGATAATCAATTTTCTGTCAAGATTGCTCCATTCCCTCTGCAGCTGCCAGAGTACGTCTTCTGATGATTCAGGCTCCCAAAACTGATTTCTTCTGCCTAGTCCATGTTCTATGTAGAATTCTGTCCAAAGTTGTTGGATAGCATATGTCGTGACTGTGTTTGAAATTCTGGCACATGACATGGACATGTGTACTGTTTTTTGTTCTGATGTTTCTCTCGATGATTTGTGTTCGATGTTTGATGAGTGGAAAAATGCATGTTCCATGAGTGCCCGCAAACTTCGTGATGTTACTAGACTTGCCAAGCACATTTCTATCACACTACTACAAAAATAATTTGTAGTAATATTCTGACTTCTTTCAGTGGCATGTCAAAATGTAACTCGTTGTTAAACATGGAGTGGGGTTACTGTAGCAACCGACCAGCCTCTAGAAAATTATTTTCAGGAGCGGGTCACCACTTCACACTCCCTTGAAAATGATGCCTATTTTTAAGGGTGGGTGAGAGGATGACCCGTCCCTGAAAATGTCATTTGTAGGGGCGCTTCAAGTGACATTTTTAGGAGCGGGTGAGGGGGTGAGACATATATCGAGAAAAAAAAGCTTGTAAGCCCATTCAGATTAGTCATTGTTGACGCTTGCTACCGACTATTTTTAATCATTAATTTGAACAGAAAATCTAGAGAGTTTGCATTTATTACACGCAATTATATCTAAAATAATGCTAAAACCCAATATGCTCTGAAAAATATGCAATGTTGGAAATTAAGCAGAGATACAGGTTACAAGCACCTTATGATCCAAGTTATGTCGACCAATCAGATCACAGAATTTATGCTTACACAAATCAAAGCGACCACCTGCAGGTGCAACCGACCTAGGACAAGATCGGTGCACCCACAAATGACAAGCGCACTCCAATGGCTCCCTACTATAAATATGAAAGGGGGTTCATTTGAAGACACAGCACAAGTTGCACAAGTGCTTATTCCTTTCTTGCTTAGTCCTTTAGGCTAGTGGAGTTTGGCTAAAGTACCTAGTCTTCGATTCCGCGAGGTTGCTCAGGAGTTTCGGTATGAGTTTAGCTTCTACTTTCCTTTGTAATTCTCAGATAATTATAACAGACTTATCTTATAGTTATTTATATTGACATGACTTATATCCTGCGGTGTCAGACATATACTTCATGATTAGTTCGTATTCTTACTTTTATGATTTGCATGACTGATAATTAGCTTTAGTACACCGGTACCCGTTCCATTATTCGAATGTTTGCTCTAGTATGATGTCTCTCCATCCGGATGGTGGGGACTCCGTGCGGGATACTAGAGTATCGCTTATTAATGTAGACAATGTGTCTAGGTTAATCAGGTGTTGCTGGATGTCACCCTTTCGCACGGTTTGTAGAGGTAGCCAGCAAGTGGTGATAGCCTGTTTTGGACAGTGAAATCCTCCAAGTTCGGTTGGGGGGGGGGGGTAGGAAGTCCTTAAAGTACCGTGATGAGCTAGATAGTCTCTTATCTGTCAGTAATGAGCGATCTCATGGTATTTTCTGGTTGTCTAGAGTTAGAATAATCATTTGAATGGTGTATTATGTAATATGAGCTATATAATTAACTAAAAGTACATAAAATTCATACAGCTAACTTCTTCCTTTCTCCCCCCTGCCTTAGGCTTATCTTAACTTTGAGCATGAAACTTGTGTGTCACACTACTTCTTATCCATCATTTATCTTTTTTTTTAGCGAAAAGACTGGGGGGGGGTGTTCCCCACAGTAGGTTTTATAACAAAGAAAGAAAAGTTATACACAGTTCATACTTACAGGGGAGGGTAGGGGGTAGAATGTACAAACAAGAGAGGGTACAAAATTAGGTGATTGACTCTAGGCATCAAATAATATTAGACCGTTTATCCTCCCTAACTCTCACGAGCTGAAGGTAGACTTGCTCTCGAAATTTCTTCATCCATAGTCGAAATGTTGGGACTCCATTGTCAAAGATCTTGGAGTTGCGTAGGTTCCAAATTTCCCAAGCAGCAAAGACAAAAATTTCCATGCAGAAAGGTAACCCAAACCTGCCGAGCTCAAGTAGGACACGAGCACAGAGAGGCTGCGTCATGGCATGGTGAGGTGACCCTGCTGATAAGCATCATTAATTACATATTGAAGTAATTCAGCTGCAAGCACGAAGAGGAGGGGGGAGAGAGGATCTCCTTGTCTCACTCCTCTTTTGCATTTGAACTGTTTCCCAGGAACACCATTAAGTAGGATTGAGGAGAGACCAGAATTGAAGATTAGTTTGATCCAAGCTAACCATTTATCCGGGAAATCCATGTGCTTCATGACTTCTAGAACTGCATTATGTTCCACAGTATCAAAAGTTTTAGCAAAGTCAAGTTTCAACACTAAAATGGCCCTTTTACTTTGCTGACATTGATGTATGTATTCAAAACACCAAGCTATACAATCTTGAATTGTTTTAGACCTGCTAAAACCATATTAGTTTGCTTGCAAAATCTGCAGAATAACCTTTTGCAATCTTTCAGCTAGGATCTTTGTCAAGAGCTTGATACTGCAATTTATCTTACCCCCCCCTATTTATTCAATTAAATATCCAAGCAAGAATTATTCACCAACTTACCTTTATTAACCGTCACCTTCCCTGCAGAAATAAAAATGACAACCTTGGTGTAGTTCTGGGTAAAATACTACAATGGTATTCTATGCTCCTGTGGATTTACTCGTAATCTATAAAATACCCCCACATTGGTATACAAGCGCTGTTGCCTAGGAACACCCACTTGGTGGTGACGCTGGTAAACGCCAACAAGAATTTTTGGTGCCATTGCCGGAAAAGGCATAAGTTAATTAAATAGATAAAGTTATGAATAAACTCTTGACTGGTGTTCATTGTTTAGACGGGCTAACTTGGGTTTGTTTTCTCTTTAATGTGAAAATAGGATAGTGTACGACTGATTTCGATCTGCCGCAAAATTTCACTCAGAATCTGGAGTCATTGTTCAGAAGAGTTCGACCCCGTGTCGTACCCCCTCATATTTCACTCTCGGGGGTCGATCCAGTCACTATTGCGCCATGAACGTCCAACACCATGGCCCATAAGATGCTTCGTTATTTTTCTGCTCCGTCTACTGCCAACGTCTCCATTGGGCCTGATGTCAGCACTGGAGGGGAGAATTTCGAGATCAAGAAAGGTCTTATAACGATGGTGCATGCCAGCTCTTTTTGTGCCAAGGCCAATGAGAATTTCAGTGCTCATCTTCACCAATCCCTGTAGCTTCGCAGTTTCTTTGTTATCAAGGGAGTTTCACAGGACGTGATCTGGCTACGAACATTGTCGTGTTAATATAATCTTGCAAGATCTGAGTATCCATTGATTGAGATCTAGCAAGTGGGCCGAGTTGGAAGATGATATGAGTCACTTTGTCGTGGAGCTAGATTAAGAAATACAGACAAGTAGGTCACTACAACTGCACCAACGCGAAGGAGGAACGATATCAACAAAGTAAATTTGTTTGCGAATAAATCGATGGACCGAAGCTAACTGCTGTCTTGTGCTTCAATTCCAGTTTATTAAACTGATGAGACACGGCGCGTTCAAATCTTCTTGGGTATCCAGCAGCCGTGGAAGCCGTAGGGAAGGCCATAGGGGAACCATGCGCGCGCAATCTCTTCGAAGCTCGCCGCATCGAGTAGCAATGCATAGCCTTCACCTTCTGTGGTGCTTACAATAGATATCACAACGCCTACACAGTACAGACCGTTCCCATGGCAACATTCAGGTACGTATGTCTAATGCATCTCATAGCAGTTTTCTACTGGCTCAAATAGATGACAAAACATCAAAGAAATACATTTCAGTCAGTTCAAACTTACCGTCATCTTCGTCAGTTCCTCCTGGCCTCGCCACAAAGAAGGGTTCCGATGGCACGGACCCTGGCTCGTATCAGTTCTTGGCCTCTTTTTTGACAATGTCGATCTTAGTGAGCGAGTTGAAGAAATTGCAAGGCCGTTGCGCGCCACAGGCGTAAACATAACGGTATTCCTTGCCTTGGTAGGCCGGGTTGATGGAACACAACTCCACTCCCCGGCCATGCACCCAGGGTCCAGCACCGTCTCCAGCTCGCCCAAGGGGGTTCCGTCCAGCGGTATACTGAATCGGGCCACCCTTCACATGCATGCATATGGTCCACAAAAAGACTTCTAAAAAAGAATCGCTTGTACATATAGTGGCATCGATAATCAGAAACTGCAAGCATACGTGTACCTAGCATACGTGTACATATAGTGGCATCGATAATCACATTTTTTTAATTTTTTTTTGCTATATGTAAACAATTAAATGAATTTTCAGATAAAATAGAAAAATATTTTTAGGGGCGGGTGATGGTGTCACCCGTCCCTACAAATCAATTTCCGAGTTAATATAAAAGAATAGCATACCTCATAGAGTCACAAGTGCTTGTGTAGTGTAGTGTGTATATTTCGTCAAAAAATCGTAGCTTGACACAACTGGACTAGTGGTGGTGGCTGGTTGGTTAGGATAATTTTTTTTATTTTGTTGTTTTCAATTTTTTTTATAACCTATTTGATTTTCCGGACAAGAATTTGTAGGGGCTGGCCATGGCATGACCCGCCCCTAGAAATCGATTTTTAGAACGGGTGACGCCATGACTCACCCCTAAAAATGATTTTTAGGGGCAGGTGCATTACTCATCCCTGAAAAATGGCATTTTTAGCTGTGAAAACTAGAGGCGGGTACCGCATCCGCCCCTAAAAATTATTTCTGCAGTAGTGGATCCTTTGGGTGAAAAACATGCTCCGGCTCATCGGAGTGGCGATGCCGACGTCCATGGACACCGAATTTCTTGCTAGAGATATCATCTTGGAGGATCTCTTGTCAACGTCGTTTGGCTGTCCTATGGTTGACGTGCTTGCTTGTTCATTGGGAAGTCGGAGCTTACATCGCTAGAGTGCGATGTAGCTTGGCAACGAGATCCTTTCTCAATTCTTGGGGATCTTTCAGTTTAGTTTTGTTACTTTAGCAGCATCAAATGATTTGAGCATCATGTTTCTAAGAAGATGAGATGTGATGGTTTGGTATTGCATTAAGACTTTGCAAGGATGAATGGAGCGATGAAGAAAACTGAAGCTTAGTCTTTTAATTTTCTTTGTTGTATTTTAAAACCCTCATTTGAGGTTTAGAGTCAAAAAACTCTTGTAACTTTTGGTTGTATACATCCACCAGTGGATATAGAGGTCGGTTATTTGAAAACCCTCATTTGAGGTTTAGAGACTAAGATCTCTTATAACTTTTGATTATTTCTTATCTAAGAAAAGCAAGTATCTAAGACAAGCAAGTATCAATGAAGGATAATCGTTTGGGTGACAGCCACAGCCTGCCACACTGCTGTGGCAGCGCCTAAACTGCGGCGCTGAAAATCGGCGTCACAGTTGTAGCCGGATTTTGTGCTATGAAGGTCTATGGTTGTCGCGGCTTTTGGCTGAACCAAGCAGTAGCTTTTTGTTTTGTGGCTCGTGGCATGTTAGGTAGGGCAAAGTAAGGAAGAGAACCAAACACTCTAATAATATCCTAGTCAGTACTCCCAAGCATCCCGGTGGTGATAAAAAGGCACTTTGCTCTTCTAGTGTTTACAAGGATTGTTGTGGCATTTTACATCCTCGAAGATGACTGGCAATATTGAGGCCGGAGCCATTAATTATTGAGATTGCAAAATATCTCTAGTTGGCGAAAGCCTTGGAGGTGCATCTAGAGATAAGACCGCAAGACACTACTAGCTAGGCGTTGCATTGCTGTCATCCTTGTCATCAAGATAGTAATAACACGCATGTCTCCAGAAAAAAACACGTCACATTGCTTACATCCTCGTCATCAAAATGTTGCAACAAAGTAGCCGAGTCTGGGCAGGTGACGCGCCCTTCAAGGAAGAAGCCACCCACCATTGGTTTTCGGTGGGCCGTGACCCTGACCCCTGCAGCCCGCAGAGTGAAGGACCGGGAGTGCGGCCAGGGGGGAGTGAATGACAGTTCTTAAAAAGAATTTTCTCAATGAAAATAAGGTCCATGTCCTGAATTCAATCCGACACGTCGATCTCTTCTAACCGCTAAGGTGACACAAGCTAACTCGTGACGACCTCACCCTAGAACGGTAAGGAAAAACTTGATGCAAAGCAAAAGCAGCCGAAAAGCAATCTACTCGAACAAGGCACAGCACGAAGCGCGCGGAAGCAATCAATTTACCAAAGTGCCGAAAAACTTTCACTTGACCAAGCATGCAAAGATTCAACAATGATTAGTGCAGCTTAATATCACGGAAGCAAAGCTTATCCATAAAACTAATTTTGAGACACCAAAAAAATTAGAACTGAACGCCAAAAACATCCTCTTAATAAAGCATGCAAAGACTAGCAATTAAAATTACTTAACACAAGTCAATTAGGTATGCAAAGATCTAGAAGCAAAAAGCAAGATCAAGTACTAAATAACTCAAGCTAAGCATGCAGCAAAATATACTATTTGAATCACCACGGTCACAAAGATCCAGATTAGCAATGAAAGAATACACTAGCAGAGGTGATTAGCAGTAGCAATGATTAGAGACTGTAGCAAGAAAACAATGTTTTACTAGTGAGTAAGTGGAGCTCCTACAGTGCTCACCTCAGCTGTGCTCACCTGCCTGCGTGTAGCTTCCGGCCTGCAACACCGACCGGCTTGCTTGCTGCTTGGGCTGCTGCGTTGCTCCGCCTTGGGCCGCAAGTGTGCATGCGCTGCTGGCGTGTTAGCTGAGTTGCCGCGGTTTTTCTTTTTTATATTTAAAAAAAATTAAAATTTCAAAAATATATGTCCGTTTTGGAAAATTTCAAAAATATACCCCGGTCGCCCTATGAGGGGGCGACAGGGCTCAAATGTAATTTTTTTTCTTCAAATTTGCAACGAAGTCCCTGGAGAAAAAAAAAGGGGCCTGTCGCCCACCCCAGGGGCGACCAACCAGTGGGCCTAGCCTACAGGCGCCAGGGGGCCGGTCGCCCCTCTTGAGGGCGACAGGGGGGGCCTGTCGCCCCCCCACGGGCGACCGGGTCAGGCCTAAGGCCTCCCCCTCATTCCCTCCTCTCATTTGACCTCAAAAAATCGAAAAAAATCCAGAAAAAAGAGAGGGGTGAGAAGAAGGGAAGCGGCGAAGCTCTGCCGAATTCCGCACTTGTGATCTACTGGTAACTTCCGTATAAATTCGTTGATATTGTATAACAATTTAATTTAATTAACAGATTAGCTGAATTAGATTTGGTGTTTTAGAACACTGTTTTAGTATTACAATTTGAGTACTATTACAGATTTTTTCAAATAAAATAATTATACATTAGAATAGAATTATGATAGTAACTTATTGATATTGCAGTATAAGACAATAGAATTATAACAGTACCTATATTTTCATGCATCGATTTGGTATACGATATGTGCATTGCTTAAATCATTATTTGTTATTTGGCGCACCACACTATAGCGCCAATGTCTTCGTCAGGATCAACCTACATTCTGTGGAGCAAGTGTAAAGCCACCGTACCCAAAGGAATTAATGTGCCAATGTGCTTCTGCGGTTCGTTATGCAAATTCATGCAATCTGAGGTTTTAGGAGATGACTACAGCATGAGGTTCTTTATGTGTGAGAACTACGAATATGATCCACCTAAGCGATATGGCAAAGACCGGGCCAAGGTAGTAGGACAACATACGCTATTTTTCTCTATGACCTAACATTGAGTTATGATTCTAACTTGTGTTGGACAAAGTCTCCTCCGCCTCTTTGTGATTTTATGCAGTGGTTCGACACCGTGCAGTCGCAGCAGGCAAAGGACATTGTGGAACAAAAAGCAAGATGGGCTGCAGAACGTTGGCGCTATAGTAAGCGAGGAACAGCAAGAGGAGAAGCACAACAAAGAGCAAGAAGAGATCCGCAAGAGGATGGAGGAGGTGGATCGTAAGGCGGCGGCCGAACGTGAAGCTGACAGGGAGAGAAAGCGAGAGAGGGCACGCCGTGCGAAGGAAGCCGGGCCCGAAGCAATTAGGAAGGGCAAATATCCTAGGTGCACTCAGTAGAGTAGTACCATGTAATCCCGGTATTTTACATTCCATAAGGCATGGTAGGTTTAGATGCAACAAGAAATTATCTTATCGCGTGCACATGTCACTGCAATTAGTTGTTTATGTTTTAAGTTGAGAGCTTAACTCTGTGTGTTGTAGCCTTTACCATTAATTTGCAGTTGTAGCCGGGAGTCTATGAAATCTTTGAACTTTTCCTTAATATTTTCGGAGCTTTTCATGTCACTAGAATACTAAAAAGCACACATTTTATTAATATAACGATAAGAATTAAGAACTAAGAAATACATCAGGGTCTGCTGCTAAAAAGCTCGAATAGCTCAAAATAGGAACCATAGTGTATCTAGCTGCGAGTACAAGATCACAGGTTGCCACTGCTCAGCACGGCGATCACGGGTTTCCCAAATGTCGCATTCTTTGCCCAGACATACGTGACAAAAGAGGACAACCCAATAGCAGTGCTCTTCCAACATTTCAAAAAGATGTGACAACACGGCAACCACACCAGCTCACCTTCAAAGCAGTCTCTCTGGTGAGGACGACGGACCTGTCATTCTACAGCGAAGATCTGTGGCGTGTAGTGGGGAAGGCGGCATCTAGGCGCGATCGACCGAGCGGCAGTAATGTAGTGCTGTGAGTCTGCATGCACAGAGATGCATCGAGTAGTCATTTCGAGAATTGAATCTAGCCTTTTCAGTGTTAGGTCAGCTAGCCTCTTCACTGTGTTGTCATGTAGATTTTTTAGGTGTATTTACACTCCACAGTCCGGGTATCAGACCTTTGTGCGCCTATAAATACTCCCAAGTTTGTGAACTCCCAGCACAACTCAAACATCAAACCTCATTGTATACCCAATGTCTGGAGGTGGGTCTAGCGGGAAGAATTACTATGGTTTTGGGAAAGGAAAAGGGGGAAGAAAGGGAGACCCCATAATATGGGAGGGGCCTCTTGGACCTGATTCCTTTCCGGAACTAGTGTTCGAGTTTCCGCCACATCACAAGAGTGAATTTACCAATGAAACTCCTCTTCGACAATACGATAACCGTAGAGAACCGTGGCCAAAATGCAGACATGGTGAGGACTGCTTAGTGCAGATGTGCACCGACAGGATGGATGGCGGTCGGCGTTTCTTTAAATGTCCACACGCATGGGTAATACTCGGTTGTTTCATTTCTTTATCTTTAATGAGACACCTTACATGAAATTTGTTTTGCAGTCTTCCGATGCTCCAGAAAACTGTGGTTTTACTAGGTGGGTAGATCCTGCACCAATTGATTCTGTTCAGGAGTTCATCGAGTATCTCCAGATAAAGATCTATGATCTGGAATGCAAGGTGAACCATTATGAGGAAGTGAGCGAGGGTAACAAAGACGACGAAGTGGATGATACCAGCAATGCAGCCGGTTCACAGGATGAACCATGCACTATTCCTTACTGCAACTGCCCTTGTCACAAGAAGAAGGGCCATGCGCCTCCGGCACCACCGCCTGCACCACCTGCAATGGGTGGATACTGCGGAGAAGGCTCAACGCAGTTTGCTACGTGGGGGTACGGCTACTAGGACTAGCCTAGTGCTAGTGACATGCTGCATCATTGTGTTTGTTCTGTTTTTTTTTAAATTACCTAAGGCATGTTAGGTTAGTCCAGAATCTGTTTTACCGTAGTTTGCAACGGGTTCTGACATGCCACTGCATGTGTGATGTGTGTTTCATTATCGTTGTATTATGATGTAAAATTTGGTGGTTCACATTACGTAATGCATTTCTTAGTTCTTATGTTTATTTCGTGCCATGTCCGTGCCCAGCAGAGGGCTAAGAGGGTCCGATGCCATAGGGGTGGTTACATATCTCTGATGTTTATTTGTAATGAGATAGCTATGGACCGCTTATT
This sequence comes from Panicum virgatum, assembly GCF_016808335.1. NCBI lineage: Eukaryota > Viridiplantae > Streptophyta > Magnoliopsida > Poales > Poaceae > Panicum > Panicum virgatum. The sequence goes on along the minus strand of NC_053143.1, from coordinate 23,489,684 downwards.
TATACACTTCAACGTTCGCCTCTGATCACTCTCATATTTTCCATTACAATCAATAGATGATATGTTTATACTTCGATGCTCCATTACGACTAAGTACGATTCAAACTCGACATTATGTACATGTCCAGTGAATGCAAGTTTGGTACGAGACATACATACAAGCATAATACAACATTAACAATACTAAATGCGAATACATCTTAAACCGATGAACATCATATGTTATAGATCATGGTATGAAATCATCTAGGTCGTCATCCCAGTTGACAGATGGTGGTGCTGCAGATGGTGTAGTATGGCTCGACGAACCTCTTGGCTTTCCCTTTCTCTCTTTTCTGATTCTAGGTTCATGTACAGGGGGATGAACATCATGTGTTGGAGGCCATGGTTTGGGGGGCATGAAGTCATCCATGACATCATCCCAGTTAACACAAGTTTGTGCTACAGGTGGTGCAACATGACTTGACGAACCTCTTGCCTTTCCCTTTGTCTCCTTTCTGATTCTAGGTTCATGTACAGGGGGAGTAACATCATGTGTTGGAGGCCAGGGTTTGGGGGGCATGAAGTCATCCATGTCATCATCCCAGTTAACACAAGTTTGTGCTGCAGGTGGTGCAACATGACTTGACGAACTTCCGGGCATCTGTTCTTGCGCAGGCCAAGTACTATCACTCGAAGATCTTATCCGCCTCCTTCGTCTAGTTTGCGGCATAAGTCCACCACCGAAGATACATACCAATTTACGGAAATTTGGTATCGTTTTGTTAATCAACTCCGTGTCCTCGGGGTAATCCTAGCATATAATTAAAAAACAATGTTACTGTTTCATAAATATGGATTCGAAATGACGGACGGGATTACAACTGAATGAGAGTTACCTTAATGTGCATCTCATACACCTCTGGCCGCATCCATATCTTAGAAGAACTTTGTAAGAATCCAATGATATTAGGATGATTCGCTAGTTCACATACTCTCATGTATATCTTCCGACGTTCTATCAGGTGTCCCTTTACATCTTGCGTCGTAATACCTCGAAATAATGTGAAATCTTTAAACTCTACTACATTGGACAACACCATCTCTATCGTACCATCCGCTAACGGATCCAACTTCTTACTGATAACAAGATGGGTCATGATATCAAGTATTATACTAGATTTTTCTTCGGTCCATGAAAATCCTCCACAATTTGAGGCAGCCATTGCCTTATGCTGCAATATCAATAAGGCACTTTCATAATTCTATTCTAATTCATAATTAATTTTTTAAAAAAGTTGTAATAGTACTGAAATTGTAATACTAAACGAGTGTTCTAAAACACCAAATCTAATACAGCTAATCCACTAATTAAATTAAATTGTTATACAATATCAATGGATTCATACGGAAGTTACCTGTAGATCAGGAGTACGCAATTCGGCAGAGCTTCGCTGCTTTTCTTCTCCTCACCCCTCTCTTTTATCCTGAATTTTTAGGCTCAAATGACAAAGAGAATGGCGGCGAATGGTGGCCAGGGTTTAAAATAGGGGGAAGGGACCCTATCGCCCCCCCAACGGGCGACAGGACCCTGTCGCCCGTTGGGGGGGCGACAGGCCCCCTTTTTTTTTCTCCAGGGACTTCGTTGCAAATTTGAAGAAAAAAAAATTACATTTGAGCCCTGTCGCCCCCCATAGGGCGACCGGGGTATATTTTTGAAATTTTCCAAAACGGACATATATTTTTGAAATTTTAATTTTTTTTAATTATAAAAAAGAAAAAACCGCTGAGTTGCCTGTGCGTGGCCTGCAAGGCCTTGGGCCGCGTGTTGGGCTAGCCACCAGCTCATGGGCCGCACGCCCAGCAGCAAGCTGCTCGCCCCCACGTGGCCGCGTGCGTGTAATACAAAAAAAAACAAAGAGAAAAAGAGCCCAATCCAATTTGGGCCCGATCCTAACAAACCAGCCCACACACTTGGCTTAAGTCGAAACTCTTTTCCCATAACCTATGGGGGACCAAGGGGTGCTGCTGGGGGTCACACAGGTGACCCCCAGCAGACCTGTCACCCACTATAAATTTTATGTTGCTGGGTCTAAATTGACCCAACAAACTGGCCCATAGTCAAATTCGTTCTAGAATAAATTTATTTTGTTTCGAAATAATTTTTAATTATTCTAGCAATACAAAAAATTTGTTCGGGAACAAATTTTTTTTTGTTCCGGAACAAAAAAAAAAAGTTGTTGGGCCTTGTGCGATGGTTTGACTGCCAGTAGCACAAGCGACTCCTAACATTTGCCGAGCCCCTTCTCAGCGCTGTCCCCTCCCCCTTCTATTCGTTCTTCCTCGAGGAACGCCTGTCACCCTCTCCTCAGCATCTCCCTCCTCTCTAGAACCTCCACCACAGCAGCAATAAGTAAGAGAAAAGGAGAAAAATGAATTGAGGAGGAGGGAAGGATCAAGATGTGGTGCATCTTTGGAATAGACTTGCTCTTCCCCACCCCAATCCCGCAGCCCTAGGTTTGAGGAACGACCAAGGTGAGGCGAATCTAGTTTTATCCCTGCTAATTGATGTTTTTAGATGGTTCTTGGTCATGGGGATTAGTGGATTAGTGGGGGAAAACACAATTTGAAGGCCGATCTGAGGTCTGCTGTTCTGTAGCTCGGGCAGTGCTGCTGTCCTTATAGTTTTGGCAACCTAAACGATTTTTCCTCCAAATGTGGGTTATACAAAATTTGTAGAGGTTTATGGGATCTAGCTGCTGTCAAAATTTCACATTATTTGGTGGAGTATATAATCAGTTATTGACTTTTGTTTGGGCGCTGTCCCTGATTGTCCAGATTTGGACAGTAGATGTTCAGAGGTGTGTTAGCCGACCTTAACCATGGAATTAGAGGAAACCCATAATAACAAAGTTGTAGTTCTTCCAAAGATGTACATGTTGTCAAAATTTGAGAATATTCGGACAACAGGTTTGGGAGATATGGATTTTTATATGCTGCTGCCCAGAATTTCAGACAGATTCTCTACTTCACATTCAATGCTGTTTTATCCCTCTTGGTGTCATGTTAAAAATAAAGGACCTTTGCATGGTTGTAGATCCTTCCTTAGGCTTTCTAAAGTGTGCTCGTTTTCAGTCATACCATGTGTAGATTATAAGATACAAAAAAATGAAACAGCAGTGCTGCAATTGCCTTGTGGACTTTTTGATGTTTGGGTTGGATGATGGTTTTGGAGGGGGCGTAGGAGCTCTTTACTTACCGAAAATCTCTTTGGCATGTGTTGTTATCTAATCTTGAATTGTCTAAAACAGGTGGTAGTGCCTCAGATCGTGTCTAAAGTGGTCATCCCTTCTATCATTTGAGGCAATTAAATGTGGCGATGGTGGCTACACGCTTTAAATTGTTATTTATTCTACCTCCACATTAAAAATTCAGAACCACAATTTATATAATACCATCTATTTGAACTTATTTGATTAGTATGTTATATCATCTCTATGGATTCGATGGAAAATCTATAATTCTTTATCTATGGCTTGATGATGCTTTTGGTGGTGGAATAAAATAATGTTTACTCTCTGCCATGGGGGTTGCTTAAGGATATATATATATATATATATATATATATATATATATATATATGGCTTACCTTTTTCTTTATATGGCATTTGCATTGCATCTCATTCATTGCATTGGCATATGGAGTTATGTCGCGAACCTATGGTTCCGACCGTACCGGTACAACATCGTTTATTGGGCATAACGATGCAGCTTCATACCTTGTTGGGTACAAAGGCAGGAGACATGGCATTGCATTGCATGGCATTGCATTTGCATTGTGAATTTGGGATGTGAGTTGTATGTCATGGAGTATGGCTTTGGGAGATATTGGTAAGAAGTGATCCTTAACTAAGGATTGGTGACGGTTAATCTCATCCTTTACGTGGAAATTTAAATCAATATATTTTATTGCTCCTCTTTGGTTCACTTGTACTGGAAATTTAAATCGATGCATAATGAACTTGTAGATTAAATAGCTTGTTAAAGCAGTTTACTTGCTGAGATCTTGCATCTCACACCCCTTTTTATCTTTCTAGGTACTCGAGTGGCTTTTGCGTGAAGGGGTGGGAAATAGTAGCTCATGTCACTCTTTCACACCTTTGTCGAGTTTAACTTATGTTGTAATATAAGAAGTGCTAGAATTTGATTAGACTAAAACTCTAGACTTGTGGATCATGTTAGATGTTCCTAGACCCTGGTGGTGTTATCTACTCTCTAGAATGTTTTATCCCGCTAGTGTGCTTATTTAATCATATATCATGTTATGGTGTTGCTTCCGCTTGAACTCAAACAAGGGAGATGCTGCCAAAAATTCTTCTTGGCTTGATATACGTTGTTTTTGGTGGCATCCTTGTTAGGGCATGTTTAGGGGTGTTACAGTGCGCTTGAGGGCTGGCACAGCAGAGCAGTCCGTCGAGCGCGGCCACCGCTGCCGCCGGCCAGGTCGTCCTCCGCGCGATGCCCCAAGCTAGCAAACGCCTGCTGTCGCATGCGCACCACCTCCACATTCGTGTCCCATTCGATGCCTGGACAAGAACAGAAAAGGAACAGACAAGAACAGTGAAGGAACGCCCAAACTTAAAACTCAAAATACTCCTTCAAAACTTCACGAATTCGAACGAAAATCGAACCGTAGAAGCATAACCACAGGGACTAACATATCTGGTCATGCTGCTCTTGATGTTTTAGCTTTCAATTCCCCAGGTTCAATAGGCAGTCAAGTCGTCCCACGATCAATGGCATCTTCCCCACTGGTATGCAGTCCCTAGCCCTTCTCAATTGGATGTGATCAGTTCAAGGCCCTGGCCGGGTTAGTGTTCCAAATTATAGATGATCAGATTATGGTCTTCTTGTTGCCTAGGTGGCCGGGTCAGTGTTGTTCCAAAAAGTATAGATGATCTTTTGGTCTTCTAGTTGCCTAGGCTGATAAGCAAGTGTGTGTCATATTATATTATACAAGCAAGGAAGAAACTATATATACCCATGCTAAATTATTTTCCATCAATGGGAACTTAGAATTCATATTATGAAGGAATTTGGAGATCAAATATCTTTGCACAACATCTGTTTATCAAGAATTTTTTTCTTGTCGTGCATAAGTGTTGTAGATAAAGGATGCAAATCTGAACTAAGTATCTCATTTTTTTGATAGTTAATCTTCAGTTTACACCCAAATCTGAAAAAAAGAATTATCAATTTTAGTTATTCAGATTTCACTAACCATATTATCTGATCTTCGGGTTCAATTTTAATTAGATTGTGCTACCATGGCTTCAGATGTTTGGACTCTCCATCTTGAATGTGAGGGTGCAACTCCAGGACAGGAACATGTGTGCAAAGGGAAATGGACAAGGATATGATATGTTTCTTCAACTTGGAATTTGTCCAGGAATATGGGTACACATCAAACGATTATTTGTATTACAAGAGGAGATAGTTTGGTTGCTATAGAATGGGATTCCGATGTCATGGAAATGCTTAAAGACAATGAAACCACAAAGGATGTTAACTTGTTTGTGACAAAGCAGATAATGGCCATTATGGCATCTAAGTCGAAGAAACCACCAACCAAGTCTGCACCAACTAAAACTAAAAGGAGTATGGTACAACTCACATTTACTCATTTCGATTTGTATGACCATCCAAGTATAACTTACCAAGTGATGTTATGTTTTTTTAACGCTTGATAATTGTTTGGCCCCACATTTATTCACAGAAAAAAGTGGTGCAAAGAGCAAGGAGTGTCTGCTGGTTATTCAAACTAAATCAAAATATGCCAATGATATTGACCAACAGCATGATGATGACATCCAAGAACCATCAGGTATAGATGTAGTTGCATTACATTCTAATATAAATAATGTGGACTGCATTGCTATTGTATGTTTATTTTTTTGTAGCTGATGGTGATGAATTACATATGCGAAAGGGGACTATTTTGACATATGTTTGGAATTGTATGAGGGAAAACAAATAGTAGTAAAATGCAATAATCTTGGTCAACCGATTGGAAAAGAAGGTGGTCTGCTAGGACAATTTTTAGGCACTGTAGCATGAAATGGTGGTTATTGCCCTGTAGATATCAAAGATTGGAGAAAGGTCAAAAAGGATAATGCTAGTCATTCAAGTTTGCAAGATTGTTTTTTTTAAAAGAAACAGCAAGGGAAACCCACACTGTAGGTTTGCAAGATTTCACAAGATATTCTTATATGAATATAAGTACTTAATGATGCAGATAGTTATATTAAGTCATTTTCGTAATCTCATTGTAGACAAAGTTCTTGTATCCTCTACATGTGAGAATTGGATTTTGAAATCGATCGGAAGAGATTGGAGAAAATATAAGGCAACATTAAAAAAGAAACTATTTAACCCAAAGAAGAAAAAAATCTTATTTGTACAAGCTCTGTCCACATGATGTTGATCAAGACCAATGGGATAATCTAATAAGATATTGGAAGTCTGCAGAAGGAAAGGAAGGAATATTGCATGAATGTTTATTCTAATATCTTTTTAATAGACAATTCTCATATATAACTAATTTACTGGTGCTACAGGCCCTTAGTGAGAAGAACAAAATAAGCTGTGAAATGAAAAACATACCACATACAGCGGGTACAAAGAGTTATGCTCGTTGGTCTGAAGACTTGGTGAGTCCTTTTAGTAGATCAATAGATTTCAGTAGTATATCTTTCTTATCATTGTTGTATTATCATTATTGTTTAGAGACAGGCAGATCCCGCAAAAAAAAAACTACATAGAGCTCAGGTTTACTTAGCAACTCACAGGAAAAGGGTCCTGGGGACAAATGAGGATACTGCTGCGGTATGCGATTTATACACAATGATATGAGCATCATGTTTGCAATTTTCAGATTGTTTCAATTTATATAAGAACAATTTTATCTGTTCTCATTTGTTATATGTAGGTTCAGTTAGAAATCATAGATAAACAACCAGAGTTGGCTCAAAATATTGAAGGGAGAGTTGCATAGGAAGGCGATGCATTGCATCAGGTGTTGGGAGAAGAGAAACCTGGGCAAGTGCATGTCATGGGATTGCTTCCAGTTCCTAAACAAGTCTATGGCCGAAAAACATGACATTTTAGGGACATTAATGTAATTATAGTAGATGGATCATCATCATATGTAGAGAATCATATGCTAGAAGAAATAAAGCAAACAATGATGATGATGACTTATTCCTGTCCAATGAAAAGGTAATCATGATTTTTTCTTGTCTTTTTAACAGCACTATACTCTAACTTGCTTATATACTTTTTATATGGGTCTCATGTTTTAAATTACCTAGATTTATTTTTGAAGCATTGTCAAGAAGATCCTATTTACAAGGAAGTATCATATCAAGGAGCAAAACCGTCATCCCCACAATGCTCTACTAATCAATCTACTCGACAAAAGATATGTTATTTCAGTCATGGCAAGCAAGTTACATTCTGTATCAGCATGTAAATATAAATATTTTTGCTTCTTTTCAGCTTGATGCACGTAAAAGGAATCCAACTGATGGTAGAATAATAAAGAAACAGAAGGTACTTAAGAATCAGGCTTCCACATCTATTGCAGCAATATATTTTCCAATACTCAGCATGGTGTTGTGACTATTTTATGTCTCATTTCAGCTGACTAAGAATCAACAAGGATTTCTCCGAGATACTACAGCCACGACATGACGAGTGCTCACACCAGATAAGGGTGCAGGCTATAAGGTGAACAAGCAACCTCCAATCAAGGTGGACAAGCATAATGACAAGTATTTTGATTTTGTTACCTCTATGCAACTAACTCTCGTTACTTCGATAGCGGTCTCCCTGTTGTGTAGTTTAATCTCTGTCGATCTAACCATAAGATAGCATAGATATAGCTAGCCTAGCACAGTTGACTCGAGCTTTAACTTCTGCCTTGCTCCCGGCCTATAGCATCTTTATTTATTTATTTATTTATTTATCTTGAGGGTAGTTGTGTGTGTGTCACACTATCTCCTATCACGTTATATATCTTATCCCTGTTTATGCAAGAGAATACCCAATCTAGATAAAGTTCATCAACTAGTCTATATCTCTTCATTCACCGCTTTCCCTGCGGAAATATAAATGACACCCCAGTATACTCCCAGGTAAAATGCTACAGCGGTATTTCGTGCGCTTGCGGATTTATTTGTGGTTCATGAAATACCTGCCACCCCAATTGACGTCTGCGGGCGTCATCGCTGTTTCCCGATGGTGACGCTGGTAGGCGCCAACAAGCATTTTTGGTGCCGTTGCCGGAAAAGGCAAAGATTGAAGTATATGGACAAAGTTATGAATAAAAATCGAAATCGGTATTCGCTTGCTAAACAGGCCAACTTGGCTTTGTTTTTTTGTCTTTGTTGATATGAAAACAGGGTAGTGTATGACCGGTTTTGACTTGTCGCAAAACTTTCATTCCAATCCAGAGTCACTTTTGAGAAGAGTTCGTCCTCGTGTCGTACCTCCTCAAATCTCACTCTCGGCAGCCGAATCAGTCACTGCATCGTCATCAGCTTCTCAAGCTATGGCCCAAAAGACACTCTGTGATTACTCTGCTCTATCTGCTAACCAGGTCCCCACCAGGCCCGAGGTTAACACCGGAGGGGGAAATTTCGAGATCAAGACGGGTCTTATTACAATGGTGCAGGCCAGCCCTTTCTGTGGCAAAGCCAATGAGGATGCCAGCGCTCATCTCCAGCAGTTCCTAGAGCTCTGCAGTACTTTTGTTATTAAGGGTGTATCACAAAATGCAATCCAGCTCTGTTTGTTCCCATTCTCTCTCTTGGAGATAGCGAAGCAATGGTTTTATGCTAACAAGGCTACTGTGGACACTTGAGCGTTCAGCAATCAAGAAGATGGTGTCCAACTAAGGTTGGAGTGATGATCGCCTCCAACCACCACAGCGAGGCATGCACTCCATCAAGGAGGCCGACATGCTCGCTATAGTAAGTATTCGTGGTTCCTATCTCTAATTTTATACTTGGTATAGTATATGCTAGTAGTGCTTGTAGTTGAGTGAGATCAGTTCTCTTACTCGTGGGTTCATCGCTCTGTATTCATACAAAGTGCTGTAGTTTGCTACGAGATATCATACGTAGTTAGACTGCAGTAGTAATCAATAGCGTAGGCGTGATGTCTAGGCTAAGGGTTATCCTTCGTTTGCCTTATATCCCACGGTTTGTAAAGGTAGGCCGTAGGTGGTGACAGCCCTATTGGTCCTCTGTAATCCTCCACGTTCGGATATAGCGTAGAGCTGTTGGCCGGAGTCGACAGGAAGACCAGTTGTAAACCGGTGCCCAAAGCGAGTATTGTGCCTAAGAGATCGACGTTTAACTCAGCTATAGTGCTATCTTACGAATCCTCTCTTCCCTTCAACCTATCTTGGTGTGTCCTTGGACCGACTAGAATAGAAGAGAGTGCACACACGTTCCTGTGGATTCGATAGCCCTTGGAATACTCTGAGGTGAAAGCTACAACAATATCCGTGCGCTTGCGGATTTATTCGTGACGCTAAAATACCCAACAAGATTTCTGGCGCCATTGTCGGGGAACGGTTATTGTATCTTTCTTTGTACCTAGTAGTCCTCATATGTTTTGCTTTTATTTTCTTCTACCTTGGCCCCCGCTACCCATAGAGGAGCTATTCTTTAAAAGCTTCTCTGCCCTACGGGATTCATCCCGTATCATCTTTAGTTTCTTCCTGCTATCTTTACCCCCGTTACCCATGGAGAAGCCATCCTTCCACAGCCTCTCTGCCTCAAAGGGGGAGTTCAATGAGTCACCATCCTCTTCCACATCTGGCTATGAACCTCGTCCTGATCTTATCTCTATGGTTCGGGAGCTTTCCTTCTCTGGGGTAACTAGCGAGAACCCAGACCACCATCTGCGAGAGTTCGAGCAGCTTTGTTCACGCTTTGCCTCTGCAAGCATGAAACAAGATGTCCTCCGGTGGAAGTTGTTTAAATAAGCTTTGAAGGTCAATATTCTGTTTTCATGAAAAAAAGATCCATATTGTTTCACAAATGAAGTTTTATATTGTCCTTTCTTATGATCTTTTATCGAGTATTTATCATGTACTCATGTAGACTCTGTTCTCATAGCTTATTTCTTTTGCAGGAGAGAAACAATTATCCTGCACAATGGGCAATATTTGTAGTATAATATGGCTTTGCCATTTAAATAAATGTGGACATGGACGTGTTTACTTATATGGTATTTTGTAATGAGGGCTTATGTCGTTGGTCAACTTTCGTTATCTTTGAGTTACTTATGTGTGTGGAAGGCATTTAACGCTTTTCCATTATTGAAAAAACACATTTTTGTTTAATTACTGGCTGGAAAATTGTTGTGGCCATGCAAGTGGTCAGTTGACGGTCTCTTCCCCTTTGATGTCCAATGTTTACTGTGCCAGGTAGCATACTAGGCATTTTTAGAATCATTCCAATTGCTCATTAATTATACCGTTTCTTCTTTCTAAAGGCATTTATTTTCATCTTGTATTTTCTATCCTTTTTATTATGTTAATTTTTTATTTTCTAAAAGATATTCTGGTTAAACCATGTAAAGAATACATATTTATTAACATGCATGAGTGCAAACGCTTGGATTGAATGATGGCAATGTTGGAAGGAAAGTTACTACCTCCGTTCATAAATATATGAAACCATTGAATTCATTTCTCAAATTTTGACCAACAAAGTTTACTTACTCAATTAGTTAAGTAAATACTATATCTACCACTAAATGTACTTAAAATTTGATTTACAATTTATCTAGTTACATAAATATTAATAGAAAAGATGAAAATTCGAATGCACAAAAAAAAGTCAATTGGAACATATATTTGAGGACGGAGGTAATACTTCGTGAGATGGGAAGCCTGTTACATTGACCTAGGTTTCCATTCTCTGTATCAGCTTGATGAGACTTAAAAAACTCCATACGAAATGGTATTGTTCCATGTGCTGGGGTTTGTTGTTCTTACGCACCGGATAGCATTGTATTTGCTTCTTTTCGGAGTAAAAATGGAACAGGTCCTTATAAAAAACTAATGATGTTGTGTTCTTATTTAGTTCGGTATTCCTGAAAATGATTAAATGAATGATATAGAGATCAAGATCACTCTGCTGCTCTGTTTCTGTGGGTTACATTTTTTGGCTAATTAAACCGGTGCACAAAAGGTCTCTTAGAGTTTGTTATCATCGCAGATGATTATTCCAGTTGCAAGGTCCTTTTGTGTTATTTCTTCCACGGAAAATGTTGAAACGAGGATAACAAAGTATATTAGGAGGTTGAGATGTACACGGTTTCAAGACAAACTACATCACTTTCAGTGCATTGCCATCTCTTCTCAACTACCATTTAGCTCCCTTGCGAAATACATACCCGTCACTCTCAAGATTTAAACAAATATATAGCGTGTCTATTGGTATTTGATTAAAAATTAAAGCATGGAGGCATAGATCTCGACGACCACATTATTGCTTTTTTTTTCTTTTGCTCAGTAAACTTTGGGCAGTTCGTGGACGGAATTATTTACTAGAATACAAACAGAGGCACGCATACAGTAGTGCTAGTTCTTGTGCTGTGTACTACTCCCACTGGATTTAGAGACAGACACTCCAATCATGATGGTTTGTAGGGACCGTTCAGCCCGCGGTCCACCCCTAGAAACCAATTCCCAGGGGGCAGGGCGGATACTATAGTGTCCGTCATCAATATAGTGCAAAAAGGCTCTAACAAATCGTTTTTGTAGTGGTGCTCAGAAACCAATTCCCAGGGGGCAGGGCGGATACTATAGTGTCCGTCATCAATATAGTGCAAAAAGGCTCTAACAAATCGTTTTTGTAGTGGTGCTCATCCCTTTGAGATATTTCTTCCACACAAAATGTTAAATTGTGAATGATACAAACTACTATAGGAGGTTGAGATGTACACGGATTCAAACTATGTCACTTTCAGTGCACTGTCATCTCTTTTCCAGCCAATTAGCTCTTTTGTGAAATACATACCCGTCACTCTCCGGACAAACAAATACATAGCGTACGTGTTTGTCGGTATTTGATTAAAGTAAACCCTAGATGGAGGCATAGATCTCGACGACCACTTGTTTTTGTTTACTTTGCTCAGTAACCTTTGGGCAGTTCATGGGATAAATTGTTCACTAAACTGGCTGTGTACTACTCCCATTGGTTTTAGAGACAAAGGCACTCCAATCACTAAGTTATACTTTGTACAAATGCATCTCTTCTCCATATTTATACTCAGTCGTATCTCATTCTCTATACAACATTACCAATCTCACTACTAGCAAACTAGAGCAAGTCATTCATGGAGCTTGCAGCAGCAGCCCTAGGCAGCCTTCTCCGTAAACTGGGCTCCCTTCTCACAAATGAATACAGGTTGCAGAAAGCGGTGAGGGGGGAGATCAGGTTCCTACAAGCCGAGATGGAAAGCATGCAGGCTGCCCTCGAGTGTGTGTCAAAGCTGCCAGCAGATAAGACTGATGGTATTCACAAGATTTGGGCGAGGGACTTGAAGGAGCTAGTCTATGATATTGAAGATAGCGTTGATGCTTTCATGGTGCGCATCGATACTCCTGTGGATGGTAAGACACATGGCTTCAGAAGATATTTTGACAGGATCATTGGCCTATTGACAAAAGCCAAGCATCGCCATCAAATTTCCAATGAGATTCAAGAGATCAAGAACCGCATCCAAGAGGTTTCTGGTAGGAGAGAAAGGTACAAGTTTGAAAATATTGTAGTGCATCCTGACAATAAAAAAAATGGATCCTCGGTTGCCGTCTCTCTATGTTGATGTAAAGAAGCTCGTTGGTACTGAAACCCCTGCAAAGAAGCTCATTGCGTTGCTAATGCGTGGGGAGGGTGGGAAAAAGCAGCTGCTATTGGTTGTGTCCATTGTTGGAGTCGGTGGCCTTGGAAAAACAAGCCTTGCCCATTTAGTGTACCAAAGAATCAGAGGACAGTTTCAGTCTCAAGCTTTTGTTTCAGTCTCCTTGAAGCCAGAAATAAATAAAAATTTCAGCAGTATATTACGGCAGGTTAGTGGAATGGAATACCCCAATGATGAAGCATGGGATCAAACTGAGCTTATAGCAAAAATCAGACAAATTCTTGAGAAAAATAGGTATGACCTATATGAATTCCTGTCAACGTTATAATACCAAACAGAGTTACTCATTGTTTGTTAACCAAAACAGAGTTGGTAAGCATTCATTTACCAGAATAAAGTTGCCCATCATTCACTAACCAATAAGAGTTGTTAATACTTCGTTAATGCAAGGACACATTTATATAGCTTAAATAATCCCACGTTAACTGGTCAATAATCCGTGTACATAGTGTTGCTTTTAATCTAAGCTGTAATTACGAAATCCAAGGGTATTCAATGGATGCTTTTATTTAAAACACTGCAGGTACATCATTGTGTTTGATGATATATGGAGTGATTCAGCTTGGATACAGATCAAATGTGCTCTTATTGAAAACAACCTTGGTAGCAAAGTCATTGTGACGACCCGGAATGTTGATGTGGCTAAAATTTCTTGCTCACCCATTGATGCAACTCTGTATGAAATAGATCCTCTCTCTTATGAAGACTCTAAAAGGCTGCTTTATAGTAGGGTATATAATGAAGGTGAGGAAATTCATCCCGAATTGGAGGAGGTATCACGAAATTTTTTGAAGAAATGTGGTGGCGTACCATTAGCTATCATTACAATAGCTGGTTTATTGGCTAGTATACACAAAGCAAAGTATGAATGGTATAGCGTATACAAATCAATGGGTTCAGGACTTGAAAAGGACAAGACAATGGAAAATATGAGAGAGATATTACATCTTAGTTATTGTGATCTACCTTCCTATCTAAAGCCATGTTTATTGTATTTAAGCATGTTTCCGGAGGATCATATGATTCCAAGATACGATCTTGTATTAACTTGGGTAGCAGAAGGTTTCGTTGATGAAAAACAGGGGAGTAATTTGCATGACATTGCAAAGTGGTATTTCAATGAGCTTGTTAATAGAAGTATGATTCAGCCAGTAAACAAGGATGAAAATGGCAATGCAAAATATTGCCGTGTACATGATATGATACTTGATCTCATCATCTCCCTTTCCGTACAAGAAAATTTTGTCACCATATCTGAAGGTTCACACCTCATAGCTCCAGCATGCAAGATCCGACGACTGTCACTGCAAGGTACCAAGGTATATTGCAACAAGGAAGCTACCACGGAAGAGCAGGCCATACTGCCATCAACTGTGAATGTGTCCCAAGTCAGGTCTCTCATTGCATCAGGTGATACATGTAAATGTCTGCCACCTCTGTCAAGGTTTGCAATTCTACGTGTTTTGTCCTTGACATGTTTTCCCGGCAAGAGAAATCATGTGAAGGATCTTGGGAGCTTGCTTCATTTGAGATATCTGAAACTCGGTGGAAAGCTTGAAGTAGAGCTTCTAAAAGAACTTGGAAACCTACAACATCTCAAGGCATTGGATTTGTTTTCGGCAGACATAGAAGAACTGCCAGCGAGTATCATTAGGTTAAGGCAACTTGAATGTCTGATAATTCCTCGCACCATGAAAGTTCCGAATGGGATTGAGAATTTAATGTCCCTGGAGCTGCTTAGATGGTTGAATGTGGAAAAATCCCTAGGCACTCTAGTTGGCTTAGGTAATCTCATCAAACTGCAGGGGCTTGGCATTTCTGGATTGCATTCTAGTGAGAGTTGCGCGGAAACATTTCTCCAGGGCCTATCCAATCTAGGCAACCTTCGCCGTCTATCTTTTCGAGGCCACGGGATATGCTCTCTTAATTGCATGCCGGATCAATGGCAAGGCCCTTCACATCTCCAACGCTTTCGTAGTAATGATTTAACCTTCTGTCAGGTGCCCCGCTGGTTTTCCTCACTCTCTGAACTCTCGAACGTGTCCATCCGTGTCAATCTTCTAAGACAGGGGGATCTAGAACTGCTTGGAGCTTTACCCGTGCTATGTTTTCTTAAACTACAAGTAGATCCTAATGGTACCACTGATAAACAGTTGGTAGTTGGTGCTAATCAGCCCTTTCGCTGTCTAACAGAATTTGTGTTTTATCACTATTCAAGATGCTGGCTGGTGTTTGCTCAAGGAGTGATGCCAAAACTTCAGAGGCTTGAGTTATCCTTTGAAGTACGGAAAAGAGAAGATGGTGGTTTTGATACCGGCCTGGAGAATCTTTTGTCTCTTAAACATGTTGCTTTCAAAGTTGACTGTACAGGCGCCCGGATCAGGGCGGTGCAGGATGCAGAGACCAAGATCAGGAATGTAGTTGGCATCCATCCGAGCCATCCAGTTCTTAAGCTGTCAAGAAAGCATGAAAATTTAAAAAGGAAGGAATGAGGACAAAGATGATTGTGGAAACATATTATTGTTTGAAAACTGTACAGCGGGGCAAGCCCCCGCTGTGACAACCTACCTTATCGATCATTTTAAAATATGTTGACATATTATTGTAGTGACTCAAATAGGTTTGAACCCATATTATGTGGTTCTACATAACAATGTACGCATTTGAAAATACTAATTGTTCAAATATGAATATGACGAACTGGATGGTGATTCTACTCGTATTATTGCATCACATCACTATTTTTAATTGCATTTGAACATCATTATTGTTGGGGATCGCTACCTCCGCTGTAAGGGCACAGCCGAAGGTTACGAGAGGACCAATGTTGCACAGGTCAGGACGGTAACCTCCGATAGCTGCTTTAGCCTTCTCAGGTCTTTGTGCCTGCCCTCATTTCTTGTCTCAGGATGGAGCACTGCACGATCGGAGGTTAATGGTAAGCCTCGAAACAAAAATATATATGGCTCCTCCATAAGCTCCAATCTCGTTGATAAGGATCTGGCGTCGCTCGGTGTAAGGAACATGGCCCCATCTAGGCCATTATTTGTGATTTTGGTGATTGAGTGACAACATAATCAATGGGACTAATAAGTTTGTGAGATCACACTTGTAGGATTTTTAGGTCTCATGGATATGATTCAACACGTCTAATTCATCGTCGAGACGCAATGTCCAATCCATCGTCGAGACGTCAAGTCCAATCCACCATCAAGATGACAAGTCCAATCAATCGTAGAGATGCCAAAATATAGTGGAAATCCGGAGATATAATATATTTCAAGGATCCAAATGATCGTAGCGACGAATTGGATGAAAAGATGCCGAGTCAGCTGCACCAGTTAAACCGACGCCTATAGCATCGGTGCATCCGATGGTTATCGGATAGACCGACGCCCATGCATCGGTGCAACTTTTGGTGCCAGAAGAGATCAAGACAAGAAGGCTCTTAGGCACCGGTTTAACCGACGGGTCACTCAGAGGCATCGGTGCAATCAACGTACTATTGTCCAGAGACGATGTCAAGTGCGCAACAGCCAAGCCTTTAGCATCGGAAGAACCGATGCCACATCGAAGCAAGCGTCGGTGCAATGACGTCAGCAGGTGCAACGGCTATATGAAGATCCAGTGTCATCGGTTTAACCGACGCTCGAAGCATCGGTTTAACCGATGGTCCCAGAAGCTGCTGCAGAAATGTCAGAGATGCCAACGGCTACTTCAGAGCGCAGAGTGACCGGAAGAACCGATGCCCTATGCACCGAAAGTTCCGATGCCTACGCAGAAAACTAGCTAACGGCTAGTAACGGCTTTCTTGAGTTGGTGGCCTATATATATGCCTCACCCCGGCCATTGTGGTTTTGCTGGAGTCTCAAGACATCACACACATATCCAAGAACAACTCCAAGCCATCCAAGAGCATAGAGATCAAATTCTTAGTCCTTAGCACAAGCTTTGTAAGTGTTAGTGCTAGGTTAGCTCTAAAGTGAGTGAGCAAGCAAGGTTGAGATCATTGTGGCTGGTTCTAGAGTGAACCAAACTTGTACTTCAGTGCGCCGGCCTCCTTGGAGCATTGGTGGCGCGCCAGCACGTCAACGACCCTCCGGCTTGGTGTGGAGCGGCGTCGACAACATTGTATGGGGGAAGGAGACCCCTCCTTCATGGGCAATCTCCTTTGGTGGAAATCGGGATCAAGGCGAACGTGATTGTGTTCACGGAAGAGACTTGATTGCCGGGAAGCGATACTCTTCGTGAGTGCTTCAACAACGTGGATGTAGGGGTGCCTTTGTGGCAATCCGAACCACGGGATAAATTTTCGTGTCGAGAGTTTGCTTCCTCTCATCCCTCCTCTTTAAGCTTCCACATTTCATATTGCAATTTGTGTGCATTTACTTTCTTAGTGTAGTATCTTGCTAGGATTGGCTATAGATTGCAAAACTCTTTTCGGGATGAGGTTTTTACACTAGAAGAACCATAGTTGCACATCTAGATAGATTATTTTAGTTTAAGTTTTGTGCAAACTAGTTGGAGCCATATGTTAAGGTTTTAAGAGTGCATAATTCACCCCGTCCCCCTCTTAGGCTAGAGCACCCGATCACTTTCACCCGGAGGCCTCGGTTTGCATTGGTTGAAGGTCCCCCGTGGATAACTAGATGGAGAAGGAGACGTGCTACAACCTCCAAAAAAACAAAAGGCTCCTCAGTGCTGTTTCATGATAATGACACCTGAAGACCGCAACCCGAAGGAGGTGTCAACCTCCTGTATCACATGAGATGCCTGGTTGTGTAACCATAATAAATTTGTAGAGTCCAACCCCTGAAATTGATCATGGGACTCGAATATCCTCCGGATAATGTGAGCAGATGGGAGTATTTCTGGGATCATGTAACGAAGGTCAGAGGTGAGTACCGCAATGCAAGCACGAATTCGAGGGAACTCCCATTTAAATATTTGGCTAGGGGTGTAACACGCAACAAGATCCTGCCCGTGAGATGTCCAGGGAACACAGTGATTTAGACAGGTTCAGACCACTCAAAAGCATAACACCCTATATCCTGTGTGTTTCTATTTAGTGTTTAGTGATGGTCTCCCCCTCCGAGTGATTTGGGTCTAAAAGGAGTCGATCCCTTTACATGTCACCTTTCTATCCTATTTATATCCTTCTCCTTGGGCGTTAGGGAGAGGCTTGCCAGACTATGGTGTGAATGCCCAACAAGTGGCGCCTACCCACAAGGCAGGGCCGAGGCATGCAGGACAGACCTGACTCTGCCCGGGGCCGCTTCCTGAGGGACCTCGGGGTGCCTCCTGTGGCCATCTCGGGATCCTCGCACCTAACATGGTCTTTCTCCGCATGTAGCCGGGGGTTGTGGTCTCCCAATTTCGGGGCTAGCATGACGTGATGTGTTGCAACAGTGGCATGGTCCACCCCACCGTCCATCGCAGAGATGATGCAACATGACCCAGGAAGAGTGTTCCCCTTAGCTGCTCACAGCGCCGTTTGCAAGCACGCCTCCCCCGTAATCATGCTATTTTTATGGGGAAGCTGCCTTCTCCTCGAGCCCCGTCCTGCAATGACAGGATGGCACAGTAAATGCGCAGCTGGGCGGTTCCTTTACCACGAAGGGATCACCCTGGCATAGGGGGAGTGCTCAACCTCTACAGTACTGGGCTCTTTAGGAGGGGCCCCGCACTAGTGCCTTGGCTTGGGCACATCATCTGTTGATGGGCTGGATGGTCGTTTAGGCCCGCTTAACCCTGTTTTGTCCAGAGCTAAGGAAACCCCCATTCTCGTGGTGCCGACGGTAGGCCTCAAGAGCTTGGTGCCTATCGTCTGGCACATCATCTTGCTCGATGTCAATAATGTTCTTGAGGTCGACCTTCATCTTATCTTGGTCTTCACAGCCCATAGCCATTAATGGTGCTTCCTTCTTCCCTAGTGGAGTCACCAAAAAGTATATTGACGCCAATCTGATCAACACACAAATGCGCTAGAATGTGCAAATCACAAACTATTACTCCTGCAGTGTTCCTGCGTAAGCTGGTCAGACCGGTTCTTCCAGGGGCAAAACAAAAACCTAGATCCACAAACCTAGGAGGGATCCTGTTGGGGCTAGCGGAGCTAGGGTTATTCTGAGGTCGGTAGGCCACTCAGAACACACTCAGACATAGAGATGCAAGAAAATAGAATTAGCGTTTGGAAAAGAGATGAGTCTGGAGAATAAAAAGTAAATGCAATAATGAATGAACTGTTTAGGATCACCGTCAATCGCCCGGAGAAATCGTACCCCTTTCAAGAGTCGGTTTCTAAATATCCCCCATTACAAATCTACATGGATTAAAGCGGGCTCGACCAATTTGACCGGTCGGCAGACCGGTTTGACCGGTTAGCCTTGGCCTTCACTAGTTTTTGCTGTCAACACTTACAACTCTAGAAAACATTGGATATAGGGAGGGCATCCAGAAAGGAGCTGCCAGCAAATATTTCTCAGCTCAGAAAACTTGAAGATCTGAGAGTCGATAATGGAGTAAAATTTCCCGATGGGATTGGTAACTAATGTCCCTGCAAATACTGGGATGGCTTGATGTGAAAGAAGCACCAAGCTCTTTACACGTGCTAGGCAATCTCACCAAACCGAGATCTCTCAGCAAACGTGCTTTATCTGATAATGGGAGTTACGGGGAGAAAGTTCTCGAGAGCCTATGCAATTTAAGCAAGCTTCGCACTATAGCTTTTCTTGGCAACGGGATATGCTGTCCACATTGCATGTCATATCAATGGAGGTGCCCTGCACATCTCCAGCTGACACGGTTTAACCTTCTCTCAGGTGCCACGGTGGTTTTCCACCCTTTCTGAACTCTCCAACTTGACCATCAAGGTCAACCCTATTTGGAGCTTTACCCGTTCTACGTTTTCTTGAACTGGGCCTGTATCCTTGCATGCACATGTTTAGCAAGGTTGGAGCCAACTTACAAGCTTTTGTCCTCCAGCCATACTACATTTAGGTTGAAAGGTGGTGTGTGTATGCGAGCCCGTCCCTCGGAAGGGGAGCTCGTAGTCGTACACCAAGACCAACCACCTCATCGATGAAAGAATGAAGTCGTCGTCTTCAAATGTTTCAAGGGTTATGGTGGCGTTTTATAATCCTCGCGAGGAAATTGCACCAGTCAGTGTCACATGGAATGGCTCCTGACTTCCTGGACTCTGCCTTTTAAATTGTTATCACTGAAAGAAAGAAAGCACACGGTGACAAATGGTATACCTCCTCAGTAATGAAAGACATACTGTGCATTTCCGATGCTACTAGATTGAGATATTTCTCCAATTGGTATATATTTTCGGAAATGATATAGCTACTAGATTGAGATAATGATCCGAATGAAACTCAGTTTATTTGCTGCATGATAGATTTTAGGCGAGTTATGATTTCCTCTCTAATTTGCCCATTCACAATTGACGCATGAGTTCATTACCATCTATGTTTACGGCCAGTATCCTTGCATTGGTCAAGCTGACCCTTTATCAAGGACTCAAAGTAGGTGGCGCAGCGCAGCAAGTGTATCAAAGAAGGCCTTCACCAGCAATGCCCAACCACCGCGTTGACGAAAGAAGGCGTCTATGCGAGGATTATTGTGGCATCAATTTATAATCTTCGATGGAGACCGGGTGGCATTGTTAGGCGCTGAAAAATATCAGTAGTTGGCCAACGCCCTGCTGTCATGAAAAGTACTAGGCGTAGTAAGATAATACTAGGCCTTGCTGTCATCCTTGTCAGCAAAATGTTTAACAAATGTAGGTGCCACTTGTCATCCATCAGCCATGTCACCTAGCTAGACTGAGGGACGCAATAGTGTGTTACACTTTCGGGATGGATCAATCGGCAGAGAGACATGGATTTAAACCGCAAGATGATACAGGCAATCAAAAGTTTGCAACTCTGCCTCAGCCCTCTGCTTTCTCAATTATCTTTAATTTACACATCTTGAGATCCGTATAGAATTTATTTTATTATGGTAACGATCAAATCAGACAGAAGTGAAAATTGAAGTTCGATCTCGCTAGCAGCGTGAAGCTTCATGAATTGTGTGTACGAAAAATGATCTCTATATTATACAAGTGCAGCTTGGATTCAAACCGCAAGATGATATCTACTATCGTGAAATACAGGCGCACATGCCATCCAATTGTCAACTTCGTGTGATAACATTATACTAGCCGCCTGGTATTTCACCAGCTCTCGCGTTTCCCTGTTATTTTCAGAGACCAGTAAGACCTTGAACTCCGTGATTTGGTTATAGTAGTCTCCTTAATTTTCAAGGTCCTCGGACGCCCTTCTCTTCTACATAGGCACCAGCAATACCGCTCCCACTCGCCACACTGAAAGAAACTAGTAAGGTAGCCACCAAAGAGAGCAAGGCATGCATGGAGCTCGCAACGGCGGCTCTGGGAAGCCTCCTCCCCAAGCTTGGCACCCTTCTCAGCGATGAATACAAGCTGCAGAAGGGGGTCAGGGGGGAGATCAGGTTCCTTCAAACTGAAATGGAGAGCATGCAGGCTGCCCTCGAAAGGGTGTCCAGGCTCCCTGCTCATCAAATCGATGATCTTAATAAGCTCTGGGTGAGGGATTTGAAGGAGCTGGTCTATGATATTAAGGACAGTGTTGATACTTTCAAGGTCCGTGTCCATAATGATCCTGAACATGCCAAGCCGCATAGCTTCAGAAGATTTTTCGACAAGACCATTGGCTTGCTGACCAAGGCCAAGAGTCGGCATCATATCGCTGATGACATCCAAGACATCAAGAAACGCATCGATGATGTTTCCAAAAGGAAAGAAAGGTACAACTTTTTGGATGCTGGAGTGCAGCCTAACACAGTCGAAATTGATCCACGCATGCCGTCTCTCTACCAAGATGCAGCAAAGCTCGTTGGCATCGATGGCCCTACACAGAAGGTTATCGACTTGCTAAAAGGAGGAGAAGGTGTGAAAAAAAAAAGAATCTAAGGGTTGTCTCTATTGTTGAGGTGGGAGGCCTTGGCAAAACAACCATTGCCAATTCCGTGTATGAGAGATTACAGGGAAAATTTGAGAGTCATGCTTGTGTCAGTTTCACTTAAACCTGACATGAAGCAGATTCTCAGCAGCATACTCCGGCAAGTTAGTAAAGACAAGTGTACTAATGCTGGAGAAAAGGATCGGGATGAACTTCTAAGGAGCATCCGGGATTTCCTCGTCAATAAGAAGTACATATCCTAACCCAAGTATAATTCCTTTATTTTCTGAAACAACTTATCACCTCAGTACTACTTCACAGTCGATAGCGTCCTGAGTATACTAAGGTCATTCCACAGTATAGTGTTTCATTAAGAAGCTTCAACAATGCAACATCATATCACCTTTACTGGCTTAGGTTGATTAATGAAACAACCTATCCAAGTATAGAGTTTCACTTTACATTTTCATTGGTGAGCCATAATATTAAATCAATCCATGCATAGTCTTATTATGTAGCCACAAAAAGTTGTATCTAAATTGAGTACTAGTATAGCAGGCACAGCAACACGGGATAGATCAAACGTCTAGCGATTAATTTAATGATCTGCTCCAAGTGGTTTCATTCGAGTTCAAATGCCCTTGGTAACTGTATAGAAAGGTTCTCATCCAGATCGAACCCAACTACTCTCCCACCTCATAAATCTCATGCTATGTTACTATTTTTTTCACATGCATGTCGTTCAGTGAGATTGATACCCTCATAAAACATGCACTAACAAACTCTAGCGACGCTCATTTCCAATAAAATTACTTTTATGCACTAGAATTTACCATCTCTCATGTTCATGAGGGAGGGGCTAGCTCTCTCCTGCGTCCACGTCACTGCCCCTCCCCTGTTATCTCTTACCGTTTGATTGGTTGGAGGAAGTGATCTAGACGAATGAGTATCCAAGTTTTGAGAATATTTGGTTCGGGGACCGTTGAAACATGACCATTTAGAAATACTCCATTATTGGGGAGGACTCCCACCTGTGGACAGCCGCATTATGTGTGGCCGACGCGAGAGCGCACACAACAGATGGCGACATGGACGCTGGCAAGCGTGGCTGGGGTCTGGGGAGGCAAAGCGACCGCGGACAAGCATGACGGCTGGTAGCAGGCAAGCTCGAGCGCCAATAATGGCGGAGATAATGCAATTGATTTCTTCGAAATGGAATAAGCTAGGGAAAACAGAGCCAGAACAGAGTGGTGAGCAGCAACTACCTTGTGGAGCCGGTTAGGGGCATCGGAGTGACGCCGGCTGTAGGCAGATTAACTGATGATGATGTGACACACTGGCACAGTAGAGGGTAGTTAAACTAAGGCAAATGTGTGACATGACATGTTTTTCAACGTTAGCGTAGCATGCCATAAATTTGATCCCATTGCAGTACTTCATATCAATGACGTCATATTATAAATCATAGTCTTTTAGTGTATATTATTTTTCATCCCAGGCAACCTTTTGACTATTTTTTTATTGTAGCCGTAATTCTGTTATAATTTTATGCCTGGGCTACCTCTAAAAAAATAAGCATCTGACGCTTCACAGGTACCTTATTGTAATTGATGATGTATGTAATGTAGATGCATGGGAGATCATCAAGTGTGCTCTTATTGACAAGAATGTTGGCAGCAGAGTTATTGTGACAACTCGTAACATGGATGTGGCCAAATTCTCTTCAAAGGATGGTGACGTGTATGAATTGGATCCTCTCTCTAACAAGGACTCTAGAAGACTTCTTTGTAAAAGGATATTTAATGAAGATGTTGGAATTCATTCTGATCTGGAAGAGGTAACAATGAGAATTTTGAACAAGTGTGGAGGGATACCATTAGCTATTATTACTATTGCAAGTATGTTGGCTTGTATGTCCAATAGAACAAAGTATGAATGGTATGGAGTGTACAATTCCATGGGCTCTGGACCTGAAAAAGACAGAACAATGGATAATATGAGAAATATATTACATCTTAATTATAGTGACATGCCTTCCTATCTAAAGCCTTGTCTACTGTATCTAAGCTTGTTTCCAGAGGACTTCAATATTCCAGTAGATGACTTGGTGCGGCTTTGGGTAGCAGAGGGTTTTGTTGAAGGAAAAAAGGACAGCAATTTATATGATACTGGAGAGAGGTACTTCAATGAGCTTGTTAATAGAAGCATGATTCAGCTAATACACATCAATAAAGTGGGTGTTGCAGAAGTTTGTAGAGTACACGATATGATACTTGATCTCTTAATTTCTCTTTCGGCACAAGAAAATTTTACCATCACAGCCAAAGGTCTGCGCCTGAAATCAACAGTCTGCAAGATTCGAAGAATGTCGCTGCAGGGTAAAGTAGATGGAAACATAGAAAATAATAGGAAAGAAGAAATGCTACTGCCAACAACAGTAGACATACTCCATGCCAGGTCACTGATTGTTTTTGGCAATGCGGTTAAATTGATGCCAGCTCTGTCAAGGTTTTCAGTTCTTCGTGTTTTACGTTTGAAAGATGTTCCCGGAAAGAATATTCATCCCAAGGATCTAGGGAGTTTGCACCACTTGAGATATCTGAAATTAAGTGGTCATGTTGAACTAGGGCTTCTAGAAGGAATTGGAAACCTAAAGCTTTTGAAGACATTGGATTTACGGGGCCTGTTCATAAAAAAACTGCCAACAAGCATTGTTCACCTACAAGGACTTGAACATCTTTTAATAGATCTAAGTAAGCTTCCACATGGGTTTGGGAATCTAACTTCCCTTCAAGAGCTATCGAGGCTCAATGTGGACAAATCACCAACTGCTCTGGCTGAGCTAGGTAAGCTTGCAGAACTACGGACGCTGAAAATATCAGGATTAGATAAAAATGAGAGTTGCATGAAGACTTTCCTGCAGAGTCTATCTAATCTAGGTAACCTTCGCACTCTTGAATGTTCTGATGACATTGGACCCATTTCCCTAGATAACATGTCAGATCAATGGAGGGGGCCTGTACATCTGCACATATTTAATGGGACCCTTTTAACCCTCTCTGCATTGCCACGGTGGTTTTCGTCCCTCTCTGAGCTCTCCTACTTGTCCATCGGGGTCAATGGGCTAAGACAGGTTGATCTCCAACTGCTTGGAGCTTTACCCGTGCTACGTTATCTACATTTATGCGCACATTTAGATCAAAAAGAATTACGTGGTGGGGTCACTGAAGAACGGCTGGCCATTGGTGGTAATCAGACCTTCCGCTCTCTAGCAGTGTTTGAGTTTACAAACTATTCAAGATTGTGGCTGGTGTTTGAACAAGGAGCGACGCCCAGGCTTCAAAGGCTTGATTTGATCTTTAAATCATCTATATGTGGTTTTGATGTTAGCTTCGAGAACCTCACGTCCCTTAAACATGTCACCGTCGAAATTGACTGTCAAGAATCTCGGAATACATCCGATAAGGTGATGAATGACGCGTTTGACATGAAGACCAGAATCAGGGATGCAGTGGGGAGCCACCCGAACCATCCAACTCTCGAGCTGTCAATTCGCTTCCCGGAATGGTACTTTCATTTGCTAACCGTTGCGTTGCCACGCATATTTGCTCGTCTCTTTCGTTTGCTGACGTATGTCCGCCATCCGTTTCTCTATTGTTGTTACAAGCTCAAATGACTGGCTGTCAGTTCGGACTTGCTGACTGCCGAAGACGGAAGTGAAGGTAAGAAATTCGTTTCCCATAAATTCCACGCATATATACTTCGTTTATTAACTTTCTTTGGTGTCTTCCCCTGTTTTTATTTGGTCTCCTCCCCTGTTTCTATTTGTGTTGCCCCCTGCTTCTATTATTGTCCTTCCCAATTCTGCTTGGCACCCCCAATCTAGCATCTCTTTGCCGCATCCCCCCATTGTTTACGGAGATCATTTGCAGCACGCAGGTTTCTGAGCCATTCCACAAGTTCACAACATTTCAATTTTACTAGCATTTCCCCATAGTTTATTTGTCTCGCACCAAATTATGCTTCTATAAACCAAAAAAAAAATCTCTATTATGAAAGACAAACAATATCATCCATTGTTATAAAAAAAAACTCCATTCTATGCTTGAAAAATAGATCCACTCCTTATCAAAAAAAAAACAAAAAAAAGTCTGTTATTATGCTTTTCGGTGTCATGCACCCTTTAAACAAAAAAATCACCTCTATTTCAGCTTGTTGTTTTGAGTCTTCCAATCAGTCAGTGCCATTCTGTTACTGCACACATTTCACTTCTATATGGATTTCTCCGTACTCTATTTCCTGTTCTTGCTTAGTTCTCTGCTTTAACAAAAAAAAAAGTCCATCTCTATTATGCATAAAAAATAAATCAACCCTTGTTATCATTAATAATCCTATTTTGGTATTCTTGAAAAATAACCCCCCTTGCTATCTTAAACAAAAAACTCTTTGTTGTCCTTAAAGACTAAATCTGTCCCTGCTGTCTTCCCTCCTTTAATAAATTAAAAAAACACCTTGTGTTCTTGAAAACTGAGCACTACCCCACACCCGACCCCCACTGTAAACATCCATGAAAAAAACAAAAAAATATTGTTCACATGCTTGATAATTTGGTTCCATCCTTTTTGTCCTTTGAATGTATTGAAAAAGCCTTTGTCATGCTGCTCCAACGTATTCAGCTAATTGCTCTTCAGACCTGGCCTTCATAGTGGATGCATTTTCCACTGATTTGACTTTTCTTGGTAAGTTCCCCCAATATTTGCCTATCACATTTGTTTCTCAATACCTCAGTGATCACATTTGCTTTGATTATATTGTGTGTAAAAGACTGAAATATTTGATACAATATTCAACAAGTACCAGTAGTATATGGATTCACTATGCTCAAGTTTTAAATATGTTAGATGTGAATTCAGCCTCTTATTTATGGAAAAGCTGATGTTTATTTGTGTTATTTGGGGTAGTGTGGTTTGTTTTGATTATTCTCCTTCTCGATACAAAGATACGCAGCTATCTTGCTTGTTCAAGAAAAAAATAGTGTTATCATTACTTCGAGCTTGAGTTAAACTATTGTTTCACGTTCAGTACTGTTTTACTTTCTTAGAGCTAGAAAAATGGAGTAACAAACTATACAAGAAGTTAAATTGAACAATAATTTGATATAAAATATTCACCTAACTCAACTTGCTTTGGACTAAAGTCTTTGTTCTTGTAGTTGTGTATCGTAATTTCATAATTATGTACAAGTGCAGAAGCAAACTACTTTCAAATTTAGCATTGTAAATATACACTATACTTTATTCATGTATATTTGTTATTATATTGAAAATATATACCACCTCCATTCTCAAGCATATGACACCATTTGCTTTTTTTCATTTGTTTGACTTTGCAGCTTCTCTATAAATATTTATATATATTGAGAAATATTTAAGTCAAATAAAAATATATTGATGATAAATTAATGGTACTTATTTTATGTTCCTTAACTAATTGAACAAGTGTAGGTCAAAATTTAAGAAAAAAGTCAATTGTGTCATATAATAAAGAATGGAGTTAGTATATCGGAGATACTATTTGAAATTTCAAAGCTCCAGCATTTTTATCTATTGCAGAGAATATGAAAACTTTATACAACCCAACCCATCATATGCATATATTGTTGTTGTTATTATGTGGTTTCAATTCCATGGTTTATTGTTTTACATATTTTCAAAGACTAACTGTTTGAACACGGTGAATTGGAGAAATGGTGATCCTTACTTAGACTTTTAGTGATATTGGCTCTTTAAATAAACTTTGAAGGTCAATATTCTGTTTTCATTAAAAAAAGACCCATATTGTTTCACAAATGAAGTTTTATATTGTCCTTTCTTATGATCTTTTATTTAGTATCTATCTTGTACTCATGTAGACTCTATTCTCATTGCTTATTTCTTTTGCAGGATAGAAACAATTATACTGCACAATGGGCAACATTTGTAGTATAAAATGGGTTTGCCATTTAAATAAATGTGGACACGGACGTGTTTACTTATATGGACTTCTATAATGAGGGTTTTTGTCGTTGGTCAACTTTTGTTATCTTTACTCATGTGTATGGAACGCATTTAACATTTTAAGTATGCTTTTCCGTTATTTAAAAATACATTGTTGTTTAATTACTGGCTGCCAGATTATTGTGGCCAGGCAAGCGGACGGTTAACTGTCTCTGCCCCTTTGATGTTCAATGTTTACTGATCTGTCAGGCAGCTTACTAGGCATTTTCGGAATCATTCCAATTGCACATTAATTATACCGTTTCTTCTTTCTAAAGGCATTTATTTTCATTTTGACTTTTTTGTCCTTTTTATTATGTTAATTTATTTTCTAAAAGATATTCTGGTTAAACCAAGTAAAGAATACATATTTATTAACATGAGTGCAAACACTTGGATTGAATGATGGCAGTGTTGGAAGGAAAGATAGCCAGGCTCAAGACATCCAACCCCTTTGCTGTTAAATTTTCTTTCTATTTGATGGCAGCAATCCATATATCTGCTGGTGTTCCCATACCGTACCGTTCATTTAAACAATCTTGATAGCCTTTGCATACGTGGTTATAGGAAACAACATTATAAAGAACTTTGGTTCGCTTCACGAGACATTCTGGAATCGTGCGGTTCAAAATCAAAGCAATCCCCACCATTGGTTTGCAGCAAGGGGGCCACCAGTCTATCATTATTGAGACATCGTTTGCCAACTTAAAGATTTGACGACTCCCTTATTAGTCTTCATGCAATTACTGTAGCAATTCTTCCTTATTTTTCTTTGTATGTTTCGGGCCAGAATTTTTGTGATTGATGTCTGAAGCACTTCAGAGTTCAGAGAGGTTCAGGAAGAGTGTGTGTGCAAGTTCAGAACAGCAGCAAAAATCCAGATCTCTAGATCGGTTTGGCAATTGAATTTGCTGTTGTGACGCGATTGATGGCTAAAACTCATTGCAACTTTGATGATTTCTGGACAGCTTGTTATAGATCCGGGCTATATGTTTGAAAAGGCCAGTTTATTTTGCATATATCCAATTCATATATGAAAACTGTTGACACGACTACACATTCCTCAAACCAAACAAAGTTCAATGTTAGTCCATTCCTCAAACTGAAGTCTCAGATGACAGGTTGGCCTGCTCCCATACTCCCAAACTGCTAAAGAACCCTAAACATAAATAAAAAGTATAGCGAGCCGCTAAGTACCGCTATAGCAACCAATAGCGCTGCTCATCAGTTTAGTGAAAATTTTAGAAAAGCATGCGTCGTGCACATGCAGCTGGCCTGGATCACATGCATCTACGCGGACCATTTGTACCTGCGCACCTAGCCCAAGGCACCAGGCGGAAAGCTCTGATTTTGCTTCCCCAGGCTAGTGCCATATGTGGACGCAATACACTACCAGAAAACGGCTCATTCGTTCGTGACCGTTGGTACCGGGCACACTTTGGTCCGGTACTAACGTGCCATTTTAGTACCGGGCCAAAGCTACAGTACCCCCAGAAACCTTTTAGTACCGGCTGGAGCCACCAGCCGGTACTAACGTGCGCCACCGACAGCCGAGCGCAACGGCTAGGTGATAACTTAGTACCGGCTAGAGCCACTAGCTGATATTAAATGGAGCCGCGCACATTTAGTACCGGTTGGTGGCTTTAGCCGGTACTAAATGGGGTACTAATTCAGCCACTATAAATCAGCTCGCCTTCTTCCTACCCGAGCCCGAGCCAACCATTTGACCGAGCTCGGGCTTTCTTCCCATGGCGAGTTAGAGAGGAGTTACTGCCCCATTTTCTCAAGTGTTGTGGGGATTTCACTCATCCAAGTACACTAAAGGTTTGCAACTTCATCCTCTTTTGTTTTATGGTATTCATTATTTGTTTCATGCTCTGTAGTTTGAGAAATTTGTGATTTTTAGAAATATATAGAATGAGCACGATTTCTTTGATTTATGGATGGATTTGAGATGTATAGAACCCATTACTTGATTTGGAGAAGGTCTATTGGATAGTTTCAATGTGGATAATTTATAGTGATTTTTTTTCATTTTTTTCAAGTGGCATGATTAATTAGTTTGGTATTTGTTATGCATTTAGTTATATTATTTTGTCACTCTAATGATGTATTTATTCGGGCTCATATAAAAACCATTGAGAACATTAAAAAATCTTTGTTTCGGATCATGAATATGTCGTTAACCTTGATCCTGCGATAAAAACACTGCTATTCGGGGCTAGCATCGATATCCACAATGCGGTGTGGTATATATGAGGACGTGATGAAGGAGTACGGTCTTGGTCCCAACAATGAAATCCTCACATTTGAGGAGTTGAGAATGAAATTATCCGGACCAAAGCCGTACTCCTTCATCGGGTCCTATTGTACCGCATTGTGTCGTGGATATCAATGCTAGCCCCGAATACCAGTGTCATCACCGTTGGGTCATGGTTAACGACATAGACATGTTTCGAAACAAATATTTTTTTTCTTCTTGATGGTTTTAGAGAAAGTGGGCTTGAAACAAAGCCACGAATATTGATTGCGCATCCCTTATGGTGTGGAACGACGTGTTCGCGTTGAACTGAAGAGTGTCAAAATAATTATGGTTTAAGATTTTTGTTTTCATTTTTATTATAATAATTTGTTCAGTTCTTTATATTTATTTGATTAGTGTACTGGAATTAGTTTTGTTTCTTAATGAGATATATAATTGACCTATTATTAATATTACTTCTTAGAAATGCCTTTGCAACATGATGCCTTTGAGCGTCGAGCTGCAGCTCGGACGACGGTACGCAATCAATTGGAACGCACCGGTCATTCGCTTGAGTTCCACCGTGCAAGGCGTGTTGGTCTTGTTAGCGGTCGTATTCGTCGTTTGATTAAGAAAGCTTTTCATATATTCTCCCTTGGCAAAGAAAGCCGTAAATTTCATCGTGAATTTAACGTCAAGTTGCATGGTACTGATGTTGATCGTGAGTTGATGGCTCGATATAATGCAAGACATGAAGCGTCGGGGCTGGCGGAATATGATCGTTCCGTATCAAGACTTCGCGAGGCAGTTCACGAGGAATTGTTCAAAAGATCTCATGATGAGTAGTTTGTATTTGGTAGCTAGCATTTAGTTTAATCTATATTTTGTTTTGGACCTTCTAATTTATTATGTTGTGTAATTTAATGTAACACCCTAATTTAAATTTCAGTATTTAATAATAAATTTAATTGGCTTTATTTAATTTTCTAAGGTTTTATATGCTTAGACTTGCATTTAATCTAATTTTTGTTCCACAAGTAATTAAAATTTGTCTAAGTTTAAAATTCTGTTGTTGCATTCATGCTGGTGCATGGTTTTGTTTTGTTTGATTTCATAGGAGTTTGAATTCAAATTCATTTGAATTCAAATAGATTTGAGTTGTTTAGAAATAGAAATAGAAAAGGGGAAAGAAACTAGACAAACCCAAATCCAATCCAGCGCAACCCAGCAGGCCCAGCCGCGTCACCCCCTACTCACCTCCTGGCCCAACCCATCTGCAGCCCAGCTCCTCTTTCCCTGGGCCCTCTCCCTGCGTCCGGCCCGCGGCCCCACTTCCCTCTTCCTCCACGCACCGGCCCACCCACTCTCTCCCGCAGCGCCACTCCTCCCGCTTCGGCCCGCGAGCGCGTCGCTCCCCCGCCACTGATAGCCTTGTCCCACACGCCAGCCCCTTCTTCCCCGCTCGCGCAGCGCCCGCAACCATCATGCCGAGATCTCCAGCGAACTCTCCGTCCCTGGTCCGCACGCCGAGACCCTGGCTTTCCCTTTAAACCTCCACACCGCGGCCCCTGCGACCCATCCCCACCTCTGCAGCCGCCTCAAACCCTAGCCGCCGCTGCCCTCCGAGCTCAGAGCAGAGCAGAGCGCTGCGCCACCGCAGACTCACCGCACCAGCACATCCCAGCCACCGCAAACCTCCGCGGCAGCTACTCCAGAGCCCAGGATCACCCCCGGGCCCAGCCTTTCTCGACCTCGACCCCCGCTCGCGCCGGAATTGCCCTGGAGCACCGCTGCAGGTAAACGGCCCGCCGCCCCAATTCCACCCTGCCGACGTGTTACGGTCCTCCATGACCACGTTCCACCTCTGCAGCACCACTGCGCGTCGATTCGAGGGGATCCGAAGCTCAGAGGAGCACCCCCGCACCCGGACCGCGAAGCTCCGCCCAGCGCCTCCGCACGACCTCGCCGCCGACGTCACTCCGTTGCAACTCCGACCACCCTGCGGCCTTGGTAAGCTTTGGCCCGCCTCCCTAATTCTTTTTCACAATATCTCGTGCCCCGTAGGGCACTCCAGTAGCGGGAACACCTCTGCCGGCGAAGCACCACCGCGCAGAGCCGCCGCCGTCCTTGTCGGCGCCGCCTAGAGCCCTACTGAGCGTCGCAAACGCCTCAGGAGGTTTACGCATGGTGCGTAGACCCTCCTAGGCCCAAGCGCCGGTCCGTTTAGCCCCCAGAACGCCGGATTTGAGGAAGTCCGACGAAGTTCGGCCGCGCGCCGCTATGGGAAGTCGTCGCCGGTGTCGAGCACCGCCGCCCCTGCGCTAGTAGGGTCCGAGCCGTTAGATCTGCGACCGATGCTCAAGATTAGATCCCGATCCAATTAAACCTGAGCCCTCAGATCTCGATCCAACGGATCAGATCTGAAGATACCGGTTCGGCTTGGTAATCTTACTAAAGAGCCCCCCATCTTCCTTGATATCAACCCGCGGTCCAGAAGCTTTCAAAAATAATTCCAGATCGGCCCAAAACTTTGCACGGACCCCCCTGAGTTTTCTAGAATTTGAACCCGCCATCCAGCCCCTGTACTTTTTGGCATTAGACCCCAGATCTAATG
Source organism: Panicum virgatum (assembly GCF_016808335.1). Taxonomy (NCBI): domain Eukaryota; kingdom Viridiplantae; phylum Streptophyta; class Magnoliopsida; order Poales; family Poaceae; genus Panicum; species Panicum virgatum. The sequence goes on along the minus strand of NC_053143.1, from coordinate 23,456,825 downwards.
TTTAATTATGTTTAGGTCCTCGGTTTTTGCCCAGAAAGCCCTGTAGCCCAGTTTTTCTCGCAGATAGGTCCCTGGATCTTGTTTTAAGCGTAGTTTTCACGTTCTAGCTCCGTTTTAGGCGTTCTTTATGTCCACGCGATCGTTGTAATGTGTAGAATAGTTTTAGCTTAGTTTTGTTAGCTATTTTTATGTATTGTTGTACTATTTCTTAGTGTTTGCTCTTGTTTTCTTGTATGTTTATGTTGTGCATTGTTTTTGGCCATGTGTTCGTGAGTAGATGTTGAGATACCGGAGGAGACCCAGTACCAGTACCAGGAGCCATCTTCAGAGCAGTTTGAGCAGCAGGAGAACTTTGAGGAAGGCAAGTATAACATGAACAACACCTATCACTTTAAATATATTTTCATACTGCATTATAATACTGTATGCCTATAAGGACTCTCCTAGCCACTTTATATCCTTTATATATCCCTTGGGTTGCATTCTGGTTAGTTGTGCTAGGTTGCTGCACTCTCACACATAATGGTCCTTTTTAATTAATTTGATTAATGGTATATGCAACTTAATTCTGGGAGTGGCTCGTTTGAAGGGCTCAAGTCTCGTTAAAAAATGGTTTTGTTAGAAACATGGATTAGGGGGCCAGCACGGTGCATACTGCTGGGTTGGCCACTCTCCATAAGGACCGGTTCATAGAGCGACAACCTGGGACAACAGCGCTACCACAAGACTGGAATGGGACGGTCTTGGCGTAATAATTAGGTCTTTTTGGTTTGGAGTAACTTACCTGCGGGGCAAGGGTGGTAAGCTTCTATGGCCCTCGTTCTGAGTGGCCTCGTCTGTGGTATTCTTGACGCCCACTAGACCTGCTCCATAGTCGCCGATCCAACCCTCGCGGTTACTCCTTACCAACGAGATTCTTTGTAAAGGCCTCGTAGTGAGTTTGCTAGCCATCTCACCTAAGGAAGTGTGATGAACAACTAGCGTAGCTCACGACTTGTGGGTAAAGATGTACAACCTCTGCAGAGTGTAAAACTGGTATACTAGCCATGCTCACAGTCATGAGCGGCCCAGATCCTCCTTTTGATTAGTGGGGTTATCTTCCTTTGGTTAGGAGGGTTTCTCCAGGTGGTTGGTTTGGTTTGGTTTTCAGTAGCATCATAATTAATTCTGATTAATTTCTATGTAACTGGGTTTATGGTAATTCATCAAGTTGTAGTAAATAGCTTTAATAAAACTTTGCCAAGATTAAAAGCTAATGCAGTTGAGTCAGCCAACCTTAGAGCCTCATAGTTTGTGTTATACTTGTTGAGTACAAGTTGTGTACTCACTCTTGCATGCTCTACTCTTTTTCCTCTTGGGGATACTCTACTGCTGCTCAGTTCCTGCCGACGCGAGGGAGTTCATCCGGAGCTACCAGGAGTACGATGACTTATAGGCGTTCGTCTCCCAGTTGACGTCCCTGTGGCGCCCTGCTTCCGAGAGTTTCTCGTATATTTTTTTACGCTTCCGCTGTATCAGACATTTTATCATTATTGTAATAAATAACATTCGTACTCGCTTTATTATATCTTTTACGTGATATGTGCTGTGATATATTGTTCATTCTGTTGTATATACGTGTGACTTGATCCTGGCACGTATATGATTGCTCGGTTTATGTCCTTTTATAAACCGGGTGTTACATTTAAGCATGTTATGTAATGGATGTACGAACCTTTTACATTTGAATGTCTAATTTATTGTAATGCCTTTGCAACTTTATGAATGCTTCATTATGTAAATTTTATAGTGTGAAATTTGCCAATTTATTGCAGAACGATGGACTGACAATGGATGTACGGCGACAGGTGCACCATGGCGCGGATTAATGGTCTAAAGTCTTTTCTTGATACGGCGGAGGCCCACAAGTCATCAAAAGGTTTCATGTGTTGTCCATGCCGCACCAAAATAAGAAGGAATACTCTAACAAGCACACACTACATGCCCATATTTATCAAAAGGGTTTCATGCATAACTATACACTTTGGACCAAGCACGGTCAACCTGGAGTTCTAATGCAAGAAGGTGAAGGAGATGATGATGACAACAACATTACAGACTTGGCTCACTTATATGAAGCAGGTGCCTTTGAAGATGAACCAATGGACGAGACTGAAGCAAATTCTGCAGAAGATCAACCACCTGACGAACTAGGTCAGGTTTTAGTCGATGTATAGAGAGACAGTGAAACTTTGAAAGAGTCAAAGAAGTTTGAGATGATGTTAGAGGGTCACAAAAAATTATTATACCCAAATTGCAAGTAGGGGCTTAAAAAGTTGGGTACCACACTAGAAATGATGCAATGGAAGGCTGCCAATGGTGTTAGTGATAAGGGATTTGATTATCTATTAGGTATTGTAAAGAACATGCTTACAGAGGGGAATGATCTGCCCTCTTGTAGCTAAAATGGCATCTCATGCCATATTTCAATATATTGTTTTGGCGATTGATGACACACACAACACTTGGACTAATATGATTGTTAAGATGATCATTCTCAGGCTTTTAGGTTCAAGTGATGACAAAGAGAAGGTAGGCAAAGTTAGGCCCGAAGGGCCACCCCTACAGGGGTTAAGCCAAGTCAGCTTATAGGCATCGGATGAATCGACGGTTCAAAAAGGGGCATCGGTGCATTAGGTATACTGTGTACCAGAGACGATGTCAAGTGCCCAGGAGAAGATTCTTCAGCACTGGTTCAACCGACGGGGCATCGGTGCATTGGGCATACTATGTACCAGAGACGATGTCAAGTGCCCAGGAGAAGATTCTTCAGCACCGGTTCAACCGACGGGGCATCAGAGTATTGCGTCGGAGCATTGACGTCAGCTGTCAGGAGTTCAATGGCTACTTCGTGTTATGAGTGACCGGATGAACCGACGCTACCCCAGCCAGAGGCATCGGTTCATCCGATGATACGCAGATTTTCTGCTGACCATTGGAGCAACGGCTACAAGACTTGGTGGCCTATATATACGCCTCACCCCGGCCATTTGAAGATTGCTGGAGTTGCTGAACATCCCACACACACCCAAGAACATCTCCAAGCCATACAAGAGCATCAAGATCATATCCTTAGCTTTTAGCACTAGCTTGTAAAGTGTGAGTGCTAGAATAGCTCTTAGTGAGTGAGATTGCAAGGCCTTGAGCCTTTGTGCTGTGGTTCTCTAGTGAACCAAACAAGAGCTTGGTGCGCCGGCCTCCTTGGAGCTGCGAAGCTCGCCGGCAACGTCATCGACCCTCCGACTTGGTGTGGAGCAGCGACGACATCTTTGTGCGGGGGACATGGAGACCCCCATCCTTTGTGGAGAAGCTCCTTAGTGGAACCCGGGGCCAAGGTGACCGTGATTGTGTTCACGAAAAAGACTTGGTGGCCGAGTAGCAATACTCTTTGTGAGTGCTACAACAACGTGGATGTAGGTGTGCCTTTGTGGCTAACCGAACCACAGGATAAACACCCGCGTCAAGAGTTTGCTATCTCCTATCCCGCTCTTTAAGCTTCCGCATTTAATTCTTGCAACCTTTGTGCCTTTACTTTCATAGAATAGTTTCTTGTTAGGAAAGGCTATAGGGTGCATAACTCTTTTGGGATAGGGGTTTCACACTAGAACAACCTAGTTGCACATCTAGATAGCTTGTTTTAGTTTAAGTTTTGTGCAAACTAGTTGGAGCCATAGGTCAAGTTTTTATTAGAACCTAATTCATCCCCTCCCCCTCTTAGGTTAGAGCACCCGATCACTTTCACCTCTACAACATACGAAGCAGAAAAGGTTGTTTGCCCTCTTGGATTGGAGGTACAGAAAATTCACTCATGTCCTAACGATTGTATTCTCTATCGAGGCGAAGAATATGAGAAACTGGATGCTTGTCCTATCTGTGATGCAAAACAGTACAAGATTAGGCAAAATGATCCTGGTGAGGTCGATGGGGAGCCCGTCAAGAAAAAAGTTCCCGCTAAGGTGATGTGGTATTTCCCAGTAATACCACATTTGAAGAACTTTTTCAGAAACAAATCCAATACTAAATTGAGGCGGTGGCTTAAAGAAGAGCATAAGCAAGATCAGATGCTGAGACACCCTGCGGATGGGTCCCAGTGGAAAAATGTGTACAGAGAATTCCCAGATTTTGATAACGACCCAAGGAACATAAGGTTCGGTTTAAGTACGGACGGGATGAATCCATTCGGCGAGTGGGGCAGCAATCACAGTACATGACCTGTGACCCTCTGTATGTTCAACCTTTCTTCTTGGCTATGCATGAAACGGAAGTACATGATGATGCCGGTGATTATCCATGGCCCAAAACAACCTGGCAATGATATTGATGTGTACCTAAGACCGTTGGTTGATGAACTTTTGCTGCTGTGGAAGGAGGAAGGTGTATGTGTTTGGGACGAGTAAAAACAGGAGGATTTTGACCTGCGAGCATTGCTTTTCATTATCATCAACGATTGGCCTGCACTTAGCAATCTATCCAGACAGTCGAATAAGGGATACCAGGCATACACTCATTGTCTAGAAGAAACTGACAGGTTGTATCTAAAAAATTGTAGGAAGGTCGTGTACATGGGTGTTGATGCTCCTTAGCGCCCCAATTTATATACAGCAAGTGCACGGGATCGTGTAGCTTTTCCCTTAGAGGATTCCCCCAAGGTTTATCAATCCACGGAACCAAAGATATAAGAAACAATCTACTAACATAGAGAATCCTTTGTGTTGAGGTGGCGTAAAACGAATCTAATCTACTAAAAACAGCAAACACCGAAGGTAGCAAGAGAAAGTTAGAGATAACCAATCTAGATCATATAGATCATGCATATGTTGTAGTTCAAGCCAGATGTAGTGAAGCAAGACATATGTGAATCTCAATGAAAAGCATCTTTAAACCCAAAATCTCCAATCCGAACCTTCGATACCCCATCTACTAAAGCAATGCCCTGTCACGACGCCCCCCTTGGGACGAAAGCACCCAGAAGCAAGTCGAACCCCCTTTGGTAGGTCCGCCATGAACCTCTAGCCACCATGACTACAAGATCATGCTAAGTGATCTATCTCGATAATAGATCTAGGATGAAGCAAACCCAAAGAAAAGAACGAAATCGAAAGAGAGAACATGGTCGCTAAAGATTTGGAATCACAAGTAACTTCACCATGAATGATTATACATCACAAGATCACAACTGGGGCCCTACCTTGATCTTGATGATCCTAGCTCCAGAACTCCGATGTGGTCTTCCTTGCAAGGTTTCCACGTCTGCTAGGGAAGCCTCTAGACAACTAGCACGACCCTCGGCTCTCCGAGAGGTGTCCCTCTATCTTCTATGCTCCTTGGCATCGTCTCCCGAATGATCTTCTGCGTGAGCCTGGGGGAGGGGTCTTTAAATAGCCTCAGGAAACCCTAGGTCGAAGGGGAGGCCGAGACTCCCCGAAAATGGCTTGGGCCGGCTGGCTCAATGGGCCCAGGCTGGCCGGCCTGGCCCATTTTCTCGCCGCCTCGCGTCCTCCTTTCTCCCAAAGTCTTCTGGAGTTTATACCTTTCACGATTGCACCCCGTTGGACGTCGTTATCTTCGAGATTTCTTCGAGGGAAAGGATAGGATAGAGAATCCTTCCTTAAATCTCTATTTGCTTTGCTTAGCCCCGAAGTATCTCGATCTCATCTTGTGGGCTTTGTCCTTTGGGCTTCATTGGAGGGTGGATGTGCATGAACAGGCTTCTAGTCGTCATGGCCTTTGGTCCTTTGTTTGGGCTTTGGCCTTCGTCTTTCCTCGTGTTATTGCGTGATCATGGGCCTCATCATTTCATGCTCCAAAATTGGTCAAAAACCTGCAAAAACGGAGTACCTCCAAAATATACGTGCAAATGCAAAAATGACCAATAATCGGGCCGAGGTTAGGATGGTTAGTGATTTTGATAACAAATTCATGCCATTATCAAAGTTAAACAGGGGATAAAATGGATACTTAAGGAGCGCCAACATTCCCCCCATGCTTAACCCTTGCTCGTCCTCGAGTAAGTCTTTGATAAAAATCAGTATTGCCTTTCGGTGTCCAATCCCTGCACTTGATCCTACACGAGAAAACATAATGCTCCCAAAAATATTTTGCAGTTAATAGTTCAAGTTGTAAACAACTTTTTCAATGTGGAAGGTAGATACAAGTTAAATGCTTCCCCACAATTATTAAGCACATGCTCTCAAAATTAAACAAGTCTCAGAATTAAGAAAGTAAGTTCCATAAATAATGCTAAACCAAGATCAATAATTTAAACCTCATTGCAATTTGCTCATGGAAACTCTCAGCTCATCTTGTCTCTCAAACTTGCTAGAACTTTCTCCTTTCTTTCTCTCATATATATGTGTGAGGCTTTATCTGGAGCTCTGGAAAGGTTAGTCCTAACAAAAGATATTATAATCAAGATATTATCAAACACAAGAAATACTTCTTATGGATTTACCGAGACTCGTCAAAAAGACCATTAGAAAATAATTTCTTTGTGGAGAGGGAGAGAATGGAACACACACTTTAGATGGTGGACATGTGCAAATGGCAACGGTTGATCCCAAGGCACAACTGAAGTCCTTGTTATCGGATTGCACGTGGTTGGAATAATTGAGTATAGAATAATCTTCAAAGTACTTGGAGTTTAATGAAGCAAACGGAACCGAGGAGCTTTTCATCATCACTTTTTTTCTTTCTTTCTTTTTGCTCCTCAGAACCATTGGCAACAAAATGCACTTACTCCACCTCCCCCGCATGCTTGAACGTTTGCTTGTCCCCAAGCAATGAAGTGATGATAATTTGATGGAGTGAGTGCATAAAACTCGTATCAATTCTCTGGACTCAACTTTGGAATTCAATGGGGCATCTCCTCGTAAAAGATTGAAGCCAACAGAGGTGGAAAAGGCCCAGGCTGGCCGGACTAGGGGTGTTGGGGTGGCCGGCCTACTGCCTGTAGGCCGCCACTTCTTCAGATTTTTCTGCTGCGAACTCTTTGATGCTTCCCAAGCTTATGTTTTACTGAATTTTGCTCTTGATTTCATTGTTTTTCCATCGAAATAATAATACATACTCAATATATAGGTTGTGGTCGAGGAGGTGTTTCACAAAGAGATGTTTTTGGTTAAGGGTGGATATCCAGCGAGGCTTGTGATGTTCCCGGTATAGAAACTCACAATGCATGGATAGAATGGCTAGCAAAAGAGAGGTACAGAAAAATGCAGAATGGTCAGCTTCTTAGTCCCGTACCAAAGAAGATAAATCTTGAATTAATTCACCTGAAAATAAATCTTGCTCTATGGTTTGTCCTGATATAACTTTTAGGCTTTTAGAAGGGTAGAGCAATTGCAAAAGGTATCATTGACAAGATTAGCTCAAAATTAAATCCGAATTAAATTTTCCTTGACAAGCTTAAGTAAGAGAGCAAGAATAGAAAGATATGGATCTTAATTTATCATAACCTCCACAATTGAATTAGCCGGCATTTTATTAATTTTTGATATCATGTTAGGGAGAGCATTAGTTTAAACTTGCACAAACCAAGCACAAGAAAGTAGACAAGGCGGCAACGATCATCATATTTTAACATGGCACGAACTTTCTATCATCATTACTAACCATAACATTAAAGCGTGGGTGATGCATTTATTTATCATGGTGATGAAAGCAAAAGAAAGCAAATTGCACACATGCTGAAAAAAATAAAACAGAAAATTGCTACGCACACACATACTAAAAATAATTGAAAAGAAATAGAAAAATCCAAACCACACGTGCGAGCATTTTATTCATGGTCTTATCGTCGATCACTCTCCTTGATTGCCTCTTGCATTGTATCCTTGGTCATAATATTATTGAAATGATCCTCCATTAAATTGTTCCGGTGGCGCTAGGCCTAGAAGTCCCATTTGATATGCAATTCCCGCGGTTCCATATTCTAGCTAGCTTGTGTGCCTCCGGATGGCGTCTATGTCTTTCATATTTCTTCTTGCATAGGCACCCATGATTCTCATTTCTTGTTCCGGTTGAGGGAGGTCAAAAAATTGTGCTCCAAATGACGGATCGGGCATCTCTCCTTGGTATGATGGGGGTGGGTAGCCATAGTTGCTAAATGGTGGGGGCGCCGGGTACACCGGTGGAGGCGCCGCCATACCATGCCCCCATGCTTGATCTTGGTTTCCTTCCCATTGACTCATCCATCCTTGCGGGTGTCCTTGTCCACTTGATGCACCTTGAAATTCATTCCTCCAATAAGCGGAACTTGGTGGTGGAAGCTTTACTTCTAAATTTTCTTATTGTGCCGACTCCGATGTTCCTTCAATCAATCTTCCTCTTTTTGTTTTCTTCACTTTTGCTCCAATGTTTTCAACTCGCCAATCGGTCCTTCCTCTTGCGAATAATTTAAGCCTTTGATCGGGGAGGGAAATATCCATCTCGGAAATAGTGAATCCCTTCTTTTCATCCCCTCCGATATAATGGCCTTGCCTCAAATATTCAATCCCTATATCTCTTCCCGGGACATAATATTTTTGGATCACCACCAACCACGGATTCATGGCTCGGGCTATTAGTGTAAGATAACACCCCGAACCAACTTCTCCCGTGCCGGATGATGCTTCACAAATCTATCTTTCAACCACGATGTAGGTGGGATCATTCACTTGCTTCTTCACCAATGCTGCATACATCCAATTCAATTCTTGGTCGGTGACCTTTGATTCTCTCATCCTCCCGAGAATTCTTTTGCTCACCCAAGAGTGGAATATTTGGAGAATCACATTACTTATATTCCTCCTTTGGCGATTGACATCTTTTGCTATCTTCGTCCAAAACTCATCGAGCTCTCCATCTTCGACTTCCACCATTTCATTTGCATTGCTTTTGAATCCGAGCAAACTCCCTATTTCTCCATAGGTGATGACTTTTTCTTCATTCTTGAGCCGAAATTTCAGACATGGCACTTCTTCATCATCCACCACCTCTGTTATTTTCTCTAGTGTCATGAACATCTCCAAAGCCACTTCTTCTTGCATGTCTACCGTAACACCGTCGGAAAATAACTTCCAACCGATGTTCTCCAAGAGCTGGTAGATGTCATGATGGAATCCCAACTTCTCCAATACTTCATCATCAAAATCATAGTTTGCTCGCAGCCTTCCCTTCATGAACTTGAGCCTTTCTTCTTCTTCCATTGACAAGATGGTAAACCCATATTCGGAATGCTTGGGCTTGTATGGCGGTGGTGCGGATGACCTTGTCGAACGCCGTGGAGGAGGTGGCATCCCTTTGGTGAATCTCATGGAGGAGCTTCTTGGGTCTCTCATCCCACCAAGGAGCAACATGTCGCTCCTCGGTGCGGGGTTGTCTTCCTCCAGGAGACCGAGTGCCTCCGCGAAGAACTTGCCGATGCTTCAGGTGTTGATGAACGCATCCTTCTCCTCCCGGTGACGAACTTCATGAAGCCACTCATGGTGACTCTTTGCTGCACACACTAAAAAACAAACACACCGGGGGTTTCTTGCGGGTGGGAGAACAATATATCGAATAGTGGGGCAAACTAGGATTTGTGGTGAATTTTCTGAAATTTTTGGAGTTGATTTTGGTGGACGAATTTTTCAGAGCTCTAGCTTATGTTTCTGGGTGAAGAATTTGAAGAACACGAACAAGGAATTGAGTGAGGAGCATACCTGTGAAAGGGAAGCACCAGGGGACTTAAAAAGAGGCCAGGCCAGCCGGCCTAGGGCCATGGGGCCAGCCGGCCTAGGGTGTTCCTGGCCCTCCTCCACTTCGTCTTTCTCTGGTGACTTCCTGGCGCAATTTCTTGCCTCTGTCCAGTACATCTTTTATGCTTTGCACCATCCAAAATCCGTGCACCACTCCTTCCTTGTCCTTGTTGTCCACTTGCAACATTATTTCTTCACTTTGTGTTATTCACTTTGTCCCATGCTTCATCATTCTTCACATGGTGCCATCTTTGCTGAAAATTTCTTGTCCTTCCCATGCATGGCTGCTCCCTTCTTTGGATCATTTGCATGTGGTGGTAGGTAGAGAGCACAATTCCTTCCCGTGAACTCACTTTGATCAATAGATGTTAATCAAGCACATAAACCCTCTCCAAATCATGCTTAGATGTTGAATCCTCCTCTAACTTCGAAATTTCAGAATTAACTCAAAGCATGCAATGAGCTTAAATGAATAATCAGAGGGGAATCAAAACATCTTTACATTTGTAAGTCAAAAAATATTTTCTGACTACATTAATTTTGGTTGCACCAGAACCATTCACTTTCATGAATTGATAGCGAACAATCTCGAATTCAACTGTGGGTCGTGGGTTTAGGTTCTAATTTTTGCCAAAATGAGAGAAATTTTTGAAAAAGGGAACAATTAAAGTCAGGAAAATTCTAGTCCTATGATAATGAAACTGAAAATTCTCTCTATGTTTGAGCGAACCTACGCATCAAGAATTTAAATAATATAAACATAGCGCGGCTTTACTCGTGTCTTTTATCTCAACATCGCCGTACCATCTAGTCTACGGCCAGGATGCTGTGTTACCATGGGAGATCACGGCCAGATCAAGGCGTGTTGAGTTTGAGAATGATCTATCTGCTGAATAGTATGCAGCCTTGATGAACGATAATGTGGAGGACCTGACAGAGCTAAGGCTTTGGTCGCTGGAGAAGATCAAGGAAAATAAGGCTAAAGTTGATCGTGCATACAACAAGAAGGTCAAGCCTAAGGATTTCCAGGTTGGAGACTTGGTTTGGGAGGCAGTATTGCCATTGGGAACTAAAGATAAAAAGTTTGGTAAATGGTCTCCAACTTGGCATGGGCCGTACAAGGTTGATCAGGTTTTGCCTGGGAATGCATACATGCTCGAAGAATTGGACATCATCAAGTTTCCTGTTGCTGTCAATGGCCAACATCTCAAGAAGTATTTCCCGAGCATGTGGGAGAGCGAGTAACACGAGCCGATGAGACCCATCTGGCTATACTGAGAAAGGCCAACATGTTGAGTTGGCTGGTAAAAAAAATGAATGAGAGGCCAACACGTTGTGTTGGCTAGAAAAATACATATGAGAAGTAAGATAGCCGATGTGTAACCATCGACTTAAGAAGTTTTTAAACAAGTACAAGTTTCAGGTTTCATAGGCAATGTCAAATGTTCTGAATAGTTCTACTAGTTCAGGAAATCTTCTAGGGCATGGATGGCTTCTGCGCGTATGGCGTCAGCTCTTGCAATTATCGCTTCGTCATCCTTGTCATCGCCTATAACTATCTGCCGACTCAAGGTGCTGATCTCTTCAAACTCTACTTGTATCTGCTCGGTTATTTCCTGAGTTTCTTGTTTGGAGTTTGCGATGGAAGTTTCCTCGGCCTGGATGAGTTTCTTGGTGGTATGAACCTTTTCTTCGAGTTCTACTAGTTCTTTCTTCAGGAGGTCGAGTCGGTTCATGTTGGCAGACACGTCAGCTTTGATATCTAGAGTTGCCTTCTTCTGGTTGAGGGCCTTGCACTTTTGAGCAATGTCAGCTTTCAGAGAAGCTTGAGAGCGACGTGCTTCTATTCTTTGTCATGCTTTATTCACTTCTACCCGGAAGAATGGAAGATTGCTGGCTGGCCAAAGCTTGATTTGCAATGGCTCCGGGAGTTGGGATTCTATTTGCTCGAAGATGTTCTTTATATTGCTGGAATCATCAACCAGAGCAGTAATCGGAGCAGATAGTAGATCCTTGATGAAACGAAGCTGATGTGCCAAATTAGCCGATTGCTGCAAAGATGGTGCTTTTGCTCCAGGGACAGTCAGACCCATTGATGCTAGGTCAAAGGAAAGCAAACCTAAAATGTCAAAGCCCTATGGACATATCTGGAGTTAGATCAAGATGCATTTATGGAGCTATCGGCTGGTTCAGAATTGGTTTTGTAATATTACCTGTTCTGAAGAAGAAGCATTGGGCGGTTCAAGAGCAACTGTCCTGTTAGAGCTGGTGTTGACGTCAAGAACGTCGACTGTATCGGCTTGTTCCTCGTTTGCCTCTGTCAGAGTTGCAGTCATCTCATGTTGTACTGGGCTTTCTGCATTGGAGATGTCTTCAGCTGCGTCCTGGGAATAGAATTACAGTCAACCAGAGTACATGTGTACGAAATAAAGAAGAGGTTTTAGAAAGATGAGTTACCTGGTTGGTGTTGGACTCTGATGGACTTGGGGAAGCTGGTACTGGTTTCTTGATGACACGCCTTGTGATCATCTTCCTTTTCTTGGTCAAGACACGGGGGGCAACTACTGCAGAAGCTTATCTTCGCCTGGAAGCCGACTGAAGTAAGTCTGGCTGAACAGTCATTATCACTTTCTTCATTGGTGGTGATCCTTTGCAGAAGAGTACATCAGGAGCAGTTGGAAGAAAGTGGAATGGCTCCCTAGTGCTGGTCGTAGGTTCTGGACCATCTTGTTGCTGCTAACAGGGTGAGCAGGGTTAGCCAAGAGAAAGGAATAGAGGATTTGGAAGGAATAAAGTGCATAAATTCAGTACCTCTTCCTCGGGGATTACATATTCAGGATTGATTTGCTGCAGTCGAAGACCTAGAGCTTTCCTGAATACATGTGTTTTCGACATTCCCCACCATGTGCTGAAGCCGATTGATGAGGAGGTGAAGGACAGGTCGGCTGGTATTGGAATGTGGAGGTCGTCAAACATGCTGTAGCATCTTGAGCTGGTGAGACCATCAGGCAGATCGGCTCTGCTCTCCACCAAGTGGTGAATATGGAAGTGGGAAGGGACCTGTCCTAGGCCAAATTGCCGAGCAGCTATGACTGGCTGGTAAGATTCATAACCTGGCTTGATAATTCTATTGGAGGTGCTGATGCCAACAGGAAGGAAGCTAGGTCGAATCATCAAAGAATACAGATGCCGAGTGCTGTCGTCATCGGCAAAATTATCTAATTTGAAGGCAGTTGGGTTTTCAAAGGATTCAGATTCAGTAAATGGGAAATAGAGGGGATTTTCTAAGCCTTTGTAGAAGACTCTAAACCAGTTTGCTGCATCTGCTGAACTCAGTTTACTACAGGGAGACTAAATAAAGCTTGGCCATAACTAGTACATCTAATTGGTTTGCCACTCTCATCAGGGAAAAAGTTCTTGGTCAGGCCTTGGAAGTTGGGAATATGGTGCTTGTGACACCCTAGGTGTCTGCGCAATAGTTGTGTATCCATTTTATGCATCATGTGCTTGAATTGCTTGAAAAAAGATCTTTTTGTAAATATAAAAGGTTCTATGTGTAATTATGATTTTATGCAAGGTCCTTTCTGTAGTTTATTTGAATAGGATGTGCAAATATAGCTTTTGTGGAGGGTGCTTTTGCAAATTTCAGTGCATTTATTGCTTGGCAGGAAACTTTTCAAATCAGCCCAAGTTTGAAGTGAAATTTCATTGAAAAAGACAAGTTTCCTTTAAATTCAAATTTCCTTCTATGTTTTCAAATTTAGCTCTCTATTCTTTGATCAAATAAATTTTTGCACAACATCAAAGTTGTAGATCTTGAAAAACTGAACAACTTTCATGTTGGGCACTTTTTCAGTTGAGCCCTAGATTAATAGTTATCAATGTTTTACAGATAGGTCCCTGAAATTTTGGAAATTTCATTTAGGTCCCTGTCTTCTTCCTCAGCCTGCCTCTCTCCTCTTTTTCCCGCCGCCGGTGCCGTGCGCCGCCCGCCCGCCGCTCTGGGTCGCCCCCGGGCCCCCTCTTGCGTTGCGCTGGCCTCCACACGTCGCCTGGAAGGTCCCCGCCGCCACCCAAGCTGCTCCGCTGGCCTGGTGCATGCACGCCACGCCGCCTAGAACCGCCCCCACAGCCGCCACCGAAATGCCGCCGTGGAGCGCCCGCTGCAGAGCTCGCCGCCCTTCCCTATCGCACGCACGGGCACTACAAAAACCCCAGCATCCTATTCCTCTCCTCCTTTTGCTCTCTCCTCGCCCCCATGCCCCAGAACAGCGCCGCCGCCCCCCTTGAACTCCGACGAGCTCACCTCCGCCACGGAGCCGCCACCACAGACCCGCTCCACCCCAATAGCCCCCACCATCAGCCGCGCCTCGTCCTAGCGCAGCTTCCCAGCCGCTTCTCGTCACCCAAAATCCACCAGAGTTACCCCGCCGCCGTGCTCCGAGCCCGCAAGCCGCCGCTCGCCGTCGACATCCGCTTTCCCGACCACCCCAGCTTCGATTCCAAGCACCAGGAGAACCGCCTCGACCTGCTCGTCCTTTTCCCCAACCTTACCCTCGCCGCCGGCGCTTGCCGTCGCCGGTAAAGGCCGGTCAACACCCGTGCCCTCTCTCTGACCGAGGCCAAGGACCGCGTGCTTGAATTTGAAAAAGCCCAGGGGGCTGTCTGCGATGTCAGTGACTCAGGGGAATAGTGCTATAGGGGCTTGTTTGTAATAGTTTGCTGTGATCTTTGAAATTCAATATCAATTCGTGGAAAATTCGTAAAATAGCAAATCTGGATGTTTTGGAATCCTCTTGAAGAGATCTATGCAGTAGAACCATAATATGGTAGGTGTTAGTTGCAAGTTTTTGCTGTAGAATTTGATTTGTGTTATTAGTGCATAAATATTAGTTGATATTATCTTTTTCTTAACTACTGATTGAAGCCATGTCTTGCAGTGAAACTTTTATGGAAGTTTGTTCTTGTAACACTAGTTTTGCTATAAAAATTTCGTGGTCACTTCTCATGTGTAGCTATTTATTTGATTTAATCCTTGTTTAGTAAACTTTATTTATGATAAATAGTTTATGCTGATGATAAATCATGAAAATATTTCAGAATGATCTATTTTGATAGTTTAGCTTGTACATGAAGTTTAAGCCCTAGTTCATGACTAGAACAGGAGCTAAAAATGAATCTTGCTAATCTGTTGTTCTGTTTTGTTTATTTTCTCATAATTATTTATTTATTGATAAAATCATGAAAAATTCACAGTAGTTAAACATTCCCTGTGTAGGCCTGTTGTTAAATTTTTAGCTTCGTTTTTGCTCTGGTCTGACCTGTATAATTCAAGCTTGTTCTAGGTGTTGTCTGAATGAATGAATTGTTGTGATTAAATGGCTACATGTCTTGGCATGATTTTTACAGGATAGCTTAACTATTTATGTTCTATTTAGGGTAATTTTTGCTAAATTTATTTTTGTTTGTGCTTTGAGTTGTTTATTTATTAGAAAACCATGACTTACTTGTTATAGAAAATCACCCCCACTTGTTTATGAAGTTAGTAAACTTCATTTGTGCTGTTGATCATGATGCCTTGTGTAGTTAGATTTGTTGAGTTACTACTCTATAAACGATTGACCATGTGTGTTTATAATATTGTTCTTGCATTACATATAGATACGACTGCTTTATCGGACGGGACGTACGAGCTGATCCCGGATTCCGAAGAAGGTGATCTCGAAGCTCAAGTGAACACTGCTATACTAACTGAAGCCCCGGACCAAAGTTCGGAAGAGCCTAGAGCTGAAATAGTTACTGACTACCAAGAAGGCAAGCCCCGGACATAACTTATATTTCAATTTAATACCTTTTACTGTTATTATTTATTTGTGGATTTACAGTTCTTAGGATTTGAATTGAAACCCTAGATGCATGATTCTAGGAACCTATGTACTGAATACTAGACCTGAGTTCGACTACTTGCTAAGCTTATAGGACCGGTAAAAGTCGAGTGATTGCCTGTCACTCGCGAGCTTTATAGGAATTGCTTGTTTACTTTCTGTTATCAATATAAGGACGACGGATGGGGTCGTGTTCAATATCATGACCTTTGGTGAGACCCCGTCTGCGTTAATGAACTTGCTAAGGTCGCAGTGTGTGGTAGCGGTGGTTAAGTTTTTGAAAGTACTAGCCACATGCCGTAAATATGGTACGTGGCAAGCCTAGTAGCTGATTGGACCGGGGAGTGGATATACCTAACACTCTCTCTTAGGGATAGGTTTTATTTTATGTCGTGCAACACTACGACTATGAGGGACGAGGTATAGAGTGCCCTATGGGACGAGAGAATGTGCCCTGTGGGACGAGGGGGAGCCCTATAGTCGGGGAGAGTGTTCCTATCCACAAGCCGGAAAGAAAGGTCAATGGTTGTTTGGGAACGACCCGACGGTGTTTCCAAACGTGTGTGTTAGGTCTTCCTGGCCAGGTAAAGAAATTCGATTCGAATCGTCTGCTTCTCACAGTTTGGGACTGCTTGACCCCTTTGCCACACAGAGTAATAAGAGCAACAATATTATTTATCAATCTTGATGTTTGCTTAGTTTTCTACCATGATTGGATAGTAGTTGCTTACATAGAATGGTTAATCAATTAGAATGTTGAAAGCTAAAACTTAAAAGTAAGGACCTACTCTTTATTGTTTTTCAGCAAAAAGGAAAACCAGAGCCTCACAAACCTTGCATAGTCTAGCTAAAGAGGTCTACTTAGACCCGTTGACGGTTAAGTCTTGCTGTGTATTAGAATACTTAGCCTTGCTGTTGAAAACCTTTTCAGTTATGAGTTTTGAGGAGCAAATCGCTAGCTTGACCTATCCTTGCTCGTTGCCTCCTGGCTGGTCCGTAGAGTGGGACACGTCTTCGACCGGCAATGACTATGACGAGTGATACCAGGCTTGGACTAGCCTGGTATCCTTTTGCGACATGTTGTAGCCATCGTGTTTTATCTTCCGTTGTTAAACTCTGAAGTTTTATACTTAAGGCTTGTATAACTGTTTTACTTAAGTTGGTTTTTTTAATAAAGGTTTGAACTGGTTTGTAATCAGTACTTTGCCTGTGTTGTAAAATTATGGTTGTAATATCTCTGGACTCGCCTTCGTGCGGGGTATGCTTGTTGGATCCGAGAACCGGTGGTTGTATCGGGACGTTACCCGACAGACCAAGAATTGTTCCGTTTGAAGTGCGTTCGAGCCGGTGTTGCCTTTTTGGTGATGGCCTGCGCACTTGAGCCGGGATAATTCAGGTGGTTCTTCCACAGATGGTATCAGAGCTACAAATGTACACCAGAGGTGTTGGAACCTTAAAAATTGATTTCCGTTTAAAATTGGAACAACAAAGAATTTCAGAAAACTACGTCGGATTCGTTAAGGGTTGTGCATAGAACGTAAAGTCCTAGGGAATTTACGGGAATTCCTAGGTGGTTATTTATGTATGGTTTATGTTATCTGACTTCCAGCACTTTACATTTTGTTAAACCATACTCACAAGCAACTCTTAATTCCTGTAACGACGCACCTACGTTGAGGTAAGAAGGTAAGGATCCTCAGTCAGCAGTCTGAGTCTGACCTTCCCGTCGGTGATGCGAGCCGAACGCTACCCTCAAGCAGTGGCTTACTTGAGGTGCTCCCAATATACCAATGATTAGTTGACTATATAGGAAGTAAAGTGTACTCAGTCAGCTGAAGAAGTCTGACCTTCCCATCGGCGATGCGAACCGAACGCTGCGCTCAAGCAGTGGCCTACTTGAGCTGCTGTCAATATATCGATCTCGGTCGACTATATTGGGAGTAAAGGAACTCGTGAATACGCCACTGAGTCGCGTATGTTAACGTTGGCCATACGGCGGAAATTGTATGGCTGCCGCTTCTATAGTGAGCGGTAATGTTTGGGGACACTTTCATGAGTGCTGGCATGAAAGGTTCAATGGATATATATATATGTTCTGTCAATCTTCTATAGGAACACTAACCGCGATTCAATAAGTTAAGAACGGTTAGATTTTACCGACTAGCTATATAGGGAGAGCCGTACTTATGTTATGCCACCATGCTAACCACGTAAGTCCAACGATAGTTGGCAATTGTTTATCTTGTGAGGACGGTCAGGACGTGCATGCATATCTGGTTGATGTTTGAATTGGTTCCTAGTATTTGAAGTTGTTACATAAGCTTTTTAAGGAATTTCTAGTATGAATCCTCATAGATAAGTGTTAGTGTGCTTAAATCATAAGCGAGTTAAATTTTGATTCTAGGAGCATGCTTGTTCTAATGCTTAGACTTTCTTGGATGAAAAAGCTGGTTTTGAGTCGTGCCTTCATCCTAAGCCCCATTTTGTTGTTATAAGGATCTTTTCATTCCTTAGAATCTCAAATGATGAACCAGTACCAATTGTGGTTTATTATTTTCTGAGTTTGGAACCATATCATCTTTGGAATCAGAATCATATTTTTTCCACTTTCTTCTTAAAAAGCTTTATTTGAGAAGGTCTTTTGTAGTTAGTGGCTTTGGATCTTATACGAACCTTACCATTGATCTTAGCTTGTTAATCAATCCAACCCTTGATCAATGCCTTGAATCTATTCCTATCAAAATCATTATTCCTTTTCCTTCATGGCTCCCTGGTTAAGCCATGATGTTTGTTAACAAAAACCCCATCAATAGTCATTCTATTCCGCTTGGTGTTATGCCTAATCTTGCGGGATATTTTGATTTCTACGTTTGAATCCTATATTTTCATTCTTGCTCACTCAATTTTTGGATAAAATTAAAAAGGTTTATGGTAATAATAAAATTTTGAAATACAGTTCTTGATGCAATAATCATGCATCACATCATTTCATGTCATTCGTCAATGCATAGTGTTGCATCATGATCGGGAATCTGTAGACTGACTATTGGGTATGTGTTTGAGTACCACTTCGTGGGTTGTCTTCAGTTCCTATCTTATCGTTGCTGGCACTATTAGGTTGCCACTCTTGTTTTCTCTTGTGGTGGAGTTTAGTCATATAACCTTGATGCCGCGACGAAACCTAGACTCTCGTGTGTGCTGCAGCCACATGATTGAGCCACTAGGAGCGCGCTGGTGTCTAGTATATGTGACGTAATTCACTGCAATCTCCTTCTATACAACCTTACTAGTGTCCCAACTAGTAATACTTACTGAAGGGTATAGGGTTAACACGAGGTTAGTCACGAGGGAACGGTCATAAGGCGCGTGTTGCATTGTGTACCTCATAAACTCATGTGTGTATGAATCATACTTTATGCATCTCACACGTGTGTCAAACACGAGCATCGCCATTCTTGCATCATGGTGTATGCATCATTAAATCAGCATCATGACAATTGCGTTGCGTCATATGCACCATTTCAGTTGCGCAGGGAACAATCCATCATTGCATTGCCCCATCATTGCAATCCTGCATCTTATGGGTGCATCATTATCATGGTTTCGAGCATTTCCACTTGGAGTTGGAAGATTTTGTCATTACCCCTTGATGGCATTGGCATACATAAGCATATTTTGCCACTAGCATCCTGCAACTCAGTCCGATAATAAAATCCTGAGCAAGGATGTTCCAAAAATCTTCTCCTAAACCATTCTTTGTGTATCCTCAAGTGTTCTCACAAATCTTGTGCTGAATCTCACCGACATCCGTTTTCTTCATGTGGTGATCTCAGCATTGTGAGAACTGGCCACCTTGCATCATTGTCGTTCCTCGTTCCTTCTGATGTTTTCTTTTTGGATCTGAAAATCTTATATGGCTTACCTATCCGACCGCGTTGAAAAGCCGTGCAAGAATAAAGTTCGGGCATTTGCTTAAAAGCATCATCGTCATCAGGAGGTGTCCCTAGCTGCATACAAAGAGGAAGTTCCTTTCACCTTAGTAGGAAATTCTGGTTTTGGACTACATGTGTAACCTTGAGTTCCCTAAACCACCTTGTTTATTTTGGGCTAGAAACTCTTGTATGCAATGCTGTTTACAACTATTTGTGTGTATGAGGTTTCTGTGGGTCCTCCTGAAATAGAAGTTGTCATACTGCTAAAGATGTCTCCACTTTATTCTGTTTCTTAGGTGAATAATGGAGTATGCAGTGGGAAGTAGTAGGAAGGACCCTGGTTAGGGGCACATCAACCTTCTACCCTCCAACGTCGTGATAACCGAAGCACCAATGAAGTAATTTGAGCCTTGCCACTGTTGTAAGACGTACGACCACCCTTGTCTACGAAGCAGCTCCAGCAAAAAGAAAAGTGATCACAGCAAAGTATCCAAAGGATATGCTAACCCCATACTGGAAATAAATGGGAAGAAAGAGAAGGCACCGACTGGACTCTCCGGTGTGCAGCCACCGAGATATCGTTTGATGCCAAACGCAGCTCCTAAGGCCCCACCGAGAAATGCTCCATCAGGCAAATGGATTCTTAGGCCACCCCAGCAGCAAGGAGCAACTAGATTCTCAACACCACAGCAACAGCAACATTCTGGTCCAAGGACAAATGATCGACCGTTCAGTCGCAGGAATAGTTACAACCGTTGTTTCAATTGCGGGAGTACCTTCCACTTTGCTAAAAATTGTCCAGAACCCAAGAAATCTTATTCGAGTCAGAACTTCAACCAGAACACTAACCAGAACAATCAAGGCAAGGGCAAGAAGCAAGGCATGCAAGGGAAGATCAACTTTATTACTCTTGCTAAACTTTTGGAGCAACAAAATTCTCCCGACTTCCTTAATCTAGGTACTTAGCCTCCCGGTCCTTTCCTATTCTCGAATCTCGGGGCGAGATTCCTTTTTAGGGGGGAAGGCTGTGACACCCTAGGTGTCTGCGCAATAGTTGTGTATCCATTTTATGCATCATGTGCTTGAATTGCTTGAAAAAGGATCTTTTTGTAAATATAAAAGGTTCTATGTGTAATTATGATTTTATGCAAGATCCTTTCTGTAGTTTATTTGAATAGGATGTGCAAATATAGCTTTTGTGGAGGGTGCTTTTGCAAATTTCAGTGCATTTATTGCTTGGCAGGAAACTTTTCAAATCAGCCCAAGTTTGAAGTGAAATTTCATTGAAAAAGACAAGTTTCCTTTAAATTCAAATTCCCTTCTATGTTTTCAAATTTAGCTCTCTATTCTTTGATCAAATAAATTTTTGCACAACATCAAAGTTGTAGATCTTGAAAAACTGAACAACTTTCATGTTGGACACTTTTTCAGTTGAGCCCTAGATTAATAGTTATCAATGTTTTACAGATAGATCCCTGAAATTTTGGAAATTTCGTTTAGGTCCCTGATTTCTTCCTCAGCCTGCCTCTCTCCTCTGTTTCCCGCCGCCGGTGCCGTGCGCCGCCCGCCCGCCGCTCTGGGTCGCCCCCGGGCCCCCTCTTGCGTTGCGCTGGCCTCCACACGTCGCCTGGAAGGTCCCCGCCGCCACCCAAGCTGCTCCGCTGGCCTGGTGCATGCACGCCACGCCGCCCAGAACCGCCCCCACGGCAACCACCGCAACGCCGCCGTGGAGCGCCCGCTGCAGAGCTCGCCGCCCTTCCCTATCGCACGCACGGGCACTACAAAAACCCCAGCGTCCTATTCCTCTCCTCCTTTTGCTCTCTCCTCGCCCCCACGCCCCAGAATAGCGCCGCCGCCCCGCTTGAACTCCGACGAGCTCACCTCCGCCGTGGAGCCGCCACCACAGACCCGCTCCACCCCAATAGCCCCCACCATTAGCCGCGCCTCGTCCTAGCGCAGCTTCCCAGCCGCTTCTCGTCGCCCAAAACCCACCGGAGTTACCCCGCCGCCGTGCTCTGAGCCCGCAAGCCGCCGCTCGCCGTCGACATCCGCTTTCCCGACCACCCTAGCTTCGATTCCAAGCACCAGGAGAACCGCCTCGACCTGCTCGTCCTTTTCACCAACCCTACCCTCGCCGCCGGTGCTCGCCGTCGCCGGTAAAGGCCGGACAACACCCATGCCCTCTCTCTGACCGAGGCCAAGGACCGCGTGCTTGAATTTGAAAAAGCCCAGGGGGCTGTCTGCGATGTCAGTGACTCAGGGGAATAGTGCTATAGGGGCTTGTTTGTAATAGTTTGCTGTGATCTTTGAAATTCAATATCAATTCGTGGAAAATTCGTAAAATAGCAAATCTAGATGTTTTGGAATCCTCTTGAAGAGATCTATGCAGTAGAACCATAATATGGTAGGTGTTAGTTGCAAGTTTTTGCTGTAGAATTTGATTTGTGTTATTAGTACATAAATATTAGTTGATTTTATCTTTTTCTTAACTACTGATTGAAGCCATGTCTTGCAATGAAACTTTTATGGTAGTTTGTTCTTGTAACACTAGTTTTTCTATTAAAATTTCGTGGTCAGTTCTCATGTGTATCTATTTATTTGATTTAATCTTTGTTTAGTAAACTTTATTTATGATAAATAGTTTATGCTCATGATAAATCATGAAAATATTTCAGAATGATCTATTTTGATAGTTTAGTTTGTACATGAAGTTTGAGCCCTAGTTCATGAAAAGAACAGGAGCTAAAAATGAATCTTGCTAATCTGTTGTTCTGTTTTGTTTATTTTCTCATAATTATTTTTTTGTCTTTAAAATCATTAAAAATTCACAGTAGTTAAACCATCCCTGTGTAGGCCTGTTGTTAAATTTTTAGCTTCTTTTTTGCTCTGGTCTGACCTGTATAATTCAAGCTTGTTCTAGGTGTTGTCTGAATGAATGAACTGTTGTGATTAAATGGCTACATGTCTTGGCATGATTTTTACAGGGTAGCTTAATCTGTTTATGTTCTGTTTAGGGTAATTTTTGCTAAATTTATTTCTGTTTGTGCTTTGAGTTGTTTATTTATTAGAAAACCATGACTTACTTGTTATAGAAAATCACCCCCACTTGTTTATGAAGTTAGTAAACTTCATCTGTGCTGTTGATCATGATGCCTTGTGTAGTTAGATTTGTTGAGTTACTACTCTATAAATGATTGCCCATGTGTGTTTATAATACTGTTCTTGCATTACATATAGATACGACTGCTTTATCGGACGGGACGTACGAGCTGATCCCGGATTCCGAAGAAGGTGATCTCGAAGCTCAAGTGAACACTGCTATACTAACTGAAGCCCCGGACCAAAGTTTGGAAGAGCCTAGAGCTGAAATAGTTACTGACTACCAAGAAGGCAAGCCCCGGACATAACCTATATTTCAAATTAATACCTTTTACTATTATTATTTATTTGTGCATTTACAGTTCTTAGGATTTGAATTGAAACCCTAGATGCATGATCCTAGGAACCTATGTACTGAACACTAGACCTGAGTTCGACTACTTGCTAAGCTTATAGGACCGGTAAAAGTCGAGTGATTGCCTGTCACTCGCGAGCTTTATAGGAATTTATTGTTTACTTTCTGTTATCAATATAAGGACGACGGACGGGGTCGTGTTCGATATCATGACCTTTGGTGAGACCCCGTCTGCGTTAATGAACTTGCTAAGGTCGCAGTGTGTGGTAGCGGTGGTTAAGTTTTTGAAAGTACTAGCCACATGCCGTAAATATGGTACGCGGCAAGCCTAGTAGCCGATTGGACCGGGGAGTGGATATACCTGACACTCTCTCTTAGGGATAGGTTTTATTTTATGTCGTGCAACACTACGACTATGAGGGACGAGGTATAGAGTGCCCTATGGGATGAGAGAATGTGCCCTGTGGGACGAGGGGGAGCCCTATAGTCAGGGAGAGTGTTCCTATCCACAAGCCGGAAAGAAAGGTCAACGGTTGTTTGGGAACGACCCGACGGTGTTTCCAAATGTGTGTGTTAGGTCTGCCTGGCCAGGTTAAGAAATTTGATTCGAATCGTCTGCTTCTCACAGTTTGGGACTGCTTGATCCCTTTCCCACACAGAGTAATAAGAGCAACAATATTATTTATCAATCTTGATGTTTGCTTAGTTTTCTACCATGATTGGATAGCAGTTGCTTACATAGAATGGTTAATCAATTAGAATCTTGAAAGCTAAAACTTAAAAGTAAGGACCTACTCTTTATTGTTTTTCAGCAAAAAGGAAAACCAGAGCCTCACAAACCTTGCATAGTCTAGCCAAAGAGGGCTACTTAGACCCGTTGACGGTTAAGTCTTGCTGAGTATTAGAATACTAAGCCTTGCTGTTGAAAACCTTTTCAGGTATGAGTTTTGAGGAGCAAATCGCTAGCTTGACCTATCCTTGCTCGTTGCCTCCTGGCTGGTCCGTAGAGTGGGACACGTCTTCGACCGGCAATGACTATGACGAGTGATACCAGGCTTGGACTAGCCTGGTATCCTTTTGCGACATGTTGTAGCCATCGTGTTTTATCTTCCGTTGTTAAACTCTGAAGTTTTATACTTAAGGCTTGTATAACTGTTTTACTTAAGTTGGTTTTTGTAATAATGGTTTGAACTGGTTTGTAATCAGTACTTTGCCTGTGTTGTAAAATTATGGTTGTAATATCTCTGGACTCGCCTTCGTGCGGGGTATGCTTGTTGGATCCGAGAACCAGTGGTTGTATCGGCACGTTACCCGACAGACCAAGAATTGTTCCGTTTGAAGTGCGTTCGAGCCGGTGTTGCCTTTTTGGTGATGGCCTGCGCACTTGAGCCGGGATAATTCAGGTGGTTCTGCCATAGTGCTGGAAGTACAGTTGTGCCCACAACTGAATAAACCACCAACGGCCTCCAGTTCTCAGTTTCTTGTGGTTAAGTAGGTTAGATGTCATCAAATGGAGATATCTGTAGGTTTCTCCAAGGAAGAGTTTGCCTAGGGCGGTGTGATTGCCATGGGCCAGGTGATAGGCCAAGGGGAGATAGTTCTTAGTTGGAGCTAAAGAAGGACCACAGAAGATGAAGTGTTCTAGCCAAAAATTTAAGAAGGTTGTGTGTTCCTTCTCAGTCACTAGACCTTTTGTTTTCATATGCTGACTCATGTAAGTGCCCCAGTTTGTGCAGTTAACCTTGGAAGAAAGTTTGAAGGGGACTTCTGCCATTTTGTGAGCAGCAGAATTAGGAGAGCTAATGTCTAGGCCAGTGATCATGGTGACATCCAGCAGAGTAGGGGTCATGGGTCCATGACCAAAGAGGAAACAATTCAGAGCATCAGACCAGAAATAGCCGATGGTTTTCAGAAGATTTTCATCTTTGTCAAGGGGTGACAGTGATAAACTAAGTGCATCGGCTATGTTCAAATCCTGCCATAAGGGCATATGAGCTTTTGCTACTCTGTTGTACCATGTAATCCAGCTCTCAGGGGGATTAGGCCAGGCCCTCAAGCAGTCGGCCCAGAGGTCCAGATCGATGTTTTGACTCACAAAAGGGATCCTATTTGCTTCACAAGAGATCAAATCTGTGGGGTTTTCATGGGTTTGTGGCCAAGACAGAAAGATTTTGGATTGGAGGGATGCGGCAGAAGGATGTCTGACACCTGAAGTTTAGAAATTCAGAAGTATGCGTATGGTGTCATGTTTTAGAGTTTTAGTTTCAGAAGCTTAGTAAGCTGAAGAAAACTAAAGGATTAGGCCGAATATTACCTTCAGGCCGCAGATTGCCATATCATCGATTGCAGAGCTTGTCGTCTGAGCTGCAGAATCTGCCATGGTTCAGATCTGTTGACTTAGGGTTTGATTGTTGTAGGCTCTGATTCGAATTCCGGATGATTGGAGAGTTCTTGCTCGGATTTGTAGAGCTTGGTTTTCAAATTACGCTCGAATTTGAGAGTTCATCGAGTTCGGTTCAAGCTGGAAGTGATACTCTACTCTTGTGCGGGTTGCTTCTAGTTTGAATTTCATCGGCTCTTGGATATTTATAAAAGCCTGATGCGTTGCCATCGGCTTTTTGGAAAGTAAATAGATGTACGGAATTGAAGGAAATTCGATTTCATTAAAGGAAAGTTCATTACAAGGAAAGCCGAATTTTACAAAGGAATTAATCCTTCGGCTTTGTGATCCTACCGCTACGATGCTATCTACTGCTCATAGGTACCTAGTACCTACGACGCTTGGGGCTTCGGGCCGGCACATCCCCGCTGCCATCGTCGTCGCTGTCATCGTCGTCGTCGTCATCGCTGCTGAAGGCGCTGCTTCCGCCTTCAGACCCGGAGTCGCTCCAGCCGTCGCCGTCGCCGCTGTTCTCTTCCTCGCTGTCCTCCTCGGAGGACCCGAGGAACCGGAAGGGCTTTCCGCCCATTGGCTCGTCGTCGTCGGAGGGGGAGTCGATCTCCTCTTCCGAGGAGGAGTCGACTCCGTCCAAAGAGGGGTCTTCTTCCTTGCCGCTCTCCAACTCCTCCTGGAACAGGAGCCGGAGGTCTTCTCCTTCAGTCATGGGCTAGTCCTCCTCAGAGACGACCCCGTAGTCAAACTCCTCTGCATCCCAGTGCAGAGGAGCCAGTGCCTCGTAGGCTGCTGTTGGGTCACATTCGGGAGTCGGCTCTCGGCTCTCTGAAATAGGATCGATGGAGGAGGCGGAAAGGGAAGAAGAAGAAGAGGGGGAAGAGGAAGAAGAAGAATCTGCAAAGGAGTTGGAGCCAGAGGAAGAAGAGATTGCCATTGTTGGAGGATTGGGGTTTCTGCGCTACTGGCTTTGGGAGGAAGAAGGAGTCTTACTGTGAAGAAGAGCCGATTCGGGGTGAGATTAAATAGTGAAAAGATGGGAGTCGGATCGACAGTTTCACGTTCTACGAGGAGCCAGTTGCAGAGACGTTGTGTCTTCCTTGGTGGTTGCAGCAGTTTTAATGAGCATTAACGGGAAGATGAAGCGACGGAGTGGTTTTGGAACTATCATTGCCAAAACCAGGGGGGCATGTGTTATCGCCATAAATTAACAGCATTAATTTATGGACCGAAAGCAAGATGGGTTTAAAGCAGAAGATTAAGAAGGCTTGTAAATCGGCTCCTGCGTGAGCATTTGGGTCACATGGGCCATGTATCTGAGATTTAGTTCAAGATTATAGATAGAGTCCGATCGGGACAAGATTAGTTTAGATTGTTTCCCAAGTCTTCGGACTATAAATATGTACCCTATGTTATTCATGAAAAGAGAGAACGTCATCACGTCTCACAAACAACAATCTCGGCGCATCGCCACCCCTAATCCTAGGGTTTCATCCAAGTAAGAGCCATGCTGCCCTGATCTACTAAACGCCTTGTTCTTGCTTTTACCTTGGTATTAATCGTACTGAAGTATTTTTGATGGCGAGTAATGCTAGTTATCCTGATGTTCGTAGCATGGCTTTTAGTAGATCCGTTGTGCTTCGTTGCTTATCATCTACGAATATCATGTTGTCTCTATGCAGTCACGTTTCAATCTTATGCTAGTTCTTGTCGCATAGAATTAGCTGCACAGAGACAACGTTCTACTTCTTTTCTGTTTAGTAGATCTGATCTGTTATGGTTTGCTCTTATCTCTAAGAGTTGGCGTAATATCTGCTAGGTTAGGCCTTGCAAACGGGTTGGATGATCCGGTGGTGTAGTAGATGCTTTATCTTAGCCTTAATAGGGATTGTTCCGGGGATCGGCTCTTGCTAGTTCTTAGGCCTCTGTTTTGGGTTTTGGTTTAGTTATCTATTACGTTCATTACGCCCAGTCACGTGTAGGATGTTCCAATCTAGCAGCGAAGCTTTTACCATCGTGGGTTGGATTGACTAGATTTAATTGAAGCAGCTTTACAGTTATTTGCTTTATTCATCAATATCTGGATAAAGTGCAGATCCAATCTGACACCGGGACTCGATCGGCTCTTTAAAGCCGATGCAAGAGTCCTCCCTGGGAGCCGAACACGGCTCGGACTTATGTTTACACGTGTCTTTGTACGCAGGAAACTGTTTGGAGCACGTTCGCACCCTCCTGATCGGGTATAGGTCAGGTGGCACGCCCGGTTTTCCACGGAACCTCCGGGCGCGTGACGGAATTGCGGGCCATCGACGAGGGAGCAGTGCCTGCCAGTGCCCCGGTGACCTCCCGGCTCTTCGTGTTGCCTGTCGCTGCTCGCCGGTGGGTTTCGACTGACAACAGGAGCATCAAGTTCATACTGTCCCTTAATCGACCCAAGTCCAAAAATGCGACAATCAAGTTAAGACAACATGGTGTAACGACGAGACAAGGCATCAGCAATAACATTATCTTTCCCTTTCTTGTGTTTAATGATGTATGGAAAAGATTCAATAAATTCAACCCACTTGGCATGTCTATGGTTCAGTTTATTTTGCATGCGAAGGTACTTAAGTGATTCATGATCAGAATGAATAATGAATTCGTTAGGCCATAAATAATGTTGCCACGTCTCTAGAGAACGAACAAGAGCATAAAATTCTTTATCATACGTGGAATAATTCAGAGTAGGCCCATTCAATTTCTCACTAAAATAAGCAACAGGTTTATCTCCTTGCATCAACAAGCCACCAATGCCAACGCCACTGGCATCACATTCAAGTTCAAAAGTCTTACCAAAGTTAGGAAGTTGCAGCAAAGGCGCCGAAGTAAGCCGCGCTTTCAAAGTATCAAAAGCTTGATCTTGTGCTGGGCCCCAATGGAAAGAAACACCTTTCTTTGTCAACTCATGTAGTGGAGTGGCAATGGTTCTGAAATCTCTCACAAAACGCCGATAGAACCCTGCAAGACCAAGAAAACTTCGCACCTGTGTAATAGTCTGAGGGGTAGGCCAGCTCCTAATGGCATCAATCTTTGCACCATCCACTTCAATGCCCTGAGGAGTCACAACATAGCCAAGAAAAGCAATTCGATCGGTGCAAAAAATGCACTTCTCAAGGTTAGCATACAAGCTCGCCGCTCTCAAGGCGTCAAAAACAGCACGTAGATGATCCAAATGTTCCTCATGTGACTTGCTATATATCAAGATATCATCAAAATAAACCACCACAAATTTACCAATAAAAGCATGTAAAACCTGATTCATCAAACGCATGAAAGTGCTAGGTGCATTAGTTAAACCAAAAGGCATCACTAACCACTCATATAAACCAAATTTTGCCATAAAAGCAGTTTTCCATTCATCACCCAACTTCATGCGAATCTGGTGGTATCCACTACGCAAATCAATCTTTGTAAAAATTATAGCGCCACTTAACTCATCAAGCATATCATCTAACCGAGGTATAGGATGACGGTATCGAATAGTTATGTTGTTAATGGCTCTACAATCTACACACATGCGCCATGTACCATTTTCTTAGGAACCAAAAGCACAGGTACAGAACAAGGACTAAGGCTCTCACGCACATACCCACGGTCCAAAAGCTCTTGGACTTGTCACTGAATCCCTTTAGTCTCCTCGGGATTGGTCCTGAATGCTGCTCGGTTGGGCAAAGACGCTCCCGGAATCAAATCAATTTGGTGCTCAATACCTCTCAAAGGTGGCAACCCCGGTGGGAGTTCATTTGGAAACACATCCTCATACGCCTGCAAAATGTCAGCGACCGCAGGAGGCAAAGTGCTAGCTATATCACGAATAGGAAATAAAGCATTCTTATATATCAAAGCATAGCACACAGTAGAAACATCCATATCATATAGATTAGATTTGGTTACAAGCATATTATGATTTTTCAATTTAATAGCGGGCTGGGTTGCAACTGGGGCAGCAACATTAGGTGAAGCAAGTCGTTCTTTATCAGCTTGTACAATTTCAGCAGGGGTCATTGGGTGCAAAGTGATTTTCTGGCCCTTAAACAAAAGTGTGTATGTGTTACTTCTACCATGGTGGACAACATCATTATCAAATTCCCACGAACGACCCAACAAAAGCGAACATGCGTCCATGGGTACCACATCACAATCTGCATAATTAGAATATGGACCAAGAGAAAAATGCACCCGTGCAGTTTGATTTACCTTAACCTTACCCGAGTCGTTTAGCCACTGAACATGGTCAGGATGTTTATGAGGATGTGTGGCTAAACCCAACTTCTGGACCAAATAAGCACTAACCAGGTTGTTGCAGCTGCCTCCATCAATGATGACACGTGCACGCCGATCATTGATCACAAATAAAATCTGGAACAAATTATGGCGTTGCATCTTGTCTGCTTGTCCCAATTGTGTACTGAGGACACGGTGGACAATACAAATCCGCTGAGAGCCCGCATCACCCGCACTCAACGAAAGACCCTCATTAGAAGGTGGGTCATCCTCAGTGTCGGCCTCAGCATCCGAAGTACTGATGTAGCCACCATCATCAGTGGCAATGTATGTCTGCTTGCTTGGGTATTTTCGAATCACATGGCCAAAGCCCTGACAATGATGGCACTGAATGCCAGAGGAAGAGCGCGCTGCTGGTGAGGCACTCTTGGTCGGTTCTTGCACACGAGACTTACCATCGGCGGGCGTGGTCGCTGGAGCTGGTGACACAACTGTGGAAGCACCTTTGGGAGTAAAAGACTTGGGCATGTTGGATCTGTTGGAGGTGCTCCTGCTCTGAGGTGGTTGCTGCTGTTTGTTGTCGTCCCTGCAATCTTTTTCTGCAAGCATAGCAAGCTGGAACAATTGGTTGGTGGTAGTAAAAGATTTATAGTCAACAATGTCCTGAATTTCACGTTTCAACCCACCATAAAAGCAACACACTTTATCCTCAGCATCCTCAACTACACCACATCGAACCATGCCCTTTTGAAGCTCTGCATAATACTCCTGAACAGACATATCACCCTGATCTAAACATTGTAATTTCTTACGCATATCACGCTTATAAGATGCAGGAACAAAACGATCACGCATTGCTATCTTAAGCGCGTCCCATGAATCAGGTTGTATATTCACTAGTGGCTTGTCTAACCCTGTCTTGGTCAGGAACAAGATGGCAAGCAAATTTTTGTTCAACAGTCATCTCCCAATCTAAGTATTCCTCTGCATCATAACGACCATGAAAAGAAGGTATGGTAAATTAAGTAGGATTTCTGCTCTGCCCTCCGCATCTGGCGCCGACGCTGCCTGCCGCGCTCGTCTCACCGGCTCCAGCGCCGCTCCGCGACAACGTGCGAAGGCCGCCACGCTCCCTTTTTCCACTCGCTTTTGACTGCCCGCGCTCGCCCAACCCTAGCACCGTGCGATGCGTGCCGCATGTACCCAAGCCGTGGCCAAGCCCCCGGCACCCATCCTCGGCGTCCGTGCCGTGTCGACGCCCCCAAACCCTAGTGGACCCCTATAAAACCTGCCATAGCCACCAATCGGACCCTAGCCACGGGTTCTTTTCCCTAAGCCGCTGCCGCCAGCCACGATATCAAGGAGGGGAAGCGCAAGGAGGGAGAAGGAGAAGGAGCTGAGGAAGAGGTCTAGCGTCATCTCCGGAGGAATCACCGTCGAGCCGGCACCCCAATCGACAAATCGACGCCCCCGCTTGGCCCTGCTCTGCTGCAGCTCGTCACGGCTGCACCTCGACTCGGCGCCGCCCTCATCTTCCCCACGCCGCCAGTAGGCGCCACCGGCCCAACATGCCTCCCCTGTGCTGTCAGCCTAAGTGCCAATAAGCCTTCCTAGCTGAGCCCGTAGGATAGCCCATCCCCGATCTTCTGCAGGAGCATGACGAGCGCCGCCGCCTTGGTCATGCCCGGCGCTCGCACACACGCGTGCACCCGAACACCCCACGGCCCCGCCGCTCCACGACCCCCTGGGCACCACGTCGCGGGAACGCAGTTGTCGCCCCCGCACGTGAAGGCCGCGCCTTTCTGGCCGCCCACGCGTAGGGCATCTTGCCGCGCGTGTCCTCTTTGTGCCAGCGCATGATGCCGCGCGCGCTGAGCCGCCAAGCCCTTGGGCAATCAAGCAACACCACAGCAAGCAGCGTGTCACCACTGCCTCGAACCTGTCTTGCCAGGTCTGCACGCACACGAAGGACCGCGTGGTGGGGGCAAAGGCCAAGCCTTTGGGCCAGGGCGAGGTAAACAAACCCCATCGCTGCCGCCGTCATGCCGTGGCCATGTCCATGCCGTGACGCTGCGGATGCGCCGTGCCCTGAAGTGTTGGGGGTCCTACTGCACACGCCCCTCCGCTCGGTACGCGTACACCGAGCCGCATCCTGGGGCCATGCTTGTCTGTGGCCGCACCTCCACTCTGCCAGGTCCCGACCTCACCACCGCCTACGTGTCGTGGCCACGCCACGCCGCGCCGTGCAACGTCGTCACATTCGCAACGTGTCCCGGTCATGCCGCGCGCGCACGCGATCCTGGCCGCCAACATGCCATGGCCGGACTGCTGCCGTCGACCTGCCAAGACCCTACCTCTTAACGCCGGCCACGCCACTGCCTTGGCATTCCAAGCGCCGCGTGCACGAGCCCACACTCCGGCCAAGGGGCCCTAAAGGCCATGCCTTTTAGCTACATGTCAGCAAACCCTGTGAACCCCGGTGAACGTCATGCCTCATCATTGCCGCCTTGGGCGATGTCGTGGCATGGCGAGTGTGCACGCGCACCATGGCCTACACGCATGCGCTCCGACCCGGCGAGCCGAGAAGCCCCGCCGCCACCTTGAGCCCCATCGTGCTCCAGAGCTGCCTGGACTCACGCGCAGACACATTTAGAATCGAGCCCAAACCTTGACTCCACCTCGGACCTCTTCTTGCCCTGCCGGCGACCCGACCTGCTGCCTTGGCCCTCGTTCTGCCGTCGCTACGCCGTCAATCGGAAGGGGAGCCGGGCTTCGCCAAGAAGACATGGATGCGCCGCCAGACCTCTTTGCCATCTCGCCGTGCCCCGCCGCTCTACCGCTACTCTGCTCCGCTGTCACCTAGCTGACCACCGTGTTTCGCCGTGCCCCGCCGCCCAGCAACGCTGCGGATCTGCCCTACACCGCTCGCGCACGCACGCCCACACACGGCCGCCATGCACCGGATCTGGCCACAACACTAGATCCATGAGAGGCTGATGCACGGGCCTCGCTTGCCAGCGGCAGTGGCGCATCGACGCCCCAGGACCAAGAGAGGGAAGGGAGAGGGAGGAGAGTTACCGAGCCGCTTTCGGCCCTGAAAACCTGAACCCGAGCCGGCCCCTTTTGCCACCCAGGCCGCCAGTTCGAGCCGGCCTACGAGCCACGAACCAAGCCGACTCGTCTTCCCTAGCCGAGCCAAGATGGGCTGCTAAGCCGGCCCAATTCCGCTTTGAGCCCAGTTACCAGCCGCCCTTCCTTTTTCTTTTTCTTTTTCTTTTAACGCCTGACCTGCAGGCCCCACCTGTAAGTCTCTGGTGAGAGACTGACCAGTGGGACCCACTGACACGTGGCCCCCCGCCGACCCATTGACCAGTCAACGGTCAACATTGACTCGGTCAACACTGACGTCAGCAGGGCCCACTGCCGACGTCAGCAGGACTGACCACCCGGTGACATCATGCAGATGTCATCATGCCACGTGGCATGCTCTGGTGCTGCCATGTGTCACCCCTATGTTTTTCCTTTTTTGATAGTCATTTAATAATTTCAGAAAATGCTTTAATCTTAGAAAATTCATTATAAATTAACCGGACCTCCGAAAATTATGAAACTAATTTCATAATTCTTCTAAAATCATGAACTACCCGTTAGAGTAGGTTTGGGTTGTGAGTTGGATCTTATTTGAGCTATTTTGTGCATTCTTACACTTTGGCCCCTGTACTTATGCGTAATTACGACTAGGTCTAGACGAGAAGGAGTTGATCGACATTCTGAGCAACCAGAGGATCTCAAAGGACTTCCTCGACGCTCGGAGAATCCAAAAGGACGTACCAGACGACCAAAAGATGCCAAGGACCGAGAAAGACCACGAAGACTTATCAGGTTCACGCCCATTCGCGATTTGAATACCTATTAGGTATTGCTTGCTAGAATGCTATGCTTTACTTCCCAGTTATGTGAGATTCTGCATGGCCTATTTTCTTACCGTATTCCTTGCATTCTTATGATACCTTGATTGATTCTTGAATGCTTTGGCTACCATGATAGTGTTTGGGGATGGGAATTCATGATATGATATTCCTAGCTTGCATGAAGATTTTGCCACATACAGGAGTTGGTGACTAGGACTTTAGCGGGGACATACCCGATCTTCGGATTGGGAGCTAGGGGTTGTGTGTTGGGCATAATCCTGCTAAGCACATGTGATGGGTGATGAGCACCTGTGGCGGGTGCGGGACTGTTCCTTCGGGAACTATAGCGGTGTTAGGCGGGCAATACCTGTAATGGGTGCCGACCACGGACCGTGTTGACGGGACGCTCTTTGGATGAAGATCCTCGCTCCGGCCAGATTAAGGACTTGAGCTTGTGGACCTGGAAATGGAGCTATGTCAAACATGCACATCACTTGTCCATTATGATGATGGACCCGGTACGAGCTAGCTATGCGTGGCACCATACTCGTAGGAGGATAGGAAATTAGTGTTAGAAGGAGAGAGCAGGACTCTATGGCTCTCGATCAGCAGAATTCGTTTGGATCCCATTCTAGATTGCTTCACAGCCCCGGGCGACCTCTCGCGGGAGGACGCACCCCAAACCGGGAGCAGGTTGGTGCCATAGCCGTTAGTTTTGTGACAGTAGATCGTGCCTCGGGGTTAGTTAGCTGATCCCCGGCTAGCGTTGGGGCGAGTGGGTAGAGGTGTACAACCCCTGCAGAGTGAAAACTATATGTATAGCTGCATACTCGGTTATGTACAACTCTGAATTTGGCTTCACATTCTAGGTAGTGCCACATATCTTTTGTACCTCCCTCTAGTCTACTTTTCCTGCTCGGATAGCAGCTGAGGTGCGGGGAGAGGAAGTTCCCGCACCGAACTAGAGATGGGTTGTTTCATAGTGGAAGATAGATATGACCGGGAGTTTGGGATGCCGGAATGGCCCGCATCGAGGAGTTATGGATGACATATATATATATATATATATATATATATATATATATATATATATATATATATATATATATATATATATATATATATTTGCTTGCTGTTTGCATAGGAAACCCCTGCCTTATCCTTTGGCAATACTTTTATACCGTTTGCTTCCACATAAGCTTGCATTCGGATGGTGACGTGAACCTATCCCGTCCGTGGGGATAGCCTGATAGATGCTGGATCCAAGCGGCGGATCAACCAAGACGACGAAGGATGAAGTTAAGGATGGCCCGAGCTACACTCCAAACTGCCTGTGGAGAAGAGTTGAGAAGATGAAAGATGCCCAGAAGACTAGCTACCGTTTTCACTTTTTGTTTGTTGCTTTAGCCCAAGGGTCTTGTACACAGAATTTTGTATTACAACCCTTTGGATTTTGCAATAAATAGACCCATGTAATGACTTTAACGTGAGATATGTCTATGATATGTAATTGAAAATGAGTTATGTACGTGATAGCTACCGATCCAGGGACTATCACGATGATATAGAGAGTCGGGTTCCCCTTTCGGAAACCCGGTTTGTTTCAACTACAGAACATTAGTTGTACCCAGATTGCAAACAAGGGCACAAGAAGTTGGGTACCACATTAGAATTGTTGCAATGTAAGGCATCAAATGGTTTATCTGACAAGGGATTCGAGGAGTTGCTGAAACTTATGAAAACCCTTCTCCCTGAGGGTAACACATTGCCCGAAACAACATACGATGCAAGAAAGGTTGTTTGCCCTCTAGGATTGAAAGCACAGAAGATACATGCATGTCCTAATGACTGCATCCTCTATCGTGGTGAGGAGTAAGAGAATTTGATGTGTATCCGGTATGCAAAGCATGTCGGTATAAGATCCCTCGAGATGATCCAGGCGACGTTGAGGGGGTGCGTATCAAGAAGAGAGTGTCTGCCAAGGTGATGTTGTATTTCCCTCTAATACCACGTCTAAAACGTTTGTTCACGAATAAAACGAATGCTAAGTTGATGCGATGGCACAAAGAAGATCGTAAACAAGACAATATGTTGAGACACCCCGCTGATGGGTCCCAGTGGAGAAAGGTGGATAGAACATTCCCAACATTCGCAGATGATGCTAGGAATATAAGATTTGGCTTAAGTACGGATGACATGAATCCTTTGGTGAGCAGAGTAGTGGCCATAGTACCTGGCCTGTGATACTTTGTATATACAACATTCCTCCTTGGCTGTGTATGAAACGGAAGTTCATTATTGTTGACGCTCACTAACGATCATTTCCAGGCGTCAACTTGATCAAAAAATCATGAGAGTTTGCATTTCTTACACGCATCTTTATCCAATAAAGTCCCTAAACCACACTTTACCTTTTAGAAAATGCAAGTTGTGTTTTGGAGCTAATATGCAGGTTACAAGCATACTATGGACCCACATAAAATTACAGAAATTATCACAGCACCGATTCAGGCTTAGATGGACCAAAGTGATGCAAGACCCCAATTCGGACAAGCCAAGACTAGCCAATACCAATGTGGACAAGACAAGGCAGCCCAGGACAGCCCACCAAAGGAGGTTGGGGACGGTTGGCGCCACTGGCAGGCCGGCCGACCGGCCCGTGGGCCCCACCGCCTAAATCCAAACACGTGACGATGCCCCATTGGCTCCTAATGGTGGTTCACCAAGGAATGGCTGCTTCTCACCCGTGGTTCCCTACTATAAATACAAGGGGGGTAGAGAATGAGGACACACACACACACACACACCCCACACTTCCTCTCCTCTCTTGCTCATCTTGCATAGTCTTTAGGCTTAGTGGAGTTTAGGAGAAGTCTAAGAGTCTTCAAGTCGCCGGATCTGCTCGAGAGTCTGGTATGGGTTCATCTCTAGCTCTCTCTTGTAATATTCGGTTGTTTGTAATAGAATTAGACTATGGTTACTGATATCTGCTCGAAGTATGTTCTGAGTTATCGGATATATACTTCTTGATATGGTTGTGTTATTATTCAATGCTTGCATTGCATGATCGCCCTATGCTTGAGATGGTTAGTATTTTGTGCTTAGAACTCTATCAACTGCTCCAGTATCATATGCTTGCTCTAGTGTGATGTCTGTCCATTCGGAGGGTGGGGGCTCCGCGCGGGACACTAGAGTATCCCTTACTAGTGTAGACATGGTGTCTAGATTAGCTAAGAGTTGCTGGATGTCAACTATACCCACAGTTTCTAGAGGTAGCCGGCAGGTGGTGACAGCCCTGTCCGAGCCCGAGTAATCCTCCACGTTCAGTATGGGAGGTAGGAGGTACATAAAGCCGTCGGGGTGTACGGGCTCCTCCCGTTGCTTTGATAGCAGTCTCCCTGTTGTGTAGTTTAATCTCTGATGATCTAACCAATGAGATAGTATAGATATAGCTAGCGTAGCACAGTTGACTTGATCTCTAACTTCTGCCTTGCTCCTGGCCTAGAGCATCTTTTATCTTTCTTTTATTTATATATCCAAGAGGGTAGTTTGTGTGTGTGTCACACTACCTCCTACCATGTTATATATCTTACCCCTGTTTATGCACGAGAATATCCAATCTAGATAAAGTTCATCATCTAGTCTATATCTCTTCACTCACCGCCATCCCTACGGAAATATAAATGACACCCCGGTATACTCTCGGGTAAAATGCCATAGCGGTATTCTGTGCTCTTACGGATTTATTCATGGTTCATGAAATACTGCCACCCAAAATTGGCGTCTGCGGGCGTCATCGCTGCTTTCCCGGTGGTGACGTTGGTAGGCACCAACAATTATGACGCCGATGCTTATCCCCGGCTCGAAGCAACCTGGTAATGATATTGATGTGTACCTGAAACCACTGGTTGATGATCCTCTATTGCTGTGGAAAGAGGAGGGTGTTCGTGTGTGGGATCCACACGTAGTGGAACATTTTAACCTACGTGCATTGCTTTTCGTGACCATCAATGACTGGTCTGCACTAAGCAACCTGTCTGGACAGTCCAATAAGGGT
The DNA here is from genome assembly GCF_016808335.1 of Panicum virgatum. Classification (NCBI taxonomy): domain Eukaryota; kingdom Viridiplantae; phylum Streptophyta; class Magnoliopsida; order Poales; family Poaceae; genus Panicum; species Panicum virgatum. Next base: position 23,419,176 of record NC_053143.1, on the reverse strand, counting down.
TGGAGGGCATGTACCCATTGTTTAGATGAAACCGACAGCATGTATCTGAAGCACTGTAGGAAGATTGTGTACATGGGCCGTTGTCGATTTCTTCCTATCAAGCACCCATTAAGGAAGAAGCATGCTCACTACGGTGGAAAGGCAGATCATCGTATGAAACCTAGGCACCGTTGTGGTAAAATGGTATTTGAAATGGTCAAAGATATAAAAGTAGTCTTCAGAAAGGATCTGGCAGCAGATCAATGCAGAGTGATGACGGACGTGCACCTATGTGGAAGAAGAAGAGTATATTTTAGGATTTATCTTATTGGAAAGTCTTAGAGATCTGCAACACAATTGACATGATGCACCTCACAAAGAATCTTTGCGTTAACCTGCTAGGCTTCCTTGGTGTGTACGGTAAGCCGAAGGATACACTGGAAGCGCGGAAAGACCTTCAACGTATGAAGCAACGGGCCGCCCTACATCCAAAAAAGAGGGATAAAGGATGCCATTACTTAGGTCCTGCCTGCTACACTTTAAGCAAGGAAGAGAAGTAAAGTATATTTCAATATTTGAACAGTATCAAGGTCCCGTCAGGATACTCTTCCAATATAAAGAGGCTACTAAACATGAATGAGAAGAAATTCGCACACGTAAAATCCCATGACTGTCACATGCTGATGATGCAATTACTTCCAGTTGTACGTAGAGGTATTCTACCAGCTAATGTTCGAGCAACAATCATAAAGCTATGTGCATTTCTCAACGCAATTTCTCAGAAGGCAATCAATCCAACAAGTCTAATCAGGCTACAAGAGGATGTCGTCCAAAGTATAGTTAGCCTTGAGATGATATTTCCTCCATCATTTTTCAATATCATGACGCATCTCCTGGTTCACCTAGTCAAAGATATTGGTATTCTCGGTCCTTTCTTCCTCCATAATATGTTCCCTTCCGAACGATTCTTTGTGGTCCTAAAGAAAAACGTTCGTAATCATGCTCGTCCGGAAGGACGCATTGCGAAGGGTTATGTGACAGAGGAGGTCATTGAGTTTTGTGTTGACCATGTGGATGAACTTTGCCCGATTAGGGTTCCAATTTCACGGCATGAGGGGCGGCTGATTGGAAAGGGCACACTTGGAAGGAAATCAATAAATGCCAATGACCATGCTACATTGAGCAAAGCACATCTCACAGTTCTGCAACAATCTGCATTGGTGGCTCCGTATATGGAGGAGCACAAGCAGATGGTGCGAACCAAGTACCCTTTAAAGTCTAAAACCTGGATTACAAAGCATCACAATGATACTTTTGCCACTTGGCCTCCTCCCCTTCCTCTCATCCAAGGCTAGATCTCTTCCTTGATTTATTGCTACTAGGATAGCAAGCCTCCCATTCGCCTCCTCCCCCTCTTCCCTTCCCTTTGTTGGTACTAGCAAGCCTCCTCTTCATTTTTTTTTGTCTCAATTAGTTCTTGACAAATCTTATGTTCTTATGGATGTAGATGGAGGATAAAAGTTGGATGAGCCTTCCTAGCCATTGTTGTCCACAGTACTTGAGAGGGTTGAAGTCTTTCATGGCGATTGCCACAGCCGATATGGAAGCGAGGGGTGAAGCAACAATGTATTGTCCGTGCCCCGATTGCAAAAATGAGAAGAAATACTCAAACTTGGATATTGTCTATGCGCACTTGATCCTCCATGGATTGGTACCAAATTACACTTGTTGGAACAAGCACGGAGAGGAAGGCCCTAACGAAAGGGCAGAATGGGTCGCCGATGAAGAAGGGTCCAACCGCAGGGAAAGGCAGGATGGTTGTCAGAATGGAGAAGAAGGCAATGATGATGACAATCAAGCTTATGATGACATCAATGAGTGCATTTTGGAGTGCAACAATGACCAGTTTGATGTCTTGGTTGACAATGTTGAAGACATGATCCGGGATGTAAGGGGAGAAGATGAGATGATGGAAGCTGAGCTGCGTAAATACAAGCAATTTGTTGAAGATTCTAAAAAAACATCTTTCTCCCCATTGTGAGAAGTACTCGCGGGTAACCAGAGACCTGAAGCTTTTGCAACTGAAGGCTACTCATGGTTGGACGGACAAGAGTTTCAAAGCATTGCTTCTTCTCCTGAAGGATATGTTGCCAGAGGGAAACTTGCTCCCGGATACTGTGTACGAGGCCAAGTAGATTGTGTGTCCCGTGGGATTGAAAATTGAAAAAATTCATGCATGCTATCATATTTGTGTCCTGTTTTGTGGAGAGAATGAAGATCTGGACCATTGTCCTGAATGTGAAACATCGAGGTACAAGCATCGAAAGGATGGTGGTGATGATGGAGAGGACAGCATCAATGCGAGGAAGAAGGGGACTCCTAGGAAAGTTGCATGGTACTTTCCTGTGATTTCCAGACTGCAGCGGATGTTCGCAAACAAGGAGGCAAAGTTGTTGCATTGGCATGAGGAGGGTTGTAATAAAGACACAATGCTACGTCACCCTGCAGATTGTGCTCAATGGAGACATATTGATAACACCTATGGCTGGTTCGGGGATGATCCTAGAAATATCATGTTTGCTTTGAGCACAGATGGAATGAATCCCTATAGAAATATGAGTACCTCACATAGCACATGGCCTGTTCTAATGTCAATCACGAATCTCCTGCCATGGCTTTGCAATAAATGCAAGTATATCATGTTGCCAACATTGGTCTCTGGACCAAAACAGTCTGGCGATAGAATTGATGTGTTCCTCCGGCCCCTCGTAGATGATCTTCAGCTCCTTTGGAAAGGTGTGGTCGTTAGGGATGCTGTCATCAGTCAGCACTTCACTTTGCATGCTATGCTGATGACCACCATCAGTGATAATACGGTTCATCGTAATTTATCCAGACAGAGCAAAAGGAAGGGTCAAGGTTGCTCCCACTGCTTGTCAGACACATGTTCCTTGTGGCTGCAGAACTCGAACAAATTTGCATACATGGGCCACAGACGATGGCTTCCGACGAATCACCCGTACCGAAGCATTGATAGACAGTTTGATGGTACAAGAGAGTCACGACCTCCTCTAGCACATTTCTCAGGGAGTGATGTGTACAGTCAGGATTAAGGATGTCACTCCAGTTCTCGGCAAGCGGAAACGTGGAGTTCATGAAGATGACGAAGGGATTTGGAATAAGAAATCCATACTATGGGAGTTAAAGTATTGGCACATCTTAGTAGTACGACATTCAATTGATACGAAAAACATTTGTGAGAGCCTTGTCGGCACAATCATGAACACGAAGGGTAAAGAAAAGGACCACGAGAATGTGAGAGCTGATCTGGAAGAGATGGGCATTTGTCCTAAGCTTTACGTCGAAGAAGCAGAAAATGGAAAAGACCTTCCTGTAGCCGCCACCACAATGTCAACAAAGGAGAAGAAAGAATTATGCAAACTCTTGCATAGTATAAAATTTCCCTCAGGATACAGTTCCAACTTTGCCAGGCTTGTCAACATGAAAGAACTGAAGCTGAATTTCGCCATGATGAAGTCTCATGACTGTCACGTGCTTATGACATCATTACTACCAATAGCAATCAGGAATGTGCTCCCTGTGAAGGTTCGTGAGACAGTCATGAGCCTCTGCTTCTTCTTCAATGCCATAGAGCAAAAGGTCATTGATGATGACTCGCTAGCAGCTCTAGAGAGACGGTTACAGGAGACACTTTATCTGATGGAGGCCTTCTTCCCTCCGACATTTTTTGATATTATGGTTCACCTCATGATTCACCTTGTAAAGGAGATACACTACCTTGGCCCCTCTTACCTCCAACAGATGTTTCCTTACGAGAGATACATGGGTATCCTGAAGTCATTTGTAAATAGCCGTACATATCCAGAGGGAAACATCATCAGCCAATACGGGACCGAGGTGGCTGTCGAGTGGTCGATGAGTTACTTGGATCCAAATAACCCAATTGGAGTGCCTTTTTCAAGACACAAAGGGAGGTTGGATGGGGTTGGGATTTTGGGGAAGAAGACTACGAATTCGGAATGGAAATCGTACGATTAAGCCCATTTTCTTGTCCCAGAACACATGGAGGTGGTGGAGCTATATGTACTCGAGCACAAACAGCTTGTAGTGCAGCAAAATCCTAAAAGAGGTGATGCTTGGGTTGCCAAGAAGCACATGAAAGAGTTCAACAATTAGTTCAAAGACCGTGTGACAGCAAGTGATGTATCAATTGATGAGATTAAGAAGCTAGCTTCACGCCCTATATTCACTATGATGACATATCAGGCTTATGATATCAATGAATACACATTTTACACAGTAAAGCAGGAAAAAAACATCTACTAGAATAGTGGGGTCCGCATTAATGCTTATGATAACAACATGCAAAAGGCCCCATACTATGGTCAAATAGAGGAGATATGGGAGCTCAACTACCTGGGATTCAATGTTGCCCTATTCAAATGTCGATGGGTTCAAGGGCCACAGGGAGTGACACGTGACAAGAATGTGTTTGTCAGCGTTGATCTTCGCAACGTTGGGTACAAAACAGAACCCTTTGTTTTGGCAAAAGATGTGCAACAAGTATTTTATGTGTCTGATATAGTGAGGACGATGCGACATATTGTCCTTCCTAGCAAGAGAAGGATCGTTGGGGTGCAAAATACAGTGGATGAGGAGGAGTTTAATCAGTTTCATGAAATCCCTCCTTTCGCAACTTGTGAACTTTCCCGCCTAACTGCCAACGACAAGACTCTGTACCTGCGCACCGACCATAACGAAAAAATCCGTGTGAGGTCAAAGTCAGGCCATGGGCGTGGCCATAGACACGGACGTGGACGTAGATGTAAAGAAACCTATCTAAATGATAATGTATGACAATGTCTTTTGATGTAATATATATATTTCTAGTGTAATGTACATTAATTAATTGTTGTCTGAAATTTGATGTCCCAAATTGGATGTGCATTGAATTGAAGTGAGGGCCAAACCATGAATTTTGATGTAATATATTTCTAGTGTAATGTACATTAATTGTTGTCTGAATTATGATGTAATATATTGCAAGTGCAAGTGCAAGTCTGGAAGTGCATGTGTAGTCTGGAATTGCACTCGAGCCCAGTGTACACTCTCAAAGGTGACGAGCCACACATGAGTAGCCTGTCACCTCTAAGACAAAGGTGGCAGGCGACGTTTGAGTCCCGTCACCTCTAAGACAAAGGTGACGGGTAATGTTTGTGGCCTGTCACCTCTATGACAAAGGTGACGGGCAAATACATTCGGACGTCCGAACAATGGCGCCGCTGGTGCTGCCCGCATGACATTCGGACATCCAAACATTCCGACATAGGTGACGGGCCACACATGTGTTGCCCGTCACCTATCAGACATAGGTGATGGGCCACACACCTTGCCCGTCACCTAAGAGAAAGGTGACAAGCCACACTGGAAACACTTCGGAACCCTAGGTTAGTGCCACCGCCCTCTACCAAACGGCCCAACTACCACTGGCCCTCCATCGTCGATCCAATGGCTAAAATTATGCTGACAGTTCGGATGACCGAACAATTTGTACTGCAGACTGTCTGCCAATAGGGCGCGAACAGTCCACCACCATACAGCCCAACTGCCGCTAGCTGTCCATCGCTGGTCCAATGGCAAAAATCATGCTGACGGTTCGGATGTCCAAACAATTTTTACTGCAGACCGTCCGCAAAGGCGCGGACAGTACGCTACCTAACAGAAACCAAATCTAGATCTCGGCATCCCTTGACTTGTTGTTTTCGTCTCCCATGTCAAACCCTCATCCGCTGCGCCACCTCCTCCCCTGCTGCTCTTGCGCTCGCCTGCTCCCTTTCTCCGGCCACGCTCACCGCCTCCCCTCCTCCGGTCGCACTGCCCTCTTCGCCGCCTCCTCCCCGGTCTTCGGTCACGCCTTTGCGCCTCCTCCTCGCGCCACCAGGCGCCAACCCACAGGCAAGGAGGAGAACCAGGCATGCCATCACGCCTCCTCGTCGCACACCATGCGCCCACCCACCGGCACCGAGCCGCCGCCTGCAGGCAAGATTGAGAGCCGGGCACGCCGTTGCACCTCCACGTCGCGCCCATTATCCCTAGCCCCGACCTCCACCTCCTCAGATTTTTTGCCGCCACCGTTCCTCTCTGCCGCTCTCGGTATTTGTATTATTTCTAGGTAGATCTAGATATTTTTGTGTTCATTCGTGACCTTTTTTGACAAATGATGATATGGGAGAGTGAAACACTCATTGCCACCTTTGCCAAATAACATCCATCTCAACCTCCACCTCAGTGTTCACCAGGATAGATTGAGAGATCGATACGAACTATTGTGTACTTGCACATGACAAAAGGCATGAAGCACATGCCACACTATCTAGTGAGGATGAGGTGTTCATGGCAAGTACACAGTAGCTTATACCTTTCGAGGTTGAGGTCTTCATAGATTGTTATATAATCCAAACATATCTCTCCCAGTTCTGATGCCTTTTTTGAAATGCTAAATATTGTTCTTGCTTCCGTAGATGGCTACATGAATTAGTTACTTGAAAACTATTTTAGCGCAAGTGTATATCTGTTTGGCTTCATGAATTAGTTAAATATTGATAGTTAAATATTGATGGATTCATGGATACTTGCTGTCATATATATATACTTGTTGTTCATGTTGAAATATAGATATATTTTTTTATGGATGGGAATGCAAATTTTGTCTGAATGGAAAGCAATGCAAATAGTGATTTGCTACCTATTTTTGCAGGATCACTGCAAGCAGCCATGTCTGAAACTAGATTCTCTAACACTTCAAGTGCACACCGTGACCAAAAGGGCAATCAAGAAATGTCTGGACAGACAACTGCATGTAGTACGTCTCAACGTAGGAAGCCAAGAACACAGATAAAGTGGCCAAATTACGTCGTAAAAGTCGAGGGCATCGATGGTGAAGGGTTCCCAACAAATGATGCTGGTCTGAAATGGTGGCGATTGATCTGTGGATTAGTCACCCGGCAAAGAGTTGGAATCAATGTAAAATTTGAGGATTTGGATGAGCCCACGCGATAGGGCTTGTTCAAGATCACGAAGGAATACTTGGAGCTTCGGACACTGAACCCGAGGAAGTATTTCTCCATCCCCCTGACAGCGGCTAAGTAATTGGCGAGCTCCGGCTTGAGCACTCTATATGATTTGCCAATGTGTCCTATGATCAGCTCCAAATCTGACCTTACGGAGAGCCTTCGGGCTCCCAAAGCCCTGGCCTTCTGAAGGCCTAGTAGGAGGCCTTCGTATTCTGCCACATTGTTCGTGCATCCCTCAAAATTCATCCTGACCGCATACTTCAACTTTATGCCCGAAGGCGCAGTCAAGACTGGTGACGCCACTGCTCTCTCTGAACAATATGCCCCATCGCATTCTAGGTTACAGATGGCTTCGATAGTCGGGTGCTCCTGTGAAGGCGTGGTTGGTGTCCATTTTACTATGAAGTCTGCCAGGACTTGGGACTTGATTGCGCTTCGGGAGGTGAAGTCTATCGTGTGTTCCGTTAGCTGGGCTGCCCATTTGCTAATTCTGCTAGAGGCCTCTCTGTTTTCGAACATGTCCCAAAGAGGGAAAGATGTTGGGACCTTGATTTTGTAGCTTTGGAAAAAGTGCCAGAGCTTCCGAGCTGCCATGACCACCGCATACGCCATTTTCTCTATTTCTGAATACAATAACTTTGAGCCGTTGAGGGCTTCGGATACAAAGTAGATGGTGACCTGTCGAAGTGCCCCCTCATGCATGCGCTCCTCGACTAGCACTATGCTGACTACTGAACCAGATGAAGCAATGTATAATAGAAGTTCCGCCTTCAGAGATGGGCTAGACATGATGGCCAAGTTTTCTATGTGGGTTTTGAGGTCTTCGAAAGCCTTTTCTTGCTTCAGGCCCCACCGGAAGTTGTCGGAGCATTTCAACACTCCGAAGAATGGGAGACACCTTTCAGTAGACTTTGAGATGAATTTGTTTAGTGAAGCCAGCCTGCCTGTCAACTTCTATACACCTCTTCGGGTGTTTGGTGCCCTCATTCGCTTGATGGCTTTGATCTTCTCTGGGTTCGCTTCGATGCCCCCTTTCTATGATCATGTACCCCAACAATTTGCCCTTGCGGACACCGAAGACGCACTTTTCTGGGTTCAACTTGAGGCCATGTTGCCGAAGGTTGGCAGAGGTTTCGTGAAGGTCTTTATATGTGGTCTTCGCGGTTTTTGCTATGAATGATGACATCATCAACGTACGTGGAGACGTTTCTGTCCAGCTGAGAGCCTATCACTGCCTTGATTGTTCTGTTGAAAGTGCATCCTGCATTCCGAATGCCTTTTAGCATTCTGACATAACAATACATGCTGAAGGGGTTGTGAAGCTAGTCTTCTCTTCATCCGCCTTGTTCATGAATATTTGGTGATACTCGGAAAAACAATCGAGCATACTCAACATCTCTGATCCGGCACCTTGGCCTTCTTCTGCTCGTTCATCTCCTCAATTCTTCGCCACTTGCCATGGTCTAATTTGCAGTACTCTTGCATGATTTCGAAGAGTTTGTTCACGGTCTTCGGCTTGCACCGCTCAAGGTACTCTCCGCATGGACCCAAGTTCAATCCCCGAACAGCTGCGTTGATGATGCTTTGCTCGGACACTGCCGGCGCTCTTGCGGAAAGCTTGACAATGCACTGCAGATACTCCTACAAACTCAAGCTCTCCTGCTTGATGTTATGAAAGTCACATGAAGTGACTTCGTCGGGCTTCACTGCCCGGAAACAGGTGGATAGCTCCGCCCGAAGCTGATCCCACGAGTAGATTTAGCCATTCTGAAGGTTTGTATACCAATGCTGGGTCAGACCCTTGACGCCGAGAATGAGCACCTTCACCTTGCACGCTGACACCCCCCTGATTGCTTCAACTGTTGCTTCGTATTTGAGGAGAAATTCCTTCAGGTCATACTCCCTATCGAACTATGGCAAAACTGCTGGGTTGAAACGCCGAGGCCACAGGAGCTCTTCCAGCTCTTCTGAAAGTGGGGATTTGGGGCCGCCGCAGTATTGCCCTCGGTGATGCTGCCTTCACTGATACTCCCCTTCTTCTTCCTCTTTGGAGTCATCGTGGTGCGAATCCTCCTCGGTGATTGCTTGGGGTCGCTGTTTGGGGATCGCTTCGGCCCTTTGTGTGGTTGCCCCTTCGGGCTGTGCGCCGAAGGTAGCTTGCATGTGCTCTAGCGCTCTCTTCTCTTGGATCTGCCTTTGTAACATCTGATATCTCAGCTCTTCTTCCTTCAGCATTCTGTACTGCTCTTCGGCTTCAGCTTGCGATAGTACCTGCTCCTTCCCCTTCGCCCTCGTGACCATCTGGACGGTTGAAGGGCCCTCCGCTGCAGCTTGCTGGCGTGTCTTCTCAGCGTGTGCGGTGATGCAAGCGTCATTTCTTCACATTGCCGCCAAGTCTTTGGGAGGGATGCCGAGGTCGGCAAGGTTGACATCGAACTCGTCGTCCGCCACAAGCTGGAAGGAGACCTCTTCGCTGTTGGAGTTGTCATTGCCTTGCGGCACGACGGCGAGTTCCGGAGACGTCGGAGCGTCGGCCATCAGAGCATCCACTGTAGTGGTGCCGTTGTCCTTCCTCTTCGCTGCTATATGGAGTGTTGGAACAAACCACGGGTGGGTGCCAAAAACTGTTGGTGGAGAGTGCCTCCGGGAAGGACGAATGCTACAACAGCTTCGAAAAGTGCGCGACGATTAAATAGTTGAACAGTAGAGAAAGCGGTTGCCTTCGAACAAGTGTCCGGTTTTCACTCACTCTGTATTCAATGTCCCATCAATGACTATTACACAGGTATTTATAGGCGGCGGTTCACCTACCCGCCTGCCAAATTACACCCTAATACCCCTGAATGACTAGATTCCCAGAATATTCCACGGGCATTTATGTTGTGTTACATCGGGATCGTGGTTTACAGCTAAGCATCTGCTCCAGGCCCACCATGGGACTCCATGGTCTTCGCCCGTCGTCTATCCGTGGCTTCGCCTCATCCCCGAAGCCCCGGTCTTCCCGCCTCTTGGCAGCACCTTCCTCGGGACTCTTCGCTTCGTGCTATTCGCTCCTGACGAAGGCGCTTGATCCTTCGGGGGGCTTCGGCTTTTGATGAAGCCTCCATTCCTTGTTTCTCCAGAACTAGCGGGTCCTTGGCTGAATGATTTCCCAGCGGCGGCGCCGAAGGCCCTTCGGTTGCGGGACAGAAGGAGGCTTCCCCAACAATGCTTTCCAATAAGAGCTCATATCATATTTGAATTAAGTAATACTAGAAATGTATAATTATGAAAATAGTAAATTTATCACAAAAATATTGTTTTGAATTCCAAATGACTCATTTATGATCCTCGAGCAAGTCATACAAAGAAAACAATTCCAATTTCTAGTTTAAATGACCAAACACAAGAAATGATGAGTTCAAGTATGGGTAAAAATTGTGTTTCAATTTTCAAATAATGAAAGTTTGAGTTTCGGTTTGATTTTGAAATTTTCTTGCAGCTGCAAAAATCTACCAAAATTGGAAGATGTGGAATTTAAATTTGAAATATGGAGTAGGTTCACTTGGGAGATATTTACTTGAGGTCACTGTTCACTGGCACCACCTGTCATTCCCTCTCTCTCTCTCCCTCCTCCCCATGCCTTCTCCTGTGCTCAAAACAGAGCACGGCATGGCAACGCGCCGTCCGTCCTCTGCCTGGCCGCCACGCTGCTGCCCGCCCATACCGTGCCCATGCTGTCCTCACCCTTATCCTCAACCGAGCTGCCAGCGTCTCCTCCTCTCTCTCGCACTCGGTCCTTTCTTCCTCTTCCTCTGGACAGAGCATGTACGCTGGAGCAAAGCCTCCGGTTCCCAGCCAAATCCGTCGGCCACACCGCGCCACGCCTCGATTCCTCGCGCCCAAGGCACCCCCACCCAAGGTTTTCATTCTCGGTGAAATTTCGCCGATATACCCGATATATTGCTTCTATCGGTGGGTCCCGATAAAAAAACGTATCGGCCAAAAAATTTCACGCAAATTCGGCTCCCGCCCTGGAACCGCGCCAATCCGGCCCGATGTTCCCTATACCCCCCCCCCAAACCCTAAAATCGCCCCCAAATTTTCAATTGCCCCCTCTGCATCTCCTGTGGCGGCGGCTCGCAGCCTCCAACGCAAGTGGCGGGCGGCGGCGTGCATTTACCCGGCGCCCGCGCCAGCTTGGCTGGGCCTCCATTCTCCTTCTCGCCTTCATCTCGTGCGCCTCCTCCCTCCCTCGGCGTTGGCTCCGGCGGCCGCGCAGGCTGCTAGGCTCTTGGCAGCGGCGCTCGGCGGCACTCGGCGGCCTAGTCCCTAGTTCCTCTGTTGCTCTTTCGCTCGTCCAGGACGGCTTCACCCAGACCCAGGCAAGTACATCTAAATGATTTGATTTGTTCTTGTGTTAGCTAGAACTAGAAGCTGCATACCTACATCTATGAGCTATATTTTAAATTGACAGATCGATGTAGCACTTCCTTTCCATGTAGTGCCCTACTAATTTAACCGAGCAACTTTTATCCATAGATTCATCTTTCTAGTTAGGAATACGATAAAAAATTTTACTGCCAAGGCTAATCTTATTCTTATATGTGGCCGGCTGTGCCAGTGAACCATCACTGCCATGGACAGGGAGAGGGTGCAGCGCCAAGACAATGGGACGGGGAGGGAGGTACCTATTAGCGATGGTGATGTTGGCTCAGCTAGTGGAGCTGGCGACATTGTGACTGCTAAAAATGGTAAGCCTCTGTACGTTCTCTAGTGGAAAATATGGTTTTATTGCTGTGTAGAATAATTATTATTATGCATGATGATAGCCATATGTAGAATATAATTAGTTTGTAACATAATACACATAAACGGTATGTGTTGGACTACAATGGATGGAGCTGTGAACATAAATTTCTTTTTTTTTAAATTTCAGGAGCTCAAGTAAAGCTGCGAGGACCTGTTGAGGATCCATGGAGCCATGGTGAGAAGTGGAAACAAACTGGATGGAGCTGTAGTTACTGTAATGCTAGAAAGAGAAGTGGAGGTGTAACTCGTCTCAGAAATCATCTAGCTGGTTTACAAGGGGATGTTGTGCCATGCCCTTATGTGCCAAGATTTGTGAGGAGGATAATGCTGGATAAAGATGCAGAAGGAAGAAAAAGGAGGGCTGATACGAAAGAACATCGTCTCTATGTGCAAAAAGCAATTCAGGATGAAGCATAGAAGGGCTAACATTCCTCGTGATGAAGCGGGGCAGATTGATTGGGCAATAAAAGAATCATTGAGGGAAACTAGGGGAAGCGGTAGCAGCCCTCCTTTTGGTAGGGTAGGTAGCAGTACCCCTCCTTTAGGTAGGGCAAGTAGCAGCACCCCGCCTTTGGGTAGAGCAAGTTGCTCGGGTACTCATACAAGAATGGATAGGTTTTATCGGAGTCCAAGTGTTTCACAAGCTCCATTTGATATAGATTTGGCACGTAGCAATGCACCCACACAGCTTAGGGTGGACACTATGCTGCAAGGGGGGGATGAAGCAAGACTTGGAAAAGCTTTGGCCAAGTGGTTCCATTCTGATGATATTCCTGGTAGGAAAGCAGATAACCCATATTTTATAGCAGCCATTAAATTAGCTCAACAGCTTGGTGAGGGTGTGCCAACAACAACAAAATAGATAGCACCTGGCCTGCCGTAAGCTAAGTGATGACTACACAGACTATGTAGGTGAGAGAGATCAGTAGGAAAGCTTGGCTCCCGCGACGGTCCTCCTATAGAGGGGCAGGTCCATGCACATGCACTGATGGGGGATACACTACTGGCCAACTAACGGTATTCTTGACCAGCGTTAAGAGACCTGCATGCCCGCATTTATTTGTGCGTCTCGCTCCACTGTGGACTAGCAGTACGTAGTTTCACGCTTTGGCCCAACCAAATTGGTCAACCAAATTTGAGATTTCGACCATCAGACGAAACAATGTATCATCGACCTAGTACTACCGGATTAACACTAATACAGAACTTGTCTGCATCCTGCACATTTGTCCCTGTGTCCCGGCTAGCTAAGTGGCCGGGAGGTGTGGGGGCTTTAGTCTCTCGTTTGTCTTTAAAGGCTCTCGGGCACATTGATCCCGGTTGGATCCACTGACCGGACTCCAGCTGGGGCTAAATACATATGGTCCTTTATCCCCTCTTTCTCCTCCTGTCCGTGCCATTCAACTTCTTTGTTCTTACTATTTTTACCTCGGGTGGGAGGAGTTTTGTTGAAAGGACACCACTTTTGGACCCTGGCCGAAGACCCTCGCCCCCGGGGATCGTTGACTCACTGGACGAAGACCTGGGCGGGGATGCCAGCTTCGGTTTGACACCAAAGGCCCTCAGAGCCGAAGGCCGACCATCGATGGGGCGAGGACCCTCGGATGTGCGAAGAGCCATACTATTAAAAATAATTTGTAGCAATACCCTAATTTTTTAGGAGTAGACCAAAATGTCAACCGTTTTTGAAAATGGGGCCCGGATACTGTAGGGACGGCTCACCGTCTCAGCCGCCCCTACAAATGGGCGGTATTTTTAGGGGCGGCTCACTCCCTCAGCCGCCCCTAAAAAATAACTTTGTAGGAGTGGTTCATGCATTTATGTATTCTGAAATAGTTATAAACATGAGATCTATTAATCTGCGAAAGTGTTTGTATTTTATCACATCTTACTGAAATATAATTTTAATATTTTTCTTATGTTTTACATATCGCAATATCCTTATGGTAAAAAAATCACATTTTTTGAAGTATTTTGTTATTTTTAATGTGTTTTACTATTTTTATGAATTAAATGAAATTTTGACTTTGGAAAAGAATTTATAGGGGCGGGTGGAGGCCTCAAAAGCCTCTACAAACACTAGCTAGGCTGGGCCCACCGAACCAGCGCCCTCCCGGCCCGAGACGTTCGGACGTTCGAATGTCTTCAGCCCAACCCCCCTCTCGCCGACGTTTGGACGTCCGAATTCGGATGACCGAATGTCTCGCCGCCTGATACCCTTCACAAACAAATTAGTGTTTGAGAATTATATTTTTAGAGGCGGGCGATCCCCCACCAGCTCCTATAAATATTTTTCAAATTTATTCGGAAAATTTATTTAATTCAAATAAAATAGCAAAACATATCAGAAAAGGTGAAATTTTTAACATAAGCATGTAATGACATATATAACTATTGGAAATACAAAAAATACAATTCAACATGTTTAGTCATTAATAGTGTCGAAAACACAAAGTTAGACTTGAGTTGCCTGAGATAGTAGTGTGACTTAGGTACTTATTGTGGTTTCAATATTTTTATTCATTACATACACTGCAATGTGATTTTGATATTTTTTTATGTTCAACATATCACAATATGCTTATAATAAAAACATCACAATTTTTTGATGTACTTTACTATTTTTAATGAATTAACTGATGTTTCTACTAAATTTTAAAAAATATTTGTCGGGACGGGTGGGGGGCTCAAACGCCCCTACAAATCGGTTTTTAGGGGCGGGGTGAGAGGGTGACCCGCCCCTACAAATGCCCCTACAAATGCCATTTGTAGGGGCGGGTCACCCCCTCACCCGCCCCTAAAAATAATTTTCAATATGATACTTAAAAACACCTGCCGTGAAAATAGAAGATACCACTATATCCCTTAAAAACACCTGCCGTGAAAATAGAAGATACCACTATATCCTTGTCTCGATATACCTCATTAAAAGTTTTTATACAAGAAGCTCCAAGGTAGAAACTCAAAAAAGAAAATAGTACAATATGATACTTAACAGGTTAGAATCACGATGAGATTCCCATGAACTTTGCAGGCCTCAAAGTTAACACATAATCCGATGAACACTTTGTAAGTGTGAAATATAGTAGAGATTTTTGTGAATAGATTTGCAAAGTAATCACATATTTAATTTACTAGATGTTTATTTCTTGACTGTATTGTAATACAAGAAAATAAACTATTTTGTGAGCAATAGTATAATATTGCTTCCACGTAACCTTTTTGCATCCAAGCAATACAAGTAACCTTATCTTATGTTAGATTTCGGAATGATCCTTCAATGAAATCATGCATATGTTAGATTTGCCAATGTTTATGTGGAATAATCATTAGACTCTATGACCAATTCGTGAGAGCTCTACCACAAAGACATCAGTCTGTGACATACGTTAACGGAAATTAGTTCGGCCGTAGCTTCATACCCACTATGATCATGTTCAACCCAACCAATAACGAGTCGAGACTCTTTAGTAACACGTAGATGTCTATTGATATCCCTTGACTCCCGCCAAAATGGCGTTATAGCGGTAGGGTTATTTTGAGCTAGCAAGTATCCAAATATGTTCATAGGGGTGTGAGAGTGCGTGCATTATAAGTGTCTGCGTTGTACTGTGTAATCTCGAAAAAGAATATTTGGCCAATGGTTTCGGGGCTTACCAATGAATTAAAATCCCTAGTGTTACTGAGAGCAGCAGCTACTTCTAGGTCATTGATATTTAAAACATATAATTGTGTTTTTGCACTACAAAATTTCACATTGATTTCGTATATGGGCCATCCGCCAAAACCTATTACATTAGGATTTTAGTTGTAGTAGCATCAAAATGGCCAAGAAATGTTTTACACAAAGGTGGCGATTTAATATGTGGATTGATAGTCACAAGTATGTTTTTTTTCTTATGTCAGACATAGGTGGGAAGCCTTTCATGATCGGTTACATCGCTTCGACGTAAGTTTAATTAAAATTAATAAAACTTCCATTTTCGAAAACAAAAGAGCGCATGCATCATACCTGTTTGTGCGCCATCGTATTGTTCGCCATTTTTTTTCCAGAACCGTTTCAGTCATAGGAAATATTGATTAGAAATCATAAAAATGAGAGGGCGCAGCTTTATTTGGGGATACAGAAGGACACATGCCGCAGGACGTACATCAATTTTTTGCTATCATAAAATAACCATACAGAGCACACTAACATATATTTAACTGTAATTCCAAACGTTTTGTTATTCTTTTGTTAAGTATGCAGATCCTAGATTTCATTTACTAAGGATCTGATTTTGTTTCATAGTAGCTTGTCTTCAGCATAAATGCCAACCTCGATACATTGCTTCAAGTGTTGTTTTGCAGATTCCGTCAAGTGTTGTTTTGCAGATTCCGTTACCCTTAATTGCAGGGATGTTACGAATCATCAAGACATCAAGTACGTTGGTCTAAGTTCTTTTTTTGCAAGAAGCCGACGGCGGAACTCCCCAAGAGCCCAGATCGGGAACAGGTTGCGGTAGTTGCCGTAATTGAAGTATAGGGAGCTGTTGAAGCACCCAACATGTTCCTGCGATCAAAGGACAGGTACCAGGAAGTAAGTGGAGTTGAACCATCAGGTCTAACTAGAACCTATATGTGTTGAGATGTGGCAGGATGGCATGTGTCAATCGCATAAAAAATAAATTATTGGTGTATACATTCTGGGTTCATTATTTGCATGCACAAGTCAGTATGGCCCGAACGCAACTCCTTCGTGAATGCATAAACTCACCTATCCATGATTGTATAGAAAATGGAATATACAACTTGTAAGTATATAGCAAACAGATGGTAGAGTGGGATTATTGGTACAATAGTTGGGCAGCTTGCAATTTCAGGCTGCGCCTGGGCAGCCGAGCATAGGCCTTACTGCACTGAGCCTGGATATGTCTTGTTCTGGCCAAACTGGGTTTTGCGCCAGTCTAATTATTGGGTTTGTACCTCAACTGTTGTTACATAGTTACAGTGATGTTCATTAAAATATGAGCGAACATACAAGGGCTTACCATAGATATGTTTGGAACTGTCTACAACGGATATATCAAAGATTATATATTAGCTTTATCTCTTTACGTATATATATAATTTTATAACTTCATTAGAAGATTTTAAAGTAAAAAAGGTAATAGTCCAGTTTCTATAGTTTCGAGATCTTATAAAAACAGTAATGATAAAGAAATATTTAGCGGAAAGAGAAAGAAACAACCAAATCATGATGCTAAACTTATAGCTCTTCTATAAGCCAAAGATAAATAGAAATTACTTGTTGGGGAAAGTCGCCTGACTCTAGTTGCATGTTGATCAATTCTTTTGCAGCTTGATATAGAGGTGTTGGATCTCGTTCCACCTGTATAGTATGCCCATAATATGAAATAATAAGCAGCCATCACGGCGGTTTTACAAGTAATGTATTTGTGGTGATTGTAATGTGCAAAATATGTACCTGACCACCGTAAATTAAAGCTAACATTGCCCAAGCAGTGTTTACTGCATGAGGACCTCTGGTCCCCACGTATGACTGCCAAATAAATGAGATAAAATTCATTAAGATTTGGAGTAATCAATATTTCCTTCAAACAAAGCATGGTTGAGATATAGTACAGCTCCGAGCATCAAATATTTCATGATGTTATTCTGGACAGTTATTTTTTTCAAGCAATTCTGGACAGTTATGATGCAGATAAGGAATTATCCAATAAGTTGGTAAATATTAAAGGATTCACAAACCTGACCAATTAATTCTTTCAGATCATCAGTACAAAATATATATAAAAATTAGACATCAACATTTGAATTACTAAGAGTATGTATAATGCATTATAATACAGGAACTAAAGGTACTTAATGTACACCCATGATGAGGCAACTAAATATGTTAGGAGAACAAGCAGTAATCATCCAGTTGCTTCCATTTTTTATGCAAAACCAAAACAAGATGCTTGGATCAGAAGTATCTGACAACTTGCATATCATACAGAAGTTAGGATTTCAAAGAAAAAAAAGCAAAAAAGATAACAAAATAGATATTCTTTCTCAGTTGCATGGTATCACATATATGCTGATAGAATCTGACATGAATGTATGTTGGTAACGGTTGTATCTAAATGTATGTTGTCCGTTCCCAGGGTCGTGTCCAAGGATTATCTGATTCAACATACTTTTGGATACAACCGTTACCAACTTACCACGAGCAGTAGTCAATTGTTATTCAACAGCCAAGATTAAATCAATACAATTGAGATATAAGATACTACTCATGACAAATTACTTTTCAACCACTGATTCAAATTTCTTCAGTCTTCCTAGAGGCAACTAAACACGTTATTGCTGGAAAACAAAGACTAATGAAAACAAGCACCTTAGAATTGGATCATATTGGTCGTTGTCACTCATACTGAGATTAATACATTGCTACGAGGCAATACCATGCATGTAAAGTTAACAAATATAGAAATATACCATAACCTGACCAAGCCCTCCACATGGTTATAGTTAAATAATGAAAATTAATAGTTACCTCTGTCTCACTAGAAAGATAAGTTTCACCCCATCCACCTGTGCATAGCTGCTTTGACAACAGAAAGCTGCATGCTTTCCTGATGGAGGAACTATTTTCATAAGTTCTTCCAGCAGCAGCTAATCCTTTTACAGCAAAGAATGATCCGTAAGTGAAACATACACCCCAACTGCCAAACCTGTTAGGTCATAATTAATCTAATTATTTATTTCATAATTTAAAAGTATGAATAAATTACAGATAACAAACAAGATAATTTCAGAGACCAGGAGCCATCTTTTCCTTGTTGCTTCACAATAAACTTGGATGTGCTTTTAATGCAATTTCCTATTTCTTCTTTGCGGTACCCTGGATCCAGCTCTCTGAACATAATCAGAGCTTGGAGCACTGATGACGTGCATTCAACAGATCTATCAGTTGGTTAAAGACAATGAATCAGATCCCATGTATAAAAAATAATTGGAATCAAATGTATTTTTTAAAATTATGCAGATATTTCATTTCTTACGGATAGTCAACAACAATGTTGATAAAGCTCTCTGAAGGGTTGAGAACCTATTGCCAAGAAATTCCAAGTTAGCACAGTCCGGCATGAATTTTTTATTGAGAAAACATTTGGGTAATTATGAAAAAAGTTACAAAAAATGCACACCCATGCACAACCCTGAAAGCCAAACTTCATTTTGCAGTTTATATTTGTCTGCCCTAACAAATAATTTGTATATACAATCAGCTAGGAGTGGGCTGTCTTATTTATGGAAAGATCTAGAAGATTATATATGAGGTCTAGAAAGAGAGTAGTAATCTTCCAATGTCAAACGCTTCAGTGAGTTAATTAAGAATGGTTTGAATTCTATATTTGACTCAACTCGAACATGGAAGTTACACAACTTGTTTGTCCAGGAAACAAAAGAGCAGTTTAAAATACTCACCTCCAACAAAGGTGTGGTTCTTTTACGCTCATATGTAGAAAAGGTACCATCATCATTCTTCAATAGACAAAAAAGCATGCTCAATTACTTTCGGTGTCAAGTACAACACTAAATTGTTCATAAACTGGGTCAAAGAATTATGCAATGAGAAAACAACAATTTCATTAAATCTTAGAATATATAAAAAACAAGAAATTGTGTTGTGTAGCAGACAACGCAGCAGCATTTTTCTTTTACTGTATGAGTGATAATGAAGCAGCCACACGCTCTTCACGAGAAATCAGTTAGTGCAGTATTACTTGTGAGTCAGATGTAAGAATTATCCATGTACTTATTCCTTGGGTTGTTTCAATATCGAAGAATCATCCATGGACTTATTCCTTGGGATTGTTTCAGTATTGATGTTTTCCATTGTTGGAGATAACCTGTGTTACTTGTCTATGCTTTCTCGTGAGTTTTATCATGTTGAACTAATGAAAGGGGAATCTTCATAATCAATCAAGCAAGAATGACATGTTAGTCTCCACTCAGACCGAAAATTATCCCCTGCCATGATACAGCACAGTAAGCCTTTCCAATGCTCAAATTACCTTGTGGACAGGCTTAAATTATAGTCTCAGTTATCTCTTTAATACACAAGTTATTAAAATATAATGCTAAATTTAAAAGAAGCTGATATTATGCTGACACCGCCACCTTTTAGTCCACAAGATGTTCAGCAGGAAACCAATAATATACATGGAAGAATATGATCCGGTTCGGACGAAAGATTTTAGAACTTCTAAATCAGCACACATCATAACATTCACCACCAAATTCGTGCACCTTTCAGAAAATTGCCAAGTTATGTGTAAATTTATCTTGAATGCGCCATAGCTCGCTTTTTTTGTTTGTTTTTTATTTTTATTTTTCTTTTCAGATGGCAGGATGATTTAATCCATGCTCAGGGATTACACCAAATGGGATCGAGTCCCCGTACACGGTGGGTTGGTATTTGTGGATGAAATTTTGTCAATTTTAAAAAGTAGAAATAGTGATACTGACTCAATTCAAACTGTTTCAATGAGTGCAGACCCCGCCCACAGTGGGGTGGCATTTGTGGATGAAATCTTCTCAATTTTAAAATGTAGAAATAGTGATACTGAAACAATTAAAACTGTTTCAACGAGTTCAGATGGGAGAAGAGGATGCAAATATGGAGCTAGTAGCAAGCCAGACTATGTCAGTTTTAGACGTGACAGTCAAAATGTTAGAAGGATATTTGGGTCCTGTTCGGTTGGCCTTTTCAGGCGTGGTTGACCTGCGGCACCAAGCCTTGTGGCCGTGCGTGGTTTTATAAAAGGGTCTCCATTGATTGGTTCTGCCTCATAAACCAAAATCCACGACATCCTTGCATATATATGTGTGTATGCTGCACCCTATAATCAATCTACTATTTTCCCGTGCCATATTTTTGCTTACACAAATTCTATAACACGATAAATGATCTAAAGCAGAGTCATACCACATAAGAAAGAATGCAATCCACAGCATCATACAAACTTTCTCCTTTTATGGGATCCCCCACGAGACCTGGAGAGATCTTTGACAACAACAAAAGAGCCTAAAGAAACGAAAACCTGAGTGTTAATGGAAGAAAATTTAAATGAGTACTGAGTGACATGACGCAAATACTTGCACAAGGGCACTTAAAAAGATTCCATGTGATCATGAATAATTATAAACCTGCATATGTGTGTGCATCCGTAAATTTGATTGAAAAAAGCAATGACAGTATATACTGTATGAAGAAGAAAATCAAGACCAACAGTGTTTGTTATGCGTGTGTGTATCTCTAGTGCAGGCGTCTTATTTATCCAACAGTAGTTTACTACTATCTCCGTCCAAAAATATAACAACTTTTAGACTTGGTCAAAGTCAAACATTTTCATCTTTGACCAATAATATTTAAAAAAATAATTACTTTTAAATAGAAAAGGTTACATGATACGATAGTTGATTTCATTAGGATAAACCAATATCACTTTTATGTTGACAATCTTTATATTTTTTTTTACCATCTATGGTCAAAATTTAAAAGGTTTGACTAGGAGAAAACCTAAAAAAGCTATATTCCGGGATAGAGGTAGTGCTTTAGAATCACTAGAGTATGCAAACAGTAACAAAACTACTTTTTTTCTGATAATGGCTGAAAAAGTACTATGTTACTATGTCATAGTAGATACTTTTACCAGGAAAGAACGTAGTCAAGGTTTTTAGCAAATGAGAATATCATAAGTAACTTGTCTTGACCTTGAGTGCTTCTGCAGTACAATCAGATACACTCCACCCATTATCTGCTGTCGAAAGCGTCCATGAACCTTTCGATCTATGTCGGTAGTAAGCTTCGTAGTCAGGATGGTTTTCACGGATCTGTATAAAGATATGCACATCAAGATTTTCTTTGCAAACATTGCTTAATTTACATTAATATAAAAGTATTTGATGGAGTAACTTGAACCTGTGAACTTTTAATGAATTCATGAGCTTTACGGAGTGTTGGACCAAACTCATTAACAAGATCTGTCGAGCAATAGGCTTGGACAATGAAAGCGGTCTCCCATGCTGAACAACCATCATACACCTATTATAGAGATAAAAAGTTTGTACAATGATTATTAAGTCTTAAACAGAACATGTTGCTCTGCAGAAATAGAACGAACATGTAAGTGGCCATCGGACATAATCTTTCCTATAAATCATTGTGATTGGAAATAGCCATGGTAATTTAATGATTTAACAAATTAGACTGCCTAGTTAGGATTTTGTGTAAAAAAAGGTGACTACTGTCCAAACATTCCATAGACTTGAACATGACTTTTGCTGTGAATGTTTTGGTAATATTCTATTAAGAATGGTAATGTTCAAATTTGTGGTCCTATGGTAGTAGTCAATTAGTCATTGTATGATCAACATTATGAATTCTTAAGTAGTAAATTAGTCAATTAGCTACGTTTATATTGATAAATTCTTAACCAGAAAGGTATCTAATTTTGGTAACAAAAAATTTTCAATAGTAATTATAAGTGATTGTCAACAATGAGAAAATGGCGAATAGTACAACTGCTGCACGAAGCATGACAAGGTAGTACCTGTGCTTTCATACCATCCTCCGCAATCCATAAAAAATCATATATCCTTGGAAGATGCTGCTTAAATGCATCTGAATTTGGATTTTCTGCCCAACAACAAATCATATCTAGTGCCTACAAGCAAAGAGTTGAGAAGTAGCTACAAATTAAAATGAATATTTTTGTTCAAATCATTTCAGTCATGGGCAAGAATTGGTTCTCTTTTGACCGTTTAAACTTTGAAAGAAGTCCAGTTGAGCGTGTGTAATATTATGCTAACCAAATTGCATTTGGCCATTACAGATATATTTTGTAGAACTCCAAAATTTTAAGAACCAATGCATCATTCTGTTATCTAGTCAAAGAAAATCAAGAAGATAATCTACGGTCAGGGCAATAGGCTGAGCCTCAAAGATTATGGTTGATATTATACTATTTACCAATTCTGGCAAATTCAGCATATGTCCAGGTCCAAACAAAAAGTTTTGCATTTGCCGAAATGAAGGTCTTGTCATATAGCAGCAAAAGGGTGCCCCTTTTTTTGTAAGATCAGCCACTCAGAACACTCCAATATTTTATGAATATACCTTGTTTATCGGACATACACAGATGTATTTACTAATTTCATCTTCATAGTGGATATGCTTCATTATATTTTTCAATGCTATATCTCTTAACTTGTTTACTGGCCAGCAATTCAGCATTGGCTCCACAACTTTATTAAGGCAAGTCCATACAAGATTTTGTGCCATTGTCCGTGGATAGATAAGGTCCACCTGCATGTACAAAAAGGAAATAACAGAGAATCAGGCAGTTGAAACTGTATGAATAAAAATTTTTATCGTTAAGCATACTAGACAGCACACAATATATCAAGCATTCTAGCTTCCTATATATAGTCAAGATACTGAAGCTAAGGCATGAACATAATCACTCGAAAAAAGAAGGAAATGAACATAACTTTTTTTTATCAAAATGATCAACATTTTATGGCGGAATATAGAACCGAAGCTAAGATATGAACATCATTTTCAAGTGTTGATACGCTGCAGCAAATATCTTCGGATTAACATTTTTGAGTGTTCATATGATCCGAACCAATTAACAACAGCAGCCTACCAAATAAACTAAACCAAATAGGCTGAAATTTCTAATTTTTTCTTATTTTTACTGCCCCAATGTATTGTTTTCTTCAGTACCATATATGAAATTTATTTGAACATATTACTCAAAAAAGTTTTGCATACCAACCTATAGCTGAGATTGTGTTTGGAGAAGTTTTGAACCATCTATCAATGATTACTATACTGTTGAACCATTTCCAATAGGATAGATTGCTTTCAGTGATTTAAGATCGAACAGCTTATCCAATATGTTCTGTTTCAATAACTAAAAAGTTGTATGTGGATGTAACAAAAACACAATAAAAACGAACCTTGGCACAAGTATCACGAGCTTTGTTCCAATCAATCTCATTGTATGGTACACTATAGAGCTCATCTCTCAATGCCAATATAGTTGGTGTAATTGGTCCAACAAACTTCTTACCAAAGAGATAAGCCATAGGCAGATAAACCATACGGGTATACACCCAAAATCGTCCTGTGGTAGCAAAAATTTACTTTTTAATCAGAAAAATAGAGGATTCTGAGAGCAAGAAATAAATAGAGGTTCACAATGTCCGAGTTGAGCAAGATTATTTAAAGTGACACATTTTATTCTGTGAGCAATTAGGTATCTGTTTTCCCGCATTTGCAACAAAAAAATTTTGGTGTTTCCACCAATGCAATGCAAACAGTTCAAATTCATTTCCCTCCTCATCACTACTTTAAAATAGCTGACAACTGAGACACTAAAAGACATACATAGACATGTCCACTTTCTTGTTCCTCCTAAATCTCAATGTGTCAAAAATCCCTTCTAGAAGTCAAGTTAAAATCCCAATAGCAGCAGAACACAATCATCCTTGAGCTCCAACAAGGTATGCCGAGCAGGATGGAGAGGCCACAACACAGCTCAGGATGGCCATAAGGTTAGCACGATGCGGCAAAGCACTAGATACTGCGGCTCTAGCAGTCTAGCTGGCATAGTTCACCCTTCACTCACAGAAAGCTTCAAAGCTAACAGGTGGCCAGCAACATTCAAGCACAAGCATCCTATGTGCTAGGAGGTTGAATCGAGCTAGTGGACGACTTCAACCAGCTCATAGTGCACAGGTGACAAGCTCCATGAGAGGTGTATTGCAGCACTCAAACAGGGGTGAAGGTGAAAGATAGAATGTTATCATATCAGATCTCTCTATTCGATTAATTTCTGTATTTGGGTTCGCAGTGAAAGATGGACTGAAACCAATAAGAAAACAATTAACAAATCTCTCTCTTAGAATGAAAAACAATGTATTGACCCATTATCTGATTAATTTAGTAAGTATATCCTAAGTAAGTGAAATGCCGCAACAGCCAAAAGAAGTTCTGCCTTAAAACTTGACCAATAGTTTCTTAGTACCGAAGCATCATGATGCAAAAACATAAGAAATACTTCAGGAAGTATAGGACAAAGGAGGAATAAGGTTGTGACCTTGGCTACAGATGCAACCAACTCCACAGCCTGAGATGAATTACTCGAGTTCTTTTAATTTTTATTTATTTGGTTGAGAACTTGAGATAGGATTCAGCTGATAGCAGGTTGCTAGCTGCCTAGCTTGAGATTGTTAACCATGTTTATTAGGGTCAGATCTATTTATGGAGACCACGTTCATTTGAGATCAAGCAAAGAATAATCCCTAAACCACATATTTGGCAGCTCATAGCCTCTTTGAGAGGATAAATTCGCCTTCACCTCTTTGCTACCTTTCCATCTACTAAACCATATCAATTCCAAACAGCACATCGAATAACACCATATTGGTGATAGCAGCCACAAGAGCAATAATAATACAAAAAAAAACAGGCATTCAACATGCATTTTTGAGTTTCTTATGGTCAGTGACCCCTATAAGCCCAGGAGTGGAGTGGAAACTATTGGACCAGGACATAGAGCCTATAGCTAGGGTTCCTGTCAATTAAATTAGAGCCATAATTCTTCCTTGCAGGATTCAGTGTTATGCTGGACAATACATATAACAAAGCACCAACAATAGTTATCATGAGACGAGATACGTACCTGGATGTATTGGAAGAAAATGAGGGACAAGCCATAATTCAGGAATTATAGGATTATTTCCAGACCAATCATACAGACCTATCATCTTCATTAGAAAAGATGAGGACCACGAATTAGTCACTTCTAAGTCAATAAATTATAATTTACATAGAAACATAACTATAGTTGGCATTGTAAGAACTTGTCACAAACAAGAACCCCCCCCCCCCCCCCCCAAACACACACACACACACACACAAGGAAGCAGTAAATGGTAAAAGTTTAATGTTTATGATAATTTAAATAAATATGTGTACTCCAATAGTAACTAAATAGCTGTAGAATTCCATTTGTATTAATTCAGAATACCTTAGGTAATACAAAATTTGGGGATCAGGGAGCACAAGCCCCATCATGTCAAAATGGACACATTAAGTTCTAACTCAAGTTACCTTTTTCTACAAAATGGAAGTTTGAAGTACTCTTGCATGATAATTGAAATTGACAGCAATGAGGTAAGTTAATATCCAATATCAATTTAATAAAAACTTTAGGATTGTTTACTGATATAAAGTCACAAGCTAGAACACTCATACATCTGTGTATCTTAACGAGCATTTCATAATTTGAACTTTATCTACTATTTCATCAAACCTGTCTGAATTTTTCTTAAAGAAAATAGTGCATAATACATATGGGAAAATTTTATATATGGAACCCAGGCAACATGGAACCCCAGTGGCTTCTACATGCACATATAACAAATATTTCATTTTTTTAAAACTTAGATAGCATACCGAGAGCCATATCTTTCCCCATTGTGGTATTGCAGCTGCGCTTCCATGAGACAAAATCCACTCACGTCCTTTGCTCAACGCATCATGTGTCTTCTCCTCACCAAGAAGTCTTAAGGTAACATAGTTTAAGCATGAGCCAAACATGGTGCTTGGTCCCAGCATTTGTTTACCCCAACCACCATCTTCATTCTACAAGGATCCCATTACATACAAACTTTCTTATAATATGCCACCTTCAGAAAAGTAACTGACAGCTGAACAGATGATATTACTAGAAAGTAGCTGGAATGCCATCTACATGCCTGTTGGTTATAAATATAGCGACATATCTCACGTCGATGTTCTTCCGATAGGACAGTATTGAGTGATCCAGTGATGTATAGAGCAAATACCTGCAAGAATATAGAAAGCTCATAATGCTGTGCGCAGTTCAACTAAAATACTACTGTCACTGTTTATTGAAGCTTGCAAACTATGACACGAACAATAACAATTTATTTATCAGATTTCATGGTGGCTCTAGATGGCATTTGACATAAGTTAATCTATAATGCTAAACTGGTAGACATGCCATAAAACATGAATAATTTGAAACAAATGTTGTCTATGATATATATTACGTTGGGCAAGAAGGTCAACTGATGGTGTCAATTCAAAATAAAATGCATACCAAGAGAGGCATGATGAACAAAATGCCACTGAAATCTACAGGCCAGTGCCCGTCATCTGCTTGCAGACTAGAATGTTGAGCAAGGGCTCGCCTCAATGATGTTAGTATGTTCTCTTCTGTGACTTGTACATTCTCTGCAAGCTTTGCTGGTAGAGGATCCAACTGAAGATGTTTTTGTTTTGCATACTGCAATAGAGTATAGTACAGTGCAAAGAATTTTATGGTTAATTCAAGAAATATTTAAATGAAGTGCACACACTATACAACATAAACATAGGAAAGCAAACTAGTATCTTTAGAACCTTTAGCGACTATTATGCCACATTGACAATCATTTATTTAGTAATGGTGCTTGCTATTTGAAAGGAAGCAGCATTTCCGCCATAAGAATTTCAGTTAAGGATTTCATCTGAAATTTATACGATTCAAAACAATGCTAAGTGAGTGAGTTCCTTTAGGCTTTAATTAATCTCTGAACCCAGCAAACTCCTGATATCAGAGCATGATTGAAAGGGTTGCATTGAGAAATTTTCTATCGTTCACAACAGCACCTAATACTAGTTTCACACTTTCAGTTCGCCTTCCTGCTCCTTGCCCGTGAGAAATCAGGAGTGCCCACTAAACACCAGCATTGATTTCTGCATGTGCACGATTAGCCTCTCTTGACTGATACAGATTACTGCTCAACAAGATGCAGCAGGAATGTACAGGAAACAACAAACCATATCTGAAGATCCGGTATCGAAACTCAGGTAAAATTGAGCAATTATTCGCTCATATTCACTAGTTCATGCCAGGGTCCTAACTTCTCTCACACTAGGAGCAAAGGGGGCAGGAGAGAGAAGGGGTCTAGGACCAACTCACGGAATCACAGCAAGTGGCGGCGTCTTCTCCGCATCGGAAAGGCGTGTCCAACCTGAATACTCCATGCCGCGGATGGCAACCATGAGGACCCCACCGGCACGAGCGCTGGCGTTAGAGTGCGCGGCAGGGAACACGAGTCAAACGACGGCGGCGGCATCGAGGAAATGAAAGGAAGAGATTGGCCAATTGGGCCAGTGGCTACCACGAGTCCACGACACTGTTTGTTTGGTCACTACTCATGA
This sequence comes from Panicum virgatum, assembly GCF_016808335.1. Classification (NCBI taxonomy): domain Eukaryota; kingdom Viridiplantae; phylum Streptophyta; class Magnoliopsida; order Poales; family Poaceae; genus Panicum; species Panicum virgatum. The sequence continues at coordinate 23,391,015 of NC_053143.1, read as the reverse complement.
TTCGTATTTGGGCCTCTCTTTTTATTTTGCCACGGTCTTTTTTTAAAAAATGTTTTGGGTTAAGTCCACTTTTAAACAAAAACTCATTCTCAAATGTGGCTATTTCGGATACAAACTCTAGGGTTTTCTATCAGAGTATTAAGTTTATATATGATTTTGCACCGCTCATTTTAACTTGTAGATAGTGAATTTTAGCTTGCAAATGCTTGATCTAGAGTTCGAATAGTAATGATCTAGCCTCAGTCATCGATTTCTTTGTGTTTGGAGAGAATTTAATCTGTGTTCTCTAAACTTATTACGTATTCTCATCAAGCTCCGTAAACTATGGAAAGTTATCTTGAATTTTCCGCTACGAACCTATAGATCCATACCCTTTCATATCGGCCTCAAGTGCATATACGCTCGTGCTACCGCAGAATCCGCGCTTGGCTCAATAAAGAAGTTTAGGGTTTTATTTATTTCTGGAAATAGATTTTTATTGGAGAAATAATTTAAACAACTTATGAAAATGCCAAGAAGCCTCTAAATTTTCTTAAAAAGACCCAAAATCGGGTTAAGATGCAAAAGGAACTCAAACAAATAGCTAACCTTGAGAAAAATCTAAATTCTTACGTACAATTAAAAAAGAGTTGGTCTCCTTTTCCCCTTGCTACAGTCGACACAGGGCAAAAGGGTGAGCCAAGGGCGATCGGAAAACCTGGCGGAGATTCCACTGGTTCCTTCCTCTCCGGCAGCCAGTCCGGCGCCGGCGAGGAAGGAGAACTGGGGGATTGACGTGCGGGCATGTATTGGCTAGGTTTGTTTAGATCTAAGCTTAGGTTTTGCTCGGCATCAAGTTTGGCGGCAGAGCTTCTGTGTCCGGGTGGGGTGGCTGCGTTGGCGCCCTTTCTCTAGCGAATAAGAGGTACTTCTTCGGTGTGCCGGGACGTCGGCGGTGGCACTGTCCTCTAGTCTTCGATGGTGGCGGCGGTGCAAGACTTTCTGCGGTAGAGGTATATAGTCCATTTGGAGGGCTAGTTTTGAGATGGACTGTTTTATAGCTATTATTTGAATACTATGTAATTAGGTGCTAGTAGCCGTACACCCTTTCCTTATACACTAGGATTGATTTTGGAAATAATACTTACAAATTACCTTTTTCCATATACGCTTCGGCTTCATCAGGAAGAACAGAGCCAAAAATGTCCAAACACTGAAGGTCGTCGTTGTTGATTCTTGAAGAAATTAAAACGGACCAGAAGTAGCAGGACACGTCAACAACTATCGATGTCACGAATATTGCTACAGTGTGGGACCATGATATTAATTTGGTACGGCGCTGGACCAGTTAATCCGTTAACTTCTCCATGCCTAGGGAGCGTGGCCAATCAGACTCCATTTTCCATCGAGTGCTCCCTCCATTCCAAAAAATTCAACTCTTGTTTTTCTAGAAGTTAAATACTTTTAAGTTTGATCAAATTTATATAAAATAGTATTAATATTTATATTATAAAATAAATATTTTTAAATTAATTATATAATATATTTTATAGTAAATTTATTTAAAGATATAAATATTAGTAATTTTTTGTATATATTTAATAAAAAATTAAAATTGTTGGGTATCTCATGAAACTGAGAGTTATATTTTTTCTGCGACGGAGGAAGTACCGGCGAGTACAACAGATGGAGCACTGTAGCGACACTTGCCATTTCCGCTGTGTATCCATGCACTGTATAGTTGTATGGTTAAATGAACGTGCATCTCATGTTCCGTCCCGACGTGGCTGATATGTAGCCCCACTTGTAAACGCCCCCACATGTAAGTGAAACAATCCCCTGTCGTAACTGCTGACGAACTATTTTCACTACATCGACGCCGTCCCTGCTATACTTTGCAGTATACTTTATATGTGGAGGTGTGGTTTCTAATAGGACTGAGATAACTCGGGACAGGTGGCAGGTTAAAGCAATCGCGCTACACCTTTCATCCTCTGTCTCTTTTATTTTTCTAATCACAAAAGGACCACAATCAAGTTGTTTTCTAATCACAAAAGGACCACAATCAAGTTGTTTTCGAAAGTCAAGGACCGCGCTCTCTCTCATAAAATCTCTCCTGCTCTCCTCCATCCCTGCACACATTCTGCTGTTTCTATCTCTCTTGCGTTGCTCTTTTTAGCATTAAGTTTGTTTATAAAAAATATTTTATTTTCTAATTATTACCAGCATTTCGTGAACCGATTCTACTCAACAAGACCAATAAAACTAGATCTCATTTGCATATGTTTGCACTAGTAACAACTTATGGACGACTTGCTCTTTTCCATAGCAACTTATATGTATACCGGCTTATTGTGGTGACAACTTATGAATATAACAACTTTTATTTTATGTCAACTTATGTGTATGAGTGTATAATTAATTTTATTTTTTGTAACTTACTATATCTTAAATTTGCGGCAACTCATGTATAGAGAGAGCGTCAACTTATTTGTACGAGTGTATGACCCTTCGGTGTGCATATACGCTCCAGGAGCTCCCTCTAAAAGTACTTCTAGGAATTTGAAAGAGGTGTTTTTTTTACTCCCAATAACTTTTGTTAAGGTTCCATAACCATAATTTTGGACTTTATTTTTTTGGCACTTTGCTTGTAAATGCTCTCCGCTCCGCGAAGAAGGTGCTTGGGCGTGCATGTTGGCTGTACGTGTGTTGTTAGCGGCGTGTTCTGGATGTGATGTTGCCGTACGGTAGCTTAGGCGGCCAACGGTGCATACGTGTGGTGTGGATGCAAGTACATGATGATGGTGGCCATATAGAAATGCACAAAGCATGTACGCAAGCTAACAAATGGGTCATAGCTATTTATTATGCCCATAAATTCATCTCTCTTCCCCCTTCATTATTAGTACTCCGTAGCACGGCCGGATATCCTTGCATTGTTCTAATGTCGAAATTCCCCAAAGGAAGAGTGGCCTTGAAGCAAAACATAGGAGTGAGATACCGTTAGAACAATGAAACATATGTTTTGTAATAAAGTGGCCTTGCAAGGACACTTGTGTTTACCCACTACTTTTTATTACAAAATTATTCAAATAACATATATATAGCTAAACGTGCCTTTATGAAACTATATTTTTAGACGTATGTATATATCTTCTCGTAGCATCTTCATATGTCTCAATACTCGACACATTAAAAGTAATATGCAACCGAAGTTTGAAAAGTTGGCTTATATAGGGTAACTTATTGTTGGCAACGTGTCAGGTGCAAACCAACTTCTTCGTGCAACCGTGCAAATTTATAATCTAGGTCACAGGATCAACATCCAAAGGGCATGGGAGATTGAGTAATTTTAGACTTAACTGCCAGCCTCTAATCACACTTTTGCAAATCTCCCTTCCCACTCCCTCTGCGCATAGAGAGATTGGTTTGCAGCTGATACATTGACGTTATTGTTTCCTCTATATTTTTCGAAAAGGCGTTGCCCGTATTTATTTTGTTAGTGGAGAGAGCTAACATGGCCCCACCTGTCCCTCTTTTATCAAGGTTATAAGTTCACCAATCTAAAAAAAAGGTTATAAGTTCACCATTGGACATTGGTTAGGGTGCGTTTGGATGATGACCCTGCCAAGCCCCGCCATACCGTTGGCCGGCCAAATCTTGGCGGACAAAACGGCCGCCCAAGAATTGGCCGCGCGCGGGCTCGAAAATGAACTGCAGGCGCGTGTCTGGGCATGGGCGAGCCAAATTTTGGCTGCTATCTAAACACTGCACGCTCGTCGCTGCTGGTCAAAGCCCAAAATTTGGCCTGGCAATCATGGGCACCAATCCAAACACGTGAGTCGTGCAGAAGCAAAGCGCATGGCCAGCGTGCGGGTTTCCGATCAAAAACCCAGGAATATATATGCTCGACGAACAACTTGCTCCATGAACTATATATATAGCATGGCAGGATCGGAGGTTCATGGTTAGTATGTACCTGCATGCGTAAGAGGAGGTCAGAGGCCTCTCTCTTCTCGAAGCGGCGGTCGGTGAACTCCCGGCGGAGCCTCCCCACCTCGGCGCGCTCCTCCGGCGTGCCAAGGTCGGGGTCGAACTCCCACACCGCCCTGCCGAGGAAGTTGTTGGACGTCTTCAGCGGTGGGCTGGCCCCCTCGGCAACCTTGAGCCTCCACATGCTGGCCAACAACAACAAAATAGAGAGCACCTGGCCTGCCGTAAGCTAAGTGATGACTACACAGACTATGTAGGTGAGAGAGATCAGTAGGAAAGCTTGGCTCCCGCGACGCTTCTCTTATAGAGGGGCAGGTCCATCCACATGCACTGATGGGGGATACACTACTGGCCAACTAACGGTATTCTTGACCAGCGTTAAGAGACCTGCATGCCCGCATTTATTTGTGCGTCTCGCTCCACTGTGGACTAGCAGTACGTAGTTTCACGCTTTGGCCAAACCAAATTGGTCAACCAAATTTGAGATTTCGACCATCAGACGAAACAATGTATCATCGACCTAGTACTACCGGATTAACACTAATACAGAACTTGTCTGCATCCTGCACATTTGTCTTGGTTGTTTCCACTAACCGGACTCCAACCGGGGCTAAATACCTCTGGTCCTTTATCCCCTCTTCCTCCTATCCGTGCCATTCAACTTCTTTGTTCTCACTATTTTTGCCTCGGGTGGGAGGAGTTTTGTTGAAAGGACACCCCCTTTGCACCCTGGCCGAAGACCCTCGCTCCCGGGGATCGTTGACTCACTGGACGAAGACCTGGGCGGGGATGCCAGCTTCGGTTTCACACCAAAGGCCCTCAGAGCCGAAGGCCGACCATCGAGGGGGCGAGGACCCTCGGATGTGCGAAGAGCCACACTATTAAAAAATAATTTATAGCAATACCCTAATTTTTTAGGAGTGGACCAAAATGTCAACCGTTTTTAAAAATGGGGCTCGGATACTGTTGTAATAGAGCCGCCTCTGAAAATCTATTTGTTGGGACGGCTCACCGTCTCAGCCGCCCCTATAAATGGGCTGTATTTTTAGCGGCGGCTCGCTCCCTCAGCCGCCCCTAAAAAATAACTTTATAGGAGTGGTTCATGCATTTATGTATTCTGAAATAGTTATAAACATGAGATCTATTAATGTACGAATGGAGGCGATGGATACATTCGTACGGCTAAACGAATGGTAAGATATCATGGAGTTCTTTCATAAACATATATATAGTTATATGCTACTAATTAATTGCTACAAGCAGGAAGCTCAAACTGGTGTTGAGCCGTCACCCATCGATGTGTATCTCCGGGGGCATAGGGGACTGGACCCGGCACATCTGGAGGTCCTATGTAGTCAGCAAGCGTCAGACCGATTGATCAGTTGTTCACAATTTGCAATTAGTTGTGAAACATTCAAACTCTAAGTTAAAGAAATTTATTTTCTAATTGCAGGAGCAATATGGGCAAGAGATGGTTAGACGCCATGGTGAAAACTTCGAATGGCGGAAGGGACCTATTGATCCGGAGGCGTTGCATGCTAGCGGTGGTGGAAAGGAGCATGGATGGTGAGATCAATATTTCTTAAATTATGTTGTTACCTGCAATTAAAATTTTCATACTTTGAATTTTGAAGGTACTCCATGTTTACCGGGGTGGTCGACTCGAGAGATGTTCGATCACGCAGGGGATCTTCCTCTTAGAGTTTGGGTTGTACTTCTAGCTGATATCGCCGCACGGAGCAAGATCTTGTAATCGAGAATCTGCAAGAGGCGCTAAGGGCGCAAAACGAGTACAACTTACAGCAGCAAGAGTACAACTTACAGCAACAAGAGTACTACAGAAAACAGCAAGAGTACTTTGCTAACTACACCGTACAACAACAAGATTGGTTTTGCCGTAAGTATGATTCTTGCACAGTTAGCATCTCGACTATTTCTCACTTTGTGTTACTAATAGGTTGCATTTACAGTCAGTGTTGCAGCAGCAGCATGGCCATAAATATATCTTGCCACCGTGGCGGCCGCCACCACCAATGCCACCTCCACCGCCACCACCGCCAATGTTGCCTCAGTTCTATCCTCTGAGACCTCCTGCAGCCGGGGTTCGATTAACTGGCTTAAATTCAGTTCAATTTATCCAATGCTGTTGAACTTAGTAGATTCTAAACACATGCAGTCAGTATAGTTGAATCAGTAAATTGTAGCTTCACTTATCCAAATTTAGTAGATTCTGTACACTTGTTCTATTTCAGTAAATCTATACACTAGGGATCAGTAGTAAATCTATACTTCTTGTCTAAATCAGTAAATCTATTTCATCTTCTATACACCAGGGATCAGGAGTAAATGTGATAGACACCTGCCAAACCCCTCTAGCACAGCCAGCAAATGCACCTAGAGAGGAGGTTAGTTTGTTAGTTCTCAATAACTATTGGTTAGTTATAATGGATAACTCCTAATTTTTCTCTAATGCCAGACTTTACACCTATTAACAGGATGACCGGGCTACCATCTGGGCCAGAAACATATTCGCTTCCGGAGGTAGTGGACACAACTCGAACGACCCTCAGATGCTGTGAGATATGCTTTCTTTGCTGGACTTCCTTTTGCTAAAACTTTCTTGTATTGAGATTTTCTCCAAGTCATGTGAATGTGGTATGGAGCTTGTACTGAGATTTGGAACACGCTTTGGAGCCTGTATTTGCTATATATGAATGATGTGTGCTGAGATTTGATTATTGTCTTCCACTGTTATTGGACTGTTTATGTGTTGATGTGAATGTAATATGGATTGTTATGTGCTGATAATATTAACGTGTTGATGTGAATGTAATATGGATTGTTATGTGCTGATAATATTAACAAAACTAGGCTCACATTTAACCTGGAAACCGCTAATTTTCGGCGGCCTAAATGAGGCCGCCGAAAATTAACCTGAATAATTTGGCGGCCTTTTTGGCGGCTACATTTTAGCCGCCGAAAATTAACGAATAATTTTCGGTGGTTACATAAACCACCGAACGTTAAGAGGCGCTGGGCAATTTTCGGCGGCTTTGCCCTGGCCGCCAAAAATTACGTACTTTCGGCGGCGGCCGCCAAAAATTAGCCTAATCCTCGGCTAAGTTCTTTCGGCTGCTCATTGCCACCCAAAATTAGGTTAAAGCCGTCGAAAATAGCTAATTGTCGCCGGCAATCCTTTATTTTCGGTGGTTTTTGGCCGCCAAAAGTTTCTAGGAATCCTGTAGTGTTTCCCGACAATATTTTTTTGCGCGTGCCATGAAAGCAAATATTCAAGAAATAATCACTACAACAAAACATAAATATTGAACATGGGAGCCATCTAATCTACCTTGCCGTATGCATAGGATCCATCTCAGCTGTCTAGATCCCCCATTTCAAGTCCTAATAAACGAAAAACAGTGCAAAATATAAGAGCAGGAATGGTCGAATGGACTGCCAGCTCATCCAGCACGCTGCCGTGGAGTAGAGATGAAACGAAAAGGAGCTCCGCTTGGTGCTAGACCTGGCTACCAGCTGAACACAGGAGCTAAGAACAACATATTTAGGTCAGTCTCAGTGGGAGTGTTATCAACACAGTTATTAAGACTGTAAATTAGGTAGCCAAACTGGTGGGGTGTTATAGTGATGGTGATGCACTCCTCTCACTGACACTTCCCCTCCTCTCTTTTTCTTTGCGGGTATTGAAACAAACATCTAACCTCACTTCAAACATACAAGTAGTGTGTTAATAATAGAACATCCTTTAGTGGACAGCAAAAGTTCCACTAGGTACAGAAATTTTTATTAGAAAAAATTATGATGCTCCCATACAGCTCAATTGATGCCTAAAGACGTTTTTTTAGCCTCCACATGGTCGACCAGTTCAATATTTGGCTTAATGTATATAGATTGCTTCTGAAGCAACTTCAAATTGGAGGCACACTACCATACTACCGTGTGTGTGTGTATATATATATATATATATATATATATATATATATATATATATATATATATATATATATATATATATATATATATATATATATATATATAGCAATAAAGAAAGACCTACACTAGCTAGTTGAAAACGATTGATGTAGAAATATGCTGCATGATACGTACGTACAACCAAACGTGGTTGACTGCTTTTATTTTTGTTTAATAACTGTGTTGCTTTGTTCCTGTCCCATTATTGGAATTGGATGAAATGATACATAAGTTGCAACGAACTAGGTTGACTACTTTTATTTTGTTTTAATTTTTGTATATGTCTTTATCTCCATTATGTTGTGTGATCTTATCATACTAACCAGAACATCACCCTTTTTGGGAAGTTAAACGGAGACTATCTTTAATTTTAATATGTAATTCCATGTTCAGCTTTTGAAACTGAACTTCTGTTGGTTTCTAGATCACAAAAACTGTTTTTTTTTCAGAAATCTATTCTCGTTATTGATGGTAAGGAGAGAAGGAATTATAATCAAGTGGCAAGAAAAATATAGTCATCAAAATCCGCGGTCCCATGCTACCGGGCTTCCCTATCTATACTGTTGAAGACATAGTCACGCCTACTATTAATGCTCCCAAAATATGGAGAAGAGGACGCGAGGTGGAGTGGATGCCCGCACACCATGATTATGCCCAAAGGTTATCGAGGCATGGCTTTCCAGACAATTTTTTCTTTGCGCGTGCCATAAAAGCAAATATTCAAAAAATACTCACTACCACAAAACATAAATGCCGAACATGGGAGCCATCTAGTCTACCTTGCCGTATCCATAGGATCCATCTTAGCTGTCTATATCCCCCATTTCAAGTCCCAATAAATAAAAAACAGTGCAAAATTTAAGAGCAGTAATGGTCAAATGGATTGCCAGCTCATCCAGCACACTGCCGTGGAGGAGAGAGGAAACGAAAAGGAGCTTAGCTTGGCGCTAGACGTGGCTACCAGCTGAACACAGGAGCTAAGAACAGCAGCATCTAGGCTAGTTATAGTGGGAATGTCATCGACACAGTTATCAAGACTGTAAATTAGGTAACCGAGTCGGAGGAGTGTAATGGTGATGGTGATAACACTCCTCTCACTGACACTTACTCTCCTCTCTCTTCATAACGAAGCTGCCATGTCAGCAAATTTAATATCCATGAAACTTTTATAACACTCTCATTGGGACTGGCCTTAACAGCATGCGGAGGTAGAGTTTACATATCAAATTAATATTGATGAAAATTTTAAGTAGATAAGGTAAAAGACTATTTATTGTATGGCTTGTCTATATAGTAATAGCACTTGTTGTTGAGATGTCTTATCTCGTAGACAAGAGCTTGGCTCTATTATTGGCCGTGCTCTAAGTACACAATAGCTTGGCGCTGCTCAATGAATAAAGATCTAGCTAGTATTGAAACAAACGTCTTTTTTTATTGCGGGTATCGAAACAAACATCTAACCTCACTTCAAACATACAAGTAGTGTGTTAATAATGGAACATCCTTCAGTGGACAGCAAAAGTTCCACTAGGTACAGAAATTTTTATTAGAAAAAATTATGATGCTCCCATACAGCTCAATTGATGCCTAAAGAAGTTTTTTTTTTGCGAGGGGAAGAGAAAAATTTTATTACTCAGAAAGTTCGCTACATTCGTGAGCAATAATTTGCTTGTGGACAGTGGCTCTCTTCCCTTGTGGACGACCTTCCACTCAGGTAACAACCTTCCAGCTTCATGGGCTTCCTTCAGAGGAGGCTAAAGGTCGATTTTAATCCTCCCTGGGTGGCCAACATTTTTGCTATGGTGCTGCAATCATATTTTCCAAAACCGCCTCCTGTCTGTACCGTTCTGCGGCCATAAGATATGATATGATATGATTTGATAAGATATGATATGATATGATATGTCTTAGATATCTCCCTTAAAAACACCTACCGTGAAAATAGAAGATACCACTATATCCTTGTCTCGATATGCCTCATTAAAAGTTTTTATACAAGAAGCTCCAAGGTAGAAATGTTAGTATTGATCTCCACCATTTGGGCCCAACGGACCAAATGGACCCTGACTCGCGCCCTGATCGGGGGCGCTCAGCCCATGGAAGGCTGGTGGGCCCCCGTCGTGCAGCCCCATAAAAGGAGGTGAGGACCAGCGGCACAAGGCACGAGGTTCGCCGCTGCAGCCAGAGTTCCCACCGTCCAAAACCTAGACCGATCAGAGAGAGGGGCTGAGAGCGACGGGAAGCGCCACCGGCTCGGCGTCGCCACTGCACAGCCACCGACCACGCCACCGTCACTGCACCGCGCCTTTGCCGCCTCTGCATCAAGCCACCGTCGTCCTCTCCGACTCCGGCACCGCCACCACGATGCCACTGCGCTGCGCGTCGCTGCCTAGCGCAGAACTTCACCGACGAACCTACGGTGGCTCTGAAAAGAAAGTAACCTCTCGATCTATGCCCTACTCGATCCAATAAACTAACAATGGTACCAGAGCCTTGATCTAGTGTGTAGATAGAGATGGGTTGGATTCGGTCACGAATCGAAAGAGACAGACACAAAAGAAAGGAGGAAATTCGATCTCGAATCGAACAAAAAAAAAAAAATACAAACCCTAACCCTAGAAAGAAAGGGCCGCGGGTCTCACCTGCAGTGCCACCACCGCGCGGAATCGTCACCACGAGTCACCGGTCTGACAATGGGGCACCGCCTCTGCGTGGGCGCACTCGGGGCAAAGGGCACCGACGACAGGCCGTTCGACGGCGGCGCAACCCCGCAAGGGAGAACGCGCACGCCGGCGAAGGGGCCGACGGCGGCGCCAGCCACCTCCTTCGGCGAGTTGCCATGGACGGCCGCCCTTTTTGTTTCGGGAAAGGGAAATGGAGGAAAAGGGAAAGAAGTTCGGTGGAGCGGCACAGCTCCGAGCTTCCCGAGCAGTGGGCGCGCACGCGCGGCAAAGAAGGCACGCGGCGGCGCCGCCACGCTCCTCCGGTGAGCCGCCAGTGGCCGCCGCCGCTCGGCATGAGAGAGAAAGGGAAGAGAAAGACTGGATGTTAGGGTTTCCAGGGGATGCGGTCGGCAGGTGGTTTTGATCCGCGAGAAGGGCGCTCGGCCGTCGGATTCGATCCGACGGCCAAGGGCGATCGGCGCTAATCGGGCCGTGGCCGGCCCAGGTGGGTGCTGAAGTGGGCCGCGGACCGTTTCCACCAGCGGGCGCACGCATGGGTAGGGAGCGCCGAGCTGGGCCGCCGCCGCTAGGCTGCTGGGTCGCGGTAGCGCACTCGCAGGCGCGCGAGCGGGCCATGGGCCGGTTTGGCGGCTGGGCCTCTTGCACAGTAAAGAACGTTGACAGATATGTTGATTAGAATTTGTTCTCTATTCAATATTGCACCAACATATATATATTGTTTAAAGAATTAAAGTGTACAGTAATGCTTCTGAATATAGAAATTTCATGTTTCCGCTGTAAAGTTTCAAAGTTGTTGCTCTTAGTTTTAATTCACCAACGGGAGAATTATTTTTAAGAGCATGATTAAAGAACTTAGTTTGAGTAAGTTTGTACAGTTTTATCTCTATTCAATTTTGAACCAACGAGATAAATTGTTTAGAGAGAAAATGAGTACAAAGTATTGTTTCTGAAAAGAAAGAAAAAATTTCTGCTGTCATAAAAGATTGGAAAAGATTTCCGCTGTTATACTATTGCTATCTTTCAATTAAGTTGGAACCAACGAAAAGATTTAATTGGAAGAATAGTCGAAAAGTCTTAAATGTTTTGTCTGTGGGTAAAAGACAGAAAAGCTTCCGCTGTTTAAAGTAAAAGTTGAGTTTTGGCATTATTCTGTCATTTGAAGTCTCAAAGTTGAGCATTACTGGAATCACAAAGATATTTCTCATGGAAGAGAAATTTAAAGTTAATTATGGTATTGTTATTTTCTGACCAACGTTGATGATAGCATTATTATAATTTTTTTTTCATGAACCATACCTTGAAGTTTAAGGTCTCTAGAAAATGTTGCATCAAAGTGACCATTTCAGAGAATAGCTAAAGAACTGCTCTCAAACTAGAGAAATGTATTTTTCTAGTTTGCGCTGCAATAAAGTTGATTATCCTCTAATTAAATTCGAACCAACGGGAGAATTTAATTTTGAGGAGCAAATATATGGTTTTAAAGTTTATTGAGTTTTCCATACATTAATTCTTTTCTGCCCAACGGTGATACAGAATTAATGTAAAAGATTATTCTATTTCTGTCCAACGGTGATATAGAATAGAACTTAAAGTATTGATTATTGACTTTTCAGACAAAGAGTCCTATGTTGTCCTTGAAGAACGAAAGACAATGAACTGGGTACTTGTGACTCAGAAAGAAAGAAGGTCATTACATAAGAGAATATATTCTCTGTAAAGAACGGCTTGACAGGAAAAGTACTCAGGATATTTATCCAAGAAGAGTAGATAAAGCAATAAGAGTTCATTTTGAGAAATGTCTCTTATGTACTCTCTATCAAGAAGAATTCATTTTGAGTTCAGTCAAAGTTGTGATAAGTCAATACATGTTTAATTTGACCAACGTCGGATTAAGCATGTGTGTCATGGAATATTCAGATTTATTTCTGAATTTGATATGAACCGATCCTGACATTTTTGTTTGGAAAAGTATGAAATAACCCACATGACGGGGTAAAGTTGGCATAGTACTAATCCTGCATGGCGGGAGAAAGTTGTGATGACTCATGTGCTGGTTTATCCCACACTGCATGAAAAGTTTGAAGTAGTTTTGCTATTCAATTTATCGGGCACTTATATTGTGTCACAATGATTAAGCACTCAATGAGTTTAAAAAGAATGAAAAATTACATACGAACCTCAAGATAAGAATGATATGCGAGCGTGACTTGCAAAAGGTCTTAAATAAAGGACTATGTTGAGTCCTTAAAGTGAAATGAGGAACAAGAACTGTCATATGAAATAAAGGACTTTGTTGAGTTCTTAAAGTGAAATGAGTAAAAGGTACTCCCATACGAATTAAAATTACTTTGTTCTGCATGATGCAACCATGTGGATGAAGTAATAAAAATTTCCTCATCCACAAAAGTTGTGAAAAGTTTTTCGAAATTGTGGCAGAAAAGTTCAAGCCACATTTCGAGGGGGAGAAATATGAGACAGTCAAGAAAGATACTCCCTTGTAATGTGTATTGAAAGCAAGAGATGATCTATTAAATAATGAATGTGACCGTCAGGGGGAGTACAACGGTCACTATACTAATACCCCTATGTAAAGAAATGGCTAAATTCCAGTATTTATGCTGGACGACCCTCAAAGATAGTAAGATGGTGCTTACAGAGCATATATATAATTTTTAACAGATGGAACCCAAATAAAGAGATTTACTGATATGCCATATTTACAAAAGATGGCAAAATCTGGGGGAGCATGGTATGTAGATACCTAAGACTTGAAGAGAAGCGGGAATGCATGCCCACTTCGATGATTCAAGAACAAAAATTTTCTCATGCCTACTGATGTTCTGTTGCCATTTGGCAAAAGGAGTAACATCAACCCTATACAAAGTAAAGAAAATCAAATGGAGGTTGTTCACCTCATTTGAGGAAGTCACAAGAATTCCATGGGTTAAGAACATGGAAAAAAAAATGATTCCTAAAAGAGCCATCACAGTATGTTATGATGGACCTATAAAACGCAATGTGTTTCCAGAAGGAATGTTGAAAGATATAAAGCAAAATTTGTGACAAAAGTTTTAGTCAAAGAGAAGAAAGAACATACGGGATACCACAATAGTAAATTCATTTATGGATTGAAGAAAGCCACGAGATGGTGGTATCTAAAGCTTAAATGAAACAGTATGAAATTTTGGGTTTCCAACAGATTGAGGAGGACAATAGCTTTTAAGAAAAGTTAAAGAATGGGGAATTTGATTTCCACATCTTAAATAAAGATAACATCCTACTTTCTAGTGGTGGTGTTAATATGTTATTATAAATAAAGAACTCTTGTCCTCAAATTTTGATATCAGTGATGGGTTTTTTTCATTCTACGAATTGAAACTCATCGAGATAAAAGGAAGGGGTATTTTGGTTACAACAAAGGCATACTTGGAAAAGATTTTAAAGAAATAAAGTATGCATATGAGTAAACCTACGCCTGTTCCTATCGTCAAGGGTAATGGTTTTGGGAACCTTAATGTTACAGGAATCAATGTGAAACAGAAATAGTCCCATATGCTTCAGCTGTTGGAAGCTTTATAAGCGCGCAAGTAAAGAACTTACCCTGACATAGTTTTGTGTATCCGGGTTATTTTGGCAAAAGTACAATCCAGAGATAGATCACTGGAATTGAAATTGAGAAAATTGGCCTCATGCTAAGTTGGAAAGATCAAGTACTCTCAAAAGGTTGTGAGTACAAAAGTAGAACTTGTGAAATATGTAGCGAAATCCACAATTGTCGCTAACTTTCACATTTGGAGGTTTTGTGTGGAAAAGCTCCAAAACAAAGCAATTATGATTAATGTGATGCAATGATATAGTATAGCATGATACGAGGCCAAGGGACAGGCAAAATGCTTAAGTGAACCTGTACCCGGAGTTGATAATGGTTGACAACAGCAATAACCATTAAAGTGGTTTGCTCCTATGACAACGTGTCAAGTGTGGTGCCAAACACATTGACACAAAGTTATACGTTGTAAAGGAGAAAGTCCGGAATCATGATGAAATGCATTGTGAGTATAAGTGACAGAAAGCGTCTGCGGATCCGCTTGCTAAAGGCTTGCCGCCCAGTGTGTACAGAGAACACACAGTCGACATGGGTTCATGGTATAGCCTATGTTTTCCGGACGATAAAGGGCCCAAAGTTAAAGTACCTATTTCAGAACCGAGAGGTGTGTTGTAGCTGTTAAGTCTATCGGTTATTGACCGTGACGATGAGGCATGCTCATATGCACTAATCCGTGATGGAGTAGGTAAACAAAGAATAAAGAATATTGAAAGTAAAGATTGAGATAAGTTAAAAGACAAGATGAGATCAAGGGGGAGAATGTTAGTATTGATCTCCACCATTTGGGCCCAACGGACCAAATGGACCCTGACTCGCGCCCTGATCGGGGGCGCTCAGCCCATGGAAGGCTGGTGGGCCCCCGTCGTGCAGCCCCATAAAAGGAGGTGAGGACCAGCGGCACAAGGCACGAGGTTCGCCGCTGCAGCCAGAGTTCCCACCGTCCAAAACCTAGACCGATCAGAGAGAGGGGCTGAGAGCGACGGGAAGCGCCACCGGCTCGGCGTCGCCACTGCACAGCCACCGACCACGCCACCGTCACTGCACCGCGCCTTTGCCGCCTCTGCATCAAGCCACCGTCGTCCTCTCCGACTCCGGCACCGCCACCACGATGCCACTGCGCTGCGCGTCGCTGCCTAGCGCAGAACTTCACCGACGAACCTACGGTGGCTCTGAAAAGAAAGTAACCTCTCGATCTATGCCCTACTCGATCCAATAAACTAACAAGAAACTCAAAAAAGAAAATAGTACAATATGATACTTAACAGGTTAGAATCACGATGAGATTCCCATGAACTTTGCAGGCCTCAAAGTTAGCACATAATCCGATGAACACTTTGTAAGTGTGAAATATAGTAGAGATTTTTGTGAATAGATTTGCAAAGTAATCACATATTTAATTTACTAGATGTTTATTTCTTGACTGTATTGTAATACAAGAAAATAAACTATTTTGTGAGCAATAGTATAATATTGCTTCCAAATAACCTTTTTGCATCCAAGCAATACAAGTAACCTTATCTTATGTTAGATTTCGGAATGATCCTTCAATGAAATCATGCATATGTTAGATTTGCCAATGTTTATGTGGAATAATCATTAGACTCTATGACCAATTCGTGAGAGCTCTACCACAAAGACATCAGTCTGTGACATATGTTAACGGAAATTAGTTCGGCCGTAGCTTCATACCCACTATGATCATGTTCAACCCATCCAATAACGAGTCGAGAGTCTTTAGTAACACGTAGATGTCTATTGATATCCCTTGACTCCCGCCAAAATGGCGTTATAGCGGTAGGGTTATTTTGAGCTAGCAAGTATCCAAATATGTTCATAGGGGTGTGAGTGCGTGCATTATAAGTGTCTGTGTTGTACTGTGTAATCTCGAAAAAGAATATTTGGCAAATGGTTTCGGGGCTTACCAATGAATTAAAATCCCTAGTGTTACCGAGAGCAGCAGCTACTTCTAGGTCATTGATATTTAAAACATATAATTGTGTTTTTGCACTACAAAATTTCACATTGATTTCGTACATGGGCCATCCGCCAAAACCTATTACATTAGGATTTTAGTTGTAGTAGCATCAAAATGGCCAAGAAATGTTTTACCCAAAGGTGGCGATTTAATATGTGGATTGATAGTCATTAGTATGTTTTCTTTCTTATGTCAGACATAGGTGGGAAGCCTTTCATGATCGGTTACATCGCTTCGACGTAAGTTTAATTAAAATTAATAAAACTTCCATTTTCGAAAACAAAAGAGCGCATGCATCATACCTGTTTGTGCGCCATCGTATTGTTCGCCATTTTTTTTCCAGAACCGTTTCAGTCATAGGAAATATTGATTAGAAATCATAAAAATGAGAGGGCGCAGCTTTATTTGGGGATACAGAAGGACACATGCCGCAGGACGTACATCAATTTTTTGCTATCATAAAATAACCATACAGAGCACACTAACATATATTTAACTGTAATTCCAAACGTTTTGTTATTCTTTTGTTAAGTATGCAGATCCTAGACTTCATTTACTAAGGATCTGATTTTGTTTCATAGTAGCTTGTCTTCAGCATAAATGCCAACCTCTATACATTGCTTCAAGTGTTGTTTTGCAGATTCCGTCAAGTGTTGTTTTGCAGATTCCGTTACCCTTAATTGCGAATCATCAAGACATCAAGTACGTTGGTCTAAGTTCTTTTTTTGCAAGAAGCCGACGGCGGAACTCCCCAAGAGCCCAGATCGGGAACAGGTTGCGGTAGTTGCCGTAATTGAAGTATAGGGAGCTGTTGAAGCTCCCAACATGTTCCTGCGATCAAAGGACAGGTACCAGGAAGTAAGTGGAGTTGAACCATCAGGTCTAACTAGAACCTATATGTGTTGAGATGTGGCAGGATGGCATGTGTCAATCGCATAAAAAATAAATTATTGGTGTATACATTCTGGGTTCATTATTTGCATGCACAAGTCAGTATGGCCCGAACGCAACTCCGTGAATGCATAAACTCACCTATCCATGATTGTATAGAAAATGGAATATACAACTTGTAAGTATATAGCAAACAGATGGTAGAGTGGGATTATTGGTACAATAGTTGGGCAGCTTGCAATTTCAGGCTGCGCCTGGGCAGCCGAGCATAGGCCTTACTGCACTGAGCCTGGATATGTCTTGTTCTGGCCAAACTGGGTTTTGCGCCAGTCTAATTATTGGGTTTGTACCTCAACTGTTGTTACATAGTTACATTGATGTTCATTAGTTTCACACTATAAAATATGAGCGAACATACAAGGGCTTACCATAGATATGTTTGGAACTGTCTACAACGGATATATCAAAGATTATATATTAGCTTTATCTCTTTAAGTATATATATATATAATTTTATAAATTCATTAGAAGATTTTAAAGTAAAAAAGGTAATAGTCCAGTTTCTATAGCTTCGAGACCTTATAAAAACAGTAATGATAAAGAAATATTTAGCGGAAGGAGAAAGAAACAACCAAATCATGATGCTAAACTTATAGCTCTTCTATAAGCCAAAGATAAATAGAAATTACTTGTTGGGGAAAGTCGCCTGACTCTAGTTGCATGTTGATCAATTCTTTTGCAGCTTGATATAGAGGTGTTGGATCTCGTTCCACCTGTATAGTATGCCCATAATATGAAATAATAAGCAGCCATCACGGCGGTTTTACAAGTAATGTATTTGTGGTGATTGTAATGTGCAAGATATGTACCTGACCACCGTAAATTAAAGCTAACATTGCCCAAGCAGTGTTTACTGCATGAGGACCTCTGGTCCCCACGTATGACTGCCAAATAAATGAGATAAAATTCATTAAGATTTGGAGTAATCAATATTTCCTTCAAACAAAGCATAGTTGAGATATAGTACAGCTCCGAGCATCAAATATTGCATCCTGTTGGTTGATGTATTAGGGTTTGAGAGATATCTTGCCTATGGATCCCCCCACGACCCCTTTATATAGCCTAGGAGCTGTGGGTTACAAGTAAGAAAAGATCTACTCTGGTAGTTTACAAGGACGCAGGTTGGCTAAAATCCCTAGATATCCGGGCATCTATGTTAAACCTTCATCCTGATCCGCTGAGGACCCTTCCGTCGTCCAGCCGAGTGCCTGCTCGCTGGGTAGTCTGAGCAGAGTAGTCTAGGTCTACCTCTGCCAGTTAGTGATGCTAAATTCGGCAGCAATGAGGCCCGCATCCCCGGCGAAGTCATCAGCTGGCTGCTCCCGCTCCAGAAGTGTGGGTTCCGGCAGGCGTAGGTCGCGGCTAGAATGGAGCTGAGTGGCAACCAATGCTAGCATGGCACCCCGAGGGATGCCGAGCTCCACCGCACGCTATACCTACGCGTGGGGGCCCTGAAGACGGTCGGGCAGCAGCATTCCCCTAGTGCCCAGAGTCCCCACCTCGTCGAGCGCGGCCCAGGGCAGGACATCATGGCAATCCTCCAAGTCATTGAGGTGCTGACGTAGCATCTCCGTCTCACCATGGGACACAGCCAACTCCTTCTCCAGGCCTAAAATTGAGAAGGCATGCGCTCGCCAAAAGCTAGGGTAGGAGGAGGACGGAATGAGATTTCGGGGCCTCAACTTACTTGCAGCACGGGCATGAGTGTCCCCAACCACCGTGTGGGCTGTGGATGTCTGCCCCTCGGCGGCCTACAGTGTGGCCTGAATCACAGCGAGGTTGAACTTCAGGTGCTCCACCTCCTGCATCACAGCGGAGTACCAGCCCTTGGCTGTGAATGTTTCTCGCACCAGCCTGCTCATCTTCTCACACTAGGCTTGGTCTGATCCCGTTGATGGAGGGTATTCCGACAGGACCGCCAGTGCCTCAGGAGACCCCGCGGTGACGGCCCTACCGAAGAGAACAAGCAGCATGACCTCAGCCATGGCAGCAATGGCAATGAAGCCAGGAGGGTAGGCGGCAATACCTACCCCTGGTAGCCAAGAACACCGCGGAGGCGTAGCGCTGGAAGCCTCATTGTTGGTAGGATGCTTTTCGCTGGCCATGGGAACGAAGAACGATAGACGGGAAAACCTTCTCCTCTTTTCTCCTCCCCAAACGCAGGTGGACGAACCGCGCGTGAACGCCCGGCCAGGAGAAGGGACATTTATAGCCGCTCAGCCTCTCATAGCTTCACCACTCGTGGCCCCATGATTCCTATGCCACACAACCTCTCTCCACTCCTCGCTAGAGCTCATAGGAAATGTGTGACAATTATTACCAAAGATACGAATGCCCGACCTCCCCGTTCGCAACATGCTATGGTAGGGAAGGTGGACCGCCACAGCCAGGAGCCAATGGCAGAGATCGCGGGAACACAACACCATGGCAGACAGAGGAAAAACTCCCGCCCGCGATGCAACCCCACCACCGCGATGATGCTCCGCCTTCTGGGGCCAAGACGACAGGTAAGGGCCCAATTGGATATGGGGCTGTATACGCCCCCACGGTCCATTAAGACAAAGGGTTCAAAGGCTAGCTCGACAATAGGTTCGATAGTCACCCCGAGCCGACCCATGAGAGTGAGGGGCTAGAACGCATGGGCCCGCTAGCGGCCAATACCCTTGCGCACGGGCTCCATGGGCATCCCGACTGTAACGAACATGGCACCATTTATGCCATTTCGAGTGATTTTGGTGATCGAATGACAACACAACACTCGGACTAATATGATTGTTAAGATGATCATTCTCAGGCTTTTAGGTTCATGTGATGACAAAGAGAAAGAGAAAATAGGCGTAGCAAGGCCCGAAGGGCAGCCCCTACGGGGGTTCCGCTACCCGGTTAGCGGACGGGGGTCGAGGGGGAGCCGCCCCTCGCGGGTCTCAGGGCAGCGCCCTGAAAGCTCTTCGATTCAGGAGCACCGGAAGAACCGACGCCAGGGCATCGGAGCATCCGATGGTAGTCGGAAGAACCGACGCCTTGATACTTTGGTGCAGAAGGGAATCGAAGCCAAGTCAGCCTATAGGCACCGGTTGAACCGACGGTCTAAAATAGGGCATCGGTGCAATGGCCGTCCTTTGTACCAGAGACGATGTCAAGTGCCCAGAAGAAGTTTCTTCAGCACCGGTTCAACCGACGGTGCATCGGTGCATACCACCGGTGTAATGACGTCAGCGTCCAGGAGAAGATTCCTTCAGCACCGGTTGAACCGGTAAGGCATCGGTGCAAAGCATCGGTTCAACCGGTGGTCTCTGCGTCAGCCATCAGGAGTCCAACGGCTACTTCGTGTTATGAGTGACCGGATGAACCGACGCTACCCTGCCAAGAGGCATCGGTTCTTCCGGTGGTACGCAGATTTTCAGCTAACCGTTGGAGCAACGGCTACAAGACTTGGTGGCCTATATATACGCCTCACCCCGGCCATTTGAAGATTGCTGGAGTTGCTGGACATCCCACACACACCCAAGAACATCTCCAAGCCATACAAAAGCATCAAGATCATATCCTTAGCCCTTAGCACACTTTGAGAGTGTTGTGTAAAGGATTAGCTCTTAGTGAGTGAGTTTGCAAGGCTTAGAGCCTTTGTGCTGTGGTTCATTAGTGAACCAAAACAAGAGCTTGGTGCGCCGGCACCTTGGAGCGTGGAGCTCGCCGGCAACGTCATCGACCCTCCGACTTGGTGTGGAGCGGCGACGACACCTTTGTGCGGGGGACGTGGAGACCCCCATCCTTTGTGGAGAAGCTCCTTAGTGGAACCCGGGGCCAAGGTGACCGTGATTGTGTTCACGGAAGAGACTTGGTGGCCGAGTAGCAATACTCTTAGTGAGTGCTACAACAACGTGGATGTAGGTGTGCCTTTGTGGCTAACCGAACCACGGGATAAACACCCGCGTCAAGAGTTTGCTATCTCCTATCCCGCTCTTTAAGCTTCCGCATTTCATTCTAGTAATTTGTATGCCTTTACTTTCATAGAATAGTTTCTTGATAGGAAAGGCTATAGGTTGCTAAACTCTTTTGGGATAGGGGTTTTACACTAGAACAACCTAGTTGCACATATTGATAGCATGTTTTAGTTTAAGTTTTGTGCAAACTAGTTGGAGCCATAGGTCTAAGTTTTTATTAGTGCCTAATTCACCCCCTCCCCCTCTTAGGCTAGAGCACCCGATCACTTTCACCGACCCGCATTTGAGTATCGGTTTGTATACGGTATATGGTTTTTCCTCAAAGAAAAGCAACGAGCTATCGGGTCCGGCCGAACGAACCTAGTAACTATATGGATTGGGCCCCGAGAATCTGGAGTCGATCACAAGATGATCTACACCGGAATCCTGCGAACGGGAACCGGGGTTTCACTCGAACTTACCCATTAGCAACAAGCACTGCACTTCGCCAGCGAGGGAAAGCGCGCCCAGTGAGGGAAAGCGCGGCACGGCTCAACCCCTTTGTCTCGAGTGAATGAGACGCTTGAGGGAGACGAAACAAAGACAACACGCCACCCAACTAGTCCTTCCCTACGTGTGGAGGCTCGGAAAGAGAACTTGCAAAGAGGCCAACGCGCGGCCTCACAAACCACGGGGCAAGCATAAAGAAAGTAGCATCGATCCATTATAAGCGAAAACAATTACATGGTGGTCGGCCTGCGGCCGTGTACAAGAAGTCACTACTTAAGCGTCGCCTGCACGGGCAACACCGGAAGACGAGGAAGAGTGTCTTCCTGGTGAAGGGAGACCAGCACGGACAACCGTGTCATGGTTGATCCTTTAACAATGAAGATGACCACACCGCCATCAAGGACGTAGGGACAAAGAAGAAGGCTGTGGTGATGCATGACGATGGCCACGGCCGCCAGGGAACAAGCTGCCCGGGGAAAAACAGCACGGTGCTGACAGCACGGTTTAACAATGAAGATGACCGCACCGCCATCAAGGACGTAGGGACAAAGAAGAAGGCAGTGGTGATGCATGACGATGCCCACGGCCGCCAGGGAACAAGTGCCCGGGGAAAAACAGCACGGTGCTGACAGCACGGAAGCGGCCCGGGTGCGGTAGAGCTCATGTGCACCTTCCAAGCAAGAAGGAACACATGAATGCTAGAGAAACGGCTACTGCCGCACAGCCGCCACCCCTCCAGGCGCCCACGGAAGAGCCACAACACGACGGCAACATTCAGGGATTGGACCCCCGACCCCTCGCCCATCGCAGCATCACCATCAACCATGGGAACAAGAAGATTCCTCTTCATCCTCCTACACTCGTGGTCAATCCTCTAGCAGCAGCTGGCAAGGGACAAATGGTCGGCCCCAGCAGAATGAACTCGAGCTCTTGGATGCGAGTTCTCCAAATCATTGTTGGAGAGCCGACGATTGTACCCCTCAATTTATAATCATTGTTGGAGAGCCGACGATTGTACCCCTCAATTTATAGACGCACCAAGTGGCTCGCCAAAATGGCAAAGGCCACCCGAGAAGGCACCCGGGCACAGGTCCGCACACTCCACTCCTCTACCATGCCTGATCAATGGGAAGGCACAGGGTGGCACAGGACATGATGCCACGAACGGGCGCCAGTGGGGTCAAGGCCACACAGCGTGCAGCACACGAAGCATCAAAGCGGATAGGATGGCCCTCTGATAGGGGATGACCGCCACGTCGTCCCACGCCAGCTCGCGTCAGCAGAATCCCACTCGAGTGAACCTGGCCACGACAAGAATCGACAGGGGAAAAGCATCTGGCACGGGGTCGGGCGCGGGGTAGACCCTTGGAGGCCTGCGGATTCGTCAAACACGCCTCTGACCGGTTCAGATGCATGATGACAGCAGAGCAAATGAGCGCGACAGATGACGCTGTCAGTGTTTTACCAGCAAGTCTACCCGGGTATACCCCGAGGTAGAGGATTGATCGTAGGAAGTCACCGAGATCAAGAACACGATGGTGCAAGCAACATGAGGGTTTAGACACATTCGGGTCACAGATTGCGTAATACCTACGTCCTGTTGGATGGTTTGTATTGCCTGAGATTTGAATATGGGAGCATAATGATTTGGAGGGGTCCCTACTCGCCCTTATATAGGCCGGAGGAGCAAAGTTACACAAAACCCTAGATCAGTACTAGCCTAGGAGTCCATCCCGAGTACTACTCGGGCGGTTTCTGATAGGTTCTGATATGGATCGACACAAGGATGGCCCGATCTTCATGACAGTAGGTTCAAGAACAAGGATGACTTTACTGCGAACAGTGGGTAAATAGCTTTATAATTGCCAAGGCTGGATGCGACCAAGTGATGGGGAGAGAGGCACTGAAATCTTGTGGACTTCGACTCAATCTCCGAACGACCACAGAACAATAATCTAGGACTAATCCACACAAAATGGTGCAGCCGAACTGACAACCATTGAGCATGAAGTGGGAGACATTAGAGATATCTTCCTCACAAGTCCAATAAGAACTCGCAAGAATAAAGGTGTGTAAGACACTCAGCAACGTGGCTGCAATACCATATCAGTTTATCAAATCATCAAAAGTTATTTTTAGAGTACACATAGTGGATATTTATACTAGGAATAACCCTACTAGATAGGTATGAACTGAAATCTCCATGTTGGAAGGTGGAAGGCCAACTAGTGAAGCATTCACAAGATGGTCTTCAATTCCCGCGCGTCTCCTAGTCTTCTGTACAATTCTTAGTAAAACGACCATTACTCCCTGCTCGAAAGTCAAAATGACAAGCCGTTTACTGGGTGTGAAACTAGACTTGATAATCTTTTCAGGCATGTGCAGCATGTACCATGAAACTCTATATAATGGTACAGTTTTGCACGGGAAGTTGGACTCAGATAAATTCCCGAGAAGGTTCTTGACATTCTGACCAGTTTTCAATGTTTTGTTAATAACTCCTTATTGGAAAGACCAATAGACGTGAGGTTTGCTGGGTTGGAAAGTAGACTTGATACGCTTTCCAACGAGTACTCATAGGTCTTCCTATCTTTTGGGAATCAAGAGTTATGGCTGTTTCTTTTGGTTGTCCGAACTGGTGGTCGGATCTAGCGGTCCGATCTGGTGCTATTTTCTTCATGTGTAGACCTAAGTACAACCAATGTAGAACATTTAGATAGTATAAGATCCTTAGAAGCCATGAAAATAAAATCGGT
Organism: Panicum virgatum; assembly: GCF_016808335.1. Classification (NCBI taxonomy): domain Eukaryota; kingdom Viridiplantae; phylum Streptophyta; class Magnoliopsida; order Poales; family Poaceae; genus Panicum; species Panicum virgatum. The sequence continues at coordinate 23,366,647 of NC_053143.1, read as the reverse complement.
TAGGAATGAATATACCTGTTCTTGTAGTTTCTTCTCACGACTTCATGTAAGTGGCTCTTGATTTGTATCTTTGATGTTGGATGGTGAATTATTGACACTTGAATTAGCATGCACAGTTGGGATGTCCTCATTAGTTTCCTTCTATTCCAACTAGTTTTTGTTAGAAATCTAGGCAATTTTCGGTATATTTTAATTCCAAAATTAAATGTATAAACTAGCAATATTTCTATGACTTTAAGGAGTAAAAGAAAACATGTGAACATGTTTATACTTATCACACATATAAGCATAAACAATATAAATAACCAAAGTTTCAGGGAGTACCCTAAAGCGGGGCCGTTGCCGGAGGCATTGGCTGCGCTGTTACCAACTGGAGTAGACATCTACTCGGTTGGCCTCAGTCGAAGTAGTCGAACTAAATCGGTGCAGGAAGAAGTTCGCAGTGCAGTCCCACGAACGGTCACCAAGATGTAGTCGACGTAGTCGTTCGGCCACCAGAATGTCGACGTAGTCGTTCGGCTCGTCCACCAGGAAGTAGTCGTACAATCGGGCAAAGCCTTAGTATTTTTGAGCAGTCACGCTAAAGCGTTACCCAAAAACCTGATTGCCCGCCTATCCCGTGCAGGATCTCAAGGCGAGCAAGGTTTCGGAGGCCTGCTCACGCTAATTCTGTGCGCGCAGAGATTAGCGTTGGGGAACTCAGTTGTTGCAACTGGAGAGGGAGAAGAGAGGAGCCGAGTTGCCTCAGTGCTCTGGTGCAGGATGGATGAGGGGCATGGCACTCCTTATATAGTGACTCAGGTGCTCAGGTTCGTTGAACCTGGACACCATCAGAGTCATTTAGGTGATGCGGTTATGGCCATTAATTACAGATTTAATTGCACGTTTAATCGCACGATTAATTGCTGTCAACGGCAAAATAGCCATCACATCACACCGCGCCACGCCGCGCCGCGCCGCGCCGCGCCGCGCCGCGCCGCACCGCACCGCCCGTCCGGCCGGCCGTGCCGCGCCGCGCCGGGCCACGGCCACGGCCACGGCCACGGCCACGGCCACGGCCCGGCCCGGCCCGGCCCGGCCCGGCCCGGCTCGGCGAGGCGAGCGAGCGCGCGCGCGCGTGTGGTTCACCGTCCTCCTCTTACCGGCTTCACAAGTGGTGTACAAGAAGTCCACCTTTTAAGTCGGTTGAGATCCTCCTCAATTCCCGGTACGGAATTAAACATTGATTCCCTAGCATTAATAGTGGGCTTTAAATTCTTTTATTGCTTTAGAATAAATGGGCCAAGCCCATTACTCCAACAATCCCCACCAAGAAATTCAAGCCACACTAGAAATACCCTCATTCTCTCTTTGATATACCAGTATTCGACAGAGACTGTTAAGTTGAACTTCCATCTAGGACAAAGGCTACACTTATTCACAACTGTGTAATGGACTATGCCTTGAATTGCCAGTTTTGTGCAAACAAGTTTGACCAGAGCCCTACACTGGTACTAGGCTGCAAAAGCATCCCCGCGGTTTGGAGCTTATGAGTCATACTCCAGGCCCTTCATGAGTTTCTAGAGAATACCCAATTCTCATAGACCATGACCAGTGGTCAAACTCATATAGGTGTGTTCCTTTCAGATGTTCTGTAGGACAACATCTTTGTTTCAAGAAAACAACTCATTTGTTTAAAAGAAACCACCTGGCACACATTAAGGTATAGACCAACCTGCCATACAGATTAGAAGAGAAATGCACCTTATACACGGAATGAGCCCTTTTCACAAAGGTTCTCTTCTCACAGTCAGACTTTAGTTTGTTTCACCATCCTAATTCACGGGATCTCCGATCACATAGGACAGGTTTCCACTATAGAATGACTCACGTGGGTCTCAAGCCCAATTCCATAGATGCATTGTCTATCACATTTCGTGAAAGACCCTTTGTAAACTGATCTGCCAGATTTTTAGCCGTCTGAACATAGTCCAGGGCTATAACTCCGGAGTTTCTCAATTTTCTGACAGATTTCAACCGCCTTTTCACATGTCTAGATGACTTCATGTTATCCTTTGAACTATTCACCTTGACAATTACCGTTTGATTGTCACAGTTCATTAGGATTGCCGGTAACGGTTTTTCAACTATCGGCAAGTCCATAAGGAGCTCACGAAGCCACTCAGCCTCAACAGTGGCGGTATCTAATGCTGTGAGTTCTGCTTCCATAGTTGACCTCGTTAAGATGGTCTGCTTGCAAGACTTCCAGGAAACAGCTCCACCACCAAGTGTAAACACATATCCACTTGTGGCCTTTATCTCATCAGCATCAGAAATCCAATTTGAATCACTATACCCTTCTAGTACCCTTGGGTACCCGGTGTAGTGAATTCCATAGTTCATTGTCCCCTTCAGATAGCGCATTACTCTTTCAAGACCCTTCCAATGATCATCTCCCGGGTTTGAAACAAACCGGCTCAGTTTGCTTACAGCAAACGAGATGTCAGGTCTTGTAGCGCTCGCTAAATACATTAATGAACCAATGATCTGAGAATATCTCAGCTGATCTCGCATTATCCTTTTGTTCTTTCTAAGAATTAAACTGGCATCATATGGTGTTGAGACAGGTTTATAGTCGCTATAACCAAAGCGACTTAACACCTTCTCCACATAGTGAGACTGTGTAAGAATCACCCCACCATTGATCTCTTTTACCAGCTTTATATTAAGGATAACATCAGCTTCTCCCAGATCCTTCATCTCAAAATTTTGAGATAAAAACTCTTTGACTTCCTTAATCACATTAAGGCTAGTGCCAAAGATCAGTATGTCATCCACATACAAGCACAAAATCACTCCTTCAGCCCCACCATAGCGATAGTACACACATCTGTCAGCTTCGTTCACAACAAAGCCGGCAGAGGTCAAAGTTCTATCAAACTTTTCATGCCACTGCTTAGGCGCTTGCTTGAGACCATATAAAGATTTTAACAACTTACAAACCATTCCTTCTTGACCCTTTGATACAAACCCATCCGGCTGATCCATATAGATCTCCTCTTCTAACTCTCCATTGAGGAAAGCCGTCTTAACGTCCATCTGATGAACGAGAAGACCATAAGAGGCTGCCAAGGAAAGTAACACTCGAATTGTGGTCAATCGGGCAACTGGTGAATAAGTGTCAAAGAAATCTTCTCCTTCTTTTTGAGTATAACCCTTGGCCACAAGCCTAGCCTTGTACTTTTCAATAGTACCATCTGGCCTAAGCTTTTTCTTGAACACCCACTTGCATCCAACCGGTTTACATCCATAAGGATGTTCAACGACCTCCCAGGTTCCATTAGACATAATAGAATCCATCTCACTCCTTACTGCTTCCTTCCAATAGTCAGCATCAGGAGATGAATATGCCTCTTCAATGGTTCTGGGTGTATCATCTATGAGGTATACAATGAAATCATCACCAAAAGACTTTACAGTCCTTTGTCTCTTGCTCTTTCTCGGAGCATCATTGTTATCCTCCTCAGGATTTTCTACAAGTGTATGTTCATTGTGTTCTATCGGCTCAGCAGAGCCATCATCCTTGATGAACTCTTGCCTAGATGAACTTGTTTCATCTCTCATGGGAAAAATGTTTTCAAAAAATGTAGCATCTCTGGACTCCATTATAGTACCAACATGCATGTCAGGTACTCCAGATTTCACTATTAAAAATCTATATCCAACGCTGTGAATAGCATAACCTAGAAAGATACAATCCACAGTTTTAGGTCCAAGCTTACGTTTCTTGGTTATTGGCACACTCACTTTTGCCAAACAACCCCATGTACGTAAGTATGACAGTGTTGGCCTTTTCTTCTCCCATTCCTCGAAAGGAGTTATCTCTTTATTCTTTGTAGGAACACGGTTTAGGACATGACATGCAGTCAATATAGCCTCACCCCACCATTCCTTGGAAAGTCCCGCTGTATCTAACATGGTGTTAACCAAATCCGTTAGAGTGCGGTTCTTTCTTTCGGCAACCCCATTTGACTGAGGTGAATAGGGAGGCGTCCTCTCATGAATAATACCATGTTCCTCGCAAAATAAAGTGAATAAATTTGAGAAATACTCGCCACCACGATCTGACCTAACTCTTTTGATCTTTCTCTCAAGTTGGTTTTCTACTTCAGCTTTATAGATTTTAAAGTAGTGTAAAGCTTCATCTTTTGACTTCAACAAATAGATGTAACAAAATCTAGTACTATCATCAATCAAAGTCATGAAATATTTTTTACCACCTTTTGTCAACACTCCATTCATTTCGCACAAATCGGAATGAATTAATTCTAAGGGTGCCAAGCTCCTTGCCTCCGCGGTCTTATGAGGCTTACGAGTTTGTTTTGATTCAACACATACATGACACTTAGAATTTTTGACAAAAGTGAACTTTGGAATTAAGCTCAAATTAGCTAAGCGCATCATACAACCAAAATTAACGTGACAAAGCCTCGAATGCCAAACATTTGTTTCATCAACGTTAGTAACATTGTATGCAATTTTATTACAAACATCTGACAAAGAAAGACGGAACAAACCTCCGCTTTCATAACCTTTTCCAACAAAAGTACCAAACTTAGACAAGATACATTTATTGGACTCAAAGACTAATTTGAAACCATCTCTACACAGTAGAGAGCCGCTGACTAAATTCTTTTTGATGGTGGGGACATGCTGCACGTTCTTCAGCTGCACGGTCTTCCCCGAAGTAAACTTCAGATTTACCGTACCAACACCAAGAACACGCGCATGTGATCCGTTCCCCATCAGCAAGGAGGAAGTCCCGCCGGTCTGGTAAGAAGAGAACAAAGAAGCATCAGCACAAACATGAATATTAGCACCAGTGTCAACCCACCACTCGGGTGAACCAAAGACTGAAAGAACAGTAGGTAATAAATTACCGTACCCCGAAGTTCCTCCAGGCTCGCTAATAACCATGTTAGCGGAGTTGTTGCCTTTGCGGTTCGGACACTTTGCAGCAAAGTGATCCGTACTAGCGCACACATAGCAAGCTCCCGTCTTCTTCTTCTTCTTAAAAGTGGTTGTCTTCTTAGTCTTTGGTTGGTTCTGCGGTGGCTTTTTCTTGTTCTTGTTTGAGTTGTTCTTCTGAACAAGATTGGCACTTGAAGCACCAACAACTCCTTTCCCACGTATGTCCTTTGCTCTCGCCTTCTCCTCAACATCAAGAGTCCCTATGAGTCCATCTATTGTGAACTCCTGTCTCTTATGTTTTAGAGAAGTAGCAAAGTCCCTCCAAGAAGGTGGCAGCTTAGAGATTATACCTCCAGCCACAAACTTATTGGGTAACACACATGGGGACTCTTTGCTGCAATTTTTGAGATCTTTTGCCAGAGTATGTATTTCATGAGCCTGTTCCACTACAGAACGGTCTTCGACCATCCTGTACTCAAGGAACTGCTCCATGATATACAACTCACTCCCGGCGTCAGATACTCCATATTGAGCCTCAAGAGCATCCCACAAAGCTTTGCCAGTTGGCAGCCGGATATAAGAATCCACCAGGTTATCACCGAGAACACTAATGATCAAGCCTCGAAAGAGGATATCAGCCTCATCGAACGCACTCCCTTCCTCTGGAGAGAATTGTTCAGGCTTACCCTCTTTCACATGGATCACTCTCGATAGTGTTAACCACAGTATAAGCCGCTCTTGCCAACGTTTGTAATTTGAACCATCAAAAGGTGATGGTTTGATTGATGCAGCAAAGCTAGATACCGAAAGCCTATTAACACAATCAGGTTTTTGGATTGTTAGAAATCTAGGCAATTTTCGGTATATTTTAATTCCAAAATTAAATGTATAAACTAGCAATATTTCTATGACTTTAAGGAGTAAAAGAAAACATGTGAACATGTTTATACTTATCACACATATAAGCATAAACAATATAAATAACCAAAGTTTCAGGGAGTACCCTAAAGCGGGGCCGTTGCCGGAGGCATTGGCTGCGCTGTTACCAACTGGAGTAGACATCTACTCGGTTGGCCTCAGTCGAAGTAGTCGAACTAAATCGGTGCAGGAAGAAGTTCGCAGTGCAGTCCCACGAACGGTCACCAAGATGTAGTCGACGTAGTCGTTCGGCCACCAGAATGTCGACGTAGTCGTTCGGCTCGTCCACCAGGAAGTAGTCGTACAATCGGGCAAAGCCTTAGTATTTTTGAGCAGTCACGCTAAAGCGTTACCCAAAAACCTGATTGCCCGCCTATCCCGTGCAGGATCTCAAGGCGAGCAAGGTTTCGGAGGCCTGCTCACGCTAATTCTGTGCGCGCAGAGATTAGCGTTGGGGAACTCAGTTGTTGCAACTGGAGAGGGAGAAGAGAGGAGCCGAGTTGCCTCAGTGCTCTGGTGCAGGATGGATGAGGGGCATGGCACTCCTTATATAGTGACTCAGGTGCTCAGGTTCGTTGAACCTGGACACCATCAGAGTCATTTAGGTGATGCGGTTATGGCCATTAATTACAGATTTAATTGCACGTTTAATCGCACGATTAATTGCTGTCAACGGCAAAATAGCCATCACATCACACCGCGCCACGCCACGCCGCGCCGCGCCGCGCCGCGCCGCGCCGCGCCGCCCGTCCGGCCGGCCGTGCCGCGCCGCGCCGCGCCGCGCCTCGGCCACGGCCACGGCCACGGCCACGGCCACGGCCACGGCCACGGCCACGGCCCGGCCCGGCTCGGCGAGGCGAGCGAGCGCGCGCGCGCGTGTGGTTCACCGTCCTCCTCTTACCGGCTTCACAAGTGGTGTACAAGAAGTCCACCTTTTAAGTCGGTTGAGATCCTCCTCAATTCCCGGTACGGAATTAAACATTGATTCCCTAGCATTAATAGTGGGCTTTAAATTCTTTTATTGCTTTAGAATAAATGGGCCAAGCCCATTACTCCAACAGTTTTAAGTCTATACGACTAGTTACATGATATATAGGTATGAGACATGCCCCATCCCATATACGGTACTGATCCGTGCCACGTCAGGTATTCCATGTCCCCGAGTCTGACAAGCCTCCGAGCTCTTTGTAGCCGAGTAGTCGCGGGTCTTTGAGTACTTTGGAAGCCGCCATCGAGTAGTTTCCAAACTTCATGTAGAGCACGCCTTCCAAGTACTTCCTGAGCTGCACCGAGGCTGCCTAGTGCTCCTGCTCGAGTAGTCTTGATGCCCTCAAATGATAATCTTCATATATGGGGGGCGATGGACAATCGCACTCCATTCGAAGTAGCCCCCGAGGTTTAGGTTGAATCAAAGAATTTAGGCTGATGGTCCATCTTGAATCTTGAATTCAATCAAATATTTTTTCAAATATTTTTGAAAAACAAATCTCTGATGACACATACCCGGTAGCCCCCAAGCCTTGAATGCAAATTCCCAAATTTGGAAAGAAGGGTCCAAAACATCATGGCACACTCAAAGTAACATGTATTTTTCTCGATGATATGATTTGGTTAGAAATTTGAAAAGCCTCTTTTTCGGGAAAATATCCCCCAAAAAATGACTAATACAAATAACTTTCCAAAAAAACTTACAGAATTACCGTTTGGCAATGGATCTTCTCCAGTGAGAATCTCTTCGTGCGCCGAGCCCCCGAGCATGGGAACCAAATGAATTGCATGAGAGCTGATCATGGGGACTAGACGAGCCACTGAAAGCATGCCAAGTGCCCGGCGGTGCTAGCCTCCGAACATGGGGGCTGATCGAGTTGCCGCTGAATCTTGAATGGAAGGGTGAGTTCATGACTCTGATGGTAACAAAACTTCCCAATGTGCTCGTATGTAACGAGTACTTGGAGATGTTTTCGGATGTGTGAGTTCAAAGTCTCAAAGGTAATAGAAATTGCACGGGTACCTGCCGGAGCAAGCGCACTAAGATGTTACCGAGGGTGGGAATGAAGTCTCAGGGAGAACAAAACTGCCCGAATACCGGCCGGGGCGAGTAGTCGGAGATGTTTCTCATCGAGTTCAAAGGCTCGAAGGTAATAGAAACTACCCGGGTACCTGCCGAAGCAGGAGCACGGAGATGTTATCGAGGGTGGAATTAAAGTCCCAGGGAGAACAAAACTGCCCGAATACCAGCCGGGGCGAGTATTCAAAGATGTTTCCCACCAAGTTCAAAGGCTTGAAGGTAATAGAAACTGCCCGGGTACCTGCCGGAACAGGATCTCGGAGATGTTATTGGAGGTGGGAACACAGTCCCCGGGAGAGCAAAGCTGCCCGAGTACTAGCTGGAGCTGAGTAGTCAGAGATGCTTCCCGATGAGTTCAAAGGCTCGAAGCTAATAGAAACTGCCCGCGTACCTGCCGGAACAGAATCTCGGAGATGTTACCGGGGGTGGGAACATAGTCCCCGGGAGAGCAAAGCTGCCCGACTACTAGCCGGAGCTGAGTAGTTGGAGATGCTTTCCACCGAGTTCAAAGGCTCGAAGTTGTTAGATGTCTCAGACATTTTGTGCCGAGGTTGTGGGTTTATAAATTTCAACTGCATACTAAAGCAAGTTGTAACTGACTGTAACCTAGGTTGCAATTGTCCTTGATTTGTGGATGGATGCAATTGAACGGCCCAAGGAGGCTGTGTGCAGCGTGGGTGTGCTCTGCGCACGTGCGTAGAATAGATATACACGCTCTTGTGTGATATATATATACGTATATATATATATATATGGTCCGATTATTCGGAGCTAAAGACTTCCAATACGAAACGGAAGCCCCGACCAACCAGCTCCACGTGCGCCCAACCTCTGCCTGCGCGCGCTGGTCCCTGCACTAGCTGCATGTGCTGGTTCCCCCTCCTCCACGTGGCCAACCAGATGAGAGTAATTTTGTTTTCTCGCGATAACTTTTCACTCAAATGTCCAGTTTGCAAACAGTTTCACCACTAGATTATTGGTTTTTTTTGCATCATATGGGATCCATTTTATATTTTTTTTTTAAAAAAATTGAAATTTGACTATGCATCATAGAAACCCATAGTTATAGTCATAGATGCATCTGTTCTGGAAACATGGCATAGAAACATATGTGTGCAGTCATAGAAACATGTGTGCAGAGACACAGAATTCCCTCTGGAATTTAAAATTTGAACTATAGAAATAAATATCTAGCATGTCATAAAAATCGGTACATACATCCATAGAACCGCATATAATAGCTATGGGGCATATAAGGCAGCGATATAGGTTGTGGAAGGTCATAGATGGCAGTTGGTACTATAATACATGTCATAGAATGCAGCGATATGGGTAGGACTGGGCATTCGGTTTTTCGGTTTAGTTCGGGTCGGTTTTTTCGGTTTGAGAAAAATTCGGTTGTCTAAAACCATAAACCGATCGGTCCTCAAGGAAACAAAAAACCGACACCGAAAATGTCGGTTTTTCGGTTCGGTTTTTCGGTGCAACCGAACAAAACCGAGTCTCATTTTGACAGAAAGATATCAAGCAACAGGCTGGTATATATTGGACAGGTTAATGGGCCGTGGGCTGCACTGGCTGTCTTGGCCTTTGCCCTTTGGGACGGCTGGGTCTAATTCGGTTTTTCGGCTATTCGGTTCGGTGCGAGATAAAAACCGAACCCGAACCCGATGACCGAACTTCCTAAAAATCCAACCCGAAGCCGAACCGAAAAAACCGAAAAACCGACAATTCGGTTCGGTTTGGGCCGGTTCGGTTCGGTTCGGTTTTTTCGGTGAAAAAATGCCCAGGCCTAGATATGGGTCATAGTGTGATAGCCCAGTATTTTAAATCTCTAAGCCAGAATTAAGGCCCTCATCATGCAACTTGAATTGAGAATCATTTGGGCAAATGCATGTGTATATGCTTGTAACTTAAGTCGAAAAATATAAATAACTTTTAAACCAAAGCTGGAACACGTACGAAATTGAAATGGCATATCACCCATGATAGGATGAACCAAAGTCTAGTTGAAGTCCAAGGGAGAAAATGAATTTTTGCACATGAAATGACGAGTCATTTGAATTCCAAATTCAAACGTCTATTTTATTCTCTGTAACGAAAAGGGTTGAAAAATAAATTTCAAACCGTGGCTCAAATGAACTTTTGCCCAAAACAAAAGTTGTAGAATTTAATATGACAAACAATATTCATGTTCAAAGTTTTTGGAGTTGCCACACAAAAATGGGAGAAAAATTTGAATTTCAAAGCGTATAGGGTGATTTCAAATATACGCGAGTTTTAAATTTTAACTTCCAAACGAAGCTTCAAATAAAAAAGTGTCTGAAACAAAAGTTGTAGAGTTTTGAATTTTAAACAACTTTCGTATTAAAATTTTTTTGAGCTTGAATACAAATTTTGGAGAAAAATCAAGTCAAACCTCACTTTCTCTCTCTACTCTCTCTCCTCTCTCCTTCCTCCCGACGGTGCGCGCTAGCATACGCGCGCAGGGCTCGCCAGCCATGTGGCCGGCGATGCCTGCCACGCACGCTCGACCGGCCGCATCGAGCCAAAGCCCGACCGCGCTTGCATCGCCCCATCACCTCAACCCCAGCCTCGGTACCGCCACTGCCCCGCCTCGACTGCACCGCCGCGTGCGCGAGAGCTGCCATCGGCGCCATGCGGTCGGGATTCCCGACCGCCGCGCCGCGCCAGCGCCGCTCACCCAACATCCCGACCACGCACCCCCGCCCCATCCTGTCACCAGCGCCGCGTGTCCCCCCCTCCCGGCGTCGCCGCCGGCGTCCCGCGCGGAGCGCTATCGGCCACGACGCCGAGCCGCTCTGCCGTGCCGGGTTCACCTCTCGCACCCCGCGCGTTCACTCGCCCCTCCCTCTTATTTCTCACTTCCCCGCTTGCGCACGTTCCTCTTGCTTCCCTCTCCACTTCCCACCAAGCGCTCGCCCGTGCCGGACTTGCCACCACGCCGGCCGAGCTCCTGCCGCCGCCCCCCTGCACGCCGAGCTCGTGCTCGCCGCGGAGCACCCTCCTCCGCACTCCCTCTCCCAAAATCGACCTCACAATCCACCTCCCCTCGCTCCACTGTAGCTCCCACGCCCATTTAATTTAGCATAGGCCGCCGGAGCCGCGCCACCCTGAGCTGCCGCCGTCGCACGCTGAGCTCCTACAGCCGCCCCTCCACAAGTCGATTCGACCCCTCCACGAGCTCCACCTCGCCCCAACGAAGCTCCCAGGCTCGGCCATCCCCACTAGAGCTCGCCGGAGCATCGCCGCCGCAGTAGCACCTCCGCCGCCGTCCCTGTCTACCGCGAACACGACACCTCTGGCCTCCCCACCTTCGATTCGACCCACCCCGAGGTAGCTCTCGATGCCCTGAAGCTTTTAGACCGCTTCTCCACCGCCGGCGAGCCCTCCTTCGCCGGGAATCGGCGCCGCCGCCGTCGCCCCTGTTCTGGGCGCGGCAAAGAACCTGATTGCATCGATTTCAATTTTTCCAGTGTGTTTTCTGCAAGATTCCAGGGGCTTATTCGTGAAGTTTAAATTAAGTTTTGTTTTAAAAATAGTGAACTTCAAAAATCAATACAAATTTGTAAAAAAACGGAAAAATATAAATCCAAATGTTCTGGGTTTCTAGTGTATAGATTTACAACCTTTGTTATAGAAAGTTTTTCAGTTACTCACTCGTTTTTGCTGTAGATTAAATACAATTTAAATAGGTACTTAATTAGATATTAAGTTCTATGCATTTCCCGGCCACCATCTTTTGCCAGTGTGGTTCATACCTTAAGTTTAGTCCTCTGTCAAAATTTGGGGACCAGTACTACTTCCTAGCTATAGGTTTTAATTAGATCTTGATTTATGCCTAATATTGATGGAACTATTTATATCGCTGTGAATACTATATTCCTTGACTTGAAAGTTTTACAGCATGGTTCTTCTGGTGCATGAAGGCCACTGAAAAAGTTTGATGATTTTTAGTTAAACATAACAAGCCTAACCAATTAATGGCATAGATAAAAGCACTAAATCAAGAAAAATAGTTTCTTTGCTGGGAAAAATCTAATATTTTTACCGGAGCCTTTTATTTGTTGCTTAATCATACTGGTAAAATTTAACCCTTGAAACTCAGTATGACTAGTTATAGAAATTAGTTTTGCTTTATGCATGAATAAATTGTGCTATTTCTCATGACTTGTGTAGTTCTCCAATAAATTTGAAAAATTTACAGTAGGCTCATAATTAGTTTAAGAACACTCAGTTAAATTTTCAATTCCAGTACTTCCATGGTTTTCTCTATACATATTGATCTTATTTCTATAATTAAATGTTTACTTATTTTTCATATTTATTCTGATGATTATTTTGTGCTGAAATTTTTACAGTAGGTCTCTGAGTAAGTTTTGCACTTAGGGTAAAAATATCATGAACAAAACATGTGAGAAACTATACATATTAAAATGTATGTCAAAGTATGGAAAAATCAAAATAAAATGATTACACATATTAATTAGGATTTTTGGAAAAACCCTCATCAATTTATGAACTGATTCATATTAAATAAAACTCTATAAATGATTACCCAATAAATATAAGACATGTTACCTTATAAGCATAACCTAAGTTAAGTTATAACTTATCAATAAATAAATAATGAAAGGTTACCTCTAATTCACTCATACCTATGTATTTCATATAGATACGACCACTCTCGCCGACGGATCCTACAAGCTGGTGCCTGAGTCCGAGAGTGAGCTGCATGAAGCTAGAGTGAACTTGACTGAAGCTACTGAAGCCCCGAACCAAAGTTTGGAAGCGCTGGACACTAACTCGGCCCAAGACGGCAAGCCCCGGAGCATAACCGAATACTTTTAACTCTATGCAACTTATTACTTATATTGTATGTGCATTAAGTTCCTAGGTTTGTTTGAAATTATAGTTGCATAATCCTAGGTACCCATGGTTGAACACTAGATGCCAAGATCGTTAGAAATGCTATGCTATAAGACCCCGGTAAAAGTCGAGTGATTTCCTGTCACTCGCGAGAATAATAGGAGTTGTTTGTTTACTACACGCTGCAATCATAAGGTCGACAGACGGGGCCTGGTACGTAGTACAATAGTTAATGTTTGATGCCCCGTCTAGTTAGCGAAATTGGCTAAGGTCACAGTGTGTGGTAGTGGAGGTTAAACGTTTGAACGTTCTAGCCACATGCCGAGAATATGGTAATCGGTAAGCTTATTACCCGAACTGGGAAGCTAAAACCTGAAAACAAGGATCTACTATTGGTCACTTTTCGGCAAAACAAACCCCTCAAGCCAAAAGCCTTGCATGTCTAGTTAGTGGGCTATATATACCCTAGTCGGGTAAGTCTTGCTGAGTATTAGTATACCCAGCCTTGCTTGTGGCTAAATTTGGATTTCAGGGGAGATGTTTGTGGATCAGATTGCTAGTTTGACTTGGCCGTGCAAGCTTTCGCCTGGCTGGTCGGTGGACTGGGATCCGACCCCGGCTGATGATGAAGATGCTGAGTGATGTCATGTACGGACTTCATCGTGACATCGCGTATCGTTGTTAGAATATCGATTATTTTCCGCTGCAAGAACTCTGAACTGTTTAAGAACTAAATTTGGTTATGTCTTAAACTCGTGTAAGACTCTGTGACACAATCGCTGGTATGTCGTACTCTGGGCTCGCCATCGTGCTAGTATTTGGTATGTTTGGTTTCGATCGGAAAATTTCCAGTAGTTTAATCGAGAGGTTATCCGACAGACCGACCGGATTACTCCATTTGAAGTGTGTGTTAGCCGGGATCGCCTTAGGGTGATAGTTAGTGCACTTGAGCCGGATTAATTCAGGTAGGACTGCTACACATAGAAGGTTCAGACTATCTATAACACTATCATACAGGGGCACATAAGGTAGCGACACAGGTCGTGGGAGGTCATAGATGGCAGTTTGTACTATAATACATGTCGTAGAATGCAGCGACATGGGTCATAGAAGGTTCAGACTATCTATAACACTGTCATACAAGGGCATATAAGGCAGCGATATGGGTCATAGAATGTTTGGATTATCTATAACACTATCTTACAGGTCTCTAGGGATCGAACATCAGCATACACACGCGTGAACATTGGCATATAATCAGACTTCCTTCTGCATAAATCTATATATACACGCATCTAATTGGCTCATAGAAATCATGGTAGCATGTCATAAAATTTGAACTTTCGAATCTTATTGATCCATAGAAATCACACTGTCATACAGGGGACATAGAAGGCAGCGATGCGGGTCATAGAAGGTCGTATATGGTAGTTTTTATACTATATACAGGTCATACAAGGCAAGGATGCAGGTCATAGAAAGATCATTGATGACAGTTTATATTATGTACATGTCATAGAAGGCAGCGATATGGGCCATACAGGTCCGTATATGTGGCAGAACCGCCCAAAATAATCCGGCTCAAGTGCGCTAATCATCACCATAAAGGTAACCAGCTCACACGCACTTCAAATGGAGTAATCTAGCAGTCCTATCGGGTAACCTCCCGATTTAAGCACCGTTCTCGGATCGAACAGCAACATGAAACTCACACGAAGGCGAGTCCAGAGAATACAACATTCCACAAATCTTACATCACAGAGTCTTAAACTGAATTATTACAAACCAAGTTCCAAATTTACACATGGAGATTAAACCAAAAGTAGTTCATCAGAGTCTAACTACAGCAAAAAAAATAAATGATAGTTCTACTCGATGATATAGGATATCACGATGAAGCCCATACATGATATCACTCGGCACTGTCATCATTGGCCGGGGTCGCATCCCACTCCACCGATCAACTAGGGGCTAAGGTACATGGCCAAGTTAAACTAGCAACCATGTCATCAACTGTCTGACCTGAAACAAGTAAAGCCACAAGTAAGGCTGAGTATACTAATACTCAGCAAGGCTTACCCAACTAAGGGTATACATAGCCCACTATCTAGACATGCAATACTTTTGGCTTGAGGGGTTTGTTTTGCCGAAAAACAGCTAAGAGCAGATCCTTAATTTCAGATTTTAGCCTCCAGATTCGAGTTCAATTAACCATTCTAAGTGAGCAGCTATCCAATAGAACACATGGTGGAAATAATTATCTTTCATCATCCAACAATATTGATCATCATCATGTTCCACTTCATACTCTATGTGGTAAAAGGGTCAAGCAGTCCCATTGGCCTCAAGAAGCGGACAATACAAATCGAGTTTCTTAACCTTGCAAGGCAAACCTAACAAACACGTCACATGGTTACTCCCAGAGTCACACGTGCAACATTTCCCCTTTCTTTTCGGATTATGGATCAGGGTCACCGTCCTCACCTATAGAGTACGCGGACTCTGCACCCGCATGTGCGGGCATGAGAACAAATTCAAAGAGGGTGAGAGTAAAGTCCACTCGCTGGTCCATTTAGGTACTTAAGCTTACCGATTACCATATTCCTCGGCATGTGGCTAGTACATTCAAACACTTAACCACCACTACCACACACTGCGGCCTTAACATTTTTTACTAAACAGACATGGCATCAAGAAGTGCCATCGCCCCACCCATGGACCTTATGGTTGCAGCATGTAGTAGACATTCAGTTCCTATAAGCTCGCAAGTGACAGGAAATCACTCGACTTCTACCGAATCATTAGCATAGCCATCTAGCGATCGACACGTACTAGGGGCATCTAGGATCATGCAACTAAGGTTTCAATCAACTCCTGTAAACTTAAATGCATGAGCATATAGAAATGATAAGCTGCATAAAGTTGAAAATGGTAGGTTATGCTCCGTGGCTTGCCTTCCTGGGCGTTGCTAGCCTTGGGCTCTTCCAAACTTTGGTTCGGGTCTTCAGAAACTTCAGTTAGATTGACTTGAGCTTCACACTGCTCACTCTCGGACTCCAGCACCAGCTCGTTTGTACCGTCGGCGAGAGTACTCGTATCTATACGAATGCATATGCATGAGTTGATGTAATAATAACAAATCGTTATTTATTTCACTATAAAGTTGTAGTCCAACACAAACCCAAGTTAAGTGGTACAACATCATATTTTCTCTTTACTGCTCAATCATTTATAGAGTATTATCTAATATGATTAAGTTCATAAAGGAACTAGGGTTGGTGTTTCAAATCTTGCTAACTCATGCAAATGTTATGCCTTTCAAAATTTGACTAGCCTAACATGTATAAATCAAAAATAAAAAACCTCACATCCGCTGGTCATCATATTTTTACATAAGGTGCAAAACTTAAATATTATTCTACTATAAAATTTTCAGCCAGTTTCATGGAGCAGAACAATTACGAAAATTATTTTACACAGCTACTGCTAGAAACAAGTTGAATCTACAGAGATCAAACCATGCAAGTAATGGTGATGAAACTTTAATTGTGGGTTGGTGGTCCTAAGATTAGTTCACTATAAAATTTTCAGACTCAGAACAACAGTACACAAGACATGAAAAATACAACAATTTATAGCAGCATATAAAAACATTAATTTCTACAGCCAGTTATACTATGATACTAACCATCAAACTCTTACACAAGACTAACATTTTAGCAAACAACTCACTGACAAAAATTGGTAGACATGCAGTATATAGAACTTGAGATCTAATTAAGAGTCTAATAAACTGATATTTAATCTAGAGAAAACTCTAGTGAGCAAAAGAAAAGGCGCAGGTGACAAAACTTATAGATCTAATTAGCACGAAATCAGATTAGTTGAGTTTACATTTTTTCTATTTTTTCTATGATTTTTAGTCGAATTTACAAGTTCGCTGCTTTTGAAAACAAAAAGGAAAAAGAGTTTACGAGAAGGCCACTGAAAACTTGCAGAAATCTCCTTGAAAGATTTCAATTGTTGCAATCGGGTCCCTGGCAATGGGCTGCGGCGAGGCAGGGCCGATTTCGACGAGGAGCCTCACCGTCGGCGACGGCCCAGTGGGGAAAAAGCGAGAGGGAACCGAGAGCTGCCTAGGGGTGGCTTCGGTTTGGCTCGGGGTGGCCGGAAAGGGGCTCGCTGGCGTGAGCAGCGGAGGGATGGTGGCACTGAGCGGTGGCAACGGCTGTCCGCCGGCCCTAGGTGGCGAGGAACGGGTTCGAGAACTGCACCGCAGCGAGAGGAAGCTCGCTGCGGGGTCGGTTGGGGTCGAGGAAGAGCGGAGGAGGGAGCTTCGCGGCGGTTCGAGCTCAGTGGATGGCTGGCTCGGCTTTGGGGGAGGGCAAGAGTGGAGAGGGAAGAGAATGGGCGCTGCAGCTTTAAGAAAAAGGGACCCTGGGCAAGGAAAGGCGAGGGTGCGAGAGGAGGGGCGGCTCGACGAGTCGCCGGTCGTCGCCGGTGGTGTGCGGCAGGTGGCGGTGGCCACGTGGCACCCATGCGGCTGCATCGAGGGGCGAGGGCGCACTCTTTCGGCTACTGGTCGGGGCTTGCCCTTGGCGTGGCTTGCCTGGGTGGAGGCAGCACAGGCATCGCCGGCGGGCTCTATTGCCCGGCAGAAACAGGGGAAGGGGGAAGAGAGAGAAGAGAGAGAGCGGGGGAGGTCAACCTGGGTTTGTATCAAATTTTCTCCAAAATTTCCTTTGAAACTCAAAAAATTTTGAATTTGAAAGTTGTTCAAAATTTAAAATCCTACAACTTTAGTTTCAGGCACGAATTCATTTGAAGCTTAGTTTGAAAGATAAAATTTAAAACTTGATGCATTTGAATTTGGTCCAATATGATTCAGAATTCAAATTTTTCTTCCATTTTTGTGTGGCAACTCGAAAAAATCTTGAAGATGAAAGTTGTTCATCATTTGAAAACCTATAACTTTGGTATTGGGCAAAAGTTCATTTGAGCTACAGTTTAAAAATTATTAGTTAGTTTTTGAATTAAATCGACATTTCATGTGATCTCATTTAATTTGAATTTGATTATTCTTGCTAATTTGTAAAGCACCACGTATGATGTGCATTGATGTATTTTAATTGTCATTTCATATTGGGTTGATTATCATGTTTTACAGATGTACCCTATATTTGCACACATGCACACATACATTCCTTCATTTGTTTCAATATTTCTTAGTTCATCATGCATAATACCTTTTTTAATTTCTCTTGTTTAGCCTTTAAACACCTTGGGTGTCACAGCCTACCCCCTCTTGAAAAGAATCTCATCCCGAGATTTAGATAAACGACTAAGTGTCGAAAGTGCAGTAACTTTGATAGACTCGAGAAAACCAGGGAAGTTTTTATGGAGGTAACTTTCAGTCTCCCAAGTGGCTTCTTCTTCAGTGTGATGACTCCACTGAATTTTATACAATTTAACAATCTTCTGTCGAGTGCCTCTTTCTTTTTGATCAAGAACTTTCAGAGGATATTTAATATAAGAAAGGTCTGGTTCCACCAAAATTTGTTGCTGCTCAATAACTTCGGTAGGAACTCTAACACACTTCTTGAGTTGAGAGACATGGAACACATTGTGGATAGCTGCAAGTGGCAAAGGAAGTCGCACTCTATAAGCCATGGGTCCACATAGCTCGATGGTCTCATAAGGACAAACATATCGGGGAGCTAACTTGCCCTTTACTCCGAATCTCTGCACACCCTTGGTAGGCGAGACTCGAAGGTAGACATGATCGCCCACTTCAAACTGCAGGGGCTTTCTTCTCTTGTCAAAGTAGCTCTTTCGCCTAGACTATGCGGCTTTAAGATTTGCTTGAATTACTCTCACCTTTTCTTCTGCTTCTGTTACAAGATCGGGTCCAAATACCACTCATTCTCTGACTTGCAACCAGCTTAAGGGAGTACGACACTTTCTACCATACAAGGCTTCGAATGGTGCCATTTTCAAACTCGCTTGATAGTTGTTGTTGTACGAGAACTCCACTAGAGCTAGGCATTTGTCCCAACTCTTGTCATAATGAATGACACAAGCTCTCAATATGTCTTCTAGGATTTGGTTTACCCTCTCGGTCTGTCCATTGGTTTGAGGATGGTAAGCTGAGCTTCGGATTAGTTTAGTGCCAAGAGATTATTGCAATTGTTCCTAAAAGCGTGCAATGAACTGTGCACCATGATCAGAGATGATTGTCTTTGGTACACCATGCAGGCAAACAATGCGATCGAGATAAATCTCGGCTTATTTCTTGGCTGTGTAGGTAGTACGCACCAGAATGAAAAGTGTCATCTTGGTGAGTCGGTCGATGATGACCCAAATGGAGTCATGCTTTTGAGATGTATTTGGCAAGCCAACAATAAAGTCCATGCTTATGTCTTCCCATTTCCATGATGGTACAGGCAGAGGTTGAGGTGTACCAGCTACTTTCAAGTGGCTGGGCTTAACCCTCTAGCAGGTGTCACATTCTGAGATATATTTAGCAATTTTCTTTTTCATTCTAGTCCACAAAAGTTTTGTTTTAGGTCTTGATACATCTTGCTACCACCCGGGTGAATAGAGAATTTAGAAACATGTGCCTCATCGAGAATTTGCATTCAGAGTTCATGATTTTTCGGAACAACTATGCAACTTTCAAACCATAGAACTCCCTTGTGATCTTGGCAGAAACATTTATATTTTCTTTCCCCTTGAGAGAGTTTTTATTTGATGATCCCAACACTCTTATCATGTATTTTTGCCATGATGATTCAGTCATGAAGAGTCGGTTCAACTGCGATGTGATTCAAAGTGCCATGAGGAATCATTTCTAGATTGAGTTTCCTCATTTGATGGCATAGTGTTTCGCTATAAGATTCCATGAATAGGCAATGGCAATGAGCTTTGCCGCTTAGTGCATCCACTACTACATTAGCCTTGCCTGGGTGATAGTGCACCTCAAGATCATAATCTTTGATTAATCCCAGCCATATTCTTTGCTTCATATTTAGGTCAGCTTAAGTGAAGATATATTTGAGACTCTTGTGATTAGTGTAGATATTGCAATGAGTACCCATAAGATAGTGCCTCCATATCTTTAAGGCGTGAATGACGGCTGCTAATTCAAGGTCGTGAGTAGGGTAATTCTGCTCATGGGGTCAGAGAGCTCATGAAGCATAAGCAATGACCCAATTTTCTTGCATGAGCACACATCCAAGACCAGTACCCGACGCGTCACAATACACGTCAAAGGGCTTCGTGTTATTAGGTTGAGCTAAGTCAGGGGCTGTAGTCAACTGCTCCCTTATAATGTGGAAAGTCTTTTCATATTTTTCATCCCACACAAACTTCACGCCTTTCTTCAACAGTTCAGTCATAGGCTTAGTAATTCTAGAGAAATCCAGAATGAATCGGAGATAATATCCAGCTAAACCAAGAAAACTGCCAATCTGATGGACAGAGGTAGGAGGTTTTCCAGTCCATCACCTCTTGTACTTTGCTAGGATCAACATCTATGCCTTTGTTAGAAATAGTGTGGCCCAAAAATTTTATACTAACCAGCCAGAATTCACATTTGGAAAACTTAGCATACAACCGATGATCCCTGAGTCACTGAAGAACGATGCGTAGGTGCTTAGTATGCTCGTCCTCATTCTTGGAGTAAATAGGAATGTCATTAATGAAAATCACGATGAATTTGTCGAGTTTGTACATGAACACTGAATTTATGAGATACATGAAGTTGGCACGTGCATTTGTGAAGCCAAAAGATATGACTAAATATTCATAGAGCCCATATCATGTGGAGAAGGCGGTCTTAGGAATATCATATGGTCGGATCTTGATTTGATGATAGCCAGAGCAGAGATCAATTTTTGAGAAGACTCTAGCTCCAGCCAATTGATCAAATAGAACATCAATGCGGAGAAGTGGATATTTGTTTTTGATTGTCACCGCATTGAGAGGTCGATAGTTCACACACAACCTCAAACTATCATCCTTTTTCTTTACAAAGAGGGCTGGACAACCCCAAGGTGATGCACTAGGGCGAATAAAGCCCTTATCAAGAAATTCTTGGAGTTGTATTTTCAGTTCGGCCAATTCCTTTGGTGGCATTCTATAGGGTCTCTTTGAGATAGGTGCAGTGCATGGCTATAATTCAATAACGAACTCAATGTCCCTATCTGATGGCATTCCTGGCAAGTCATTCAAGAAAACATCAGCATACTCGTATACCACTGGGATTTCTTCTATTTTGGATTCACACATGGAAAATGCACAAGAATTCACGCACTCTCGGAATGGCAAGTAGAGGGTAGTGGTTCCCTGGGTCAGGGAATTGATGTCAATGGCTCCAGAGAAATGTCCAAAGTCACTCCATGTTGTGAGATCCAATCCATCCACAGTATAACATCTAAGCCTTCAATTTGTTTTGATAATTTTGCTACCCAATTTGTTCGAAACATTTCTTATGATTTGGTTTGAAGCAATTTTCCCACACAATGTACATATCATATAAGATCCTTTTGTGTGACAGGAATCTAAACCCACTTTTGCACCAAATTTGCACTAATGAAACTATGCGATGCACCAGAATCGAATAACATAACCGCAGGCTGGTTGTGAATAGAGAATGTACCCGACATCACTGGTGCTCCTTCAGGAAGTTCTGCAAGAGTAATAAAATTAATCCGTCCAAGCCTAACCTGGATAGTCTGCTTCCTATTCTTGTTCTAATTAGAGCCTTGCCCCTGATTTGGCTATCTTGCTTGAGGGCAATCTCGAGCACAATGAGTGAAGCTTCCACAGTTGAATCAACGATTAGCATTGCCTGGATGATGGGGCAACTGAGCATTTGGCCTTGGGCCATACTGTTGTGGAGTAGGGGGTCGTGCATTGCTCTGCTGCTGCAGAGGCCTGACAACCCAACACCCTTGCTGAGCGGCTTTCTGAGGAGCTTGGGGTGTAGCAGTCTGCACTATACAATACCTCTGTGGCAGAGCACTAGAGGGTCTAAAAATTCGTGCGGCATCAGTGCTCAAAACTGGCAGAAAAACGGAGGGGTGTAAATCTCTAGTGTTACCATTGTATACTAGACCAAAAATTCTCCAATTTTAGCAGCAGCTAGTAAACAAGTTTTGGAGAAAAATTTTCCACTGGCACTTCTACAGATAAAGTCATCCCCTAGGTCAACTGAAGTCATCTCTCAGAGTATAGCAAAAAGTGATAGATTTCTAGAACACATAACGAATCTACCGCACTCAACCATACTATAAGAGATTGTCATTCAGTTTCAAATAACATGATGCATGTAGGTCCTATCCGTCCTCTCAAAACAAAACAATTGCCAAATAATTTTGGACTTACGGGGTTAGTACTAGTGGCATGGCATAATTTATGTCTCTCCCTATATATATCTAGCCGAATTCCAACCATTCTTAACTTACGAAATCGTGGTTAGTGTACCTGTAGAAGATTGACAGATATATATTCATTGAACCTTTCATGCCAGCACTCATGAAAGCGTCCCCATATATTGCCATTCACTATAGAAACAACATCCATGCATTCAACACTGCATGGACAGTGCTCATACGCTACCAAGGCAACATATTCATTGGGTACTTTTACTCTCAATATAATCAACCATTAATTGGTATATTGGCAGCAAGTCAAGTAAGCTACTGCTTGAGGGCAGCGTTCGGTTCGCATCACCGACAGGAAGGTCAAGCTCAATCAATTGACTAAGGTTCCTTACCTTCTTACCTTAGTGTAGGTGCGTCGTTACAGAATGTAAAGTACCAAAAGAAATGTGCTAAGAGTCAATTATAAATAAACCATAAGTTAGATAGTCACCTACTGATACTCTCATAATTTTCCCTAGGGCTTTACAAACTATAAATAATCCTTAACGAACCAACGCATTTCTCAAACGTGATTTTGCGGCTAAGTTTCAAGAAAATAGGTTTTTAAGATCTGTCACGCTCTTTTGTGTACGTTCTGTAGATCTGATGCCAGCTGTGGCAGAACCGCCTAAATTAATCCGGCTCAAGTGTGATAATCATCACCATAAAGGTAACGGCTTACGCGCACTTCAAACAGAGTAATCTGACAGCCCTGTCAGGTAACCTCCTGATTTAACCACTGTTCTTAGATTGAACAGAGTAACGCGAAACTCACACGAAGTCGAGTCCAGAGAATACAACAGTCCACAAATTCTTACATCACAGAGTCTTAAACTGAATTATTACAAACCAAGTTCAAAATTTAGATAGGTACTTGGAGATTAAACCGAAAGTAGTTCATCAAAGTCTAACTGCAACGAAAAAAATAAATAATAGTTCTACTCGACGATACAGAATATCATGATGAAGCCCGTACATGATATCACTCAGCACTGTCATCATTGGCCGGGGTTGCATCCCACTCCACCGATCAACTAGGGGGTAAGGTACATGGCCATGTTAAACTAGCAACCATGTCATCAACTGTCTGACCTGAAATAAGTAAAGCCACAAGTAAGGCTGAGTATACTAATACTCAGCAAGGCTTACCCGACTAAGAGTATACATAGCCCACTATCTAGACATGCAAGACTTTTGGCTAGAGGGGTTTGTTTTGCCGAAAAGCAACTAAGAGCAGATCCTTAATTTCAGATTTTAGCCTCCAGATTCGAGTTCAATTAACCATTTTAAGTGAGCAACTATCCAATAGAACACATGGTGGAAATAATTATCTTTCATCATCCAACAATATTGATCATCATCATGTTCCACTTTATACTCTATGTGGTAAAAGGGTCAAGCAGTCCCATTGGCCGCGAGAAGCGGACAATACAAATCAAGTTTCTTAACCTTGCAAGGCAAACTTAACAAACACATCACAAGGTTACTCCCAGAGTCACACGTGCAATATTTCCCCTTTCTTTTCGTGTTGTGGATCAGGGTCACCATCCTCATCTACAGAGTACGCAGACTCTGCACCCGCATGTGCGCGCATGAGAACAAATTCAAAGAGGGTGAGAGTAAAGTCCACTCGCTGGTCCAATCAGGTACTTAAGCTTACCGATTACTATATTCCACGGCATGTGGCTAGTACATTCAAAAGCTTAACCACCACTACCACACACTACGGCCTTAACATTGTTCACTAAACAGACGGAGCATGAACAAGTACCATCGCCCCTTCTATGGACCTTATGGTTGCAACATGTAGTAGACATTCAGTTCCTAAAATCTCGCGAGTGATAGGAAATCACTTGACTTCTACCGAATCATTAGCATAGCCATCTAGCGATCGACACGCACTAGGGTTCATATCATAGGCCTCTAGGATCATGCAACTAAGGTTTCAATCAACTCCTATAAACTTAAATACACAAATATAGAAATGATAAGTTGCGTAAAGTTGAAAATAGTAGGTTATGCTCTGTGGCTTGCCTTTCTGGGCATTGCTAGCCTTGGGCTCTTCCGAACATTGGTTCGAGTCTTTAGAAACTTCAGTTAGATTGACTTGAGCTTTACGCTGCTCACTCTCGGACTCTGGCACCAGCTCGTACGTACCGTTAGCGAGAGTAGTCGTATATACACGAATGCATTTGCATGAGTTGATGTGATGGTAACAAACGTTATTTATTTCACTATAATGTTGTAGTCCAACACAAACCCATGTTAAGTGGTACAACATCATGTTTTCTTTTTACTGGGAAATTATTTATAGAGTATTATCTAATATGATTTAGTTCATAAAGGAACTAGGGGTGGTGTTTCAAATCTTGCTAACTCATGCAAATGTTACCCCTTTCAAAATTTCACTAGCTTAAAATGCATAAATCAAAAATGAAACACCTCACATCCTCTGGTTATGATATTTTTACATAATACACAAAACTTAAATATTAGTCTATTGTAAAAATTTTAGCCAGTTTCATGGAGCTCAAAAATTACGAAAATTATTTTACACAGCTACTGCTAGAAAAAAGTTGAATCTACAGAGATCAAACCATGCAAGTAATGGTGATGAAACTTTAACCGATGGTTGGTGATCCTATGATTAGTTTACTGTAAAATAGTCAGACTCAGAACAACAGTACACGAGACATGAAAAATACAATAATTTATAGAAGCATACAATAAGATTAATTTCTACAGCTAGTTATACTAAGATCCTGAGCTTCATAGTTTGCCAAGGTGATAAGGTACTCAAAGTAAACTACTCGCAAAAAAAATCACATTTTTACATGCAATGGAACTACTTTTCATTATTTAGTACATTTCTTCCAACCATAAATCATTTGGACCCGTTTTACTTAACGCAAAATTTCCAAAATTTCTCTACAGTATCTATGCATCAATATAGAGGTACTATGAAATTTTCAACTCATGGAACATAGTAGAGAAACTGGAATAAATACAAATATTTAACTTAGACTTAAAACAAGAGGTAATTAAATCTAAAGCTAGGAATGTCCACTGACCATCAAACTTTTACACAAGACTAAACTTCTAGAAAACAACTCACTGACCAAAAATGGTAGACATGCAGTGTATAGAAATAGAGATCTAATTAAGAGTCTAATAAATTGATATTTAATCTAGAGCAAACTCCAGTGAGCAAAAGAAAAAGCGCAGGCAACAAAACTTGTAGATCTAGTTACCATGAACTCAGAACAGTTTAGTTTGTATTTTTTCCGATTTTTTTCGGGCTTTTAATCGAATTTACAAGTTTGCTGCTTTTGAAAACAAAAAGGGAAAAGAGTTTGCGAGTAGGCCCCTAGAAACTTGCACAAATCTCCCTAGAAAGATTTCAATCATTGCAATCGGGTCCCTGGCAGTGGGCTGCGGTGGGACAGGGCCGATTCTAATAAGGGGGCTCCCCGGCAGCGAGGGCCCGGTGGGGCAAAAGCGAGAGGGAACCGAGAGCTACATAGGGGTGGCTTCGGTTGGGCTCGGGGTGGCCGGAAAGGGGCTCGCCGGTGTGCGCAGCGGAGGGACGGCGGCTGTGAGCAGCAGCGACGGCCGTCCAGCGGCCCTAGGCGGTGAGGAACGGTTTGGAGAGCTGCATCGCAGCAAGAGGAAGCTCGCTGCGGGGTCGGTTGAGGTCGAGGAAGAGCGAAGGAGGGAGCTCTGCGGTGGCTCAAGCTCGGCGGCGTGAATGGCGGTGGTGGTGCTAAGCCTGGCTCGGCTTTGGGGGAGGGCGAGAGTGGATCGGGAAGAGAATGGGCACTGCAGCTTCGAGAAAAAGGGACCCCGGGCAAGCAAAGCCGAGGGCGCGAGAGGAGGGGTGGCTCGGCGCAATGTCGGTTGTCGCCAGTGGCATGCGGCAGGTGGCGGCTGCCACGTGGCTCCCATGCGGTTGCATCAAGGGTTGAGGGAGCGCTCTGCCGGCTGCTGGTTGGGACTTGCCCGTGGCACGACGTGCCTGGGCAGAGGCGGCGCAGGCATCACTGGCCAGGTGGCCGGCGGGCTCTGTTGCCTGGCGGAAACAGGAGAAGGCGGCGCAGGCATCTCTGGCCAGGTGGCATTGAACTTCGAAACATTTTGAATACAAAAGTTATTCAAAATTTAAAATCCTACAACTTTCGTTTCAAGCACGAATTCATTTGAAGCTTAGTTTGAAAGATAAAATTTGAAACTTGATGCATTTGAATTTGGTTCTATATGATTCAGAATTCAAATTTTTCTTCCATTTTTGTGTGGCAACTCGAAAAACTTTAAACACGAAAGTTGTTCATCATTTGAAAACCTGTAACTTTGGTTGTGGGCAAAAGTTCATTTGAGCTACGATTTAAAAATTATTTTCAACACATATTTATTAGTTTCTTAATTAAATCGTCATTTCACGTGATCTCATGTAATTTGAATTTGATTATTCTTGCAAATTTGTAAAGCGCCACGTATGATGTGCCCTGGGTCATTTCATATTAGGTTGATTATCAAGTTTTACAGATGTATCCTATATTTGCACAGATGCACACATACATTTCTTCATTTGTTTTAATTTTTCTTAGTTCATCATGAATAATACCTTGTTTAATTTCTCTTGTTTAATCTTTAAACACCTGGTGTGTCACAGTATAGAACCAATGTTGGCATATACACCCATGAACATTGGCAGATAATCAGACGTTGCAATCATAGAATACAGTCGTGAGAAACGTAGAAGGTAATGCTGACAAATCATAGAAGGCAGTGGTGACAATCATAGAAACCTACCACATACGTAGTCACTGCGAAGGCGTCCAGGGACACAGGGGTTGCTGTCGGGGAGGGGGGGCCGAGGGCCGCCGCCAGATCTGGAGGTCGCTGTCGGGGAGGGGGGGCTGAGGGCCGCCGCCACCGCCAGGTCTGGAGCCTCTGCTCCAGGGGCCATCATGCGCCGCAGGGGGTCGAGGGCATCAGAGAGCATAGAAGGCAACGATATGGGTCATACAGGTCTGTATATATCGAACATTGACATATACATGCATGAACATTGGCATATAATCAGACATTTTGATCATAGAATACATTTGTGACAAACGTAGGAGGTAGTGCTGACAAATCATAGAAGGCAGTGGTGACAATCATAGAAACCTCCTGCATACGTAGCCTCTGCGATGGCATCTAGGGACCCAAGGGTCGCCGCTCCATGGACCATGGTAGCCATCGAGGAGGGGGGGGTGGCGAGCGCCGCTGCCGCCGCCAGATCTGGCACCTCTGCTCCAGGGCCCATCACGCACCGCAGGGGGTCGAGGGCGTCGGGGAGGGCGGCCGAGGGCCACCACCACGCAATGGCCAGAACTGCTGCCGCCGCCAAATCTGGCACCTCCGCTCCATGGGCCATCACGCGGTGCAGGGGTTCGAGGGCGTCGTTCACCGTTCAAGGGCGGCGGGCCATTGCAAAGACTTCGCGAGAACGGTCAGGGGCGCGATTCACCAAGCTAGGGCAAACAAAGCCGTTCGGCCCTACCAGATTAAGAATGCGAAGGCCATGCACCGTCGACCGGGGGGTTCCGCGTGCCGTTGCCAGGTGGGAGCTGGACAGCCACACACAGCTGGGGAGGGGGACCGCTGTATGCCGCAGGTGGCCGCGGGATCTGGGACCGCCGCACGTAGCTGGGAGAGGAGGGCACCGCCACGCCGCCTGGGAGGGGGACTGCCGCATGCTGCCGGGGGATGGTGAGTGCCGTCGGGGAGGGGGATGCCGCTGCCACCGCCAGCCCACCTGGGCCCTGATGCACACGCGGCGTGGATGGGTGGGGGTGGCTGCTGGGAGAGGGAAGGGGGTGGGTATATTGGATGCGGGGTGGAGGGGGGAGCTGGTCTGGTTGGATGGCGTCTGGTTGGCCGGGGCTTCCATTTGTTATTGGAAGCCCTAGGCTCCTAATATATATACACACACTGGCTGCCAATGCCCCTTGTATGCCGTTTAACTTCACAGTTAATTTACTAGTTACTTGAATAATCCCTCGTATATGAATTACTAGAATCCATGTCTACCACATCCCTCGTATATGAATTACTAGAATCCATGTCTACCACCTGTGTAAGTCCTAACAAACCAGATTTACAATATCTTAGTTAGTGATTTACTAGAGTCCATGCCCCCTTTATGCCATTTAATTGTTACCGTTATTTTCTGTAGGGATTTACTACAATATATACCCTCATATGTATACATGTCCACCACGGGCCGGTCCATGGTGCAGCCCGTGGCCCGGCACGGCAAAGCCCGGCCCAAGCCCGGCACGGCATGCAGGCCGCCATGCCCATGCCGGCCCGGCACGAGGCCCGTGCCGTGCTTGGGTGCTGAGGACGGCCCACGGTGCAGGCACGGGCACGGCCCGGGAAATGGCCTCGGCCTGGCAAAGGCCCGGCAACGAGGAGGGGGTATACCCTATACCCCCGGTCGCCCATCGCCCCCATCTCCTCCCCCGCCAAGCCGGCCGCCATCCCATCGTCGCCTTCGCCTCGCCTCGCGTACCCCGGCCAGAGACGGACGCCGGCGAGCCGCCATCGACGCCGTCGCTGATCCTCTCCCTCTCTCGCTCTATCCTGCTCTTCCCTCTCTCCGTCTCTCACTTTCTCTCCATAACCCTAAGTCCCTAACCCTCGATCTCCTCAGGTTTTGTGCCAAGCTCCGCTCCAGTGTGCCCCTCATCGGTGGATCTGGTGCTCCGGCTGCGCAGGTGAGCCATCCGCCCGTCCCTACGCCTGCCTCTCTAATCCTAACCCTAATTTCCTAACCCTAACCTCTCCGATCTTTTTCTTGTATTGCGGGTCGCCGGCTATGGTCTTTCTTCCATAGATCCGGTGCCGCGTGGCCGTGAGGGAGCTGGATACGCCGGCTGAGGAGGCGGCAATGTCCTCGGACGTGGAACATGATTCCACGGACGAAGGATACTATGAAGCCGCCGAGGCCGAGGAGCGGGAGTTTGAAGAGCAGAACGAGGCAGCTGATGCCCGGTGCTTCGTCCTCGGTGGCAACACAGCTGCTGCCATCGACGTGGATGGCGCCGGCGCTGGGACGGGCACCGGCAATGGAACTCGCACGGGTTCCACGAGCACGACGGCCGGTGCAAGCACATCTGTTAAGCGCATGAGGCGGAGAGGGCCGACCTCCAAAGTCTGGCTAGACTTTGAGGAGGTGACGGCGATACAAGGGGTAAAGAGGTACGAGTATCTGCTATCTGCCTTCACTGCAAGGGTCTCTTGTCTGCTAAATCTTCTTCGGGAACTGGGCACTTGCTCCGTCACCTAGATCTGTGTCCTGCTAAGAAAGAGAAGGAGCAACATGGTAGAACTCAGTCTCTACTTAAGTTTGATGCTGATGGTAAAGTTATTAGCTAGGAGTACTCTCCTAGGAAGGTGTGTGTTTTTACCTAGGAAGGTTTTTAATGAGACAGCATTGCACTAAGGCTCCATTTATATTTTGAGATTGCTTTGTCTTGTGATGGTTTGAATGTCTGGATGATCTAGCTAAGAAGTTTAATTAGCCTGAATGATCTATGTGATAATTTGTGGTTTTGGTGATGGTTTCTTCAATTCTGGAGTTTGAACATATGAAATATGTTGATATTGTAATGATCTGAGTTAATTGTGCCTTGTATGTTCTGGGCACGAGCACGAGCACGGAACCACCGGTCTGATCGTGCCTCCGGCACGGCACGGCCCGGCCCGTGTAAGCCTTGCCGTGCCGTGCCAGGGCAGAAAATGTGGCACGCCGTGCCAGCCCGGCACGGCACGAAAGTTTGCCGTGCCATGCCTGCGCACGGTGAGGCCGTGCCCGTGCCGGGCCGGCACGGCACGACCATTTGAACATGTATACTCATATGTGTGTACTACTGGAATCCAAGCCTACCACCCGTGTAAATTGTGCCATTTAATTGTTAGGGTAATTTCTGTAAATGATTTACTACAATATATGCCCTCATATATGAGTTACTAGAATTCATGCATATTGCCTTGTAAATCTGACAGCTATCCAGCTCACTAGCTTACAAATTTCTCGTAACAGGTACGTGCGAGCACACGTAAATTTGATTTATTGAAATCACGCCATTAGCTAATCAATGTGAATTAAATAGACGCATTAATTTTTCTGTAGACCATGTGCTCGGCTGGATTCCATATTCTGCTCGGCTCGTGTGCAATTTAATGGTCGCAGACGGCAGTTACTTGTGCACGCGCGCAGGAGCTCGGAATGGTCTCTATAGAATGTACTCTCCCTTTATATATATATTAAGAGCAGAACAAGTAAATGGTTTAATTTGAGATGGCCAAGCAAACTCAGCAACATACACATCATTAGACTCATCGTCCGAACAATTTGAATTGCATTCTAAAGCATGCACACTAGAATGATGATGCTTGAGCCAAAATTGTCTAAGGGCGATGATTAACACTATATTGGCCATTTTTTGTACTAAAGGCGATAAACAATTATCGGCAATGTTTTGTTCAAGTCGATGTTGAAACAAATTGTTTGGGCCGCCACACCTTCTTCATTGTCGCTGACGTTTTTGGCACGGCCTCCACTTGTTGCTCCATTGCTTCCTTCTTGCGCATACGTTGCAGCCTTCGCTTCTGAGTATGAGACAAGCCTGAGGGACACCACCTCGGCTGTAAATACTTTGAATCTTGCTCCTTACTCTTCTCATTCTCCTTGCTGCAATCAACATCTTGCTTGACCGGATTATTGTTAGCAACAATCGGTCTTTGTAGTAATGCATGATTTGGATACATAGGAGGATATTGAATATAATATGATTGCATATGCATCCTACTATAATCCATAGGTGTATAAAAGTAAGTATACCAGCAATACCATGGAGCAATCGGTCTACTAGATGAAGTACAATTACCTTGACTCGATTGCTCTTGATGTTTTGGCAATGATCCCGTATTCTTGACTTCACTTGGTCGCCCCTTCTGTCTCTGAGCACTCCCTTCCATCTCATATTTGGCCAAGAGTTCCTTAAAACTCAGCCTTGCCTTAATTTTGGAGGAGTCCCCAGATTTATTGGGCGCACCGGTCAAACCGGTCCCATGACCGGTCAGACCGGTCGAACCGGTCAGACCGCCGCTGTGGCCGGTCAGACCGGTCAACTTGTTGTCGCCCTTCTTTTTCTTGTCTTGCCCCCCGAGTGTTTCTGCGCCTTGAGGGATCTTCTGTGTTAGCTTCTTTTCAGGTCTTCCATCACCTATAACTACATTCCTCCCCTTGGTTGATTCGGCTTGACTCGGCCGAACTAGCACTTTAGGATTATTCAATTCCAACACATGCACTGGGAAAGGATTCTGATCAACCTACATATTAGGAATAACCAATCGTCCTTCATTAATGGCCGATTGAATTTGTCTACGTAACACATTGCAATCATTAGTAGCATGTGAAAAAGTATTATGAAATTTGCAATATGCTCGCTGCTTCAACTCTTCAAGCGGCGGTAGAGTATGTGACATCTTGACATATCCAATCCTATATCACTCATCAAATATTCTCTCGCACTTGGATACATCAAAAGTAAATCGTTCATCTTGCCGATTTTTCTGAATCGGCTTAAGAGCAGAACAAGTAAATGGTTTAGCTTGAGATGGCCAAGCAAACTCAGCGGCATACACATCATTAGACTCATCTTCCGAACAATTTGAATTGCATTCTAAAGCATGCACACTAGAACGATGATGCTTATGAGATTCTTGAGACTCTTTGCTTCGGCTTTCTACAGCCAAAGCTCTTTGATGCACCTGAGTAACAGTAAAGAAATCATAACCCTCTAATCTATCATAACCCTCTAATCTTTCTTTAATATGAGAGCGCAAGCCATTAAAAGCCAAATCAGCTAAATCCTTTTCTGCAATATTCACACTAAAGCATCGGTTTTTTGTATCGCGGAATCGTCTTATATAATCATTGACAGATTCATCACGCGATTGTCTAACTGATGTCAAGTGAGACAATTTAAGCTCATCATGCGCACAGAAAAAGTGCTCATGGAACTTCTGCTCTAATTGTTCCGATGAGGCAATAGAATTAGGTGGCAAAGATGAAAACTATGAGAAAGCGGTTCTAGTTAGAGATAAAGAAAATAAACCCACTTCCAACTCATTTATTGAACCAGTTTCTCCTAATTGGGAAAGATACTGACTAACATGCTCAAAAGTACTCCTAGTATCTTCCCCACTAAATTTAACAAACTCAGGCAACCTAAAACCAGCAGGATATGCAACCAAATCAAACGAAGTAGGATACGGCTTTCGGTATGTGCGGGTTTTACTTCTAACATCCACTCCAAAACTCTCTCTAAGTAGATTAGCCAAATCATTCTTATAATCAGTAATCATTTTATCAAAATTACTCGAAGAATTTGGCTGTGTGGATGTTGATATCTCACGCTGGTTTGGAACAAACTGACCAGTCGGACCGGTTGGTACGACCGGTCG
Organism: Panicum virgatum; assembly: GCF_016808335.1. Classification (NCBI taxonomy): domain Eukaryota; kingdom Viridiplantae; phylum Streptophyta; class Magnoliopsida; order Poales; family Poaceae; genus Panicum; species Panicum virgatum. Next base: position 23,333,875 of record NC_053143.1, on the reverse strand, counting down.
AACCGGTTGGGGGGAACCGGTCTGATCGGACTGATATACCGGTCTGACCGGTCTATGCTGGTTTTGCTAATGCTGCACATATTGGTCGAACATCTTGTCGGAGATAAGACCGATGTGTGGCACTAAGTTCCTGGAGATTTCTGGTGGTGTGTACTGAACAATCTCGTTTGTTCGGCTAATGTTAGCCGAACCAGGAATACTCATAATAGGATCAGTGTACGTGGGTGTAACAGTTTGACTACTGAAATAATTCATCGGCATCCCATATTGAGGTTGACTCATAGGAGATGCTGCCGATGGTTGAGGAACATAAAATTCAGAAGTAGAAACAGATGGAGGTTTATCGGCTGATTCTGGTTTCTTACCAGCCGATTCCCTTTCATTAGAGCTAAGCCAATTGACCCAATAAACATCACACTCAGCTAGCAATTTCTGAATTTGTTCCATAGTAACACCAGAAGGTGGAGCAGTTGCAGCAGGTATTACCTCAGTAGATGCATCCAAGGAGGTAGAAGCGAAGTCGATCTCTTTGATCTTGGTGACCTTGCCACATCGACCGACCTTGATGCTCGCAAGCGCCGCTTGTAGATCTTCTTCATTGCGCTTCTTCTTGCGCTCCTCCAGTAGCAGACGAACGTCCTCTGGAATATGCTCATATGTCGAAGGGATGATGTTCTCCTTGTCGATTTCTGTGTTGGAGCCCATCTTCTTTGGAGTAGATTAGATCGGTTTTATTAACCAAGATCTTTCTTCCCCAGCGGAGTCGCCAAAAAGTATGTTGACACAAATCTCGGTCAACACACGAACGCACTAGATCATGCGCGCGCGAGAAAGAGCTCGATGCAGCTCTCCCTACGTGGAGCTGTCAAACTGGTCTCAGGAACCGGTCAGACCGGTCGCCGGTGAGAATCGGCGACGGTCGTCGAACGCGACCCCGGGAGGGACCCTGTTAGGGTAGGCGCACGTAGGGTTGTTCTAGGATCGGCAGGCCACCTAGAACGCGTTCAAATGTCGCGGAGACGAAGGAAGAATAGCAGATGGGGTTGGAAAAGCTAGGGTTTGGAGAAGAGGATAAAAAGTAGAGTTTGTATTTATTTTGTTCGATTGGATTCCCTAATCGGCCATGACCCTTTATATTTATAGGGTGAGGTGGACTTATCCCGCAAGAAATCCTGTTTACAGATCTAAATCTATAAAAAACCCTAGTTGTACTCGGACTCTACTTGGACCGGTCAGACTGGTCGGTCCCTGCCGGACAGGCCACAGTGCCTCGACCGGTCAGACAGCTCGGTCAGACCAGTCAGACCGGTTGGTGCCAATTTTGGCTGTCAACAGCATCCTTGCATCTTTCATTATGTAAAAAATGCACATAGGAGACACCGAAAATTAGTGATGTGAAAAACATCTCTCTAATGTGAGATTAGAGATGGACAAAATTTCAACGCGTCACCTATGTCTCTACCTCCAACAAAATATACCAATTGGTGGAAATACTAATGACGCGCCTCAACAAAAATATATCACCGATGAGAATATTTTCTTACTGCAAAAGGAGTGTAGTGGTTAAAGCACCTAAATAGCATTCAGTTGGCCTAGGTTCGACTCCTCATCAAAGTGAAATAAAAATAGATCTGGATTAAATAAAAAACTTCTATAAAAAATAGGTGGGGTGACTTGGGTCAAAAAGAATATTCTATCACTAGAGCCGTGCGATCCCGGCCCACCCTGGCCGGCTTTCACACGGTTTACGGTACAGATTACGGCACCCCTATGTAAAGGTGAGGCAGAAGTTTGGAGGTTGGCTTGTCCCTCGCAGGTCGAGTCTCCTGACATGACAAATTTCAGTAAGTTAGTTTCTTTTCATTGTGCCCTTCTTCTATAACATTGATTCTAAAAACTGTTGGATTGGAGCTAATAATCATTTATACATCACATTATATCAAACGGTGCTAGCAAGTTTCTCTACATTGGGATATCTACTATTTTGTCAGAATTTATATTTTTTTTTCTGTTCTTAACCTGTTGATCCAATTTCGACTTTAACTTCTACCCTGCCATCGAACATTAATCCACTATTGTTTTTGTATTTTTGTTCTGATCTGAGTGCTCAAAATGTTTACACATTATTTGACAAATGATACTATGCATATATACCAAAAAAAGGTTTTGTATCTAATGTATATATTACATAGATGTTAAATGGAGTGGCAAGAATGTTCCTGAAAATAGGAAGGATAGTGACAAACCTTGGCACAAGAATTACGAGCCTTATTCCAATCAATCTCACCATAAGGGGAACTGTAGAGTTCATTCCTCAATGCTAAGATGATTTGTGTAACTGGACTTACAACTCTCTTACCATATAGGAAAGCTATTGACATGTAAGTAATCCTTGTGAAGCACCAGAATCGTCCTGTGCAAAGGAAAGCTCAGTTTCACATCGCAGGCACTATACGAATTGAAATTCTTGGAAGTTCCTCACAATTGGGGACACGCCTTCTGTCGAAGTGGAGCGCGTGTCCGAGCACGAGGCATACCTCTCGATTCTTTAGGAGGTGTCGGAGGTGTTTAGGGCACGCGACATCACCGAGGAATACGTGGCGTGCGGGTGTTTCCCCGTAAGGGCTGGGTGGTCGATTTCTTCATGGCTGCTAGAGGAAAGATGGGTCGACGTCATTCTCGTACCCGATTTCGCCGAAGCGTTCCAGCTTCGTAAAAAACATAAGTGCCACTATAATGCTTGATTGTATTTTGTTGGCTTTGGTAACTCACTCTTCCTCTTCTTTCCTAACAGTTATTGGTGCGAGGGAGGTCGAGAGCCAAGTCGATGAGATCCTCAGCCCTCTTTTGAGCAAAGAGTACAACCTCTTGTTGGCGAGATTGAAGCCCCTCAGCATGTGGCCGAGGCAAGGCTCGCCCTGCAGAAGATAAGCAAGGACGCTGGGGGTGCTCCTCGAGGTGGCCGCAGCTCCACCGCGACCGCCGCCTTGGAGAAGCAGAAGAAGAGGAAGGGGGGCTCCGGCTCTAGGGCGTCGAAGTGCCCCAAGCTACTGGAGCAGATCCTGAGCGGGTTGCCTCTTAGGGGAAAGGTTTACTCTGAAGACGAGGGCAGCGCAAGCAGCACCCTCACCGACCGGAAGCCAATCTCTGCGGCCGCTCCGGCTGTTGAGTACAGCGAGCTGGAATCCGAGAGCGATGATGACATTGCTCCTGAGGTTACCTCTGCCGCCACCGTGCCATGGACTGTTACAGTCACCGCCATGGAGCCTTCGACGTTGTAACACCCGGTCCCACAAAACATGGACCGAGCAAAATATATATGCGCCAGGATCAAGTCATGCATATATACAACAGAATCATCAAGATATCACAACACATGTCACGTAAAAAGACATAATAAAACGAGTACGAATGTATTTATTACATTAATGACAAAATGTCTGATACATAAATGCGGAAGCAATAAATAAAGATACGGAACTCTCCAAAGGGCGCCACCTGGACGTCGACTGGGAGATGACCATCTAGAAGTCCTCGAAGTCCTGGAAGCTCTGAGTGTACTCCTCCATGTCACCGGGAACTGAGCAGCGAATGGATATCCCCAAAAGAGAATGAGAGAAAAAGAATAGAGGAGGCAAGCGTGAGTACAACTTGTACTCAACAAGTATAACACAAACTATGAGGCTCTAAGGTTGGCTGACTCAACTGCATTAGCTTTTAAGTCTTGGCAAAGTTTTAGTAAAGCTAATTACTACAAGTTGATGAAATACAACAAACCCCCAGCTACATAGTAATTAATGAAATTTAATTATGATACTACTGAGAACCAAACCAGAACCACCAAGGTAACCCCACTAATCAAAAGGAGGATCTGGGCCGCTCATGACCGTGACCACGGCTAGTATACTAGTTTTACACTCTGCAAATGTTGCACATCTTTACGCACAAGTCGTGAGCTACACTAGTTGTTCATCACACTTCCATAGGTGAGATGACTAGCAAACGCACTACGAGGCTGTTACAAAGAATCCCGTTGGTAAGGTATAACCGCTGAGGTTTCCGGATTACTACTATGGAGCAGGTCCAGCTGGGGAACAAGCACACAGCACAGTCAACCCACATGGTACGAGGGCCGTAGCAGCTCTCTGCCCCCATTGCCCATGCAGGTAAGTTACTCCTGAACCAAAAAGACTTAATTAGTAATCCAAGACCATCCCATACCAGTCTTGTGGTTGCGTGGTTGTCCCATGTTGTCTCTCTACGAACCGGTCCTTATGGAGAGTGGCCAACCAAGCACTAGGCACCGTGCTGGCCCCCTAAACCATGTTTCTAGAAAACAAATTTTAAGGAGACATGCTCAGAAATTAAGTTGCATAAGATCATTAGCAGAATTAATTAAAAAGGACCATTATATATGAGAGCGCAGCACCAAGCATAACTAACCAAAATGCAACCCAAGGTATATATATAAAGATAAAATGGGTATGAAAAATCCTTATAGGCATACAGTAGTAAAATGCAGTATGAAATTGTAATTAAAAGTGATGGGAGGTGTTCATGTTATACTTGCCCTCCTCAAAGTTCTCCTGCTGCTCAAACTGTCCCGTGGAAGGTGGCTCCTCGAACTCCTCTGATGGCTCAACATCTACTCATGATCGCAACGTCAAAACAAGTCCACCACATACACATACATGCAAACAAAAGCAAATGCTAAGAAACAGTACATCATTACATAGAAACATCGCTTAAAACTGAGCTATAACTATTCTACGCATTACAACGATCATGTGAGCGTAAAAACCACCTAAAACGGAGCTAGAACGTGGAAACTAGAGTTAAAACTAGGTCCAGGGACTAAACTGCGAGAAAACTATGGTTCCAGGGGTTTCTGCGGAAAAACTAGGGACTTAAATGTAATTAACGAGTATTTTCAGGGGCTAACGTGTGAAAACATGCGGGCTGGACTGCGGGTTCTATTTCTTGAAAGCTTAGGGGCCTAAACGTTAAAAGCAGGGCTTAACTGCAATTACATTTGAACTGCAGTGGACTGCGGGTTAATTTCAAAGAAACAAAGGGGCTCTTTAACAAAATTACCAAGCGAACCGGTATCTTCGGGTCCAGGCTATCGGATCTGGATCTAATCTCATGCATCGATTTCGGATCAGACGGTTCACATTGGGTCTGCGTGCGAGGACGGCGGCGTTCGAGGCCAGCGACCATTTTCCGCGGCGGCGCTCGTCGGGGCTCACCGGAGTTCACCGGAAAATGGTGCTCCGGGGCTCAAATCAACCCAGGTTTGGGTCTGGGATGATCTACACGCCATGCATGATCCACTTGGGGCATTAGTGAGGCTCGGCAAGGCTCTGCACGCCGGGTGTGACTGCCGCGGCGGCTCTGTGCGGCGGAGCTTGCAGGCGCAGCATGCTCGGGTGGGTCCAGGGTCGGTTCAGGGGTGCAAAACGTGCGCAAGGTCTCTGTGCGGCACGGGAGAGCTAGTGCGTGGCTCGTGCGGGGCTGTGCTGGGCTGCAGGGCATCCGCCATGGCAGATCAGTGGAGCGGGCGGCGGTGGAGCTTCGGTGGCCGGTGTTCCGGCACCTGGAGTGGTTTACAGGCATCGATTCCTAGCGCAAAAGATAGAGGGGGCCGAGGTGATGCTCACCGAGGGTCTGGGTCGGGCATGAGAGGCCTGCAGGGGTGCTGGCGTCGAGGTTCGGCGGTGGTGCACGGGCGGTGCTCGTGGACGGTGCTGCTACAGGGGTGCTCCGGGCTCCTAGACGTCACGGCTGGACTCGTGGCGACGCTATGAAGTAGGACAGGGGGTTAGTATGGCTTGAGAACCACCGGCCGCGAGCAATTGGTCGAGGACTGACTCACCTGCGGCAGCGGTTCCGGGTAGAATTCCAACGTGTGCAGGCAGAAACCGAGGGCTGCGGGCTCGGGGAGGCTCCTGGCGTCGAGGCGGAGCTCCTGCGGCGGTCGGCGGTGGCTGGGAGGCGGTGGAGCTGCGGGTGCACGGTGGCACAGGGGCTCTGCGTGGTGGGGCTAGGCGGACGCTACGGTGCTGGGTTCTAGCTTGTGTTGGAAAGGAACGTGCGGTGCAGGGGGCCCGCGGGGGTGCGAGTTATAGGAGGAGGCCGGGAATTTTGGGCGTGCATGCCCGTTGTGAGCACGGCGGAGATCGCGGCCGGGATTGATGCCGCGCTGGAAGATCGGATTGCGTACCGGCGTCCGCGTGATCCATTTCGCCGTGCGGCTTCTAGAAGGTCGAGGGCGCGTGGAGGTCTGGCGAGCGGGCCAGAATGCCGAGGTCGGTCCACCGTGTAGTGGCGAAACGAGCGGGGCGCGGTTGAGCGAGCAGAGAAGCTCGGACGCGGGTGGAAGAAAGGAAAGGAGGAAGAAGAAGGTGCCGACAGGTGGGGCCGTCGGGTCAGTCGAACGCGACGCGCGCGGGCGTGAGAGAGCAGCTGACGTGCGGGGCCGAGGTGTCAGTCATAGCGGGGAGAACGGCGTGCGCGGCCTGGGCTGCGAAGGAGACTGGGCCGCGGTGAGTTTGGGCCGGACCGGGAGGAACGGAGGAAACACGCGGGTTGGGCCGACGGGGTTCTTGGGCTGGTTTGGTTCCTGTTTTTCTTTTTCCTTTTCTTTCTCAAACCACACTCAAACTATTTGAATTCAAACCCTAAGCACTCAACCAAATAAAACTTTTGCACCAGCATGAATGCACAAATAAGTTTAAACCTAGAAAAATTTTAATTACTTGTGAAAGAAAATTAATTTAAATGCAAGGCTCAGCATATAAAACCTTAGAAAATTAAATAAAGCTATTTAAATTTATTATTAAATACTGAAATTTAAATTAGGGTGTTACAGACGTCCACATCATTATCGACTTGCTCTTCGGACGACGAAGATACTCCCTCAGCTGGCCGAAAAAATGGCCGCGTCGGAGACCGGTGATTCAGTGCCGGAGAAAGCGGCTGCCACCGAGGCTGATGTCCTGAAGTCTGCTAGCTCTGATTTCATGGAGAGCAGCAGCTACCTTGTCAGCAGCTCCGACCCCATCAAAGTTACTTCTCAACTGGGTGTCTCGGAATCAAAACTGATAGGAGGCAATATAGCTGGGATCCTTCGGATCGAGAGCAGCGACCATGAGCGGGGATTCCTCGCTGAAGCTGGCAACGCCTTCAGCTTCCCTTTCATGGAGAGGGGGCTGATGAGCACGGGAGTCGACAACATGCTTCAATGTGCTAAAGATCTGGCATTGAAGGTGATGAGGACATCAACACCAATGATATATCCACAGCACCACCTACAGCGGCAGCTGCGACATCCCCACCACCTGGTCCAATTACTCACGCTCGTGCCCGTCAACTCAATCATCAAGTAAGTTCATTTTTAAGGTCTTGTCCATTATATTTCATCAATGGAAACACATGCACTCTTGTTTTGCTTAGGAATAATGGAGAGGATAAGAAGGGGAGCAGATTCGCGTGGGCTGGTTTCGGACAGCAGGACAGCAACAACTTGTCACAACGGTCAAGACTTAATTTGGACTCCGATCGGGATGTTCAAGTACTTCACGAAAAGCTTATAGACTCCTCTTTTAAACTTAGCATACAACCGATGATCCCTGAGTCACTGAAGAACGATGCGTAGGTGCTTAGTATGCTCGTCCTCATTCTTGGAGTAAATAGGAATGTCATTAATGAAAATCACGATGAATTTGTCGAGTTTGTACATGAACACTGAATTTATGAGATACATGAAGTTGGCACGTGCATTTGTGAAGCCAAAAGATATGACTAAATATTCATAGAGCCCATATCATGTGGAGAAGGCGGTCTTAGGAATATCATATGGTCGGATCTTGATTTGATGATAGCCAGAGCAGAGATCAATTTTTGAGAAGACTCTAGCTCCAGCCAATTGATCAAATAGAACATCAATGCGGAGAAGTGGATATTTGTTTTTGATTGTCACCGCATTGAGAGGTCGATAGTTCACACACAACCTCAAACTATCATCCTTTTTCTTTACAAAGAGGGCTGGACAACCCCAAGGTGATGCACTAGGGCGAATAAAGCCCTTATCAAGAAATTCTTAGAGTTGTATTTTCAGTTCGGCCAATTCCTTTGGTGGCATTCTATAGGGTCTCTTTGAGATAGGTGCAGTGCATGGCTATAATTCAATAACGAACTCAATGTCCCTATCTGATGGCATTCCTGGCAAGTCATTCAGGAAAACATCAGCATACTCGTATACCACTGGGATTTCTTCTATTTTGGATTCACACATGGAAAATGCACAAGAATTCACGCACTCTCGGAATGGCAAGTAGAGGGTAGTGGTTCCCTGGGTCAGGGAATTGATGTCAATGGCTCCAGAGAAATGTCCAAAGTCACTCCATGTTGTGAGATCCAATCCATCCACAGTATAACATCTAAGCCTTCAATTTGTTTTGATAATTTTGCTACCCAATTTGTTCGAAACATTTCTTATGATTTGGTTTGAAGCAATTTTCCCACACAATGTACATATCATATAAGATCCTTTTGTGTGACAGGAATCTAAACCCACTTTTGCACCAGATTTGCACTAATGAAACTATGCGATGCACCAGAATCGAATAACATAACCGCAGGCTGGTTGTGAATAGAGAATGTACCCGACATCACTGGTGCTCCTTCAGGAAGTTCTGCAAGAGTAATAAAATTAATCCGTCCAAGCCTAACCTGGATAGTCTGCTTCCTATTCTTGTTCTAATTAGAGACTTGCCCCTGATTTGGCTATCTTGCTTGAGGGCAATCTCGAGCACAATGAGTGAAGCTTCCACAGTTGAATCAACGATTAGCATTGCCTGGATGATGGGGCAGCTGAGCATTTGGCCTTGGGCCATACTGCTGTGGAGTAGGGGGTCGTGCATTGCTCTGCTGCTGCAGAGGCCTGACAACCCAACACCCTTGCTGAGCGGCTTTCTGAGGAGCTTGGGGTGTAGCAGTCTGCATTATACAATACCTCTGTGGCAGAGCACTAGAGGGTCTAAAAATTCGTGCGGCATCAGTGCTCAAAACTGGCAGAAAAACGGAGGGGTGTAAATCTCTAGTGTTACCATTGTATACTAGACCAAAAATTCTCCAATTTTAGCAGCAGCTAGTAAACAAGTTTTGGAGAAAAATTTTCCACTGGCACTTCTACAGATAAAGTCATCCCCTAGGTCAACTGAAGTCATCTCTCAGAGTATAGCAAAAAGTGATAGATTTCTATAACACATAACGAATCTACCGCACTCAACCATACTATAAGAGATTGTCATTCAGTTTCAAATAACATGATGCATGTAGGTCCTATCCGTCCTCTCAAAACAAAACAATTGCCAAATAATTTTGGACTTACGGGGTTAGTACCAGTGGCATGGCATAATTTATGTCTCTCCCTATATATATCTAGCCGAATTCCAACCATTCTTAACTTACGAAATCATGGTTAGTGTACCTGTAGAAGATTGACAGATATATATTCATTGAACCTTTCATGCCAGCACTCATGAAAGCATCCCCATATATTGCCATTCACTATAGAAACAACATCCATGCATTCAACACTACATAGACAGTGCTCATACGCTACCAAGGCAACATATTCATTGGGTACTTTTACTCTCAATATAATCAACCATTAATTGGTATATTGGCAGCAAGTCAAGTAAGCTACTGCTTGAGGGCAGCGTTCGGTTCGCATCACCGACAGGAAGGTCAAGCTCAATCAATTGACTAAGGTTCCTTACCTTCTTACCTTAGTGTAGGTGCGTCGTTACAGAATGTAAAGTACCGAAAGAAATGTGCTAAGAGTCAATTATAAATAAACCATAAGTTAGATAGTCACCTACTGATACTCTCATAATTTTCCCTAGGGCTTTACAAACTATGCATAATCCTTAACGAACCAACGCATTTCTCAAACGTGATTTTGCGGCTAAGTTTCAAGAAAATAGGTTTTTAAGATCTGTCACGCTCTTTTGTGTACGCTCTGTAGATCTGATGCCAGCTGTGGCAGAACCGCCCAAATTAATCCGGCTCAAGTGTGATAATCATCACCATAAAGGTAACGGCTTACGCGCACTTCAAACAGAGTAATCTGACAGCCCTGTCAGGTAACCTCCTGATTTAACCACTGTTCTTAGATTGAACAGAGTAACGCGAAACTCACACGAAGGCGAGTCCAGAGAATACAACAGTCCACAAATTCTTACATCACAGAGTCTTAAACTGAATTATTACAAACCAAGTTCAAAATTTAGATAGGTACTTGGAGATTAAACCGAAAGTAGTTCATCAAAGTCTAACTGCAACGAAAAAAATAAATAATAGTTCTACTCGACGATATAGAATATCATGATGAAGCCCGTACATGATATCACTCAGCACTGTCATCATTGGCCGGGGTTGCATCCCACTCCACCGATCAACTAGGGGGTAAGGTACATGGCCATGTTAAACTAGCAACCATGTCATCAACTGTCTGACCTGAAATAAGTAAAGCCACAAGTAAGGCTGAGTATACTAATACCCAGCAAGGCTTACCCGACTAAGGGTATACATAGCCCACTATCTAGACATGCAAGACTTTTGGCTTGAGGGGTTTGTTTTGCCGAAAAGCAACTAAGAGCAGATCCTTAATTTCAGATTTTAGCCTCCAGATTCGAGTTCAATTAACCATTTTAAGTGAGCAACTATCCAATAGAACACATGGTGGAAATAATTATCTTTCATCATCCAACAATATTGATCATCATCATGTTCCACTTTATACTCTATGTGGTAAAAGGGTCAAGCAGTCCCATTGGCCGCGAGAAGCGGACAATACAAATCAAGTTTCTTAACCTTGCAAGGCAAACTTAACAAACACATCACAAGGTTACTCCCAGAGTCACACGTGCAATATTTCCCCTTTCTTTTCGGGTTGTGGATCAGGGTCACCATCCTCATCTACAGAGTACGCAGACTCTGCACCCGCATGTGCGCGCATGAGAACAAATTCAAAGAGGGTGAGAGTAAAGTCCACTCGCCGGTCCAATCAGGTACTTAAGCTTACCGATTACTATATTCCACGGCATGTGGCTAGTACATTCAAAAGCTTAACCACCACTACCACACACTACGGCCTTAACATTGTTCACTAAACAGACGGAGCATGAACAAGTACCATCGCCCCTTCTATGGACCTTATGGTTGCAACATGTAGTAGACATTCAGTTCCTAAAATCTCGCGAGTGACAGGAAATCACTTGACTTCTACCGAATCATTAGCATAGCCATCTAGCGATCGACACGCACTAGGGTTCATATCATAGGCCTCTAGGATCATGCAACTAAGGTTTCAATCAACTCCTATAAACTTAAATACACAAATATAGAAATGATAAGTTGCATAAAGTTGAAAATAGTAGGTTATGCTCTGTGGCTTGCCTTTCTGGGCATTGCTAGCCTTGGGCTCTTCCGAACATTGGTTCGAGTCTTTAGAAACTTCAGTTAGATTGACTTGAGCTTTACGCTGCTCACTCTCGGACTCTGGCACCAGCTCGTACGTACCGTTAGCGAGAGTAGTCGTATATACACGAATGCATTTGCATGAGTTGATGTGATGGTAACAAACGTTATTTATTTCACTATAATGTTGTAGTCCAACACAAACCCATGTTAAGTGGTACAACATCATGTTTTCTTTTTACTGGGAAATTATTTATAGAGTATTATCTAATATGATTTAGTTCATAAAGGAACTAGGGGTGGTGTTTCAAATCTTGCTAACTCATGCAAATGTTACCCCTTTCAAAATTTCACTAGCTTAAAATGCATAAATCAAAAATGAAACACCTCACATCCTCTGGTTATGATATTTTTACATAATACACAAAACTTAAATATTAGTCTATTGTAAAATTTTTAGCCAGTTTCATGGAGCTCAAAAATTACGAAAATTATTTTACACAGCTACTGCTAGAAAAAAGTTGAATCTACAGAGATCAAACCATGCAAGTAATGGTGATGAAACTTTAACCGATGGTTGGTGATCTTATGATTAGTTTACTGTAAAATAGTCAGACTCAGAACAACAGTACACGAGACATGAAAAATACAATAATTTATAGAAGCATACAATAAGATTAATTTCTACAGCTAGTTATACTAAGATACTGAGCTTCATAGTTTGCCAAGGTGATAAGGTACTCAAAGTAAACTACTCGCAAAAAAAATCACATTTTTACATGCAATGGAACTACTTTTCATTATTTAGTACATTTCTTCCAACCATAAATCATTTGGACCCGTTCTACTTAACGCAAAATTTCCAAAATTTCTCTACAGTATCTATGCATCAATATAGAGGTACTATGAAATTTTCAACTCATGGAACATAGTAGAGAAACTGGAATAAATACAAATATTTAACTTAGACTTAAAACAAGAGGTAATTAAATCTAAAGCTAGGAATGTCCACTGACCATCAAACTTTTACACAAGACTAAACTTCAAGAAAACAACTCACTGACCAAAAATGGTAGACATGCAGTGTATAGAAATAGAGATCTAATTAAGAGTCTAATAAATTGATATTTAATCTAGAGCAAACTCCAGTGAGCAAAAGAAAAAGCGCAGGCAACAAAACTTGTAGATCTAGTTACCATGAACTCAGAACAGTTTAGTTTGTATTTTTTCCGATTTTTTTCGGGTTTTTAATCGAATTTACAAGTTTGCTGCTTTTGAAAACAAAAAGGGAAAAGAGTTTGCGAGTAGGCCCCTAGAAACTTGCACAAATCTCCCTAGAAAGATTTCAATCATTGCAATCGGGTCCCTGGCAGTGGGCTGCGGTGGGACAGGGCCGATTCTAATAAGGGGGCTCCCCGGCAGCGAGGGCCCGGTGGGGCAAAAGCGAGAGGGAACCGAGAGCTACATAGGGGTGGCTTCGGTTGGGCTCGGGGTGGCCGGAAAGGGGCTCGCCGGTGTGCGCAGCGGAGGGACGGCGGCTGTGAGCAGCGGCGACGGCCGTCCAGCGGCCCTAGGCGGTGAGGAACGGTTTGGAGAGCTGCATCGCAGCAAGAGGAAGCTCGCTGCGGGGTCGGTTGAGGTCGAGGAAGAGCGAAGGAGGGAGCTCTGCGGTGGCTCAAGCTCGGCGGCGTGAATGGCGGTGGTGGTGCTAACACTACAAAAAATAACCCTATACATGACGGTTTGCTTTTGTCACAGTCAAGCAAAAATGCGTCACCATTAACTCATGATGACGATGCAGTAAAACGTCATGTATCCCACGTCATACATTTGTTGGCCGAAAAAAGACCGTCATCGATTGATTTTTTGGATCGTCATGGATAACCTGGTCGGCAACAATAGGAAAAGGCAATGGTGACGAAATAAACAGTCATGTTTTTTTTGCCATGTCATTTGGTGATGTGTATTTGACATGGCAGCTATCTTGCCATGTCATCAGTCCTGTCTGTGGGCCATTTTTCATCAATTAGGCCCATGTTTTGTGTAGTTTTTTCATTTAAAGTTAGGCCCATTGTGGTCCATAATATATCAGCAAATAATAAATTTCAGATTGCACCAAATTCAAATTTAAATGGACACCAAATTCAAATTTAAATTCACAGCACATTCAAATTTAAATTCACAGAATTTTCAGGCTATCATGTATCAGCATAGATAATCACAGATTCATATAAATATGCCATCACAGATTTATATAAATATGTCATCATATATAAATAGGTAGAGGTCCCCCACATCCATCCATCAGATTCATACGAGTTCACAGAACATAGAGATAACACAGCCAAGTTTACACATCCATCAAACCTTACAAAAGTTCACAGAACTAGCATCCATCAGTTCACAGCCATCCATCAGTTCACAGAACACACCACAGCCATCCAAGTTTACACACCCACAACCATGCATCAGTTCACAGAACACACCACAACCATCCATCAGTTCACCAGCCAGCCACCTGCTCATAGCCAAAATGCATCCATGACCAAAAAAGCACCCAGCAGCATCAGCTACAATGCAATATAGAGTTTCAGTACATTGTTGTTCTATGTTGGGTATGGAAAGGTTTACAATGTGCAAGCCTTAGAAACACACACCTTCAGAGACGTTGGCAGCCTGTGTTTGTCCACTTTCATTGACATTATTCATTGTGGCGCCATTTGGAGTATGTCCATCCAGGTTCAGCTCTGTGTGCTCATCTCCAGTAATGCAGCCCTTTTGCTCACCAGCATCAGCTACAATGCAATATAGAGTCAGCAATAGTACATTAAAATGATGTCTCTACAATTTGAGTTAATTCTGTAGCCAGTTAACCTTGCTCTGAAGGCTGATTGTAATTTTCAGCTTGATTATTCACTGCATTAACATCAGCTGGGTGATTCTTCTTGGACCTTGTTTAAGCATCGTATATACCTCTGCATCATATAAACAAAGAGATAATTAGGGAAACACACAACATATTTAAGCATCCAGTTGAATTAGCAACCAGTGCACATCCAGTTAACCACCAGACAGAAAAAGTCTCAATCTGTACAAGGAACCTCTGCCACTAGCTTTACAGTTCATAATCTATACAGGCAATCCATCATATATACCAATCAGGCAAAAGTCTCCAGCCTACTCAGCAGAAAAAAAATCCATGCAAATTATTCAGCCTGTGCGTGCAAATCACAACTTGTTCTAATCAGCAAGCAGTTGAGTGCAAATAGAAAACATGTCAACCTATCGTAGGCTTTTATCAGAGTACATTTCCTTGCAGCACTAAAGAGCACTGAACACCAAATCTCTATGGATTTCCTTAACTTATTCGTCCTTAGCTTGCTGAGATACTTAACAAACCAAACAACTAACTGGACTACCCGCTTCAGCTCAGAAATTAGCATGTACAGGAACTTGTTTTTCCAAATCAGAGATTACCACCCCACCAAATCTAAACCCCCTATGGCAATGAGAGATTCTGAAGCAAGAAATAGGGGAGCAACTTCACCTTGAAACTTGTTTTTCCATCCGTGGCCTCTTCACTGGCTTTCTGCCCCTCTTCTTTGGCGACATCATGGCTGCGGGACGGCGGAGCGGCACTGAGGGTGGCTGCGGGATGGTAGCTGCGGACGGGATGGCGGAGCGGCGGTCGAGGATTTGGGGCGGCGGTCGAGGATTTGTGGCGGCGGAGCGGCGGCGTCTCTGTAGGGTTTGGGGCGGCTGGGGGATTTGGGGGCGGCGTTCAGCGCGGCCTGATTATATATGGCGCTGCATATTACCAAAATATCCTCATCGTTTCCTTTGCGGGATGCAGTGCTGTGCGCAGACGGATGGGGCAAAGTCATAAATTCCTTTGCCAAATCGTGGGGGTGGGAAGGCTCGCTCGCAGGGAAAAATTTTGGTGCGCGCCTATAATATTCAGAATCCCGCAGAAATCGTGGAGGGAGTAGGCCGCTCCCAGCGAAAATTTCAGGGTGCCTTTTCTTTCCTTCAAATGTCTTATATATATATTTTTTAGCTATCAAGTTATTAAAATAGTACCGGGTAATAACCAAAACTTGTGTTACTGTGTCCTTACTTGTTAATAAAATAGTACCGGGTAATAACTAATTGTTTTTTTGCACAATTTAGCTTCCTATTTCTACATCTCTCTCTGACAGGTGGGACCATCTGCCCAGCGCTCGCCCCTGCCACACATCAGCATGCCACGTTTGATTCTTGCCACACATCAGCATGTTTCTACATCTCTCTCTGACAGGTGGGACCATCTGCCCAGCGCCACTTTGGATTCTTGCCGCACATCAGCATGACTACGAAAGTGCCAAAATTATCGGTGACGTTCTACTATGACGATAATTTAATCAACCGTCATGTATCTATCGCCTTGGATTTGAACCGTCATTGATGATTACATTATGTGATGAATTGTTAGAACATCACGATTAAAACATCATGTATAAGGATATTTGTTGTAGTGTAAGCCTGGCTCGGCTTTGGGGGAGGGCGAGAGTGGATCGGGAAGAGAATGAGCACTGCAGCTTCGAGAAAAAGGGACCCCGGGCAAGCAAAGCCGAGGGCGCGAGAGGAGGGGTGGCTCGGCGCAATGTCGGTTGTCGCCAGTGGCATGCGGCAGGTGGCGGCTGCCACGTGGCTCCCATGCGGTTGCATCAAGGGTTGAGGGAGCGCTCTGCCGGCTGCTGGTTGGGACTTGCCCGTGGCACGACGTGCCTGGGCAGAGGCGGCGCAGGCATCACTGGCCAGGTGGCCGGCGGGCTCTGTTGCCTAGCGGAAACAGGAGAAGGCGGCGCAGGCATCTCTGGCCAGGTGGCATTGAACTTCGAAACATTTTGAATACAAAAGTTATTCAAAATTTAAAATCCTACAACTTTCGTTTCAAGCACGAATTCATTTGAAGCTTAGTTTGAAAGATAAAATTTGAAACTTGATGCATTTGAATTTGGTTCTATATGATTCAGAATTCAAATTTTTCTTCCATTTTTGTGTGGCAACTCGAAAAACTTTAAACACGAAAGTTGTTCATCATTTGAAAACCTGTAACTTTGGTTGTGGGCAAAAGTTCATTTGAGCTACGATTTAAAAATTATTTTCAACACATATTTATTAGTTTCTTAATTAAATCGTCATTTCACGTGATCTCATGTAATTTGAATTTGATTATTCTTGCAAATTTGTAAAGCGCCACGTATGATGTGCCCTGGGTCATTTCATATTAGGTTGATTATCAAGTTTTACAGATGTATCCTATATTTGCACAGATGCACACATACATTTCTTCATTTGTTTTAATTTTTCTTAGTTCATCATGAATAATACCTTGTTTAATTTCTCTTGTTTAATCTTTAAACACCTGGTGTGTCACAGTATAGAACCAATGTTGGCATATACACCCATGAACATTGGCAGATAATCAGACGTTGCAATCATAGAATACAGTCGTGAGAAACGTAGAAGGTAATGCTGACAAATCATAGAAGGCAGTGGTGACAATCATAGAAACCTACCACATACGTAGTCACTGCGAAGGCGTCCAGGGACACAGGGGTTGCTGTCGGGGAGGGGGGGCCGAGGGCCGCCGCCAGATCTGGAGGTCGCTGTCGGGGAGGGGGGGGCTGAGGGCCGCCGCCACCGCCAGATCTGGAGCCTCTGCTCCAGGGGCCATCATGCTCCGCAGGGGGTCGAGGGCATCAGAGAGCATAGAAGGCAACGATATGGGTCATACAGGTCTGTATATATCGAACATTGACATATACATGCATGAACATTGGCATATAATCAGACATTTTGATCATAGAATACATTTGTGACAAACGTAGGAGGTAGTGCTGACAAATCATAGAAGGCAGTGGTGACAATCATAGAAACCTCCTGCATACGTAGCCTCTGCGATGGCATCTAGGGACCCAAGGGTCGCCGCTCCATGGACCATGGTAGCCATCGAGGAGGGGGGGTGGCGAGCGCCGCTGCCGCCGCCAGATCTGGCGCCTCTGCTCCAGGGCCCATCACGCACCGCAGGGGGTCGAGGGCGTCGGGGAGGGCGGCCGAGGGCCACCACCACGCAATGGCCAGAACTGCTGCCGCCGCCAAATCTGGCACCTCCGCTCCATGGGCCATCACGCGGTGCAGGGGGTCGAGGGCGTCGTTCACCGTTCAGGGGCGGCGGGCCATTGCAAAGACTTCGCGAGAACGGTCAGGGGCGCGATTCACCAAGCTAGGGCAAACAAAGCCGTTCGGCCCTACCAGATTAAGAATGCGAAGGCCATGCACCGTCGACCGGGGGGTTCCGCGTGCCGTTGCCAGGTGGGAGCTGGACAGCCACACGCAGCTGGGGAGGGGGACCGCTGTATGCCGCAGGTGGCCGCGGGATCTGGGACCGCCGCACGTAGCTGGGAGAGGAGGGCACCGCCACGCCGCCTGGGAGGGGGACTGCCGCATGCTGCCGGGGGATGGTGAGTGCCGTCGGGGAGGGGGATGCCGCTGCCACCGCCAGCCCACCTGGGCCCTGATGCACACGCGGCGTGGATGGGTGGGGGTGGCTGCTGGGAGAGGGAAGGGGGTGGGTATATTGGATGCGGGGTGGAGGGGGGAGCTGGTCTGGTTGGCCGGGGCTTCCATTTGTTATTGGAAGCCCTAGGCTCCTAATATATATACACACACTGGCTGCCAATGCCCCTTGTATGCCGTTTAACTTCACAGTTAATTTACTAGTTACTTGAATAATCCCTCGTATATGAATTACTAGAATCCATGTCTACCACATCCCTCGTATATGAATTACTAGAATCCATGTCTACCACCTGTGTAAGTCCTAACAAACCAGATTTACAATATCTTAGTTAGTGATTTACTAGAGTCCATGCCCCCTTTATGCCATTTAATTGTTACCGTTATTTTTTGTAGGGATTTACTACAATATATACCCTCATATGTATACATGTCCACCACGGGCCGGTCCATGGTGCAGCCCGTGGCCCGGCACGGCAAAGCCCGGCCCAAGCCCGGCACGGCATGCAGGCCGCCATGCCCATGCCGGCCCGGCACGAGGCCCGTGCCGTGCTTGGGTGCTGAGGACGGCCCACGGTGCAGGCACGGGCACGGCCCGGGAAATGGCCTCGGCCTGGCAAAGGCCCGGCAACGAGGAGGGGGTATACCCTCCCCGGTCGCCCATCGCCCCCATCTCCTCCCCCGCCAAGCCGGCCGCCATCCCATCGTCGCCTTCGCCTCGCCTCACGTACCCCGGCCGGAGACGGACGCCGGCGAGCCGCCATCGACGCCGTCGCTGATCCTCTCCCTCTCTCGCTCTATCCTGCTCTTCCCTCTCTCCATCTCTCACTTTCTCTCCATAACCCTAAGTCCCTAACCCTCGATCTCCTCAAGTTTTGTGCCAAGCTCCGCTCCAGTGTGCCCCTCATCGGTGGATCTGGTGCTCCGGCTGCGCAGGTGAGCCATCCGCCCGTCCCTACGCCTGCCTCTCTAATCCTAACCCTAATTTCCTAACCCTAACCTCTCCGATCTTTTTCTTGTATTGCGGGTCGCCGGCTATGGTCTTTCTTCCATAGATCCGGTGCCGCGTGGCCGTGAGGGAGCTGGATACGCCGGCTGAGGAGGCGGCAATGTCCTCAGACGTGGAACATGATTCCACGGACGAAGGATACTATGAAGCCGCCGAGGCCGAGGAGCGGGAGTTTGAAGAGCAGAACGAGGCAGCTGATGCCCGGTGCTTCGTCCTCGGTGGCAACGCAGCTGCTGCCATCGACGTGGATGGCGCCGGCGCTGGGACGGGCACCGGCAATGGAACTCGCACGGGTTCCACGAGCACGACGGCCGGTGCAAGCACATCCGTTAAGCGCATGAGGCGGAGAGGGCCGACCTCCAAAGTCTGGCTAGACTTTGAGGAGGTGACGGCGATACAAGGGGTAAAGAGGTACGAGTATCTGCTATCTGCCTTCACTGCAAGGGTCTCTTGTCTGCTAAATCTTCTTCGGGAACTGGGCACTTGCTCCGTCACCTAGATCTGTG
Source organism: Panicum virgatum (assembly GCF_016808335.1). NCBI lineage: Eukaryota > Viridiplantae > Streptophyta > Magnoliopsida > Poales > Poaceae > Panicum > Panicum virgatum. Next base: position 23,314,312 of record NC_053143.1, on the reverse strand, counting down.
TCCTGCTAAGAAAGAGAAGGAGCAACATGGTAGAACTCAGTCTCTACTTAAGTTTGATGCTGATGGTAAAGTTATTAGCTAGGAGTACTCTCCTAGGAAGGTGTGTGTTTTTACCTAGGAAGGTTTTTAATGAGACAGCATTGCACTAAGGCTCCATTTATATTTTGAGATTGCTTTGTCTTGTGATGGTTTGAATGTCTGGATGATCTAGCTAAGAAGTTTAATTAGCCTGAATGATCTATGTGATAATTTGTGGTTTTGGTGATGGTTTCTTCAATTCTGGAGTTTGAACATATGAAATATGTTGATATTGTAATGATCTGAGTTAATTGTGCCTTGTATGTTCTGGGCACGAGCACGGAACCACCGGGCTGATCGTGCCTCCGGCACGGCCCGGCCCGGCCCGTGTAAGCCTTGCCGTGCCGTGCCAGGGCAGAAAATGTGGCACGCCGTGCCAGCCCGGCACGGCACGAAAGTTTGCCGTGCCGCTGCGCACGGTGAGGCCGTGCCCGTGCCGGGCCGGCACGGCACGACCATTTGGACATGTATACTCATATGTACTCCCTCCTTCCCCGTTTATAAGGCATGGTGGAACATGACACGGTCTTCTAAACAACACTTTGACTATTTATTTATCATATATTATATCACTTTTGATTATAAACTTATAATCATTGTAAAATATATTTGATTATGAATCCAATCATATGAAATTTGCATTATAAAAATAAAAATTTAATAGTCAAATTATTGGTCAAAGATGACAAGGTTTGAATCTTGATATACGTGTATGCCTTATAAACAGGGAAGGAGGGAGTATGTACTACTGGAATCCAAACCTACCACCCGTGTAAATTGTGCCATTTAATTGTTAGGGTAATTTCTGTAAATGATTTACTACAATATATGCCCTCATATGAGTTACTAGAATTCATGCATATTGCCTTGTAAATCTGACAGCTATCCAGCTCACTAGCTTACAAATTTCTCGTAACAGGTACGTGCGAGCACACGTAAATTTGATTTATTGAAATCACGCCATTAGCTAATCAATGTGAATTAAATAGACGCATTAATTTTTCTGTAGACCATGTGCTCGGCTGGATTCCATATTCTGCTCGGCTCGTGTGCAATTTAATGGTCGCAGACGGCAGTTACTTGTGCACGCGCGCAGGAGCTCGGAATGGTCTCTATAGAATGTACTCTCCCTTTATATATATATTAAGAGCAGAACAAGTAAATGGTTTAATTTGAGATGGCCAAGCAAACTCAGCAACATACACATCATTAGACTCATCGTCCGAACAATTTGAATTGCATTCTAAAGCATGCACACTAGAATGATGATGCTTGAGCCAAAATTGTCTAAGGGCGATGATTAACACTATATTGGCCATTTTTTGTACTAAAGGCGATAAACAATTATCGGCAATGTTTTGTTCAAGTCGATGTTGAAACAAATTGTTTGGACCGCCACACCTTCTTCATTGTCGCTGACGTTTTTGGCACGGCCTCCACTTGTTGCTCCATTGCTTCCTTCTTGCGCATACGTTGCAGCCTTCGCTTCTGAGTATGAGACAAGCCTGAGGGACACCACCTCGGCTGTAAATATTTTGAATCTTGCTCCTTACTCTTCTCATTCTCCTTGCTGCAATCAACATCTTGCTTGACCGGATTATTGTTAGCAACAATCGGTCTTTGTAGTAATGCATGATTTGGATACATAGGAGGATATTGAATATAATATGATTGCATATGCATCCTACTATAATCCATAGGTGTATAAAAGTAAGTATACCAGCAATACCATGGAGCAATCGGTCTACTAGATGAAGTACAATTACCTTGACTCGATTGCTCTTGATGTTTTGGCAATGATCCCGTATTCTTGACTTCACTTGGTCGCCCCTTCTGTCTCTGAGCATTCCCTTCCATCTCATATTTGGCCAAGAGTTCCTTAAAACTCAGCCTTGCCTTAATTTTGGAGGAGTCCCCAGATTTATTGGGCGCACCGGTCAAACCGGTCCCATGACCGGTCAGACCGGTCGAACCGGTCAGACCGCCGCTGTGGCCGGTCAGACCGGTCAACTTGTTGTCGCCCTTCTTTTTCTTGTCTTGCCCCCCGAGTGTTTCTGCGCCTTGAGGGATCTTCTGTGTTAGCTTCTTTTCAGGTCTTCCATCACCTATAACTACATTCCTCCCCTTGGTTGATTCGGCTTGACTCGGCCGAACTAGCACTTTAGGATTATTCAATTCCAACACATGCACTGGGAAAGGATTCTGATCAACCTACATATTAGGAATAACCAATCGTCCTTCATTAATGGCCGATTGAATTTGTCTACGTAACACATTGCAATCATTAGTAGCATGTGAAAAAGTATTATGAAATTTGCAATATGCTCGCTGCTTCAACTCTTCAAGCGGCGGTAGAGTATGTGACATCTTGACATATCCAATCCTATATCACTCATCAAATATTCTCTCGCACTTGGATACATCAAAAGTAAATCGTTCATCTTGCCGATTTTTCTGAATCGGCTTAAGAGCAGAACAAGTAAATGGTTTAGCTTGAGATGGCCAAGCAAACTCAGCGGCATACACATCATTAGACTCATCTTCCGAACAATTTGAATTGCATTCTAAAGCATGCACACTAGAACGATGATGCTTATGAGATTCTTGAGACTCTTTGCTTCGGCTTTCTACAGCCAAAGCTCTTTGATGCACCTGAGTAACAGTAAAGAAATCATAACCCTCTAATCTTTCTTTAATATGAGAGCGCAAGCCATTAAAAGCCAAATCAGCTAAATCCTTTTCTGCAATATTCACACTAAAGCATCGGTTTTTTGTATCGCGGAATCGTCTTATATAATCATTGACAGATTCATCACGCGATTGTCTAACTGATGTCAAGTGAGACAATTTAAGCTCATCATGCGCACAGAAAAAGTGCTCATGGAACTTCTGCTCTAATTGTTCCGATGAGGCAATAGAATTAGGTGGCAAAGATGAAAACTATGAGAAAGCGGTTCCAGTTAGAGATAAAGAAAATAAACCCACTTCCAACTCATTTATTGAACCAGTTTCTCCTAATTAGGAAAGATGCTGACTAACATGCTCAAAAGTACTCCTAGTATCTTCCCCACTAAATTTAACAAACTCAGGCAACCTAAAACCAGCAGGATATGCAACCAAATCAAACGAAGTAGGATACGGCTTTCGGTATGTGCGGGTTTTACTTCTAACATCCACTCCAAAACTCTCTCTAAGTAGATTAGCCAAATCATTCTTATAATCAGTAATCATTTTATCAAAATTACTCGAAGAATTTGGCTGTGTGGATGTTGATATCTCACGCTGGTTTGGAACAAACTGACCAGTCGGACCGGTTGGTACGACCGGTCGAACCGGTTGGGGGGAACCGGTCTGATCGGACTGATATACCGGTCTGACCGGTCTATGCTGGTTTTGCTAATGCTGCACATATTGGTCGAACATCTCGTCGGAGATAAGACCGATGTGTGGCACTAAGTTCCTGGAGATTTCTGGTGGTGTGTACTGAACAATCTCGTTTGTTCGGCTAATGTTAGCCGAACCAGGAATACTCATAATAGGATCAGTGTACGTGGGTGTAACAGTTTGACTACTGAAATAATTCATCAGCATCCCATATTGAGGTTGACTCATAGGAGATGCTGCCGATGGTTGAGGAACATAAAATTCAGAAGTAGAAACAGATGGAGGTTCATCGGCTGATTCTGGTTTCTTACCAGCCGATTCCCTTTCATTAGAGCTAAGCCAATTGACCCAATAAACATCACACTCAGCTAGCAATTTCTGAATTTGTTCCATAGTAACACCAGAAGGTGGAGCAGTTGCAGCAGGTATTACCTCAGTAGATGCATCCAAGGAGGTAGAAGCGAAGTCGATCTCTTTGATCTTGGTGACCTTGCCACATCGACCGACCTTGATGCTCGCAAGCACCGCTTGTAGATCTTCTTCATTGCGCTTCTTCTTGCGCTCCTCCAGTAGCAGACGAATGTCCTCTAGAATATGCTCATATGTCGAAGGGATGATGTTCTCCTTGTCGATTTCTGTGTTGGAGCCCATCTTCTTTGGAGTAGATTAGATCGGTTTTATTAACCAAGATCTTTCTTCCCCAGCGGAGTCGCCAAAAAGTATGTTGACGCAAATCTCGGTCAACACATGAAACGCACTAGATCATGCGCGCGCGAGAAAGAGCTCGATGCAGCTCTCCCTACGTGGAGCTGTCAAACCGGTCTCAGGAACCGGTTAAAAGGTCTCAGGAACCGGTCAGACCGGTCGCCGGTGAGAATCGGCGACGGTCGACGAACGCGACCCCGGGAGGGACCCTGTTAGGGTAGGCGCACGTAGGGTTGTTCTAGGATCGGCAGGCCACCTAGAACGCGTTCAAATGTCGTGGAGACGAAGGAAGAATAGCAGATGAGGTTGGAAAAGCTAGGGTTTGGAGAAGAGGATAAAAAGTAGAGTTTGTATTTATTTTGTTCGATTGGATTCCCTAATCGCCCATGACCCTTTATATTTATAGGGTGAGGTGGACTTATCCAGCAAGAAATCCTGTTTACAGATCTAAATCTATAAAAAAACCCTAGTTGTACTCGGACTCTACTTGGACCGGTCAGACTGGTCGGTCCCTGCCGGACAGGCCACAGTGCCTCGACCGGTCAGACAGCTCGGTCAGACCGGTCAGACCGGTTGGTGCCAATTTTGGCTGTCAACAGCATCCTTGCATCTTTCATTATGTAAAAAATGCACATAGGAGACACCGAAAATTAGTGATGTGAAAAACATCTCTCTAATGTGAGATTAGAGATGGACAAAATTTCAACGCGTCACCTATGTCTCTACCTCCAACAAAATATACCAATTGGTGGAAATACTAATGACGCGCCTCAACAAAAATATATCACCGATGAGAATATTTTCTTACTGCAAAAGGAGTGTAGTGGTTAAAGCACCTAAATAGCATTCAGTTGGCCTAGGTTCGACTCCTCATCAAAGTGAAATAAAAATAGATCTGGATTAAATAAAATACTTCTATAAAAAATAGGTGGGGTGACTTGGGTCAAAAAGAATATTCTATCACTAGAGCCGTGCGATCCCGGCCCACCCTGGCCGGCTTTCACACGGTTTACGGTACAGATTACGGCACCCCTATGTAAAGGTGAGGCAGAAGTTTGGAGGTTGGCTTGTCCCTCGCAGGTCGAGTCTCCTGACATGACAAATTTCAGTAAGTTAGTTTCTTTTCATTGTGCCCTTCTTCTATAACATTGATTCTAAAAACTGTTGGATTGGAGCTAATAATCATTTATACATCACATTATATCAAACGGTGCTAGCAAGTTTCTCTACATTGGGATATCTACTATTTTGTCAGAATTTATATTTTTTTTTCTGTTCTTAACCTGTTGATCCAATTTCGACTTTAACTTCTACCCTGCCATCGAACATTAATCCACTATTGTTTTTGTATTTTTGTTCTGATCTGAGTGCTCAAAATGTTTACACATTATTTGACAAATGATACTATGCATATATACCAAAAAAAGGTTTTGTATCTAATGTATATATTACATAGATGTTAAATGGAGTGGCAAGAATGTTCCTGAAAATAGGAAGGATAGTGACAAACCTTGGCACAAGAATTACGAGCCTTATTCCAATCAATCTCACCATAAGGGGAACTGTAGAGTTCATTCCTCAATGCTAAGATGATTGGTGTAACTGGACTTACAACTCTCTTACCATATAGGAAAGCTATTGACATGTAAGTAATCCTTGTGAAGCACCAGAATCGTCCTGTGCAAAGGAAAGCTCAGTTTCACATCGCAGGCACTATACGAATTGAAATTCTTGGAAGTTCCTCACAATTGGGGACACGCCTTCTGTCGAAGTGGAGCGCGTGTCCGAGCACGAGGCATACCTCTCGATTCTTTAGGAGGTGTCGGAGGTGTTTAGGGCACGCGACATCACCGAGGAATACGTGGCGTGCGGGTGTTTCCCCGTAAGGGCTGGGTGGTCGATTTCTTCATGGCTGCTAGAGGAAAGATGGGTCGACGTCATTCTCGTACCCGATTTCGCCGAAGCGTTCCAGCTTCGTAAAAAACATAAGTGCCACTATAATGCTTGATTGTATTTTGTTGGCTTTGGTAACTCACTCTTCCTCTTCTTTCCTAACAGTTATTGGTGCGAGGGAGGTCGAGAGCCAAGTCGATGAGATCCTCAGCCCTCTTTTGAGCAAAGAGTACAACCTCTTGTTGGCGAGATTGAAGCCCCTCAGCATGTGGCCGAGGCAAGGCTCGCCCTGCAGAAGATAAGCAAGGACGCTGGGGGTGCTCCTCGAGGTGGCCGCAGCTCCACCGCGACCGCCGCCTTGGAGAAGCAGAAGAAGAGGAAGGGGGGCTCCGGCTCTAGGGCGTCGAAGTGCCCCAAGCTACTGGAGCAGATCCTGAGCGGGTTGCCTCTTAGGGGAAAGGTTTACTCTGAAGACGAGGGCAGCGCAAGCAGCACCCTCACCGACCGGAAGCCAATCTCTGCGGCCGCTCCGGCTGTTGAGTACAGCGAGCTGGAATCCGAGAGCGATGATGACATTGCTCCTGAGGTTACCTCTGCCGCCGCCGTGCCATGGACTGTTACAGTCACCGCCATGGAGCCTTCGACGTTGTAACACCCGGTCCCACAAAACATGGACCGAGCAAAATATATATGCGCCAGGATCAAGTCATGCATATATACAACAGAATCATCAAGATATCACAACACATGTCACGTAAAAAGACATAATAAAACGAGTACGAATGTATTTATTACATTAATGACAAAATGTCTGATACATAAATGCGGAAGCAATAAATAAAGATACGGAACTCTCCAAAGGGCGCCACCTGGACGTCGACTGGGAGATGACCGTCTAGAAGTCCTCGAAGTCCTGGAAGCTCTGAGTGTACTCCTCCATGTCACCGGGAACTGAGCAGCGAATGGATATCCCCAAAAGAGAATGAGAGAAAAAGAATATAGGAGGCAAGCGTGAGTACAACTTGTACTCAACAAGTATAACACAAACTATGAGGCTCTAAGGTTGGCTGACTCAACTGCATTAGCTTTTAAGTCTTGGCAAAGTTTTAGTAAAGCTAATTACTACAAGTTGATGAAATACAACAAACCCCAGTTACATAGTAATTAATGAAATTTAATTATGATACTACTGAGAACCAAACCAGAACCACCAAGGTAACCCCACTAATCAAAAGGAGGATCTGGGCCGCTCATGACCGTGACCACGGCTAGTATACTAGTTTTACACTATGCAAATGTTGCACATCTTTACGCACAAGTCGTGAGCTACACTAGTTGTTCATCACACTTCCATAGGTGAGATGACTAGCAAACGCACTACGAGGCTGTTACAAAGAATCCCGTTGGTAAGGTATAACCGCTGAGGTTTCCGGATTACTACTATGGAGCAGGTCCAGCTGGGGAACAAGCACACAGCACAGTCAACCCACATGGTACGAGGGCCGTAGCAGCTGTCTGCCCCCATTGCCCACGCAGGTAAGTTACTCCTGAACCAAAAAGACTTAATTAGTAATCCAAGACCATCCCATACCAGTCTTGTGGTTGCGTGGTTGTCCCATGTTGTCTCTCTACGAACCGGTCCTTATGGAGAGTGGCCAACCAAGCACTAGGCACCGTGCTGGCCCCCTAAACCATGTTTCTAGAAAACAAATTTTAAGGAGACATGCTCAGAAATTAAGTTGCATAAGATCATTAGCAGAATTAATTAAAAAGGACCATTATATATGAGAGCGCAGCACCAAGCATAACTAACCAAAATGCAACCCAAGGTATATATATAAAGATAAAATGGGTATGAAAAATCCTTATAGGCATATAGTAGTAAAATGCAGTATGAAATTGTAATTAAAAGTGATGGGAGGTGTTCATGTTATACTTGCCCTCCTCAAAGTTCTCCTGCTGCTCAAACTGTCCTGTGGAAGGTGGCTCCTCGAACTCCTCCGATGGCTCAACATCTACTCATGATCGCAACGTCAAAACAAGTCCACCACATACACATACATGCAAACAAAAGGAAATGCTAAGAAACAGTACATCATTACATAGAAACATCGCTTAAAACTGAGCTATAACTATTCTACGCATTACAACGATCATGTGAGCGTAAAAACCACCTAAAACGGAGCTAGAACGTGGAAACTAGAGTTAAAACTAGGTCCAGGGACTAAACTGCGAGAAAACTAAGGTTCCAGGGGTTTCCGCGGAAAAACTAGGGACTTAAATGTAATTAACGGGTATTTTCAGGGGCTAACGTGTGAAAACATGCGGGCTGGACTGCGGGTTCTATTTCTTGAAAGCTTAGGGGCCTAAACGTTAAAAGCAGGGCTTAACTGCAATTACTTTTGAACTGCAGTGGACTGCGGGTTAATTTCAAAGAAACAAAGGGGCTCTTTAACAAAATTACCAAGCGAACCGGTATCTTCGGGTCCAGGCTATCGGATCTGGATCTAATCTCATGCATCGATTTCGGATCAGACGGTTCAGATCGGGTCTGCGTGCGGGGACGGCGGCGTTCGAGGCCAGCGACCATTTTCCGCGGCGGCGCTCGTCGGGGCTCACCGGAGTTCACCGGAAAATGGTGCTCCGGGGCTCAAATCAACCCAGGTTTGGGTCTGGGATGATCTACACGCCATGCGTGATCCACTTGGGGCATTAGTGAGGCTCGGCAAGGCTCTGCACGCCGGGTGTGACTGCCGCGGCGGCTCTGTGCGGCGGAGCTTGCAGGCGCAGCATGCTCGGGTGGGTCCAGGGTCGGTTCAGGGGTGCAAAACGTGCGCAAGGTCTCTGTGCGGCACGGGAGAGCTAGTGCGAGGCTCGTGCGGGGCTGTGCTGGGCTGCAGGGCATCCGCCATGGCAGATCAGTGGAGCGGGCGGCGGTGGAGCTTCGGTGGCCGGTGTTCCGGCACCTGGAGTGGTTTACAGGCATCGATTCCTAGCGCAAAAGATAGAGGGGGCCGAGGTGATGCTCACCGAGGGTCTGGGTCGGGCATGAGAGGCCTGCAGGGGTGCTGGCGTCGAGGTTCGGCGGTGGTGCACGGGCGGTGCTCGTGGACGGTGCTGCTACAGGGGTGCTCCGGGCTCCTAGACGTCACGGCTGGACTCGTGGCGACGCTATGAAGTAGGACAGGGGGTTAGTATGGCTTGAGAACCACCGGCCGCGAGCAATTGGTCGAGGACTGACTCACCTGCGGCAGCGGTTCCGGGTAGAATTCCAACGTGTGCAGGCAGAAACCGAGGGCTGCGGGCTCGGGGAGGCTCCTGGCGTCGAGGCGGAGCTCCTGCGGCGGTCGGCGGTGGCTGGGAGGCGGTGGAGCTGCGGGTGCACGGCGGCACAGGGGCTCTGCGTGGTGGGGCTAGGCGGACGCTACGGTGCTGGGTTCTAGCTTGTGCTGGAAAGGAACGTGCGGTGCAGGGGGCCCGCGGGGGTGCGAGTTATAGGAGGAGGCCGGGAATTTTGGGCGTGCATGCCCGTTGTGAGCGCGGCGGAGATCGCGGCCGGGATTGATGCCGCGCTGGAAGATCGGATTGCGTACCGGCGTCCGCGTGATCCATTTCGCCGTGCGGCTTCTAGAAGGTCGAGGGCGCGTGGAGGTCTGGCGAGCGGGCCAGAATGCCGAGGTCGGTCCACCGTGTAGTGGCGAAACGAGCGGGGCGCGGTTGAGCGAGCAGAGAAGCTCGGACGCGGGTGGAAGAAAGGAAAGGAGGAAGAAGAAGGTGCCGACAGGTGGGGGCCGTCGGGTCAGTCGAACGCGACGCGCGCGGGCGTGAGAGAGCAGCTGACGTGCGGGGCCGAGGTGTCAGTCATAGCGGGGAGAACGGCGCGCGCGGCCTGGGCTGCGAAGGAGACTGGGCCGCGGTGAGTTTAGGCCGGACCGGGAGGAACGGAGGAAACACGCGGGTTGGGCCGACGGGGTTCTTGGGCTGGTTTGGTTCCTGTTTTTCTTTTTTCCTTTTCTTTCTCAAACCACACTCAAACTATTTGAATTCAAACCCTAAGCACTCAACCAAATAAAACTTTTGCACCAGCATGAATGCACAAATAAGTTTAAACCTAGAAAAATTTTAATTACTTGTGAAAGAAAATTAATTTAAATGCAAGGCTCAGCATATAAAACCTTAGAAAATTAAATAAAGCTATTTAAATTTATTATTAAATACTGAAATTTAAATTAGGGTGTTACAGACGTCCACATCATTATCGACTTGCTCTTCGGACGACGAAGATACTCCCTCAGCTGGCCGAAAAAATGGCCGCGTCGGAGACCGGTGATTCAGTGCCGGAGAAAGCGGCTGCCACCGAGGCTGATGTCCCGAAGTCTGCTAGCTCTGATTTCATGGAGAGCAGCAGCTACCTTGTCAGCAGCTCCGACTCCATCAAAGTTACTTCTCAACTGGGTGTCTCGGAATCAAAACTGATAGGAGGCAATATAGCTAGGATCCTTCGGATCGAGAGCAGCGACCATGAGCGGGGATTCCTCGCTGAAGCTGGCAACGCCTTCAGCTTCCCTCTCATGGAGAGGGGGCTGATGAGCACGGGAGTCGACAACATGCTTCAATGTGCTAAAGATCTGGCATTGAAGGTGATGAGGACATCAACACCAATGATATATCCACAGCACCACCTACAGCGGCAGCTGCGACATCCCCACCACCTGGTCCAATTACTCACGCTCGTGCCCGTCAACTCAATCATCAAGTAAGTTCATTTTTAAGGTCTTGTCCATTATATTTCATCAATGGAAACACATGCACTCTTGTTTTGCTTAGGAATAATGGAGAGGATAAGAAGGGGAGCAGATTCGCGTGGGCTGGTTTCGGACAGCAGGACAGCAACAACTTGTCACAACGGTCAAGACTTAATTTGGACTCCGATCGGGATGTTCAAGTACTTCACGAAAAGCATATAGACTCCTCTTTTAAACGGATCCGGCCTCGTGATGGTACCTGTTCTGATTTGAGTGCAGTAGACATTTCCTTACAGAAGGGTTTTCAGTCCATGGTGTCGCGCCACTCTATTTTGGCCCAATGGGCCGTGTATCCAGTTGAGCCCACTTTGGGCGAGTCCTAGGGTTGGAGGTCGTCCTCCCAGTATTTACAGCCCCAGCAGCCGCCATGGGAGGGTGGGGTTTTGTTTTCGTGAAATAGTTGTCACTACTTCCCCTGGAGCGCACGTGCTGATCTAGCCGCCTATCTTCTTGTATTCAAAACCCCATATTCGATGAATCCAGATTGAGTTCTTGCTTTCCCCCTTGCGATTTCAGTGCTTGTTTACTTGTTCTTGCGATTTCTTCGATTTGCTTGCAGGACGGGTGCCCTCGTGGCCGGTGTCGTGCATCGCAAGGGTGCAGCGACCAGGGAAGAGGTGTATCGATTGCTAAGGCGCAGCGTCTCTGGATTGCTGAAGTCGGACCACCAACGCCTTCTCTCTCCCTCAAATCGAGTTATCCAGTTCGTCCTCACCGAAAGATCGGAAAATCCCCCCACGGGTTCTCATCAGTTGGTAATCAGAGCAAAGTTCATCGGTGAACGATTTCCTTTTCCTCGCTGTTTTACTTTTCCTATAGTCTAGAAAAAGCCCAAAAAATTAGTAGATTAGTTTTTTCGAGATCCCATAGACCCTTTGAGCCTTTACTAGAACTACTTGGTTAGGGCTTATTGAGTCTTCGGTTGCGTCGGGTTGTGTCAAGTTGCTGATATTGCCCAAAAAAAGAGAAGAAGAAGAAGAAGAGAAAAAGGGGCTGATTCCTCCTTTGTTGTTCCTGCTGTTTTGGTTGGTGCTTTGTGGCTTCTCTTATATCTAGGCTCACGTCTCTAGCACAGTCTAGGATAGGACCAGCACAAGACAACCGTCGAACGATTACTTGCTTTTGTGAGTAACATGGTGCTAGTATTTCCTTGTGTTCTTTTAGCCCACCTACAGCTCCACATACTCGATTTTCAGCTTTACAGGAGTTGTTGCTGCAGCACCGATACACTTTCTTTCTAGTGCCCGACTTGTTATTGCCGACCCTCCTGTGAGCAGGGTAAGAATTGGTAAGAGCTTGTACAATAGGTTGAGAGTGAGAGAGCACCACACACAAATTACATCCAGTAGTTGTAGGGAATTTCCTACTTTACTTGTTTCCTATTTGCTCTTGCACCTTTTCCATGGCAGGTTCAGGCAATGAGGAAGAGGATGAAGGAGGTCCGCTTACACCTCGCACCAAGGGCATCATGCAGCATTTTCAAAAGTGAGGGAGCACAGCGATGGGATTGATAATGATTTGCAGGTGATAAATGAGAAGATTGTGCAAATAGAGGCCACGCAGATCTCCAACAACACCAAGCTTGCAGGATTGGAGACAATGGTTGGCCGCGTGGACAAAAGTCTCGCTGCTCTTCTAAGGCGCTTTGATGAGCTCCATGTGAAGGTGAATGATCAGCATAGAGGAGGTGACTAAGAGGAAGAGCGCAACGCAGAAAATTTGAGAGCTGATTATTCTGCAGACACTGAAGAAGGAGGATCGAGATCGGAGACGTCGACGCCATAACCGTCGAGGTATTGGTGGACCGCGTCCACGTGAGGTACATAATATTGACAATGCTTTCAGTAAGATAAAATTTAAGATACCCTCTTTTGATGGTAAATATGATCTTGATGCTTATCTTACTTGGGAGATGGCTGTTGAACAAAAGTTTACTTGTCATGATTTTACTGAAAATGCATATGTTAGGGCTGCAACTAGTGAGTTCACTGATTTTGCTTCCATTTGGTGGATAGAACATGGCAAGAAAAATCCTGATAACATGCCACAAACTTGGGATGCTTTGAAATGGGTCATGAGGGCTAGATTTGTTCCATCTTACAATGCACGTGATCTGTTAAACAAGCTGCAGCAATTAAAACAGGGTACTAAAAGTGTAGAAGAATACTATCAAGAGCTGCAAATGGGTATGCTATGCTGCAATTTAGAGGAGGATGTGGAACCCGCTATGGCTAGATTTTTGGGTGGGTTAAATCATGAAATCCAGGACATCCTTGCATATAAAGAGTACACTAACATAACCCGTTTGTTCCATCTTGCTTGTAAAGTTGAAAGGGAAGTGCAGGGACGACGTGCTAGTACGAAGACTAACATTTCTATGGGGAGGAATTTTTTCACGAAGCCACGTTCGAGCATTCTATCAACTGGACGTGCTGCTGCACCGTATTCATCATCAGCGCGAACAATAGCCCCACCTTCCAGCGACAAGCCTTGTGACAGCCCAGCAAATTCAGCAGCAAAGACCGCACAAAAACCTGCTGCAACCACTTCATCGGTGGCATCCACGGGCAGAACAAGAGACGTTCAATGCCACCGCTGCAAGGGATTTGGACATGTCATGCGTGACTACCCAAGCAAGTGTGTTTTGGTGGCCAAAAATGATGGTGAGTACTCATCTGCTAGTGAACTTGATGAAGATACACTTGCATTGCTTGCGGCTGACCATGCAGGAAGTGAGGGCAGCCCGAAAGAACATATTAATGCAGCTGAAGCCGACCGCTATGAGAGCCTCATTGTGCAGTGCCTGCTAAGCGCACAAATGGAGAAGGCATAGCAAAATCAGTGGCACACACTGTTCCAAACAAAGTGTGTCATCAAAGAGCGTTCGTGTTGTGTGATCATCGATGGAGGTAGCTGCAACAACTTGGCCAGCAGCGACATGGTGGAGAAGCTTGCGCTTACCACCAAACCTCACCCACATCCATATTGCATTCAATGGCTAAATAATAGCGGTAAGGCAAAGGTAACCAAACTTGTGCGAATCAATTTTGCCATCGGCTCCTATAAAGATGTTGTTGAATGTGATGTTGTGCCAATGCAAGCATGTAGCATTCTGCTAGGAAGGCCATGGCAATTTGATAAAGATTCTATGCATCATGGTAGATCAAATCAGTATTCTTTTCTATACCATGGTAAAAAGATTGTGTTGCATCCATTGTCTCCTGAAGAAATTCTAAAAGATGAACTTACTAGAGCTAGTAATCTGAAGAATCAGGAACTTAGTAAAAGTGAAAATCAGATTGTGACAAACGACCTTGAGAAGCATAAAAAGAACAATGCCAAACCTGTTTATGATAATAAAAAGGAGATCAAGCTGAAAGGGTCATGTTTCATTGCTACTAAATCTGAATTGAATGAGATTGATGCTACCACTGCTGTTTGCTATGCCTTGATTTGCAAACAAACTTTGTTTTCACTTGAGGACATACCTTCTTCCTTGCCTCCTATTGTCACTGACCTTTTGCAGGAATATGCAGACATTTTTCCTAAGAAGGTGCCATCGGGGCTGCCGCCGATTCGTGGGATTGAGCACTAGATTGACCTTATTCCCAGGGCCTCCTTGCCCAACCATGCTCCATACAGAACCAACCCAGAAGAGACCAAAGAGATTCAACGCCAAGTGCAAGAATTGCTTGACAAAGGTTATGTGCGTGAGTCTCTTAGCCCTTATGTTGTTCCCGTGCTTTTAGTTCCTAAGAGAGATGGGTCATGGCGCATGTGTGTCAATTGTAGAGCGATAAACAACATCACAATCAAATATCGTCATCCTATTCCTAGGTTAGATGATATGCTTGATGAATTGGGTGGCTCAATTGTGTTCTCTAAAATTGATTTGCGTAGTGGTTACCATCAAATTCGCATGAATCTTGGAGATGAATGGAAAATAGCGTTTAAAACTAAGTTTGGCTTGTATTAATGGCTGGTCATGCCTTTTGGGCTCACTAATGCACCCAGCACTTTCATGAGACTGATGAATGAAGTTTTGTGCACTTTTATTGGCAGATTTATGGTAGTATATTTTGATGACATTCTGATCTATAGCAAAACACTAGAAGGCCATCTTGATCATTTGCGTGCTATTTTTGATGATCTACGTGATGCGCGCTTGTTTGGTAACCTTAAGAAGTGCACCTTTTGCACAGATCGAGTCTCTTTTCTTGGCTATGTTGTGACACTGCAGGGAGTTGAAGTTGATCAAGCAAAGGTTGAAGCCATTCACAGCTGGCCGGTTCCAACAACAGTCACCCAAGTGCGAAGCTTCCTAGGACTTGCTGGATTTTATCATCACTTTGTGAAGGACTTCAGCACCATTGCAGCCCCGCTGCATGAACTCACTAAGAAGAGTGTGATATTCACTTGGGCTGATCCACATCAAAGTTCTTTTGACAAGCTGAAAGATAAGTTAACACATGCACCATTACTTCAACTTCCAGATTTCAGCAAAACCTTTGAACTTGAATGTGATGCTAGTGGAATTGGTTTGGGAGGTGTGCTGCTGCAAGAGGGCAAACCTATAGCGTATTTTAGAGAGAAAATGAGTGGGCCTAGTCTGAACTATTCCACCTATGATAAAGAATTACTTGCTCTTGTTAGAACTTTGGAAACATGGCAGCACTACTTATGGCCCAAAGAATTTGTTATCCATTCTGATCACGAGTCTTTGAAACATATTCGAAGCCAAGCGAAACTGAACGGTAGACATGCTAAATGTGTTGAATTCATTGAATCTTTCCCTTATGTCATCAAACACAAGAAAGGGAAGGAAAATGCCATTGCTGATGCTTTGTCTAGGCGTTATACCATGCCTCACAACTTGATTTCAAAATTTTTGGGTTAGAAACAATAAAAGAGCAATATGTACGTGATGCTAATTTTAAAGATGTGTTGCTGAATTGCAAGGAGTGTAAAACATGGAACAAATTCATCCTCGATGATGGGTTTGTTTTTAGAGCTAACAAGCTATGCATTCCAGCTAGCTCTGTGCATTTGTTATTACTTCAGGAAGCACATGGAGGAGGACTGATGGGACACTTTGGAGTGAAGAAGATTGAGGACATCCTTGCTGGTCATTTCTTTTGGCCTATGATGCGGAGAGACGTGGAGAGGTTTGTTGCTCGCTGCACTATATGCCAAAAAGCTAAATCATGCCTTAATCCTCATGGTTTATACATGCCTCTTCATGTTCCAAGTGCACCTTCGAAAGATATTTCTATGGACTTTGTTTTAGGACTGCCTACAACAAAGAAGTGGAGGGATAGTGTGTTCGTCATTGTGGATAGATTTTCTAAAATGGCCCATTTCATACCATGTCATAAGAGTGATGATGCTACACATGTTGCTGATTTGTTCTTTCTTAAGATTGTTCTATTGCATGGTGTGCCAAACACCATAGTTTCTGATCATGATGCAAAGTTTCTTAGTCACTTTTGGAGAACTTTGTGGGCCAAGCTGGGGACTAAGCTTTTATTTTCCACTACTTGTCATCCCCAAACTAATGGACAAACTGAAGTTGTGAATAGAACTCTATCAACCATGCTTAGGGCTGTTTTGAAAAAGAACATAAAAATGTGGAAAGAATGTTTGCCTCATGTTGAGTTTGCTTATAATCGGTCACAACATTCTACCACTAAGAAATGCCCTTTTGAGATTATTTATGGCCTGTTACCACATGCTCCTATTGATTTACTGCCTTTGCCAACTTCTGAAAAATTGAATTTCGATGCATGAGCTGGTTTCGGACAGCATGATAGCACCAACTTGTGACAATGGTCAAGACTTCATTTGGACTCCGATTGGAATGTTCAAGTACTTCACAAAAAGCTTATGAAGTCCTCTTTCAAATGGATCTGGCCTCATGATGATACCTGTTCTGAGTTGGGTGCAGTCGTCATTTCCATACAGAAGGGTTTTCAGTCCATGGTGCTGCGCCACTCTATTTTGGCCCAATGGGCCGTGTATCCAGTTGAGCCCACTTTGGGCATGTCCTAGGGTTGGAGATCATCCTCCCAGTACTTACACCCCCAGCAGCCGCCATGGGAGGGTGGGGTCTTGTTTTCATGTAATAGCTGTCGCTACTTCCCCTGGAGCACGCGTGCTGATCCAGCCGCCCATCTTCTTGTATTCGAAACCCCATATTCGATCAATCCCGACTGAGTTCTTGATTTCCCCCTTGATTTCAGTGCTTGTTTACTTGTTCTTGCGAGTTCTTTGATTTGCTTGCAGGACGGGTGCCCTCGTGGACGGTGTCGCGCATCGCAAGGGCGCGGCGACCAGGGAAGAGGTGTATCGGTTGCTAAGGCGCAGCGTCTCTGGATTGCTGAAGTCGGACCGCCAATGCCTTCTCTCTCCCTCAAATCGAGTTATCCAATTTGTCCTCACCGAAAGATCGGGAAATCCCCCCACGGGTTCTCATCAGAAGGCTTATGTCAGCTTCATCTTGAGGGCGACAAGGCTTCGTAACTAACGAAGATGGAGGAATGTCTGGCTCTTTTGGAGAAGGAGAAGGCAGACCTGCAGATAACCATCATAGCCTCCTGTGCCAACGCTGAGAGAAATGCTTAACAGCTAGCCGATGCATGCCAGCAGGCCCGTGCCACCGAGGAAGCCAAAATACACGCCGACGAGCGTTGGGCCCGTGGAAAGGAGATGCTCTAATGCTACCGCGTGGCCTTCGCTACTGGTGCCGAAGCAATTCAAGCCGATATCCATGCGCTGCTGGAGAAGTTTGACCTGACACCCCCCGAGCTTTCGCAGGAGGACAACATTGAGTTGGCTGAAGTGTTCCGTTGGCTTCGCGCCTACATGGCCATGGCGGACTCCGGCAGCCTCTTCTTCGGCAACCTGAGCGAGGCCGTTGTTGCTCACACCTTGAGCGCTGTTGTTTGCGGCCTTTTGCCAGCGAAAGTGGGCAGCTTCGGTGCTACAATTTAGATTCAGCTTCGGACTCTTCACGACAAGACCTTTCAGTGGCCTTCCCTCAAATCGATGCGGCCTGAAGCTCTGCCTGTACTCTCAAAAAATATCATGAAGAACTTTGTGGAAACCTTCTTCCAAGAGAGGGGTTGTGGCCTAGTTAGCCTGGAAGCGACTCGCCTGAAGGAACAGGTTAGTTCGTGCTCTTCGCATGTATTTGAGCCTCTTCGCTTTCGATTGTTTATTGTGTTTTTATTTTAGCTACAAGCCAAAGCTGAGACCTTCGCTCATGAGGTTCTCGGGAATGCTAAAGCGGGCAACTTGACCAGCGCTAGAGTTGAAAACCGCGGCGGGTCCGGCGGAGGCCATGGTGTAGATGACAGCGATGACCAACGTTCAGGAGAGGTGTGAGGAGAGTAGCATTGATACTTGTCCAAGTGATATAAATTATATTTTGGAACTAACACCTTCGGTGTCTGTGCAGGACCCTATGTTGGAACCTGCACGGATCACCTAAGGTATCCTCCCTCTGCGGATGAACCGCGGTAATTTTTTTGTATTGGGGGCTTCATGGGCTAAGTTCCGTGCGCGCCGGCCTTGGGCTTCGTTTGAAGAGTTTTGGTCTGAGTGGGAGTCTATCTGTGATCATCGGAATGTAAATACGATTCATTTTTTTGAGGAGTTCCAATGTGACCCTCAGAGGCATGCCCAGATACTCACGGACCACACCCTTCATTGCAAAACCAAGCGTATTCTCAACACTGATGTTCCCTATAGTTCTACCGAGGGGCTTCGAGAGCCCAAGACCGAACCTGTAGATGAGGGCTCAACCGGCTTTGAATTTATGTATCATCTCGGAGGTCAGACGATGAGGAACTAAAGTTGAAATTCGCCTTGCCTTCATTGCAGGGCTCGAATTTGAAGTTTTTCTTCAGAAGACTGCCGAAGAGATTATAGATCGCGCGGTCCGCGAGCTCGTAAATGAGGTGGACCACATTGTTTTTGAGGAGGAGACTTTAGAAGTACAAGATGGTGCTTAGTAACTATGATTTGAGGCGAAGCCTCCTTGTAATTGTGTAATAATGGACGACAGTGATGTAAATTTATATTTCCTTCTGTTAGCCCCGTGGCTGCGCATAACAGGTTCCAAGTGTGAAGCACCACCCCCCTTTTGCGGAGGCACAGGGCGGAGATGGTTTGTTTTTTATGCCGGCGACTCGGTCGTGCAATTGTTGGTGATGCGAAGCAGCACCCCCCCTTTGTACAGGTGAGGAGTCGAAACTTCATTTTTTATTTTACGGGATTATTGTGTTTAGACTGCAAAGCACCCCCCCCTTTATGGGTTCTTGGTTTTCATCTCACGCCCAGGTAAACATATCGTGCAACCTGCGATTTGCGAAGCGCCACCCCCCTTTTCTCGATTAGGGGGGTCGGGGCATCTTGTGTTTAGAACTACCTTCGAAACTTTCGGTAATTTATGCTAGCTCTTCGCCCTTAGTGTTGGCCACGTCGTGGTTTTTGTAGGATGCCTTCGGCTCTTTGGCGCAAGAGGGCTGGTCCTAGCCTTTGGCATTGTGCGCGACAGGACTTTCTTTAGGATACTTTCGCTCTTTAGCGTGAGAGATTCCTAGCCTCTAGCTTTCGCGTGATAGGACTTTCCTTAGGATGCCTTCATCTCTTTAGTGCAAGAGGGTTGCTCCTAGCCTTTGGATTTCGTGCTATAGGACTTTCCTTAGGATGCCTTCGGCTCTTTAGCACAAAAGGGTCGCTCCTAGCCTTC
This sequence comes from Panicum virgatum, assembly GCF_016808335.1. NCBI lineage: Eukaryota > Viridiplantae > Streptophyta > Magnoliopsida > Poales > Poaceae > Panicum > Panicum virgatum. Next base: position 23,294,695 of record NC_053143.1, on the reverse strand, counting down.
ATCTTTTGTGCAACAGGACTTTCCTTAGGATGCCTTCGGCTCTTTAGCACGATAGGGTCACTCCTAGCCTTCGGCTTTTGCACGATAGGACTTTCTTGCCCTTCGGCATTTGCGCGAAGGGACTTTGATGTTGTTGGAAGTGAAGCTAAGGGGGGCAGGACCCACTTAGGGCCTGCGCCGCATGCTTACTTCTTTCAAGCAACTTCACTTGCCTCGCACCGATGACTCCCCTCTTCTATCGACGAAGAGGTATAGACACTTCGGTGCATTGTGCATTCCTGCATTCTTGCTTCCACAAGATGCTTTTTCTGGGGGCCTTGTTTATATTTCACAAGGGGTTTACATAAGGGTTCAGCCTCGTTAGAAACCTCACACCTTTGATAACCGGCATGATTACGCGAAGGCTTCCCTGTGAGGAAAAGAGTACGGGCCCTGAGTTACAGAGTGAGATCTTGTCGCGGAGAGGAACAAAATTTACAAACAAAAAACAACAAAACTACGAGCCCCTTCGGTTATCCTCCCTCTGGTGGCTCTTACAGAATCCTACACAAAGTACATTGGCAACATATCCTTGTTCCAGGATTATGGCTCTTCAGTGCCTTCTAACATGTGAAGTCTACATGCCTCGGGCCTTGCCATGGATGCGACGTGGAATGGACCTTCCCACTTGCTGTGCATTATCCCTTTCAGTTTTCCCTTTGGGACTCACCTCAGCATGAGATCCCCTTCCTTGATCTTCCTAGGCTTTACTTTCTTGTTCTTACATCTTCGTGTTTTGTCTTGGTATTTGCTAAGGTGGATTGCGGCTAACATTTTGACGACTTCGATGGTGTCCACCATAGGTTTCATGTCTTTTTCGGAAATCTCCCGTGACCCTTCGTTTGTCCTCTAGGACCTGAGCTTTATTTCTTCTGGTGTCACTGCCTCTTCGCCGTAGAGTAGTTTGAACGGCGTAAACATGGTGGCTCTAGATTCAGTCATGTTGTGTGACCAGATGACCCTTGGCAATTCATCTGCCCACTTGCCCTTTGGTAGTTCAGTGATGTTTTTCTTGATGCCTGTAAAGATGATGCCATTGGCTCTTTCCACCGCTCCATTAGACTACGGGTGGTACACCGAAGCGAAGCACAAATTTGTTCCTAACTGTGAACAGAACTGCCTGAAAGTTGCAGAATCAAACTGCTTGCCATTATCCATGGTCGCCTCTCTGGGGACACTGAAGCGACATATGATGTTTTGCAAGAAGAAATTTTGCAGGGCTCCGGCTGTGATATCCCGGAGTGCCTTGGCTTCGATCCATTTGGAGAACTATTCCACAGCTACTGCGGCATACTTGTAGTTTCCTAGAGCCGTCGACAGGGGACCCACGATGTCGATGCCCCATTGCACCAGAGGTGAGACCGGAGGTAGTAGTCGCACCTCATCCGGAGGGAACATGCTGTATGGGGCATGCCATTGACAGTTTGGGCATGTGCACACCACTTTGTGTGCATCGGCTATGGCCGAAGGCCAGTAGAATCCTTCACGGAAAGCCTTACCCACCAGAGCTCATGTCCCAATGTGCAAAGAGAACATGCCAGCATGTATCTCCTCGAGGAACCATCTACCTTCGTCTCGCGAGACACACTTCAGGAGAGGGGCACAGACACCCCCTTGGTATAGGTCTTCATTTATGATCGAATAGCTTCGGCCGCAGAGCACCGTTCTTTTTTCTTCCTTCGCATCCTACGGGACAAAGTGTCCCCGAACGTATGCCATTATAGTTGTGCGCCAATCTTCACTGCTGATTGCATTGACAAATTTTGCCAGCACTTCAACATAGTTGACTGAGCCTTGCCTTACTGTTTTTAAAAAGACATCTGCCGATAACGGTTCTTGCTGTGCTGCTGCCTCCGCCAGCTTGTCGGCTAATATGTTCTGCGCCATCAGAAAGCTTCGGATGCTGAAGCCTAGGAAATATTTTTCCATCCCCCATACTGCTGCCAAGTACTTCACCAGCTCAGGTTTCAATGCCCTGTTGAATTTGTTGATGTGCCCTGTGATCAACTTAGAATCTGATCTGATGGACAGTCTTTGGGCCCCTAGGACCCTTGCTTTCCGAAGACCTAGCAGTAGGCCATCGTATTCTGCGACGTTGTTCGTGCACCCTTCGAAATCGAGCCTGACTGCATATTTCAACTGAGTCCTCGAAGGTACCGTAAGAACTGCCAAAGTCCTTGCCCCATCACAGCAATACGCTCTATCACACTCAAGCTGCCATACTGCTTCAATCTTCGGCTATTCTTGCAAAGGTATTGTGGGTGTCCAATTTGCGATGAAGTCTGCCAGGACTTGTGACTTGATTGGGGATCTGGGGGTGAAGTCTATTGTGTGCTCTGCTATCTATGCAGCCCACTTGCCTATTCTGCCGGAGGCCTCTCTATTTTCAAACATGGCCCGAAGAGGAAAAGAAGTTGGTACTTTGATTTTGAAGCTCTGGAAGTAATGCCGGAGCTTTATTGCTGCCATCACGATTGTGTATGCTATTTTCTTCATTTCTGAATATAGGAGCTTTGACCCGTTCAGTGCTTCGGACGCGAAATAAATGGGGACCTGCCTGAGCGACCCTTCGATGTTGCGCTCTTCGACAAGAATGGCGCTTAGCGCTGCTCCCGATGAAGCGATGTACAAGAGGAGTGTTGCCTTTTCTGACAGGCTGGTCATGACAGCCAAATTCTCAATGTCTGTTTTGAGGGCTTCAAAGGCTTTCTGCTGCTCTTCGCCCCACTGAAAGTTGCCGGAAACTTTCAATGCTTTGAAGAACGAAAGGCACTTCTCTACTGAACTGGAGATGAATCTGTTCAGCGAGGCCAGTCTGGTGCTAGGTTGCTGCATCCGCCTGATAGCTTCAATTTTTTTTTGGATTTGCTTTGATGCCCATTTCTGTGATCATGCAACTGAGCAACTTTCCTCTTCGCACACCGAAGACACATTTCTCTGGGTTCAGTTTCAGACCGTGATGCCGAAGGTTTGGGAAGGTTTCGAGATCCTGAATGTGATCTTGTCGCTTCTTGCTTCGGATGACTACGTCGTCGACGTAGGCAGAGCCATTCCTGTCTAGCTGGTCCCCCCAACACCACCTTGATTGCTCTGTTGAAAGTGCACCCTACGTTGCGAAGGCCTTTCGGCATTCTCACATAGAAATATGTGCCGAAGAAGGTAGTGAAACCGGTCTTCTCTTTGTCAGATTTTATCATGAAGATCTGATGGTAGCCGGAGAAACAGTCGAGCCTACTGAGCATTTCGAAGCCCGCTGTCGCGTCGACGAGCGCTTCGATGCGTGGCAACGGCTACTCGTCCTTCAAATAAGCTTTGTTAAGGATGGTGAAGTCGATGCACATTCTCCTCTTGCCATTCTTCTTCAGTGCCATGATGACATTAGCTAGCCATTCTGGGAACTGAACCTTGCCGATGACCCCTATGTTAAGCAATTTCAGTACTTGGCCTGTGTTGCCTTCTTCCTTTCGTCGGACAATGGTCGGAGGTACTGCTTTTTGGTCATGCCTTTGGGTCAACCCTGAGTGAATGCTCCATGACCTCTTTGCTGACTCCCTACAAATCCGCCGAAGACCAGGTGATCACATCTTGGTTGTTTCGTAGGAACTGTATCAACCTAGCTTCTTCTGACTCTTCGAGGCCCTTACCGATGATAACTGTTTGGTCCTTGATGTCTTTGCACAATGGTACTTTCTTTGTGTGTTCTGCTAGAGAGATGTGTTGTCTTCGCACCTGCATGCCTCCTCCTACGTGCCGATGACTGTTACGACTCCTCCAGCCATTGGTAGCTTCATGTATAGATATGGCTGGTGGATGACGGCTGCGAATTTGATGATGGTGTTGCGGCCGAAGATGGCATTGTATGGGTAGTTGATGTCCACTACATCGAAGGTTATAGCTTCGGTTCATTGAGTGTTGCCCTCTCCGAATGTCATGTTGAGCTCCATCTTGCTGATGCCCTATATTTTCTTGCCACCGAAGCCAATAAGCGGCTATTTTGACGAAGCACTGCTAGGTGAGAATGTCTGCTGAACTACCATTATCCACTAGGATTCTGCCTACATCATTGCCTGCGAAGTGCACTGAATTCTTGCCAATGTTTGCTCTGATGATGAGGGGATCATTATGCAGGAAGTGCTACAGCCTGAGATCTGCCTCGGTGAAGGGTATCGGTACATGTGACCACGGGGTGCGGAAATACTTGCCTTCGCTCACATGCGACACTATTCTGAAGTATTCCTGCAGCTGCCTCTTCATCTCATGGATGGGCTCATTGGACCCTCCGAAGATGGTGTTGATGACATTTACCATTTCTCTGGGCTGCCTATCACTAGGTGAGTCGCTGATGCACTCCTGCATCTGACCAGGTTCTAGCTTTGGCGGTGGGGGCAGATAACTCTGCAAGGTGGAGCTCTGAGACCATGTGTGATGTAGTGCCAGAGGGGCGGTAGATGGAGCTTGTGACGTCAAGGGGGCCGGCAATGCTGGATATGGGGGCTGTATGGAAGTGGGTTATAGTTGAATGTGGAGTATGTCGAAGGCTAGTGGGGGGCTGTTGCCAAGGGCCACTGGTGGGTCGAAGCTGTCGGTCTTGGCTGGCTGTCTTGCGAAGTGTAATTGATGAGTTTCGCCGGTTGTGGGTCCCGGCGATCAAACTCTTCGTTCTTCTCGATGGCGGCGGGGCATTCATTCATCCAATGGCCTTTGTATTTGCCATGGAAAAAATAGAAAGGGATTTTCTCCCTTCGGCCTCCATTGTCCTGCCGTCTTTGGTTGTTTGTTTTGCTCCTCCCTCCTCTGTTGCTTTGAGGCTGGGAGTCGCGAGGTTCATCTCTTGAGACTGTGTTGGTTGCCTCCTAGCTCTTCGGCTGATCTGCGTGCCATGGCTTCGATTGCGACTATTCACTATTTCTTGTTTTCTTATGCTCATTCATTTCCTCGATCCTCTGCCTTTTAGCACGACCTTACTTGCATGATCTCGAAGAGCTTATTGGCAGTCTTGGGTTTGCGCTGCTCGAGATACTCCCCGCACGGGCCCATGTTCATTCCGTGGACAGCAGCGTTGATGATACTCTGCTCGACAACTTTCGGAGGCCTTGCGCAAAGCTTGATGAGGCGCTCTAGGTACTCTTATAGGGTCGAACTCCCCTACTTTAGGTTGTGGAAATCGTATGATGTGACCTCGTCTGGCCTGACGGCTCGGAAACTTGCAGTTAACTCTGTCCGATGCTAGCTCCAAGACTGGATGTGTCCGAAGGGTAGGTTGGTGTACTTGTGCTGGGCTAGGCCTTGTAAAGCGAGAACAAGTGCCTTCGCCTTGCATGCAGACTACGGCAAGACTGCAGGGTTGAAGCATCGAGGCCACTACACCTCTTCAAGCTCTTCGGATAGTGGAGACTTCAGGCCGTAGTTGTGACGGCCCAGGCGGTGGCGTCGCTGGCGGTACTCCCCTTCCTCTTCAGCATCTGACTCCAAATGTTCCGAGTCCTCTTCGATAGGAATGACCCGTGGACGGGCCCTCGGTGGCTCATGTCTTCGCTGGTTGGCTTCATCGGATGCCATGTTCGGGGCTTGCATTCGGTCCAGCATTTGCCTCTGCTCCTGGAGCTTCTGCTGCATTAGTTGACATCGGAGCTCCTCCTCCTTGAGCTTCTTGTACTGTTCCTATCTTTCGGCTTCAATGAGAGCAGTCTCCTTGCCCTTCGCCCTTATAGTCATCTGTGGGGCCAAATGGCCTACTGCTAGAGCCGCCTGCCGTGACTTTTGAACTTCCGCGAGGCGGGCCAAAATTCTTCGCATGGCCTCTATGTCTTTGGGTGGAATTCCGAAGTCGTGTAGGTTGACTTCGTGCTCCCCCTCCGTGACGTTGTTGACGGAAACATTGTCGTTGTTGTTCCCATTGCCTTGCAGCACGACGGCGTCCTCCGGAGGCGTCATAGCGTCCGTCAAAGCGCTGCTAGCTCCCTTCTTCATCGCTGCCATGAGGTGTGGTGGAACGAACCGATGGGTGGGTGCCAAACTGTTGGTGCAGAGTGTCTCCGGATCGGACGAATACTACAACAATCTATGTGTGCGCACGGAACGAGATGCTCATACGCTACGAAGGAAACAATGTCTTCGGACAAGTGTCCGGTTTCTCTCTCTGTATTCAATGTCCCATCAATGACCGTTACACGGGTATTTATAGGCGGCGGGTCACTTACCCGCCGGGCCAATTACATCGACACACCCCTCAACTGCCAGATTTCCGAAATATTCTCTGGGTAGACAGGTAATATTACATCTCTACAGTGGGTTACAGCTTGACAACTGACCCTGGTCCAATGCGGGCCCATCACCTGGCTTCGTCCGTCGGTTGTGTGGGTCTTCGATTGCTCGCCGAAGCCTCGGGCTTTCGGCCCATGCTCGCAACTTCTCCAAGTCGCTAGCATCCATCTCTTCGCGTCCTGCCAGTGGCCTCCTTCTTCGAGGTCTTCGGCGAGCTGACGAAGCGTTCCGGGCCTCATCGTTGTTGACCATCACGGGCCCCGCCTTTGGCGGTGAGCCTTCGGCGCAGGGACCAAAGGTGGCATCCCCGACATGACGCGATGCAATAAAAAATGCTTGAGACTGAAGTGATGGAATGAAGGAAGAAGGGAGAACTATCTAGCAAAGCCAACGCCAATTTGGAAACCATGAAGAAATAATGACATATGCATATTCTAGACTTTCTTTTTCTTAAACATTGTACTTTCTTTGTAAAGAACTAATGCATTCCATGCTTGCAATTAAGAGATTTTACATGTTAGGATCCAATGATTATATTTCATCGGCATAAAACATTATCCGACCCTCACGGTTGACTTAATCTTAGAAACTGACCAATTGTTTAGTTGTATATATGTATATATATAGTTCTATTGACATTCGAAGGAACAATGTAAGATAAGTACCTGGATGAATTGGGAGAAACCGTGGGACTAAACAAAGTTCAGGGATCACTGGACGATTTCCGGACCAATCATATACACCAAGGACCTTCAGTGAAGTAGAACAGATGATTTGTCTCAATTCCAGTACAAGTAGTTACACGTATCAATCGCGCATTAATTAGGAAGTTCATTATTAGAAAAACAATTAATACGAAATAGCTCCTCTCCTATTCTAAAACATATACTCCCTCCGTCCCAAAAATAAATCACTATAGGATTTAAAATCTATCTCATAAAAACATGTCATCCTACTCTATTTAGAAGTGTATATGCATGCAAGAATTAATTAGTACTAAATATAGATAATAAATATGAGAAATATGGTCATTTTACCTTCTTGTTAATTTGTCCATAGTAATACTATGGTAACTTATTTTTTTGGAACGGACGAAGTGTACATTAGAAGGTGAGTATAAGCAGCACAGGAAAAAAGTGCATGACATCGACATGATTACGGTTGGTCACACAACAAGCGGACTAACAGTACCGAGAAGCGTCCATAAGTTAAATTTGCATTTCTGCTTTAAAAGGCGAGCTTTACCAATCAGTTTTGAAAAGGAGAATAAGTTTACTACCGAGAGTAATATCTTTGCCCATTGGGGCGCTGCAGTTGCAGTGCCATGGGATAAGATCCACGAGCGACCTTTCGCTAGTCCATCATTCTCGTCCTTTTGCACTTGTCCGAGCAGCCTCAAGGTGACGTAGTTTAAGCATGTGCCAAACATGGCACTCTCGTCCAAAACGTTGAAGCCCCAGCCGCCGTCCTCGTTCTATTATAAGCAAAGAATTGTGTGGTTAATGTATAGAGTAAGTACGTCGTATTTATAATCAAATCAGGAGGTTGCGTAGATGAAGTAATAATTAATCTCTCTTATGTTCGTTTCTCTGAAGTCGTTCGTTACAGTAGTTATTGAAGATATACTCTGTTACATGCTAGTCGTCATGCCATGCCTGATGGTTGTAGATATGGCGGCAAATCTCACGAATGTGCTCTTTAGATAGTACATCATCGATTGATCCTGTGATGTGCAGCGCGAAAATCTGAAAAGCAGAACCTACACTACCATACTAATAAGAGCTGGCGGACGGCGACGAGGTAACGGAAGAAATTCTGCTGGAGTCGCTGAGACGGGCGCTCGGTTGGATGTCAGATCTCCAAGCTGAAGATGGCCACTGGCCAGGTGATTTCAGTGGGATCATGTACTTGCTGCCTTTCTAGGTCAGTGATTCACACGCACTTTGCTAAATTGTTGGGCTCTCTACATGCCACCTAATAAGAGTAATTTTCTTCTCGTTCTGCTTTTCAGATTTTCGCGCTGCACATCACAGGATCAATCGATGATGTACTATCTAAAGAGCACATTCGTGAGATTTGCCGCCATATCTACAACCATCAGGCATGGCATGACGACTAGCATATAACAGAGTATATCTTCAATAACTATTGTAACGAACGACTTCAGAGAAAGGAACATAAGAGAGATTAATTATTACTTCATCTAAGCAACGTCCTGATTTGATTATAAATACGACGTACTTACTCTATACATTAACCACACAATTCTTTGGCCTCCTCCCTCTGAGATCTTTAGCCTCCACATGGTCGGCCAGTTCAATATTTGGCTTAATGTATATAGATTGCTTCTGAAGCAACTTCAAATTGGAGGCACACTACCATACTACCGTGTGTGTGTGTGTATATATATATATATATATATATATATAGCAATAAAGAAAGACCTACACTAGCTAGTTGAAAACGATTGATGTAGAAATATGCTGCATGATACGTACGTACAACCAAACGTGGTTGACTGCTTTTATTTTTGTTTAATAACTGTGTTGCTTTGTTCCTGTCCCATTATTGGAATTGGATGAAATGATACATAAGTTGCAACGAACTAGGTTGACTACTTTTATTTTGTTTTAATTTTTGTATATGTCTTTATCTCCATTATGTTGTGTGATCTTATCATACTAACCAGAACATCACCCTTTTTGGGAAGTTAAACGGAGACTATCTTTAATTTTAATATGTAATTCCATGTTCAGCTTTTGAAACTGAACTTCTGTTGGTTTCTAGATCACAAAAACTGTTTTTTTTTTCAGAAATCTATTCTCGTTATTGATGGTAAGGAGAGAAGGAATTATAATCAAGTGGCAAGAAAAATATAGTCATCAAAATCCGCGGTCCCATGCTACCGGGCTTCCCTATCTATACAGTTGAAGACATAGTCACGCCTACTATTAATGCTCCCAAAATATGGAGAAGAGGACGCGAGGTGGAGTGGATGCCCGCACACCATGATTATGCCCAAAGGTTATCGAGGCATGGCTTTCCAGACAATTTTTTCTTTGCGCGTGCCATAAAAGCAAATATTCAAAAAATACTCACTACCACAAAACATAAATGCCGAACATGGGAGCCATCTAGTCTACCTTGCCGTATCCATAGGATCCATCTTAGCTGTCTATATCCCCCATTTCAAGTCCCAATAAATAAAAAACAGTGCAAAATTTAAGAGCAGTAATGGTCAAATGGATTGCCAGCTCATCCAGCACACTGCCGTGGAGGAGAGAGGAAACGAAAAGGAGCTTAGCTTGGCGCTAGACGTGGCTACCAGCTGAACACAGGAGCTAAGAACAGCAGCATCTAGGCTAGTTATAGTGGGAATGTCATCGACACAGTTATCAAGACTGTAAATTAGGTAACCGAGTCGGAGGAGTGTAATGGTGATGGTGATAACACTCCTCTCACTGACACTTACTCTCCTCTCTCTTCATAACGAAGCTGTCATATCAGCAAATTTAATATCCATGAAACTTTTATAACACTCTCATTGGGACTGGCCTTAACAGCATGCGGAGGTAGAGTTTACGTAGCACTGATAGGTGAGTCCAAGTTAATAAAATATATTGATGAAAATTTTAAGTAGATAAGGTAAAAGACTACTTATTGTATGGCTTATCTATACAGTAATATCACTTGTTGTTGAGATGTCTTATCTCATAGACAAGAGCTTGGCTCTATTATTAACCTTGCTCTAAGTACACAGTAGCTTGGCACTGCTCAATGAATAAAGATCTAGCTAGTATTGAAACAAACGTCTTTTTTTCGCGGGTATCGAAACAAACATCTAACCTCACTTCAAACATACAAGTAGTGTATTAATAATGGAACATCCTTCAGTGGACAGCAAAAGTTCCACTAGGTACAGAAATTTTTATTAGAAAAAATTATGATGCTCCCATACAGCTCAATTGATGCCTAAAGAAGTTTTTTTTTTTGCGAGGGGAAGAGAAAAATTTTATTACTAAGAAAGTTCGCTCCATTCGTGAGCAATAATTTGCTTGTGGACAGTGGCTCTCTTCCCTTGTGGACGACCTTCCACTCAGGTAACAACCTTCCAGATTCACGGGCTTCCTTCAGAGGAGGCTAAAGGTCGATTTTAATCCTCCCTGGGTGGCCAACATTTTTGCTATGGTTCTGCAATCATATTTTCCAAAACCGCCTCCTGTCTGTACCGTTCTGCGGCCAGTGCCGGCCCATCCCAGCACGCGCAATTATATTGCCTCCACTTCCTCAGCGTCCTTCCTGTGTCTGATATATTTCCACGCCACTAGCTGGATCGTCCCTATACATGTCCACCACGGGCCGGCCCATGGTGCTGCCCGTGGCCCGGCACGGCAAAGCCCAGCTCAAGCCTGGCACGGCACGCAGGCCGCCGTGCCCGTGCCGGCCCGGCACGAGGCCCGTGCCGTGCTTGGGCGCTGATGCCGGCCCACGGTGCAGGCACGGGCACGGCCCGGGAAATGGCCTCGGCCCGGCAAAGGCCCGGCAACGAGGAGGGGATATACCCCGCACCCCCGGTCGCCCGTCGCCCCCAACCCTATCCATTTCTCCTCCCCCGCCAAGCCGGCCGCCATCCCATCATCGCCTTCGCCTCGCCTCGCGTACCCCGGCTGGAGACGGACGCCAGCGAGCCGCCATCGACGCCGTCGCTCTTCCCTCTCTCCATCTCTCGCTTTCTCTCCATAACCCTAAGTCCCTAACCATCGATCTTCTTAGGTTTTGTGCCAAGCTCCGCTCCGGTGTGCCCCTCATCGGTGGATCTGGTGCTCCGGCTGCGCAGGTGAGCCGTCCGCCCGTCCCTGCGCCTGCCTCTCTAACCCGAACCCTAATTTCCTAACCCTAACCTCTCTGATCTTCTTCTTGTGTTGCAGGTCGCTGGCTATGGTCTTTCTTCCATAGATCCGGTGCCGCGTGGCCGTGAGGGAGCCGGATACGCCGGCTGAGGAGGCGGCAATGTCCTCGGACGTGGAACATGATTCCTCGGACGAAGGATACTATGAAGCCACCGAGGCCGAGAAGCGGGAGTTTGAAGAGCAGAATGAGGCAGCTGATGCCCGGTGCTTCGTCCTCGGTGGCAACGCAGCTGCTGCCATCGATGTGGATGGCGCCGGTGCTGGGACGGGCACCGGCAATGGAACTCGCATGGGTTCCACGAGCCCGACGGCCGGCACAAGCACATCCGTTAAGCGCACAAGGAGGAGAGGGCCGACCTTCACTGCAAGGGTCTCTTGTCTGCTAAATCTTCTTCTGGAACCGGGCACTTGCTCCGTCACCTAGATCTGTGCCCTGCTAAGAAAGAGAAGGAGCAACATGGTAGAACTCAGTCTCTGCTTAAGTTTGATGCTGATGGTAAAGTTATTAGCTGGGAGTACTCTCCTAGGAAGGTGTGAGTTTTTACCTAGGAAGGTTTTTAATGAGGCAGCATTGCACTAAGGCTCCATTTATATTTTGAGATACATACGTAACACATTGCAATCATTAGTAGGATGTGAAAAATATTATGAAATTTGCAATTTGCTCGCTGCTTCAACTCTTCAAGCGGCGGTAGAGTATGTGACATCTTGACATATCCAATCCTATATCACTCATCAAATATTCTCTCGCACTTGGATACATCAAAAGTAAATCGTTCATCTTGCCGATTTTTCTGAATCGGCTTAAGAGCAGAACAAGTAAATGGTTTAGCTTGAGATGGCCAAGCAAACTCAGCGGCATACACATCATTAGACTCATCTTCCGAACAATTTGAATTGCATTCTAAAGCATGCACACTAGAACGATGATGCTTATGAGATTCTTGAGACTCTTTGCTTCGGCTTTCTACAGCCAAAGCTCTTTGATGCACCTGAGTAACAGTAAAGAAATCATAACCCTCTAATCTTTCTTTAATACGAGAGCGCAAGCCATTAAAAGCCAAATCAGCTAGATCCTTTTCTGCAATATTCACACTAAAGCATCGGTTTTTTGTATCGTGGAATCGTCTTATATAATCATTGACAGATTCATCACGCGATTGTCTAACTGATGTCAAGTGAGACAATTTAAGCTCATCATGCCCACAGAAAAAGTGCTCATGGAACTTCTGCTCTAATTGTTCCCATGAGCCAATAGAATTAGGTGCCAAAGATGAAAACCATGAGAAAGGGGTTCCAGTTAGAGATAAAGAAAATAAACCCACTTTCAACTCATTTATTGAACCAGCTTCTCCTAATTGGGCAAGATACTGACTAACATGCTCAAAAGTACTCCTAGTATCTTCCCCACTGAATTTAACAAACTCAGGCAACCTAAAACCAGCAGGATATGCAACCAAATCAAACGAAGTAGGACACGTCTTTTGGTATGTGCGGGTTTTACTTCTAACATCCACTCCAAAACTCTCTATAAGCAGATTAGCCAAATCATTCTTATAATCAGTAAGCATTTTATCAAAATTATTTGAAGAATTTGGCTATGTGGATGTAGATACCTCACGCTGGTTTGGAACAAACTAACCGGATGGACCGGTCGGACCGGTTGGTACGACCGGTCGAACCGGTTGGGGGGAACCAGTCTGACCGGACTGATATACCGGTCTGACCGATCTATGCCGGTTTTGCTAACGCTGCACATATTTGTCGAACATCTCGTCGGAGATAAGACCGATGTGTGGCACTAAGTTCCTGGAGATTTCTGGTGGTGTGTACTGAACAATCTCGTTTGTTCGGCTAATGTTGGCCGAACCAGGAATACTCATAATAGGATCAGTGTACGTGGGTGTAACAGTTTGACCAATAATTCATCGACATCCCATATTGAGGTTGACTCGTATGAGATGCTGCCGATGGTCGAGGAACATAAAATTCAGAAGTAGAAACAGATGGAGGTTCATCGGCTGATTCAGGTTTCTTACCAGCCGATTCCCTTTCCTTAGAGCTAAGCCAATTGACCCAATAAACATCACACTCAGCTAGCAATTTCTGAATTTGTTCCATAGTAACACCAGAAGGTGGAGCAGTTGCAGCAGGTATTACCTCAGTAGATGCATCCGAGGAGGTAGAAGCGAAGTCGATCTCTTTGATCTTGGTGACCTTGCCACATCGACCGACCTTGATGCTCGCAAGCGCCGCTTGTAGATCTTCTTCATCGCTCTTCTTCTTGCGCTCCTCCAGTAGCAGACGAACGTCCTCCGGAAGATGCTCAAATGTCGAAGGGATGATGTTCTCCTTGTCGATTTCTGTGTTGGAGCCCATCTTCTTTGGAGTATATTAGATCGGTTTTATTAACCAAGATCTTTCTTCCCCAGCGGAGTCGCCAAAAAGTATGTTGACGCAAATCTTGGTCAACACACGAACGCACTAGATCATGCGCGCGCGAGAAAGAGCTCGATGTAGCTCTCCCTACATGGAGCGGTCAAACCGGTCTCAGGAACCGGTCAGACCGGTCGCCGGTGAGAATCGGCGACGGTCGACGAACGCGAACCCGGGAGGGACCCTATTAGGGTAGGCGCACGTAGGGTTGTTCTAGGATCGGCAGGCCACCTAGAACGCCTTCAAATGTCGCGGCCGTGCGATCCCGGCCCACCCTGGCCGGCTTTCACATGGTTTACGGTACAGATTACGGCACCCCTATGTAAAGGTGAGGCAGAAGTTTGGAGGTTGGCTTGTCCCTCGCAGGTCGAGTCTCCTGACATGACAAATTTCAGTAAGTTAGTTTCTTTTCATTGTGCCCTTCTTCTATAACATTGATTCTAAAAACTGTTGGATTGGAGCTAATAATCATTTATACATAACATTATATCAAACGGTGCTAGCAAGTTTCTCTACATTTGGATATCTACTATTTGGTAAGAATTTATATTTTTTTTTCTGTTCTTAACCTGTTGATCCAATTTCGACTTTAACTTCTACCCTGCCATCGAACATTAATCCACTATTGTTTTTGTATTTTTGTTCTGATCTGAGTGCTCAAAATGTTTACACATTATTTGACAAATGGTACTATGCATATATACCAAAAAAAGGTTTTGTATCTAATGTATATATTACATAGATGTTAAATGGAGTGGCAAGAATGTTCCTGAAAATAGGAAGGATAGTGACAAACCTTGGCACAAGAATTACGAGCCTTATTCCAATCAATCTCACCATAAGGGGAACTGTAGAGTTCATTCCTCAATGCTAAGATGATTGGTGTAACTGGACTTACAACTCTCTTACCATATAGGAAAGCTATTGACATGTAAGTAATCCTTGTGAAGCACCAGAATCGTCCTGTGCAAAGGAAAGCTCAGTTTCACATCTCAGGCACTATACGAATTGAAATACTTGGAAGTTCATCACAACTAATTTAACATACAATGTTTGCTAAACCATCTAACTCATTGTACATTACAGAGCCATGCATGCTTCTTAAAGTATTGACCTTTAATTTCTTTTTGAGCAAACAACAAAAGGTCATGACCCTTGAATAATACTCTCTCTATCCAAAAATATAGCTATGGCCCACGGTTCCTCGATAACTAACTCATCCACTACCACTAACTCTTGTTCTTCCTTCCCCATCGCTATTCAAGCACTATCCCAAGTAGTGTTTTAAATATCCAGCTAAAAGTTTTAGCGGCAAGGCTCTAAAACAGCTAATAGCTGAGCTAAAATGGGGCAATAGCAGGCTATAGTGGCTAAATTGTATATAGACCCAAATAGGTGTTCTCTATCTCAAAAGGCTATAGAGGCAGCTAGAGCCCAATATTTAAAACTTTGATTACAAGAAGCCCTAGATGAGAACAAGGTCCCTCATAACCTTCTTCCTTCCATCCCCTATCTGTCTCCCTCAAATCCATATTAACGTTTGAATTTTATCGCGTACTATAACTATTTCTGAGTTCTAAGATGGATTGCAACCAGAGTTCTGCTTAAAATACCCATGATAATTATAACTTCATTTTGATTTTAAATTTGCGTGCATGCAAGCAAACATGGCAGGCAATCGAAGTTCCCTGTCTTCTGTAGCAGGACATGTTAATCAAGGTAAAATTTTTCTTTTACTTTGTTCCCTTAGTATGTATGAAAAAGTTAAAAGCTAGCTATATTGTTCTGGGATGGATAGAGTAACATTAACCTCATATATGGTCCTATTTTGATCCAACTAGCTAATCCATTAGTTGGGTTGTACCATCCAATTAGATAGTTAATATCCAACTAGCTAGTTAAGGATTTTAGCTGCGCATTTGCTGGCCCTGCTTGGACTAACTAGCTATCTAGCTGGTGGATCAAAATATAGGCCCGATATCATCTATTTTGTGTAGATGTTGTATAATGACCGTAAGTAAGATACATATAGTCATTCTTGAACAAAGAGATGAAACCTCCCGCAGGGACAAGGGTAATGGGCGTGTGTGCAGTATCATTCCTCTTGCCAAGAGGAGAAGCCAAAGAGGTGCAATATGGTTGGTAGTTTGACGTGTTGATGGGGAGTATCTCTGGATCGAACAACACTACAACAGTCTACGAGTGCACACGGAACGAAGATGCTCATACGCTAAGAAGGAAACGATGTCTTCGGACAAGTGTCCAGTTTCTCTCTCTGTATTCAATGTCCCATCAATGACTGTTACACGGGTATTTATAGGCAGTGGGTCACTTACCCGCTGGCCCAATTACATCGACACACCTCTCAAGTGCAAGATTTCCAGAATATTCCGTGGGTAGACAGGTAATATTACATCTCTGCAGTGAGTTACAGCTTGACAACCAACCCTAGTCCACCGCGGGCCCATCACCTGGCTTCGTCCGCCGGTTGTGTGGGTCTTTGATTGCTCGCTAAAGCCTCGGGGCTTCGGCCCCGTGTCGCGACTTCTCCAAGTTGCCAGCATCCATATCTTTGCATCCTGCCGAAGGCCTCCTTCTTCGAGGTCTTCGCCGGGCTAATGAAGCATTCCAGGCCTCATCGTTGTTGACCATCACAGGCCCCACCTTCGGCGGTGACCCTTCGGCGCAGGGACCGAAGGTGGCGTCCACAACAGTAGCCCCTTGAGGCTATGGTCCTTCCTTGGAAGACCTCAGCCTCGACTCCAGCTAGCGTGTCAACGCCGGAAGCACCACCCTTCAGTCCTCGGTCGCCGTTTCAGGTGAGGATCGAGCCTTCCTATATCATCACGCTTCCGCTGGGGGTTAGTTGGAGTATTTGTTTTGGTTATTCGTGAGGACTTTTTGGCCAATGAAACTAAAAGGCAAAAAAGTGTAGAGGAATTCAAACGAGGGATGTGAAGCGTCGCCGTTGGAGGCAGAACCTGAGAAATGACCGCCTTGCCCTTGCGTGCGCCCCCTTGCGCTATAGCTTCACGGAGGGTAGAAATGTCCCTCCCCCTTACATAAGCAGGGGTGCGCATCACTGTCGCCCCACGCGCTTTGCCATTCCCGACCTAGTCCTCTGCTCTCTAGCGTGCCTCGCTTCACTTGCTGCTAAGGGCCAACTTGCCTTCGCTCACCCGTTTCGCACATTTGCTTTGTTAGTCTTTTGCCTCAAGCATGGATACATTTGTGATGGCACTGAAGAGGGATCGAGTGAAGGCTCCTCCTTCTACATTTGTTGGGGCCTTCGTCTATGACTGAGGGCATGGTGAAGGATTTGGAGATGCGCGGAGTGATCAGCCCCGGCGCTGCGCGCGTTCCCCCTTCCCAAAGATGACGAGGTTGTCGTCTTCATTGATTTCTTCACCACCGGTCTTTGCTTTCCCTTGGATCCCGCTGTGGTGGATATATTCCAATGGTATGGAGTCTTCTTCCACTAGATGACCCCGAACTCCTTCGTCAGGCTTAATCTCTTCATGTGGCTGGCGAAGACATACCGCGTGGCTCCAACCATTGAGAACTTCGCCCACGTGAGTCACGCCCATTTTCAGCCAAAGAGAATCATGTGGATGTCTAGTTGACAGAGGTGGAGCCAAAGTACGGGTGTTATACCTTCACCTTCTAGCAGACTGCTCCAAGCCCTATCTCTGCCATGAAGAACAAATGGATAGGAGATTGGGCTTGTTTCTGGTTTTATCACAAGGTCCCTCTCGATCCCATGACAAAGAGCCATTTGCTGGTGGTGAAGAGCATTGGGAACATGGGGGACACGCCTTCTGTCGAAGTGGAGCGCGTGTCCGAGCACGAGGCATACCTCTCGATTCTTTAGGAGGTGTCGAAGGTGTTTAGGGCACGCGACATCACCGAGGAATACGTGGCGTGCGAGTGTTTCCCCGTAAGGGCTGGGTGGTCGATTTCTTCATGGCTGCTAGAGGAAAGATGGGTCGACGTCATTCTCATACCCGATTTTGCCGAAGCGTTCCAGCTTCGTAAATAACATAAGTGCCACTATAATGCTTGATTGTATTTTGTTGGCTTTGGTAACTCACTCTTCCTCTTCTTTCCTAACAGTTATTGGTGCGAGGGAGGTGGAGAGCCAAGTCGATGGGATCCTCAGCCCTGTTTTGAGCAAAGGGTACAACCTCTTGTTGGCGAGATTGAAGCCCCTCGGCATGTGGCCAAGGCAAGGCTCGCCCTGTAGAAGATAAGCAAGGACGCTAGGGGTGCTCCTCGAGGTAGCCGCAGCTCCACCACGACCGCCGCCTTGGAGAAGCAGAAGAAGAGGAAGGGGGGCTCCGGCTCTAGGGCGTCGAAGTGCCCCAAGCTACTGGAGCAGATCCTGAGCGGGTTGCCTCTTAGGGGAAAGGTTTACTCTGAAGACGAGGGCAGCGCAAGCAGCACCCCCACCGACCGGAAGCCAATCTCTGCAGCCGCTCCAGCTATTGAGTACAGCGAGATGGAATCCGAGAGCGATGATGACACTGCTCCTGAGGTTACCTCTGCCGCCGCCATGCCATGGACTGTTATAGTCCCCGCCATGGAGCCTTCGACGTTGTAACACCTGGTCCCACAAAACATGGACCGAGCAAAATATATATGCGCCAGGATCAAGTCATGCATATATACAACAGAATCATCAAGATATCACAACACATATCACGTAAAAAGACATAATAAAACGAGTACGAATGTATTTATTACATTAATGACAAAATGTCAAATACATAAATGCGGAAGTGATAAACAAAGATACGGAACTCTCCAAAGGGCGCCACATGGACGTCGACTGGGAGATGACCGTCTAGAAGTCCTCGAAGTCCTTGAAGCTCTGAGTGTACTCCTCCATGTCACCGGGAACTGAGCAGCGATTGGATATCCCCAAAAGAGAATGAGAGAAAAAGAATAGAGGAGGCAAGCGTGAGTACAACTTGTACTCAACAAGTATAACACAAACTATGAGGCTCTAAGGTTGGCTGACTCAACTGCATTAGCTTTTAAGTCTTGGCAAAGCTAATTACTACAAGTTGATGAATTACAACAAACCCCAGTTACATAGTAATTAATCAAAGTTAATTATGATACTACTGAGAACCAAACCAGAACCACCAAGGTAACCCCACTAATCAAAAGGAGGATCTGGGCTGCTCATGACCGTGAGCACGGCTAGTATACCAGTTTTACACTCTGCAAATGTTGCACATCTTTACGCACAAGTCGTGAGCTACACTAGTTGTTCATCACACTTCCATAGGTGAGATGACTAGCAAACGCACTATGAGGCTGTTACAAAGAATCCCGTTGGTAAGGTGCAACCGCTGAGGTTTCCGGATTACTACTACGGAGCAGGTCCAGCTGGGGAACAAGCACACAGCACAGTCAACCCACATGGTACAAGGGCCGTAGCAGCTCTCCGCCCCCATTGCCCGCGCAAGAAGTTACTCCTGAACCAAAAAGACCTAATTAGTAAGCCAAGACCGTCCCATACCAGTCTTGTGGTTGCGTGGTTGTCCCTTGTTGTCTCTCTACGAACCGGTCCTTATGGAGAGTGGCCAACCAAGCACTAGGCACCGTGCTGGCCCCCTAAACCATGTTTCTAGAAAACAAATTTTAAGGAGACATGCTCAGAAATTAAGTTGCATAAGATTATTAGCAGAATTAATTAAAAAGGACCATTATATATGAGAGCGCAGCACCAATCATAACAAACCAAAATGCAACCCAAGGTATATATATAAAGATAAAATGGGTAGGAAAAATCCTTATAGGCATACAGTAGTGAAATGCAGTATGAAATTGTAATTAAAGTGATGGGAGGTGTTCATGTTATACTTGCCTTCCTCAAAGTTCTCCTGCTACTCAAACTATCCCGTGGAAGGTGGCTCCTCGTACTCCTCCGATGGCTCAACATCTACTCATGATCGCAACGTCAAAACAAGTCCACCACATACACATACATGCAAACAAAAGAAAATGCTAAGAAACAGTACATCATTACATAGAAACATCGCTTAAAACTGAGCTAGAACTATTCTACGCATTACAACGATCGTGTGAGCGTAAAAACCACCTAAAACGGAGCTAGAACGTGAAAACTAGAGCTAAAACTAGGTCCAGGGACTAAACTACGAGAAAACTAAGGTTCCAGGGGTTTCCGCGCAAAAACTAGGGACTTAAATGTAATTAACAGGTATTTTCAGGGGCTAACGTGTGAAAACATGCGGGCTGGACTGCGGGTTCTATTTCTTGAAAGCTTAGGGGCCTAAACGTTAAAAACAGGGCTTAACTGCAATTACTTTTGAACTGTAGTGGACTGCGGGTTAATTTCAAAGAAACCCAGGGGCTCTTTAACAAAATTACCAAGCGAACTGGTATCTTCGGGTCCAGGACGTCGGATCTGGATCTAATCTCACGCATCGATTTCGGATCGGACGGTTCAGATCGGGTCTGCGCGCGGGGACGGCGGCGTTCGAGGCCGGCGACCATTTTCCGCGGCGGCGCTTGTTGGGGCTCACCGGAGTTCACCGGAAATGGTGCTCCGGTGCTCAAATCGACCCAGGTTTGGGTCTGGGATGATCTACACGTCATGCGTGATCCACCTGAGGCATTTGTGAGGCTTGGCGGCTCTGCGCGGCGGAGCTTGCAGGCGCAGCATGCTCGGGCGGGTCCAGGGTCGGTTCAGGGGTTCAAAACGTGCGCAAGGCCTCTGTGCGGCACGGGAGAGCCAGTGTGAGGCTCGTGCGGGGCTGTGCTGGGCTGCAGGGCATCCGCCATGGCAGAGCAGTGGAGCGGGCGGCGGTGGAGCTTCGGTGGCCGGTGTTCTGGCACCTGGAGTGGTCTACAGGCATCGATTCCTAGCGCAAAAGACAGAGGGGGCCGAGGTAATTCTCACCGAGGGTCTGGGTCAGGCAGGAGAGGCCTGCAGGGGTGCCGGCGTCGAGGTTCGGCGGCAGTGCACGGGCGGTGCTCGTGGACGGTGCTGCTACAGGGGTGCTCCGGGCTCCTAGACATCAGGCTGGACTTGTGGCGACGCTGTGAAGTAGGACATGGGGTTAGTATGGCTTGAGAACCACCGGCCGCGAGCAATTGGTCGAGGACCAAGTCACCTGGGGCGGCAGTTCCGGGCAGAATTCCAATGTGTGCAGGCAGAAACCGAGGGCTGCGGGCTCGGGGAGGCTCCTGGCGTCGAGGCGGAGCTCCTGCGGCGGTCGGCGGTGGCTGGGAGGCGGTGGAGCTGCGGGTGCACGGTGGCACAGGGGCTCTGCGCGGTGGGGCTAGGCGGACGCTGCGGTGCTGGGTTCTAGCTTGCGCTGGAAAGGAACGTGCGGTGCAGGGGGGCCGCGGGGGTGCGAGTTAAAGGAGGAGGCCGGGAATTTTGGGCGTGCATGCCCGTTGTGAGCGCGGCGGAGATCGCGGCCGGGATTGATGCCGCGCTGGAAGATTGGATTGCATACCGGCGTCCGCGTGATCCATTTCGGGGTGCGGCTTCTAGAAGGTCGAGGGCGCGTGGAGGTCTGGCGAGCGGGCCAGAGTGCCGCGGTCGGTCCACCGTGTAGTGGCGAAACGAGCGGGGCGCGGTCGAGCGAGCAGAGAAGCTCGGACGCGGGTGGAAGAAAGGAAAGGAGGAAGAAGACGGTGCCGACAGGTGGGGCCGTCGGGTCAGTCGAATGCGACGCGCGCGGGCGTGAGAGAGCAGCTGACGTGCGGGGCCGAGGTGTCAGTCATAGCGGGGAGAACGGCGCGCGCGGCCTGGGCTGCGATGGAGACTGGGCTGCGGTGAGTTTGGACAGGACCGGGAGGAATGGAGGAAACACGCGGGTTGGGCCGACGGGGTTCTTGGGCTGGTTTGGTTCCTGTTTTTCTTTTTCCTTTTCTTTCTCAAACCACACTCAAACTATTTGAATTCAAACCCTAAGCACTCAACCAAATAAAACTTTTGCACCAGCATGAATGCACAAATAAGTTTAAACCTAGAAAAAATTTAATTACTTGTGAAAGAAAATTAATTTAAATGCAAGGCTCAGCATATAAAACCTTAGAAAATTAAATAAAGCTATTTAAATTTATTATTAAATACTGAAATTTAAATTAGGTTGTTACAGACGTCCACATCATTATCGACTTGCTCTTCGGACGACGAAGATACACCCTCAGCTGGCCGAAAAATGGCCGCGCCGGAGACTGGTGATTCAGTGCCGGAGAAAGCGGCTGCCACCGAGGCTGATGTCCCGAAGTCTGCTAGCTCTGATTTCATGGAGAGCAGCAGCTACCTTGTCAGCAGCTCCGACCCCATCAAAGTTACTTCTCAACTGGGTGTCTCGGAATCAAAACTGATAGGAGGCAATATAGCTGGGAGCCTTCGGTTCGAGAGCAGCGACCATGAGCGGGGATTCCTCGCTGAAGCTGGCAACGCCTTCAGCTTCCCTCTCATGGAGAGGGGGCTGATGAGCACGGGAGTCGACAACATGCTTCAATGTGCTAAAGATCTGGCATTGAAGGTGATGAGGACATCAACACCAATGATATATCCACAGCACCACCTACAGCGGCAGCTGCGACATCCCCACCACCATGTCCAATTACTCACGCTCGTGCCCGTCAACTCAATCATCAAGTAAGTTCATTTTTAAGGTCTTGTCCATTATATTTCGTCAATGGAAACACATGCACTCTTCTTTTTACCTTTTTACCCCTACTCTTTCCAAAAAAAAGTGTATGTGCTGATTTTCTGAATTGCAGTCCTTTGTTCATATAATCAGTTTTTGAGTGTCCCCTCAAAAAAAAGAAAAAAAAAAGAAAAACAAAAAGAAACAAAAAAAGAGAAGAAGAAGAAGAAGAGAAAAAGGGGCTGATTCCTCCTTTGTTGTTCCTGCTGTTTTGGTTGGTGCTTTGTGGCTTCTCTTATATCTAGGCTCACGTCTCTAGCACAGTCTAGGATAGGACCAGCACAAGACAACCGTCGAACGATTACTTGCTTTTGTGAGTAACGTGGTGCTAGTATTTCCTTGTGTTCTTTTAGCCCACCTACAGCTCCACATACTTGATTTTCAGCTTTACAGGAGTTGGTGCTGCAGCACCGATACACTTTCTTTCTAGTGCCCGACTTGTTATTGCCGACCCTCCTGTGAGCAGGGTAAGAATTGGTAAGAGCTTGTACAATAGGTTGAGAGTGAGAGAGCACCACACACAAATTGCATCCAGTAGTTGTAGGGAATTTCCTACTTTACTTGTTTCCTATTTGCTCTTGCACCTTTTCCATGGCAGGTTCAGGCAATGAGGAAGAGGATGAAGGAGGTCCGCTTACACCTCGCACCAAGGGCATCATGCAGCATTTTCAAAAGTGAGGGAGCACAGCGATGGGATTGATAATGATTTGCAGGTGATAAATGAGAAGATTGTGCAAATAGAGGCCACGCAGATCTCCAACAACACCAAGCTGATTATTCTACTGACACTGAAGAAGGAGGATCGAGATCGGAGACGTCGACGCCATAACCGTCGAGGTATGGGTGGACCGCGTCCACGTGAGGTACATAATATTGACAATGCTTTCAGTAAGATAAAATTTAAGATACCCTCTTTTGATAGTAAATATGATCTTGATGCTTATCTTACTTGGTAGATGGCTGTTGAACAAAAATTTACTTGTCATGATTTTACTGAAAATGCATATGTTAGGGCTGCAACTAGTGAGTTCACTGATTTTGCTTCCATTTGGTGGATAGAACATGGCAAGAAAAATCCTAATAACATGCCACAAACTTGGGATGGTTTGAAATGGGTCATGAGGGCTAGATTTGTTCCATCTTACAATGCACGTGATCTGTTAAACAAGCTGCAGCAATTAAAACAGGGTACTAAAAGTGTAGAAGAATACTATCAAGAGCTGCAAATGGGTATGCTATGCTGCAATTTAGAGGAGGATGTGGAACCCGCTATGGCTAGATTTTTGGGTGGGTTAAATCATGAAATCCAGGACATCCTTGCATATAAAGAGTACACTAACATAACCCGTTTGTTCCATCTTGCTTGTAAAGCTGAAAGGGAAGTGCAGGGACGACGTGCTAGTATGAAGACTAACATTTCTACAGGGAGGAATTTTTCCACGGGGCCATGTTCGAGCATTCTATCAACTGGACATGCTGCTGCACCGTATTCATCATCAGCTCGAACAATAGCCCCACCTTCCAGCGACAAGCCTTGTGACAGCCCAGCAAATTCAGCAGCTAAGACCGCACAAAAACCTGCTGCAACCACTTCATCGGTGGCATCCACGGGCAGAACAAGAGACGTTCAATGCCACCGCTGCAAGGGATTTGGACATGTCATGCGTGACTACCCAAGCAAGTGTGTTTTGGTGGCCAAAAATGATAGTGAGTACTCATCTGCTAGTGAACTTGATGAAGATACACTTGCATTGCTTGCGGCTGACCATGCAGGAAGTGAGGGCTGCCCGAAAGAACATATTAATGCAGCTGAAGCCGACCGCTATGAGAGCCTCATTGTGCAGTGCGTGCTAAGCGCACAAATGGAGAAGGCATAGCAAAATCAGCAGCACACATTGTTCCAAACAAAGTGTGTCATCAAAGAGCGTTCGTGTTGTGTGATCATCGATGGAGGTAGCTGTAACAACTTGGCCAGCAGCGACATGGTGGAGAAGCTTGCGCTTACTACCAAACCTCACCCACATCCATATTGCATTCAATGGCTAAATAATAGCGGTAAGGCAAAGGTAACCAAACTTGTGCGAATCAATTTTGCCATCGGCTCCTATAAAGATGTTGTTGAATGTGATGTTGTGCCAATGCAAGCATGTAGCATTCTGCTAGGAAGGCCATGGCAATTTGATAAAGATTCTATGCATCATGGTAGATCAAATCAGTATTCTTTTCTATACCATGGTAAAAAGATTGTGTTGCATCCAATGTCTCCTGAAGAAATTCTAAATGATGAACTTACTAGAGCTAGTAATATGAAGAATCAGGAACTTAGTAAAAGTGAAAATCAGATTGTGACAAACGACCTTGAGAAGCATAAAAAGAACAATGCCAAACATGTTTATGATAATAAAAAGGAGATCAAGCTGAAAGGGTCATGTTTCATTGCTACTAAATCTGAATTGAATGAGATTGATGCTACCACTGCTGTTTGCTATGCCTTGATTTTCAAACAAACTTTGTTTTCACTTGAGGACATACCTTCTTCCTTGCCTCCTATTGTCACTGACCTTTTGCAGGAATATGCAGACATTTTTCCTAAGAAGGTGCCATCGGGGCTGCCGCCGATTCGTGGGATTGAGCACTAGATTGACCTTATTCCCAGGGCCTCCTTGCCCAACCGTGCTCCATACAGAACTAATCCGGAAGAGACCAAAGAGATTCAACGCCAAGTGCAAGAATTGCTTGACAAAGGTTATGTGCGTGAGTCTCTTAGCCCTTATGTTGTTCCCGTGCTTTTAGTTCCTAAGAGAGATGGGTCATGGCGCATGTGTGTCAATTGTAGAGCGCTAAACAACATCACAATCAAATATTGTCATCCTATTCCTAGGTTAGATGATATGCTTGATGAATTGAGTGGCTCAATTGTGTTCTCTAAAATTGATTTGCGTAGTGGTTACCATCAAATTCGCATGAATCTTGGAGATGAATGGAAAATAGCATTTAAAACTAAGTTTGGCTTGTATTAATGGCTGGTCATGCCTTTTGGGCTCACTAATGCACCCAGCACTTTCATGAGACTGATGAATGAAGTTTTGTGCACTTTTATTGGCAGATTTGTGGTAGTATATTTTGATGACATTCTGATCTATAGCAAAACAATAGAAGACCATCTTGATCATTTGCGTGCTATTTTTTATGCTCTACGTGATGCGCGCTTGTTTGGTAACCTTAAGAAGTGCACCTTTTGCACAGATCGAGTCTCTTTTCTTGGCTATGTTGTGACACTGCAGGGAGTTGAAGTTGATCAAGCAAAGGTTGAAGCCATTCACAGCTGGCCGGTTCCAACAACAGTCACCCAAGTGCGAAGCTTCCTAGGACTTGCTGGATTTTATCATCACTTTGTGAAGGACTTCAGCACCATTGCAGCCCCGCTGCATGAACTCACTAAGAAGAGTGCGATATTCACTTGGGCTGCACCACATCAAAGTTCTTTTGACAAGCTGGAAGATAAGTTAACACATGCACCATTACTTCAACTTCCAGATTTTAGCAAAACCTTTGAACTTGAATGTGATGCTAGTGGAATTGGTTTGGGAGGTGTGCTGCTGCAAGAGGGCAAACCTATAGCGTATTTTAGAGAGAAAATGAGTGGGCCTAGTCTGAACTATTCCACCTATGATAAAGAATTACTTGCTCTTGTTAGAACTTTGGAAACATGGCAGCACTACTTATGGCCCAAAGAATTTGTTATCCATTCTGATCATGAGTCTTTGAAACATATTCGAAGCCAAGCGACACTGAACGGTAGACATGCTAAATGGGTTGAATTTATTGAATCTTTCCCTTATGTCATCAAACACAAGAAAGGGAAGGAAAATACCATTGCTGATGCTTTGTCTAGACATTATACCATGCCCTCACAACTTGATTTCAAAATTTTTTGGTTAGAAACAACAAAAGAGCAATATGTACGTGATGCTAATTTTAAAGATGTGTTGCTGAATTGCAAGGAGGGTAAAACATGGAACAAATTCATCCTCGATGATGGGTTTGTTTTTAGTGCTAACAAGCTATGCATTCCAGCTAGCTCTGTGCATTTGTTATTACTTCAGGAAGCACATGGAGTAGGACTGATGGGACACTTTGGAGTGAAGAAGATTGAGGACATCCTTGCTGGTCATTTCTTTTGGCCTATGATGCGGAGAGACGTGGAGAGGTTTGTTGCTCGCTGCACCACATGCCAAAAAGCTAAATCACGCCTTAATCCTCATGGTTTATACATGCCTCTTCATGTTCCAAGTGCACCTTCGAAAGATATTTCTATGGACTTTGTTTTAGGACTGCCTACAACAAAGAAGGGGAGGGATAGTGTGTTTGTCATTGTGGATAGATTTTCTAAAATGGCCCATTTCATACCATGTCATAAGAGTGATGATGCTACACATGTTGCTGATTTGTTCTTTCTTAAGATTTTTCTATTGCATGGTGTGCCAAACACCATAGTTTCTGATCGTGATGCAAACTTTCTTAGTCACTTTTGGAGAACTTTGTGGGCCAAGCTGGGGACTAAGCTTTTATTTTCCACTACTTGTCATCCCCAAACTAATGGACAAACTGAAGTTATGAATAGAACTATATCAACCATGCTTAGGGCTGTTTTGAAAAAGAACATAAAAATGTGGGAAGAATGTTTGCCTCATGTTGAGTTTGCTTATAATCGGTCACAACATTCTACCACTAAGAAATGCCCTTTTGAGATTATTTATGGCCTGTTACCACATGCTCCTATTGATTTACTGCCTTTGCCAACTTCTGAAAAATTGAATTTCGATGCTGCACAACGTGCTGAAATGATGTTAAAACTGCATGAAACAACTAAAGAACACATAGAGCGCACGAATGCTAAGTATAAGTTGGCTGATGATAAAGGTAGGAGACAACTGATTTTTGAACCTGGAGATTTGGATTGGTTGCATTTGAGGAAGGATATGTTTTCTAAATTAAGAAAATCAAAATTGATGCCTAGAGCTAATGGACCATTTAAAGTACTGCAACGAGTTAATGAGAATGCATATAAGCTTGATATACCTGTAGATTTTGGGGTTAGTCCCACTTTTAACGTTGCAGATTTGGCACCATATTTGGTTGAAGAAGATGAGATTGAGTTGAGGACGAATCAAGTGCAAGAAGGGGAGAATGATGAGGACATCAACACCAACGATACATCCACACCAGCACCAACACCGGCAGCTGCGACATCCCCATCACCTGGTCCTATTACTCTCACTCGTGCCCATCAACTCAATCATCAAGTAAGTTCATTCTTAAGCTCTTGTCCACTATATTTCGTCAATGGAAATATGTGCACTCTTGTTTTGCTTAGGAATGATGGAGAGGATAAGAAGGGGAGAGGACTTGCGTGAGCTGGTTTCGGACAGCATGACAGCACCAACTTGTGACAACGGTCAAGACTTCATTTGGACTCCGATTGGAACGTTCAAGTACTTCACAGAAAGCTTATGAAGTCCTCTTTCAAATGGATCTGGCCTCATGATGATACCTGTTCTGAGTTGGGTGCAGTCGTCATTTCCATACAGAAGGGTTTTCAGTCCAAGGTGCTGCGCCACTCTATTTTGGCCCAATGGGCCGTGTATCCAGTTGAGCCCACTTTGGGCACGTCCTAGGGTTGGAGGTCGTCCTCCCAGTACTTACACCCCCAGCAGCCGCCATGGGAGGGTGGGGTCTTGTTTTCATGTAATAGCTGTCGCTACTTCCCTTGGAGCACGCGTGCTGATCCAGCCGCCCGTCTTCTTGTATTCGAAACCCCATATTCGATCAATCCTGACTGAGTTCTTGATTTCCCCCTTGATTTCAGTGCTTGTTTACTTGTTCTTGCGAGTTCTTTGATTTGCTTGCAGGACGGGTGCCCTCGTGGACGGTGTCGTGCATCGCAAGGGCGCAGCGACCAGGGAAGAGGTGTATCGGTTGCTAAGGCGCAGCGTCTCTAGATTGCTGAAGTCGGACCGCCAACGCCTTCTCTCTCCCTCAAATCGAGTTATCCAATTTGTCCTCACCGAAAGATCAGGAAATCCCCCCATGGGTTCTCATTAGAAGGCTTATGTCAGCTTCATCTTGAGGGCGACAAAGCTTCGTAACTAACGAAGATGGAGGAATGTCTGGCTCTTTTGGAGAAGGAGAAGGCAGACCTGCAGATAACCATCATAGCCTCCTACGCCAAAGCTGAGAGAAATGCTTAACAACTAGCTGATGCGTGCCAGCAGGCCCATGCCACCGAGGAAGCCAAAACACACGCCGAGGAGCGTCGGGCCCGTGGAAAGGAGACGCTCTAATGCTACCGCGTGGCCTTCGCTACTGGTGCCGAAGCAATTCAAGCCGATATGCATGCACTGCTGGAGAAGTTTGACCTGACACCCCCCGAACTTTTGCAGGAGGACAACATTGAGTTGGCTGAAGTTTTCCGCTGGCTTCGCGCCTACATGGCCATGGCGGACTCCGGCAGCCTCTTCTTCGGCAACCTGAGCGAGGCCGTTGTTGCTCACACCCTGAGCGCTGCTGTTTGCGGCCTTTTGCCAGCGAAAGCGGGCAGCTTCGGTGCTACAACGGAGATTCAGCTTCGGACTCTTCACGACAATACCTTTCAGTGGCCTTCCCTCGAATCGATGCGGCCTGAAGCTCTGCCTGTACTCTCAAAAAATATCATGAAGAACTTTGTGGAAACCTTCTTCCAAGAGAGGGGTTGCGGCCTGGTTAGCCTGGAAGCGACTCGCCTGAAGGAACATGTTAGTTCGTGCTCTTCGCATGTATTTGAGCCTCTTCGCTTTCGATTCCTTATTGTGTTTTTATTTTAGCTACAAGCCAAAGCTGAGACCTTCGCTCGTGAGGTTCTCGGGAATGCTAAAGTGGGCAACTTGACCGGCGCTAGAGTTGAAAACCGCGGCGGGTCTGGCGGAGGCCATGGTGGAGATGACAGCGATGACCAACGGACAGGAGAGGAGTGAGGAGAGTAGCATTGATACTTGTCCAAGTGATATAAATTATATTTTGGAACTAACACCTTCGGTGTCTGTGCAGGACCCTATGTTGGAACCTGCACGGATCACCTAAGGTATCCTCCCTCTGTGGATGAACCGCGGTGATTTTTTTGTATTGGGGGCTTCATGGGCTAAGTTCCGTGCGCGCCGGCCTTGGGCTTCGTTTGAAGAGTTTTGGTCTGAGTGGGAGTCTATCTGTGATCATCGGAATGTAAATACGATTCATTTTTTTGAGGAGTTCCAACGTGACCCTGAGAGGCATGCCCAGATACTCACGGACCACACCCTTCATTGCAAAACCAAGCGTATTCTCAACACTGATGTTCCCTATAGTTCTGCCGAGGGGCTTCGAGAGCCCAAGACCGAACCTATAGATGAGGGCCCAACCGGCTTTGAATTTATGTATCATCTCGGAGGTCAGACGATGATGAACTAAAGCTGAACTTCGCCCTGCCTTCGTTGCAGGGCTCGAATTTGAAGTTTTTCTTCAGAAGACTGCCGAAGAGATTATAGATCGCGCGGTCCGCGAGCTCGTAAATGAGGTGGACCACATTGTTTTCGAGGAGGAGACTTTAGAAGTACAAGATGGTGCTTAGTAACTATGATTTGAGGCGAAGCCTCCTTGTAATTGTGTAATAATGGACGACAGTGATGTAAATTTATATTTCCTTTTGTTAGCCCCGTGGCTGCGCATAACAGGTTCCAAGTGTGAAGCACCACCCACCCCTTTTGTGGAGGCACAGGGCGGAGATGGTTTGTTTTTTATGCCGGCGACTCGGTCGTGCAATTATTGGTGATGCGAAGCACCCCCCCCTTTTGTACAGGTGAGGAGTCGAAACTTCATTTTTTGTTTTACGGGATTATTGTGTTTAGACTGCAAAGCACCCCCTCCCCTTTATGGGTTCTTGGTTTTCATCTCACGCCCAGGTACACCTATCGTGCAACCTGCTATTTGCGAAGCGCCACCCCCCTTTTCTCGATTAGGGGGGTCGGGGCATCTTGTGTTTAGAACTACCTTCGAAACTTTCGGTTATTTATGCTAGCTCTTCACCCTTAGTGTTGGCCACGTCGTTGGTTTTGTAGGATGCCTTCGGCTCTTTGGCGCAAGAGGGCTAGTCCTAGCCTTTGGCATTGTGCGCGACAGGACTTTCTTTAGGATACTTTCGCTCTTTAGCGTGAGAGATTCCTAGCCTCCAGCTTTCGCGTGATAGGACTTTCCTTAGGATGCCTTCATCTCTTTAGTGCAAGAGGGTTGCTCCTAGCCTTTGGATTTCGTGCAATAGGACTTTCCTTAGGATGCCTTCGGCTCTTTAGCATGAAAGGGTCGCTCCTAGCCTTCATCTTTTGTGCAACAGGACTTTCCTTAGGATGCCTTCGGCTCTTTAGCACGATAGGGTCACTCCTAGCTTTCTTTTTTTGCACGATAGGACTTTCTTGCCCTTCGGCATTTGTGCGAAGGGACTTTGATGTTGTTGGAAGTGAAGCTAAGGGGGGCAGGACCCACTTAGGGCCTGCGCCGCATGCTTACTTTTTTCAAGTGACTTCACTTGCTTCGCACCGATGACTCCCCTCTTCGCTCGACGAAGAGGTATAGACGCTTCAGTGCATTGTGCATTCCTGCATTCTTGCTTCCACGAGATGCTTTTTCTGGGGGCCTTGTTTATATTTCACAAGGGGTTTACATAAGGGTTCCGCCTCGTTAAAAACCTCACACCTTTGATAACCGGCATGATTACGCGAAGGCTTCCCTGTGAGGAAAAGAGTACGGGCCCTGAGTTACAGAGTGAGATCTTGTCGTGGAGAGGAACAAAATTTACAAACAAAAAACAACCAAACTACGAGCCCCTTCGGTTATCCTCCCTCTGGTGGCTCTTACAGAATCCTACACAAAGTACATTGGCAACATATCCTTGTTCCAGGAGTATGGCTCTTCAGTGCCTTCTAACATGTGAAGTCTGCATGTCTCGGGCCTTGCCATGGATGTGACGTGGAATGGACCTTCCCACTTGCTGTGCATTATCCCTTTCAGTTTTCCCTTTGGGACTCACCTCAGCATGAGATCCCCTTCCTTGATCTTCCTAGGCTTTACTTTCTTGTTCTTACATCTTCGTGTTTTGTCTTGGTATTTGCTAAGGTGGATTGCGGCTAACATTTTGACGACTTCGATGGTGTCCACCATAGGTTTCATGTCTTCTTCGGTAATCTCCAAAGACCCTTCGTTTGTCCTCTAGGACCTGAGCTTTATTTCTTCTGGTGTCACGGCCTCTTCGCCGTAGAGTAGTTTGAACGGCGTAAACATGGTGGCTCTAGATTCAGTCATGTTGTGTGACCAGATGACCCTTGGCAATTCATCTGCCCACTTGCCCTTTGGTAGTTTAGTGATGTTTTTCTTGATGCCTGTAAAGATGATGCCATTGGCTCTTTCCACCGCTCCATTAGACTACGGGTGGTACACCGAAGCGAAGCACAAATTTGTTCCTAACTGTGAACAGAACTGCCTGAAAGTTGCAGAATCAAACTGCTTGCCATTATCCATGGTCACCTCTCTGGGGACGCTGAAGCGACATATGATGTTTTGCAAGAAGAACTTTTGCAGGGCTCCGGCTGTGATATCCCGGAGTGCCTTGGCTTCGATCCATTTGGAGAACTATTCCACAGCTACTGCGGCATACTTGTAGTTTCCTAGAGCCGTCGACAGGGGACCCACGATGTCGATGCCCCATTGCACCAGAGGTCAGACCGGAGGTAGTAGTCGCACCTCATCCGGAGGGAACATGCTGTATGGGGCGTGCCGTTGACAGTTTGGGCATGTGCACACCACTTTGTGTGCATCGGCTACGGCCGAAGGCCAGTAGAATCCTTCGCGGAAAGCCTTACCCACCAGAGCTCATGTCCCAATGTGCAAAGAGCACATGCCAGCATGTATCTCCTCGAGGAACCATCTGCCTTTGTCTCGCGAGACACACTTCAGGAGAGGGGCACAGACACCCCCTTGGTATAGGTCTTCGTTTATGATCGAATAGCTTCGGCCGCAGAGCACCATTCTTTTGCCTTCCTTCGCATCCTACGGGACAAAGTGTCCCCGAACGTATGCCATTATAGTTGTGCGCTAATCTTCACTGCTGATTGCATTGACAAATTTTGCCAGCTCTTCAACACAGTTGACTGAGCCTTGTCTTACTGTTTTTAAAAAGACATTTGCCGATAACGGTTCTTGCTGTGCTGCTGCCTCCGCCAGCTTGTCGGCTAATATGTTCTGCGCCATCAGAAAGCTTCGGATGCTGAAGCCTAGGAAATATTTTTCCATCCCCCATACTGCTGCCAAGTACTTCACCAGCTCAGGTTTCAATGCCCTGTTGAATTTGTTGATGTGCCCTGTGATCAACTTAGAATCTGATCTGATGGACAGTCTTTGGGCCCCTAGGACCCTTGCTTTCCGAAGACCTAGCAGTAGGCCATCGTATTCTGTGATGTTGTTCATGCACCCTTCGAAATCGAGCCTGACTGCATATTTCAACTGAGTCCTCGAAGGTACCGTAAGAACTGCCGAAGCCCTTGCCCCATCTCAGCAATACGCTCTATCACACTCAAGTTGTCATACTGCTTCAATCTTCGGCTATTCTTGCAAAGGTATTGTGGGTGTCCAATTTGCGATGAAGTCTGCCAGGACTTGTGACTTGATTGGGGATCTGGGGGTGAAGTCTATTGTGTGCTCTGCTATCTATGCAGCCCACTTGCCTATTCTGCCGGAGGCCTCTCTATTTCCAAACATGGCCCGAAGAGGAAAAGAAGTTGGTACTTTGATTTTGAAGCTCTGGAAGTAATGCCGGAGCTTTCTTGCTGCCATCACGATTGTGTATGCTATTTTCTTCATTTCTGAATATAGGAGCTTTGACCCGTTCAGTGCTTCGGACGCGAAATAAATGGGGACCTGCCTGAGCGACCCTTCGATGTTGCGCTCTTCGACAAGAATGGTGCTTAGCGCTGCTCCCGATGAAGCGATGTACAAGAGGAGTGTTGCCTTTTCTGACAGGCTGGTCATGACAGCCAAATTCTCAATGTATGTTTTGAGGGCTTCAAAGGCTTTCTGCTGCTCTTCGCCCCACTGAAAGTTGCCGGAACCTTTCAATGCTTTGAAGAACGAAAGGCACTTCTCTACTGAACTGGAGATGAATCTGTTCAGCGAGGCCAGTCTGGTGCTAGGTGGCTGCATCCGCCTGATAGCTTCAATTTTTTTGGATTTGCTTTGATACCCCTTTTTGTGATCATGCAACTGAGCAACTTTCCTCTTCGCACACCGAAGACACATTTCTCTGGGTTCGGTTTCAGACCGTGATGCCGAAGGTTTGGGAAGGTTTCGAGATCCTGAATGTGATTTTGTCGCTTCTTGCTTCGGATGACTACGTCGTCGACGTAGGCAGAGACATTCCTGTCTAGCTGGTCCCCCCAACACCACCTTGATTGCTCTGTTGAAAGTGCACCCTGCGTTGCGAAGGCCTTTCAGCATTCTCACATAGAAATATGTGCCGAAGGAGGTAGTGAAATTGGTCTTCTCTTTGTCAGATTTTTTCATGAAGATCTGATGGTAGCCGGAGAAACAGTCGAGCCTACTGAGCATTTCGGAGCCTGCTGTCGCGTCGACGAGCGCGTCGATGCGTGGCAAGGGCTACTCGTCCTTCAAATAATCTTTGTTAAGGATGGTGAAGTCGATGCACATTCTCCACTTGCCATTCTTCTTCGGTGCCATGACGACATTAGCTAGCCATTCTGGGAACTGAACCTTGCCGATGACCCCTATGTTAAGCAATTTCTGTACTTGGCCTGTGTTGCCTTCTTCCTTTCGTCGGACAATGGTCGGAGGTACTGCTTTCTTGGTCATGCCTTTGGGTCAACCCTGAGCGACTACTCCATGACCTCTTTGGACCCTCCGAAGATGGTGTTGATGACATTTACCATTTCTCTAGGCTGCCTATCACTGGGTGAGTCACTGATGCACTCCTGTATCTGACCAGGTTCTAGCTTTGGCGTTGGGGGTAGATAACTCTGCAAGGTGGAGCTCCGAGACCATGTGTGATGTTGTGCCAAAGGGGCGGCAGATGGAGCTTGTGACGTCAATGGGGCCGGCAATGCTGGATATGGGGGGCTGTATGGAAGTGGGTTATAGTTGAATGTGGAGTATGTCGAAGGCTAGTGGGGGGCTGTTGCCAAGGGCCACTGGTGGGTCGAAGCTGTCGGTCTTGGCTGGCTGTCTTGCGAAGTGTAATTGATGGGCTTCGCCGGTTGTGGGTCCCGGCGATCAAGCTCTTCCTTCTTCTCGACGGCGGCGGGGCATTCGTTCGTCCAATGGCCTTTGTATTTGCCATGGAAAAAATAGAAAGGGATTTTCTCCCTTCGGCCTCCATTGTCCTGCCGTCTTTGGTTGTTTGTTTTGCTCCTCCCTCCTCTGTTGCTTTGAGGCTAGGAGTCGCGAGGTTCATCTCTTGAGACTGTGTTGGTTGCCTCCTAGCTCTTCGGCTGATCTGCGTGCCATGGCTTCGATTGCGACTATTCACTATTTCTTGTTTTCTTATGCTCATTCATTTCCTCGATCCTCTGCCTTTTAGCACGACCTTACTTGCATGATCTCGAAGAGGTTATTGGCGGTCTTGGGTTTGCGCTGCTCGAGATACTCCCTGCACGGGCCCAGGTTCATTCCGTGGACAGCAGCGTTGATGATACTCTGCTCGACAACTTTCGGAGGCCTTGCGCAAAGCATAATGAGGCGCTCTAGGTACTCTTATAGGGTCGAACTCCCCTACTTTAGGTTGTGGAAATCGTATGATGTGACCTCGTCTGGCCTGACGGCTCGGAAAATTGCGGTTAACTCTGTCCGATGCTAGCTCCAAGACTAGATGTGTCCGAAGGGTAGGTTGGTGTACTTGTGCTGGGCTAGGCCTCGTAAAGCGAGAACAAGTGCCTTCGCCTTGCATGCAGACTACGGCAAGACTGCAGGGTTGAAGCATCGAGGCCACTGCACCTCTTCAAGCTCTTCGAATAGTGGAGACTTCAGGCCGTAGTTGTGATGGCCCAGGAGGTGGCGTCGCTGGCGGTACTCCCCTTCCTCTTCAGCATCTGACTCCAAATGTTCCGAGTCCTCTTCGATAGGAATGACCCGTGGATGGGCCCTCGGTGGCTCATGTCTTCGCTGGTTGGCTTCTTCGGATGCCATGTTCGGAGCTTGCATTCGGTCCAGCATTTGCCTCTGCTCCTGGAGCTTCTGCTGCATTAGTTGACATCGGGGCTCCTCCTCCTTGAGCTTCTTGTACTGTTCCTATCTTTCGGCTTCAATGAGAGTAGTCTCATTGCCCTTCACCCTTATAGTCATCTGTGGGGCCAAAGGGCCTACTGCTAGAGCCGCCTGCCGTGACTTTTGAACTTCCGCGAGGCGTGCCAAAATTCTTCGCATGGCCTCTATGTCTTCGGGTGGAATTCCGAAGTCGTGTAGGTTGACTTCGTGCTCCCCCTCCGTGACGTTGTTGACGGAAACATTGTCGTTGTTGTTCCCATTGCCTTGCAGCACGATGGCGTCCTCCGGAGGCGTCATAGCGTCCGTCAAAGCGCTGCTAGCTCCCTTCTTCGTCGCGGCCATGAGGTGTGGTGGAACGAATCGATGGGTGGGTGCCAAACTGTTGGTGCAGAGTGTCTCCGGATCGGACGAATACTACAACAATCTATGTGTGCGCACGGAACGAGATGCTCATACGCTACGAAGGAAACAATGTCTTCAGACAAGTGTCCGGTTTCTCTCTCTCTGTGTATTCAATGTCCCATCAATGACCGTTACACGGGTATTTATAGGCGGCGGGTCACTTACCCACCGGGCCAATTACATCGACACACCCCTCAACTGCCAGATTTCCGAAATATTCTGTGGGTAGACAGGTAATATTACATCTCTGCAGTGGGTTACAGCTTGACAACTGACCCTGGTCCAATGCGGGCCCATCACCTGGCTTCGTCCGTCGGTTGTGTGGGTCTTCGATTGCTCGCCGAAGCCTCGGGCCTTCGGCCCATGCTCGCAACTTCTCCAAGTCGTTAGCATCCATCTCTTCGC
Source organism: Panicum virgatum (assembly GCF_016808335.1). Classification (NCBI taxonomy): domain Eukaryota; kingdom Viridiplantae; phylum Streptophyta; class Magnoliopsida; order Poales; family Poaceae; genus Panicum; species Panicum virgatum. Next base: position 23,258,202 of record NC_053143.1, on the reverse strand, counting down.
GTCCTGCCAGTGGCCTCCTTCTTCGAGGTCTTCGCTGAGCTGACGAAGCGTTCCGGGCCTCATCGTTGTTGACCATCACGGGCCCCGCCTTTGGCGGTGAGCCTTCGGCGCAGGGACCAAAGGTGGCATCCCCGACATGACGCGATGCAATAAAAAATGCTTGAGACCGAAGTGATGGAATGAAGGAAGAAGGGAGAACTATCTAGCAAAGCCAACGCCAATTTGGAAACCATGAAGAAATAATGACATATGCATATTTTAGACTTTCTTTTTCTTAGACACTGTACTTTCTTTGTAAAGAACTAATGCATTCCATACTTGCAATGAAGAGATCTTACATGTTAGGATCCAATGATTATATTTCATAGGCATAAAGCATTATCCGACCCTCACTGTTGACTTAATCTTAGAAATTGGCCAATTGTTTTGTTGTATAGTGGAGATATTTAATTTTTCTTCCATCAAGCAGCAATATCATTAATTTTCCTTCCAAAAATAATACACGTCTTTCTTTTTCTTCTATTAAATAACAATGTCAATTATCATCCTTCCAAAACTAATAATAACGCGAATTATGGGTGCGTGCATGTGCAAAGGAAAGTAAAGTATGTGCCAAAAGAAAGTAATATGTGGGTACAAGAGGCCCGATGCTGTTTTTCAGGTTGACCGTAACTTTTCTTTCTCCCGGTCAATTTTTTTCCACCAAAACACATGGTGAACCCCACTGTGCTAACATATCTCCTCTCCCCACCGCATCCCCCACTCCCGTGATTCCCCCTCCTCCTCCTCCTCACCCTCTCTTTTCCTCCCTCTATCTCCTCACCCATCCAATCCGCCCGTGACCCCTGCTCTGTCCACACTCGCTCACAGCAATCTAGTCATCCACCACTCGCTCGCTCGCTCGTCGCGGCGCGGCGGCGGCGGCAAGGCAATGGAGCTGGCCTCCACCTACGCGCCGGGCGGCGGTGCGGGCGTGCTCGCTCCGGGAAAGGCCAGGGTCCGCGCGCCCACCGGGGGGCCGTCCTCGGCCCCTCCAGGGCCGGCGGCCTCCCCCGCCCCCTCGCCCTCGCCAGTCGGAGCCCGCTCGCGGCACGTGCCGGCGGTTGGGACTCTGACTCTCCCTCGCTGCTGGCTGTCTCGGAAGTACGTCGTATTTATAATCAAATCAGGAGGTTGCTTAGATGAAGTAATAATTAATCTCTCTTATGTTCGTTTCTCTGAAGTCGTTCGTTACAGTAGTTATTGAAGATATACTCTGTTACATGCTAGTCGTCATGCCATGCCTGATGGTTGTAGATATGGCGGCAAATCTCACGAATGTGCTCTTTAGATAGTACATCATCGATTGATCCTGTGATGTGCAGCGCGAAAATCTGAAAAGCAGAACCTACACTACCATACTAATAAGAGCTGGCGGACGGCGACGAGGTAACGGAAGAAATTCTGCTGGAGTCGCTGAGACGGGCGCTCGGTTGGATGTCAGATCTCCAAACTGAAGATGGCCACTGGCCAGGTGATTTCAGTGGGATCATGTACTTGCTGCCTTTCTGGGTCAGTGATTCACACGCACTTTGCTAAATTTTTGGGCTCTCTACATGCCACCTAATAAGAGTAATTTTCTTCTCGTTCTGCTTTTCAGATTTTCGCGCTGCACATCACAGGATCAATCGATGATGTACTATCTAAAGAGCACATTCGTGAGATTTGCCGCCATATCTACAACCATCAGGCATGGCATGACGACTAGCATATAACAGAGTATATCTTCAATAACTATTGTAACGAACGACTTCAGAGAAAGGAACATAAGAGAGATTAATTATTACTTCATCTAAGCAACCTCCTGATTTGATTATAAATACGACGTACTTACTCTATACATTAACCACACAATTCTTTGGCCTCCTCCCTCTGAGATCTTTAGCCTCCACATGGTCGGCCAGTTCAATATTTGGCTTAATGTATATAGATTGCTTCTGAAGCAACTTCAAATTGGAGGCACACTACCATACTACCGTGTATATATATATATATATAGCAATAAAGAAAGACCTACACTAGCTAGTTGAAAACGATTGATGTAGAAATATGCTGCATGATACGTACGTACAACCAAACGTGGTTGACTGCTTTTATTTTTGTTTAATAACTGTGTTGCTTTGTTCCTGTCCCATTATTGGAATTGGATGAAATGATACATAAGTTGCAACGAACTAGGTTGACTACTTTTATTTTGTTTTAATTTTTGTATATGTCTTTATCTCCATTATGTTGTGTGATCTTATCATACTAACCAGAACATCACCCTTTTTGGGAAGTTAAACGGAGACTATCTTTAATTTTAATATGTAATTCCATGTTCAGCTTTTGAAACTGAACTTCTGTTGGTTTCTAGATCACAAAAACTGTTTTTTTTTCAGAAATCTATTCTCGTTATTGATGGTAAGGAGAGAAGGAATTATAATCAAGTGGCAAGAAAAATATAGTCATCAAAATCCGCGGTCCCATGCTACCGGGCTTCCCTATCTATACAGTTGAAGACATAGTCACGCCTACTATTAATGCTCCCAAAATATGGAGAAGAGGACGCGAGGTGGAGTGGATGCCCGCACACCATGATTATGCCCAAAGGTTATCGAGGCATGGCTTTCCAGACAATTTTTTCTTTGCGCGTGCCATAAAAGCAAATATTCAAAAAATACTCACTACCACAAAACATAAATGCCGAACATGGGAGCCATCTAGTCTACCTTGCCGTATCCATAGGATCCATCTTAGCTGTCTATATCCCCCATTTCAAGTCCCAATAAATAAAAAACAGTGCAAAATTTAAGAGCAGTAATGGTCAAATGGATTGCCAGCTCATCCAGCACACTGCCGTGGAGGAGAGAGGAAACGAAAAGGAGCTTAGCTTGGCGCTAGACGTGGCTACCAGCTGAACACAGGAGCTAAGAACAACAGCATCTAGGCTAGTTATAGTGGGAATGTCATCGACACAGTTATCAAGACTGTAAATTAGGTAACCGAGTCGGAGGAGTGTAATGGTGATGGTGATAACACTCCTCTCACTGACACTTACTCTCCTCTCTCTTCATAACGAAGCTGCCATGTCAGCAAATTTAATATCCATGAAACTTTTATAACACTCTCATTGGGACTGGCCTTAACAGCATGCGGAGGTAGAGTTTACGTAGCACTGATAGGTGAGTCCAAGTTAATAAAATATATTGATGAAAATTTTAAGTAGATAAGGTAAAAGACTACTTATTGTATGGCTTATCTATACAGTACGTAATATCACTTGTTGTTGAGATGTCTTATCTCATAGACAAGAGCTTGGCTCTATTATTAACCTTGCTCTAAGTACACAGTAGCTTGGCACTGCTCAATGAATAAAGATCTAGCTAGTATTGAAACAAACGTCTTTTTTTCGCGGGTATCGAAACAAACATCTAACCTCACTTCAAACATACAAGTAGTGTATTAATAATGGAACATCCTTCAGTGGACAGCAAAAGTTCCACTAGGTACAGAAATTTTTATTAGAAAAAATTATGATGCTCCCATACATCTCAATTGATGCCTAAAGAAGTTTTTTTTTTTTTTGCGAGGGGAAGAGAAAAATTTTATTACTAAGAAAGTTCGCTCCATTCGTGAGCAATAATTTGCTTGTGGACAGTGGCTCTCTTCCCTTGTGGACGACCTTCCACTCAGGTAACAACATTCCAGATTCACGGGCTTCCTTCAGAGGAGGCTAAAGGTCGATTTTAATCCCCCCTGGGTGGCCAACATTTTTGCTATGGTGCTGCAATCATATTTTCCAAAACCGCCTCCTGTCTGTACCGTTCTGCGGCCAGTGCCGGCCCATCCCTGCACGCGCAATTATATTGCCTCCACTTCCTCAGCGTCCTTCCTGTGTCTGATATATTTCCACGCCACGAGCTGGATCGTCCCTATACATGTCCACCACGGGCCGGCCCATGGTGCTGCCCGTGGCCCGGCACGGCAAAGCCCAGCTCAAGCCTGGCACGGCACGCAGGCCGCCGTGCCCGTGCCGGCCCGGCACGAGGCCCGTGCCGTGCTTGGGCGCTGATGCCGGCCCACGGTGCAGGCACGGGCACAGCCCGGGAAATGGCCTCGGCCCGGCAAAGGCCCGGCAACGAGGAGGGGGAATACCCCGCACCCCCGGTCGCCCGTCGCCCCCAACCCTATCCATTTCTCCTCCCCCGCCAAGCCGGCCGCCATCCCGTCATCGCCTTCGCCTCGCCTCGCGTACCCCGGCTGGAGACGGACGCCAGCGAGCTGCCATCGACGCTGTCGCTCTTCCCTCTCTCCATCTCTCGCTTTCTCTCCATAACCCTAAGTCCCTAACCATCGATCTTCTTAGGTTTTGTGCCAAGCTCCGCTCCGGTGTGCCCCTCATCGGTGGATCTGGTGCTCCGGCTGCGCAGGTGAGCCGTCCGCCCGTCCCTGCGCCTGCCTCTCTAACCCTAACCCTAATTTCCTAACCCTAACCTCTCTAATCTTCTTCTTGTGTTGCAGGTCGCTGGCTATGGTCTTTCTTCCATAGATCCGGTGCCTTGTGGCCGTGAGGGAGCCGGATACGCCGGCTGAGGAGGCGGCAATGTCCTCGGACGTGGAACATGATTCCGCGGACGAAGGATACTATGAAGCCGCCGAGGCCGAGAAGCGGGAGTTTGAAGAGCAGAACGAGGCAGCTGATGCCCGGTGCTTCGTCCTCAGTGGCAACGCAGCTGCTACCATCGACGTGGATGGCGCCGGTGCTGGGACGGGCACCGGCAATGGAACTCGCACGGGTTCCACGAGCCCGATGGCCGGCGCAAGCACATCCGTTAAGCGCACAAGGAGGAGAGGGCCGACCTCCAAAGTCTGGCTAGACTTTGAGGAGGTGACGGCGATACAGGGGGGTAAAGAGGTACGAGTATCTGCTATCTGCCTTCACTGCAAGGGTCTCTTGTCTGTTAAATCTTCTTCTGGAACTGGGCACTTGCTCCGTCACCTAGATCTGTGCCCTGCTAAGAAAGAGAAGGAGCAACATGGTAGAACTCAGTCTCTGCTTAAGTTTGATGCTGATGGTAAAGTTATTAGCTGGGAGTACTCTCCTAGGAAGGTGTGAGTTTTTACCTAGGAAGGTTTTTAATGAGGCAGCATTGCACTAAGGCTCCATTTATATTTTGAGATACATACGTAACACATTGCAATCATTAGTAGGATGTGAAAAAGTATTATGAAATTTGCAATTTGCTCGCTGCTTCAACTCTTCAAGCGGCGGTAGAGTATGTGACATCTTGACATATCCAATCCTATATCACTCATCAAATATTCTCTCGCACTTGGATACATCAAAAGTAAATCATTCATCTTGCCGATTTTTCTGAATCGGCTTAAGAGCAGAACAAGTAAATGGTTTAGCTTGAGATGGCCAAGCAAACTCAGCGGCATACACATCATTAGACTCATCTTCCGAACAATTTGAAATGCATTCTAAAGCATGCACACTAGAACGATGATGCTTATGAGATTCTTGAGACTCTTTGCTTCGGCTTTCTACAGCCAAAGCTCTTTGATGCACCTGAGTAACAGTAAAGAAATCATAACCCTCTAATCTTTCTTTAATATGAGAGCGCAAGCCATTAAAAGCCAAATCAGTTAGATCCTTTTCTGCAATATTCACACTAAAGCATCAGTTTTTTGTATCGCGGAATCGTCTTATATAATCATTGACAGATTCATCACGCGATTGTCTAACTGATGTCAAGTGAGACAATTTAAGCTCATCATGCCCACAGAAAAAGTGCTTATGGAACTTCTGCTCTAATTGTTCCCATGAGCCAATAGAATTAGGTGCCAAAGATGAATTTAAGCTCATCATGCCCACAGAAAAAGTGCTCATTCTTATAATCAGTAAGCATTTTATCAAAATTACTCGAAGAATTTGGCTGTGTGGATGTAGATACCTCACGCTGGTTTGGAACAAACTAACTGGATGGACCGGTCGGACCGGTTGGTACGACCAGTCGAACCGGTTGGGGGGAACCAGTCTGACCGGACTGATATACCGGTCTGACCGGTCTATGCCGGTTTTGCTAACGCTGCACATATTGGTCGAACATCTCGTCGGAGATAAGACCGATGTGTGGCACTAAGTAACTGGAGATTTCTGGTGGTGTGTACTGAACAATCTCGTTTGTTCGTCTAATGTTGGCCGAACCAGGAATAATCATAATAGGATCAGTGTACGTGGGTGTAACAGTTTGACCACTAAAATAATTCATCGGCATCCCATATTGAGGTTGACTCGTATGAGATGCTGCCGATGGTTGAGGAACATAAAATTCAGAAGTAGAAACAGATGGAGGTTCATCAGCTGATTCAGGTTTCTTACCAGCCGATTCCCTTTTCTTAGAGCTAAGCCAATTGACCCAATAAACATCACACTCAGCTAGCAATTTCTGAATGTGTTCCATAGTAACACCAGAAGGTGGAGCAGTTACAGCAGGTATTACCTCAGTAGATGCATCCGAGGAGGTAGAAGCGAAGTCGATCTCTTTGATCTTGGTGACCTTGCCACATCGACCGACCTTGATGCTCGCAAGCGCCGCTTGTAGATCTTCTTCATCGCTCTTCTTCTTGCGCTCCTCCAGTAGCAGACGAACGTCCTCTGGAAGATGCTCATATGTCGAAGGGATGATGTTCTCCTTGTCGATTTCTGTGTTGGAGCCCATCTTCTTTGGAGTAGATTAAATCGGTTTTATTAACCAAGATCTTTCTTCCCCAGCGGAGTCGCCAAAAAATATGTTGACGCAAATCTCGGTCAACACACGAACGCACTAGATCGTGTGCGTGCGAGAAAGAGCTCGATGCAGCTCTCCCTACATGGAGCGGTCAAACTGGTCTCAGGAACCGGTCAGACCGGTCGCCGGTGAGAATCGGCGACGGTCGACGAACGCGAACCCGGGAGGGACCCTGTTAGGGTAGGCGCACGTAGGGTTGTTCTATGATCGGCAGGCCACCTAGAACGCCTTCAAATGTCGCGGAGACGAAGGAAGAATAGCAGATGGGGTTGGAAAAGCTAGAGTTTGGAGAAGAGGATAAAAAGTAGAGTTTGTATTTATTTTGTTCGATTGGATTCCCTAATCGGCCGTGACCCTTTATATTTATAGGGTGGGGTGGACTTATCCCGCAAGAAATCCTGTTTACAGATCTAAATCTATGAAAAACCCTAGTTGTACTCGGACTCTACTTGGACCGGTCAGACCAGTCGGACCTACCGGTCAGACTGGTCGGTCCCTGCCGGACAGGCCACAGTGCCTCGACCGGTCAGACAGCTCGGTCAGACCGGTCAGACCGGTTGGTGCCAATTTTGGCTGTCAACAGCATCCATGCATCTTTCATTACGTAAAAAATGCACATAGGAGACACCGAAAATTAGTGATGTGAAAAACATCTCTCTAATGTGAGATTAGAGATGGACAAAATTTCAACGCATCACCTATGTCTCTACCTCCAACAAAATATACCAATTGGTGGAAATACTAATGACGCGCCTCAACAAAAATATATCACCGATGAGAATATTAACAAAAATATATCACCGATGAGAATATTTTCTTACTGCAAAAGGAGTGTAGTGGTTAAAGCACCTAAATAGCATTCAGTTGGCCTAGGTTCGACTCCTCATCAAAGTGAAATAAAAATAGATCTGGATTAAATAAAAAACTTCTATAAAAAATAGGTGGGGTGACTTGGGTCAAAAAGAATATTCTATCACTAGAGCCGTGCGATCCCGGTCCACCCTGGCCGGCTTTCACATGGTTTACGGTACAGATTACGGCACCCCTATGTAAAGGTGAGGCAGAAGTTTGGAGGTTGGCTTGTCCCTCGCAGGTCGAGTCTCCTGACATGACAAATTTCAGTAAGTTAGTTTCTTTTCATTGTGCCCTTCTTCTATAACATTGATTCTAAAAACTGTTGGATTGGAGCTAATAATCATTTATACATCACATTATATCAAACGGTGCTAGCAAGTTTCTCTACATTGGGATATCTACTATTTGGTCAGAATTTATATTTTTTTTCTGTTCTTAACCTGTTGATCCAATTTCGACTATAACTTCTACCCTGCCATCGAACATTAATCCACTATTGTTTTTGTATTTTTGTTCTGATCTGAGTGCTCAAAATGTTTACACATTGTTTGACAAATGGTACTATGCATATATACCAAAAAAAGGTTTTGTATCTAATGTATATATTACATAGATGTTAAATGGAGTGGCAAGAATGTTCCTGAAAATAGGAAGGATAGTGACAAACCTTGGCACAAGAATTACGAGCCTTATTCCAATCAATCTCACCATAAGGGGAACTGTAGAGTTCATTCCTCAATGCTAAGATGATTGGTGTAACTGGACTTACAACTCTCTTACCATATAGGAAAGCTATTGACATGTAAGTAATCCTTGTGAAGCACCAGAATCGTCCTGTGCAAAGGAAAGCTCAGTTTCACATCTCAGGCACTATACGAATTGAAATACTTGGAAGTTCCTCACAACTAATTTAACATACAATGTTTGCTAAACCATCTAACTCATTGTACATTACAGAGCCATGCATGCTTCTTAAAGTATTGACCTTTAATTTCTTTTTGAGCAAACAACAAAAGGTCATGACCCTTGAATAATACTCTCTCTATCCAAAAATATAGCTATGGCCCACGGTTCCTCGATAACTAACTCATCCACTACCACTAACTCTTGTTCTTCCTTCCCCATCGCTATTCAAGCACTATCCCAAGTAGTGTTTTAAATATCCAGCTAAAAGTTTTAGCGGCAAGGCTCTAAAACAGCTAATAGCTGAGCTAAAATGGGGCAATAGCAGGCTATAGTGGCTAAATTGTATATAGACCCAAATAGGTGTTCTCTATCTCAAAAGGCTATAGAGGCAGCTAGAGCCCAATATTTAAAACTTTGATTACAAGAAGCCCTAGATGAGAACAAGGTCCCTCATAACCTTCTTCCTTCCATCCCCTATCTGTCTCCCTCAAATCCATATTAACGTTTGAATTTTATCGCGTACTATAACTATTTCTGAGTTCTAAGATGGATTGCAACCAGAGTTCTGCTTAAAATAACCATGATAATTATAACTTCATTTTGATTTTAAATTTGCGTGCATGCAAGCAAACATGGCAGGCAATCGAAGTTCCCTGTCTTCTGTAGCAGGACATGTTAATCAAGGTAAAATTTTTCTTTTACTTTGTTCCCTTAGTATGTATGAAAAAGTTAAAAGCTAGCTATATTGTTCTGGGATGGATAGAGTAACATTAACCTCATATATGGTCCTATTTTGATCCAACTAGCTAATCCATTAGTTGGGTTGTACCATCCAATTAGATAGTTAATATCCAACTAGCTAGTTAAGGATTTTAGCTGCGCATTTGCTGGCCCTGCTTGGACTAACTAGCTACCTAGCTGGTGGATCAAAATATAGGCCCGATATCATCTATTTTGTGTAGATGTTGTATAATGACCGTAAATAAGATACATATGGTCATTCTTGAACAAAGAGATGAAACCTCCCGCAGGGACAAGGGTAATGGGCGTGTGTGCAGTATCATTCCTCTTGCCAAGAGGAGAAGCCAAAGAGGTGCAATATGGTTGGTAGTTTGACGTGTTGATGGGGAGTCTCTCTGGATCGAACAACACTACAACAGTCTACGAGTGCACACGGAACGAAGATGCTCATACGCTAAGAAGGAAACGATGTCTTCGGACAAGTGTCCAGTTTCTCTCTCTGTATTCAATGTCCCATCAATGACTGTTACACGGGTATTAATAGGCAGCGGGTCACTTACCCGCTGGCCCAATTACATCGACACACCTCTCAAGTGCAAGATCTCCATAATATTCCGTGGGTAGACAGGTAATATTACATCTCTGCAGTGAGTTACAGCTTGACAACCAACCCTAGTCCACCGCGGGCCCATCACCTGGCTTCGTCCGCCGGTTGTGTGGGTCTTTGAATGCTCGCTAAAGCCTCGGGGCTTCGGCCCCGTGTCGCGACTTCTCCAAGTTGCCAGCATCCATATCTTTGCATCCTGCCGAAGGCCTCCTTCTTCGAGGTCTTCGCCGGGCTAATGAAGCGTTCCAGGCCTCATCGTTGTTGACCATCACAGGCCCCACCTTCGGCGGTGACCCTTCGGCGCAGGGACCGAAGGTGGCGTCCACAACAGTAGCCCCTTGAGGCTATGGTCCTTCCTTGGAAGACCTCAGCCTCGACTCCAGCTAGCGTGTCAATGCCGGAAGCACCACCCTTCAGTCCTCGGTCACCGTCTTCAGGTGAGGATCGTGCCTTCCTATATCATCACGCTTCCGCTGGGGGTTAGTTGGAGTATTTGTTTTGGTTATTCGTGAGGACTTTTTGGCCAATGAAACTAAAAGGCAAAAAAGTGTAGAGGAATTCAAACGAGGGATGTGAAGCGTCGCCGTTGGAGGCGGATCCTGAGAAATGACCGCCTTGCCCTTGCGTGCGCCCCCTTGCGCTATAGCTTCACGGAGGGTAGAAATGTCCCTCCCCCTTACATAAGCAGGGGTGCGCATCACTGTCGCCCCATGCGCTTTGCCATTCCCGACCTAGTCCTCTGCTCTCTAGCGTGCCTCGCTTCACTTGCTGCTAAGGGCCAACTTGCCTTCGCTCACCCGTTTCGCACATTTGCTTTGTTAGTCTTTTGCCTCAAGCATGGATACATTTGTGATGGCACTGAAGAGGGATCGAGCGAAGGCTCCTCCTTCTACATTCTTGGGGCCTTCATCTATGACTGAGGGCATGGTGAAGGATTTGGAGATGCGCGGAGTGATCAGCCCCGGCGCTGCGCGCGTTCCCCCTTCCCAAAGATGACGAGGTTGTCGTCTTCAATGATTTCTTCACCACCGGTCTTTGCTTTCCCTTGGATCCCGCTGTGGTGGATATATTCCAATGGTATGGAGTCTTCTTCCACTAGATGACCCCGAACTCCTTCGTCAGGCTTAATCTCTTCATGTGGCTGGCGAAGACATGCCGCGTGGCTCCAACCATTGAGAACTTCGCCCGCGTGAGTCACGCCCATTTTCAGCCAAAGAGAATCATGTGGATGGCCAGTTGACAGAGGTGGAGCCCAAGTATGGGTGTTATACCTTCACCTTCTAGCAGACTGCTCCAAGCCCTATCTCTGCCATGAAGAACAATTGGATAGGAGATTGGGCTTGTTTCTGGTTTTATCACAAGGTCCCTCTCGATCCCATGACAAAGAGCCATTCGCTGGTGGTGAAGAGCATTGGGAACATGGGGGACATGCCTTCTGTCGAAGTGGAGCGCGTGTCCGAGCACGAGGCATACCTCTCAATTCTTTAGGAGGTGTCGAAGGTGTTTAGGGCACGCGACATCACCGAGGAATACGTGGCGTGAGAGTGTTTCCCCGTAAGGGCTGGGTGGTCGATTTCTTCATGGCTGCTAGAGGAAAGATGGGTCGACGTCATTCTCATACCCGATTTCGCCGAAGCATTCCAGCTTCGTAAAGAACATAAGTGCCACTATAATGCTTGATTGTATTTTGTTGGCTTTGGTAACTCACTCTTCCTCTTCTTTCCTAACAGTTATTGGTGCGAGGGAGGTGGAGAGCCAAGTCGATGGGATCCTCAGCCCTATTTTGAGGAAAGAGTACAACCTCTTGTTGGCGAGATTGAAGCCCCTCAGCATGTGGCCGAGGCAAGGCTCGCCCTGCAGAAGATAAGCAAGGACGCTGGGGGTGCTCCTCGAGGTGGCCGCAGCTCCACCGCGGCCACCGCCTTGGAGAAGCAGAAGAAGAGGAAGGGGGGCTCCGGCTCTAGGGCGTCGAAGTGCCCCAAGCTACTGGAGCAGATCCTGAGCGAGTTGCCTCTTAAGGGAAAGGTTTACTCTGAAGACGAGGGCAGCGCAAGCAGCACCCCCACCGACCGGAAGCCAATCTCTGCGGCTGCTCTGGCTGTTGAGTACAGCGAGATGGAATCCGAGAGCGATGATGACACTGCTCCTGAGGTTACCTCTGCCGCCGCCATGCCATGGACTGTTACAGTCCCCGCCATGGAGCCTTCGACGTTGTAACACCTGGTCCCACAAAACATGGACCGAGCAAAATATATATGCGCCAGGATCAAGTCATGCATATATACATCAGAATCATCAAGATATCACAACACATGTCACGTAAAAAGACATAATAAAACGAGTACGAATGTATTTATTACATTAATGACAAAATGTCTGATACATAAATGCAGAAGCGATAAACAAAGATACGGAACTCTCCAAAGGGCGCCACATGGACGTCGACTGGGAGATGACCGTCTAGAAGTCCTCGAAGTCCTTGAAGCTCTGAGTGTACTCCTCCATGTCACCGGGAACTGAGCAGCGATTGGATATCCCCATAAGAGAATGAGAGAAAAAGAATAGAGGAGGCAAGCGTGAGTACAACTTGTACTCAACAAGTATAACACAAACAATGAGGCTCTAAGGTTGGCTGACTCAACTGCATTAGCTTTTAAGTCTTGGCAAAGTTTTAGTAAATCTAATTACTACAAGTTGATGAATTACAACAAACCCCAGTTACATAGTAATTAATCAAATTTAATTATGATACTACTGAGAACCAAACCAGAACCACCAAGGTAACCCCACTAATCAAAAGGAGGATCTGGGCTGCTCATGACCATGAGCACGGCTAGTATACCAGTTTTACACTCTGCAAATGTTGCACATCTTTACGCACAAGTCGTGAGCTACACTAGTTGTTCATCACACTTCCATAGGTGAGATGACTAGCAAACGCACTATGAGGCTGTTACAAAGAATCCCGTTGGTAAGGTGTAACCGCTGAGGTTTCCGGATTACTACTACGGAGCAGGTCCAGCTGGGGAACAAGCACACAGCACAGTCAACCCACATGGTACGAGGGCCGTAGTAGCTCTCCGCCCCCATTGCCCGCGCAGGTAAGTTACTCCTGAACTAAAATGACCTAATTAGTAAGCCAAGACCGTCCCATACCAGTCTTGTGGTTGCGTGGTTGTCCCATGTTGTCTCTCTACGAACTGGTCCTTATGGAGAGTGGCCAACCAAGCACTAGGCACCGTGCTGGCCCCCTAAACCATGTTTCTAGAAAACAAATTTTAAGGTGACATGCTCAGAAATTAAGTTGCATAAGATCATTAGCAGAATTAATTAAAAAGGACCATTATATATGAGAGCGCAGCACCAAGCATAACTAACCAAAATGCAACCCAAGGTATATATATAAAGATAAAATGGGTAGGAAAAATCCTTATAGGCATACAGTAGTAAAATGCAGTATGAAATTGTAATTAAAAGTGATGGGAGGTGTTCATGTTATACTTGCATTCCTCAAAGTTCTCCTGCTGCTCAAACTGTCCCATGGAAGGTGGCTCCTCGTACTCCTCCAATGGCTCAACATCTACTCATGATCGCAACGTCAAAACAAGTCCACCACATACACATACATGCAAACAAAAGCAAATGCTAAGAAACAGTACATCATTACATAGAAACATCGCTTAAAACTGAGCTAGAACTATTCTACGCATTACAACGATCGTGTGAGCGTAAAAACCACCTAAAACGGAGCTAGAACGTGGAAACTAGAGCTAAAACTAGGTCCAGGGACTAAACTGCGAGAAAACTAAGGTTCCAGGGGTTTCCGCGCAAAAACTAGGGACTTAAATGTAATTAACGGGTATTTTCAGGGGCTAACGTGTGAAAACAAGCGGGCTGGACTGTGGGTTCTATTTCTTGAAAGCTTAGGGGCCTAAATGTTAAAAACAAGGCTTAACTGCAATTACTTTTGAACTGCAGTGGACTGCAGGTTAATTTCATCAAAACCCAGGGGCTCTTTAACAAAATTACCAAGCGAACCGGTATCTTCGGGTCCAGGACGTCGGATCTAGATCTAATCTCACGCATCGATTTCGGATCGGACGGTTCAGATCGGGTCTGCGCGCGGGGACAGCGGCGTTCGAGGCCGGCGACCATTTTCCGCGGCGGCGCTTGTCGGGGCTCAAATCGACCCAGGTTTGGGTCTGGGATGATCTACACATCATGCGTGATCCACCTGAGGCATTTGTGAGGCTCGGCGAGGCTCTGCACGCCGGGTGTGACTGCCGCGGCGGCTCTGCGCGGCGGAGCTTGCAGGCGCAGCATGCTCGGGCGGGTCCAGGGTCAGTTCAGGGGTGCAAAACGTGTGCAAGGCCTCTGTGCGGCACGGGAGAGCCAGTGCGAGGCTCGTGCAGGGCTGTGCTGGGCTGCAGGGCATCCGCCATGGCAGAGCAGTGGAGCGGGCGGCAGTGGAGCTTCAGTGGCCGGTGTTCCGGCACCTGGAGTGGTCTACAGGCATCGATTCCTAGCGCAAAAGACAGAGGGGGGCCGAGGTGATGCTCACCGACGGTCTGGGTCGGGCAGGAGAGGCCTGCAGGGGTGCCGGCGTCGAGGTTCGGCGGCGGTGCACGGGTGGTGCTCGTGGACGGTGCTGCTACAGGGTTGCTCCGGGCTCCTAGACATCACGGCTGGACTCGTGGCGACGCTGTGAAGTAGGACATGGGGTTAGTATGGCTTGAGAACCACCGGCCGCGAGCAATTGGTCGAGGACCGACTCACCTGCGGCGGCGGTTCTGGGCAGAATTCCAACGTGTGCAGGTAGAAACCGAGGGCTGCGGGCTCGGGGAGGCTCCTGGCGTCGAGGCGGAGCTCCTGCGGCGGTCGGCAGTGGCTGGGAGGCGGTGGAGCTGAGGGTGCACGGCGGCACAGGGGCTCTGCGCGGTGGGGCTAGGCGGACGCTGCGGTGCTGGTTCTAGCTTGCGCTGGAAAGGAACGTGCGGTGCAGGGGGGCCGCGGGGTGCAAGTTAAAGGAGGAGGCCGGGAATTTTGGGCGTGCATGCCCGTTGTGAGCGCGGCGGAGATCGCGGCCGGGATTGATGCTGTGCTGGAAGATCGGATTGTGTACCGGTTTCTGCGTGATCCATTTCGGGGTGCAGCTTCTAGAAGGTCGAGGGCGCGTGGAGGTCTGGCGAGCGGGCCAGAGTGCCGGGGTCGGTCCACCGTGTAGTGGCGAAACGAGCGGGGCGCGGTCGAGCGAGCAGAGAAGCTCGGACGCGGGTGGAAGAAAGGAAAGGAGGAAGAAGAAGGTGCCGACAGGTGGGGCCGTCGGGTTAGTCGAACGCGACACGCGCGGGCGTGAGAGAGCAGCTGACGTGCGGGGCCAAGGTGTCAGTCATAGCTGGGAGAACGGCGCGCGCGGCCTGGGCTGCGAAGGAGACTGGGCCGCGGTGAGTTTGGGCCGGACCGGGAGGAACGGAGGAAATACGCGGGTTGGGCCGACGGGGTTCTTGGGCTAGTTTGGTTCCTGTTTTTCTTTTTCCTTTTCTTTCTCAAACCACACTCAAACTATTTGAATTCAAACCCTAAGCACTCAACCAAATAAAACTTTTGCACCAGCATGAATGCACAAATAAGTTTAAACCTAGAAAAAATTTAATTACTTGTGAAAGAAAATTAATTTAAATGCAAGGCTCAGCATATAAAACCTTAGAAAATTAAATAAAGCTATTTAAATTTATTATTAAATATGAAATTTAAATTAGGGTGTTACAGACGTCCACATCATTATCGACTTGCTCTTCGGACGACGAAAATACTCCCTCAGCTGGCCAAAAAATGGCCGCGCCGGAGACCGGTGATTCAGTGCCGGAGAAAGCGGCTGCCACCGAGGCTGTTGTCCCGAAGTCTGCTAGCTCTGATTTCATGGAGAGCAGCAGCTACCTTGTCAGCAGCTCCGACCCCATCAAAGTTACTTCTCAACTAGGTGTCTCGGAATCAAAACTGATAGGAGGCAATATAGCTGGGATCCTTCGGATCGAGAGCAGCGACCATGAGCGGGGATTCCTCGCTGAAGCTGGCAACGCCTTCAGCTTCCCTCTCATGGAGAGGGGGCTGATGAGCACGGGAGTCGACAACATGCTTCAATGTGCTAAAGATCTGGCATTGAAGGTGATGAGGACATCAACACCAATGATATATCCACAGCACCACCTACAGCGGCAGCTGCGACATCCCCACCACCTGGTCCAATTACTCACGCTGGTGCCCGTCAACTCAATCATCAAGTAAGTTCATTTTTAAGGTCTTGTCCATTATATTTCTTCAATGGAAACACATGCACTCTTGTTTTGCTTAGGAATAATGGAGAGGATAAGAAGGGGAGCAGATTCGCTTGGGCTGGTTTCGGACAGCAGGACAGCACCAACTTGTCACAACGGTCAAGACATAATTTGGACTCCGATCGGGATGTTCAAGTACTTCACAAAAAGCTTATAAACTCCTCTTTTAAACGGATCCGACCTCATGATGGTACCTGTTCTGATTTGAGTGCAGTAGACATTTCCTTACAGAAGGGTTTTCAGTCCATCGTGCCGCGCCACTCTATTTTGGCCCAATGGGCCGTGTATCCAGTTGAGCCCACTTTTGGCGTGTCCTAGGGTTGGAGGTCGTCCTCCCAGTATTTACAGCCCCAGCAGCCGCCATGGGAGGGTGGGGTTTTGTTTTCCTGAAATAGTTGTCACTACTTCCCCTGGAGCGCACATGCTGATCTAGCCGCCTATCTTCTTGTATTCAAAACCCCATATTCGATCAATCCAGATTGAGTTCTTGCTTTCCCCCTTGCGATTTCAGTGCTTGTTTACTTGTTCTTGCGATTTCTTCGATTTGCTTGCAGGACGGGTGCCCTCGTGGCCGGTGTCGTGCATCGCAAGGGTGCAGCGACCAGGGAAGAGGTGTATCGATTGCTAAGGTGCAGGGTCTCTGGATTGCTGAAGTCGGACCACCAACGAAAAGAGAAACAAAAAGAAACAAAAAAAGAGAAGAAGAAGAAGAAGAGAAAAAGGGGCTGATTCCTCCTTTGTTGTTCCTGCTTTTTTGGTTGGTGCTTTGTGGCTTCTCTTATATCTAGGCTCACGTCTCTAGCACAGTCTAGGATAGGACCAGCACAAGACAACCGTCGAACGATTACTTGCTTTTGTGAGTAACGTGGTGCTAGTATTTCCTTGTGTTCTTTTAGCCCACCTACAGCTCCACATACTCAATTTTCAGCTTTACAGGAGTTGGTGCTGCAGCACCGATACACTTTCTTTCTAGTTCCCGACTTGTTATTGCCGACCCTCCTGTGAGCAGGGTAAGAATTGGTAAGAGCTTGTACAATAGGTTGAGAGTGAGAGAGCACCACACACAAATTGCATCCAGTAGTTGTAGGGAATTTCCTACTTTACTTGTTTCCTATTTGCTCTTGCACCTTTTCCATGGCAGGTTCAGGCAATGAGGAAGAGGATGAAGGAGGTCCGCTTACACCTCGCACCAAGGGCATCATGCAGCATTTTCAAAAGTGAGGGAGCACAGCGATGGGATTGATAATGATTTGCAGGTGATAAATGAGAAGATTGTGCAAACAGAGGCCACGCAGATCTCCAACAACACCAAGCTGATTATTTTGCTGACACTGAAGAAGGAGGATCGAGATCGGAGACGTCGACGCCATAACCGTCGAGGTATGGGTGGACCGCATCCACGTGAGGTACATAATATTGACAATGCTTTCAGTAAGATAAAATTTAAGATACCCTCTTTTGATGGTAAATATGATCTTGATGCTTATCTTACTTGGGAGATGGCTGTTGAACAAAAGTTTACTTGTCATGATTTTACTGAAAATGCATATGTTAGGGCTGCAACTAGTGAGTTCACTGATTTTGCTTCCATTTGGTGGATAGAACATGGCAAGAAAAATCCTAATAACATGCCACAAACTTGGGATGCTTTGAAATGGGTCATGAGGGCTAGATTTGTTCCTTCTTACAATGCACGTGATCTGTTAAACAAGCTGCAGCAATTAAAACAGGGTACTAAAAGTGTAGAAGAATACTATCAAGAGCTGCAAATGGGTATGCTATGCTGCAATTTAGAGGAGGATGTGGAACCCGCTATGGCTAGATTTTTGGGTGGGTTAAATCATGAAATCTAGGATATCCTTGCATATAAAGAGTACACTAACATAACCCGCTTGTTCCATCTTGCTTGTAAAGCTGAAAGGGAAGTGCAGGAACGACATGCTAGTATGAAGACTAACATTTCTACAGGGAGGAATTTTTCCACGGGGCCACGTTTGAGCATTCTATCAACTGGACATGCTGCTGCACCGTATTCATCATCAGCTCGAACAATAGCCCCACCTTCCAGCGACAAGCCTTGTGACAGCCCAGCAAATTCAGCAGCAAAGACCGCACAAAAACCTGCTGCAACCACTTCATCGGTGGCATCCACGGGCAGAACAAGAGACGTTCAATGCCACCGCTGCAAGGAATTTGGACATGTCATGCGTGACTACCCAAGCAAGTGTGTTTTGGTGGCCAAAAATGATAGTGAGTACTCATCTGCTAGTGAACTTGATGAAGATACACTTGCATTGCTTGCGGCTGACCATGCAGGAAGTGAGGGCTGCCCGAAAGAACATATTAATGCAGCTGAAGCCGACCGCTATGAGAGCCTCATTGTGCAGTGCGTGCTAAGCGCACAAATGGAGAAGGCATAGCAAAATCAGCGGCACACATTGTTCCAAACAAAGTGTGTCATCAAAGAGCGTTCGTGTTGTGTGATCATCGATGGAGGTAGCTGTAACAACTTGGCCAGCAACGACATGGTGGAGAAGCTTGCGCTTACTACCAAACCTCACCCACATCCATATTGCATTCAATGGCTAAATAATAGCGGTAAGGCAAAGGTAACCAAACTTGTGCGAATCAATTTTGCCATCGGCTCCTATAAAGATGTTGTTGAATGTGATGTTGTGCCAATGCAAGCATGTAGCATTCTGCTAGGAAGGCCATGGCAATTTGATAAAGATTCTATGCATCATGGTAGATCAAATCAGTATTCTTTTCTATACCATGGTAAAAAGATTGTGTTGCATCCAATGTCTCCTGAAGAAATTCTAAAAGATGAACTTACTAGAGCTAGTAATCTGAAGAATCAGGAACTTAGTAAAAGTGAAAATCAGATTGTGACAAACGACCTTGAGAAGCATAAAAAGAACAATGCCAAACATGTTTATGATAATAAAAAGGAGATCAAGCTGAAAGGGTCATGTTTCATTGCTACTAAATCTGAATTGAATGAGATTGATGCTACCACTGCTGTTTGCTATGCCTTGATTTTCAAACAAACTTTGTTTTCACTTGAGGACATACCTTCTTCCTTGCCTCCTATTTTCACTGACCTTTTGCAGGAATATGCAGACATTTTTCCTAAGAAGGTGCCATCGGGGCTGCCGCCGATTCGTGGGATTGAGCACTAGATTGACCTTATTCCCAGGGCCTCCTTGCCCAACCGTGCTCCATACAGAACTAATCTAGAAGAGACTAAAGAGATTCAACGCCAAGTGCAAGAATTGCTTGACAAAGGTTATGTGCGTGAGTCTCTTAGCCCTTATGTTGTTCCCGTGCTTTTAGTTCCTAAGAGAGATGGGTCATGGCGCATGTGTGTCAATTGTAGAGCGATAAACAACATCACAATCAAATATTGTCATCCTATTCCTAGGTTAGATGATATGCTTGATGAATTGAGTGGCTCAATTGTGTTCTCTAAAATTGATTTGCGTAGTGGTTACCATCAAATTCGCATGAATCTTGGAGATGAATGGAAAATAGCGTTTAAAACTAAGTTTGGCTTGTATTAATGGCTGGTCATGCCTTTTGGGCTCACTAATGCACCCAGCACTTTCATGAGACTGATGAATGAAGTTTTGTGCACTTTTATTGGCAGATTTGTGGTAGTATATTTTGATGACATTCTGATCTATAGCAAAACACTAGAAGACCATCTTGATCATTTGCGTGCTATTTTTTATGCTCTACGTGATGCGCGCTTGTTTGGTAACCTTAAGAAGTGCACCATTTGCACAGATCGAGTCTCTTTTCTTGGCTATGTTGTGACACTGCAGGGAGTTGAAGTTGATCAAGCAAAGGTTGAAGCCATTCACAGCTGGCCGGTTCCAACAACAGTCACCCAAGTGCGAAGCTTCCTAGGACTTGCTGGATTTTATCATCACTTTGTGAAGGACATCAGCACCATTGCAGCCCCGCTGCATGAACTCACTAAGAAGAGTGTGATATTCACTTGGGCTGCACCACATCAAAGTTCTTTTGACAAGCTGAAAGATAAGTTAACACATGCACCATTACTTCAACTTCCAGATTTTAGCAAAACCTTTGAACTTGAATGTGATGCTAGTGGAATTGGTTTGGGAGGTGTGCTACTGCAAGAGGGCAAACCTATAGCGTATTTTAGAGAGAAAATGAGTGGGCCTAGTCTGAACTATTCCACCTATGATAAAGAATTACTTGCTCTTGTTAGAACTTTGGAAACATGGCAGCACTACTTATGGCCCAAAGAATTTGTTATCCATTCTGATCATCGGCCTTGGGCTTCATGGGCTAAGTTCCGTGCGCGCCGGCCTTGGGCTTCGTTTGAAGAGTTTTGGTCTGAGTGGGAGTCTATCTGTGATCATCGGAATGTAAATACGATTCATTTTTTGAGGAGTTCCAACGTGACCCTGAGAGGCATGCCCAGATACTCACGGACCACACCCTTCATTGCAAAACCAAGCATATTCTCAACACTGATGTTCCCTATAGTTCTGCCGAGGGGCTTCGAGAGCCCAAGACCGAACCTGTAGATGAGGGCCCAACCGGCTTTGAATTTATGTATCATCTCGGAGGTCAGACGATGATGAACTAAAGCTGAACTTCGCCCTGCCTTCGTTGCAGGGCTCGAATTTGAAGTTTTTCTTCAAAAGACTGCCGAAGAGATTATAGATCGCGTGGTCCGCGAGCTCGTAAATGAGGTGGACCACATTGTTTTCGAGGAGGAGACTTTAGAAGTACAAGATGGTGCTTAGTAACTATGATTTGAGGCGAAGCCTCCTTGTAATTGTGTAATAATGGACGATAGTGATGTAAATTTATATTTCCTTTTGTTAGCCCCGTGGCTGCGCATAACAGGTTCCAAGTGTGAAGCACCACCCACCCCTTTTGCGGAGGCACAGGGCGGAGATGGTTTGTTTTTTATGCCGGCGACTCGGTCGTGCAATTGTTGGTGATGCGAAGCACCCCCCCCCCTTTTGTACAGGTGAGGAGTCGAAACTTCATTTTTTGTTTTACAGGATTATTGTGTTTAGACTGCAAAGCACCCCCCCCTTTATGGGTTCTTGGTTTTCATCTCACGCCCAGGTACACCTATCGTGCAACCTGCTATTTGCGAAGCGCCACCCCCCTTTTCTCGATTAGCGGGGTCGGGGCATCTTGTGTTTAGAACTACCTTCGAAACTTTCGGTTATTTATGCTAGCTCTTCGCCCTTAGTGTTGCCCACGTCGTTGGTTTTGTAGGATGCCTTCGGCTCTTTGGCTCAAGAGGGCTGGTCCTAACCTTTGGCATTGTGCGCGACAGGACTTTCTTTAGGATACTTTCGCTCTTTAGCGTGAGAGATTCCTAGCCTCCAGCTTTCGCGTGATAGGACTTTCCTTAGGATGCCTTCATCTCTTTAGTGCAAGAGGGTTGCTCCTAGCCTTTGGATTTCGTGCGATAGGACTTTCCTTAGGATGCCTTCGGCTCTTTAGCACGAAAGGGTCGCTCCTAGCCTTCATCTTTTGTGCAACAGGACTTTCCTTAGGATGCCTTCGGCTCTTTAGCACGATAGGGTCACTCCTAGCTTTCTTTTTTTGCACGATAGGACTTTCTTGCCCTTCAGCATTTGCGCGAAGGGACTTTGATGTTGTTGGAAGTGAAGCTAAGGGGGGCAGGACCCACTTAGGGCCTACGCCGCATGCTTACTTTTTTCAAGCGACTTCACTTGCTTCGCACCGATGACTCCCCTCTTCGCTCGACGAAGAGGTATAGACGCTTCGGTGCATTGTGCATTCCTGCATTCTTGCTTCCACGAGATGCTTTTTCTGGGGGCCTTGTTTATATTTCACAAGGGGTTTACATAAGGGTTCCGCCTCGTTAAAAACCTCACACCTTTGATAACCGGCATGTGTTGGCGCTCCTTAAGTACCCCTTTTATCCCTTGTTTATCCTTGATAATGGCATGAATTTAATATCAAAATCACTAACCATCCTAACCCCGGCCTAATTATTGGTCATTTTCACACTTGCACATATATTTTGGAGGAACTTCATTTTTGCAGGTTTTTGGCCTATTTTGAAGCATGAAATGACGAGGCCCGTGATCGAGTACTAACACGGAGAAAGACGAAGGCCAAAGCCCAAATGAAGGACCAAAGCCCATGTTGATTCGAAGCTCATTCACGCACATCCATCCTCCAAGAGAGCCCAAAGGACCAAGCCCACGAAGATGAGATCAAGATACTTCGGGATTAAGCAAAGCAAATGAAGATTTAAGGAAGGATTCCCTATCCTATCCTTCCCTCGAAGATATCTCCAAGATAACGACGTCCAAAGGGGTGCAATTGTGAAGGACAGAAACTCTAGAAGATGCGAGGAGTCTACACATGAAAAATGAGACCGAGGCGAGCCCAAAAAGGGGTAGGCCGGCCGGCCGGCCCAGCCCGTTTTCGAGTCGGTTTGGCCTCCCCTTCGACCGGTGGCTTCCTCAGCTTATAAATAGCTCCCACCTTATTCAACTCGAGGCATCCGTCCACCCAGAACTCGACAAAAACCTAGGGCAAAGACCGGAGGGAGACGACGGCCACCGCAAGTCCTCGACGTTGCCTAGGAGATGGCTTAGGCCGCCCCTAGCCGCCATGGCCTCCCTGCGTGGTTGTGCCAAGGCGGAGTTCCGGAGCCATGCCATCAAGGCATATGTACATTGAATGGTGATGTTAATCTAATCTTGTCTCTACTTTGATCCACTTCGATGCATGCTTTCTCGTTCGTATGATAGCTAGCATATGTTCTTAGTAGGAATAGATCTAATCGTGGTGATTAGTCTTTGTCTTGCGGATTCATCATTGTGGTGCATGAGAAGCCGGTCGTATTATCCTCGTGTGGTTACAGCATGCGGGAGGGAAAAGGCCGGATGAACGTGTAATGTTGAGTAGGATGACTCTTTATCATGGTACGAGTTAGATTTGGTTATAGCTTTGGCCGGAGTTGCAACTAGAAGATAATAGGCTTAGTCACCCCTTTGGTTATGCTCTGGTTGTGTCTTTGTTCATGGATGAGATCAACCTATACACATCACTCACATCTTATATAGGTTTACTCTTTATATGCAATTCATGCTTCATGTTAGGATAGATCCGTTAGATTAGATGGAAAACCCTAGGTCGTTCATTGCCGATCCGTGGATTGATAACCCTTGGATGGAATACTCTAAGGGAAAAGCTACACACGATCCGTGCGCTTGCGGTACGTAATTGAGGGCTCTAAGGAGCGTCAACAAGCTTTTCTGGCGCCGTTGCCGTGGATCGGCAACTCGAACCCTAGGGCGATCTATCTAATTTTTTGGGCTAACCCTAAATTTTATTATTGCATATACCCTTGTTTTCTTGTTTGTGTCCTTGAAAGCAGGTGGAAAAAGCTAGACACCAAACTTGGGCTTCGAGAAGTCCACAACCCGCTCCAACAAACTTCGACAATCGACGACAAGACGATCGAGGAGTTCTCGACATCAACATCGAAAACCCTAGATCCACTTCGACAAGATGTGAATAACATCAAGTTTCGCTCTTTAGTGGTAGGTGCTAACTTTTGTTAGTGGCCCAGCATCCGCTATTGAGTCCCCACTCCCAAGAAAAAAAAAGTTGATAAACAAGGTACGCCGCCGTGTCAATTAGTTTTAAAGACTAATGTTTTTGGGAAGATTTGTTTGCTCAAGCAATAGGTATGAAGCATGCCCGAAAAGAAAATCGTGCGATTGGATCATCATCATCTATGAAGTGTCGCTGTTGTGATTCGTCCAAGATCAGATATGTGCCATGAGGAAATAATAGATTATTATGAAGCTCCGTCAAGTCTTCTTTCCAACGCATCAAAAATCGTTAATTTTGGAGATCGGTGTGAGGAGTTATGGAAAGATCTTTCAACGCTGCGCGTTCTGAAATCTCTCGGGACGAAGCGTAGCGCCGGAGTAAAACAAGCATAACTTTTCATCCGAGGTCCAATTTGGGTAAATGACCACATGTTGGAAACATGATTTGATACACCTCACAATGAGCTTGGATTTTGGTACATTTTCTGCACTGGACGAAGGAGCAATTCAATGAAGAAAGGTGCAGCAGCAAACAACGGAGAAAGTGATGATGATGTCAAATGATGATTGGAAGGCCGAGTGCACAAAAGATGACGATTTGAAGTTGACCAAAGCTGGAGGCAACAAGATTAGAAGAATCATGACACCACCTATCTTCTCCAGTGGGATGCTCGATATACTTCTAGTCGAGTGATGCTATCAAGGAAGAAAACCGCTCAAATCATCAACACAAAGCACGGGAGCCTCCACTAATCCCGATACCTTGGGTAAAGCAAGAATCATGGAGAAGACACATCATTGAAGCCGTGCTATGTGCTGGTAAATCAATGGTGATGACCTTGGAGCCTAGGGACGCACAACAAGGCGCTCTAAAGACCACAAGATCATGATCATCGACATCATCGGATCAATTCGCGAGAAGGTACTGTTGTCATCAACATTCAGCTCCACCTCAGAGGAAACTAGCAGCATATTTTTGGATATTTGAAAGCTCCACGAAGTTCCGGTTCCAACGAATCAAGAATCAAGTCAATCGGAGATTCCAACAAGCGGTTATGGCTGAAACATCGAAGGTCGTGCACTCTGAAATTTTCTGGACAGCACGCAGCGCCAAAATGAAACGGGCATAACTCCCACGTCTGAACTCGGTTTAAGATGAATGACCACTCGTTGGAAAGGTAATTTCATAAATTTTTCAATAGATCTATATTTAGGTATATGTTCTGTTGAGTACACAGGAGAGTCCACGAAGAAGAGGTAGGAGCAATGCGATGAGAACAAGATATAGGAAATAACGATGACAACAACAAGGAGGAGCTTGGGCAATGCTTACATTGAGCATGCATGATCGAATTCAGAGACTTATAGCAGAGAAAGAGCCCCAAGAACATTGGTGAATAAAGACACAAGCGGTCGACCTTTGACAAATAAAAGATGTTGCAAGCAACCACGACGGATTTCAAGGGCGACATCAAGCTGCATGGCTACTTCGGATTCTTGCACGAAGAACCATGGCTTCACAACAATGAAAAGGTATGTGAGAAAGTCGAGCTCTATGACTTTAAATGAAGCGCTTTGCGGGAGGCAACCCGTTCATTTTATTTATATATATTAATATGACCGTCTACATTGCACTCTTTAATCGGAATATCAAATAACATTGTACCATTGCTCTAACAAAAACCACAACATCATGTTGTTCATTCTAAATATTATTGAGGGAGCACTTTATTATTTGATCTTGGGAAACTTGTAGACCTTTTTTGTGTACCTATTAGTGTTTTGAGTCTTTTTCTTTGAGTTTTTTTAGTGAGATTTATGAAGCATTGCACCACCCTTTGATTCTAAACTTGTGGCTAGTTAACTTAGGCTAACTTTTTGTTTTGTTTTAGACCACCTCATCATTTCATATCATTTTGTTCATCCACCCCGTGTTGCATTGCATACCATGTTGTTCGTCTCACCCTTGCATTGCATTGCATGTTGCATAAAAAAAAACCTTTTCTAAAAACATTGACTAGCCTCGCTTTTGAGATCCTAAAACCCTTAGGAAAACCACTCATAGAGCAATCCCAAAACCATAGGGTATGTTTTTCATTCAAAAAAAAAGAAATCTAACTTTTGTTTCTCTCTAGTTTTTTTTGAAACCACCTTAGATAGAATTTCTATACCCAACACTCTCTCTTCAAAATTTTTGTTTTAAGCCTAAACAAATATAGGAAACCCATAAACCTACTTCTAAAACCTTGTTAGCTCGGTTGCTTGGTCCTTTTTGATAAATAACCTTTTCATTGACAAAAGCCTCACTTCTTATGAAGTGTCGCGAAGGCTTTTTGTCACTCTTAGCAATTGTTTTTGAATAAACTAGTTGCGGAACAACATCGAAAGGTCATTTCAACCGTGCTAACACTTGTTTTTGCTAACTTTGCATTTGCACTTTGCATCCATTCCATTGTTCATGCACTCATTTTGCTAGCTTGGTCTCAACTTTATTGATGAAAGCTTTCATATCCATGTTAATGCTTCACGTGAGCATTTTCCTTTTTGCAATCTTGTGTAAACATGGTGTTTAGACATGATTGAAGACCATCATCATTTAGTTACCAAGCTATGGGGTTGCATTTGGTTGGTTTATAAGCTTTGCAATGCGCTTTATTTTTTCTTGTGCTATTAAGGCCTATTGATCTTGGGATAGACATGGTGTTTTGACCTTGGTTAAATAAGTCTTTTTGGCTATGGAGATGTTCGGCAACCTAGTTGTAAATATGGTGTTTAGAACTAGGTGTAAACATTGTCTTTGTTTATATACCTTCCTCTCATTTGCATTTACACTGGCACACACGTACACTCACTAGTTTCGCTAAGCTAACTTTGCCACAAATTGAGATCTTAGGAATGGTAGGATTGTTGGCATTTGTTTCTACTCCCGACCATCACCCCGGGGGTAGTGTGTGTTTAAAATGTTTTGCAGGCATGAAGAAGCGTTCCCATAAATTCGTGATCAAAGAAGAAATCAAATTCGTCAACATCTCCAAAGTTCGAGAGCAAGCCCCGCTGTTTTCATCAAATTTTGCACATGGACAGAGATGTACAAGGAAGAAAAAGTGGATATTCAGAAGCTCCATCAAATTCCCGTTCCAACACATCCAAGATCAATGAATTTGAAGACCCGTCCAAGGAGATATGACAAGAAAATTGAACATTGCGCGTTCTGAAATTCGTCAGGGCAGATTGCAGCGCTGGGATAAAATGGACATAACTCTCTTGTTCGGAATCAATTTTGGGAGAATAAGGACTCGTTGGAAAGGAAAATTTGTGCACTTCGCAATGGAGCAATATTTCAGTACAGGTTCTATTCTGGAAATTGAAAGAAAAAAATTCGTGAAGATGAGGCAGCAATGGGACAATGAGGAATTGAAGGAGGCGACGACGATGAGAAGCAAAGATTGGGACCATGACTTAGTACAAGGAAAAGTTGAAGGAAATTGAGGCAACAAAGGTGAAGACACATTGAAGATGATATTCATACACATGAGGGAAGAAATTCAAGAATTGCAAGATGGTCCACCTTCTCCTTCTTCGCCTAGCATCATGCTAAGCATGGGGGAGGATTTCATGGACAAGGAAGAAAGATCTCATGGAGTAAGATAATCACGGTTGCCACAAGATGCTCATGATTCTTTTTCCATGCTTAGCACAATGCTTAAGTATGGGGGAGGCCGCGCTACACTTCATTACGAGCATCGAGAAGGACGGTAATTCTTCCTCAACTCTCTCTTTTTCTAAATGCTTGTACATGCATATATGCCTTCAACCAAAGATGCAACCTTTGTATATCTCTCCCTATAATAACATGGCTACTAGGAGTACAACCTAGATTTGTTTTTGTTTTCAATGAATGATAACCACCATCACCTTGAGCTCACCACGATGATATTCTTATATGCTCTTGCTTATGGAAAAGTGATGAAAGTTGCTGCTTTGTTTTAACTACGCTATGTTGTATATGACTTGACCATTTGCTCTTAATTAAATGGAATTAAAATGATTAAATACCAGCTCTTTTATTTGTGGAGGTTAAATGACTAAATTCTAATCTCACATATTCTATGTTGCTCTTTGATTTAAGTCTACCGATGACCTTACACCTTGTGTTGTTTAATTTGAAAACTTAATTCCTATGCTATCTACATTTGTGAATCTCTTGCAAAGTTCTACCCACCAAAGCCTATGCATACATATTCTTTCATGATGAAACCTTTAGATTGCAAACTTATATTTTGATGAGTTGGATTAAGATTGATTTCTTTGGTACGAGACTAAGAAGCTGGTCATTCCATTTTTTTGTGTAACCTTCTTTTTGCTATCCTATTTATCCATGCATTGTGAATTTCTACTTCAGGAATTTTGCAAACCTCGCTGGATATCCACCCTAAACCAAAAATATCTTTTTGTGATTACCTCCTTGACCACAACCCAATTTGAGTATGGATTATCATTTCGACGGAATCAAAAGAATCAAGGGAACCATATAAAGAAAAGTTTTGGGAGACAAGGCTCACCGGAGATTCAAGAGGTTCTACGAAGAAGATGGTGAATTTGAGATACTTACCCTAGCTAGTTGGTTCTCCCACTATTCATACTCGAGGACGAGCATTCGTTCAAGCATGGGGGGATGGCTGGGTAAGTATTCTATGTTATCAAAAGTTCTAAGGAGTAAAAAGATTGAAAAAAAGAGAAAGAAAGAGAAAAATGAAAAAAAGAGGAGAAAAGAAAAATGAAAAGAAAAAAAAGAGAAGAATAAAATGCGCCTTAGTTCTTTTTGGCTTCATTAATTTTCCAAGTTACTTTGAAGAACTATTCCATACTCAAATCTTCCAACCATGTGCAATCCGATAACGAGAACTTCATTTGTGTCTCGGGATCATCCATTTGCCACTTGCACATGTCCACCTATCTAAATGTGTGTGTTTCATCTTTCCCCCTGTCCAACATTATTTTCCAATGGCCTTTTTGACTAGTCTCGGTAATTCCATTAGATCTCTCTCTTAGTTTGATAATATTTCAAGTATAATGTTTTGCTAGGATTGTTTTTACCTACCAAGCTCCACATAAGCCTTCCACTTTTATATATGAGTAGAATAGGTTGAAAACAATCTAATGTAGGCTTGAGCGACTTGATGAGATGAGTATTTCCATGATCTTTTGCAAGAGAACCTCACTTATGTTTGATATGCATTCTTTTGAAAACTCTTCACGATGAAACAAGGTAAAGGTTTAAAGTTCGCTTAAGTTTGAGAGCATTGCATTTATTTATTATTGTGGCTTGTTCTTTAATTGCTAGTCTATCTTCCATAATGAAAAAGTCGCCGGTCACAATATGAACTTAAATGCTAAATACTTGAGAGAGCAATTTGTCTTGTTATGTATGACTAAGTGCAGAGAGGACATTGTGGGGCAACGCTGATTTCTTTATAAGCAAAGCTCCTGGACTTACTCGAGGACGAGCAAGGTTTAAGCATGGGGGGAATGTTGGCGCTCCTTAAGTACCCCTTTTATCCCTTGTTTATCCTTGATAATGGCATGAATTTAATATCAAAATCACTAACCGTCCTAACCCCGGCCTAATTATTGGTCATTTTCACACTTGCACATATATTTTGGAGGAACTTCATTTTTGCAGGTTTTTGGCCTATTTTGAAGCATGAAATGAAGAGGCCCGTGATCGAGTACTAACACAGAGAAAGACGAAGGCCAAAGCCCAAAGGAAGGACCAAAGCCCATGTTGATTCAAAGCCCATTCACACACATCCATCCTCCAAGAGAGCCCAAAGGACCAAGCCCATGAAGATGAGATCAAGATACTTCGGGATTAAGCAAAGCAAATAAAGATTTAAGGAAGGATTCCCTATCCTATCCTTCCCTCGAAGATATCTCCAAGATAACGACGTCCAAAGGGGTGCAATTGTGAAGGACAGAAACTCTAGAAGATGCGAGGAGTCTACACGTGAAAAATGAGACCGAGGCGAGCCCGAAAAGGGGTAGGCCGGCCGGCCTAGGCCTATGGGGCCGGCCGGCCCAGCCCGTTTTCGAGTCGGTTTGGCCTCCCCTTCGACCGGTGGCTTACTCGGCTTATAAATAGCTCCCACCTTATTCAACTCGAGGCATCCATCCACCCAGAACTCGACAAAAACCTAGGGCAAAGACCGGAGGGAGACGACGGCCGCCACAAGTCCTCGACGTTGCCTAGGAGATGGCTTAGGCCGCCCCTAGCCGCCATGGCCTCCCTGCGTGGTTGTGCCAAGGCGGAGTTCCGGAGCCATGCCATCAAGGCATATGTACATTGAATGGTGATGTTAATCTAATCTTGTCTCTACTTTGATCCACTTTGATGCATGCTTTCTCATTCGTATGATAGCTAGCATATGTTCTTAGTAGGAATAGATCTAATCGTGGTGAATAGTCTTTGTCTTGCGGATTCATCATTGTGGTGCATGAGAAGCCGGTCATATTATCCTCGTGTGGTGACAGCATGCGGGAGGGAAAAGGCCGGATGAACGTGTAATGTTGAGTAGGATGACTCTTTATCATGGTACGAGTTAGATTAGGTTATCGCTTTGGCCGGAGTTGCAACTAGAAGATAATAGGCTTAGTCACCCCTTTGGTTATGCTCTAGTTGTGTCTTTGTTCATGGATGAGATCAACCTATACACATCACTCACATCTTATATAGGTTTACTCTTTATATGCAATTCATGCTTCATGTTAGGATAGATCCGTTAGATTAGATGGAAAACCCTAGGTCGTTCATTGCCGATCCGTGGATTGATAAACCTTGGATGGAATACTCTAAGGGAAAAGCTACACACGATCCGTGCGCTTGCGGTACGTAATTGAGGGCTCTAAGGAGTGTCAACAGCATGATTACGCGAAGGCTTCCCTGTGAGGAAAAGAGTACGGGCCCTGAGTTACAAAGTGAGATCTTGTCGTGGAGAGGAACAAAATTTACAAACAAAAAACAACCAAACTACGAGCCCCTTCGGTTATCCTCCCTCTGGTGGCTCTTACAGAATCCTACACAAAGTACATTGGCAACATATCCTTGTTCCAGGAGTATGGCTCTTCAGTGCCTTCTAACATGTGAAGTCTGCATGTCACGGGCCTTGCCATGGATGCGACGTGGAATGGACCTTCCCACTTGCTGTGCATTATCCCTTTCAGTTTTCCCTTTGGGACTCACCTCAGCATGAGATCCCCTTCCTTGATCTTCCTAGGCTTTACTTTCTTGTTCTTACATCTTCGTGTTTTGTCTTGGTATTTGCTAAGGTGGATTGCGGCTAACATTTTGACGACTTCGATGGTGTCCACCATAGGTTTCATGTCTTCTTCGGTAATCTCCAAAGACCCTTCGTTTGTCCTCTAGGACCTGAGCTTTATTTCTTCTGGTGTCATAGCCTCTTCGCCGTAGAGTAGTTTGAACGGCGTAAACATGGTGGCTCTAGATTCAGTCATGTTGTGTGACCAGATGACCCTTGGCAATTCATCTGCCCACTTGCCCTTTGGTAGTTCAGTGATGTTTTTCTTGATGCCTATAAAGATGATGCCATTGGCTCTTTCCACCGCTCCATTACACTACGGGTGGTACACCGAAGCGAAGCACAAATTTGTTCCTAACTGTGAACAGAACTGCCTGAAAGTTGCAGAATCAAACTGCTTGCCATTATCCATGGTCACCTCTCTGGGGATGCTGAAGCGACATATGATGTTTTGCAAGAAGAACTTTTGCAGGGCTCCGGCTGTGATATCCCGGAGTGCCTTGGCTTCGATCCATTTGGAGAACTATTCCACAGCTACTACGGCATACTTGTAGTTTCCTAGAGCCGTCGACAGGGGACCCACGATGTCGATGCCCCATTGCACCAGAGGTCAGACCGGAGGTAGTAGTCGCACCTCATCTGGAGGGAACATGCTGTATGGGGTGTGCCGTTGACAGTTTGGGCATGTGCACACCACTTTGTGTGCATCAGCTACGGCCGAAGGCCAGTAGAATCCTTCGCGGAAAGCCTTACCCACCAGAGCTCATGTCCCAATGTGCAAAGAGCACATGCCAGCATGTATCTCCTCGAGGAACCATCTGCCTTTGTCTCGCGAGACACACTTCAGGAGAGGGGCACAGACACCCCCTTGGTATAGGTCTTCGTTTATGATCGAATAGCTTCGGCCGCAGAGCACCATTCTTTTTTCTTCCTTCGCATCCTACGGGACAAAGTGTCCCCGAACGTATGCCATTATAGTTGTGCGCCAATCTTCACTGCTGATTGCATTGACAAATTTTGCCAGCTCTTCAACACAGTTGACTGAGCCTTGTCTTACTGTTTTTAAAAAGACATCTGCCGATAACGGTTCTTGCTGTGCTGCTGCCTCCGCCAGCTTGTCGGCTAATATGTTCTGCGCCATCAGAAAGCTTCGGATGCTGAAGCCTAGGAAATATTTTTCCATCCCCCATACTGCTGTCAAGTACTTCACCAGCTCAGGTTTCAATGCCCTGTTGAATTTGTTGATGTGCCCTGTGATCAACTTAGAATCTGATCTGATGGACAGTCTTTGGGCCCCTAGGACCCTTGCTTTCCGAAGACCTAGCAGTAGGCCATCGTATTCTGCGACGTTGTTCGTGCACCCTTCGAAATCGAGCCTGACTGCATATTTCAACTGAGTCCTCGAAGGTACCGTAAGAACTGCCGAAGCCCTTGCCCCATCTCAGCAATACGCTCTATCACACTCAAGCTGTCATACTGCTTCAATCTTCGGCTATTCTTGCAAAGGTATTGTGGGTGTCCAATTTGCGATGAAGTCTGCCAGGACTTGTGACTTGATTGGGGATCTGGGGGTGAAGTCTATTGTGTGCTCTGCTATCTATGCAGCCCACTTGCCTATTCTGCCGGAGGCCTCTCTATTTTCAAACATGGCCCGAAGAGGAAAAGAAGTTGGTACTTTGATTTTGAAGCTCTGGAAGTAATGCTGGAGCTTTCTTGCTGCCATCACGATTGTGTATGCTATTTTCTTCATTTCTGAATATAGGAGCTTTGAC
Source organism: Panicum virgatum (assembly GCF_016808335.1). NCBI lineage: Eukaryota > Viridiplantae > Streptophyta > Magnoliopsida > Poales > Poaceae > Panicum > Panicum virgatum. The sequence goes on along the minus strand of NC_053143.1, from coordinate 23,225,257 downwards.
CCGTCAGTGCTTCGGACGCGAAATAAATGGGGACCTGCCTGAGCGACCCTTCGATGTTGCGCTCTTCGACAAGAATGGTGCTTAGTGCTGCTCCCAATGAAGCGATGTACAAGAGGAGTGTTGCCTTTTCTGACAGGCTGGTCATGACAGCCAAATTCTCAATGTATGTTTTGAGGGCTTCAAAGGCTTTCTGCTGCTCTTCGCCCCACTGAAAGTTGCCGGAACCTTTCAATGCTTTGAAGAACGAAAGGCACTTCTCTACTGAACTGGAGATGAATCTGTTCAGCGAGGCCAGTCTAGTGCTAGGTGGCTGCATCCGCCTGATAGCTTCAATTTTTTTGGATTTGCTTTGATACCCCTTTCTGTGATCATGCAACTAAGCAACTTTCCTCTTCGCACACCGAAGACACATTTCTCTGGGTTCGGTTTCAGACCGTGATGCCGAAGGTTTGGGAAGGTTTCGAGATCCTGAATGTGATCTTGTCGCTTCTTGCTTCGGATGACTACGTCGTCGACATAGGCGGAGACATTCCTGTCTAGCTGGTCCCCCCAACACCACCTTGATTGCTCTGTTGAAAGTGCACCCTGCGTTGTGAAGGCCTTTCGGCATTCTCACATAGAAATATGTGCCGAAGGAGGTAGTGAAACTGGTCTTCTCTTTGTCAGATTTTTTCATGAAGATCTGATGGTAGCCGGAGAAACAGTCGAGCCTACTGAGCACTTCGGAGCCTGCTGTCGCGTCGACGAGCGCGTCGATGCGTGGCAAGGGCTACTCGTCCTTCAAATAATCTTTGTTAAGGATGGTGAAGTCGATGCACATTCTCCACTTGCCATTCTTTTTCGGTGCCATGACGACATTAGCTAGCCAATCTGGGAACTGAACCTCACCGATGACCCCTATGTTAAGCAATTTCTGTACTTGGCCTGTGTTGCCTTCTTCCTTTCGTCGGACAATGGTCGGAGGTACTGCTTTCTTGGTCATGCCTTTGGGTCAACCCTGAGCGACTACTCCATGACCTCTTTGCTGACTCCCTACAAATCCGCCGAAGACCAGGTGAACACATCTTGGTTGTTTCACAGGAACTGTATCAACCTAGCTTCTTCTGACTCTTCGAGGCCCTTACCGATGATAACTGTTTGGTCCTTGATGTCTTTGCACAATGGTACTTTCTTTGTGTGTTCTGCTAGAGAGATGTGTTGTCTTCGCACCTGCATGCCTCCTCCTACGTGCCGATGACTGTTACGACTCCTCCAGCCATTGGTAGCTTCATGTATAGATATGGCTGGTGGATGACGGCTGCGAATTTGATGATGGTGTTGCGGCCGAAGATGGCATTGTATGGGTAGTTGATGTCCACTACATCGAAGGTTATAGCTTCGGTTCATTGAGTGTTGCCCTCTCCGAATGTCATGTTGAGCTCCATCTTGCTGATGGCCTATATTTTCTTGCCACCGAAGCCAATAAGCGGCTATTTTGACGAAGCACTGCCAGGTGAGAATGTCTGCTGAACTACCATTATCCACTAGGATTCTGCCTACATCATTGCCTGCGAAGTGCACTGAATTCTTGCCAATGTTTGCTCTGATGACGAGGGGATCATTATGCAGGAAGTGCTACAGCCTGAGATCTGCCTCAGTGAAGGGTATCAGTACATGTGACCACGGGGTGCGGAAATACTTGCCTTCGCTCACATGCGACACTATTCTGAAGTATTCCTGCCGCTGCGTCTTCATCTCATGGATGGGCTCATTGGACCCTCCGAAGATGGTGTTGATGACATTTACCATTTCTCTGGGTTGTCTATCACTGGGTGAGTCGCGGATGCGCTCCTGTATCTGACCAGGTTCTAGCTTTGGTGGTGGGGACAGATAACTCTGCAAGGTGGAGCTCCAAGACCATGTGTGATGTTGTGCCAGAGGGGCGGCAGATGGAGCTTGTGACGTCAAGGGGGCCGGCAATGCTGGATATGGAGGGTTGTATGGAAGTGGGTTATAGTTGAATGTGGAGTATGTCGAAGGCTAGTGGGGGGCTGTTGCCAAGGGCCACTGGTGGGTCGAAGCTGTCGGTCTTGGCTGGCTGTCTTGTGAAGTGTAATTGATGGGCTTCGCCGGTTGTGGGTCCCGGCGATCAAACTCTTCCTTCTTCTCGATGGCGGCGGGGCATTCGTTCGTCCAATGGCCTTTGTATTTGCCATGGAAAAAATAGAAAGGGATTTTCTCCCTTCGGCCTCCATTGTCCTGCCGTCTTTGGTTGTTTGTTTTGCTCCTCCCTCCTCTGTTCCTTTGAGGCTGGGAGTCGCGAGGTTCATCTCTTGAGACTGTGTTGGTTGCCTCCTAGCTCTTCGGCTGATCTGCGTGCCATGGCTTCGATTGCGACTATTCACTATTTCTTGTTTTCTTATGCTCATTCATTTCCTCGATGCTCTGCCTTTTAGCACGACCTTACTTGCATGATCTCGAAGAGCTTATTGGCGGTCTTGGGTTTGCGCTGCTCGAGATACTCCCCGCACGGGCCCAGGTTCATTCCGTGGACAGCAGCGTTGATGATACTCTGCTCGACAACTTTCGGAGGCCTTGCACAAACATGATGAGGCGCTCTAGGTACTCTTATAGGGTCGAACTCCCCTACTTTAGGTTGTGGAAATCGTATGATGTGACCTCGTCTGGCCTGACGGCTCGAAAACTTGCGGTTAACTCTGTCTGATGCTAGCGCCAAGACTGGATGTGTCCGAAGGGTAGGTTGGTGTACTTGTGCTGGGCTAGGCCTCGTAAAGCGAGAACAAGTGCCTTCGCCTTGCATGCAGACTACGGCAAGACTGCAGGGTTGAAGCATCGAGGCCACTGCACCTCTTCAAGCTCTTCGGATAGTGGAGACTTCAGGCCGTAGTTGTGATGGCCCAGGAGGTGGCGTCACTGGCGGTACTCCCCTTCCTCTTCAGCATCTGACTCCAAATGTTCCGAGTCCTCTTCGATAGGAATGACCCGTGGATGGGCCCTCGGTGGCTCATGTCTTCGCTGGTTGGCTTCTTCGGATGCCATGTTCGGAGCATGCATTCAGTCCAGCATTTGCCTCTGCTCCTGGAGCCTCTGCTGCATTAGTTGACATCGGGGCTCCTCCTCCTTGAGCTTCTTGTACTGTTCCTATCTTTCGGCTTCAATAAGAGCAGTCTCATTGCCTTCACCCTTATAGTCATCTGTGGGGCCAAAGGGCCTACTGCTAGAGCCGCCTGCCGTGACTTTTGAACTTCCGCGAGGTGTGCCAAAATTCTTTGCATGGCCTCTATGTCTTCGGGTGGAATTCCGAAGTCGTGTAGGTTGACTTCGTGCTCCCCCTCCGTGACGTTGTTGACGGAAACAATGTCGTTGTTGTTCCCATTGCCTTGCAGCACGACGGCGTCCTCCGGAGGCGTCATAGCGTTCGTCAAAGCGCTGCTAGCTCCCTTCTTCGTCGCTGCCATGAGGTGTGGTGGAACGAATCGATGGGTGGGTGCCAAACTGTTGGTGCAGAGTGTCTCCGGATCGGACGAATACTACAACAATCTATGTGTGCGCACGGAACGAGATGCTCATACGCTACGAAGGAAACAATGTCTTCGGACAAGTGTCCGGTTTCTCTCTCTCTCTGTGTATTCAATGTCCCATCAATGACCGTTACACGGGTATTTATAGGCGGCGGGTCACTTACCCGCTGAGCCAATTACATCGACACACCCCTCAACTGCCAGATTTCTGAAATATTCTGTGGGTAGACAGGTAATATTACATCTCTGCAGTGGGTTACAGCTTGACAACTGACCCTGGTCCAATGCGGGCCCATCACCTGGCTTCGTCCGTCGGTTGTGTGGGTCTTCGATTGCTCGCCGAAGCCTCGGGCCTTCGGCCCGTGCTCGCAACTTCTCCAAGTCACGGGCCAGTGGCCTCCTTCTTCGAGGTCTTCGCCGAGCTGACGAAGCGTTCCGGGCCTCATCGTTGTTGACCATCACGGGCCCCGCCTTTGGCGGTGAGCCTTCGGCGCAGGGACCAAAGGTGGCATCCCCGACATGACGCGATGCAATAAAAAATGCTTGTGACCGAAGTGATGGAATGAAGGAAGAAGGGAGAACTATCTAGCAAAGCCAACGCCAATTTGGAAACCATGAAGAAATAATGACATATGCATATTTTAGACTTTCTTTTTCTTAGACACTGTACTTTCTTTGTAAAGAACTAATGCATTCCATACTTGCAATGAAGAGATCTTACATGTTAGGATCCAATGATTATATTTCATAGGCATAAAGCATTATCCGACCCTCACTGTTGACTTAATCTTAGAAATTGGCCAATTGTTTTGTTGTATAGTGGAGATATTTAATTTTTCTTCCATCAAGCAGCAATATCATTAATTTTCCTTCCAAAAATAATACACATCTTTCTTTTTCTTCTATTAAATAACAATGTCAATTATCATCCTTCCAAAACTAATAATGACGCGAATTATGGGTGCGTGCATGTGCGAAGGAAAGTAAAGTATGTGCCAAAAGAAAGTAATATGTGGGTACAAGAGGCCCGATGCTGTTTTTCAGGTTGACCGTAACTTTTCTTTCTCCCGGTCAATTTTTTTCCACCAAAACACATGGTGACCCCCACTGTGCTAACATATCTCCTCTCCCCACCGCATCCCCCACTCCCGTGATTCCCCCTCCTCCTCCTCACCCTCTCTTTTCCTCCCTCTATCTCCTCACCCATCCAATCTGCCCGTGACCCCTGCTCTGTCCACACTCGCTCGCAGCAATCCAGTCATCCACCACTCGCTCGCTCGCTCGTCGCGGCGCGGCGGCAGCGGCAAGGCAATGGAGCTGGCCTCCACCTACGCGCCGGGCGGCGGCGCGGGCGTGCTCGCGCCGGGAAGGGCCAGGGTCCGCGCGCCCACCGGGGGGCCCGTCCTCGGCCCCTCCAGGGCCGGCGGCCTCCCCCGCCCCCTCGCCCTCGCAAGTCGGAGCCCGCTCGTGGCACGTGCCGGCGGTTGGGACTCTGACTCTCCCTCGCTGCTGGCTGTCTCGGAAGTACGTCGTATTTATAATCAAATCAGGAGGTTGCTTAGATGAAGTAATAATTAATCTCTCTTATGTTCGTTTCTCTGAAGTCGTTCGTTACAGTAGTTATTGAAGATATACTCTGTTACATGCTAGTCGTCATGCCATGCCTGATGGTTGTAGATATGGCGGCAAATCTCACGAATGTGCTCTTTAGATAGTACATCATCGATTGATCCTGTGATGTGCGGCGCGAAAATTTAATATCCATTAAACTTTTATAACACTCTCAATGGGACAGGCCTTAACAGCATGCGGAGGTAGAGTTTACGTAGCACTGATAGGTGAGTCCAAGTTAATAAAATATATTGATGAAAATTTTAAGTAGATAAGGTAAAAGACTACTTATTGTATGGCTTATCTATACAGTAATATCACTTGTTGTTGAGATGTCTTATCTCATAGACAAGAGCTTGGCTCTATTATTAACTTTGCTCTAAGTACACAGTAGCTTGGCACTGCTCAATGAATAAAGATCTAACTAGTATTGAAACAAACGTCTTTTTTTCGCGGGTATCGAAACAAACATCTAACCTCACTTCAAACATACAAGTAGTGTATTAATAATGGAACATCCTTCAGTGGACAGCAAAAGTTCCACTAGGTACAGAAATTTTTATTAGAAAAAATTATGATGCTCCCATACAGCTCAATTGATGCCTAAAGAAGTTTTTTTTTTGCGAGGGGAAGAGAAAAATTTTATTACTAAGAAAGTTCGCTCCATTCGTGAGCAATAATTTGCTTGTGGACAGTGGCTCTCTTCCCTTGTGGACGACCTTCCACTCAGGTAACAACATTCCAGATTCACGGGCTTCCTTCAGAGGAGGCTAAAGGTCGATTTTAATCCCCCCTGGGTGGCCAACATTTTTGCTATGGTGCTGCAATCATATTTTCCAAAACCGCCTCCTGTCTGTACCGTTCTGCGGCCAGTGCCGGCCCATCCCTGCACACGCAATTATATTGCCTCCACTTCCTCAGCGTCCTTCCTGTGTCTGATATATTTCCACGCCACGAGCTGGATCGTCCCTATACATGTCCACCACGGGCCGGCCCATGGTGCTGCCCGTGGCCCGGCACGGCAAAGCCCAGCTCAAGCCTGGCACGGCACGCAGGCCGCCGTGCCCGTGCCGGCCCGGCACGAGGCCCGTGCCATGCTTGGGCGCTGATGCCGGCCCACGGTGCAGGCACGGGCACGGCCCGGGAAATGGCCTCGGCCCGGCAAAGGCCCGGCAACGAGGAGGGGGTATACCCCGCACCCCCGGTCGCCCGTCGCCCCCAACCCTATCCATTTCTCCTCCCCCGCCAAGCCGGCCGCCATCCCATCATCGCCTTCGCCTCGCCTCGCGTACCCCGGCTGGAGACGGACGCCAGCGAGCTGCCATCGACGCTGTCGCTCTTCCCTCTCTCCATCTCTCGCTTTCTCTCCATAACCCTAAGTCCCTAACCATCGATCTTCTTAGGTTTTGTGCCAAGCTCCGCTCCGGTGTGCCCCTCATCGGTGGATCTGGTGCTCCGGCTGCGCAGGTGAGCCGTCCGCCCGTCCCTGCGCCTGCCTCTCTAACCCTAACCCTAATTTCCTAACCCTAACCTCTCTAATCTTCTTCTTGTGTTGCAGGTCGCTGGCTATGGTCTTTCTTCCATAGATCCGGTGTCGTGTGGCCGTGAGGGAGCCGGATACGCCGGCTGAGGAGGCGGCAATGTCCTCGGACGTGGAACATGATTCCGCGGACGAAGGATACTATGAAGCCGCCGAGGCCGAGAAGCGGGAGTTTGAAGAGCAGAACGAGGCAGCTGATGCCCGGTGCTTCGTCCTCGGTGGCAACACAGCTGCTACCATCGACGTGGATGGCGCCGGTGCTGGGACGGGCACCGGCAATGGAACTCGCACGGGTTCCACGAGCCCGACGGCCAGCGCAAGCACATCCGTTAAGCGCACAAGGAGGTGAGGGCCGACCTCCAAAGTCTGGCTAGACTTTGAGGAGGTGACGGCGATACAAGGGGGTAAAGAGGTACGAGTATCTGCTATCTGCCTTCATTGCAAGGGTCTTTTGTCTGTTAAATCTTCTTCTAGAACTGGGCACTTGCTCCATCACCTAGATCTGTGCCCTGCTAAGAAAGAGAAGGAGCAACATGGTAGAACTCAGTCTCTGCTTAAGTTTGATGCTGATGGTAAAGTTATTAGCTGGGAGTACTCTCCTAGGAAGGTGTGAGTTTGTACCTAGGAAGGTTTTTAATGAGGCAGCATTGCACTAAGGCTCCATTTATATTTTGAGATACATACGTAACCCATTGCAATCATTAGTAGCATGTGAAAAAGTATTATAAAATTTGCAATATGCTCGTTGCTTCAACTCTTCAAGCGGCGGTAGAGTATGTGACACCTTGACATATCCAATCCTATATCACTCATCAAATATTCTCTCACACTTGGATACATCAAAAGTAAATCATTTATCTTGCCGATTTTTCTGAATCGGCTTAAGAGCAGAACAAGTAAATGGTTTAGCTTGAGATGGCCAAGCAAACTCAGCGGCATACACATCATTGGACTCATCTTCCGAACAATTTGAATTGCATTCTAAAGCATGCACACTAGAACGATGATGCTTATGAGATTCTTGAGACTCTTTGCTTCGGCTTTCTACAGCCAAAGCTCTTTGATGCACCTGAGTAACAGTAAAGAAATCATAACCCTCTAATCTTTCTTTAATACGAGAGCGCAAGCTATTAAAAGCCAAATCAGCTAGATCCTTTTCTGCAATATTCACACTAAAGCATCGGTTTTTTGTATCGCGGAATCGTCTTATATAATCATTGACAGATTCATCACGCGATTGTCTAACTGATGTCAAGTGAGACAATTTAAGCTCATCATGCCCACAGAAAAAGTGCTCATGGAACTTCTGCTCTAATTGTTCCCATGAGCCAATAGAATTAGGTGCCAAAGATGAAAACCATGAGAAAGCGGTTCCAGTTAGAGATAAAGAAAATAAACCCACTTTCAACTCATTTATTGAACCAGCTTCTCCTAATTGGGCAAGATACTGACTAACATGCTCAAAAGTACTCCTAGTATCTTCCCCACTGAATTTAACAAACTCAGGCAACCTAAAACCAGCAGGATATGCAACCAAATCAAACGAAGTAGGACACGGCTTTCGGTATGTGCGGGTTTTACTTCTAACATCCACTCCAAAACTCTCTCTAAGCAGATTAGCCAAATCATTCTTATAATCAGTAAGCATTTTATCAAAATTACTCGAAGAATTTGGCTGTGTGGATGTAGATACCTCACGCTGGTTTGGAACAAACTAACCGGATGGACCGGTCGGACCGGTTGGTACGACCAGTCGAACCGGTTGGGGGGAACCAGTCTGACCGGACTGATATATCGGTCTGACCGGTCTATGCCGGTTTTGCTAACGCTGCACATATTGGTCGAACATCTCGTCGGAGATAAGACCGATGTGTGGCACTAAGTTCCTGGAGATTTCTGGTGGTGTGTACTGAACAATCTCGTTTGTTCGGCTAATGTTGGCCGAACCAGAAATACTCATAATAGGATCAGTGTACGTGGGTGTAACAGTTTGACCACTGAAATAATTTATCGGCATCCCATATTGAGGTTGACTCTTATGAGATGCTGCCGATGGTTGAGGAACATAAAATTCAGAAGTAGAAACAGATGGAGGTTCATCAGCTGATTCAGGTTTCTTACCAGCCGATTCCCTTTCCTTAGAGCTAAGCCAATTGACCCAATAAACATCACACTCAGCTAGCAATTTCTGAATTTGTTCCACAGTAACACCAGAAGGTGGAGCAGTTGCAGCAGGTATTACCTCAGTAGATGCATCCGAGGAGGTAGAAGCGAAGTCGATCTCTTTGATCTTGGTGACCTTGCCACATCGACCGACCTTGATGCTCGCAAGCGCCGCTTGTAGATCTTCTTCATCACTCTTCTTCTTGCGCTCCTCCAGTAGCAGACGAACGTCCTCCGGAAGATGCTCATATGTCGAAGGGATGATGTTCTCCTTGTCGATTTCTGGGTTGGAGCCCATCTTCTTTGGAGTAGATTAGATCGGTTTTATTAACCAAGATCTTTCTTCCCCAGCGGAGTCGCCAAAAAGTATGTTGACGCAAATCTCGGTCAACACACGAACGCACTAGATCGTGCGCGCGCGAGAAAGAGCTCGATGCAGCTCTCCCTACATGGAGCGGTCAAACCTGTCTCGGGAACCGGTCAGACCGGTCGCCGGTGAGAATCGGCGACGGTCGACGAACGCGAACCCGGGAGGGACCCTGTTAGGGTAGGCGCACGTAGGGTTGTTCTAGGATCGGCAGGCCACCTAGAACGCCTTCAAATGTCGCGGAGACGAAGGAAGAATAGCAGATGGGGTTGGAAAAGCTAGGGTTTGGAGAAGAGGATAAAAAGTAGAGTTTGTATTTATTTTGTTCGATTGGATTCCCTAATCGGCCGTGACCCTTTATATTTATAGGGTGGGGTGGACTTATCCCGCAAGAAATCCTGTTTACAGATCTAAATCTATGAAAAACCCTAGTTGTACTCGGACTCTACTTGGACCGGTCAGACCGGTCGGACCTACCGGTCAGACTGGTCGGTCCCTGCCGGACAGGCCACAGTGCCTCGACCGGTCAGACAGCTCGGTCAAACCGGTCAGACCGGTTGGTGCCAATTTTGGCTGTCAACAGCATCCATGCATCTTTCATTACGTAAAAAATGCACATAGGAGACACCGAAAATTAGTGATGTGAAAAACATCTCTCTAATGTGAGATTAGAGATGGACAAAATTTCAACGCATCACCTATGTCTCTACCTCCAACAAAATATACCAATTGGTGGAAATACTAATGACGCGCCTCAACAAAAATATATCACCGATGAGAATATTTTCTTACTGCAAAAGGAGTGTAGTGGTTAAAGCACCTAAATAGCATTCAGTTGGCCTAGGTTCGACTCCTCATCAAAGTGAAATAAAAATAGATCTGGATTAAATAAAAAACTTCTATAAAAAATAGGTGGGGTGACTTGGGTCAAAAAGAATATTCTATCACTAGAGCCGTGCGATCCCGGCCCACCCTGGCCGGCTTTCACATGGTTTACGGTACAGATTACGGCACCCCTATGTAAAGGTGAGGCAGAAGTTTGGAGGTTGGCTTGTCCCTCGCAGGTCGAGTCTCCTGACATGACAAATTTCAGTAAGTTAGTTTCTTTTCATTGTGCCCTTCTTCTATAACATTGATTCTAAAAACTGTTGGATTGGAGCTAATAATCATTTATACATCACATTATATCAAACGGTGCTAGCAAGTTTCTCTACATTGGGATATCTACTATTTGGTCAGAATTTATATTTTTTTTTCTGTTCTTAACCTGTTGATCCAATTTCGGCTTTAACTTCTACCCTGCCATCGAACATTAGGTTTTGTATCTAATGTATATATTACATAGATGTTAAATGGAGTGGCAAGAATGTTCCTGAAAATAGGAAGGATAGTGACAAACCTTGGCACAAGAATTACGAGCCTTATTCCAATCAATCTCACCATAAGGGGAACTGTAGAGTTCATTCCTCAATGCTAAGATGATTGGTGTAACTGGACTTACAACTCTCTTACCATATAGGAAAGCTATTGACATGTAAGTAATCCTTGTGAAGCACCAGAATCGTCCTGTGCAAAGGAAAGCTCAGTTTCACATCTCAGGCACTATACGAATTGAAATACTTGGAAGTTCCTCACAACTAATTTAACATACAATGTTTGCTAAACCATCTAACTCATTGTACATTACAGAGCCATGCATGCTTCTTAAAGTATTGACCTTTAATTTCTTTTTGAGCAAACAACAAAAGGTCATGACCCTTGAATAATACTCTCTCTATCCAAAAATATAGCTATGGCCCACGGTTCCTCGATAACTAACTCATCCACTACCACTAACTCTTGTTCTTCCTTCCCCATCGCTATTCAAGCACTATCCCAAGTAGTGTTTTAAATATCCAGCTAAAAGTTTTAGCGGCAAGGCTCTAAAACAGCTAATAGCTGAGCTAAAATGGGGCAATAGCAGGCTATAGTGGCTAAATTGTATATAGACCCAAATAGGTGTTCTCTATCTCAAAAGGCTATAGAGGCAGCTAGAGCCCAATATTTAAAACTTTGATTACAAGAAGCCCTAGATGAGAACAAGGTCCCTCATAACCTTCTTCCTTCCATCCCCTATCTGTCTCCCTCAAATCCATATTAACGTTTGAATTTTATCGCGTACTATAACTATTTCTGAGTTCTAAGATGGATTGCAACCAGAGTTCTGCTTAAAATAACCATGATAATTATAACTTCATTTTGATTTTAAATTTGCGTGCATGCAAGCAAACATGGCAGGCAATCGAAGTTCCCTGTCTTCTGTAGCAGGACATGTTAATCAAGGTAAAATTTTTCTTTTACTTTGTTCCCTTAGTATGTATGAAAAAGTTAAAAGCTAGCTATATTGTTCTGGGATGGATAGAGTAACATTAACCTCATATATGGTCCTATTTTGATCCAACTAGCTAATCCATTAGTTGGGTTGTACCATCCAATTAGATAGTTAATATCCAACTAGCTAGTTAAGGATTTTAGCTGCGCATTTGCTGGCCCTGCTTGGACTAACTAGCTACCTAGCTGGTGGATCAAAATATAGGCCCGATATCATCTATTTTGTGTAGATGTTGTATAATGACCGTAAATAAGATACATATGGTCATTCTTGAACAAAGAGATGAAACCTCCCGCAGGGACAAGGGTAATGGGCGTGTGTGCAGTATCATTCCTCTTGCCAAGAGGAGAAGCCAAAGAGGTGCAATATGGTTGGTAGTTTGACGTGTTGATGGGGAGTATCTCTGGATCGAACAACACTACAACAGTCTACGAGTGCACACGGAACGAAGATGCTCATACGCTAAGAAGGAAACAATGTCTTCGGACAAGTGTCCAGTTTCTCTCTCCGTATTCAATGTCCCATCAATGACTGTTACACGGGTATTTATAGGCAGCGGGTCACTTACCCGCTGGCCGAATTACATCGACACACCTCTCAAGTGCAAGATTTCCAGAATATTCCATGGGTAGACAGGTAATATTACATCTCTCAAGGGCCAACTTGCCTTCGCTCACCCGTTTCGCACATTTGCTTTGTTAGTCTTTTGCCTCAAGAATGGATACATTTGTGATGGCACTGAAGAGGGATCGAGCGAAGGCTCCTCCTTCTACATTCTTGGGGCCTTCGTCTATGACTGAGGTCATGGTGAAGGATTTGGAGATGCGCGGAGTGATCAGCCCCGGCGCTGCGCGCGTTCCCCTTCCCAAAGATGACGAGGTTGTCGTCTTCAATGATTTCTTCACCACCGGTCTTTGCTTTCCCTTGGATCCCGCTGTGGTGGATATATTCCAATGGTATGGAGTCTTCTTCCACTAGATGACCCCAAACTCCTTCGTCAGGCTTAATCTCTTCATGTGGCTGGCGAAGACATGCCGCGTGGCTCCAACCATTGAGAACTTCGCCCGCGTGAGTCACGCCCATTTTCAGCCAAAGAGAATCATGTGGATGGCCAGTTGACAGAGGTGGAGCCCAAGTATGGGTGTTATACCTTCACCTTCTAGCAGACTGCTCCAAGCCGTATCTCTGCCATGAAGAACAAATGGATAGGAGATTGGGCTTGTTTCTGGTTTTATCACAAGGTCCCTCTCGATCCCATGACAAAGAGCCATTCGCTGGTGGTGAAGAGCATTGGGAACATGGGGGACACGCCTTCTGTCGAAGTGGAGCGCGTGTCCGAGCACGAGGCATACCTCTCGATTCTTTAGGAGGTGTCGAAGGTGTTTATGGCACGCGACATCACCGAGGAATACGTGGCGTGCGAGTGTTTCCCGTAAGGGCTGGGTGGTCGATTTCTTCATGGCTGCTAGAGCTATAATGCTTGATTGTATTTTGTTGGCTTTGGTAACTCACTCTTCCTCTTCTTTCCTAACAGTTATTGGTGCGAGGGAGGTGGAGAGCCAAGTCGATGGGATCCTCAGCCCTATTTTGAGCAAAGAGTACAACCTCTTGTAGGTGAGATTGAAGCCCCTCAGCATGTGGCCGAGGCAAGGCTCGCCCTGGAGAAGATAAGCAAGGACGCTGGGGGTGCTCCTCGAGGTGGCCGCAGCTCCACCGCGACCACCGCCTTGGAGAAGCAGAAGAAGAGGAAGGGGGGCTCCGGCTCTAGGGCGTCGAAGTGCCCCAAGCTACTGGAGCAGATCCTGAGCGGGTTGCCTCTTAGGGGAAAGGTTTACTCTGAAGACGAGGGCAGCGCAAGCAGCACCCCCACCGACCGAAAGCCAATCTCTGCGGCCGCTCTGGCTGTTGAGTACAGCGAGATGGAATCCGAGAGCGATGATGACACTGCTCCTGAGGTTACCTCTGCCGCCGCCGTGCCATGGACTGTTACAGTCCCCGCCATGGAGCCTTCGACGTTGTAACACCTGGTCCCACAAAACATGGACCGAGCAAAATATATATGCGCCAGGATCAAGTCATGCATATATACAACAAAATCATCAAGATATCACAACACATGTCACGTAAAAAGACATAATAAAACGAGTACGAATGTATTTATTACATTAATGACAAAATGTCTGATACATAAATGCGGAAGCGATAAACAAAGATACGGAACTCTCAAAGGGCGCCACATGGACGTCGACTGGGAGATGACCGTCTAGAAGTCCTTGAAGTCCTTGAAGCTCTGAGTGTACTCCTCCATGTCACCGGCAACTGAGCAGCGATTGGATATCCCCAAAAGAGAATGAGAGAAAAAGAATAGAGGAGGCAAGCGTGAGTACAACTTGTACTCAACAAGTATAACACAAACTATGAGGCTCTAAGGTTGGCTGACTCAACTGCATTAGCTTTTAAGTCTTGGCAAAGTTTTAGTAAAGCTAATTACTACAAGTTGATGAATTACAACAAACCCCAGTTACATAGTAATTAATCAAATTTAATTATGATACTACTGAGAACCAAACCAGAACCACCAAGGTAACCCCACTAATCAAAAGGAGGATCTAGGCTGCTCATGACCGTGAGCACGGCTAGTATACCAGTTTTACACTCTGCAAATGTTGCACATCTTTACGCACAAGTCGTGAGCTACACTAGTTGTTCATCACACTTCCATAGGTGAGATGACTAGCAAACGCACTATGAGGCTGTTACAAAGAATCCCGTTGGTAAGGTGTAACCGCTGAGGTTTCTGGATTACTACTACGGAGCAGGTCCAGCTGGGGAACAAGCACACAGCACAGTCAACCCACATGGTACGAGGGCCGTAGCAGCTCTCCGCCCCCATTGCCCGCGTAGGTAAGTTACTCCTGAACCAAAAAGACCTAATTAGTAAGCCAAGACCGTCCCATACCAGTCTTGTGGTTGCGTGGTTATGCCATGTTGTCTCTCTACGAACCGGTCCTTATGGAGAGTGGCCAACCAAGCACTAGGCACCGTGCTGGCCCCCTAAACCATGTTTCTAGGAAACAAATTTTAAGGAGACATGCTTAGAAATTAAGTTGCATAAGATCATTAGCAGAATTAATTAAAAAGGGCCATTATATATGAGAGCGCAGTACCAAGCATAACTAACCAAAATGCAACCCAAGGTATATATATAAAGATAAAATGGGTAGGAAAAATCCTTATAGGCATACAGTAGTAAAATGCAGTATGAAATTGTAATTAAAAGTGATGGGAGGTGTTCATGTTATACTTGCCTTCCTCAAAGTTCTCCTACTGCTCAAACTGTCCCGTGGAAGGTGGCTCCTCGTACTCCTCCGATGGCTCAACATCTACTCATGATCGCAATGTCAAAACAAGTCCACCACATACACATACATGCAAACAAAAGTAAATGCTAAGAAACAGTACATCATTACATAGAAACATCGCTTAAAACTGAGCTAGAACTATTCTACGCATTACAACGATCGTGTGAGCGTAAAAACCACCTAAAACGGAGCTAGAACGTGGAAACTAGAGCTAAAACTAGGTCTAGGGACTAAACTGCGAGAAAACTAAGGTTCCAGGGGTTTCCGTGCAAAAACTAGGGACTTAAATGTAATTAACGGGTATTTTCAGGGGCTAACGTGTGAAAACATGCGGGCTGGACTGCGGGTTCTATTTCTTGAAAGCTTAGGGGCCTAAATGTTAAAAACAAGGCTTAACTGCAATTACTTTTGAACTGCAGTGGACTGCGGGTTAATTTCAAAGAAACCCAGGGGCTCTTTAACAAAATTACCAAGCGAACCGGTATCTTCGGGTCCAGGACGTCGGATCTGGATCTAATCTCACGCATCGATTTCGGATCGGACGGTTCAGATCGGGTCTGCGCGCGGGGACGACGGCGTTCGAGGCCGGCGACCATTTTCCGCGGCGGCGCTTGTCGGGGCTCACCGGAGTTCACCGGAAATGGTGCTCTGGGGCTCAAATCGACCCAGGTTTGGGTCTGGGATGATCTACACATCATGCGTGATCCACCTGAGGCATTTGTGAGGCTCGGCGAGGCTCTGCACGCCGGGTGTGACTGCCGCGGCGGCTTTGCACGGCGGAGCTTGCAGGCGCAGCATGCTCGGGCGGGTCCAGGGTCGGTTCAGGGGTGCAAAACGTGCGCAAGGCCTCTGTGCGGCACGGGAGAGCCAGTACGAGGCTCGTGCGGGGCTGTGCTGGGCTGCAGGGCATCCGCCATGGCAGAGCAGTGGAGCGGGCGGCGGTGGAGCTTCGGTGGCCGGTGTTCCGGCACCTGGAGTGGTCTACAGGCATAGATTCCTAGCGCAAAAGACAGAGGGGGCCGAGGTGATGCTCACCGAGGGTCTAGGTCGGGCAGGAGAGGCCTGCAGGGGTGCCGGCGTCGAGGTTCGGCGGCGGTGCACGGGTGGTGCTCATGGATGGTGCTGCTACAGGGGTGCTCCGGGCTCCTAGACATCACAGCTGGACTCGTGGCGACGCTGTGAAGTAGGACATGGGGTTAGTATGGCTTGAGAACCACCGGCCGCGAGCAATTGGTCGAGGACTGACTCACCTGCGGCGGCGGTTCCGGGCAGAATTCCAACGTGTGCAGGTAGAAACCGAGGGCTGCGGGCTCGGGGAGGCTCCTGGCGTCGAGGCGGAGCTCCTGCGGCGGTCGGCGGTGGCTGGGAGGCGGTGGAGCTGCGGGTGCATGGCGGCACAGGGGCTCTGCGCGGTGGGGCTAGGCGGATGCTGCGGTGCTGGGTTCTAGCTTGCGCTGGAAAGGAACGTGCGGTGCAGGGGGGCCGCGGGGGTGCAAGTTAATGGAGGAGGCCGGGAATTTTGGGCGTGAATGCCCGTTGTGAGCGCGGCGGAGATCGCGGCCGGGATTGATGCCGCGCTGGAAGATCGGATTGCGTACCGGCGTCCGCGTGATCCATTTCGGGGTGCGGCTTCTAGAAGGTCGTGGGCGCGTGGAGGTCTGGCGAGCGGGCCAGAGTGCCGGGGTCGGTCCACCGTGTAGTGGCGAAACGAGCGGGGCGCGGTCGAACGAGCAGAGAAGCTCGGACGCGGGTGGAAGAAAGGAAAGGAGGAAGAAGAAGGTTCCGACAGGTGGGGCCGTCGGGTTAGTCGAACACGACACGCGCGGGCGTGAGAGAGCAGCTGACGTGCGGGGCCGAGGTGTCAGTCATAGCGGGGAGAACGGCGCGCGCGGCCTGGGCTGCGAAGGAGACTGGGCCGCAGCGAGTTTGGGCCGGACCGGGAGGAACGGAGGAAACACGCGGGTTGGGCCGACGGGGTTCTTGGGCTGGTTTGGTTCCTGTTTTTCTTTTTCCTTTTCTTTCTCAAACCACACTCAAACTATTTGAATTCAAACCCTAAGCACTCAACCAAATAAAACTTTTGCACCAGCATGAATGCACAAATAAGTTTAAACCTAGAAAAATTTTAATTACTTGTGAAAGAAAATTAATTTAAATGCAAGGCTCAGCATATAAAACCTTAGAAAATTAAATAAAGCTATTTAAATTTATTATTAAATACTGAAATTTAAATTAGGATGTTACAGACATCCACATCATTATCGACTTGCTCTTCGGACGATGAATATACTCCCTCAGCTGGCCGAAAAATGGCCGCGCCGGAGACCGGTGATTCAGTGCCGGAGAAAGCGGCTGCCACCGAGGCTGTTGTCCCGAAGTCTGCTAGCTCTGATTTCATGGAGAGCAGCAGCTACCTTGTCAGCAGCTCCAACCCCATCAAAGTTACTTCTCAACTGGGTGTCTCGGAATCAAAACTGATAGGAGGCAATATAGCTGGGATCCTTCGGATCGAGAGCAGCGACCATGAGTGGGGATTCCTCGCTGAAGCTAGCAACGCCTTCAGCTTCCCTCTCATGGAGAGGGGGCTGATGAGCACGGGAGTCGACAACATGCTTCAATGTGCTAAAGATCTGGCATTGAAGGTGATGAGGACATCAACACCAATGATATATCCACAGCACCACCTACAGCGGCAGCTGCGACATCCCCACCACCTGGTCCAATTACTCACGCTCGTGCCCGTCAACTCAATCATCAAGTAAGTTCATTTTTAAGGTCTTGTCCATTATATTTCTTCAATGGAAACACATGCACTCTTGTTTTGCTTAGGAATAATGGAGAGGATAAGAAGGGGAGCAGATTCGCGTGGGCTGGTTTCGGACAGCAGGACAACACCAACTTGTCACAACGGTCAAGACTTAATTTGGACTCCGATCGGGATGTTCAAGTACTTCACAAAAATCTTATAAACTCCTCTTTTAAACGGATCCGGCCTCATGATGGTACCTGTTCTGATTTGAGTGCAGTAGACATTTCCTTACAGAAGGGTTTTCAGTCCATGGTGCCGCGCCACTCTATTTTGGCCCAATGGGCCGTGTATCCAGTTGAGCCCACTTTGGGCGCGTCCTAGGGTTGGAGGTCGTCCTCCCAGTATTTACAGCCCCAGCAGCCGCCATGGGAGGGTGGGATTTTGTTTTCGTGAAATAGTTGTCACTACTTCCCCTGGAGCGCACGTGCTGATCTAGCCGCCTATCTTCTTGTATTCAAAACCCCATATTCGATCAATCCAGATTGAGTTCTTGCTTTCCCCCTTGCGATTTCAGTGCTTGTTTACTTGTTCTTGCAATTTCTTCGATTTGCTTGCAGGACGGGTGCCCTCGTGGCCGGTGTCGTGCATCGCAAGGGTGCAGCGACTAGGGAAGAGGTGTATCGATTGCTAAGGCGCAGCGTCTCTGGATTGCTGAAGTCGGACCACCAACGCCTTCTCTCCCCCTCAAATCGAGTTATCCAGTTCGTCCTCACCGAAAGATCGGAAAATCCCCCCACGGGTTCTCATCAGTTGGTAATCAGAGCAAAGTTCATCGGTGAACGATTTCCTTTTCCTCGCTGTTTTACTTTTCCTATAGTCTAGAAAAAGCCCAAAAAATTAGTAGATTAGTTTTTTCGAGATCCCATAGACCCTTTGAGCCTTTACTAGAACTGCTTGGTTAGGACTTATTGAGTCTTCGGTTGCGTTGGGTTGTGTCAAGTTGCCGATATTGGTTATTAGTCCCATAGAGTTTTGAGTTCCTGTCACCATCTAGTCACTTCCGCGCACCTTTTCTCCCCATCTGCTTTTCTCACCATCATGTTCCATTCTGATCTGTGTTGAAGACCAAGTGCGATTCTACAAATAGGTGGAGTTCGGCCATCTTCTTTTTACCTTTTTACCCCTACTCTTTCCAAAAAAAAGTGTATGTGCTGATTTTCTGAATTGCAGTCCTTTGTTCATATAATCAGTTTTTGAGTGTCCCCTAAAAAAAAGAAAAAAAAAGAAAAACAAAAAGAAACAAAAAAAGAGAAGAAGAAGAAGAAGAGAAAAAGGGGCTGATTCCTCCTTTGTTGTTCCTGCTGTTTTGGTTGGTGCTTTGTGGCTTCTCTTATATCTAGGCTCACGTCTCTAGCACAGTCTAGGATAGGACCAGCACAAGACAACCATCGAACGATTACTTGCTTTTGTGAGTAACGTGGTGCTAGTATTTCCTTGTGTTCTTTTAGCCCACCTACAGCTCCACATACTCGATTTTCAGCTTTACAGGAGTTGGTGCTGCAGCACCGATACACTTTCTTTCTAGTGCCCGACTTGTTATTGCCGACCCTCCTGTGAGCAGGGTAAGAATTGGTAAGAGCTTGTACAATAGGTTGAGAGTGAGAGAGCGCCACACACAAATTGCATCCAGTAGTTGTAGGGAATTTCCTACTTTACTTGTTTCCTATTTGCTCTTGCACCTTTTCCATGGCAGGTTCAGGCAATGAGGAAGAGGATGAAGGAGGTCCGCTTACACCTCGCACCAAGGGCATCATGCAGCATTTTCAAAAGTGAGGGAGCACAGCGATGGGATTGATAATGATTTGCAGGTGATAAATGAGAAGATTGTGCAAATAGAGGCCACGCAGATCTCCAACAACACCAAGCTGATTATTCTGCTGACACTGAAGAAGGAGGATCGAGATCGGAGACGTCGACGCCATAACCGTCGAGGTATGGGTGGACCGCGTCCACGTGAGGTACATAATATTGACAATGCTTTCAGTAAGATAAAATTTAAGATACCCTCTTTTGATGGTAAATATGATCTTGATGCTTATCTTACTTGGGAGATGGCTGTTGAACAAAAGTTTACTTGTCATGATTTTACTGAAAATGCATATGTTAGGGCTGCAACTAGTGAGTTCACTGATTTTTCTTCCATTTGGTGGATAGAACATGGCAAGAAAAATCCTAATAACATGCCACAAACTTGGGATGCTTTGAAATGGGTCATGAGGGCTAGATTTGTTCCATCTTACAATGCACGTGATCTGTTAAACAAGCTGCAGCAATTAAAACAGGGTACTAAAAGTGTAGAAGAATACTATCAAGAGCTGCAAATGGGTATGCTATGCTGCAATTTAGAGGAGGATGTGGAACCCGCTATGGCTAGATTTTTGGGTGGGTTAAATCATGAAATCCAAGACATCCTTGCATATAAAGAGTACACTAACATAACCCGTTTGTTCCATCTTGCTTGTAAAGCTGAAAGGGAAGTGCAGGGACGACATGCTAGTATGAAGACTAAGATTTCTACAGAGAGGAATTTTTCCACGGGGCCACGTTCGAGCATTCTATCAACTGGACATGCTGCTGCACCGTATTCATCATCAGCTCGAACAATAGCCCCACCTTCCAGCGACAAGCCTTGTGACAGCCCAGCAAATTCAGCAGCAAAGACCGCACAAAAACCTGCTGCAACCACTTCATCGGTGGCATCCACGGGCAGAACAAGAGACGTTCAATGCCACCGCTGCAAGGGATTTGGACATGTCATGCGTGACTACCCAAGCAAGTGTGTTTTGGTGGCCAAAAATGATAGTGAGTACTCATCTGCTAGTGAACTTGATGAAGATACACTTGCATTGCTTGCGGCTGACCATGCAGGAAGTGAGGGCTGCCCGAAAGAACATATTAATGCAGCTGAAGCCGACCGCTATGAGAGCCTCATTGTGCAGTGCGTGCTAAGCGCACAAATGGAGAAGGCATAGCAAAATCAGCGGCACACATTGTTCCAAACAAAGTGTGTCATCAAAGAGCGTTCGTGTTGTGTGATCATCGATGGAGGTAGCTGCAACAACTTGGCCAGCAGCGACATGGTGGAGAAGCTTGCGCTTACTACCAAACCTCACCCACATCCATATTGCATTCAATGGCTAAATAATAGCGGTAAGGCAAAGGTAACCAAACTTGTGCGAATCAATTTTGCCATCGGCTCCTATAAAGATGGTGTTGAATGTGATGTTGTGCCAATGCAAGCATGTAGCATTCTGCTAGGAAGGCCATGACAATTTGATAAAGATTCTATGCATCATGGTAGATCAAATCAGTATTCTTTTCTATACCATGGTAAAAAGATTGTGTTGCATCCAATGTCTCCTGAAGAAATTCTAAAAGATGAACTTACTAGAGCTAGTAATCTGAAGAATCAGGAACTTAGTAAAAGTGAAAATCAGATTGTGACAAACGACCTTGAGAAGCATAAAAAGAACAATGCCAAACATGTTTATGATAATAAAAAGGAGATCAAGCTGAAAGGGTCATGTTTCATTGCTACTAAATCTGAATTGAATGAGATTGATGCTACCACTGCTGTTTGCTATGCCTTGATTTGCAAACAAACTTTGTTTTCACTTGAGGACATACCTTCTTCCTTGCCTCCTATTGTCACTGACCTTTTGCAGGAATATGCAGACATTTTTCCTAAGAAGGTGCCATCGGGGCTGCCGCCGATTCGTGGGATTGAGCACTAGATTGACCTTATTCCCAGGGCCTCCTTGCCCAACCGTGCTCCATACAGAACTAATCTGGAAGAGACCAAAGAGATTCAACGCCAAGTGCAAGAATTGCTTGACAAAGGTTATGTGCGTGAGTCTCTTAGCCCTTATGTTGTTCCCGTGCTTTTAGTTCCTAAGAGAGATGGGTCATGGCGCATGTGTGTCAATTGTAGAGCGATAAACAACATCACAATCAAATATTGTCATCCTATTCCTAGGTTAGATGATATGCTTGATGAATTGAGTGGCTCAATTGTGTTCTCTAAAATTGATTTGCGTAGTGGTTACCATCAAATTCGCATGAATCTTGGAGATGAATGTAAAATAGCGTTTAAAACTAAGTTTGGCTTGTATTAATGGCTGGTCATGCCTTTTGGGCTCACTAATGCACCCAGTACTTTCATGAGACTGATGAATGAAGTTTTGTGCACTTTTATTGGCAGATTTGTGGTAGTATATTTTGATGACATTCTGATCTATAGCAAAACACTAGAAGACCATCTTGATCATTTGCGTGCTATTTTTTATGCTCTACATGATGCGCACTTGTTTGGTAACCTTAAGAAGTGCACCTTTTGCACAGATCGAGTCTCTTTTCATGGCTATGTTGTGACACATGCCAAAAAGCTAAATCACGCCTTAATCCTCATGGTTTATACATGCCTCTTCATGTTCCACACCAGCACCTACACCGGCAGCTGCGACATGCCCATCAACTCAATCATCAAGTAATTTCATTCTTAAGCTCTTGTCCATTATATTTCGTCAATGGAAATATGTGCACTCTTGTTTTGCTTAGGAATGATGGAGAGGATAAGAAGGGGAGAGGACTTGCGTGAGCTGGTTTCGGACAGCATGATAGCACCAACTTGTGACTACAGTCAAGACTTCATTTGGACTCCGATTGGAACGTTCAAGTACTTCCCAGAAAGCTTATGAAGTTCTCTTTCAAATGGATCTGGCCTCATGATGATACCTGTTCTGAGTTGGGTGCAATCGTCATTTCCATACAGAAGGGTTTTCAATCCATGGTGTTGCGCCACTCTATTTTGGCCCAATGGGCTGTGTATCCAGTTGAGCCCACTTTGGGCATGTCCTAGGGTTGGAGGTCGTCCTCCCAGTACTTACACCCCCAGCAGCCGCCATGGGAGGGTGGGGTCTTGTTTTCATGTAATAGCTTTCGCTACTTCCCCTGGAGCACGCATGCTGATCCAGCCGCCCGTCTTCTTGTATTCGAAACCCCATTTTCGATCAATCCCGACTGAGTTCTTGATTTCCCCCTTGATTTCAGTGCTTGTTTACTTGTTCTTGCGAGTTCTTTGATTTGCTTGCAGGACGGGTGCCCTCGTGGACGGTGTCGTGCATCGCAAGGGCGCGGCGACCAGGGAAGAGGTGTATCGGTTGCTAAGGCGCAGCGTCTCTGGATTGCTGAAGTCGGACCGCCAACGCCTTCTCTCTCCCTAAAATCGAGTTATCCAATTTGTCCTCACCGAAAGATCGGGAAATCCCCCCACGGGTTCTCATCAGAAGGCTTATGTCAGCTTCATCTTGAGGGTGACAAAGCTTCGTAACTAACGAAGATGGAGGAATGTCTGGCTCTTTTGGAGAAGGAGAAGGCATACCTGTAGATAACCATCATAGCCTCCTGTGCCAAAGCTGAGAGAAATGCTTAACAACTAGCTGATGCGTGCCAGCAGGCCCGTGCCACCGAGGAAGCCAAAACACACGCCGAGGAGCGTCGGGCCCGTGGAAAGGAGACGCTCTAATGCTACCGCGTGGCCTTCGCTACTGGTGCCGAAGCAATTCAAGCCGATATGCATGCGCTGCTGGAGAAGTTTGACCTGACACCCCCCGAGCTTTTGCAGGACGACAACATTGAGTTGGCTGAAGTGTTTCGCTGGCTTCGCGCCTACATGGCCATGGCGGACTCCGGCAGCCACTTCTTCGGCAACCTGAGCGAGGCCGTTGTTGCTCACACCCTGAGCGCTGCTGTTTGCGGCCTTTTGCCAGCGAAAGCGGGCAGCTTCGGTGCTACAACGGAGATTCAGCTTCGGACTCTTCACGACAAGACCTTTCAGTGGCCTTCCCTCGAATCGATGCGGCCTGAAGCTCTGCCTGTACTCTCAAAAAATATCATGAAGAACTTTGTGGAAACCTTCTTCCAAGAGAGGGGTTGCGGCCTAGTTAGCCTGGAAGCGACTCGCCTGAAGGAACATGTTAGTTCGTGCTCTTCGCATGTATTTGAGCCTCTTCGCTTTCGATTGCTTATTGTGTTTTTATTTTAGCTACAAGCCAAAGCTGAGACCTTCGCTCGTGAGGTTCTCGGGAATGCTAAAGCGGGCAACTTGACCGGCGCTAGAGTTGAAAACTGCGGCGGGTCTGGCGGAGGCCATGGTGGAGATGACAGTGATGACCAACGGACAGGAGAGGTGTGAGGAGAGTAGCATTGATACTTGTCCAAGTGATATAAATTATATTTTGGAACTAACACCTTCGGTGTCTGTGCAGGACTCGAATTTGAAGTTTTTCTTCAGAAGACTGCCGAAGAGATTATAGATCGCACGGTCCGCGAGTTCGTAAATGAGGTGAAGCACATTGTTTTCGAGGAAGAGACTTTAGAAGTACAAGATGGTGCTTAGTAACTATGATTTGAGGCGAAGCCTCCTTGTAATTGTGTAATAATGGACGACAGTGATGTAAATTTATATTTCCTTCTGTTAGCCCCGTGGCTACGCAAAACAGGTTCCAAGTGTGAAGCACCACCCACCCCTTTTGCGGAGGCACAGGGCGGAGATGGTTTGTTTTTTATGCCGGCGACTCGGTCGTGCAATTGTTGGTGATGCAAAGCACCACCCGCCCTTTTGTACAGGTGAGGAGTCGAAACTTCATTTTTTGTTTTACGGGATTATTGTGTTTAGACTGCAAAGCACCCCCCCCTTATGGGTTCTTGGTTTTCATATCACGCCCAGGTACACCTATCGTGCAACCTGCGATTTGCGAAGCGCCACCCCGTGTTTAGAACTACCTTCGAAACTTTCGGTTATTTATGCTAGCTCTTCGCCCTTAGTGTTGGCCACGTCGTTGGTTTTGTAGGATGCCTTCGGCTCTTTGGCGCAAGAGGGCTAGTCCTAGCCTTTGGCATTGTGCGTGACAGGACTTTCTTTAGGATACTTTCGCTCTTTAGCGTGAGAGATTCCTAGCCTCCAGCTTTCGCGTGATAGGACTTTCCTTAGGATGCCTTCATCTCTTTAGTGCAAGAGGGTTGCTCCTAGCCTTTGGATTTCGTGCGATAGGACTTTCCTTAGGATGCCTTCGGCTCTTTAGCACGAAAGGGTCGCTCCTAGCCTTCATCTTTTGTGCAACAGGACTTTCCTTAGGATGCCTTCGGCTCTTTAGCACGATAGGGTCACTCCTAGCCTTCTGCTTTTGCACAATAGGACTTTCTTGCCCTTCGGCATTTGCGCGAAGGGACTTTGATGTTGTTGGAAGTGAAGCTAAGGGGGGCAGGACCCACTTAGGGCCTGCGCCGCATGCTTACTTTTTTCAAGCGACTTCACTTGCTTCGCACCGATGACTCCCCTCTTCGCTCGACGAAGAGGTATAGACACTTCGGTGCATTGTGCATTCCTACATTCTTGCTTCCACGAGATGCTTTTTCTGGGGGCCTTGTTTATATTTCATAAGGGGTTTACATAAGGGTTCCGCCTCGTTAAAAACCTCACACCTTTGATAACCGGCATGATTACGCGAAGGCTTCCCTGTGAGGAAAAGAGTACGGGCCCTGAGTTACAGAGTGAGATCTTGTCGTGGAGAGGAACAAAATTTACAAACAAAAAACAACCAAACTACGAGCCCCTTCGGTTATCCTCCCTCCGGTGGCTCTTACAGAATCCTACACAAAGTACGTTAGCAACATATCCTTGTTCCCGGAGTATGGCTCTTCAGTGCCTTCTAACATGTGAAGTCTGCATGCCTCGGGCCTTGCCATGGATGCGACGTGGAATGGACCTTCCCACTTGCTGTGCATTATCCCTTTCAGTTTTCCCTTTGGGACTCACCTCAGCATGAGATCCCCTTCCTTGATCTTCCTCGGCTTTACTTTCTTGTTCTTACATCTTCGTGTTTTGTCTTGGTATTTGCTAAGGTGGATTGCGGCTAACATTTTGACGACTTCGATGGTGTCCACCATAGGTTTCATGTCTTCTTCGGTAATCTCCAGTGACCCTTCGTTTGTCCTCTAGGACCTGAGCTTTATTTCTTTTGGTGTCACGGCCTCTTCGCCGTAGAGTAGTTTGAACGGCGTAAACATGGTGGCTCCAGATTCAGTCATGTTGTGTGACCAGTTGACCCTTGGCAATTAATCTGCCCACTTGCCCTTTGGTAGTTCAGTGATGTTTTTCTTGATGCCTGTAAAGATGATGCCATTGGCTCTTTCCACCGCTCCATTAGACTACGGGTGGTACACCGAAGCGAAGCACAAATTTGTTCCTAACTGTGAACAGAACTGCCTGAAAGTTGCAGAATCAAACTGCTTGCCATTATCCATGGTCACCTCTCTGGGGACGCTGAAGCGACATATGATGTTTTGCAAGAAGAACTTTTGCAGGGCTCCGGCTGTGATATCCCAGAGTGCCTTGGCTTTGATCCATTTGGAGAACTATTCCACAGCTACTGCGGCATACTTGTAGTTTCCTAGAGCCATCGACAGGGGACCCACGATGTCAATGCCCCATTGCACCAGAGGTCAGACCGGAGGTAGTAGTCGCACCTCATCCGGAGGGAACATGCTGTATGGGGCGTGCCGTTGACAGTTTGGGCATGTGCACACCACTTTGTGTGCATCGTCTACGGCCGAAGGCCAGTAGAATCCTTCGCGGAAAGCCTTACCCACCAGAGCTCATGTCCCAATGTGCAAAGAGCATATGCTAGCATGTATCTCCTCGAGGAACCATCTGCCTTCGTCTCGCGAGACACACTTCAGGAGAGGGGCACAGACACCACCTTGGTATAGGTCTTTGTTTATGATCGAATAGCTTCGGCCGCAGAGCACCATTCTTTTTTCTTCCTTCGCATCCTACGGGACAAAGTGTCCCCGAACGTATGCCATTATAGTTGTGCGCCAATCTTCATTGACCATCTCTCATACAGGGGCTACGTCTATTTAAAGAACCACATGGCCCATGCATCATGTGTTTGGCAACCATTTCACGAAGCTGGGGATACTTGTCCTTATTTGGAAGCTCCGCCGAGATAACAGCATCGTACTGTTCTGGGCTTGTTAGTTTGTAGGGGGATTGCATGATAAGGAGGAAGTGTGCATGTGGCAAACCCCTTTTCTAGAACTCAATGACATGAACTTGTGCTGCCACAACCCCAAGGATGTGTTTATGGAATAGCTGGTGTTTGAGGTCTTCTAATTTGGCTTTAAATACTCGCACAACAAGATCCGGTCGGTCCTGTGGTGTCTGGCCCGGTTCAAGCTCTCTAACTATTTCTTCCCAGTTAGGATTACAAGTCATAGTGAGAAAGAAATCTGGTTTTCCATACTTTTGCACCAAGGCCATAGCATCCATGTATCTCCGTCTCATATCCCTTCCTCCACCAATAAATGATGCCGGTAGCACCCATCTTTTGCCAACTCTACGTGCTCGAACCTCTCCAGCACATAAAGTGTCAACTAAGCCCTGGTACAGATCAGCTCGTATTCTCGATTGGTTGTGAAGGATATAGTTGAGCCGTGTTGTTTCAAGCTTGATATATGTATCCACAGCGAACTGCTGGAATAGACGCTTACCATGCAAGATGGTGTTGAATATACCACGACGCATCTAGAATTTGTAGCAATAGTATTCGCGCATCGTGACGCACAACTGGCTATTAGTGTCTGTTAATGATAAAAGATGCATGCGGTTAGTTAATTATTGGATCGGATCAAGAGTTGAAATCATCCGAAAAAACAAGGCAATTTATCACATAACGTACCTGGATTGTCAAGTTGTGTGGACGGCCTAATGACTTGGCCAGGATTAACACCAACCTTTGGTATTTCTGGATGCCACCCAAGCTCGCCCCTAGGAAAGAAGAGAGGGTATGACAAAGGGTCATAACATCCATGATGAGGCTTGATGGAGTAACATCTATTATCGTTGCCAAACAGGGTTATGCCACGGTCAATATGTTGGTAAATCTCATTCCCCTCAACCCATACAGCGGCCACCTCTGACGTCAATGGTGCATTGTAGGTTCTCTGGTCTAGTTTGTAGTCAGTATTAAGGAAAATACGACACTCATCCATGTTCTCGACCTGTCCTAAGCTCCTAAATGTTTCAGAGTAAGGGTTGGCTCTTAGTATATCCACCAAACTCGCAATGATAGAACGGTCTCTTGCTTGGAACAACTCAAATCGAGCCTTTCGAAAACGATGTGAAAGGCTAGGGTCATCATCGTAGAAGTATAGTTGCAAGTGGCTTGAATTCTCATCTCTTTTTCCAAAGGAGTGTAGGTTGTGGTAAATTTGTCCATTCGCTTTGAAGGTATATACTCCATCTCTTGCGCTTGCAAGGTTTTGGTCGTAATCACAAGCAAAGGTTGTGAACGAAAAATGTCCATTGAACCATCTTGTATGATCTTGGAAATGTTGTGAGTTTGGGTCCTGGCTGGTATACAACAGTCGAAGCTCTTCAGGCAGCTCAGGCATCTCAATCTTGACCTTCCCATCTCAGCAACAAAATCCCAACGGCTCATATTCAAACCTCTTTGCACCGCAATGGCAGCAGTCTGGCACCGACTTCAACATATGAGTGCTTTCAGGTAGGTTCTGGTATACGATGTCACCAAACTCAAGGTTGTTTGAGCCCACCACAGCGGCATCATTAGTGCCATTGAAATTTGTTACAACAGAAAAGTTAGGAACATGTGTGGTGCATCTAGCCGCCGCTCTTGGGTATCTTCGAACTTGTCTCGCTAGCCTTTGTTCTGGTCTCTCATTTGCATACCGTTCTCTGGCGCGCGCGCGTCTGCTTGCAACTTGTTCAGGTGTCATGCTTGCACGACGTGCTCTTTCACGTTCCCTTCTTGTCTCTTCACGGTATGTTGCTCTACCACGAGTGCTTGCTCGAGATATTCGTGATGGATTTTGCTGCTCCATAAGGGTAGGACGTGCTAAAAAGTAAAAAGAATTGGAGTAATGATTATATGTTTCATACGACTATTGTTTACAAATCAGCCACTTATTTTAATTAATTATATGAAGTACCCGTAGAGCTTTGGCCTTGTTCAACATGTGTAGACGTGAGGGTACTTTGGAAAGGGCTCAAAACTGAGGGAGGTAGTCCACATGGATGGTCATCATCTTCTGATGAACTTTCTTGCGTGGCACATGATGGATCTCGAATCGAAAGCCCGGTAGAGACTTGACGCGTCCGCATACTTTCAACTCTCTTTCACTTCATTTGTATATTCATAACTTGTATAAATAAAAAATAAATGAAATGAACACCTTACATGTATACATCCATTGATTGAATTTTGTAATCAAAATCAAAAGAAAATTTAACTAACAAGTTACAAATTCAAACTTTCTTTTCCATTTCTTCTTGGGTGGTTCGGATCTCCCGACATTGTAGCCTCTAGACCTAACAAGTAAGGCATTTGTAACACACTATTCAGAATATAAAGCTAGAGCTTAATTTCAAAATTCATCCATGCACTTGAACTATGGCACGAACTGCATAGCAAAAGTATTATACTGCAAAATATTTTTAACCTAAATCGAATGGAGCATATTACAGAATTTTGCAGCTTATCTCTATATACAATTTCCGCACCAAAAGAAGGCCTCCCAGCGTGGCCACATCATCAGTCGTTCCCGGCCGTCCGATCGGCCGGGCGGACGGCCCAGATCATGCTTTCTCGGTCATTTTGCAAAACAGTCCTCAGACTGACATCTCATGTGGAGGTCGGGCGAGTCCGACCCCCCTGCAGGGGTCAGGCGAGCCGGACCCTCTTCGCAGATGTCGGGCCAGGCCGACCCCTCCATAGGGGGTCGGGCGAGCCGGACCATATTCTGCCCACAACTATTGCAGAAAAGAGGATTCGTATAATAGCCCCGAGGTATGCCCCAGCCATATCTTCAATTAATCAATCCTTAGCATCCTACCAGATGATACAACATGTCTAGATGCACAAATAAAAGGGTGTTTGTAATCAATCGCTGGGTGGCTGGCACTGAAAATATATCTCTGTTATGTGTTTATGGTTATCATTTTTCAGTTGCCTCTTTCAGAGCGAACTTCAGATTCAGTTTCAGCCTTACTGCTTTTTTCTAACACCGATGAATTTTTCTTCTAGCAGTCTTCATTTTCCAGCACAAGATCGAAGTCTTCATTTTTCAGCACAAGATCGATGGTGCCACAGAGCGAGCCTGATGAGTTCACTTGTCACGCTGGACCTTAGTTTGATGATCTATAGGGTCTTTCATCATAATTAGGTAACTGACAATTAGAATGGAAAACCTTATGCCAAGCATGGTGAATCAACTACGGCTCATGATTGCTCTGTACATATCCTACTTAAGCTATTTTTATTGATTGCTACTTCTGATGAAATCTCAAACTGAAGTTGCCCCACCATGATTATGTGATTTGTGCGTACACAGCTCTCTGATTTTTTTTTTAAAAAAAACTAATACTATCTACAATTATAGGTGCAACAATTGTAAGTTTGTTTAACTTTTTCTTACAGTTCCATTCAACAAAGGTAAAGCATGGGCGTGGGCAAGCGGCGGAGGCAAGAACGGCGGCGCAAATGGCGGAGCGCCAGCGTGGTTGAATATGCTTTTACTATTTCTACATACAAGGGTGAATATGCTTTTACTAATTCTCTGTAGTTTTTGCAAGGTGATCGGTTTTTTAGACATCGAAGCTCTTGCTTTGGAAGGTTGTCACCATCCCAACCTGGATTTGAGGCTTAACTCCTTGCCCTCAAGTGCAACAAGCTCACCAGCCTATATCTCACTTGCACTATTGGTGAGTGCTGCTGCTTTTCTGATTTCTTCAGCTGTTCTAATAGATTACTGAAAACCATTTCTTCTATTACTGTTAATTTCAGGCTGTTCTGATTCTCTTTTTTCCATGGTTAGGTGAATATCTTGGTATGCATAGATTAGTTCTCATAATCGCATGAACATAAAAAAAACTTCAATTCTTAGGATGACCATCCACTCACTGTATGGAACCGTAGCATATAACTTCTGTCATTTTGTTTGTCTATTGGTAGTCTTGGCCAGCCATCCAGTACTACTAAATATAATAGTAGACCCATGATTTGTGACTCATATCCTATGTGGTACCAAGGTGTTAAAAGTACTGCTCTATGTTCACATATTTGGACTTTCTTTTTGGCTCAAACATGCTTCATCACTACCTGTATGATATCAGAGACTACCTGTATGATATCAGAGCAGCATGTTATCCCCCCTCTCCCTCTTTATTCTGATTTGAATAGAGTTCAATTCTTGTCCTTAACATGTGCAGTTTGAGATAAGCCAATAACCATTGGCCTCGAGTGGTGATCGAAGGATTTAATTTGAGAAGCTTTTATGCTACAACTGCTGTCACTTTATTTCATTTCAACAGAAGTTTAGTTTACACCAGTTTAAGACTGAGCTATTGTCAGGTAACCAGCATGTATGTGGTTTTCAAAAATTAGTTGAAGCATGGAAAGGTATAATTATTAATGAATTTGGTCCATGGAATCACACACCGATTTGATGACCATACTGGTGATTTGGCTTTTCCTCTAGCTAGAAATTACAGATACTTGGCCAGTGCAAGGAATATTAAGACTAAAGTTGCTTGTAGCCATGAAAATAGTATTTTCTAGGTCTAAGTTATTTCCCTGTTTTTGGTAGCATGTTTGAATTACAGAATTATGTTCTTTCTGTCGACATATACACCTCTGAAAATCATAAATTAGAACAATGCTTGTTATTTATTGTTATTTAGTATATATATATATATATTTCGCGTCAATATTTTATGCCGCCGTGGCAACGCACGGGCACTCTACTATGCCGATGGATATATATGATCGACTCCAGAAGTTACGGATCAGCCAGGACGAGGGGTACCCGATCATAGTATATTGTCCACTCAACTAAACACTTTTGAATAGCACAACCATGAATGTATTGGAAATGCAGTCTGATTCTGGTAACATTAATACAAATTTCGAAAACATAGCAGTGATAAATAGTCTAGTGACAAACAATCTAGAAACACTTCCTAATGACCCTACATCTAATTTTCCTTGATTCCCAGATCGATCAGTGTGGTAACACGGTCGCCAAGTATGCCCATCTTGCTTCAAGATATCTGTTAACGAAGCGAAGATTCTGCCTTTCCATCATTATTCGCCGAACAGCTGCAATTTACAAGATATATTGTTGTTTTAGTCTATATGTGTGCATTAACAGATGAAGCCAAATTTAGCTTAGGATGTAGCAGTTTCTCACTTGCTAGTTGATGCCATGTGTGATGTCTTGGGTTGAAGTCCAGTGATGTGTGGTCTGAGCTCTCCAAGCATCCTGTTGGTTAAATAGGGTAGGGTTAGGGTAGGGTTAGTTAAATTGAAGATATGACTGAGGTATATTTGATCAGGAATTACTGTGTGTAGAGTTTCGTCGCAGCATAGTGGCAATTATAATTTCCTTTTCATCTCTAGCTTTGTACCATCGTTGAAAATTCCGGCAGAAGAGGTCACTCCAAATCCCAACAATAATAAGGTGCCACCTAGAAATTTAGCATATTAATTAAAACCCTTTAGTGGTGAGGTGTGAATATATAACATATTGTTGTAGTACCGATTTGAATGCATACCTTGCATCCATTAACACAACCTCTCTATATAGCCTGTTGCCCACATGCTCCAATGGCTCCATATGGACAACTATTCCCATAACATCTGAAACATTTAGTAATTTATCAACTTAAAGACTATGGACATTAAGATATTTGTAGAGCCATTACAACAAAGTAGGTTAGGAGCAGTACCTACAAATGTCTTGTTGGGTTGTCGGATCACTTCATGAAATGGCATAAGATGCTTTGGGCAGGGAGGGAACTGAAGTCGGAAGGTGTATGGCTCAACACGAGTTTTTCTGGTCAATGTCACCTCAAACCGATGCCCAATATTTCTGAATTCAAGGTCCCCCCAGTTTGGCCCAAAAACTACATCTTTCAAAATGTACTTGCATCCTTGCTGAAGTAGTGTGTCAAATCGATGGACGTTATTGCCATATGAAATTGCTTCAATTTTGGAACCCTATAGAGTTACCCAGTACAGGAGAAGTGAGCGAGATAACTATGCCTAAAACGACTTAATGATACAATTTATTTTTAGCCTTTGTAGTGACTTACAGTGGTGTCGACAAGGATGAAGTGTTGCTTATCATGATACCTAGGCTCCATAGGGAATTTAACATCTATCCTTACAATTATAGTCCAAGTCTGAGGTAGACCTCGAGAATCGTCAACATCATCGAACAACTTTAAGCTGTAAGCGACACACGTTTTAGGTTGCTATATATATATGTGTATCTTAGGAGTTCTGATTAGTGTAACTAAACTCACCAATCCGTTGCTGGATTTGGCTCTGCATACTCCGCATATGTCCTCTTACTTCCACCAAGGCGAAGTGGTGCCATTAAACTAAATATAAAATGGGGTGAAGCAGGTGTTTCACCGATTTTGGTATATTGTATGACATTAGGTGTGAACTAACCTTAAACATACACTACATGCAGCTAGTTCATTGCAGGTCGAAAAACGGAACTAATGCTGGCATTTAACATCAAGAATCATGCATTTCACACAGTTAATATTGGACAAAGCATTCAGGCAATATGCAAGCAGAGAAACTGAGCTTATTGCAGTCACGTATTACTGAGGGGAAATTGCACAGTGAACTTTAGCTAAGGATCTGATTCTTAGATGCAAAGACTGTATTGGGCTTTACTTTGCACAAATAGTATTGAGGGTGAAATGTCTGATTCTCAGAGCTTAATGTTTGTTCTATATATAGTCTTTTTACATATAATTGTAAGTAAAGGACTTTAAAATAACTCAAATTACATGGTCTATCAACGGATCTTAGGAGATCAGAGTCATATGGTTCTTTATTAATTCAATTAAGTTTTGAATTTTGTTTCCATCGATACTATGGTGGTAAACTTTACTTGCTGTAGCTGGAGGTGCAGATGATTCGGGATAGTAAAACAAATCAGAAGAAGGAATGTGGGATCTTGTGCTGCTTTGAGATTATAACCGTTGGAGTATATGCCCTTAGTCTAGAGAAAGACTTCTCTATACGTATTGCTGCTATACAAAGGATCAAAGCCTTGGTACATGGAGGTTGGCATGTATCATACAGTGTCCTATTGTCCTATATTGGTAACATCTAGATTTGGTTTTGTTAGAACTGATACATGCCATGGTGAACTGAAGTCCTAACCAAGTCACGAACAGAAATTTGTTTGCACCTTTCTTGTTGGCACCTTTGTTGTTAACATGATTTACACATTCTGTTTGAAACTATCCTATTTAGCAGGTGCTATTGATTATCCTGTCTAAAGTGTTTTTTTTTAACTGAACATTTATAATTAGGAAGTGAATTATTGAAATGGCTGTCATAACATCCCTTCATTTCCCATTCTGATGTCAAGTTGAGGTCATACATGGAGCTGCGTCCATGCATCAAAGGTGGGTCTAAAGTCTGAACAGGTTAGTACAACAGCTCCATTATCTGCCTAATAGCTTATAATTGCCAATCTTTCTCTCCTTAAAAAAAGGTATTGGTCCCATGCAACCTCGAGTTTCTGTTCTCCAAAACATGTGAGATTAATAGGCACATTGTCCTGCAGTTTCATTTCCACGTTATATCCTGTATGACTCAAAAAGGGTGTATTTTTTGAAAAAACCCCTGAAACACTCAAATACATATCATCCATTATTAATAACCTACACCTACATTTTCCAAGTTATTTGACAACTAATGATGGCTTTCTTTTACATTGGCTTGTCGATAGGGGTGATCAATTTGTATAATTCTATATAGAAAAAATAGTCATTAAATTACTCCCTCTGTTCCAAATTGTAGGTTGTTTTGGTTTTTGAATAGGTACATCCATCCATCTATGGATGTGGTATGTACATGTGTCTAGGTTCATCAACATACAAATGGATATAGACGGAGAAAAAGAGGTCTAGAAAGACCTACAATTTGGAATGGAGTGAGTATCTGATAAGCTCCATCACAAGAAGTTCAAGGTTGAATGCATGGTCTTAGTCAATGGAATGTCATAGTTAAATGTTTAGACTTTGTAGCATTTTTAATTAAAATTCATCGTTTGAGGGAAATGATCATGTGGTTATTCATTCATGTTGTCATATAAAAGATTTGTAATTGTATACTTGCTTATGAGCAAGAGTATGATATGAGCTCCTAGACAAGTGATTCACCTCCTGTTCTGAGGTAGTATATTTTTTCTCAAATTTCCTTCTTATTTACAGATACTCCAACGGTTATAATCTGAATTTAAACAGTATATGCTCGGATGCTTATTAAATATTGTCAAACAATTCAAGGTCCTCATTTGGAAGCAACTGCATTTCGTAGGGAGATGATTTCTCAAAGCAACACTGTTTGATGACTGGTGAAAAGCACCAAAGTTCAGACCATGTTCTGGCAATTAGTGAAAAAAACTATACTACAACCAATTGCATTGCATCTAGGGAGATGAATTATCAAAGCAACACCACTTGATACATGTGCAAATACTCGCGGAATTGGAAAACTGAAGATGAAGATAATGAAATGTGCAAATACTTGCCGAATTGGAGAACTGAAGATGAAGATAATGAAATGTGCAAATACTTGCTGAATTGGAGAACTGAAGATGACGATAATGAAATGAACTGAAGGGCAGCATGTCCATGATGAAATAAATGTACCTTGTCACTGAAGCTCGTCGAACTATGGACCTACCCAGGAAGGCAGGTGACCCACCGATGTGAACGAAGCAGCGCACTATCAAGAATCAAGCATTAGCCACCATGAGATGGGTAGTATACAGCAGAAGCGAGGGGGGAAATGAGAGGGAACCGTACCTTTCGTGTCTGCGAGAGAAAAGCAGAGCAAACTGAGTAGAGAGCTGGCTTTTGTAGGCTCGAGAGGCTGAAGATGGGGCTGCAGCTGTGGCGCTCAGTCGTGGTTCGTGGGTTGCGGCTGGACCGAACTCAAGGCGGTTATCAACAACGTGGGGGGCGAGCTCGTTCGTGGGTCACAGTAGGTCGGTAGTCAAGGCAGTTGCAGCTCCGTGGCGCGCTCGTCCCCGGCCTTGATCTGTTCGCGTCGCAATTGTGATGGCGGACCGCCCCCGTCGACGCGGCAGCTGCCCTTCGGCCACCGTCCGTCGGCATGGCGGTTCCATGGCGCGGCTGGAGGGCCCGTCGGCCGTCCTCCGGTGCTGCCGGAATCTTCCTCCTGCGGTGGCTCCATGGCGCGGGGGAGGGCAGCGGCGTTGGATCCATGGCGCGACGGGAGGGCAGCCGGAGGGCCTGTTGCGATGGCGCGGTGAGAGGTGGCGGCGCTACGGCGCATCTGGAGGGCGCGGCTCCACGAGGACGGAGGCGTCGCTGTGGGTGGGCTGGCTAGGGACGGAGGAACAAATTGCTGGGCTGGAATGGGCAGAGGCCCAAAACATTAGACGGCCCATGCGTGCATCCACTCCTGCATCGCGACGCACGAACAAGTGCCGCTTGACGCACGAACCACTCCCACATTATAGGAGTAGAGACTTGCATGATATATCATCTCCATGGATTCATTGTTTGATTTTGCAATATATATAACACAAGTGCATGCTTCCGTTTCACCTACCTTGAGCTCCACATAGGCTATCTTTAGAAGTAGGATAAAAACAAGCATTGCTTCGGTGAGGATATATACACACTGAGCAACATGAGAGATCCTATGGAGAAGTAAAGCTATGGTTGGTCTTTTCAAAAAATCTTTGCAAAACCCCAGTCATATAGCAGGAAAAGTGGAGGAGACTGAAGTCAGCATCATTCCACCCTTCAACTTCCCAAACAATTATGGTAGGCACATCAAAATTCACAGGTAAAGGCGAAACTTAGAATAATCTGTTGCGGGACGCCCCGAATTAATCCAGCTCAAGTGCGCTAACCATCACCTTAACGGCGACCTCGGCTAACACGCACTTCAAACGGAGTAATCCGAAGATTCCGTCGGATAACCTCCCGATTTAACCACTGGAACTTGGATCGAAACAACGCAGACAAATACCCGCACGAAGGAGAGCCCAGAGTTTTACAACATCTCACAAATTATTACAACAGAGTCTTGAACTTAAACACAATATTACAAACCAGGTTTAAACAGCAAGTACTTAGTTTGAAAACTTAAAACAGCAGTTCAGAGTTCACATTTGCAACGGAAATAAACAGCAAAAGTCTATCGTTGTCATGTGAGATCGCGATGAAGCCCGTTCACGATCTTACTCGTCATCATCACCCTGAGCCGGGGACGGATCCCACTCCACTGACCAACCCGGCGGAATCACACAAGGCCAGGTCAGACTAGCTACCTGCTCTTCAAATGTATCACCTGAAACTAATATTTGCCACAAGCAAGGCTGAGTATACTAATACTCAACAAGGCTTAACCGACTGGGGTATACATAGCCCACTTATCTAGACGTGCAAGGCTTTTCGCTTGAGGGGTTTGTTTTGCCGAAAAGCAGCTAAGAGTTGATTCTTACTTTCAGGTTTTAGCTTCCGGTTCCAGTACAATTAACCATTCTAGATGACCTCCTATCTAAGCATCCATGGTGGGAAAAATAATTATCTTTCATCATCCAGCATCTTTCATCATCATCATCTTCCACTTCATACTCTATGTGGTAGAAGTATTAAGCAGTCTCATTAACCGCGAGAAGTGAACGATTCGAATCGATATTTCTTAACTTTGCAAGGCAAACCTAACTCACACGCAAGGGTTCCCCGAAGAGTCACCCATGCAACATTTCCCCTTTCTTTCCGGGTCGTGGATCAGGGCCACCCCCCTCGACTACAAGAGCCCCACGTCACAGATGTGGCCGGGTTGTGAGCGAACTTGCACCCACATTTATAAGATGAGAACAACGTTCAAAGAGGGTGGGAGGTATGTCCACTTGCCGGGCCGATCGAGTCTTAAGCTTACCGATTACCATATTCTCAACATGTGGCTAGTACATTCAAACGCTTAACCACCACTACCACACACTGCGGTCTTAGCATGTTTCACTAACTAGACGGGGCATCAACCATCAACATAAACATCGTACCAGGCCCCGTCCGTCGACCATATGATTGCAGCGTGTAGTAAACAAGCAATTCCTATTTTTCTCGCGAGTGACAGGAAATCACTCAACTTCTACCGAGAACTTAGCATAGCCATCTAGCGTAGCTAACCAACTAGTAATCAAGCATGAGAACCTAGGATCATGCAACTAGGGTTCCAACAAACTCTTATGAACTTAAATGCACAAGTAAATAGACATGAAATGAGTAGCGTAAGTTAGAAATAGTAGGGTATGCTCCGGGGCTTGCCTTCTTCAGCAAAGCTAGCTTTGGGCTCTTCCGAACTTTGGTTCGGGTCTTCCGTGGCTTCCGCGAGGTTCACGTGAGCTACGCGCTGGTCACTCTCAGGCTCGGGCACCAATTCGTAGGTTCCGTCGGCGAGAGCGGTCGGGTCTACACGAATGCATATGCGGATGAGTTGATGAAAAGTTAACGATTTACGTTATAGAGTTGTAATTCCAACAACGCGTTGTGGGAGTGAGTTACTTATTTCTTTTCATTATTGGACAATCATTTATAGAGTATAATTATCTCTGGTTTAATTCATAAAAAGGATGGGTTGGTTTTCTGTAAGCTTTTAATTAAGTACAACTATTATTATTCAGTTTTTATTTGCACTAATATGGTTAAATTCATAACTATGGTTCTGCACATTATATAGTTATGAAAATTTTACATCAGGTAAAAAACTTAATTATTAACTCACTGTAAAAAAATTTCAGCATTTTTCGTGCAGTGGATTAATTATGATAAATAAAGCAAACTGCAGCCATTAAAACATATCTAAAATTATACAGAAAGCAATTCATGAGCAATGGCTCTAGAAATTTTATTGGGTGTGTCAAAACTCTTGGTTAAGCTACTCTAAATTTTTCAGATTTAAAGGACACCCTTACTGGGCATGAAAAATAACACAAATTATATAGGCATAAAGAAGAACTAAATTCTACAGGTTGTTCTGATGGGTTTCAGAGGCTCAAGCTTTTCTAAGATGGATATGGAATCAGATAGAGGTTCCAGAAATAAATTCATATTTTTCTAATCTCAGAAACTATTTTTCTTGATTTTGTGTGATTGTCCAAGCACTAAATGGGTTGGACCAGTTTTGTTTAACCAAAACTTCCCAAATTTTTTCTATAGCATCTAGGATACAAAGCATGGTTACTGTAAAATTTCTAGTCCTTAGAACATGGTATAGCTACTGGAATAAATAGATCATCCAATTTAAGCATATTTAAGAATCTATTTTTCAAACTAAGTTAGAGACAAGTTATGGATCTACAAATTTTACACAAGGCTATATACATCGCGTTTAGCTCACTGGTAAAATATGACATGCAGAGGGTGAATGGAACTTGAGATTCAATTTAGGGTGTATTTAACTTGTATTTTAAATATATTAAAAACCAGAGATCGAATACAAAAGTTCATATAACAAAAAGTGTAGAACTACTCACAAGGAACTCAAAACATTTGGACTTGCATTTTTCTGATTTTTATACGATTTGTTTTTTATTTTACAACTTCACTGGTTTGATTTAAAACTTAAAATAAAAACCATACGAAGGGGTCCCTGCATTTATCGGATAACCGCCTGAAAAGAAATAAAACTTTGCAATGGGGCCCTTGGCCGGCGTGGGAGCAGGGCGCGCATGGTTCACGGCCGATTCTGGCGAGGTCGGTCGTCGGCGGCGAAGGGTTTGGGGTGGTAAAGACTCACGGGGGTGACAGATATCCGTGGGTGGCTGTGGCTCGTGCTGTGGTGGCCTGTAGCGGCGGTTCACCTGTGTTGCAGAGGGCGGCGGTGGTGGCGAACGGCGGCGAGGCTGCTTCGGCGGTCGTGGGCGAGGGGAAACCGGTCGTGGAGCTGCACTGGAGCCTGTGGAAGACGATGGCGGGGTTGGTTGGAGGAAACAGAGGCCGGAGGTGAGGTCTCTGCGGCGAGGCAGCTCACGACGGCGAGCTTGGGCGGAACGGTGACGGTGTTCTAGCCTCTGGGCGAGCTTGGGCGGGCAATGCTGGGGTCGTGAAGCCGTGCCGGGATTAGAGGAGTGTCACTAAGGGGTTGGCTTGAGCTGGGGAAGGTCGGAGTGGGGTTCTCCACGGCGCAGGGGTACGCCGGGGCTATGGCGGGCGCGCGGCGGCGAATGTGAAGTTCGGCACTCACGGTTTGGGTTATGGGTGTAGGAATGGGAGCGTGGGGTGCTTGCACAGGTGCTACGCGAGCTGGGAGTGTGACTAAGCGGGGGAAGAGTGGGCGGGGGGACGCGCGGGTTAAAGGCGTCACCGGCAATGGAGGGCGCGGCGCACTGTGCGTGCGGTCGCAGGGCACCTGCGACACGTGGCGGGGTCGGTGCAGTGCGCTGGCAAGCGAGGGCAAGCATGGGCGCGAGTTCTCAGGCGAGACGCGGTCAGCGAGGGTGACCAGCGCGGTCGCGCGCGGCGTGGCTGGCAGGACGCGACGCAGCGGCGACGACACGATGATGGTGCGGCTGCCGTGAGGGCGGAGGCGGTGCAGCGAGGGTGCAGCAGTGGTGCAGGGCGTGCAGGCGGCGTTGCAGCAGGGTCGGTCGGCCCTGAGCGGGGTCGTGAGGTTAGTTAATGGTGCGGCCGGTGGCGTGCACCGGCGAAGCAGGGCGGGCGCGGCAGACGGAGCGGAGCATGGCTCCCACGCGGCTTCGGCGATGGGACTGGGCGGAGGAGGCCGCAGGGCGGTCGGGGCATCGCCCAGAGTCGCGGCGAACGAGGCGGGGCCGCAGCGCAGGCATCGCCGCCCACACGGCCGGCGAGCTCTGCTCGCGCGCGGAAAGTGCTCGACCGGAGTGACAGGGGAGAGAGAGAGGAGAGAGAGAAAATAATATTCAACAGTGTTTGACAATGTTCAACTCAAAATTTTTGAACTAAACTTGAAAAATTTTGAATACCAAAGTTGTTCCTTGTGTCAAGATCTACAACTTTGGTTTCATGTACTTTCTCATTTGAAGCTCCATTTGAAATTTAGAAATTCAAATTTAAATTCAGATGAAATTACCCTATACTTGCTGTTTTTAAAGTCTTTCTTCAAATTTTGTGTGGTAACTTGAAAAACTTTGAACATGAAAGTTGTTTGTTCTACCAAACTCTACAACTTTTGTTTTGGGTAAAAGTTCATTTGAGCTACGGTTTGCGTTTTGACTTTTTGCCTAATTAAACTTATTTTTGGGTTAATTGAATTTAAATCCCAGAGCTGGGTTAACTCGTCATTTCATGTGTAAAACTTCCACTTCTCTCCACATGAGTTCAACTAGACTTTGGATTAATATATTTTTAGTGAGGTGCCTATGAAATTTCATAAGCATCTGATTAAAGATTAAAAAAATTAATTATGCCCGTATCCTGACTTAGGGTCAATCTAATTCGAAATGTTTCTATTCAGGGTTTTCTTTTAAATATTCCTTGTCCCAGTTAGGTTTAACCCGTACTAATAACCCTGGATTGATAATTAAAAGCCTGGGCTGTCACATAATCTATATGTAGGAGTTATATCATATGGAAGCCGGGTCGGCCTTAGTTCTTATCTTTATTCGAGGAGGAGCAAAGGACTAAGTGTGGGGGATCTTGTTGACGGTCTATTTTGACCTATTTTGACCGTCAAATATCGGGCAAGATGTGAGCATCTAAAGGAATAAATGTTAGCATAGGATAATTTATTAACAAATTCCACAGATGCTAGTCTAAAAATGTGTGCAGGTGAATTTGGGCAAAAAATGTCAAAAACTAGCAAGTATTATCCAAGGCATAAATTCCCGGCCAAGCACAAGCAAGCCAAAGGGCCAAAAGGGCCCACTTGGCAACTTCACATGAGAAGGAGACATAGCCCATGTGTATGAACACGTCATCAATCTGAGGCAACACCCTCCCGGCGAATCAGACCCAAGCACAAAGATCCAAGGGCCCACCAGAGGGGGTAAACCGCCTTAGGACAGGCCATGCCACCCATAACTGATGTTGGGGCCTACTTACCAGCCACCTAGAGAAAATTGGAGGTAGTTCGTGCCACGTGTCGGTCGGCCGATGGTCTTGGTCGGCCAACCTGATAGTGAGGCATTTGGTCTCCATGTTCCACATGGCGCTTCCTGACTAGGTGTAGAAGGCAGTTTTGGGAGGCCCAAGCTACTTGACCGTCAAAACACCCCTAGTTCCCTCCTATAAATACTAGAGGAGGGGCTCCAAATAAAGACATCCCACACAACACAACACAACACAACAATTCTTCACTCTCATTTGGGGGTTTGGAGCTCACCTTGGAAGCTTATGCTACCTAGTAGAGCTTAGAGGATAGGGGTAGAGGTACTAAGGAGGGTGAAACGAACCGGGTTGTCAAACGGGCAACCCGACTCCCTGTATCGACGTGATAGTCCCTGGATCAGTAGCTATCACATACAGAACTCATTTTAATTACATATCACAGTCATACTTCGCGATAAAACACAACAAAGGTTTAATTATTACATAATCCAGCAGATTGTGGTACGAAATCATCTGGTACAAGCCCATTGGGCTAAAAGGGAACAACTAGAAAACGGAAGCGGTAGCTATTCTTCTGGGGCATCCTTCATCTTGACGTCTTCTTTCATCCACAGGCAAACTTGAGCGAAGCACGAGTCGTCCTTAGTCCTTCCTTCAAGTCATCGTCAATCTTCGAGTCGGATCCTGCATCTACCAAACTATCCCCAAGGACGGGATAGGTTCACGTCACCATCCATATGCAAAGCTTTAAGTGGATGCATTATGATAAAAGAAATAGTCAACAGATAAGGCTATGGTTTCCTATGCGTAGCATCAACAAAGTATAGCATCTGCCAAGTCACCTGACGCGGGCCATTCCGGCATCCCAGACTCCCGGTCAACTCACACCTCCGAGACTCACCCAAGCCCCTGATAACCCAGTCGGTGCGAGAACTCCCTCTCCTCGCACATCAGCTACTATCCAAGTAGGAGAGTAGACTAGAGGGAGGTAGAAAAGTATCTAGTCACACTAACTAATGGTAGTAATAGAAGAGTAGGAAAGTAGATGACCGAGTACGTGGCTATACGTATAGTCTTCACCCTGCAGGGGTTGTACACCTGTACCCACTCGAATCGCTGCCTGCCGGAGGCCAGCCGACTGACATCGAGACACCGGTCTACTGAGAACAAGAACTAGCAGCCATGGCACCATCTTGCTTTCCCGGGTTTGGGCGCGTTCTCTCGCAAGAGGTCGTCCCGGGACTGTGAAGCCATCTAGAATAGGATTCCCATGAATCCCGCGAATCGGGGAACGTCAGGTCCACACCTGCTTCCCCTGCATCGATACTACATCCACCTACAGGCTTGGCACCACGCTTACTAGCCTCGGACCGGATCCACCCGCATAGTGGATAAGTGGTGTGCACGCTCACAAAGTCCCACTAATCATAGTTACACCAACCGGTCCCTTATATGCCGGGGCGAGCATCTCCGTCCTCATGCGTATCCGCCACAGCGGTCCGCGACTGGCACCCATTACAGGTATGGCCCACAAAACACCTCAAAAGTCCAACCGTGTCCAACGACACCAACATGCACCCGCAATAGGTGCTCGCAGGGTGTGCCCAACACACACCCCCAGCAAAGTCAACTTGCTCGCGCCCCTGCTAAAAGCCCTAGTCACCAACTCCTGATATGGTGGATCTCCACACACGCCAAGACTATCATATCACGAGGGAATCCCACACATACACATGCAAGCATATCAACATTCAAACATGGTTTATATTAGGAGTTCAAGGAATAAGGGCACATAATTGGCTATGCAGGTTCATCTCATAACAGTAATAAAGCGATAGCAGTTCTAGCAAGCAATGCCTAATAGGTAATCAAATCATAGATGGGCGTGAACCTGAGACTTCTCGTAGTCGTCCTAGGTCTTCGGAGTCTTCTCGTAGTCCGGTACGTCCTCCTGGGTCCTCTGGGCGTCCGGGGCGTCGATCAGCTTCTCCTCGCTAAGGTCCTATTCGTAATTACGAATTACTAAGGGGCTAAAGTGCAAAAGTGCACAAAAGTATCCAAATAAGATCCAAATCACACCAAAACCTACTCTAACGGGTAGATCATGATTTTAGAAAAATTATGAAACTGGTTTCATAATTTTCGGAGCTCCGGTTAATTTATTATCAATTTTTGAAGCCTAAATCTATTTCTGAAATTATTAACTGATTTTTGGAAAAAGAAAAAGAAAAACACACAGTCAACGGTCAACGTCCAGGTCAGCGGGTCCACGAGTTAGTGGTCCCACCTGTCATCCTCACACTGAGGCTGACGCGTGGGACCCGCATGTCTGCTGGGCAAAAAGGAAAAAGAAAAAGAAGGTGGCTTGGTTTACTGGGCTGAAAGCGGAAAAGGCCGGCTCGGGTAGGCCCAAGAAGCTCGGCTCGGCTTCTCGGACTGGCTTGGTCCACGGCTCATCGGGCCGGCTTGGTTCGTCGACTTGGCAGGCCAGCTCGGTTCAGGTAAGCGGGCCGGCTCGGCTCGGTAAGAGCAGCTCGCAGACTGGGCCGGAGGGGAAACGGCGGCCTATCACTTCTTCTCCTCCTCTTCTTTTCTTCGCGGGCAGTCTTGGGCCGGCGCGGCACGGGCGATGCCTCCAGGCGGCGATGGCGGCACGTCCTCCCGGCGTCGACGGCGGTGGCTTCCAGCAGCGACGGCGGTAGAGATCTAGCGAGCAAAGGGCGACGGCCAAGGTAGGGCAGCAGCGTCAGCAGCGACGTGCGCGTGCGTGCGATACAGGCGCGGCAAGGCCCGGCTTGTGTTCGGGGTATGCGCGAACGCGCGGGGCAAGGCCCATGGCGGTGGCCAGGAACATGCGTGCGCGCGCGGAGCTCGGGAAGCCGAGTCCGCAGCGCG
This sequence comes from Panicum virgatum, assembly GCF_016808335.1. Classification (NCBI taxonomy): domain Eukaryota; kingdom Viridiplantae; phylum Streptophyta; class Magnoliopsida; order Poales; family Poaceae; genus Panicum; species Panicum virgatum. Next base: position 23,180,434 of record NC_053143.1, on the reverse strand, counting down.
GCGAGAACAGAGCATGCGCGCGGCAGGAAGGGCCACGGCGAGGTCAAGGACACGGCAGCGGATTCGATTTGGCCTCAAGGCTCGGCCTAGGTGGCTCACGCACGTGCGTGGTCACCTGGCTTCCAAGGTCGCGGCGTGGCCATGGCGAACACGCTCACCATGGCAGCGCAGGGTCAGGGCGACGGCGGGCTGCGGGGTTACGCGGCGGCGTGGCGACGGGTCCCTGCAGTAGAATGAAGGGACGGGTGGCCTAGGGGCTTGCTAGGAAAGGGTTCATCGGCCATGGCCGGCAGCACAAGGAGACGGCGAGAGTGGCGGCGGCGCTCACCGTGTGGCTCAGAGAAGACGGACGCGGGGCTGTGGTGAGTAGACGCAGGCGAGGTCGACGCGGTGCCGTGCCGCGCAGGTGCGTCGTTGTCGTCGTTCGGGGCGCAGGCGCGGTGAAGCTCCGGCGGCGGTGTCGCGGTGGCGTCCTTGGCGGCGACGGGTACTCCTCAACAGGCTTAGCTCCGGTGCGGCGTCGACGTCTTCGCGATCTTCATCTTCGACTCCGGCGGCGGATTCGCCTCCTCCCTTCTCCTCCCTTCCTTCCTCTGCGCCGGGCTCTTCTTCTTGCTCTCCCCTCCTCCTCTGTTTTTCCCTTTCTCTCCCGATTCTAGCGGCGGCGTCGATTGGCGAGGAGAGAGTGGCGGCTAGGGTTTGGAGGGATTGATTGGGCTTCTTATAGACGCGGTGCAAGGCTAGCCCGGGCACAGATGTCGAGGATCGACGGCCCGGCCCGGGGCACAAGGCGGGGACACGCGGCGGCAATCGCACGGCTCAGCGCGTGCGGGGGCTAGGGTTTGCGCGCTCGCATGGTCAAGGCGAGGCGGTGTGGGGTGCGGCGGCCTCCGCGGCCTGGGCCGAGGTGGTTGGGGCGCCCTGTCGCGATGCGGGTTCAAGCCGTGACGCGGGGCGGAGCGAGGCGTAGACAGGATGGATGGGAGTGTTTGGAGAAGGAAGATAAGGCTGACAGGTGGGGACCACCTGTCAGTGACTCCCGTGAAGAAAGGGGTAGGGGTGCGGGCGGTGCACAGTGCAGGCCTGCGTTAGGTTTGGGCCGGTCTGGGCCAGCGGGAGCGCGCGGTGTTGGGCTGGAGCCGCGGGCGAACGGGCCAGCGTGGGAGCAACTGGGCTGGGTTGGTTAGAAGGTTTAGGCCCAAGACTAGATAGAAGGCTGGTTAGCATTTGAACTTAATTTGATTGGTTCAAATCAAATTAGGTTCCACACAATTCCGACAAAAATAAATCAAACCAAATTTGAACAGGGGAGATTCAAATAGAACCCAACTCCAAATATAGCACACTAGCATTTATATCCTTATATTTGTTTTGCTTTTAATTTACTAGGAATTCGAGATGGAAGAAGAGATCAACCTTACATTATTTCTACCTAATTACACATGCACACAAAAAGTTTTTGAAATTTCACATTTTTGCACTATATAACATTCCGTAAAAATACGGGATGTTACAGAGGGGCACCGGATTGTCTGCGCTTTTCTCCAATTTGTACCTCTATGAGAGTGAGGGAGAGTCGGAAAGTGCCGGATCTTCGCTTGTACCTCGACGAATGCTTATCAATCATAATAAGTATTTGTGATTTCTTATGTTCCTCAGAAATAGAGTTTAAGTTCGAGTTTTAGTTTTTACTGTTTACGGGATTGAGCGTTCACTAGAGTAGTGGATAACTCTAGAATAGGACTCCAAATAGAGACGGATGATCTTGATCGTATCTAGAGTTAGTACGAGATAGTGTAGACGTGGTGTCTAGGCTAGCTTTTACCGCTTGGTTATTGTATACTCCACGGTTTGTAGAGGTAGCCTGCAAGTGGTGACAGCCCTGTTAGAGCCTAGTAATCCTCCATATTCGGGTATATAAAGTGCCTTATTTTTCGGAGCAACCTAGTGTTCATCCAGGGAGAGACCGATAGCCTGAAGTAAATGGCGAAGATAGATCTTTTCTTATCTTAGGTTTTGAGCTTTAGGAATTCTTCATAGAAAGTTTTAGTTATGTTGGAATGATTCATGGTACTATTATGGTTAATTACTTGTCTCCTTATAATGAACTAAAATTGGTGTTGTGAGTTGAGCAAGAGAATTAATTTTGCTAGAGAGCTAGATGTTGGTTTAGAGAGCTTACGCTTATGCAATAATTACTTAACCATAAATAAGCCTCATTGTTTAAGCCTCTTGTATAGTTCTTGTTTATTTAATTGAGTAAGTCTTGCGAGTACCTTTTGTACTCATGTTGCTTTCTAACCTAAGTTGCAAGTGAGCCGGAAGTTGTGTTCGGTCAACGTGGCCACAATGGTGCCCTTGAGTAAGACGCCATTGTTTTGTTACACTTTTATCGTTTATCAGCTGCGTAGTTTATCTTCCGTGAAAGCATGTTGAAACAACTTTAATTTCATAGTTCTTTTATATCATTCGTGAGCCCAAGGTTTGTAATGGAAGCTTGAACCTTTAATTTCAGATTTGAACTATCCTTGTAGGAGCTTATAATCCCTAATGTTGAACTCTTATAATGGTTAAAATTGCTATTTATTGTTCCTTGGTGATGTACAAATTGTATAAGGGTACGTGTGCTTAATCCTAGGCATGTAGCAAGCACGTACTGGGACTACCGGATTTGTTTTCGTTTTAGGTGATTTGTGTTGGTCAAGTGACTCTAGATATGGATTAGCACGTGACGGGTCAAGAGGCGGACACGTGCTAGCTCTCATTTTAATGGATTGATCGATAATTTTACCTAAACTGAGTGCAAATTGAACGGTTCTTACATGGCGTGTGCGTGGCAGCAGGGGGGCTGGCTCCACGGGAACCGTCCCCTTTTGTGCGAGCGCAGGGGCGCTGCCCTGGGCAAGCACGCGCCATGTGAAGAGCTAGAGAGAGGTGGATGGACAGATGAGAGACGGAGATACTACTGTTTTGTTTCTTGATGATAACAAAAGAGAACTCGGGATGTCAAATAAGTTTCAGTTTTGGTGGGCCATGCAGAGCTAAAAGATCGTGGGCTGACTGGGCAGAAACGCAGGAGCTGCAGGGGAAGTACGGATTCCTATCCATCTTCCGGAAGAAATTATTCAACCTATCTTCCACTGTTTGATATTGGTGCAAATCATAATGAATAAAGAGATTAAAACAGGCGGGAGAGGTAGCAACGTGAGCGCATGCGTGGATGGCTGGCATCTGCTGTGGTTTGGTGGAGATTCCTTTCGAATTTGATACTTTGAACTTATTTTTCTTTCAAATTGTAAATGCGTTTTGGATTCCGTTTGAACCATAGTGCTAGGGGTCTAAATGGTACGGATATTTTCCAACCGTATTCGAATTTGATCCGGTCTGAAAGGGTTTTTTATCTATCCGTATCTAATTCTGAGTATTTAATTTCCATAACTGATCCGTATCTGAATACTCAAAAGTTACTGTTGGGGATGCCACCTTCGGCCTAGCCGCTGAAGAGGACCCCGCCCTCGGAGAACCAAGCGGGGGAAGAACGGCAGCTGCAAAGAAAAACATTTCATCCTTTTCGCCGAAGGCGGACCGAAGATGGGTTTGCACCGAAGGACGCGCTCTCAAACAATGAAGAACAATGGCCCGAAGGCCCTGCACACGAAGCCTATCGGGGTCGTCTGACAGGAGGGCCCTGGGTGAGCTGTAACGAACTCAGGAAAGTAGAGGAGAAATTACCCAATGTCTCCAGAATATTCTGGGAATATTAACGTTGTAAGGGCTTTGGGTTGTAATTAGTCGGGGACGGTGAACAACCTCTCCCTATAAATACCCGTGTAACAGTCATTGATGAGACATTGAATATAGAGTTATTGCGTGGGTACTCGCATTGTGTTGGGCACACGGGAGTTCTAGGGTCCTCGCCATTCCTCTTCTCACTGAGGGTATCGACCACCAATAGTTTGGCGCCCACTCGTCGGTTCGTTCCACCACAATTCATAGTAGTGAAGAAGAAGGGAGCTAGCAGCGCTTCGGCGGATGCTACGATGCCTCCGCAGGATGCTGTTGTGTTTGCAAGGCAATGGGAACAACAACGACAACGTCTCCTTCGACAACGTCGCTAAGGGGGAGCACGAAGTCAACCTACACGACTTTGGAATTCCACCCAAAGACATAGAAGCCATGCGAAGGATCGAGGCCTGCCTCATGGAAGTTCAAAAGTCATGGCAGGCAGCTCTGGCAGTAGGCCCTTCGGCTCCACAGATGACTACAAGGGCGAAGGGCAAGGAGACTGCGCTCACCGAAGCCGAAAGACAGGAACAGTACAAGAAGCTCAAGGAGGAGGAGCTCTGATGTCAACTAATGCAGTAGAAGCTCCAGGAGCAGAGGCAAATGCTGGACCGAATGCAAGCCCCGAACATGGCACCCGAAGAAGCCAACCAGCGAAGACACGAGCCACCGAGGGCCCGTCTGCGGGTCATTCCTATCGAAGAGGACTCAGAACATTCCAAGTCATATGCCGAAGAGGAGGGGGAGTACCGCCGGCGACACCACCGCCGGGGCCGTCACAACTACGGCCCAAAGTCTCCACTATCTGAGGAGCTCAAAGAAGTGCAGTGGCCTCGGCGCTTCAACCCAACAGTCTTGCCACAGTTTGACAGCGAGTCTGACCCGAAGGAATTCTTGCTCAAGTACGAAGCCACAATCAAAGCAACCAGAGGAGGCTCCACATGCAAGGTGAAGGCACTCGTTCTCACTTTACGAGGTCTAGCCCAATGCTGGTACACCAACCTACCCTCCAGACACATCCAGTCATGGAGCCGGCTTTGGATAGAGTTAATAGGAAGTTTCCGAGCCGTCAGGACAGATGAGGTCACATCATGCGATTTCCACAACCTGAAGTAGGGGAATTCGACCATACAAGAGTACCTGGAGCACATCATCAAGCTTTGTGGAAGGGCTCCAAAAGTTGCCGAGCAGAGTATCATCGACATTGCTATCCACGGAATGAACCTGGGCCTGTGCGGGGAGTATCTCAAGTGGCGCAAACCCAGGACCATAAACAAGCTCTTCGAGATCATGCAAGAGTATTGCAAGTCAGACCGCGGTAAAAGGCGAAGGATCGAGGAAATGAATGAGCACAAGAAAGCAAGAAACAGCAAACGGTTGAAATCGAAGCCATGGCACGCGGATCAGCCAAAGAGCCAGAAGGCAGTCAACACAGTCTCAGGAGACGAACCTCGAGACTCCCGGCCTCAAAGAAATAGAGGCGGAAGGAGCGAAAGAAATAACCGAGGACGGCGGGACAACGGAGGCCGAAGGGAGAAAATCCTGTTTTATTTTTTCCATGGCAAAGACAAAGGCCATTGGACGAACGAATGCCCCATCGCCATCAAGAAGAAGGAAGAATTTGATCACCGGGACGTGCAACCGGCGAAGCCCGTCAATTACACTTCGCAAGACAGCCAGCCGAGATCGATAGCATTGACCCACCAGTGGCCCTCAGCAACAGCCCCCACTGGCCTTCGACCTACTCCACATTCAACTACAACCCACTGCCATACAGCCCGCCATATCCAGTGTTGCCGGCCCCTTCGACGTCACAAACTCCATCTGCCGCCCCTCTGGCACAACATCACACATGGTCTCGGAGCTCCACCCCGCAGAGTTATCTACCCCCACCGCCAAAGCTAGAACCTGGTCAGATCTTGGAGCACATCAGCGACTCACCCAGTGACAGGCAGCCCGGAGGAATGTAAATGTCATCAATGCCATCTTCGGAGGGTCCAACGAGCCTGTCCATGAGACGAAGAGGCAGCAGAAGGAATACTTCAGAATGGTGTCGCGTGTGAGTGAAGGCAAGCATTTCTGCACCCCGTGGTCACATGTACCAATATCCTTCACTGAGGCAGATCTTAGGCTGCAGCACTTCCCGCACAATGATCCCCTCATCATCAGAGCAAACATTGGTAAGAATTTAGTGCACTTCGCAGGCAACAATGTAGGCAGAATCCTAGTGGACAATGGTAGTTCGGCAGACATTCTCACCTGGCAGTGCTTCGTCAAAATGGGCTTCAATGAGAAGCATTTGCAGAAGTCTCAGTACCCGCTTATTGGCTTCGGTGGCAAGAAAATACAGGCCATCGGCAAGATGGAGCTCAACGTGACATTCGAAGAGGGCAACACTCAACAAACCGAAGCTATAACCTTCGATGTAGCGGACATCAACTACCCATACAATGCCATCTTTGGCTACAACACCATTATCAAAATCGCAGCCATCATCCACCAGCCATATATATGCATGAAGCTGCCAACGGCCGGAGGAGTCGTAATAGTCTTCGGCAATCAGGAGGAAGCGTGCATATGCGAAGACAACACATCCCACACTACCAAGAATGTTCATGCCATAGAAGCTACCGAGGCGGAGGGCACCGAAGAGGCAGTAACAGCCAAAGAGCCACAGAAACCAGAAGGTGTCTCTCCAGCAGAACATACAAAGAACCAGAAGATGTCCTGGACCGAACAGTTATCGGTAAGGGCCTCGAAGAATCAGAAGAAGCTAGGTTGATAAAGTTCATGCGAAACAACCAAGATGTGTTTGCCTGGTCTTCGGCGGATTTGCAGGGAGTCAGCAGAGAAGTCATGGAGCATTCGCTCAGAGTTGACCCGAAGGCATGACCAAGAAAGCAGCTCCTCCGACCATTGTGCGATGAGAGGAAGAAGGTGGCACGGGCCAAAGTACAAAAAATGCTGGATGTAGGGGTCATCTGCGAGGTTCAGTTCCCAGAATGGCTAGCTAATGTCGTCATGGTACCGAAGAAGAATGGCAAGTGGAGAATGTGTATCAACTTCACCATCCACAACAAAGCTTGCCCGAAGGACGAGTACCCCTTGCCGTGCATCAACGCACTTGTTGACACGGCGGCAGGCTCCGAAATGCTCGGCATGCTCGACTATTTCTCCGGCTACCATCAGATCTCCATGAAAAAAATCTGGCAAAGAGAAGACCAGTTTCACTACCCCTTTCGGCACATATTGCTATGTGAGAATGCTGAAAGGCCTTCGCAACGCAGGGTGCACTTTCAATAGAACAATCAAGGTGGTGTTGGGGGACCAGCTAGACAAGAATGTCTCTGCCTACGTTGATGACATAGTCGTCCGAAGCAAGAAGTGAGAAGATCACATTCAGGATCTCCGCAAAACCTTCACAAACCTTCAACATCGTGGCCTGAAATTGAACCCGGAGAAGTGTGTCTTCGGCATCCACAGGGGCAAGTTGCTTGGCTGCATGATCATAGAAAGGGGCATCGAAGCGAACCCAGAAAAAATCGAAGCCATCAGGCGCATGTAGGCACCAACCATCAAGAAGGGGGTACAGAAGCTAACAGGTTGGCTGGCCTCGCTGAACAAATTCATCTCTAGGTCAGCAAAAAAGTGCCTTCCATTCTTCAAAGCATTGAAAGGGACAGGCAATTTCTAGTGGGGCAAAGAGCAACAGAAAGCTTTCGAAGCCCTCAAAAATACATGACCAGCTCATCGGAAAAGGCAGAACTCCTCTTGTACATCACTTCATCAGGAGCAGCAGTTAGTGCCGCCCTTGTTGAAGAGCACAACAATGAATGGTCGTTTAGACAGGTCCCCATTTACTTTGTCTCTGAAGCCTTCAACGGGTCAAAGCTCTTGTATTCAGAAATGGAGAAAATGGCATACGCAGTCGTGATGGCAGCAAGAAAGCTCCGACACTACTTCTAGAGCTTCAAAATCAAAGTACCAACTTATTTTCCTCTTCGGGACATGTTTGAAAACAGAGAGGCCTCCGGTAGAATAGGCAAGTGGGCAGCACAGCTGGCAGAGCACACGATAGACTTCACCTCCAGATCCGCAATCCAGTCACAAGTCTTGGCAGACTTCATCGCAGATTGGACACCCACAACACCTTCGCAAGAATAGCCGAAGATTGAAGTAGTATGGCAGCTTGAGTGTGACGGAGCGTATTGCTGAGATGGGGCTTGGGCTTCTGCAGTTCTTACGGCACCTTCGGGGACTCAGTTGAAATATGCAGTCAGGCTCGATTTTGAGGGGTGCGCGAACAACGTTGCGGAATACGAAGGCCTACTGTTAGGTCTTCGGAAAGCAAGGGCCCTAGGGGGCCAAAGACTATCCATCAGATCAGATTTTAAGTTGATCACAGGGCACATCAACAAATCCAACAGGGCATTGAAACCTGAGCTAGTGAAGTACTTGGCAGTAGTAAGGGGGATGGAAAAATATTTCCTAGGCTTCAGTATCCGAAGCTTTCCTAGGACGCATAACTTATTAGCGGACAAACTGGCGAAGGCAGCAGCACAGCAAGAACTGTTACCAATAGATGTCTTCTTCGAAACAAAGAGGCAAGGCTCAGTCAACTGTGTTGAAGAGCCAGCAAAATTTGTCAATGCAATCAGCAGTGAAGATTGACGTGCAACTATAATGGCATACCTTCGGGGACACTTTGTCCCGGAGGACGAGAAGGAAGAAAAGAGAATGGCGCTCCATGCCCGAAGCTATTCGATCATAAACCAAGACCTGTACCGAGGGGGTGTCTGTGCCCCTCTCCTGAAGTGCGTCTCGCGAGATGAAGGCAGACGGTTACTCAAGGAGATACATGTTGGCATGTGCTCTTCTCACATTGGGACACGAGCTCTGCTGGGTAAGGCTTTCCGCGAAGGATTCTACTAGCCTTCGGTCGTAGCCGATGCACACGAAGTGGTGCACACGTGCCCAAACTGTCAACGGCACACCCCATACAGCAAGTTCCCTCCGGATGAGGTGCAACTACTACCTCCGGTCTGGCCTTTGGCGCGATGGGGCATCGACATTGTGGTTCCCCTGCTAACGGCTCCAAGAAACTACAAGTATGCTGTAGTAGCAGTGGAATATTTCTCCAAATAGATCGAAGCCAAGGTACTTCGGGATATCACAGCTGGAGCCCTACAAAAGTTCTTCTAGCAAAACATCGTGTGTCGCTTTGGTGTCCCCAGAGAGGTGAGCATGGATAACGGCAAGCAATTTGACTGCGCAACTTTCAGACAGTTCTGTTCGCAATTAGGAACAAATTTGTGTTTTGCTTTGGTGTACCACCCGCAGTCTAATGGAGCGGTGGAAAGAGCCAATGGCATCATCAGGCATCAAGAAAAACATCACTGAACTACCGAAGGGCAAGTGGGCGGATAAATTGCCGAGGGTCATCTGGTCGCATAACACGACCAAACCCAGAGCCACCAAGTTTATGTCGTTCAAACTACTCTACAGCAAAGAGGTTGTGACACCAGAAGAAATAAAGCTCAGGTCTCGGAGGACAAATGAAGGGTCACTGGAGATGACCGAAGAAGACATCAAACCTACGGTGGACACCATTGAAGTCATCAAAATGCAAGCCGCAATCAACCTCGGCAAATACCAAGACGAAATGCGATGATGGAGAAAACAAGAAAGTAAAGCCTAGGCAGATCAAGGAAGGGGATCTCGTGCTGTGACAGCCCCGGCTTTTTATTGGCCAAGCCAGGGTTATTAGTACGGGTTAATCCTAACATGAACAAGGAATTTTTAAAAAGAAAAACAGAAATGAGAACATCACAAAATAATTTGACCTTAAGTCAGCAAACGTGAATAACTTTTTAATCCTTGCACGAATGCTCATGAAATTGAGTAGGCATCTCACTAAAATTATGATAAACCAAAGTCTAGTTGAAGCCATGAAAATAAAGTCAATTTTTGCACATAAAATGACAAGTTGTTTCACTTTCCCAAATTCAACATAATTAATTTCAGAAAAGGTTAAATAGGCTAAAAAGATAAAATTCAAATCATAGCTCAAATGAACTTTTGCCCAAAACCAAAGTTGTAGAGTTTCACATAACAAACAACTTTCATGTTCAAGGTTTTTCAAGTTGCCACACGAAATTTGGAGAAAAACTTGAAAAATAGTGTGTTTAGGGTAATTTCATTTGAATTTAAGTTTGAATTTCTAACTTTCAAATGAAGCCTCAAATGGAAAAGTGCCTGCAACGAAAGTTGTAGATTTTGACTTGTTGAACAACTTTAGTATTCAAAAATTTTCGAGTTTGAATTGAAAAGTTTGAGTTTGAGCCGAGTCGAAACTGCTGACCGTTTTACCCCTGCCTGACACCGGTCGAACACTCACGGGCGTAACAAAGGCAGCAAGCAGAGCACGCCGGCCGCGTGGCCGGCGAAGCCTGCTGCTGCGCCTGCTGCATCGAGTCCCCGCCCGACACCCTCGCTGAGTCCGCCGACTGAGCACCTGCTGCCTCGCTGCTGCCCCGCCGCCCACGCACGGCACCCCGCCATCATCGCGCCCCTGCCGCCGAGTCATGTCCTTGCCAGCCACAACGTCTCCGCCCGCGCCGGTGTTCCTCGCCAACTGCGCCCCCACTACTCCCACGCGCGCACTCGCACGCACTCACCCCGGCACAGCTTCCCGTGGCCGCGCCATGTATCGTCAAGCCTCTGCGCACGCGCGCGCAGCGCGCCACGGCTGCGCCATCGCTGGCACCTTACTTCCCCGCACGCACGCGCCCGGCAGTTTATGCCCTCACTCCACATGCTCGCACACAACACTTAACACCGCACGCCCGCACTCCACACCACCCTGCCCAACTCCCATTCCCTACCCAGAACCCCCGCACCGCAGCGCAATGCCACCGCGCGCCCAGCTCCGCCCCGCCGCTCCACCGCTCCTGTGGAGAGCTCAGCTCGCCACTCTTCCACCCAAACCCAACCCACGGCTAGGCTCAACTCAACCCCACGCTGCTCCCAAACACCGCATTTCCCATGCCGAGCTCGCTAGTGATGCAGAACATCGCCACCGCCACCGTGAACCTCGCCGCAGCACCCCTTCTCATGGAGACCCCAACTCTGGTATATCTCGTCTCAAATTGACCGTGCAAGTAGCATCCCCGACCCCGCGTAGACCTTCCTGACCCCGAACCCCTGCCAAGGATCGTCGGAGTTTCGCCGCCGCTGCCGCCCGTAAGCTCCGCCGTTCCTGCTCACATCACCGCTGCACCTCCGACCATCCCAGCCCGATTCCGCCCACGCACAAGTAGCTCTCAGTGCCCTCTCACCCCTGGACCCCTTCCCCGCCGCCGGCGAGCCCTCCCTCGCTAGGAATTCGGCCGGCCGCCGCCGCTCTGCTCTGTTCCCGGGCCGAGGACCCAATTGCTTCGATTGCAATTCTTCCAGGGGGTGCGGGCAAAATTCCAGGGGGGTCCCTGCAAGATTCCAGGACCTCTTCGTAAACTTTAAATCCAGTTTTCAATTCAAATCAGTGAATTTGAAAAATCAAAATAAAATTGTAGAAAAATCAGAAAATGGAAATCTAAATGTTCTGAGTTACTAGTGAGTAGATCTACACTTTTTTGTTACATGCACTTTTGCATTTGACCTCTGATTTTTAAGTTATTTAAATTGCAAGTTAAATACACCCTAAATTGAATCTCAAGTTCTATTCACCCTTTGAATGTCATATTTTGCCAGTGATCTGCATATCATATTCCTAGCCTTGTGTAAAATTTTTAGGCCCAGTACTTATTCCTAAATCAGTTTTAAAAATAGATCTTTAAATGTGATTAAATAAGGTGTTCTTTTTATTTTAGTAGCTATATTATGTTTTAAGGGCTAGAAAATTTATATCAGCCTCACTCTAGTTCCTAGATACTATAGAAAAGGTTTGGTAATTTTTAGTTAAGCATAACTGGACCAAATGATTTATGGTTAGGGTAAATGCACTAAATTGAGGAAAATAGTTGTCGGGCTTATAAAAATCTGAATTTATTTTTGAATCCTCTATTTGATGTTATATGCATGTTAGCAAAGTTTGAGCCTTTGCAGCTTAGAAGAACTCCCTATATAATTTAGTTTTTCTTTATGCATTAGTAAATTGTGTTATTTTTCATGCCCAAGTAGGAGCGAGCTTTAAATTTGAAAAATTTACAGTAGATTAATCACAAGGTTTGACAGACCCAGTAAAATTTTCAGGGTCATTACTTGTGTCCAACTACCTGTATAAATTTGGTTATATCTTATTAGCTGCATATTGTTATATTTATCATAATTAATACCCTACACGAAATATGCTGAAATGTTTACAGTAAGTTTATATATAAGTCTTGCACCTTGTGTAAAATTTTCATGATCAGAGGAGGTGCAGAGCTATAGTTATGAATTTAACCATAATAATGCATTAAGAGATGAGATAATACTCTTGCACTTAATTAAAAGACGTATAGAAAACCAATCTCACACTCCTTATGAAATAAAACAGAAATGCTTATACTCTATAAATGATTGCCCAATAACAAAAAGAAATAAGTTAACTCACTCCCACAACTGAGTTGTTGGATTACAACTCTATAGTGAAGTAAATAATAATCGTCACCGATAAACTCACGCATATGCATCTCGCGTAGACTTGACCCATCTCGCTTACGGTGAATACGAGCTGGTGCCGACATCCGAGGCCGAGCAACACGAAGGCCAAGTTCATTTGACGGAAGCAACAGAAGACCCGAACCAAAGTTCGGTAGATCCACAAGCTAACTTTGCTCATGAAGGCAAGCCCCGGAGCATACCCTACTATTTCTAACTTACGCTATTCATTTTATGTCTATTACTTGTGCATTTAAGTTCATAGGAGTTTGTTGGAACTCTAGTTGCATGATCCTAGGTTCCCATGCTTGATTACTAGATGGTTAAGTCTGTTAGATGGCTAAGCTAAATTCTCGGTAGAAGTCGAGTGATTTCCTGTCACTTGCGAGAAAAATAGGAGTCGCTTGTTTACTACACGCTACAACCATAAGGTCGACGGACGGGGCCTGGAGTGATGCTCATGTTGTTGATTGGATACCCCATCTGGGCAGAAAAATTTGCTAAGGTCGCAGTGTGTGGTAGCGGTGGTTAAGCGTTTGAACATATTAGCCACATGCCGAGAATATGGTAATCGGTAAGCTTAAGTACTTGATCGGCCCGGCAAGTGGACAGGTCTTCCACTCCCTTTGAACGTTGTTCTCATCTTGCAAATGCGGGTGCAAGTTCGCTCACGACCCAGCTGGGCCATGGCGTGGGGTTCTTGTAGTCGAGGGGAGCGGCCCTGAACCACGACCCGGAATGAAAGGGGAAATATTGCACGTGTGACTCATCAGAGTAACCACGTGACGTGTGAGCTAGGTTTGCCTTGCAAGGTTAAGAAACATCGATTCGAATCGTTCACTTCTCGCGGTTAATGAGACTGCTTAATCCCTTTGCCACATAGAGTAAGAAGTAAAAGATGAAGATGATTAATGATGTTGGATGATGAAAGATAATTGTTTTCCCCACCATGGATGCTTAGATAGGAGCTCATCTAGAATGGTTAATCGAACTCGAACCGGAAGCTAAAATTTTGAAAGTAAGGATCCACTCTTAGCTGCTTTTTGGCAAAACAAACCCCTCAGCCAAAAGCCTTGCATGTCTAGTTAAGTGGGCTAAGTATACCCATTAGTCGGGTAAGCCTTGCTGAATATTAGTATACTCTGCCTTGCTTGTGGCAAATGTTGGTTTCAGGTGCTGCATTTGAAGATCAGGTAGCTAGCTTGACTTGGCCTTGTATGCTTCCGCCGGGATGGTCAGTGGAGTGGGATCCATCCCCGGCTCAGGGTGGTGATGACGAGTGAGTTCGCATACGGGCTTGTTGCCGCAGGAAACCGACGGACGGAAGTCTGGCAGTCAACACAACAATGAGCCGGGAGATCGCGCTGCTGCTACCCTCGTCTCAACTTGTGCGGCTCGTGGTCGGCTTCGGTGATGGTTCAGGGCGTGCCACCTAGCTTGACCTGCAACCAGGAAGGGGTGCTGTTGACGCTCCTTAGAGCCCTCAATTACGTACCGCAAGCGCACGGATCGTGTGTAGCTTTTCCCTTAGAGTATTCCATCCAAGGTTTATCAATCCACGGATCGGCAATGAACGACCTAGGGTTTTCCATCTAATCTAACGGATCTATCCTAACATGAAGCATGAATTGCATATAAAGAGTAAACCTATATAAGATGTGAGTGATGTGTATAGGTTGATCTCATCCATGAACAAAGACACAACCAGAGCATAACCAAAGGGGTGACTAAGCCTATTATCTTCTAGTTGCAACTCCGGCCAAAGCGATAACCTAATCTAACTCGTACCATGATAAAGAGTCATCCTACTCAACATTACACGTTCATCCGGCCTTTTCCCTCCCGCATGCTGTCACCACACGAGGATAATACGACCGGCTTCTCATGCACCACAATGATGAATCCGCAAGACAAAGACTAATCACCACGATTAGATCTATTCCTACTAAGAACATATGCTAGCTATCATATGAACGAGAAAGCATGCATCGAAGTGGATCAAAGTAGAGACAAGATTAGATTAACATCACCATTCAATGTACATATGCCTTGATGGCATGGCTCCGGAACTCCGCCTTGGCACAACCACGCAGGGAGGCCATGGCGGCTAGGGGCGGCCTAAGCCATCTCCTAGGCAACGTCGAGGACTTGCGGCGGCCGTCGTCTCCCTCCGGTCTTTGCCCTAGGTTTTCGTCGAGTTCTGGGTGGATGGATGCCCCGAGTTGAATAAGGTGGGAGCTATTTATAAGCCGAGGAAGCCACCGGTCGAAGGGGAGGCCAAACCGACTCGAAAACGGGCTGGGCCGGCCGGCCCCATAGGCCTAGGCCGGCCGGCCTACCCCTTTTCGGGCTCACCTCGGTCTCATTTTTCACGTGTAGACTCCTCGCATCTTCTAGAGTTTCTGTCCTTCACGATTGCACCCCTTTGGACGTCGTTATCATGGAGATATCTTCGAGGAAAGGATAGGATAGGGAATCCTTCCTTAAATCTTCATTTGCTTTGCTTAATCCCGAAGTATTTTGATCTCATCTTCGTGGGCTTGGTCCTTTGGGCTCTCTTGGAGGATGGATGTGCGTGAATGGGCTTCGAATCAACAAGGGCTTTGGTCCTTCCTGTGGGCTTTGGCCTTCGTCTTTCTCCGTGTTAGTACTCGATCACGGGCCTCGTCATTTCATGCTTCAAAATAGGCCAAAAACCTGCAAAAATAAAGTTCCTCCAAAATATATGTGCAAGTGTGAAAATGACCAATAATTAGGCCGGGGTTAGGACGGTTAGTGATTTTGATATTAAATTCATGCCATTATCAAGGATAAACAAGGGATAAAAGGGGTACTTAAGGAGCACCATGCTTAAACCTTGCTCGTCCTCGAGTAAGTCAAGGAGCTTTGCTTATAAAGAAATCAGCATTGCCCCTCAATGTCCTCTCTGCACTTAGTCATACATAACAAGACATATTGCTCTCTCAAGTATTTAGCATTTAAGTTCATGTTGTGACCGGCTACTTTTTCATTATGGAAGATAGACTAGCAATTAAAGAACAAGCCACAATAATAGATAAATGCAATGCTCTCAAACTTAAGTGAACTTCAAACCTTTACCTTGTTTCATCATGAAGAGTTTTCAAAAGAATGCATATCAAACATAAGTGAGGTTCTCTTGCAAAAGATCATGGAAATACTCATCTCATCAAGTCGCTCAAGCCTACATTAGATTGTCTTCAACCTATTCTACTCATATATAAAAGTGAAAGGCTTATGTGGAGCTTGGTAAGTAAAAACAATCCTAGCAAAACATTATATCTGAAATATTGTCAAACTAAGAGAGAGATCTATTGGATTTACAGAGACTAGTCAAAAAGGCCATTGGAAAATAATGTTGGAGATGGAGAAAGATGAAACACACACATTTAGATAGGTGGACATGTGCAAGTGGTAAATGGGTGATCCCGAGACACAAATGAAGTTCTCGTTATCGGATTGCACATGGTTGGAAGATTTGAATATGGAATAGTTCTTCAAAGTAACTTGGAAAATTAATGAAGCCAAAAAGAACTAAGGAGCATTTTATTCTTCTCTTTTTTTTCTCCTCTTTTTTTTCATTTTTCTTTTCTCCTCTTTTTTTTCATTCTTTTTACTCCTTAGAACTTTTGATAACATAGAATACTTACCCAGCCATCCCCCATGCTTGAACGAATGCTCGTCCTCGAGTATGAATAGTGGGAGAACCAACTAGCTAGGGTAAGTATCTCAAATTCACCTTCTTCTTCGTAGAACCTCTTGAATCTCTGGTGAGCCTTGTCTCCCAAAACTTTTCTTTATATGGTTCCCTTGATTCTTTTGATTCCGTCGAAATGATAATCCATACTCAAATTGGGTTGTGGTCAAGGAGGTAATCACAAAAAGATATTTTTGGTTTAGGGTGGATATCCAGCGAGGTTTGCAAAATTCCCGAAGTAGAAATTCACAATGCATGGATAAATAGGCTAGCAAAAAGAAGGTTACACAAAAAAAAGGAATGACCAGCTTCTTAGTCTCGTACCAAAGAAATCAATCTTAATCCAACTCATCAAAATATAAGTTTGCAATCTAAAGGTTTCATCATGAAAGAATATGTATGTATAGACTTTGGTGGGTAGAACTTTGCAAGAGATTCACAAATGTAGATAGTATAGGAATTAAGTTTTCAAATTAAACAACACAAGGTGTAAGGTCATCGGTAGACTTAAATCAAAGAGCAACATAGAATATGTGGGTTTAGAATTTAGTCATTTAACCTCCACAAATAAAAGAGCCGGTATTTAATTATTTAATTCCATTTAATTGAGAGCAAATGGTCAAGTCATATACAACATAGCGTAGGTAAAACAAAGCAGCAACTTTCATCATTTTTCCATAAGCAAGAGCATATAAGAATATCATCGTGGTGAGCTCAAGGTGATGGTGGTTATCATTCATTGAAAACAAAAACAAATCTAGGTTGTACTCCTAGTAGCCATGTTATTATAGGGAGAGATATACAAAGGTTGCATCTTTGGTTGAAGGCATATATGCATGTACAAGCATTTAGAAAAAGAGAGAGTTGAGGAAGAATTACCGTCCTTCTCGATGCTCGTAATGAAGTGTAGCGCGGCCTCCTCCATACTTAAGCATTGTGCTAAGCATGGAAAAAGAATCATGAGCATCTTGTGGCAACCGTGATTATCTTACTCCATGAGATCTTTCTTCCTTGTCCATGAAATCCTCCCCCATGCTTAGCATGATGCTAGGCGTAGAAGGAGAAGGTGGACCATCTTGCAATTCTTGAATTTCTTCCCTCATGTGTATGAATATCATCTTCAATGTGTCTTCACCTTTGTTGCCTCAATTTCCTTCAACTTTTTCTTGTACTAAGTCATGGTCCCAATCTTTGCTTCTCATCGTCGTCCCTCCTTCAATTCCTCATTGTCCCATTGCTGCCTCATCTTCACGAATTTTTCTTTCAATTTCCAGAATAGAATCTGTACTGAAACATTGCTCCATTGCGAAGTGTACGAATTTTTCTTTCCAACGAGTCCTTATTCGCCCAAAATTGATTCCGAACAAGAGAGTTATGTCCATTTTATCCCAGCGCTGCAATCTGTTTCGAATTTCAGAACGCGCAGCGTCCAAAGTTTTTGCCATATCTCCTTGTACGGGTCTTTAAATTCATTGATCTTGGATGCGTTGGAATGAAAATTTCATGGAGCTTCTAAATATCAACTTTTTCTTCCTTGTATGTCTCTGTCCATGCACAAAATTTGATGAAAACAGAGGGCCTTACTCTCAAACTTTGGAGATGTTGACGAATTTGATTTCTTCTTTGATCACGAATTCATGGAAACGCTTCTTCATGCCTGCAAAACATTTTAAACACACACTACCCCCGGGGTGATGGTCGGGAGTAGAAACAAATGCCAACAAACCTACCATTCCTAAGATCTCAATTTGTGGCAAAGTTAGCTTAGCGAAACTAGTGAGTGTACGTGTGTGCTAGTGTAAATGCAAATGAGAGGAAGGTATATAAACAAAGACAATGTTTACACCTAGTTCTAAACACCATGTTTACAACTAGGTTGCCGAACATCTCCATAGCCGAAAAGAATTATTTAACCAAGGTCAAAACACCATGTCTATCCCAAGATCAATAGGCCTTCATAGCACAAGAGAAAAAATAAAGCGCATTGCAAAGCTTATAAACCAACCAAATGCAACATGAGAACAAAATGGATTGTTATCTTGGTCAAAAGAGCTTAAAGATGGAAGTCCGCAAACAAGTTTAAACACCACGTTTACACAAGATTGCAAAAGGTAAATGCTGTCATGACAAGCATTACATGGATAGGAAAGCATATATCAATATGATTGAGACCAAGCTAGCAAAATGAGGGCATGAACAATGGAATGGATGCAAAGTTAGCAAAAACAAGTGTTAGCACGGTTGAAAGGACCTTTCGATGTTGTTCCGCAACTAGTTTATTCAAAAACAATTGCTAAGAGTGACAAAAAGCCTTCGTGACACTTCATAAGAAGTGAGGCTTTTGTCAATGAAAAGGTTATTTATCAAGAAAGGATCAAGCAACCGAGCTAATAAGGTTTTAGAAGTAGGTTTATGGGTTTCCTATATTTTTGGCTTAAAACAAAAAATTTGAAGAGAGAGTGTTGGGTATAGAAATTCTATCTAAGGTGGTTTCAAAAAAAAAACTAGAGAGAAACAAAAGTTAGATTTTTCTTGAATGAAAAACATACCCTATGGTTTTGGGATTGCTCTATGAGTGGTTTTCCTAAGGGTTTTAGGATCTCAAAAGCGAGGCTAGTCAATGTTTTTAGAAAAGGTTTTTTTAAATGCAACATGCAATGCAATGCAAGGGTGAGACGAACAACATGGTATACAATGCAACATGGGGTGGATGAACAAAATGATATGATATGATGAGGTGGTCTAAAACAAAACAAAAAGTTAGCCTAAGTTAACTAGCCACAAGTTTAGAATCAAAGGGTGGTGCAATGCTTCATAAATCTCTCTAAAAAGACACAAAGAAAAAGACTCAAAACACTAATAGGCACACAAAAAAGGTCTACAAGTTTCCCAAGATCAAATAACAAAGTGCTCCCTCAATAACATTTAGAATGAACAACATGATGTTGTGGTTTTTGTTAGAGCAATGGTACAATGTTATTTGATGTTCCAGTAAAAAAACGCAATGTAGACGGTCATATTTAAAATAAAATACCGGGTTGCCTCCCGCAAAGTGCTTCATTTAAAGTCATAAAGCTCGACTTTCTCACATACCTTTTCATTGTTGTTAAGCCATGGTTCTTCGTGCAAGAATCCGAAGTAGCCATGCAGCTTGATGTCGCCCTTGAAATCCGGCGTGGTTGCTTGCAACATCTTTTGTTTGTCGAAGGTCGACCGCTTGTGTCTTTATTCACCAATGTTCTTGGGGCTTTTTCTCTGCTATAAGCCTCTGAATTCGATCATGCATGCTCAATGTAAGCATCGCCCAAGCTCCTCCTTCTTGTTGTTGTCATCGTTATTTCCTATATCTTGTTCTCATCGCATTGCTCCTACCTCTTCTTCGTGGACTCTCTCCTGTGTACTCAACAGAACATATACCAAAATATAGACATATTGAAAAATTTATGAAATTACCTTTCCAACGAGTGGTCATTCATCTTAAACCGAGTTCAGACGTGGGAGTTATGCCCGTTTCATTTTGGCACTGTGTGCTGTCCAGAAAATTTCAGAGTGCACGACCTTCGATGTTTCAGCCATAACCGCTTGTTGGAATCTCCGATTGACTTGATTCTTGATTCGTTGGAACCGGAACTTCATGGAGCTTTCGAATATCCAAAAATATGCTGCTAGTTTACTCTGAGGTGGAGCTGAATATTGATGAGAACAGTACCTTCTCGCGAATTGATCCGAAGATGTCAATGATCATGATCTTGTGGTCTTTAGAGCGCCTTGTTGTGCGTCCCTAGGCTCCAAGGTCATCACCATTGATTTACCAGCACATAGCATGGCTTCATTGATGTGTCTTCTCCATGATTCTAGCTTTACCCAAGGTATCGGGATTAGTGGAGGCTCCTGTGCTTTGTGTTGATGATCTGAGCGGTTTTCTAACTTGATAGCATCACTCGACTAGAAGTATATCGAGCATCCCACTGGAGAAGATAGGTGGTGTCATGATTCTTCTAATCTTATTGCCTCCAGCTTTGGTCAACTTCAAATCATCATCTTTTGTGCACTCGGCCTTCCAATCATCCTTTGACATCGTCATCACTTTCTCCGTTGTTTGCTGCTGCACCTTTCTTCATTGAATTGCTCCTTCGTCCAGTGCAGAACATGTACCAAACTCCAAGCTCATTGTGAGGTGTATCAAATCATGTTTCCAACAAGTGGTCATTTACCCAAATTGGACCTCGGATGAAAAAGTTATGCTTGTTTTACTCCGGCGCTACGCTTCGTCCCGAGAGATTTCAGAACGCGCAGCGTTGAAAGATCTTTCCATAACTCTGCACACCGATCTCCAAAATTAACGATTTTTGATGCATTAGAAAGAAGACTTGACGGAGTTTCATAATAATCTATTATTTCCTCATGGAACATTTCTGATCTTGGACGAAAAACTCATCACAACAGCGACACTTCATAGATGATGATGATCCAATCGCACGATTTTCTTTTCGGACATGCTTCATACCTATTGCTTGAGCAAACAAATCTTCCCAAAAACATTAGTCTTTAAAACTAATTGACACGGTGGCATACCTTGTTTATCAACCTTTTTTTTCTTGGGAGTGGGGACTCGATAGCGGATGCTGGGCCACTAACAAAAGTTAGCACCTACCACTAAAGAGCGAAACTTGATGTTATTCACATCTTGTCGAAGTGGATCTAGGGTTTTTGATGTTGATGTCGAGAACTCCTCGATCGTCTTGTCGTCGATTGTCGAAGTTTGTTGGAGCGGGTTGTGGACTTCTCGAAGCCCAAGTTTGGTGTCTAGCTTTTTCCACCTGCTTTCAAGGACACAAACAAGAAAACAAGGGTATATGCAATAATAAAATTTAGGGTTAGCCCAAAAAATCAGATAGATCGCCCTAGGGTTCGAGTTGCCGATCCCCGGCAACGGCGCCAGAAAAGCTTGTTGACGCTCCTTAGAGCCCTCAATTACGTACCGCAAGCGCACGGATCGTGTGTAGCTTTTCCCTTAGAGTATTCCATCCAAGGTTTATCAATCCACGGATCGGCAATGAACGACCTAGGTTTTTCCATCTAATCTAACGGATCTATCCTAACATGAAGCATGAATTGCATATAAAGAGTAAACCTATATAAGATGTGAGTGATGTGTATAGGTTGATCTCATCCATGAACAAAGACACAACCAGAGCATAACCAAAGGGGTGACTAAGCCTATTATCTTCTAGTTGCAACTCCGGCCAAAGCGATAACCTAATCTAACTCGTACCATGATAAAGAGTCATCCTACTCAACATTACACGTTCATCCGGCCTTTTCCCTCCCGCATGCTGTCACCACACGAGGATAATACGACCGGCTTCTCATGCACCACAATGATGAATCCGCAAGACAAAGACTAATCACCACGATTAGATCTATTCCTACTAAGAACATATGCTAGCTATCATATGAACGAGAAAGCATGCATCGAAGTGGATCAAAGTAGAGACAAGATTAGATTAACATCACCATTCAATGTACATATGCCTTGATGGCATGGCTCCGGAACTCCGCCTTGGCACAACCACGCAGGGAGGCCATGGCGGCTAGGGGCGGCCTAAGCCATCTCCTAGGCAACGTCGAGGACTTGCGGCGGCCGTCGTCTCCCTCCGGTCTTTGCCCTAGGTTTTCGTCGAGTTCTGGGTGGATGGATGCCCCGAGTTGAATAAGGTGGGAGCTATTTATAAGCCGAGGAAGCCACCGGTCGAAGGGGAGGCCAAACCGACTCGAAAATGGGCTGGGCCGGCCGGCCCCATAGGCCTAGGCTGGCCGGCCTACCCCTTTTCGGGCTCGCCTCGGTCTCATTTTTCACGTGTAGACTCCTCGCATCTTCTAGAGTTTCTGTCCTTCACGATTGCACCCCTTTGGACGTCGTTATCTAGGAGATATCTTCGAGGAAAGGATAGGATAGGGAATCCTTCCTTAAATCTTCATTTGCTTTGCTTAATCCCAAAGTATCTTGATCTCATCTTCGTGGGCTTGGTCCTTTGGGCTCTCTTGGAGGATGGATGTGCGTGAATGGGCTTCGAATCAACATGGGCTTTGGTCCTTCCTGTGGGCTTTGGCCTTCGTCTTTCTCCGTGTTAGTACTCGATCACGGGCCTCGTCATTTCATGCTTCAAAATAGGCCAAAAACCTGCAAAAATAAAGTTCCTCCAAAATATATGTGCAAGTGTGAAAATGACCAATAATTAGGCCGGGGTTAGGACGGTTAGTGATTTTGATATTAAATTCATGCCATTATCAAGGATAAACAAGGGATAAAAGAGGTACTTAAGGAGCGCCAACAGGTGCGTGATGCGGCTTTCGCCTCCTGCTTTCCCTGCATCACATGAGAGTAAACATCAAATTCCTACTGGGTCGCTCGGATCGGCACTTGTCAACCCCAGAGTCTTGCATCGGCAAAATCAACCGATCGGGGGACATTCTCAGACATATCGGTACATCTGCCGATTGTAGATGCATTTAATAAACGGCAATAAATACAATATAAACCGCATCTATAAAAGATATAAACCTGCTCCAGAACATGATACAGGTAAATCTATCCATCTAAATCGGCTCTTGCTACGCATAACCTAGATCAATATAAGCATACATGAACATAACCTAGGATCTCCAAAGAAATCCATCCACACGAATAGATCTAATCAAAGACATATCGGGCATGGTGTTCGGCACGCGCTATCCTATCGGCAGGTCGCATGCACGTGTTGCAGCGCACGTCGTGGATTGTAACAAGCGGCTAGATAACGCGTTCCAAACAATATGGCACAACGGAAAGGTCAATCTTGCTGATCGCGCGGATCGGCACTCTGGGGCATCGGCAAATAAGCCGATTTCGGTCATGTTAGATAAGTTTGATAATCAAAGCAGCTCCAAAGATAAAACTTATATGAAATATGAAATAGACGATCTGCTTACCCAAATCGGTTCTTGCTGAACGTAACAAATCGATCAAGAGAAAGGGCCAGATGAACGTAAATCATATTAGAAAATAGATTGAATTAAAGGCCAGATAAATAGTACACGTGAATATAGGAACATCCTGACTTACCAGGGCCAGATAAACAACTCGAACAAATATAGGAACATCCTTAACGCAACCTACGTAACTAACCATGATAGACGAACATAGGAACATCCTATCTGATAAACCGATCTACTACACATAGCATAACCAAAACTTCCTAGAGGGAGTCATCTGTGAGAGCTTATTCATCTACAACACACCAGACAAGGTGCTCGCATCGTACCAATCTATTAACATGCTACGCATCACGGATAAACGCATGTTACTGATCATATAAAGAGATTAAACCGTACGAAACAAGCTACACGCAAACCGATCTACTTCAAGAAACTCAAATACATATGAGATCGATAAACATGTAAGATAACTAGCAGATCTTGCCAACAACAACGCTTAGTACAAGATCTACCATCGGCACAAGGATAAAACTAAGTGCCCCGGCCGCTAGCGCGACCGGGGCCTAATGGCACTTACTTGAAAGACCCTCAGAGGCTAGGGTTTGGCGATGCGCCAGGGTTGATGTGGTGATGCCGTTTGCGTAGGAGCGTATGACGTGATTTTATTAGATGGAACAAGGAACATATTTATAGTCCGAAGACTTCTTGCCGTGCAAGGCAACCCTAAATTCTTTCCTAACTGAAGACTAGAGATAATCTTAAACTCTTTCCTAAATTACAACTCAATAAGGACTCTAAGACTAGATAACATAACCTGGACTCTTCCCTCCACCGGTCCAGATCTTCATAAAGCTTCCAAATATTAGCTGAAACATGCCATATAATTGTGGCAGATTCTGGTCGTCCTATTGTTTTGGCAATTCTTGTCGACTCTGAGCGAATCTATACATGATTCAAGTTGTATTGGAAAGCTTATCTCCTTAGCTTTCCATGCATATCTAGAACGTCCAAAACGGAGTCCGTATGAGGTCTGGGCATCCGTTTTCGTGCGGCCGACTTCTGCAGTCCGAGCCAATCTCGTGAATAAACTGGGCTTCGATATGGATTAGGCCCCACGACTTCATCTTGGCTTGAGCCTTGAACATATATTTGGCCAAACTTATAAAATAAACTTTATCAAGTTAGTTCCTTCATCATGGGCTTTTTCTAGTATTTTGGCTTAACCACTCTTAGCCAAAATCCGGTAGCAACACATGCCCCCCAAGTTTGGCCAAATAATGCCTGAATCTCCCCATGCGCCAACTGCAACCCATCCAAGAATGGTTAGCTCTTCATTTTGTCTTCCTACACTTCTGATCCCATCCCCCTTAGCTGGTGAATCGGCTCTTCATGAACCTTTTGAATTACCTACAAAACAATCAGCCACCGGGACCGGCACTACACAAACAAGACTGTGAATCGGCTAAAAGCCGATGGATCATATTTGGTTTGGCAAAAGAGTTGATGCACGCCGGCAGCAAGAACATTTATAAGTATATGCTATGTCGTACAAGAAGTGTAAGTAAAAGCTTCCCTGGTATGCCTAAAAGCATTTATAAGTGCTAGCATGTACGTATAACGAGGGTACATCATAAAGACACAGCATAGAGAAGCTCAAACGAATATATCTATATTGGAACATGAGCAAGCAGTTTTAGGATTTACAAAGTAAAAAGCATCACCACTTAGCCCAACCAAACTAGCATGATAAAGCAGGATAAGCAGAAGCTAGCTAGCAAGTATCTACCCAAGTGAGCTTTTCCGATACAAGGATCTTTTAACAAGCTTGATTTCTCATGCCCCCCAGGTCTTACAAAACATATTGCATTTGAAATTCAAGCAAGCCTTTTGTTATGTGCCGGAGCTTATTTGCTTGTGAGGCCACTTCTTACCAACCAATGCTAAGCCTAGGTCCATTGAACCATCAGAAGCTTAAAGCAAGGTTTTGGTCATTCACAGCCTAGTCCAAGTTCATGCTAAAGTGCAATAGCAAGCAGTCTCGAACTAGATCAGTGAGACAAAGCAAACCCACCTGGATCTTTTCGTTATAGCACAACATGGACATCTTAAATTTTAGTTCAATTCAGCACAAGGTTACCATGTAAGCATTAAGACTCAAGTCGCATAATTGATTCCAAAGTAAAGGACACAGCTACCAGGCATGTACAAGATAGCAACAGCAAAGTCAGCCTACACATACTAGTAGCCAAGTAAAGCGGTGACCATATTTCAGATTTTCAAAGAATAAAAGCCATGCTCAGCATCGGATATTCAACATATTCAAATGAGCCTAAGTACACATGGTCATCAGCATCCACACCTCAAAATATATACACGAAGCACAAATAAAAGCTACTAAGCATACAAGGAAGCTAGTGCAAGTGTCAAGTGCATATACTGTATGACAATGCAATGGTGGATTTGAAAATTACCAATTAAATCGGCTGTTGATGAGCCAATGGTTGACATCCCGTCTGGTCCGTGCTTGCCAAAATGCATTCTCATCACAACTATCGGCTGTTGGGAAGCCCAACATCGTAAGAGCTGAATTCGCCAATGTCGATGGTGTCGTAGAAACGGGAATAGCCGATGACGATGGCGATGCAGAGGTACTAGTGGCCGGATCAATCGGCTGGTGTGACAGACACTCCCACATGGGAACCGAAGTAGCCGATGGCGATGAAGCCGTAGGAGCACCGGCGGTAGTTCTTCAGCCAGCCGAAAACTGTGCTTGACGGCAACGGCATCAGCGAGATGTACGCTGTTCTGATTTCTAACCAGATAGATTATGGTCCCACCAGGCATGCCAAAATTGTGTTGCTGCGGAAAACCGACGGACGGAAGTCTGGCGGGCAACACAGCGACGGGCCGGGAGATCGGGCTGCTCCTACCCGCGTCTCTCCTCGTGCGGCTCGTGGTCGGCTTTGGTGATGGTTCAGGGCGTGCCACCTGGTTTGACCTGCAACCAGGAAGGGGTGAGTGATGCGGCTTTCACCTCCTGCTTTCCCTGCGTCACATGAGAGTAAACAACAAATTCCTGCCGGATCGCTCGGATCGGCACTTGTCAACCCCAGAGTCTTGCATCGGCAAAATCAGCCAATCGAGGGACATTCTCAGATGTATCGGCACATCTGCCGATTGTAGATGCATTTAATAAATGGCAATAAATACAATGTAAACCGCATCTATAAAAGACATGAACCTGCTCCAGAACAAGATATAGGTAAATCTATCCATCTAAATCGGCTCTGCTACGCATAAGCTAGATCAATCTCAGCATACATGAACATAACCTAGGATCTCCAAAGAAATCCATCCACACGAATAGATCTAATCTAAGACATATCGGGCAAGGTGTTCGGCAAGCGCTATTCTATCGGCAGGTCGCATGCATGTTTTGCAGCGCACGTCGTGGATTGTAACAAACTGCTAGGTAATGCGTTCCGAACAAATATGGCACAACGGAAAGGTCAATCTTGCCGATCGCGCGGATCGGCACTCTGGGGCATCGGCAAATAAGCCGATTCCGGTCATGTTATGTAAGTTTGATAATCAAAGCAGCTCCAAAGATAAAACTTATATGAAATATGAAATAGACGATCTGCTTACCCAAATCGGTTCTTGCTGAACGTAACAAATCAATCAAGAGAAAGGGCCAGATGAACGTAAATCATATTAGAAAATAGATTGAATTAAAGGCCATATAAAAAGTACACGTGAATATAGGAACATCCTGACTTACCAGGGCTAGATAAACAACGCATACGAATATAGGAACATCCTTAACGCAACCTACGTAACTAACCATGATAGACGAACATAGGAACATCCTATCTGGTAAACCGATCTACTACACATAGCATAACCAAAACTTCCTAGAGGGAGTCATCTGTGAGAGTTGATTCATCTACAACACACACCAGACAAGGTGCTCGCATCGTACCAATCTATTAACATGCTACGCGTCACGGATAAACGCATGTTACTGATCATATAAAGAGATTAAACCGTACGAAACAAGCTACACAAACCGATCTACTTCAAGAAACTCAAATACATATGAGATCAATAAACATGTAAGATAACTAGCAGATCTTGCCAACAACAACGCTTAGTACAAGATCTACCATCGGCACAAGGATAAAAGTAAGTGCCCCGGCCGCTAGTGCGACCGGGGCCTAATGGCACTTACTTGAAAGACCCTCAGAGGCTAGGGTTTGGCGATGCGCCAGGGTTGATGTGGTGACGCCGTTTGCGTAGGAGCGTATGACGTGATTTTATTAGATGGAACAAGGAACATATTTATAGTCCGAAGACTTCTTGCCGTGCAAGGCAACCCCTAAATTCTTTCCTAACCGAAGAGTAGAGATAATCTTAAACTCTTTCCTAAATTACAACTCAATAAGGACTCTAAGATTAGACAACATGACCTGGACTCTTCCATCCACCGGTCCAGATCTTCATAAAGCTTCCAAATATCAGCCGAAACATGCCATATAATTGTGGCAGATTCTAGTCATCCTATTGTTTCGGCAATTCCCTTCGACTCTGAGCGAATCTGGACGTGATTCCAGTTGTATTGGAAAGCTTATCTCCTTCGCTTTCCATGCATATCTAGAACATCCAAAACGGAGTCTGTATGAAGTCTGGGCGTCCATTTTCGTGCGGCCTACTTCTGCAGTCCGAGCCAATCTCGCGAATAAACTAGGCTTCGATATGGATTAGGCCCCACGACTTCATCTTGGTTTGGGCCTTGAACATATATTTGGCCAAACTTATAAAATAAACTTTATCAAGTTAGTTCCTTCATCATGGGTTTTTTCTGGTATTTTGGCTTAACCACTCTTAGCCAAAATCCGGTGGCAATAGGGCTTCATCACGACTTGCTATATCGACGTTAAATTCCGCTGCCGTTTTATTTTCCGCTGCAAGAACAACTCTGAACTGCATTTTTAAATTTTGAACTAAGTACTTGATGTTTAAACCAGATTTGTAATATTGTTTTTAAGTCCAAGTCTCTGTTGTAAAAATTTGTGAGATTGCTGTAAACTCTGGGCTCACCTTCGTGCGAGTATTTGTCTGCGTTGTTTCGATCCTAGTTCCAGTGGTTAAATCGGGAGGTTACCCGACGGAACCTTCGGATTACTCCGTTTGAAGTGCGTGTTAGCCGGGATTGCCATTAAGGTGATGGTTAGCACACTTGAGCCGGATTAATTCGGGACGTGCCACCACAGGTAGTATCAGAGCCGAAACACGCACACCAGAGGATGCAACACTCTTGAAAAACCTATTTTTCTAAAACTTGACCACAAAAACTCAAGTTTGAAAAATCTGCGTTGGATCATTAAGGAATGTGCTTAGATCATAAAGCCCTAGGGTGATTACGCAGTTATGGGTAGTACTAGGTGGCTATATAATTATAGATTATATATAACTGACTTCCAGCACATTTCTTTCAGCACTTTAAATTCAGTACTTTATATTCTATAATGACGCACCTATGCTAAGGTAAGACGGTAAGGATCCTCAGCCAACTGAGAGAGCTTGGCCTTCCCGTTGGTGATGCGAGCTGAACGCTGCCCTCAAGCAGTGGCTTACTTGAGGTGCTGCCAATATACCAACGGATAGTTGATTATATTGGGAGTAAAGTATACTCAGTCAACTGAGCGAGCTTGACCTTCCCGTCGGTGACGCGAACCGAATGCTGTCCTCAAGCAGTGGCCTACTTGAGGTGCTGCCAATATACCAACTCTTCATTGCTTATATTGGGAGTAAAAGTACCCGGTGAATACGTTGCTTGAGTAGCGTATGAGCACTGTCCATGCAGCGTCGAACGCATGGATGCCGCTTCTATAGTGAGCGGTAATGTATGGGGACGCTTTCATGAGTGCTGGCATGAAAGGTTCATATATACTTGTCAATCTTCTGCAGGTACGCTAACCGCGATATACATAGAATGAAAGCAATTAAAACTCCACTAGTTCTATATATAGGGAGAGCCGTCACTATGTGCCATGCTACTGGCGCTAACCCCGTAAGACCAACGCTAGTTGGCAATTATTTTCTTTTACGAGGACGACTAGGGTCGCATGTATGAAATGCAATCATGACTCGAATGAAAATCACTTATGGATAAATCGAGAATAAAAGTTTCGATATACGTTGTTCGTCACTCGCCTAAGGAGTTTCTACAATCTGTCCATTTCTGCCTTGACCCAGAAAATCGAAATTATTCACCCTAAGAGAAGACCTTATTTGATGATGTGCCTGTGGAAAATTTTACTCCCACACTTGTCTACTAGCCACTGTTAAAAATTCAGAATTTTTGGATAGGTGTACCATGACCAAACCTAGCACTTTTCACCCCACTGTCTTTCTGCCAGAACCGAGCACTTTTGTTACATGAATTTTCAGTCCTTCTTAGAGGAGCTTTCTGCAGATGTGCTCAACCCGAAACTTGTCGCAAATTGCATCACCTATCATTGGTTAAAATTTGGTAATTTTTGGCGTAGCGGTTTGACATCCACGACCATTATACGGGCTCTCTGTCCAACTGAAATTTCTGAGTGGACAGATAATGAAAAACCTAAGGATATGACCATCTTAGAGCTTGAATTAGCCAAAGTATTGACTAGCAAAGTTGTGCACAAAGACCATAGGAATGTTCTGGTTAAATTTGAGAATTTTTGGTGCACTACTCTTTCAGTTATGCATTTCTTAGTGCACTATCCAGAATCTGTCTATCCGCCAGACCTGAGACGCAGAAATGGAAATATTTCGACCATCTTAACTATTGAATTAGGCTGTGAGTTGGATGCCGAAATTTTAGCTTCCTCCAATTTCGACTTACCGCTAAGAGTTGAGGGGTTCCGGATGCACAGATTAGGAGTTATGAAATTCCTCGTAACCAGCAAAATTCTATCCACAGCGTGTCCTGGACCGTTTAAGCTTAACTCCTTTTTCGAACTTCTCTCAATCCACAGGTAACCCTTGTGGATCCCTAATTAAAGGAAAAAATTGCACCTTATAGATGGATCCAGGGATACACGATACCCCTGGAGGCTCAGGAGGCGCTAGTGGTAGTGGATAGCCCACACAGCCGCCACCACCGCGCCACCTTGCTGAACTCATGGATACCCAGACTGTTCTACTCCGGCAGCTTGTCCAGGGACAGCAAGCGATTTATCAACTCCTGCAGCAAAAACACCCTCTTTGGGATGGGCCTAATGCCCACCAACCTCAGTTTGTGGGCTATAGAAAGCTCGACGAGGAAATAGGGGAGACCAAGGATATTTACTCGGATTCCCTAATGCCACCATCATGACTCCCGATGAAACTTAAGGATCACCAAGTCAAGTGTCGTGGTCGCAAGCATGGCCCAAGCGGCATAGACTTGACTGGATGGGAAATTACTTGCACTAAGTTTGTTCCACGTGGTAAAAGGCAGAACGGCGGCATTATTCACGCCAACACAGTCCAAAGTGCAGGGACTCACTCGTCTGATCAGGAAGAGATCAGCCACACCGAATGCACTATACCCGAGAAAGGATCAATAGGTACGCCAGTTATGACATCTTTAAATAACCAACGGCCCGGTGGTCCGAGCAACACCAACCATTGCTTCATCTGTGGGAGTCCCACCCACTTCATTCGAGACTGCCCCCAAGCCAAACAGCAAAATCAAGACCAAGGTTCTAGGCAAGCCAAAAAGGACAAATGCAAAAAGCAGAGGAACAAGCGCAAAAGACTAGATGAACAGGCCAAGCAAGAGCAGATCGATCACGCCCCTCCAGCAGAACTTCCTAAAGATGCACTAGAAACGATGGTTACATTTTCTACCCCCAACCTGGGTAGCCCTAGTTATCAGATCAAGGATGAGTAAAGATTTCCCTTGTACAAGTTAGGTAAAATCTCGGTTGCCCATCTTGCTTATCTCATTTGTTGTAAAAGCTAAAGATGGTGCACCGGATTACTAGAATGTAATGCATGATCCTTATCGCAACAGTTATGTATGGCACCTAGCTATCTTTTTGCCCAATACAAAGTTGTTGTATTACCACTACTAAAATATGAGCATCTTGGGGCGCAACCACCACTAACCCCATATGTGTCTAGAAGGGAGTTGTTATTATCACTTAGCTCTCCTTCCCTCTAAGCTACGCGCATTATTATGGTTGCTATATTTTACCTTGTCATGGTGTGTCACTGACATAAGGTGCCGCGACGGAACCTAGGGCCTCGTGTGTGCTGCAGCTATACGATTGTGCTACTAGGTGCGCGCTAGTATCTGGGTCCGTGATTGCGATTCCATGGCAATCTAAATTTTTCGCAACCTAATAATGTGTTGGTTTAGATTCTAGTGGAGGCCAACAACATTAGTGAGTACTTGTATAACACTCTGGGTCGCTAACCTGCATTGCAGCATGCGCACCATGCGCCCCCATGCACCTCGTGCGTACCACAATGTACACTATCAAGTTTTACATCCTAAATTGTACACCATCCCGCTGATATCATGACAAATGCACCACGCCCCGTGCCCACGTCATCATCGGGTCAGTCATCTCACCCTTGTACTGCAATATCGCGAACACACATCCCTTTTGTGCACTGCAGAATTTGCAACTAGCAATTCTGCACTATAAGTCGTCTCGTTATATCATCAATCTCATGACATGTTGACCTTTCCATAATACATCACGGTGTTGTACAAGTGTGCATCTTTTCACACAAGTGTCAACTGCATTAAATAAAGGACTCGGAAGCAAGGATGTCCTGAGAAAGTCTTGTTTAGCCCCGTAATAAAAATCCTTCGGTCGAAAAGAGAAAAGCCTCAAAGATTTAGTTGTTTGGGTACTATTGATTTCCATGCTACCCATATGTCAGCGCAATTACCCATTTAAGTATCTCATGAGGGTGATGCCCACTTTTGCGTTATCAAGTGAGGTAAACCTCCGTTCCTCAAAAAGAGGACCAGCCCTCTTGCGAATCAGAAGATAAGAGCTCGAGGTGTGTGTTAACTGCCTGCCTCTTAATGCGGACACTTCAAATAAATGCCCACTCTCACGCCTTGGCGTTCTCTCTGAACAGCTAGCCGAAGGTATAATCTTTCCGACATCGTTCAGGGAATCAACAAGCTAAGGTTCATTCATGCAGCATTCCGAAGGCCGTTTCTTCCATCGCTATGGACAATTAGACTCTATGGGAATATGGCCATGCCTTTCGGGCTCACGAATGCCCTGGCCTACCCTATGAATCCCAGGAGTGCGGTATTCATGTCCTCACTCGACAAGTGTGTTGTCACCCTTATAAATGATAGCCTGGTACAATCTATGAATGAGGAGGACCATGCTGAACAATCTCCGCATTGTTCTCCAAACATCTTAGGAATCGCCGATGTATAGGCTAAGTTTTCTGAACGCGAATTAAGACTTCTTCGCCACGCGATTCAGACTTCATGCATACTTGGTTATGTCTTTTGGCCTCCCCAATACACCAGCCTATTTCATGTATCTCATGAATTCAGTGTTCATGCCTGAGCTTGATAAGTTCGTCGTGGTTTTCATCGACGACATCCTAATCTATTCTAAGACTGAGGCAGAGCATGCGAAGCACTTGCGCGTTGTTCTGCAACGCCTCAGATATCATAAATTATATGCTAAATTTTCCAAGTGTGAATTCTGGCTGGATAGTGTAAAATTCTTGGGTCACGCTATTTCCAGCCAAGGCATAGCGGTTGACCCTAGCAAAGTACAAGAGGTGATGGACTGGAAACCTCCTATCTAGGTCCATCATATTCGCAGTTTTCTTGGTTTAGCCAGATGTTATCACCGATTCATTGCGGATTTCTCCAGAATTGCTAAGCCCATAACTGAACTATTGAAGAAAGGAGTGAAGTTTGTGTGGGACGAAAATTGCAAAAAAGCTTTCCACACTCAGAGGAAAAGCTAACTACAGCTCCTGTCTTAGCTCAACCCGACAACGCCAAGCCCTTTGACGTGTATTGCGATGCGTCAGGTACGGGTCTTGGTTGTGTGCTCATGCAAGAGAATCGGGTCATTGCTTATGCTTCACGAGCTCTTTGGCCCCATGAGCAAAATTATCCTACTCATGACCTCGAATTAGCAGCCGTCATTCATGCCCTGAAGATATGGAGGCACTATCTGATGGGTACCAATGCAACATCTACACAGATCACAAAAACCTCAAATATATATTCACCCAAGCTGACCTGAATATGAGGCAGCGAAGATGGTTGGAATTGATCAAAGATTACGATCTTGAGGTCCATTATCACCCAGGCAAGGCTAATGTAGTAGCGGATGCACTAAGCCGTAAAGTTCATTGCCATTGTCTTTTCGTGGAATCCTATAGTGAAACTCTATGCCATGAGATATGAAGCTCAACCTAGAAATGATTCCTCAGGGCGCCTTGAATCACATCTCAGTTGAACCAACTCTCTACGACCGAATTATCATGGCACAACTCCAGGATAAAGGTGTGGAGAACATTAAGCAAAAACTCGCTCAAGGGGACGGAAAATATAAATGTTTCCGTCAGGACCACAAGGGAGTCCTATGGTTCGAAACTCGTGTGGTCGTTCCGAAGAACCATGAGCTCCGCAAGCGAATTCTCGATGAAGCACATCTTCCACACGTAGTCGTTAGCTGAATCTCGGGACGAGATTCCTGTTAAGGGGGTAGGCTGTGATAGCCCAAGCTTTTTATTGGCCAAGCCAGGGTTATTAGTACGGGTTAAACCTAACATGAACAAGGAATTTTTAAAAAGAAAATTAGAAATGAGAATATCACAAAATAATTTGACCTTAAGTCAGCAAACGTGAATAACTTTTTAATCCTTGCACGAATGCTCATGAAATTGAGTAGGCATCTTACTAAAATCATGATAAACCAAAGTCTAGTTGAAGCCATGAAAATAAAGTCAATTTTTGCACATAAAATGACAAGTTGTTTCACTTCCCCAAATTCCCCATAATTAATTTTAGAAAAGATTAAATAGGCTAAAAAAGATAAAATTCAAACCATAGCTCAAATGAACTTTTTCCCAAAACCAAAGTTGTAGAGTTTCACATAAAAAACAACTTTCATGTTCAAGGTTTTTCAAGTTGCCACACGAAATTTGGAGAAAAACTTGAAAAACAGTGTGTTTAGGGTAATTTCATTTGAATTTAAGTTTGAATTTCTAACTTTCAAACGAAGCCTCAAATGGAAAAGTGCCTGGAACAAAAGTTGTAGATTTTGACTTGTTGAACAACTTTCATATTCAAAAATTTTCGAGTTTGAATTAAAAATTTTGAGTTTGAGCCGAGTCAAAACTGCTGACCGTTTTACCCCTACCTGACACCAGTCGAACACTCACAGGCGGTAACAGAGGCAGCGAGGAGAGCTCGCCGGCCGCGTGGCCGGCGGAGCCTGCTGCCGCGCCTGCTGCGTCGCGTCCCCGCCCGACACCCTCGTTGAGCCCACCGCCTGAGCACCTGCTGCCTCGTTGCTGCCTCCCTGCCCACGCACGGCACCCCGCCATCATCGCGCCCCCGCCGCCGGGTCATGTCCTTGCCGGCCACAACGTCTCCGCCCGCGCCGGTCTTCCTTGCTGACCGCGCCCCCATTACTCCCACGTGCGTGCTCACACGCGCTCACCCCAGCCCAGCTTCCCGCGGCCGTGCCATGCATCGCCGAACCTCTGTGCACGCGCGCGCAGCGCGCCACGGCTGCACCATTGCTGGCATCTTACTTCCCCGCGCGCACGCCCGGCCGTTCACGCCCTCACTCCACACGCTCGCGAGCGCAACACTTAACACCGCACGCCCGCACTGCGCACCTCTCTGCCCAACTCCCATTCCCTGCCCAGAACCCCCCGCGCCGCAGCGCAACGCCGCCGCACGCCCAGCTCCGCCCCGCCGCTCCACCGCTCCCGTGGAGAGGTCAGCTCGCCACTCCTCCACCCAAACCCAACCCACGGCTAGGCTCCACTCAACCCCGCGCTGCTCCCAGACCCCACATTTCCACGCCGAGCTCGCCAGTGATGCAGAACATCGCTGGCGCCGCCGTGAACCTCACCACAGCACCCCTTCCCGTGGAGGTGTAAGGATCACCGGGGTGTCCGACCCTAGAGGGGGAGGGGGTGAATAGGGTCGCTAATCGCTTTTTAACCTAGGGCTCAATTTAATTGCATAAGATAAACCTAACACGTCCTACACATGCTAGTTATGACTAAGATTTATCTATGCTACCCTCTACTTACCCCAAAAGACTTGCAACCTATAGCCAATCCTAATCAAACTAACTAGGAAAGTAAAGGTAAGCAAGAAAGAGTAAATGCGGAAACGTAATGCGGTAAGTAAAGCGGTAAGGGAGAGGATATGCAAACTCCCGTGAAGACACCAAGACACACGATTTAACGTGGTTCGGTTAGGACACCAAAGTCCCTCCCTACGTCCACGGCCACTTGTCCAACACGAACAAGTGTGATGCCGAGTCTCTTCGCTCGATCACCGTCTTGCCACGCCTCCAAGGCTCCCGACAAGCAAAGGCTAAGTGACACCAAGTCACAAAGATGAGGTCACCGCCACCGTCTATCTCGAAGCATCACCACGGCACCGTCTTCACTATCTTGGAGCTTTAACACCAAGTAGGGGCCTCCTTCCCCGCACAAAGTGTCGTTGCCACTCCACACCAGGTCGGAGGGTCACACGATGAGTACAAGTATTTGCTTGCCGCAGCAAGACTTCTCTCAAGGGAGCTCTCACAAGAACTAATCCCTAATCAAGCACTAAGCACTCTAACAAGTGTGCTTAAGCCTATATGATGTACAATGAAGCTCTATGGTGGTTGGAGATGATCTTTAGCTCTAGTATACTTCCTTGAACTCCAGCACTTCCAAATGAGCCGGCCTTGGGGGTATATATAGGCAGCACAAGCAAATATAGCCGTTGGAGAAAAGCTGCCAGAAATGTGCTTAACGCCGGTTAATCCGACGTACCCCAAAAGTCATCATCGGTTCAACCGGTGTATGTAAACTGCCACTTGAAAAACTAGCCGTTAGCAATCAACCGGTGTATCGCCGGTTTAACCAATGTAATCAACCGGTGTATGTAATATTAGCGTCGGTTTAACCGGTGAGTGTAACTTCTTCACGTTCCTCCAAAAACCACCTCTCTGGACAACTGAACCGATGCAATTGACCGATGCATCGTCGGTTCAACCGGTGTATGTAATTTCCTCGGTCTTCATCTGCCAATGCACCGACATATATAACTTCCGTAGCGTCGGTTCATCCGGTGTAAAATCCTAGCCCGCAGACATTCTCTGTGATTGCACCGGTGAGTTCATTTTGCCCTTCCGTAGCGGAACCCCCGTAGGGGCGGCCCTTCGGGCTTTGCTACGCCTCTCTTCTCTTTGTCATCACTTGAACTTAAAAGCCTGAGAATAGTCATCTTAACAATCACATTAGTCCAAGTGTTGTGTGTGTCATCAATCGCCAAAACATTATATTGAAATATGGCATGAGAGGCCATTTTCGCTACAGGAGGCCCCAACTCTGGTATATCTAGTCTCAAATTGACCGTGCAAGTAGCATCCCAGAGCTCGCGTAGACCTTCCTGACCCCTCACCCCTGCACAGGATCGCCGGAGTTTCGCCGTCGCCGCCACCCGCGAGCTCCGCCATTCCTGCTCACGTCACCGCCGCACCTCCGACCATCCCAGCCCGATTCCGCCCACGCACAGGTAGCTCTCGGTGCCCTCTCACCCCTGGACCCCTTCCCCGCCGCCGGCGAGCCCTCCCTCGCCGGGAATCCGGCCGGCCGCTGCCGCTCTGCTCTGTTCCCGGGCCGAGGATCCAATTGCTTCGATTGCAATTCTTCCAGGGGGTCCGGGCAAAATTCCAGAGGGGTCCGTGCAAGATTCCAGGACGTCTTCGTAAACGTTAAATCCAGTTTTCAATTCAAATTAGTGAATTTTAAAAATTGAAATAAAATCGTAGGAAAATTAGAAAAATGGAAATCCAAATGTTCTGAATTTCTAGTGAGTAGATCTACACTTTTTGTTACATGCACTTTTGCATTTGACCTCTGGTTTTTAAGTTATTTAAATTGCAAGTAAAATATACCCTAAATTGAATCTCAAGTTCCATTCACCCTTTGCATGTCATCTTTTGACAGCGAGCTTCATGTCATGTTCCTAGCCTTGTGTAAAATTTGTAGGCCCAGTACTTATTCCTAAATTAGTTTTAAAATAGATCTTTAAATGTATTTAAATAAGGTGTTGTTTTTATTTCAGTAGCTATATTATGTTTTAAGGGCTAGAAAATTTACAGTGGCCTCACTTTAGTTCTTATATACTATAGAAAAAGTTTGGTAATTTTCAGTTAAGCATAACTAGACTAAATGATTTATGGCTAGGGTAAATGCACTAAATCAAGGAAAATAGTTGTTTGGCTTAGAAAAATCTGAATTTAATTTTGGAACCTCTATTTAATGTTATATGCATGGTAGCAAAGTTTGAGTCTTTGCAACTGTAGCGAAAATGGCCTCTCATGCCATATTTCAATATAATATTTTGGCGATTGATGACACACACAATACTTGGACTAATATGATTGTCAAGATAAACATTCCCAGGCTTTTAGGTTCAATGATGGCAAAGAGAAGATAGGCGCAGCTAGGCCCGAAGGGCCACCCCTACGGGGGTTCCGCACCGTATTAACCGACGTTGAAGTGATAGGCCCGAAGGCCCGAAGGCCCGAAGGTTCAAGTGATGACAAAGAGAAGGTCTGTGGGCAAGGGTTTTACACCGTATTAACCGACGTTCAAGAAAATGCATACGTCGGTGCATTGCCAAACGAAGACCGAGGAAAAATACCTACACCGGATGAACCGACGCTACGGAAGTTATATACGTCGGTGCATTGGTAGATGAAGACCGAGGAAATTACATACACCGGTTGAACTGACGATGCATCGGTCAATTGCATCGGTTCAGTTGTCCAGAGAGGTGGTTTTTGGAGGAACGTGAAGAAGTTACAATCACCGGTTAAACCGACGCTAATTTTACATACACCGGTTGATTGCATCGGTTAAACCGGCGATACACCGGTTAATTGCTAACGGCTAGTTTTTCAAGTGGCAGTTTACATACACCGGTTGAACCGATGATGGCTTTTGGGGTACGTCGGATTAACCGGCGTTAAGCACATTTCTGGCAGTTTTTCTCCAACGGCTATATTTGCTTGTGCTGCCTATATATACCCCCAAGGCCGGGTCATTTGGTAGTGCTGGAGTTCAAGGAAGCATACAAGAGCTAAAGATCATCTCCAACCACCATAGAGCTTCATTGTACATCATATAGGCTTAAGCACACTTGTGAGAGTGCTTAGTGCTTGTTTAGGCTTAGTTCTTGAGAGAACTAGCTTGAGAGAAAGCCTTGCTGCGGCAAGCACCTTGTGTACTCGTCGTGTGACCCTCCGACTTGGTGTGGAGTGGCAACGACACTTTGTGCGGGGAAGGAGGCCCCTACTTGGTGTTAAAGCTCCAAGATAGTGAAGACGGTGCCGTGGTGACGCTTCGAGATAGACGGTGGCGGTGACCTCGTCTTTGTGACTTGGCGTCACTTAGCCTTTGCTTGTCGGGAGCCTTGGAGGCGTGGCAAGACGGTGATCAAGCGAAGAGACTCGGCATCACACTTGTTCTTTGTGAGCAAGTGGTCGTGGACGTAGGGAGGGACTTTGGTGTCCTAACCGAACCACGTTAAATCGTGTGTCTTGGTGTCTTCACGGGAGTTTGCATATCCTCTCCCTTACCGCATTACGTTTCCGCATTTACTCTTTCTTGCTTACCTTTACTTTCCTAGTTAGTTTGATTAGGATTGGCTATAGGTGGCAAGTCTTTTGGGGTAAGTAGAGGGTAGCATAGATAAATCTTAGTCATAACTAGCATGTGTAGGACGTGTTAGGTTTATTTTATGCAATTAGATTGAGCCCTAGGATAGAAAAGCGATTAGCGACCCTATTCACCCCCTCCCCCTCTAGGGTCGGACACCCCGGTGATCCTTACAGCAACTTAAAAGAGCTCCCTGTATAATTTAGTTTTGCTTTATGCATAAGTAAATTGTGTTATTTTTCATGCCCAGTAGGTGTGCCCTTTAAATCTGAAAAATTTACAGCAACTTAACCATGAGGTTTGACACACCCAGTAAAATTTCCAGGATCATTACTTATGTCCAACTCCCTGTATAAATTTGGTTATATCTTATTAGTTGTATTTTGTTATATTTATCATAATTAATCCCCTTCACAAAATATGCTGAAATTTTTACAGTGAGTTTATATATAAGTCTTGCACCTTGTGTTACTACACGCTGCAACCATAAGGTCGATGGACGGGGCCTGGAGCGATGCTCATGTTGTTGATTGGATACCCCGTTGGGTAGAAAAAATTGCTAAGGCCGCAGTGTGTGGTAGCGGTGGTTAAACGTTTGAACGTACTAGCCACATGCCGAGAATATGGTAATCGGTAAGCTTAAGTACTTGATCAGCTCGAAAGTGAACAGGTCTTCCATTCTCTTTGAACATTGTTCTTATCTTGCAAATGCGGGTGCAAGTTCGCTCACGACCCGGCTGGGCCATGGCGTGGGGTTCTTGTAGTCGAGGGGAGTGGCCCTGAACAATGACCCAGAATGAAAGGGGAAATGTTGCATGTGTGACTCATCAGAGTAACCACGTGACGTGTGAGCTAGGTTTGCCTTGCAAGATTAAGAAACATCGATTCGAATCATTCGCTTCTCGCGGTTAATGAGACTGCTTAATCCCTTTGCCACATAGAGTAAGAAGTGAAAGATGATGATGATTAATGATGTTGGATGATGAAAGATAATTGTTTTTCCCACCATGGATGCTTAGATAGTAGCTCATCTAGAATGGTTAATCGAACTTGAACCGGAAGCTAAAATTATGAAAGTAAGGATCCACTCTTAGCTGCTTTTTGGCAAAACAAACCCCTCAGCCAAAAGCCTTGCATGTCTAGTTAAGTGGGATAAATATACTCATTAGTCGGGTAAGCCTTGCTGAGTATTAGTATACTCAGCCTTGCTTGTGGCAAATGTTGGTTTCAGGTGCTGCATTTGAAGATCAGGTAGCTAGCTTGACTTGGCCTTGTATGCTTCCTCCGGGATGGTCAGTGGAGTGGGATCCGTCCCCGACTCAGGGTGGTGATGACGAGTGAGTTCGTGTACGGGCTTCATTGCGACTCGCTATATCGACTTTAAATTCCGCTACCATTTTATTTTCCACTGCAAGAACAACTCGGAACTGCTGTTTTAAATTTCGAACAAAGTACTTGATGTTTAAACCTGGTTTGTAATATTGTTTTTAAGTCCAAGTCTCTGTTGTAAAAATTTGTGAGATTGTTGTAAACTCTGGGCTCGCCTTCGTGCGAGTATTTGTATGTGTTGTTTCGATCCAAGTTCCAGTGGTTAAATCGGGAGGTTACCCGAAGGAACCTTCGGATTACTCCGTTTGAAGTGCGTGTTAGTCGGGATTACCGTTAAGGTGACGGTTAGCGCACTTGAGCCGGATTAATTCGAGGCGTGCTGCCACACGTGCTGAGGCAAGTCCCGAAAGGGGAAACTAAATGGGAAAATACACAACAAGTGGGAAGGTCCACTCCTCGTCACATCCATGGCAAGACCCGAGGCATGCAGACTTCGCATGTTAGATGGCACCGAAGAGCCATATTCCTAGAATAAGGATATGTTGCAAAAATACTTTGTGTAGGATTCTGTAAGTGCCACTAGAGGGAGGATAACCGAAGGGGCTCATAGTTTGGTTGTTTTTCATTTGTAAATTTTGTTCCTCTCCATGACAAGATCGCACTCTGAAACTCAGGGCCCGTACTCTTTTCCTCACAGGGGAAGCCTTCACTTAATCATGCCGGTTACAAAAGGTGTGAGGTTTTATCGAGTCGGAACCCTTATGTAAACCCCTTGTGAAATATAAACAAGTCCCCCAGAAAATGCATCTCGTGGAAGCAGGAATGCAGGAATGCACAATGCACCGAAGCGTCTATCCCTCTTCATTGAGCGAAGGCGGGAGTCATCCGCGTGAAGCAAGCGAAATCGCTTGAAAGAAGTAAGCACGCAGCGTAGGCCCTGAGTGGGTCCTGCCACCCTTAGATTCACTTCCAACAACATCAAAGTCCCTTCGCGCGAATGCCGAAGGGCATGAAAGTCCTATCGCATGAAAGCCGAAGGCTAGGAGTGACCCTATCGCACTAAAGATCCGAAGGCCTCCTAAGGAAAGTCCTGTCACGCGAAAGCCGAAGGCTAGGAGCGACCCTCTCGCGCTAAAGAGCCGAAGGTATCCAAAGGAAAGTTCTGTCACATGAAAGCCGAAGGCTAGGAATCTCTCGCACTAAAGAGCCGAAGTATCCTAAGGAAGTCCTATCACGCACAATGCCGAAGGCTAGGACCAGCCCTCTCGCGCCAAAGAGCCGAAGGCAGCCTAAGAAAACCATGACGTGGCCAACACCGAGGGTAAAGAGCTAGCATGAATAACCGAAAGGTCCGAAGGTATTTCTAAACACAACATGCCCCGGCCCCCCTAATCAAGCAAAGGGGGGTGGCGCTTCACAATTCACAAGTTGCACGATAGGTGTGCCTGGGTGTGAGACGACAACCACGCACCCATAAAGGGGGGTGGCGCTTCGCAGTCTAAACACAATAATCATGTACTCCTCACCCGTACAAAAGGGGGGTGGCGCTTCGCATCACCAACACTTGCACGACCGAGTCGCAGGCATAGAAAACAAATCGTCTCCGCCCCGTGCCTCCGCAAAAGGGGGGGTGGCGCTTCGCACTCAAAACCTGTTATGCGCAGCCACGGGGCTAATAGCAGGAAATACAATGTTACATCACAAATCACTGCATAAATCGTTACTTAGTTACAGGAAGGGTTCACCTTCACACAGCGAAAGGCGCTGAAGGAACACAAGTTCATCCATTACATACATACACTTCTAGCCAACAATTAACAAACATTACAAACTCATATTCGATACAATAGATGTCTCCTCCTCAAACACTATGCAGTTCGCCTCTTCGACAAGCTCGCGGACCGCCCACCTATCAATGTCTTCGGCTGAACACCAAAGGAAGTCTTCGAATTCGGGTCCTGCACCCAAACCAATGATAGGGTCAGTGATCGCCCACATCAGGATTATCCCTAAGGCGGAACCTGAAACAAGGTTCCTAAGGAACCTCTTCGGCAGGCTCCTCTTTCGATATAGCAAGGCCTGTAAAGGACGAAGCAAGACCCGCCTGCGCGCGTCGCATCGCACGACGAGCGCAGCGCTCAGAAAGAATCCTTGCCTGCTTTTCAGGATCGCGCTAGAATTCCTACCAGAAGCATTTTGAGTCATCATTATAATAATCATACAAGTGCAACTTCGCATCCCAAAATTCGTCAAAACTAATCGAAGGGAACCGCGAGTGAAACTGTGCCCACATTTTGCCACAAATAAAAAAGTCATTGCGGTGCATACGCAAAGGTTGGATACATTCGGTGATCCGTGCAAGTTCCATCACAGGGTCCTGCACAGGCACTGAAGGCATTAGTTATACAAAAAACATCAGTTTTTACAAGTGTCGAAACACTCTCTCACACCTCTTGCCGGTCTCTGCCACCGCCTTCGGTCGCTGCAGCCGCTGAAGGAGCAGCAGGGGGCTGCCTGGGACCTACGTCGAGACCTTTGGCTTCAGCTGTCGTCGTAGCGAGGACCTCCGTAGCGATGGCAGTTTCACCAAAGCCACCCAGAATCCCCTGGGCAACAGCAT
This sequence comes from Panicum virgatum, assembly GCF_016808335.1. Lineage (NCBI taxonomy): Eukaryota > Viridiplantae > Streptophyta > Magnoliopsida > Poales > Poaceae > Panicum > Panicum virgatum. The sequence goes on along the minus strand of NC_053143.1, from coordinate 23,137,433 downwards.
TAGCCTTAGCCTGGAGCTACAAAGAGAAACCGAAGATGGAAATAAAAAATCCGCGGAATAGCATTCATGCCCAGATGAACTTGGGCTTCAGTCGCTCTACCTCACAACGCACGAGCTCGCGACCTTCGGTTTTGAAGAATCGGTCCATGAAATTTTTCGCGATGTACTTCGACAGGGTTAGGAGGACATTGGGTTGGACGGCGCTCTCGCCAGGCCACACAAAGATCAGGTCGCGGAGGGAGCGAAGTTGCACTTTCATCACGCTTCTAGCGTTGCCCACCTCCGAAGGGAAGAGCCCGTACACTGCAGTGCTCAAACTGTGCACTGCAATGACAGCGCTCAAATACTCAAGGAAGCAAGCCCCGGCATCGACCATAGCAAGGCATGCCCAAAGCCACTTAAAGAAGTATTCCAACCTGACATTCTCTTCCGAAGATAGCTCGGGAGCGGTGAGCCCGTACTTCGCAAGGAGGTCAGGCAGTTCATCCTGCACCGCCTGAGCTCCTGCTGTGATGGCTGACATGTAGGAGTAAAGGCAATTCCTCATCACGGTGCGCCGCTCTTCGGCAGCCTTAGCCTCCCCCTTCCCCGCCTTAGCATCTTCTTTGGCCTTATTCGCCCGATTAGTGGGCACGGTCAGCTGGGTGGACCGAAAGGAGTTCTCCGTGTAGGATTTCTCCAGTTGAAGCTGCAAAGTAGTTTTCTCCTTCTCCAGAGCAGCGACCTTAGCACTGGAGCTACCTTTGGCCTCCAGTTGACGAGCAGCACAGCGAGAGGTGATGAAGGACTTCATCGCCAAATCTTGGGTGCACTGCAGCATGTTCTCCACCCCAGTCTCCATTAAATCGTTCTCCATCAAAGGAAAGCAAAATGAGTTGCCAGCGGTTGCCAAAAGTTCACGCTTCCGATACCGGCTCTCGAAGCGAAGAGACTTCATGATGTTGCCGCCAAGATGGATAGCCGTCAGCATCGCCATGAGCTCGACATCTATAGCCCCAGGATCGGCGTCATGAATGAAGTAGTTGCTGTTGTCCGAAGAGCTGGAATCACCTTCGGCCGTGGTGACCTTGGCCTCAGACTCGGGCGAGGCGACAGCCGCAGCGGCCGCCCTCGATGGCTCACCATGCGCGCTGAGAATTTCCTCGTGTGGGGGAGGGAGCATTGGAGCAGGCGAGTTCATGACGACTTTCCATTCGACATCTGCCTCTTCGTCGTCAATTTCTGCGGCCGTGCTGAACTCAAGGTCCAAGCACACGGGCACGTTCGGTGTCACTGGAGGAGCGGCAACAGCATTGTCAGGCGTGGGACACGAAGACTCTCGAGACAGTGAGTTGCTAGCTTCGCTCGCCGCGTCCTCCAATTCCCCCTTGCTTTGCAGCGGCGAACTGCCCAGAACCTTCTCTAGTATGCGGGGGCACTTCGGAGCACCCGCCGCAGATGAACTGCGTTTTCTCTTCGCCTTCTTCAAGACGCCTGTAGTGGCGGGGCCCTTCCTCCCGATGATTTTTGCCTCCCCAACCCATTGGGGAGCGATAATCCCGAAGGCGTGGAAGATGCGATTCCACCGATTTCTTCCAAAATGGCCCAACAAGGCCTTGTACTCGTTGTTCGAGACCGGACCTAGGGCTTCATCGGCCCGATTCTTGATAACAGCAGCATCAATCCATGCAAGGGATCAGATATCAAAATAACGCACATGACCGGGGATGAAGGACAAAAAAGTTAGCAACAACTCACGGTCTCGTTGCAGATTGAACGAAGCAGAAAAGTTGGGTACGCGAACGTCGTCGATCCACCGGTCTTCGGCCAGCCACGCGGAGATGCTCCACCCGGCCCTCACCGAAAAGCAGTCACACGCAACGTACTCTTCAACGATGTCCTTGGTGTTGAAGGCCTTCGACACCTTCCGGAGAATGGCGACGAAGGCCTCATGCTCAGGCTTGTCATTCATAGCAACCTTCGGTGTATCGCCGAGCATGCCGATACGCTTGACAACAAGGAGGTGGCTCTTCGTCATAGGATTCAGAGGGACCTTGTGATAGAACCAGTATGTCGCCCAGTCATTCACCCACTTATTCTTGTAGGCAACGACGGGGATGGGCAAGTTCTTGTGAAAGGCGAAGGTGTAGCACCCCTACTGAGGCACAGCTTCAACCCTCTCCCTGTCAGACGTCCGTACTATGATCTTCTTTGGCTGGTAATGAATCCGATGCGCATAAGCGAAGCCTTCGGTGCTCGGGACCAAGCCACAGCTCTTCGCCAGCCACATATACAAATTTAGCCGAAGAATGGAAGTCAGCGTCATCTGATGAAGAAAAACCCCGAATAGCCGAAAAATGTCCACGACCACGGGGTCCAGGAGAACCAAAGACCGATGGCGAATAGATCACGGAAGACCACCACTTCGTCGTCTTCGGGGTGCACGGTCGTCTCATGAGCTGGAGGCACACGCACATCACCCGTGGCGATGACGCCCCACCTTACCAAGTCATCGAGCAAGGCTGGAGTCATCTTCGCCACACACAACACAGTGGTCGTCGGCCTCTTAGCGAGATCACGCTTTGGCGCCATGTCTGAAGACACTATATTTTTCGAGGTCTCCAGGGCTCTAGAAAATGAAGTGGAGGAATAAGGGGATGTGTGGCGGAAAGCGTGAGGGATAAAATGAAAGCAACCCATCGTCCCCTTATATATGAAGCACGTCGAAACCCTATACCCGACACTCAAAGTGAAAAGACCGCCGTGCCCCTCAGGCGCAATAGCGGCACAATCATCCCTCAAGGGACACCTCAGTCATTTTCTAACAACCGACGAGGATATTGAAACATCACGAGAAACGAGGCTATGCTCCACATAAATGTCCCTAACCAAACAAGTAATACTTTATTTTTCAAGCAATGCTCTTGTTCGTTGTATCTTACGCAGGAGACCGCGGACTGACCCCCTTCAACGCATCGGCGGTGTCGTCCGAAGGGTGGTGCTTCAGGCGCAGGTGAAGCCTTCCGATGCCCAAGAAAGGTCAAAGTCATGGACCTCCCGAGCTCGGTCCACGGCTTCGAGGGGCTACTATTGGGGATGCCACCTTCGGCCTAGCTGCCAAAGAGGACCCTGTCCTCAGGGAACCAAGCGGGGGAAGAGCGGCGGCTGCGAAGAAGAGCTGAGCTTTGTCCTTTCCGCTGAAGGTGGACCGAAGATGGGTTTGCAGTGAAGGACGCGCTCTCAAACAGAGAAGAAGGATGGCTCGAAGGCCCTGCACACGAAGCCTATCGGGGTCGTCTGACAGGAGGGCCTTGGGTTAGCTGTAACCCACTCGGCGAAGTAGAGGAGAAATTACCCAATGCTCTGAGAATATTCTGGGAATATTACCGTCGTAAGGGCTTTGGGTTGTAATTAGCCAGGGACGGTGAACAGCCTCTCCCTATAAATACCTGTGTAATAGTCATTGATGGGATATTGAATGCAGAGTTATTGCGCTGGTACTCGCATTGCGTTGGGTACACGGGAGTTCTAGGGTCCTCGCAATTCCTCTTCTCACTGTTGTGGTACACCTTCATCCCGAAGGGTACCGATCACCAACAGTTACATTTTTATGATGTCGATATCCATTACAATCTTATTCGGCAAAAACTAACATTATCCATATCCGACTCCGTATTCGAACAAAAATATATAAAAAAAATACAATATCAGTAATATTCATCCGTATCCGGTCCATTTACATCCGTACATAGTGCACTTGAGAATTTATGCAACAAATCAAGTTTCAACAATATCAGTAATATATTTTATTTTATAAAAAATCAACATAACAATTGTACTGGTTGAACATTTGAACATTTAAGTTTCAATATTTTCAAGCAAAATGTTTAATGAGTTTATCATAAGTATTGAACCAAGTTTGAATAAATGTTGAATCTAGTCTCTAAAAATGCTGATTGCACTTCGACTATAGTGGGTCACAAATAATAATAAAATATAATAAATAAGATGTGCTGAAAGAAAAAATAGAAAGAAAAGAAAATTACCTGCCACCTGGTGACCGTAGATTGGTTGGGTGTCCTTGTCCAGTACTGTGCACGCTGTGATGTTATGAGTGGGTCCGTGGTGAGCCGTGCGACACCTACGATTCTTATGGGACAGAAGATAGATAGGACACCCCGGGAAAGTAGGGGTGGGTGACGGGCAGCACCAGAGCAACAGGAGGTTCGGCGCCCACGACGAGCGGTGCACAGGGGCGGGGCGAGCGACGACGGTGCGGATTGCTAAAGCTGGGGGTGACGACAATGTAGTATCACGGGAGAACAACGAAATCGAGATAAGACTGTTTCGAGTGATTTGATTAGGGTAAAAGATTAGAGAATAGGAAAATTCGATAGGGGCAAAACGAGTCGAATCCAGGGGAAGAAAAGAGAAAGGATTTCAATAGCTTAGAATATATTTTTAGACTTAAAATAAATCTAGAAAAGTCTAGATAAATCTTTTCTCCATGAAAAATATATGCTGAAAATACCAAAAACTCCAAGGAAAATTTCTTAGGAGATAGTTTGGCACCGGGAAGTCCAAATAAAGTACTTGGATCTTGTGAAAAATATTCAAAAACTTTCCATTAAATAGATTCAGCTCTAGGGAAAATGAGAATAATTGCCACAATAATCTCAAAAATTCTTAGAATATTTATAAAATATATTATTTTATTTAAAAAGATATTCACAACTCAAAATTAAAATTTTAGGGTGTGATAAGACCCGGCACGTTAAGTTATCAGACCAGTCAGAAGTACGATAATAGGCTAACGGGCTGCTCGAGGCACAAAGCGACCCACATAGCCTGCACCAAACATGCCGCCGACATCTTTTAGCTCACCGTCGACCTTCCCCTACAGTCCGCCGGCTAGCTTTGTTGTCACAGCCTCTACACCATCGTGGCTGTTCATCGTCTGAACCTTCTACGTGCCACCATCGCCCTGCTCGCCACGGTTACCTTGTTGTGGCTGTCCCCTGCCAACACTTGGGAGGAGAAGGCACTGGCACTGGCAATCGGAAAGGGATGAGGAAGGTTGAGGCATAGGACGAAGAAAAGCTGGCAGATAGTGGCGGAGGCAGGATTGAGTCCAGGAGGGGCTCTCCTCTTTTTCCTCCTTCAACCTCCCATTCCCTTCTTCTTCTTCCTCAAATTTGTAAGAGGAGCTTAGGGGGCTCCATGAGATTTCCAGTGGTAGAAGGCGCTCGAATCCCTCCAGACCCAGCGCTGCATCTGCCCCTCCCCTAAGGGGGTGTTTGGGAGGGGGAAAAATTGTATGCAGGAGGGCTGCAAAGCGCCCTCCCTGCAGCACCACCTCAGATTCTTGCCGCGTGGCCCTTGGTGAGATCAGATGGAGAACGTGGGAAGGCATCGCTCGACTCAGGAGGGCAGTCTTCTCCGTACGCGTCGGCTCGGCTTAGGAACGTGTGACTCTTCTACTCGCCTCCTCAGCTCCTTGGAATCTTCTTTTCCCTTGACGATCTCTTTACCTCGGAATGTTAGACCTGCGGTGACGGCGCAACTCCGGACGAGCTCCCGCCATGCCATGAGGCGGCCCAACTCTGAACGAAGGCCCCGCGATGCCGGGAGGCGTTCAAGGTGATGAGACAGTCGCCATGGCAGAAGGAGGCCAGGAAATGATACAGACGTGGTTCCCTCCGCTCATCTGGTGCCAATTCCATCTGCCCTAGACCATGGCATGCCCTCATCTCATCTGGTACGCTATGTTCTTTTAATTTACATTGGTATTTGATCATGCACGCACTACATGCCATCTGACTAGTGCTGATTCGTGAATATATGCTAGATTGCACAGAAAACCAGTTCGATCACCTTGGATACAATGGTAGATGAAGCGGCAGAAGAGGTAATAGATTTTATTTGAAATTTAATTATCATCCTATTAGGATAAGCCATATTTAATTCTCAACTCATTGTACAGCAAGTGGTTGACAAGGTTGTGCAAACTTTGATTGTTCCTGAAGTTGGAATGGCTTTTGAATCGGGGAAGAAAGCTTTTGATATGTATAATACATATGCGGGCAAAGTTGGGTTCAGTGTTAGAAAGAGCGACGCAAAGCGTCTAGCAGATGATACAATATATCTGAAATATATGGTTTGCAGTAACCAAGGTCATCAACAAAGTAAGTCATCAAAGGGCAGCACAAGAACAGGCTGCAATGCTCGTGTTCAATTTAGTGTTAGCAGGGAGGGGATTTGGACAGTGCAAAAAGTTGTACTTGATCACAATCATTACCTTGTTAGTCCAAATAAAAGGCATAAGCTGAGGTCCCAATGAAATGTTACAGAGGCGGACATGCAACTAATTGGTCAGATAAGGGAAGGTGGGATGCAACTAGCACAGGTTTATAAGTTTATGAAGGAATGTTATGGAGGAGCTAACAAAGTGCCATTCTCGAGGATGGACTGCAACAATGTGATTGGTCGTCAGCGCAAACAGTACTTAGAATCCAATGACATGCAAACACTACTGGAGTACTTGAAAAAGAAGCAACTAGAAGATCCATCATTCTTTTATGCAATTCAAATAGATCAGGACGATGGCAGGATCGCTCATTTCTTTTGGGCAAATGGTCAATCCATCATGGATTGCGCATGCTTTGGTGATGCAGTGTCTTTTGACACCACATTCAATGCCTTTTGCTACACTCCTTGGAACCAATCATCACAAGCAGACAATTATTTTTAGAGATGCACTGTTGTTTAATGAAACTATTGAATCATTTGTTTGGTTCTTTGAAACCTTTTTAACAGCAATGGTAGGCAAGCATTCAATCACAATTTTCACTGATCAAGATGCAACCATGGCAGGAGTAATTGCTTATGTTTTCCGGAATACAAGCCATCACCTATGTTTGTGGCACATTTATGTTAATGCTGCTAAACATCTCGGACATATAATTCAAAAGCATCCAGAGAAGTTTCTACCTGATTTTAAGAGATGTGTCTATGAAGACAGATCGGAGTTTTACTTCAACAAGTAGTGGCATGAATTGTTGCGTGAGTACAACCTTGAGGATAATGAGTGGATGAGAAACTTATATGATTTGAGAAAAAAGTGGGCTGCTGTCTACCGTGACTCATTTATAGCTGATATGAACTCTACTCAAAGGAGTGAAGGTATGAACAATATATTCAAGAAAAGATTTCGTAGGAAACTTGGACTTTCAAGGCTCCTTGTAGAATGTGAGAAGGTTTCATGTAGTCTTCGGGAAAATGAGTTGGATGAAGATTTTAAATCACGTCGAAACAATCCGAGTACTTACGTGCCAAATTTACCTCTAATGAAGACCGCAGCAGAGTCATATACAAGGCGGATGTATTCAGAGTTTGAGGAGGAATTTAAGCAACAATTTTCATTCTCTTGTAAATTATTACAAAATGAGGGGTCAATCTTGACATATACAGTTATGCATATGCACTCTGATTATGGAGCAATAGTCGTATTCTACAAAGCAGATTTGACCATTACATGTGCTTGCACAAAGTACGAATCCATAGGTATGTATACATATTTTAAATTGCAATAATATGGTTTCTAATACAAATTGATGAAATATGGCATCCACATCTTATAGGTATACTATGCAAGCATGCCCTCAAAGTTTTCAATATCAATGATGTTTTTATTTTGCCACCACAATATATATTGAATAGATGGACAAAATATGCAAAGAGAGGATTTTATATTGAGAAGCAGGGAACTGAGAAAGAAAGTTTGAAAACGCATGCTGCACGTATTTCACGAAAGGCGACATCTGTTGCATTGAAGTGTTCACTGTCAAAATAACTTCTTGATGATTTGGAGAAAGCCATTGATAAGTTGGACTTGGAAACAGATATTTCTCTAAGTAAGATAGAGGAAAAGGCTAGTGAGATTCCTCTAGTTTCGGTTGACTGTGCTGCAGACACATTAAATGGCAAAATATCATTTAGAGTTCCTCCGGTAGTGAAAGGCCCAAAGAGTAAACGAGGAACCATCTCCCTAGATAAGAAAATCGAGAAGAAAAAGAAAAGTGGTAAAAAGAAAGGTATTGATCCTACTAAACCAGACTACTTTTTTCCCATTCTATGCTTGTAAAGTTAACTTCATTTGTTTGATTATAGGAAAAAATTCAAAGAATACAGCAGAAAATAGATATGAAGGTGCTGACATAGATCAATTTATTGTAAGCCATATTACTTGGACTGTATTTACTTTTCATATATATTTGTTGATATGCAATGTTTATGAACAATTTCAAATTTTTTAACACAGGATCTTAATGCTAGTAGCTTTGGTGGTAACAGTACAATGCCAAACTTTTCAAATGATATCTATGTGCAATCTTCTTCTATAGCTGCTCCGTCGATCCAAGAAGGCTATGCCAATGCCATGATTGCGCACTTTAATATGCATGACAGTTTTTCTACCATTGGAGCAGCTTACATCCAAGGAAGCTATACAAATCTCTTACTTGGAGTTGATCGAGCTGCCACATTGCAGACAGCTGCTAAGAAATTAAATTTTGATGGAGTTCCAAATCCAGAAAATATGTAATCTAGCTGTGTTTCACTGAAGTTTATTTCAATATTCACTGTGACAGTTGGGACCATGAAACAATCTGAATTTTTGTAACACATCGATCATATTGCATATTTGAGAACACATCAGACCATATGTACTTTAGATAAAAAATGCTACAGATTATAGGTATCCATTGACACTTGGTCCATTCAACAGAAATCTCTCTGCGTATACATTCTACAATTTGATCACTACAATACTTTTGAGCTGCAATGGCATTCATGGCCGTCGAAGCTTAACAGTTCTGGAGTTCTTTAGCATTCTACGCTGTTGAGCTCATTCCTTGATTACAGTCTGCAAGGTGCTTCTATTGAAAGTGATGCTGGGCAACCTGCAATTGCAAGCAGGGAAACAGTTATGCTCCAAATGTTCCTTAGCTCTTCAAATGAAAAGATGAGTTGCTTACTGCTTAGTGCTTGCAATAATGTAATTGACCTGACGAACCATCTCCTTCTCTGGGTGGTCATTACAACTGTCTTAACGGCAAACATGTCATTATCTTGCGAAAGGGGTACCTTGCTTTGATTTCCTGTGCTGCAATGGACGCAATGAGCCGGCACGCGGCGTCGAAATGGCTGCACCGTCACTCCGTCAGCATCCCACGACAAGTCTGTCAAAGGCAAGATGTTGCCGAGGGAGCCGGAGCTCTCGACGGCGTAGAGCATGCTGGCGGCATCGGAGGTGCGGCCATAGCAGTAGAGGTTCGAGAGATACAGGTTGGGGGCCTTCGCATCGCAAGAGGAGAGAGCTCGACGAGGTCAGTGGGCCCGGCGATATCTTCGTGGCGGGCGGCGGCGGCAGAGGTTTGGGGCTGGAATCTGGGAGAGGAAAAGGGGAAGGGGTCCAATCGAGAGAGCGGCGCGGCTGAGCCTAACGAGCCTGAGCCAACGCGCACGGAGAAGACTGCCCTCCTGAGCCGAGTGACCCTTCGGATTACGTTCTCCCCTCTGATTTCAAGAAATGCCACGCGGCAAGAATCTGGAGTGGTGCTGTAGCGAGGGCGCTTTCCAGCCCTCCTGCATACATTTTTTTTGTTTGGGAGAGCTCTGCTCCACAAAAAACAGCTCCACTTTATGAAAAAAATACACAAATAGGTCCGCCAGCTCCACTCCACTTCACCAAAAATTAGCTCTATTCTATTTTTTTTGAGCTCCTCAAGAGCTGCTCCACCAAAACCTGGAGCTGGTGGAGTTGGGGATAATTACCCACCTGCCACTAGTTACACACATACCCCTTCAAGAAAAAGAGAAAGTCAACACACTTATACATCGCCTCATGCTCCTGCCGTAGGCGCCCATCAGGGACCACCGGCACTCGCCGCTCGCCAGTTCGCCGCCGCCCGCAGGCTCACTGCCGCCTCCGCCGCCCATCGGAGCTCCCTTCGCCGCCGCCACCCATGGTCGCTCCAAACGCCGCTGCCGCCAGGGCGCGCCCCCGCCGGGGCACGCTGCAGCAGCGGGCTTGCAGCCTCGGCCGGGGCTCGCAGCAGCCTCCTCCGCCGCCGGGGCTCGCAGCGGCCGCCTCCATCGCGGGCTCACCGTGGCCGCCGGGGCTCGGCGTAGCCGCTACCGCTGGGGCTCGCCGCGGCCGTTGGGGCTCGCCGCCATCGCGGGCTCCCCGCGGTCGCCTCCGTCGCGGCCTCCACCGGGGCTCTCGCCAGCGCCTGTGCCTGCAGGACCACAAGCACACCCAGGAAGGAGGAAGAGGAAAGGTGGAGGTAGAAGAATTACCTGACAAGCGGGGCCCGCGTGAAAGTGAGGGGAGTTTAGATGGGCCGAGACGATCTGCTGGGCTGGTCTTTTAGAGTTGTGGAGTAGAGCCACAGAATACCCAACAGAATGGACTACAAGTGGTGGAGTGGAGTGGAGTGGAGTTGGTGAAGTAGAGTTGGTGGAGTGGAGTTGGTGAAGTAGAGTTGGTGGAGTAGAGTCTATGTTTTGGGAGTGGAGTGCTCTCAAACAGGCTCTGAATCTAGGAGCGATACATAAGATTTCTGGGGGTAGACAAGGAGCTGAGCAGGCCGAGGTGCTTCATATATGAGCTAAAGTTGAGTGGAGTTAACAAGGCTATCTTGTGCCAGACTCAAAAATTCGTGCCGGGCTGAGCCGCCCGCTGTGCCATTATGACAGCCCAAGCACATCATGGAGTGCCGAACCGTGCCGGATCAAGCATGATGAACATCGACCATGCCGTGCTTGAGTTGAGCCAAACAATCGTACCTCTTGTCGGGCTGGCGGGCCTAGGGCTATTTTATACATATATAACTTGAATTCTAATGGCGGTTTATCCTGGTTTTCTTAATTTTGTGATTTTGTATATGGCTTTTCGAACTAAAGAATTACTCAGTATTTACTCTGTTAAGAGCACTTAAACAGTACCAATCATCTTAGAGAAAGTTTGGCTATGCAAATCTACCTCTGCTTTTTAAAGAATTTTGTGTTTTTACGCATGTTTTGACATCAAGTATTTGGATAACAAAACTTAATACAACTAGTTGAATACCCCGTGCGTTGCTGCGGTACTTCAAGATAAAAGTGTTGAAGTTAAGTAGGCTGAAAAGACGGAGTTATGATCTTTAGTTAATTAATGAATGGAGAAGAAGAAAAACCATATGCATATGCGTTCTTCTCGGAGGTCTCGCGGGCGAGCCAGTTGTCGCTGGCAAGAGGGAAGCACTGCCACGCCATGGACACCACCACCACCACCAGCAAGCCCCACCACCCCCACGCCTCCATCATGTCCTGCTTGTACGCAGCACGGCTCGCACGGCTCGCGTACCCGCTCGCGCACTCCTCTTCTTGATCAGCGTCGAAGCCCAATGGCTTTGGGTGCCATGACGAAGGACAACGACGGCGAGTTGCTGCCGTTGGCCGCCGCCGTCTTGTTGGACGGCTTTCGGGAGAGGGGCAACTCACGATCTCTTGTTGGTGCTGCGCTCTCCACCAGCTCTATGGAGTTGTCGTTCGCCGCCACCAGCTCTGCGAAGTTGTAGCCGGCCTGGGGGAGCTCGTCATACTTGCCGGGGGCGAGCTAGATGCACCGCTTCATTTTTCTGATAGTGAACAGGAATGCACTGCTTCTGGAAGTGAGCGAGTAGCATATATACTATGTGGAGATGAATTGAAAAGACAATGACACCATTAAGATGACTTTTGATTGCTGGATATTAACGTGAGTGGGAGATGACTTTTGATTGCTAAGTAGTGGTGTACTCCTATAATGTTAGTGGGAAACAGTTTTGTGTGCTGATTCGAGTAATGCATGGTGACATGATGAATGTATATTAACGTGAGTGGGTGCATGAACAAGTGGATTAGAAATAGTAACTTACAAATAGATGAGTGGGTGCATGAATAAGTGGATTGAAAATAGTAACTTATAAATGGACGATAGATGTCCACAAAAGGAAACGATCTAACGATGATAAAAATTTAAGGTGACGTGGCTCAACATGATTGCAAAAAAATAGAATTTATGACCCTTAGTGGGACCAACTATATAAATTTTATAAATTACCATATATTTCAAATCTTGCCAGCGCATCATGACTCATAATGATCTGTTCGCAAACAAAAGTTATCGGGTTTACACTCAGGAACTGCATCTGAGGGTCCAAAGTAGCTTACAATTTATTTTAGGGAAATAATAGGATGCATACCATGAGTTCACTGTATCACTGAAAATAAGAGCATCTATGAAAGAAAGTCAATATTTGTAGAAAAAATAAATTAAGCAAAGCAAGTTTTGTACACGGCATGCGAACAAGAAGTATCTAAGATGCAAGCCGAGACATTATTGATGGGTATCCTCTGTCGCAAAAGCAACAGAACTCATTCAGTACGTACGGTCTAGCAAAGATGACTTCTGAATGAAGCATTGTCAACAGACATAATGGCGAGTTTGTTAGGTCAGAGCAACATTGATTGGTTAACAAGAACCAGCTTTCATTACGCTGAAAACAGCAAACAGGCCATGGAACATGGCAGCAGTCATTCCTGACAACTACATCCCTGTTACTGAAGAAGACTGGGGCAACCAACCTGTTACTGAGAATCAGAAATCAAGCAACCGAAGAATCGACAAGAACACATGTAAAAATATGTGGGCAACATTTGATCTTGGATAACCTAATGATTTCACAGGCTAGCACGACAATTCAACCATTTTTTTACTAGAGCAACATCACGAACCCAAATATTCTAAGGATTGTGGAACCTACACAATTCTGTAAGCCAATCATGGAAGATAACCCATCAACTGAAGCCACGAACAGGTAACTAGCCCCCAAGAGAAAAAAAAAAGGGATGAAAAGACTGGATAAATCTACAGAGGAATGCCCTTGGATGCTAGATTTTGTTCACTTACTGTACAAACTATAGCTACCTCAGTTTTTAAATGCCCCACCACTATAGGATGTATAAACAGTAAGCCTTTCCATATAGCAACAGGTAAGCAAGTGTAAACTTCAAATGGTGGGGAGAAATAAGCAGAAAATCAAGACATTTCTTCAGAAATTGTTCTGCAAGTACAGGTTCTCCTGTGGCGAGGCCGGGCCAATCTCTTCCTCCAACGACCGCAGACCATCACCTATACTGCTCCCGATGTTCCTACCATCTGTGGTTGTTCGACCAGGAATATCAGCCTCTGATGCAGATGATTTCCTCCTTTGTGATGAGGCCACACTGGGAAATGTTATCCAAGACGGTGCTCTGTACTCGATCCTCTGGTCCTCCCCCTCGGCAAGCTCGTTCTCTGAGCAAGATTGGTTCGAGGACATCTGTGATACCTTGTGCATGCGGCTGCTTCCAAGAACAACCTCAGTCGGCAGGATGGGCTGCTCGACACACGGACTGCCCATCAGCAGTGCAAGGGCATGCTCTAGCGCTGTTGTCACCTTGTCCATCAAAGGCCGATCTTTCCCTCGCATTCTGACACACTTGCAAGCCACAGAAGCAATCTTCTTGAGAGCTTCAAGGTCCGATGGAGGAGATAAGACTGGATCAAGGATTGCAAAGATGTCCCCTGCTTTGATCAGTGGCACTGCCCATTCAACAATGTTCCCTTCCTCAAACTGCATGTCAATTGCTTTCCTGCCACTTAGGATCTCAAGGAGAACAACTCCGAAGTTGTAGACATCGGACTTTGTAGTCAAGTAATGGAGACGGTAGTACTCTGGATCAAGGTAGCCAAGTGTCCCTGCTGGCAGCTCGGACAATGGGGTGCCGCTATCAGCGGGACCTAATATAGATAGGCCAAAGTCGGCAACACGTGCATTGTGATCCTCATCAATCAATATGTTTGATGACTTGATGTCTCGGTGAATTACAGGAGGGCAAGCATAGCCATGGAGGTATTCAATTCCCCTGGCAGCCTGGACAGCAATTGTGACCCGCCTTGCCCAATTCAGCTGCTTTTTCAAATTTGGATCCTTGCCATGCAGATGCTGGTACAGGGATCCATGGGCCATGAACTCATAAACCAATAGCCTCTCACTGCCATCCTTACAGTAACCAAGAAGGTTGAGCAAATGTGCATGGTTGAGCCTGGAGAGGAGGTCAAGTTCATTGTGGAACTCCTTGGAGCTCTTCTTCATATCTGCTGCTTTTATCACACGCTTCACAGCAACCACTGTCCCATCTCTCAATATGCCCTTGAACACACATGAAAAGCTGCCTTTTCCAACTTGTGAATCCTCTGAAAAGCCGCTGGTTGCTTGCTCTAACTCTTCGTAGGAGAATTCCTGAGCCCTCCTGATCTTCAAATCCTCCATATCAGGCTGAATCCCCATGTTATCCTTCCGGAAGGCATATGCTGTGCTCTTCGCCAGTCTCAACTCGTTATTTGAACATTGGCAATGCTGAAGTTTGTGTCGTACATACAGCCATGCAATTAATGACACACTAAGTACCAAGATGATGGCAAACACAATCTCAGCTACAAAGATACGCAGCTGAAAGGCTATCAACTTCCGGCTCTTGGTCTGTTTCTGGGATAAGCAAAATGATATGCACTCACCTGTGACACACTTTGAGCAATCATACTGGCAAACACGGTCAGCCGTGGCATTGCAAGGTGATGACTCGTACCAGTCCTCTGGGCATCCTGCACTACAGGGCAAACAGAGTCTAGAATTTGCAGGCTTGCAAACCTTGCTGCTGCCAACTTCACCATGGTTCTCATAATTGTAGTACCCATGACTACATGCATTAGGTACACAAATTCCAGGTGGTACTGCCATTGGTAGTGCCATTGGCCCGCTGTTGCCCCAGCACCTGGGCATCAGTGATGTCTCAGCAGGCACTCCACAGGTAAAGTAGTCCCCAGCCACAAGTGCATACATCTTCTGCCCTTTTGGTGGCGACGTACTGTTACGAAGTGCAAAACCCCAGCAAGCTACTTGGCGATCAAGGCTCCTGATGCCACAGGCATGAAACCGTCCACCGACTACAGAGACGATCGCATCCATTGGCACTATGTTCACATCCCCATCACCAATAGCACTGGCTGGTGCCACTTGCTGCATTTCCAAGCTCCTGCGGTCCTGCCCCAGCACAACACACGTGCATTCTCCAAAACCCCACAGACATGGTAACCACCTGCTCCTATGGACTTAAAGCGCACATTCCTCGGTGCTAGTCCGACAATACCGCTCACTGTTTCATCACCCCAGCAAAATACTGTCTTGTTCCGTGCAAACAAGCCGCAATTGAACACCGAACCGGCCGAGATGGTAGACACAGCTTCATCAATAACATGTGTGGCAGTCATATTGTATGCCCAGCAGTCAATCAACGACGACATAGCAGCATTAGGACCATGGATTTCATTTGCAGCTGCTCGCAGCGCAAAAAGGTGGTTGTCCCCTGCGCTCAGCTCAGAATACTTAGCACCCTCAATCATTGGCTGTGGCACGCCACTCTTGACATAGGAGTTGCTCCCCCAGCAGTATGGCTGTCTGGAGTCAAGCAAGAGGCCACACACAAATCCATCCCCTGCTGTAAGGCCGAGGAAAGGGATATTGGGAGGAGCACCATACAGAACAGAGGCATCTGTGCCAAAGCAGGTGACGATGTGGGATCCATCGGAGGTCAAGCTCAAGGCACAGAACACCGGACCATCCTCACCATAAGCCACTGCGATGGATGACATGGAGCCAAGGCCACAGGACCAGCCTGGCAGCAAGGCCAGGAAGCAAACTGCTAGAACCAGCACATGGTCCATTTCTTGGAACTTGGGCCATTGGGAGGTCATGCTGAGAAGATTCCTGCAAGGAATACAGATGTTTGGGCTTTCCTTAGTACCAACACGGATCAGGAGAATCTTATTATACTAAAAGGAAGTTTTTGAACCAAAAGGAATCAGGTATGTCTTATTTTACACGAAACAAAATGTCTTAGTAGCAAGAGTAACCAGATGAGTCTTATTATACAAGACCCTTTTAACTCACTGCATACCAAGGAGCAAGAAACGAGGATGGTGGTGTGGCTAATCAGTCATCGTCAGAGCACAGCATTTGAACAAGACGCTGCTTTGTTGATTTCCTCCATTGTCTTTGCTACCTACTCAGCAGGAATAAAGCACCTATAGGCCATGACTAAAGAAGCGGCATTGCAACCTAAATCAAAGAAAGCTGTAATCTGTTCAACATTTCTGCACTTCACCGGCGAATCAAGAGCGCAAGCAGTGGAGAAAGAGAGGAACCAAATCGTACCCCAAAATAATTGACGCTTTGTTGGACCAAAATTGCTTCAAGCCCCCATCTCCAATCACGCACGAACAGACAGTGGAAGCACGAGCTTCAGTGCAGCATCTTCCTTCGTCATCCTCCACGCCCGTATCCCCAGAGGCGAAATCGGAATGGGATATTGGGAAGGGTTAACTGAATCCGAAAAATCTTTTCCGGAAAACACGATCTTGAGTGGCGGTAAAGAAGGGGGACCAAAATCAACCACAGATGGATGGGCGGATTTGGATGAGTCGCTGCACGAGGAATGCAGACAGCAGACCGGGACGAAGGGAGCGTGGGATACCGGCAGGATCTGGGAACAAAACGAAGCTGCTCCTACTCATATAGCAAGAAAATCAAGCCACTTCAAGAATGATGTGCAGGGGCTGTTCACCTACCAGGAGAAGTGCTCGGATGAGTCGCCGGACCACCGAGAGCGCTGCGGCAGCGGCCTTGACTTGACTGAGGAGCGGCGCTCTCTGCTCGGCGAGAGAGAGAGAGAGGCAGGGAGGGAGAGGGAAGGGAGGGCATTGAATGCGGGCATTAAAGAGCAGCTCCTGGTTGGAGGCCGTGTAGGTGGGGAGTGTCAGCGCAAATTCATTTCGGTGCCACAGCGTACGCCCGCGCTGCGCCCTGGTTAATCCCGGGAGTATTTTTCTTTGGCACGGCTAGCAACAGGAGGTTCGATCCAAATTTTTTATGGGACGGTTCCTCGCAATATTGATGAATAATCATTGCAACGTCAGAAATTAACGTTATAACTATGTATCTATCTATCTCTATAGATCATCGAAAATAATTGAAATTTTTTTCACTCATATTGGACTCATAATACCTCTCGCTGGACCCGCTTGTCACGACGGAAGGAGGTGGGAGGAGGTGTAGACCTATAAAAACTGCGAGTTAGAGAGCATTTCTGCCAAACAATGATTACTTTTTTCACTGCGTCATCCTTGTACCCGCCCGCTATACCCACCCGAGATTGCCTTTTTGGTGGAGAGTACGAACACTACAACAGTAAGGAAACGCACACAGTACAAAGAAGTAGACAACTCGAGATAGCACACGTGGTCTTCGAACAATCGTCTAGTGTTCTCTCTCTTTGTATTCAATGTCCCATCAATATTTATTACACGGGTATTTATAGGCGACGGTCCGCCTTCCGTTTTCTTTAATTTACACTGTAATACCCCTCAACGGCTAGATTCTCAGGATATTTCCAGAACAAATCCGTATTTTTACTCCCCTTGGTGGGTTACAGTTAGACTCGCACTCAGCCCCATGGGCCTGCATGCCGACGTCATTGCCTCTAAGCGAGCTCTTCGTCGCTCCCGCCGAAGCCATGCCGGTGGCACCGCTCCGCAGCTCCTCGTGCTCCGCCTCTTTGAGGTCTTCGCCACGCTCCCAAAGCCATCTTCGTGCGTCCTCCTTTCGCCCGTGGAGCGAAGGCGCCGCTCGGCCTTCTCTGTGACAGCAAAGGCATGGTCACCGATGGCTTCTGCTCCGCTCCTTTCGCTCGCCCACCGGGTCCACAAGCCTTCAGTCGATGGCCGAAGGTGGCGTCCCCAACAGTAGCCCCTCGGGGTCGTCGTCCTTCCTTGGAGGGGCGGCGACCTCGACCTTTTTTCCCGAAGCGCCACCCTTCAGTCCTCGTCCGATCGCCTCACGGACCGGGCGAGGGTCGAGTCACGCTTTGTCGCTTCACCTATTCGCTGTTGTGCACGGATCGATGCACCATAAATACCATGAATAATTTGCAGCTTTATTACCTTTGTAGCGATCGCGGCGCCTATGGAAAATGTCACTGATGCCCTTGTCCACGCCTGCAGCCTGCATAAAAAATGAAGGGCAACATGGTCTTTGCACATTCCCCTCCCTCTTTAAAAGCAAGGGCACACTGACAAGCGGCCACACTTCCCCATCAGTCTCCGGCGCTTGCGCCCATTGCTCTCTTGCCAATCGAGGCTTCGCTTAGCCTTCCTCGCTCTTAGCTCTCTTGACGCCATTTCGACGGTGGCTTCGCCCAGCTCTGCGATGGCTCCCGGAAAGACAAAGCTCCGCCCTCTACGTTTCTGGGCCCGACAAAGTTGACGCGGGCCATGCTAAAGAAGATGGGGGATCGCAGAGTGATCACACCGGGTGCCGCGAAGATTCCACCCAGGACGGAGGTTTACGCGAAGCCCGAAGGTGACGAAGTAATTGTTTTCAAGGACTTCTTCTCTGCTGGCCTTCGCTTCCCCCTAGACCTAGCCGTAGTGGACATCTTCGCTCGTTACGGGGTATTTCTTCATTAGATGACCCCTAACTCCTTCATCCGCCTCAACCTCTTCTTGTGGTTGATGAAGAATTGCCACATTGCGCCTACGGTGGAGAACTTCGCGCGGTGAGCCGCATCCATTACCAGCCCAAGACTATTTCTATTCGCGGTCCCGATGGCCAGTCAACTGAGGTGGAGCCCCAGTATGGTTGTTACACCTTCGCATTTCAGCAGAGCTTTCCTAGCCCCGTCGCCACGTCGAAGAACAAATGGCCTAGGGACTGGGCTTCGTATTGGTTCTACCACAAGGTTCCTCTGGACCCGACGACGAAGCGCATATCGGTGTTTTACCGGCAAGCTCTCCGAGGTATACCCCGAATAGATTGATTGTAGGCGGGAACTCGCCGAGATCAGAACGCGATGGTGCAAGGGACACAAAGATTTAGATAGGTTCGGGCCGCCGGAGAGTAATACCCTACGTCCTGTATGGTGGTTTGTATTGTCTTAGGTGTTGTTCGATGTGTATCGTCCTCTTTTGGAGGGTCCCTATTCGCCCTTGTATAATCTTAGGGAACAGAGTTACATGGAAAGTCCTAGTCGAGTTCTGTTAGGATCCTAGTCCGAAGAGTTCGGCTAGTTTCTGTGTACATCAACTAGTTCTACTCCTATTCGGGTAGATACAGTAGAGGTAGGGCATATTCAGGTGCTACTCCCTACTCTAGAATATTCCACGCCTGTGAGCAGTCCCGCTGCCCCGGGTCTGATAAGCCCCCGAGCTCTTCATAGTCGAGTCCTGTAGGCGTCGGGTGCTTCTGAAGATGTTCGTCGAGTGCTTCGAGAGCCTCTGGAATCCATTTCCTGGGCAACGAGTGTTTTGAATGCTTCTGGAGCTTGTTATCCATCTCTGGAGTCCATCGAGTGCTTCGGGTAATCTTCTGAGTATTTTGAGTAGTCTTCTGAGTACTTCCTAGGCTGCATCGAGGCTATGAGGTGCTCCAGCTCTGAATTTTCCCTTTATATATGGTGCGTGGTGTACTCGCGCTCCATATGGAGTAGCCTCCGAGCCTTAGGGTGAATTGACAAATCAGGCTGAGGGTTAACTTTGTCTTCTGGATCTTTTCAAATTTCCATTCGAAATTCGAATCAGCTTGAAAAAAAGTTGCCGTTTATGACACGTATTCTGTAGCCCCCGAGCCTTAAATTCAGATCCTGTGATTTGGGGTTAAGGATCCAAAAGATCGTGTCACGTCCTTTGCAATCTTTCTGGAGTCAGCAGTACTGACAAGATTCTTCTAAAAAAGGCTGCTTTTCAGTGTACTGTGTGCTTGTGAGTTCACGTGGCAAGTACTGCTGTGGAATCTGCCTTGTTCTGCTCGTGACCCCTTTGTCTTTGGGTGTCACGGGAGGTGCTGTGGCTCAACTGCCTCTTCTATTTAAGCAGCATCTAAGGCCCTTATTTATTCAATCTTCCAGTTGTAACTGTGGGTTCCAAGTGGAGTTCTTCATTGGAGAATGCTCGACCTTTTGATAGAAGTAGTCGATGTATCTTGATAGGTGCTAGAAGAGTATTTGCAAGCAGCAAAAATACTTGTTATCTTCCTAGCCGCCGGCCTTGCTTCTCTAGGTTGTTCCATTCTGGCCGTATTGTACCTGGTGGGCTGATGGTGGAAGCCGTGTTAGAAGCATTTGCAGTCTGTTGGAGTCATTCTCTGGGGGGAAACTTTATTGGTTTCCCCCTCGATGGCTTCTGCGGAGATGGCATAATTTTTGTTACAAAAACATATCAGGGAGAAGAGCAGATGGCGCTGAATGATACAAGAAGAGGATTTGCGATGCTCCTGATCTTGCATCTCTTCTTGCTAACAAGACTTTTCTCTCTGATTGTTTTTGAATTATTCCCACTTGGGAATAACAAGATTTGTATCACTGTAACAGCCCTGAGGCTGACATCTCTATTTTGTAGCTGAGCTCGAGTAGTTTGATTGTTCAGATCTGTGTATTTTCCTCTATTGGAATGTAATCCTTGAGTGAAAATTTCCTTTTTTCGGTGTTGGCTCTGTTTCCTTTGAGGTGGATTCCGGATTTGCTGGCTGAAATAACTCTGAAACTAGCGTGTGACCCTTGGACTTCTTGTTATTTACGGAGACTTCCATTGACTGCTTATTTAACACTTCGAGGAAATCTATGTTTAGCACGCTTTTTGGCTTAGTCCGCTTCGCCACCGTTTAGTTCATCTGCTCTTGCCTCTGAGTGCCATGGGAAACTAGCCATCGCTAGCCCCCGAGAGTGAAGTGAGAGAGAGTCATCTTCTCCCTATTCTCATGGCGCCCAAGAAGTCTGCTGGGAAGGGGAAGGCGGGCGAAACTGCTGGCGAGGCGAAGGATCGGGGATGGAAATCGAGTAAGTGTACTGACTTCCATCTCCTAGGTCTTGTAGAGGATCATCTCCTTTAGTCGCAGAAAGTAATCCATTGGAGGAGCTCTGTTGGTGAATCCTTTCCTCGTGAGAAAATGAGTGAATCTGTCGTTTTCCACCCTCATGTTCTCCGGGGCCTCGGATTTCCTGTTTTTGACTTTTTCCGAGGTCTTCTTCACCATTGGGGGGTTCAAGTACATCACTGGACCCCTAATTCTATTCTTCATATTTCGATCTTTGTCCATCTCTATGAGGCTTTCCTGGGGATCGAGCCTCATTTTGATCTATTCTAATATTTCTTCCATCTGAAGCCCCATCCCAATGATTCTGAGATAGAAGTAGTTGGGGGTGCTCGTTTCAGTTTCGTCAGGGGAAGAAACCAAAGTATATTCCGTACGTGTTGAGTGACAAGGTCATCGACTGGAAGGAGATGTGATTTTATGTTGGGAATGAATCCTCATCTCTTCCTCATAGGACCCCTGGCCCCCTGTTAAAAGACCCAGTTAGAATTCCAGGGGCGGCAATGTAGATCAGGTTAATTTTCTCCTCTAAGAAATTGAGAGGTTGAAGGCGGATCACCAGATTAGTGGTGTTTTCCGTGATAGCGCACTGGACGCTTCGGAGAATCCGGCCTTTGCTGCGGTGGGTCTATTTTGGGTTCCAGTATACGGGGGAGACGGATCCCTCTCTTTATACATGATCCCAAATTTCTAAAGTTGAGTTGAAGAATCGAGTGGATAGACTACTGAAGAATGTAGTCGGGAAGGCCAATATTTCTAGAACCTTCAGAGCTGGCAGGCGTCCTCTAGAGGTACTTCTTCGAGTAGTCGACTATAGTTGATGTCGAATACTTTTTATTGAGTAGTCGAGTTGATTTGGTATCTTTCGTGCAGATTAACCCCAAAAACTATCAGAGTAGGCCTCCGCTTCCTGAAGTTGTGCCTGAGGCGCATACTGACTCAAGTGTGCATCTGACTACTTTTCTTTGCTCTTTTGTTCAATCGGCTTTTGAAATTATATCTTGGACTGATTACTGTTGCTTTATTCGTAGGTGCATCGGGTAGCCAGACGGTGTCGGATACCCATGACGGAGCAGCGGACGAACCAGCCGTCGAGTCATCAAGGACTCTGTCGGTGTTTTACCGGCAGGTTCTTAGAGGTATACCACGAGGAGAGTGGTTGAAGGTTGGGACTCGCCGAGATCAGAACGCGATGGTGCAAGGAACACAGAGATTTAGACAGGTTCGGGCCACCAGAGCGTAATACTCTACGTCTTGTGTGGTGGTTTGGATTCCCTTAGGTGTTGTTCGATGTGTCGAGGGGGTCCCTTCCCGCCCTTATATATCCTGGGGGGACAGGGTTACATAGGAAGTCCTAGCCGAGTACTTTCAGAGTCCTACTCCGATGAGGTCGAGTAGTTTCCTTGTACTCCAGCTAGTCCTACTGTTGTACGAGTAGATACAAGGTAATAAGGGGTATTCCATGTATTATCCCTTATTCCAGAATATTCCACGCCTATGAGCAGTCCCGTTGCCCCGGGTTTGACAAGCCCCCGAGCTCTTCGTAGTCAAGTCCTGCAGGCGTCGAGTACTTCTGAAGACATTCATCGAGTGCTTCTGGAATCCATTGCTCAGGCTTGGAGTCCGTTGAGTGCTTCGAGTAGTCTTCCGAGTACTTCTTTGGCTATATCGAGGCTATGAGGTGCTCTAGCCCCGAATCTTTTCTTCAGATATGGTGCGCGATGTACTCGCGCTCCATACGGAGTAGCCCCCGAGCCTTAGGTCGAATCGAAGGATCAGGCTGAGGATCATCTCTGTCTTCAGGGTCTTTCAAATCTTCATTTGAAAAAAGTTGCCATTTATGACACGTTTCCCGTAGCCCCCGAGCTTTGACTTGAAATCCCTTGATTTAGGGTTAAGGTTCCGAAATCGAGGCGTTCTTTGTGACCTTTGAACTTCCTGATATTTTCAAAAATGCCATTGACCTAGTTATTTAGCTGTGCCAGGCCGATCTAGGTCTTTTCACTTGTTCGCTAATTTTCTCAGTGTTTAGAGTTTGTCCTTTGTTTTCTACTGAAATCCTCAGCCCCCGAGCATATGCGTGAGAAGAGGCTCGTGACATTCCGGATAGCGCCAAAGAAGTCGAAGCACCAGGGATCCTAGAAAGAGGTGACCATGGCCGATGGGTGGAAGAAAAGTAAGTTGTTGGAATCTGTGATCTCTTCTCTTGTCAGTCGTCATCTTTTGCAGTCGAAAGCCTTGATTCAGTGGCAGTCAGCCGAAGGTCATGAAAGGCCCTTTGAAAAGACTTCAGAGGTTGTTCTTTTTAAGGCTTTTGTTGAGTGTGGCCTTCCAGTTCCGATTTGTGATTTCCTGCGAGGTCTTCTTTTCTTTTGGGGATTCAACTTCACCATCTGACCCCTGATTCAATTCTGCATATAACCATTTTTGTCCAACTATGCGAGACTTTCCTTAGAATTCATCCCCACTTTGACCTTTTCAAGAGTCTCTTTTCCTTGAATCCATTTCCCAATCCTAGGAATACTGCTAGGGTAGGAGTGAAAGGACCTCGGATGTCGCCTAGAGGGGGGGTGAATAGGCTTTTCTTGACTTGACATCATCTCTAGAACTTTGCACTTGCTTTAATTTAGGCATCACTTTTGTATCCTTGACTTTCTTGCTCTTGTAGGAGTGAGGTTGAACAATCCGGGCACCAACCGGTCTGACCGGTCTAGGGTGACCGGTCTGACCGATCGGGTCAGATCTGACCTCATTTTGTAGAAAGGGACATGCTGCAATAAAATGACCTTTTTCTTTGCATTTTAAGCACGCCCTTGTTCTTGCACGTTGCTTTTCCTTTCTTGAAGGCTTTGTCTTGTTCTTGGGTTGCATGGGACATGTGGACCCCTTTTGTCCCATGTTTGACTTCTTGACTTGTACAAGACTTTTCCTTTTAGATTGACCTTATTGAGGAGCAGAGGTAGTGAGGTTTGAAACCTTCTCAAGCTTCTTCACCATGTCATCATGGTTATCTTGAGAAGGTTACACTTGACCTTTGCTCTTCAACTTGATCATTTCAATCTTTAGCTCTTCGACCTATCGCTTGAGTTGATCATCTTCTTCCGCGATAAGGTCATCACAAGTTTCTGCAACCACATGCTCAACACAATAATTTGTTGCTTGGAAGCAACACAGTTTATCAGAAGATAACATAATTGAAGCTTGTGAGCATGTGCATGTGTGTGTGAGAGGTTGATAGGATTTTACCGATATTATTACAACCTCATGAGCAACTTCTAGCATAGCATGTGAATCAGCAAGCTTCTCATAGGAATATTCAAGTTCCTTATGAGTTCGTTGCAAAGTCACACACTTGCTAGTGAGACTCTCAACTTGAGACTTGAGCATTTGATTTTCTTTCTCCAATGATGCTACATGAATAACTGAGTTAGTGGCATTAATATAATCATTGGACAATTCATGATACCTTTGTGCCAAAGAAGCATGTTCTTGTTTGATCTTCTCAAGCTCTTGATTTAGAGCCTTGATAGCTTCAATTTGAACTTCATCTTGCTTGGTCATTTCATTGGTTTCGGCCATCAAGCACTTATGATCTACATCACTGAAAGATGTTGAATTTTTTGAAGCTTGTGCTTGTCTTGATCGCCTTCGGGAGCACTTCTTGCTCTTTTTGCCTTTGCCCCTAGTCAGACCGGTCAGACCGATTCCACCAGAGAACCAGCAGACTCAGTTGGTTATGCTCCTTGAACATCGGGAGGAATCTCAAGAGGATGAGTATGTGTTGCCGTTGTAGTACACTCCTCTAATGACTCCTCATCATCATCTTTTTGATCTTCATCATCACTATTTTCTTCACAAATTGCCTCAAGAAACTTCTAAAGACGATGAGCATCAATTCGTATCTCTTTCAATTTGTCCTCCTTGTTTATGAGATCTGAGAGTTCTCTGTCAATGTTCTTAAACAAGAGGTGAATGACACGAAGATTGCCAGTCGAGCGCTTCAACTCCTCAATTGACAATGCGAACAAATTGTCAAAGTCATTAGGAAAAATACTCGACTCAACAATCTGCTCAAAGGAAGGACCCATGGTCCTTAAAACATTAAGTATATGAGCTGACCAAGAAGAGTAGTTTGAGCTATCTAGAGATAGCGGCTCAAACGGTACCTCACAAGTAGTCGACATCGCGATTCTCCAAGCAATGAATCTTCAATCCGGAAACCTGGCTTTGATACCAATTGAAAGGACCTCGGATGTCGCCTAGGGGGTGTGAATAGGTGTTTCAACAAATTCTGCAATTTAAAACACTTAAGCACACTAACCGGTCAGACCGGTCTAACACTTAGAACACTGAACAAAGTAGCCAACCGGTCAGACCAGTTAGGGTGACCGGTCAGACCGGTCACACGCAGAACCTGCACAAAATCAGAGTTTCTCCCCTCCTCGAGCTCCAGCACAAATACAACTTAGTGTGGAGTTCCTGCAGGTGAATATAAATGTATTGCAATACCCTGCACAGACAGAAACAACACACTAAAGTAGATCAATGCGGAATTATAAACAAAGTGCTAGAACACAAAGTAGTGAGGCAAACCACAATGGAGATACAAAAATTTATTTTCCGAAGTTCAGATTCACCACCGTGAATCCTACGTCTCCATTGAGGAACTCGTTGGGTGTGAGTCTCTTTCAACTCGATCCCTTGAGTTGGGTCTCTTTCAACAACTTCCCCGATTCCACTATCTTGATCCATTCCACCAAGGGGGCAAAATCACGCCCGCACAAACTTGCCGCTGCTCACCACAACGTTGGGAGCTAGCTGGCGATGCCTAGCCATCTAGGAGGCAACCCTCCAAGAGTAACAAATGCGAACTTTGAATGCTTTGACAAATCTCGAGTGCTCAAGCTATGGTTGCTCACTTGCTGCTCAAAATGTCACAATGCTCAACAATCTCACACTTGCTCAATCTCTTAACCCAATCCAAAGATATGCAATCTAGATGGTTTAACTCACAAAGAGTGTTGGGGAGAACTAGCTGGTCAAGAAAATGCTTTAGAAAGCTCAAAGGAATGCAAAAAACTAGCAGCCCACGAAAGAGGGGGCTGAGGAGTATAAATACTCCACACACAAAAACTAGCCATTGTAACTGTCAGTGACCGGTGAGACCGGTCTGGGCCAGAGAAACCCAAACCCAAGTTAATGTGCTCTACTTGGTCCACCAAGTCTATACTTGATCATCCAAGTAGCACAAAGTCAGTTCTTAGGGGTTTTCTCTTAGGATTCTCACTATGGGTGACCTATGAGCACTTTTGACCATGTTAATCAATCAATGTTGCATCCCTCTTAATAGTACGGCGTACCTATACTCAAGATTAAATATCAAACACATTTGAACCACTTGAGCCTTGAATTACTTCAGCTTTGCCATACTATGATTTTCTTCAACTTTGGGATTCCAACATTGCACAACATTCTTTTGAGTAAATCCATACTTGAGCTAGTGACTTAGAGTTCCAAATTATCTTGCAAAACTGTCCTTGAATACTCAAGTCACTCCAATAAAATATTTGATGCATTGCATTGCTTCTCTCAATCAAGGCTTGGATATGATACTTCTAACACCCCACGGATACTAGCACTTCACCTTAACACTTGCACACATGGTAAACCGTCGCTTCACCAAAGCTTGCTTAGTCCCTCGCACTAGTCATCTCGGTTGGTTTCTTCACCACTTACCCTTGCCATGTTGAGTTGAGCTTTGCACATCAATAATAAAATCCATATTTCATTCTTGTACCTTCATTTCTTTGTCATGCTTTGTAATCATGAACCTTTGACCCTTTAGACATAGCATACTTCACTTTGACAAGCCATATTTAGAAATCATCAAATAACGCATGAGCACTTGTTTCTATCTTTTCTTCATAATGTGCTTGTCTTGCTTTGTAACCATGATTTGATAACAATATTCCAAGCATTGCAAGCTTCACAATATATGACCAATATGTAGCACATAAGTGTATGTCTTCTCTTTTTGTTTAACTTCATGAAGCCTTGCACCAATACTTTCAATAACTTTTTATATCTCAAATACGCTTCAAATATGTCAAGTCATGAATAGAAACCATATATCAACATTGCATGAATACTTGTTTCTCATTTCATATCACAACATGCTTGGCATTGTCCAATAAGCTCTCTTTTATTTGATTCCTTGATACATCAGTTAATACACCAGTTGATATACGAATAAATCCCTACTCATGATAACTCAAATAAATCGTTAGTCCTTTAATCATATTGTCATTCAATTCACCAAAACCCATTAGGGGCCTAGATGCACTTTCAAGGAGGTGCCGATCTTCAATTTCGTCCTGGCATGGCAGAGAAGTATATTCTGTATACTTTGCATCGTCAGATTGGGGATTGGAAGGCCGAGTGGTTCTATATTGAAAATCATGCTCCTGCTCTTCCGGAAAGGACTCCTGGACCCCCGCAAAAGTGTAACGAGCTCGTGCGGAGAATGTGGATCAGGTGGATGAACTTCTTGAGAGGATTGCTGCCCGGCGGAAAGAGGGGGTGATTGGGGCGACGATTGTGGTGTCTTGGCTCAGGAGGCAATTTCAGCCATTGCAGTGTCGCCGCCACCTGGGGTTTGAGTATACTGGCTTGTATGATCTATCTCGATTTTCATCAGAGAGGACTTGTCAGGAGGAAGCTATGGTGCTCCTTCATAATCTTTTTGAAGATGTCAGTTCTGTTCCTCTTCTCCCGGAGTTATACCATGTGAGAAATCCGCCAAAACAAGTAAAGTTCTGAATCATTGAATGCTTTTCTGGACTGCTTTTTTTCTTTTAAAAACTGACCCTGGGCCTTTTGCTTGTAGGACGATTTATTAGTCTTTCAGAGTGACCCTCCATTGCCCGAGGTTTTTCGGCCGAACCACAGGACACCTAGTGCCCATTTGCGGCCTCACGAATTTAGGCCTGACTTGGATCCAGATGTCTCAGACTCTGTCCAGTTCTGACTCTGATGATCGTGTTACCTTTGCAGAGCTAATGAAGGGTAAGACGGGAGGAGTCGAATCTTTGGTTCACGAAGGGAGTCCAGAGCCCGAAGCCGGCCCCAGTTGTCCCAAGAAGCCGAGGACAACTGTGGGAAAGAGGAGGGTTAGAAGTGACATCAGGTAACCCATCGACTGGTTTCTGTCCCGTTCTGAGCTTGCTATCTGATATCTTTGCTTCTGTTGTAGTTCTGGACCTGCGCCTCAGCAGAGGCGAGTAGTTGAGGAAGGGACTCCTGCGGCTGCCATTTCTTCTGATGTGGGGGAGTCGTCGAGGACGGCCGGTGAAGCAGGAATGAAACCTTCGAAAGAAATCCCAGTTGGTAAGCCCATCATACCACCTTATAATGGTTCGAAAATTCTTCCGGTTGCTCGACTGCTTCACGAGGAGAGAACAACAGGTGCTTCATCAGATCTTGAAGGACAGGAGGAGTCGAGTGATGACCTTCTGGATGAAATTACAACATCCCCTCCTCATTTTGAATGTAATCATGGCAAAGATCTTGAGGATGATCCGCAGTTGACGCTTGGGAATATGAAGAAATTCCAAGCAAATGTTCGTGAATTCACCAAGTTTTCTATGGTGAGTACTATTGTCGAGTACTTTTTTTTGTGTGTATGTTTCTAGAGACTGATTGTGGATTGTTGCAGCAACTGGCCAATCGCTCGTATCTGAAGTCTCAGAAACTGAAGGAGACAGTTGCGGATCGCCAGAGGATCGGTCTGCTTGAAACGAAGAAAGCTGCCTTGAAGAAGGACAAAGCGGCGCTCGAGCAGAAGGTCAAGATGTTAAAGGAAGTGATTTAAAAGAATCGAGGTAACTTCCTGCACTGTCTTTGTTGTGGATCTCTCTTGTTTAGTCGCTTAGGTGTTGACGTTCTTCTTGTTTTATCAACAGATGGGACCAAGAGCCATCAGAAAGAGCTGGCCCTGAGGTGGTTGGACCCAGCCGACTACTTTGTATAGAGTACTTCTTCTTCTGCTTTGATTTCGAGTAGTTCGGGGATAGAATCTAATCTCAGGCGGACCCATCCTAGCCTTTATTGGGTGTAAGACTAGGGGTTGGCCCAGAGGAGATTTAACCCATCCGACTAACTCCTTCTTCTTTGTAGTTGATTGTCAAAAGAAGCTTTGTTGACATTGATTTTTTTCTTTGGTGTCCTTGTCGGCAGGAGGTGGAGGTGCTCCGAGTGCTTTGCGAAGGATGATGCATTGGAAACTCGAGTGCTTTGCTTTGGAGTGTAGAAAACATCTTGAGTGAAGTTTTGAGTGGAATCGATCTTCGACTGCTTTGTTGGTTGCGGAGGAGGTACTGTGCTGGCATTGCGTCGTTTTCTCGAGTAGTACTTGTAGTTATTGGGTAGTCGATGATGACTGTTTTCGCATTGCGACCAATGTTGATGACATTGTGTAAGTCACTGTTGGAATAGTTGAAGGAGTCGCCATGTTGTTGATGGTACTCTGTCGTGAGATTGATATTTCTCTTTTGATCTTGAGTCTTCTTCAGCTTGTTGTCCAGGTGAACGGTGACCGTGATTCCTGGAGGCGGTGGAGGGATTTCGTAGCTGATTGCTACTGTTTCGCTTGCTCCAGCATCAGAAAGGAAATCGTCATAATTGAGGTCTTCTAGCGCTGTAGGATTGACCATTTGACTTGTAGATTCTGAGAGTAAGGCTATGAAAATCTTGCGGTCGTGATTGGAAATCTTTGGCTTGCTGTCTTCTTTTAGCGGAAGGCCTTGTTGGAACGGTAATTCTTTGTAGTCTGAGAACTGTTTCTCCTTCCTCTGTTTTGAGGACTGGAGTTCTCTTTTTGTAGTGGTAGCGGAGATCGAGTCCTTCTCGGATTCGATATTCTTGTCCAGAACGGATTGTTTCGTGAACCGGTTTCTCTTAAAGATTTGATCCAAGTCCAGGTAGAATTCTTCGTTTGACTTGACTCGGGGAGATAATCCGAGAGTGTGTCACAGAAGGTCTTCGTCATATGGGATGGCGTTTGGCGGGAGCCATCCTCCTTCGAATCTGACTGAGAATTCATTCATGAATTTGTTGTATCTGTCCAAATTGTCTCGTTCTTCTGGAGAAAATAACTCACTACCCTTCAGTAAGTTTGCGACTCACACGCTCTAGTGCTCTCATGTGTTGATCGAAATCTGCGTCAACAAGTTTCTCTCAAAAGGAATTAGTGGGAGCAAGGTGCAACTTGAATAAATTTTGGATGTGCCTGAAACGGTTTCAGCCCCCACTGAACCTTCACAGGATGAACAAGAAGTTGTAGAACCCGTTGTGGAAGAACCAGCCCCACGAAGGTTTGTAAGGGCACGTAGCGCACCTGAAAAGTTCACGCTCCTAACTGCGGGGCAGCGCGACATATTGTTATTAGATAATGATGAGCCTAAGACCTATACTGAAGCAATAATCGGACCAGACTCTGAGAAATGGCATGGAGCCATGCAATCTGAAATAGAATCCATGCACGACAATCAAGTTTGGTACTTGGTTGATCCCATTGACGTTGTAAGACTTGTGGAGTGCAAGTGGATTTTTAAGAAAAAGATAGGCATGGATGGAAATGTTCATATCCATAAAGCGCGATTGGTGGCAAAAGTGTTTAAAAAAAATTCAAGGTGTTGATTATGATGAAACATTTTCGCCCATCGCAATGCTAAATTCTATTCGGATTCTTCTAGCTATTGCCGCATTTTATGACTATGAGATATGGCAAATGGATGTCAAAATGGCTTTCCTAAATAGAAACCTTAGTGAGGACGTGCATATGATACAACATGAAGATTTTGTCGATCCTAAAAATGCTACAAAAATATGCAAACTTCGGAAGTCTATTTATGGACTGAAGCAAGCATCTCGGAGTTGGAATCTTTGTTTTGATGAAGTAGTCAAAGGGTTTGGCTTTATCAAGAATGAAGAAGAGCCTTGTGTTTACAAGAAGGCTAGTCGGAGCGCACTTGTGTTTCTGGTCCTATATGTTGATGTGATATTGATGATCGGAAATAATATTCAAATACTTGAGATTGTTAAATCTTCATTAAGAAAGAGTTTCTCAATGAAAGATTTTGGAGAGGCAACATATATTTTGGGCATAAAGATCTATAGGGATAGATCAAAAAGGCTAATTGGATTAAGACAAGATACATATATTGACAAGGTATTGAAAAGGTTCAATTTTCAATATGCAGGATTCAAAGAAAGGTTTTCTGCCAATGTCAAATGGTGTTTGTCTCTGCAAGAGTCAGTGTCACTCAACACCCGATGAGCAAGAGAAGATGAGTGTGATTCCATATGCTTCGGTTATTGGATCATCATGTACGCCATGCTTTGTACATGCCCTGATGTAGCCTATGCTCTAAGTGTTGCAAGTAGATACTAGTAAAACCCAGGAGACACTCATTGAGTTGCAGCTAAAAATATCCTTAAGTACTTTAGAAGAACTAAGGATAAGTTTCTAGTCTATGGGGGTGAGGAGGAGCTTGTTGTAACTGGTTGCATAGATGCTAGCTTCCAAACTGACAACGATGACTTCAGATCGCAATCTGAATTTGTGTTTTTCCTTAGTAGTGGAGCGATGAGCTGGAAAAGTTCCAAGCAAGAGACCATGGCCAATTCAACGATGGAGGTTGAGTACATAGCAGCTTCAGAAGCTGCAAAGGAGGTTGTTTGGGTCAGAAAGTTTGTTTCTGAATTGGGGGTTGTTCCTAGTGCGTCCAGTCCAATAGACCTCTATTGTGATAATATTGGTGCCATTGCACAAACCAAGGAGACTAGATCACACCGAAAGTCCAAGCACATACTGCGGCATTATCACCTGATTCGAGAGATAATAGATAGAGGTGATGTGAAGATATGCAAGGTGCACACAAATCTAAGCATTGCTGATCCATTGACGAAAGGCCCTCTCGTAGCAGAAGCATAAGGCACATATGGGTTCCATGGGTATTAGATACTTGCATGATTGACTCTATAGTGAGTGGGAGATTATTGTAATCATGTCTAAGTTTGTGTTTTATTTAATAAAGTGTTATTTGTTTCCTGAATGACAATTATTTACATTGATTAACAAGTACGTGACTTATTTTTGAAACTCTCTTGTTTTATTATATTGTTGTTCTAAGATCCCTAGTTTTCACCATTATAAGGAACAATAATGGTTTATAGAATAGCACATGTATTGATTGATCATCATGTTTCACAGATCATAGATATAGAGATATTAAATCAATAATGTGACACATGGAACATGGTGTTGGATTGACCCACCTCGAGACACTGCAGAGGTAGTTGTCTTAAAGTGCCATCAGTTGGTTTCGATTGGTATACCTGCTGAATCCTTAGACCTCAAATCGCCATTGTTTCTCACTATGTGTAATGATGCACTTTGGGGGTGCCAAACACTACTCTGTAACTGGGTGACTATAAAAGTAGTCCTTGGGTACATCATGAAACATGGAATGGAATGTGTGCGGATCAAGATGGAACTAGAACTCTAAGCGCGGCGTTGCCGCGCCAGCCAGTGTTGGGCTAGTGTACAGTGTAGAGGTAGTGCGAGGATGCGTGATTGGTGGGATTTTCAATTATTTTAATAATTAATAGGACTGGATTTGTTGACTCGTAACAAAGATATACATGCATCGAAAGATAGTAGCTACACATAGGAGTGCTGGGATGGATAATGGATCGGAACCGGGACAGCACGGCAGACGTGGAAACTTGTTGAAAACTAAAACGACAAGGTATACATGTTTGCAATTTAAAGTTGAGGTACCACAAAAACATGTAACAAGTTAACAATATTCCAATAATTCTGAATCTGAAGGAAAAAATAATACTATAAATGCAGCAGACATTTCAAATTTTAGCTTGACAAACTTTTCAAACAAGTTTAAGTACATTGGTAACGTAACATGTAATCCACCTGTTCAAAGGCTCAGTTAACCTAGAAAATGTGTCAAAAAATCTTATGAATGTAAAGCGGATCTGAATAATCGATGAAGAATCATATATAGTTGATTATACGAATTAATAAGGTAGTCAGCAAAGTATATATATGGCAAAGAAGCTCTGAAGAGTGAAAGGTTCACTTGTGCAAAACAGCAAACAGGTGCAGGCTTTGGGATTGCTATGGGTGATCTCACCTCAGGTAAGAGGTCTCAAGCAGGTCTCAAGCTTGCTTGCATTGGTAACACTTTGTTAGATAATTGGCAATACCAGATGGATTTTGATTGATTTATTGGGGGTCGTTGATGGAGAACCCGACGTGCTGCTGGTGACCACTGGCCGCGCGGAACCGCCTGATGTAAAGTGGAGGAGATGGGCCCTATCACCATAGCCAGGCACCCGTCCCGCAAGTAATTGGTAGGCTGGTATCCGCCCAAGCTTCTTGCGCATCGCTTCGTACATTGACATCCGGTGAGCCTGCTGTGCTAGCGCTTCCAACGGACTGCAGCGGCAGCGCGTGGTGGCCTGCTCGGCTACTCTGCTAGCACATCGCAGTTGCGGCAGCAGTATAGGCTATCGCTAAATCAACATAGGCTATCGGACTCGGAACTGTCTCTGTCAGAGCCCGAGGTGCACGATCCCCTGGCGGAGATTATGCGGGAGCTTCTGCTCGTTGGTGCGAGTCTGTCGTCACTGTCGTCGTCATCTTGCCCAGCCATCAAATCGAATTCGCCGGCTGCAAACTCTCCAGTGATTGGAGATGACACTAGTAGAATACGCCAAAGGTCCACCCAAAAATACCAGAATGAAGATGAACCGGTACCATGCTAATATTGGTACCGGTTCATCTTGGTGCCGGTACTTTTAGGGTGGATGTGACCTATGGATGAGCCTTAGGTACCGGTTGGTAACACCAACCGGTACCCAAGGCTCTACATAGGTACCAGGTGGTAATTTTTACATTAGTACCGGGTGTTACCACCAACCGGTGCCTATGAATGAGCCTTAGGTACCGGTTGGTAACACCAACCGGTACCTTAAGAGCCTTAGGTACCGGTTGGTAACACCAACCGGTACCTTAGGCTCGTCCATGGGTTACTTCAAAAGAAAAATATCTATCTTCCCATCAGATGTGATGTGTAGGCGAGATGGTTAGAAAGGCACACGCGAGGCAAGTGATCTTGAGTTCGAATCCCGGCCAACTATTTTTGCCAAAAAATATAGCCTTAGGCACCGGTTTTTTTTACCCGGTGCTGATGAACGCAACTAAAAAATATAGCCTTAGGCACCGGTTCTTTTACCCGGTGCTGATGAACGCAACTATTGGTCTCGGTTACCGGGTACCGGTTCAACCTAAGCCCCATACTAACCGGTGCGTATAGGCTTTTTTCCAGTTGTGTGAAACTGGGAGGGGGAGCAGCAACGTGGGAAGCGCTCGTGCTGCCAGCATGGAATGTGCGAGAACAACCCGTGAAGCAGGGAGGGACGGCGACGAAGAAAGAGATCGCGGTGTAGATGGGAATCGGAAGGGTCGAGAGCCTGAGACTCGAGAAGTTTGAGACCGTGCCTGCTCCTGTGCTTGATTTCTTCCATAGATGGAAGATCCGACAGTGGATAAATAGCGATGACATGGCCCAATCTCCCGCTCGATCCTACGGGGCAGGTTTCGTCTTTTAGAGATTTGCCCCTCCTAGATAACAGGAGAGATATCTAGGCCCCTCTATGCGGTTGGATTACGAAAGTGTATGGTCGTGCCATAGTGATTAAAGAGTTAATCGCAAAGTGACTAAAATGTTAGTCAAATTGTAATCCACTGCAAGATCGAGTAAGTGGTCGAGCTATCACAAGGGTGGCACGAAACTTGCCTTGAGCTTGATTGGTGTGCTGAGGCAAAGGGATTAGTGAATGAGTATATCATAAGGTTTTGCCGATATGATCTTTATGTGTGCGTGGAAGTTAGTGCGCCCTGCTAGGCGCCACTACTGATTAGTAATGCAAGAATGGTTCTTGCATCACAGCTACTCACAAAAACTCGACCTGCAAGGGGCAAGCCACCCCCGAGCATTAATGTAAGCACGTGGTCGAGAAAACCCCAAACCCCTGCCCCACCGTTACACAGGGGCGCGTCGTAACCCATACCTTAACCCGTGTGAGAGCGGGCCGGGGTGAGCCAGGACCTATTTTCATGTGCTTTGGCGTGTAGGCAGACGAGGGGATTTTTTTAATCTCAGCCTGAAATTCGCTCCCACCAGGAGTCGAACCCAGGACCTGTGGAGTGCTACTAAGGCCACCTAACCAATCAGGCTAGGCACCCTTTCGCATCACAACAACTCACACATAAACCTTACGGGTCACACACTTAACGGGTTGGAACGAAAGTTTGCCTATATGATTGTCTCTAGTGCAAGTGGGAGATTATTGGTGATATGCCCAAGAGGCAAACATGTGTGGGCCGGATATTAATCCAAGAATGATTAGAACCCTAATGGGCTTCTAGCGTGATGGCCCATTAGTGAAGTCTATATAATGAGGGGCAAGGGCTGGGGCGCCATACAATTGTGCGCCACAAACCCTAGCTGTTGCCGTTGCCGCCTCTCCGCTCGCCACAAAACCCTAGCTGAGCGCGCGGTTCTAGCACACCGGCGATCGGTGTTCCTACCCCATACGTGTGGAGTCCGTGGAGGCGTTGCTGCTGTTGCGGTGCTGATGGGCGAGGAGACGATCCATTCGTAACGTGAACGACTACTTTCTCTATTTCGACGTGCGACTACGTTGGACGAGCCTACTCCAATGCATCTTCCGCTGCGCTACGCGTTGAGCGGTAACGATCCATGATCATCCGCTTACGTATGATCCTTGGTGAACGTGGTTAAATTAGGAATTCTTGCTGGCATAGCATCCCGTTTCCTTACATAAACCACCCGCTTTACCCCCTATTTCTAGGGACGCTAACTCAGCAACCACTTTAAAGAAAAATTCATTTCACTTCTGGTCCTCTTAAGTTGACCGCCCGTGGAAAATCATTTATACAGGCGAGCTGAGGCCTTGGGCCCACCTAGACAAAACTAGGGGCGGCTCCACATTGAAACCACTTCAAAAAATATGATATTTCTAAAAATCATTCTTGTAGTAGTGGAGGTAAGCAATTGCAGCAACGTCCAATGACCGCGGCAAACTGAAGGCGGCTGAGAAATTAGGAAGGCAGAAAGACACGGACCTTGCTAGTAAGCTAGAGAATCCTTGCATTTCACAGAAGCTGAAGCAGAACCATATGTCCAGTAAGTAATGTCTATTCCATATAACTTAACCCTGAATTATGCTAATCCCTTAACAGCATAAAAAGACATTTTTTTGGCTTTTTGTAGTTACAAGAATTTTGTTACGTAAACTATTTACTTTCTGTGCAGCTCTTTTGATTTACCCCAGAGGAAAATGTAGAGCCCCGTTATTACTATTGCTGCACCAAGGAGGCTGCAAATTCAGAAAGGAGACAAATCCAATCAATAGTTAGATATGGTCATGAGAAATTGAATGTAGCGATAGTCCAGAACGCAACGACAAGAGGTAGAAGCAGCGAACCTTCCAATGGTAATTGCATCCCCTAAAAATATGGAGCCCAAAACAGTAGTGAAGACAGTTATCAATGGGATAAACATTGGTGGGTACACTGGGCCTCGCTTGGTAACGGCCCATGACTCCAGATTGTATCTCACTGCTGTTGCCAATACCCCCTGTATCATTGTAGGTGTTTATGTTTGTTTTTATATTAACTTCATCAAGAACGAATGAGCACATTGACTCAAAAGAAAAGACCAAATGAGCACATAGTACTTTATTTTGTAAAATACATCAGTTTCCAATCCTGTATCTGCTCATGTTTAAAATGTATCTATTTCCATTTTTCCAAGTTCATTGCTCCCTCTCATAAAAAAAAGTTCATTGCTCCCTAAACTGCGCCCAATGATGAGGTGAAAAGTATTATTCTCCTTGTTTATAACCATATATATTTTTAACTTGAGTCTGATAGTTGTACAGCTCATAGTCTGAAAATGCGCCCAATTTATTTGTTTTCTTTCATCAACAGAAACAGTACAGCTCATAGTTGTAAATTGAGTCTGATAAGTTATGCAACCTAGTGGCTTTTACCGTGTACACAATGGTCAGAAGTTGTAGATCCCATCCAAGCTTCCAGGTATTCCCATCTCTTCTTAGTATTATTCCAATTAGTGTTGTCTGAAGTCCTCCAAGAAAACATGTCACCAGGGATGACCAATACTTATGTGGATACACTTTATTGACCATTGACTGCAACGAAACAAGATCGTAGTAGAACTTAAATAGCTTACATTGTGGACAGTTTTTAGACTTGGACCAGTGTCACGAAAGTGCATGATTACCTGAATTGGGTACCAGCATGCAAAGGCGAGGCTGCTGCCTAGCAAGAGGACTGTTCCTCTTACATGATGGTTTGCAGCATATTCCTTCTCGTATGAGTGGTAATGTAAAATAGAACCCCAAAGATGCAGACTCCTGCCCTTGTAAAAGCTAAGGAACATTGTACCTCCTACAGAAAGCAGGATGCCTGCTACCTTCAGTGATCCGGTCACAGTCTTGAATCGCAATTTCTCCATTCTAACATTTTGACAGAAATATGTGTTTTGATGAGATGAATTCTTAATACTCTCTTCAATAATTGAAACATAATAGACCATAAAAGAATACTTTTACAAGCCTCGTCATACTATGTAAAATCTGAAGCACATTGTCCAGACTGATACAAAAATAGAACAGCTCTTACCTGAAAACTATGGATAGAATGAAGGTGATGAGAGGAACTAAGTTTAGGAAGATGGCAGCATAGGATGGCGTGGTATCCCGAATACCGTAGTAGTTTAAGCACGCTGGCACTGCATACCTGCATAGCACAAACTATGACTCACCTGGCCTTACTAATTGTCACAAGTTTACAGTACAATGTTAAGTCAACTCCTACAGAATTAACATCATGTTAAAATCTTTTAAAAATATGAACATATTGATACATTTATACAGCGAACAGACAAAAGAAGTACTTCATTACGCGAATCTAAATTTTGTTTTCTTTCTTAATTGTTCCCAATCTAATACTCAAAAAAATAATGATAATAAAGGATCCAAAATTTCAAAACTTGTATGTCCAAAACCACAATATTTATTCTGGCTAAAGAAAGTAATGTGAATAATCTTCTTTCAAAAAAAAAATTAACAAGTCAGCATTTTGTTCTGTATCGGTAGTAATAAATTATAGAAATTGGTAATATCTAAGAAACTTCAGCTGTAGGTCCATAGGGTTCACAACCATATAAATATTTTCCCTCCAAAGATGAACATTCTTAAAAAGAATGAAAAAGAGTATGTTTCGATGAATCATGTACCAATTGTTTAACTTCAGCGGCAATACCCTTATGCTGATTGTTTTAATGATCTTTCATATGCAAACTAACTATCTGAATGTGAGTAGGTGCAGAGTTGGACCTTGGATATGATAGCTACCTTGCTAGCAAGCTAGCTATAGCTAGCATGGCCCTAGCTTGGGCATATTGTGATTTTTGTGAAAGTGAAAATAATAATATAGTCAACGAGACTAACACATACATCAAAAATATATGAAGAGATCTCACTGGTGTAATACATGAATAAACATTATAATAGAGACAAAGATTGGATTGAATTCGACAACTACGACTGCTGAAATTCTCAACACAAAATAGTCCGACACCTGAGAAACGGTACATGTGGTATTGGATCAGGTGCACATAAGTGAAGAAAGCAGGAACCAGATATTCTAGTGATGAAGAGTGTGAGCACCATATGCTAGCTAGCATTTCTTACGTCACAAATAAATCTGTAAGCGGACGGATGTCATTGTAGCATTTTATCCGAGAGTATTTCAGGGTGTCGTATTTATATTTTCGCAGGGTACTGTGCGCGGGCCACCGGCGTGTGGGGCAGCTAGTGTGGTCGAGGCGGTGGGCAGGACCATCAGTGGACACGCGGGATTTTTCTTTTTTTTTGTGTGTTTTTAATCGGCAGTACCGCTGGTTGTGCACCGGATGGTGATAGGCTTCCTTAGGGCTGCCGAAATCCAACGGGTGCCAAACCGGCGGTGATGCCGATTTGGATTTGGCGGTGATAGTGTCTGCTGTCGTAGTGAAAAATTGTGCCCATTGGATATTGAGATGGTTGACTGTCTGGTGGTTGCCTGGTATAAATTTTTTTTATCATCATTATAAAATTTTACATATCTTTAAAATGTTATCTCTCAGGCACTCTAATGAATGTGGCATCTGTTGCTAAGCTGGTGTTGTGATGTAGTAGGACAAACACAAGGATAAACCTTGGGGAATAACTAGATAGACTTGTCAAAGTTTATCTTGAACATTGCTGTAGTTAGTTTGAGCCATAGGATTCCGTTTTTTAAGTATGATAATTTAAGCACCCTTTTGGAGCGGATGATGCATCGATTCCCTACCCATACATATCACATATGCTAGGCTGTTTTTCATGTTCTACGCAAAAGCGTTAACAAGATACTCCCTCCATCCTGGAATGTAAGTCATCCTAGAGTTTTTAAGACAAATTATGGTTGTGTAGAAAAGACTCTCCTATCCCTAATTATTAAGTATTGAGAATGTGCTAATTAAACTAGCATGCCTTTTATCATGCACCTCCCCCACATGTACCTCCCCTACATATTTGTATGCACATCTTTCTATTGGTAAAGACCCGAAAATGATGCACAATTAAGATGGTTAAGTCCACTCTCAACAGGAGGGGCGGCGATGCTGCTCATGGCGGGTGGAGGAGCTTATGGTCTTGCGGAATGAGCTTCAGAGCTGGGACTAGAACGTAATGGATGGACATATTATATACTCCCTCCCTATAGGAAATACAGGTCGTCCTGCGCAACTCCTTGGATCGCTAAAAGGAAGTCGTCCGCACCTGGCGATTTGGACTGCTTAGCTTTGCCCTTCCGCTCCGGCTTCCTTTGGGTTAATTGCATCACTTCGTTAATTGTGTCGCATTAATAGCAGAGCACGCCTTGCCGCGCTAGAGTCCCATCCAATGTTTCAGGATGGAGGGAGTACAACGCACCCGCCACCTTATTTAGTATGGGCAAACCGGGAAAACTAACCTCTAATTAATCACTTCTTGGTATGCACAATCATGTCCTAAACAATCTCTATTTCCTATAAGGAGTATATATATAAACTTTCTTGGTTTGTCTTTTCTCCCACTAGAAGTTCTATTTTTCTCCAACTAATTTAAGCAGTAGTTACAAGATTTGCATTGATATAGGATATTTTGTGTTTTGCAAGAAAGTAGAGGCACTGACGTGGTACATATATAACAGATACATTTAGACTGACGTCTAATTAAGCACAATGATGCCAGGATATAATACTCAAACCCAGTTTGAAGATCCTACTACTTAAAAATATATGGATGCCTCACTTTTGCCACCCTATATGTCCCAAAATAAGACTTGCCTACAGTAGTAATGATGTTTATCCTTTCTATTATCTTTAATCTCTTCATGATTATTACATATTCCGATTACAAACATACTATATTTAAAAGGTAATGACTTCACTGTGTCCGACTGTAAGTAATTTATGCACATACTCCCTCCGTCCCAAAAAAATACAAGTCACTTTAGAAATTTCAGGACAGATTAAGAAAGTGGAAAAATGACTTTGCTTGCCCCTATTTGTACACTACTAGAAAAAAGGGCCGAGGGAACTGGTTGAAACCGTTGCGAAACCGGGACCATTGGGGTCAGTCTAGGACACCGGGTTTTTCAACCGGTGCGCTACCATCCAACCAGTACCATAGAGGCTGTCATGCTGACACAAGCGGGCAGACCCTTTGCTACCCGTTTGCCTTTCCAACCGGTACAAAAAAGTTTTATTTATTTTGTTTATTTTTGTTTATTGTTTCAGAATTGCTATGCGTACTCGTGCTCTACTGTACAATACCCTTGGAGTCTTGGACTCACCGACACGTCTTTGACTTTCAATGTTGGTGTGGAGAGACGTCGATGACATTGTGCGGAAGACGTGGGGACTCCCATCCTTCATGGAGAAGCTCCTTAGTGGAAAGCGAGATCTAGGTGATTGGGAACTTGGCATGAGGCTGTTGACATTTCTTAGCGCAATCACTAGGAATGGTTAATCCTTAGCAACAGCGCCAGAAATGCCTGTTGGCAGTCCTTAGTGCAATCACTAGAAATGAGGGCGCCGAACCCATCCTAGCAACTGCACCCAAGGGGTGCCACTCTCGTGGTATAATCAATACGATTACAGATGGATCCGCAAGCGCACGGATATACCATTGTAGCATTTCACCCGGAGAGTAAGGGTATCGTGATTTATTTGTGTCCCAAAGGACGGCAGTGGCAAAGGTATTGTACTCAACATTAACCATGACATTGTGCCTCAAGCAATAGGCAATACTCTAATAGGGGTAAGTACAGATAAAGAATAAGCAAGGATAATGCGACACAGCACACATCCACACTCCAAGAGGAAGGAATAAAGGAGAGAAACTATAAAACAAAGAACTACTCTATCCTACGTCAAGTCAGCTGGAGCTTAGGCTAGGTTAGGTGTCCTAGTGCTTCTATCCAAAGCTGGGGTCATGTTAGATCATGGTTAGGACTGCAGGTGCCAGAAAAAATGGGATAGCGGGGAGAAGATCCCGCACCGGAGTACATCCAGTCCCGTTACCTCTTTGCATGAACTCCTACACCGAACCCGAACGTCGGGGAGTACACTAAACGCAACACCGCTGTTACGCCGGATGGATAGGGCTGTCACCACCTGCCGTCTACCCCAGTCACACCATGGAGCACGGTCATATCCGAAGGATCCCGCATACCCGAGCACCACGCTCGTGTATGAAGTCACTACTCTAGTGCCCCCAGGTCTCCCACCCTTCGGATGGATGAGTAAAACATTAGAGCAAGCCCGAAAGCACAACGAACCTCTATCCGTACCCGGATCATCTGGCCTAACCAACACCGTATCATAACTTATGAACGATATAAGCATGGATTGATAAACTATCAAGATAGTAAAGCAACCATGACAAAACTCTATATTATGAATAGATGTCTGACAATTCGGATACAAAGCCATACCTGGAGCCGAGGATTCCTCAACGATCCCGAGGATGACTTGCTCGCTAAAGAGAACTAGCCTAGCTCCACTACCTAGCTAAGAGAGCAAGAGAGAGGAGAGCCTTCTTGGAGAGAATGGAATGAAGTGTGTGTGTCTGTGAGGGGTGAGAGGGGGCCCTATTTATATTAGTGGAGGTCGGTTCCCGCCAAAAGCACGTATGGATGGTAATCAGGAGACTTGGGGCCGACTCCTCCTCGAAATGCACCTGTACAGGAGGCCGGCCAGGTTCGGCCGGCCCCACCTGGCCGCCTCTCATCCTTATCCTTCTCTGGCAGGCTGACATGTGGGCCCTGATATCTTTCCTTGTATGCATTATGCATGGCGCGCCCGTTGGCTCTGCCAGATGGGCCCTCCTTGTAAGTGGGTGACGCCGGACACGATATTCTGCGTAGTTGTATGGCGTCTACTGCGTGTTTTCGTCTTATACCGCTCCTGCTCATCTGAAATGTACAAAACTCGAAAACAACTGTGGAGCAAGGTTAGTGATACAAATATGCGAGTAAGGCATGCAGTTTTCCTTTATTATTGAGTATAGTTGACGGGTGAAAATGGCACTTTAGCACCGTCAACAACTCCCCCAAGCTAGCCCTTTGCTCGTCCCGAGCAAAGTTTTAGACTTAGGTTGTTGATCAGGAGTTGTTACAATGTCGCATTCCTGATTTATGCCCAAGGCACAACCGAGTGTTCTTACCTTTATTCTGAATAAGTTGGCCTTGTTCGCACCTTTTACCTTACTCCTGTGGGGCTTATAGCATCATCCTCATCTTTGACGGTTGAGGGTCAGAACGGCTTGTAGAGTACCACTTACCACTCCTTTGTTCAACCGTCAATCCGGAGGTTTTATAAAGTTTTTGAAAAGAAATTTGTAAGTTCCTCGGGTGATCTCTCGGATCGCTCAAATGTGATTCATTCCTTACCAAGGCCCTTTTTTTTATGCACCTTTATTTTTCCACCCTACTTCTAATGGCTTCTT
Organism: Panicum virgatum; assembly: GCF_016808335.1. NCBI lineage: Eukaryota > Viridiplantae > Streptophyta > Magnoliopsida > Poales > Poaceae > Panicum > Panicum virgatum. Next base: position 23,094,198 of record NC_053143.1, on the reverse strand, counting down.
TTTGGTGGATCTGTAGGTATGGAGGATATGATGGCAACCTTGCTTCTCATATTTCGCTAAGTCAAAGACCGGATCCAAAGGAGAAACAAGTCATAAGCCTTGATCAAGATGTGCAAGTGTGTGGATATTTTTGGTGGATGATGGATGAAAACTCCTTTATATGAATTCTCTTTCTCTTGTAATGTTTTTGGTATGGGCTATATTTTCTTTCTCTCTCTCTCTTTTTTTTGACACACGTTGTGGGTGTGTGGCATATCTTCTTTGGGTATGCATCTTTTATTTCTTTTTGTATAGCCTATACATTATGATGATAACTTTGGAGAGAGATAAACATGGCACATCTTGGAGTTTTATTTGTGGATGGATGGGGGATGTACTTGCTATCTTCCAGGTGTAGAAGTATAGCATGTAAGTGAACGTGTACGTGATCTTGATCATGGGCGTATGAAGTGATTCTCACAAAGGGTCACAAAAATTTGACAAAGCTCAATGAGAAGACAAGTTGCATATGTAGAAAAGGCTTTTTTTTCAAACTTGTAACTCATATGGCTCTGGATAGGAATTGCATATCACCGAGAAACTTTATTTTATTTTTGTATTTTTGAAAAGAAATACTCCGGGTATCAAGCATCACGTAGGAGAAGATCATAGCAACTCTTTTCAGCCATATCATAACCCACAACAACCTAGATTCGAATTCTGCTTTTTCGCTACCCACAAGTTTCAAGCTTAAGGTTTGAACAATTTAGCCACCAAACTCAAAACTTAGGCAGAGCACAAGGTTGTAACTAGGCATATGAAAGGAACTAACAGAGAAACTATTCATCATCTCAACAAGGAAAAACTACACATACTTACTACACATACTGGAAAGCAAGTAAATATTTTTGGGTTTTTAAAGGTTTTGCCAATTTTTATTTGATTTTAGTTATGCAAATTTTTATGGATTTTTAGAATTTTACAAAATTTTTTTTGGTTTCATGCAAGGTGAGTTTGATACAAGGTACCTCTCATGGGGGTCCTCCAACAAGCTAGTTTCAAGCTCACTACTGCTAGTTGGGATTAAACCCAGCCCAACGGTAGTAGGCCCTCCACTCCTCCTGGGATTGCTGCTGTTGCTGCTCCAGGTTGCGGATCCTCTCGCCTGTGTATCGCTGCCAGTTTTGAGTTGACTCGATGTGCTGGCCAAGCGACTTGTCAATGTTGGTGGTGCGCACGTTCAGCTCGCCCATCTGCCGAGTCAGAGTGGCAAAACCTCTAGACGAAGCTGTACGTCGCGGGGGTCCGTTGGAGCTGGAACTGGTGGACCGGTGCCCTGAGGCCTGCCGTGCCCACTCGGTGGAGCGGCACTCTGCCATGACGAACCTCCAGCCTCATATTGCTGTGGTTGAGGCTGAGGTTGCTGCCGCATGAATTCCTCTCTTCTGGCCCTGCTTCTTGTAACCCTGCCAGGAAGACCAGAAACACTATGCCAGCGGCTCTCCTCTTGTGGAACAAGAGGGATGGTTAGCGAATGGTAGTTATACCAATGATACCCCGCATTTGCATAACCAAGCGAAAAGAAAATCAAGGAGTCATCCGGGACTTTCTTGAGCGTGTGGCCTTGAACCAAGTACGCCTCATCGATCAAAACACGGGGCTACTCAATGAAAGGAACGTGGTTCCCATCTAAGATTCCCATGTTTGATGCGATGCGGGTAACCAAAGAAGTGCATTCAATAGGACCCGTCATCCAAAAATTTGTGAGCCATTGCTTAACCATTGCTTGTGCGGGGGAGATTCGAATTTTTTGACCATGGCGTATAATATCATCAACTCATCATTCCGCACTGGTCGTGGATCATCTCTTGGAAAGAGAGTAATAGCCACCCACTTGTACATCAAACGAAGAGTTGGATTTTGAATGTCATTGCACCAGGTGCAAACTTGCCATGAACAACTTGACCCGAAATCAAACCCCAAAACTCATGTCGATCAAAACCGCGGCAAGCTTTTGCAAGGGAAATCAGCAAGCGCGCGCTAAAACCAAGGAGGTGACTGAAATTTCTCCAATTAAAATAGCTTTCAACTCCAAAAAGTCGAAAAGAAACACCATCGTCCACCTCCTTGTAACATCCCAAAAATATGCCCAAATAAATCACCCGCTAAAAATATTATTTTCCAAAATCTTTTTCGTCACCGAGCTCGAATTGCCTCAAAATCTTTTCCGAGCACCAAGTGTCCTGACATCTTTCCCGGCGATCCCGCCGTCCCGACACCAGTACCAATCACCGTCCTATCCCCTTTCCCTTTCTCTCGTTCCGCGTGCTCGTCATCGACCGGCCGAGCATCGCAGCGCGCGCGTGGCCGATCGCCGCCGCGAATCGCGCCGACAGCTCTCTCTCTCTCTTCCCCCCCTCTCTTTTTCTTTTTTTCCTTTTTCCTTTTTTTTTCTTTTTCCTTTTCTTTTTCTCCCTCCTTCCCTTTCTTCCTTCACCCTCCTCCTCCTTTCTTCCCCCGCGAGCAGCGCTGCAGAGCAGAGCCGAGCTCGAGCCTGCGCCGGCCATCGCCCCCCCGCTACGCGCCACCACCCACCTCTGCTGCGCCATTACTCCGTCACCACTACGCGCCACCACCCTTTCCTACTTGCCGCATCGCCCGCGCCTGCCCCGGCGAGCCGCCCTCGTTGCACACCGCTCGAGCAGAGCTCGGCGCGCCGGCCACCGCCCCCTGGCCCCCACCTGCGCCGACCCCTCCACTTGATGTCCTTGCCGCTCGCCCCATCCCGTCGCAGGCCGTACCCCCTTGCCGCTCCGCGACGCTGAGCTGGGGCTGCCGCCATTAAAGCTCGGAGCAGAGCTTGCCCCGCCGGCCACCACCGCGGCCCCCTCGCCCCGCCCTCGCCCGGCCTATAAATAGAGCTCCCCGAGAAGCCCTCGGCCACCCCGGCCTCGGCCACCCCCGCGCGCCCCCTCTCCTTAGCTACAGCGCCGCCTCCACGGCTGCCAGGGCCGGCTGCCACCCGCTTCTGTTGCCCCGCCTACTCACACCGCCCCCACTCGAGCTAGGTAGGGAATCGAACCCCCTTGAGCTCCTCTCTGTTTTGCCCCACACCCTGGTCGCTGCCGTGGCCCGAGCTGCTGCCGGCCAGGGCGCCGTCAAGTTAGAATTGTGCCCCCCTTCTTTTGGAATTGTGTACCCGGACGTGTAGTACGCATTTTGGCCTTGCCCCAGTGTTGTACCCCCCTGCAGCAATGAAGTTGTTTGTTGTTGTTGCTTGCTAGTCTATGTGTTTGTTGTTAGTTGTTGTGCCTTCGGCAGGAGGTGGATTCTACCTTTTCAAAAATACGAACTAAATAACTTAAACATCACTTAATCCTAATCCCAATCTCACTAAAAACTCTATCCAATCTACAGATGGCTTCCCGACATGGTTCAAGAGCCTCCCACAGTCGGAACTCTGCAGCCCCTGGCGTAGGAGGACCGCAAAATGGGCACGGACAGGACCCTCTGAAAGAACAGGAAGTGAACCAGGACGAAGGAGAAGTGCCACTGCCACCACCTCCACCTGTCGGAGACCTGGCACAGGCGATAAACAATCAGACCCTCATACTGGAAGCCTTGGCCAATGCCATCATCAATAAGCGGCCACGAGACTAGACCATGAACGACAAGTTGACAGCTTTCCTGAGAACCAAGACACCCACCTTTGCCGGATCCAGCAACCCCTTGGAGGAAGATGACTGGCTGCGTGTGATCGAAAGGAAGCTCGAGCCATTCGAATGCCAAGACCGAGACAAAGTTCTTCTGGCAGCTCACCAACTCACAGGAACTGCCTTAGCTTGGTGGCAGAATTACTGTGCCGTTGCGGAAGATGCCACCACTCTCTCTTGGAATGAATTTGTGAAAGAGTTCCGTCGCTACCATATCCCCATAGCCACCATGAAGCACAAGGCGGATGAGTTTCTCGCACTGCAGCAGAGGAGCATGTCTGTGGAAGAATACACCTACCAGTTCATGGAACTTGCCCGCTATGCACCAGAGGAAGTGGACAAGGATGAAAAGAAACAGGACATGTTCAAAAAGGGATTAAGCCCAGAACTCCAGACCCTACTTACCCCTCAGATATACCCGGACTTCAATACTCTTATGAACATGGCCATTCTCACAGAGAGGACCAAAGCTAAAAAAGGAAAGAAAACAAGCGTAAATTCCTGGAAAGCAAGGCCCGCCAGCAGAACCGCTATCAGAGACCAAGAAGCTCCAGCTATACTACACCAGGATCTCAGGCCCCAATGCAGTATAGGACCCAGTCCCAAGTGACAGGCTCCCAGGCCCCTAACACATAGTTCCGGAGCTAGAACACCATGAAGGCCCCGCAGAACAATGCCAGCCAAGTCACCACCAACAACCAACAATGCTAGGGCCTATTTCAACTGCCATGAGACAGGACATTACATTGCCAACTGCCCATATGCCAAAAACAAGCCTGCTGCATCAGCCTTCTCCAGGTCAGTGAATGGGCCTAGGCCACCTATATCCGGAGCCAACCGTGTCCCCGTCGGAAGCAACAACAAGGGCAACAACAACAGCCAGCAGCCTTATGGACAAGCCCGCATCAACCACATCAACGCGCAGGAGGCTCAGGGTGCACAAGGAGTGGTACTTGGTGAGTTTCTAGTCAGCTCAACTCTGGCAACAGTATTATTTGATTCTGGAGCATCACACTCATTTATATCATCAAGCTTTGTGGATAAACATAAAATACCTACAGTACTACTAAAAACACCCCTATTAACCCGGACCCCCGGAGGTGACATCAAATGCCAACTGGGTTGTTTACGGGTAATGATCAATTTAAGTGGGGTAGAATTTCTAGCCGATCTAGTAGTACTTAAGTCTAAAGGAATAGATGTGATCCTTGGAATGGACTGGTTGAGCCTACACAATGGTCTCATAGGTTGTACTGACAAGGTAGTACACCTAACCAACTCAGATGGGATACAAGTAACCTGCCATACTCGGGGAAGTGGACCAGACCCAATGGTTTTCAGTATGGATGGGGAATCCCTAGAAGGAGTTCCAGTTGTGAATGAGTACCCTGATGTTTTTCCGGAAGAACTCCCCGGAATGCCACCAGACAGAGATATAGAGTTTGTCATAGAACTTATCCTCGGAACCTCTCCTATTGCCAAGAGACCCTATAGGATGGCAGCATCAGAACTAGCAGAGCCGAAGAAACAACTAGAAGAGTTACAACAAAGTGGTTTCATCAGACCTAGTTCATCCCCGTGGGGAGCCCCAGTCCTATTTGTCAAGAAGAAAGATGGGAGTATGAGATTGTGTGTAGATTACCGTGCACTGAATGAGGTTACCATAAAAAATAAGTACCCCCTCCCCAGAATTGATGATCTCTTCGATCAGCTAAAAGGAGCCAAGTACTTCTCCAAGATTGATCTGAGATCAGGATATCACCAGCTCAAGATTAAGGAAAGTGACATCTCAAAGACAGCTTTTGTCACCCGTTATGGGCAGTTTGAGTTTACTGTGATGTCATTTGGACTCACTAATGCACCTGCTTATTTCATGAACCTCATGAACAAGGTATTTATGGACGAGTTGGATAAGTTTGTCATAGTCTTTATTGACGACATATTCATCTACTCCAAAAGTGCTGAAGAGCATGAACAACACCTTAGAGTGGTCCTGGAAAAGTTAAGAGCACATAAGCTATATGCCAAGTTCGGCAAGTGTGAATTTTGGCTCGAGAAAGTAGGCTTTCTTGGTCATATTCTGACTGCAGAAGGAGTAGCAGTCGACCCCGAGAAGGTTGAGGCAGTTTTCAATTGGCAGCAGCCAACCAATGTTAGTGAAATCAGAAGCTTCCTTGGTTTAGCTGGGTATTATCGGAGATTTATTGAAGGATTCTCCAAAATCTCCCGGCCCATGACGGAGCTGCTTAAGAAGGAAAAGAAGTTTGTTTGGACAGAGTCCAGTGAAAGGAGCTTCCAAGAATTGAAGAAAAGGTTGACAACCGCCCTAGTGCTGACCCTACTGGATATCCATCGGGACTTTGTCGTCTATTGTGATGCATCCCGACAAGATTTAGGGTGTGTCCTTATGCAAGATGGAAAAGTAGTTGCATATGCTTCCCGCCAACTCAGGCCTCATGAGCAGAATTACCCAACACATGATTTGGAATTTGCAGCCGTAGTGCATGCCCTCAAAATCTGGAGACATTATTTGATCGGGAATAAGTGTGAGATTTACACCGACCATAAGAGTCTGAAGTACATTTTCAACCAACCAGATTTGAATTTAAGGCAAAGAAGGTGGCTGGAATTGGTTAACGATTATGATATGGAAATCCATTACCACCCCGGCAAAGCTAACGTGGTAGCCGATGCCTTAAGCCAGAAATCTTATAGACCCATGGATGCCCATCTGCAAGAGGAAATGGCACGATTGAATGTGCACGTTGTCCCTCGAGGCTCCAGTCACAAGCTGAGTGTCCAACCCACCCTGGAGGACGGAATCAGAAAAGTCCAAGGATCGGACAAGGATTTAATGAGAATCCGCAAACATACCGGAGAAAACAAAGCACCGGACTTTCGAGTAGACGAAAAAGGAACCTTGTGGTACAAGAATAGATTCTGTGTGCCCAAAAAAGGGGACTTCCGGCAAATATATTCTATTCACCCAGGGTCCACCAAAATGTATTTGGATTTAAAACAAAAGTATTGGTGGAATGGAATGAAGTCGGACATTGCCCAGTTCGTGGCCCATTGCGACACATGTCAAAGGATCAAAGCTGAGCATCAGAAGCTAGCAGGATTACTACAACCCCTACCTATCCCAGTTTGGAAATGGGACGTGATAGGAATGGATTTTGTGGTAGAACCCAAGACCCAAAAAGGTTATGATTCCATTTGGGTAATAGTGGACTGGCTCGCCAAAGTCGCTCACTTCCTACCCGTACGAACCAACTATGGAGGAGAAAAGCTAGCCCAGCTCTATGTGAATAACATAGTAAAGTTGCATGGTGTGCCCAGCAAAATCGTTTCAGATAGAGGGACCCAATTTACCTCTAAGTTTTGGAAAAGCCTGCATAAAGCCATGGGCACAAAGTTAGATTTTAGTTCGGCCTATCACCCGCAAACTGATGGACAGACTGAAAGGGTAAACCAAATTATGGAGGATATGTTAAGGGCATGTGTCCTTACCTAAGGTAAAGATTGGGAACAGAGTTTGCCCTATGCGGAGTTCTCATACAACAACAGTTATCAGGCAAGCCTAGGCATGTCGCCATTTGAGGCTCTCTACGGAAGAAAGTGCAGGACCCCTTTGATGTGGTCAGAAGTAGGAGAACATACTTTAACCAAACCAGCTCTCATAAAAGAGGCAGAAGACCGTGTGGCTGAGATTAGAGAGAAGCTTAAAGCAGCCCAATCACGACAGAAGAGTTATGCAGACAAGCGAAGAAGAGAATTATGTTTTGAGATTGGAGATTTTGTATACCTTAAGGTCCCTCCGATTCGAGGAACTCGAAGGTTTCAAGTCCAAGGAAAATTAGCCCCTCGGTATATTGGACCTTACCGAGTAGTTAAAAGAGTTGGAGCGGTAGCCTACCGTATTCAACTGCCCAAGGAAATGTCAGATATACATCCGGTATTTCATGTGTCTAAGCTCAGAAAGTGCTTGAGGGTACCTGAAGAAGAAATAGTACTAGTAGAAACAATTGATCAACAAAAGGATCTTCGGTATCAAGAAGTGCCTGTCAAAATCTTAGACACTATCACAAAAAGAACAAGAAACTCAGAGGTACGGATTTGCAGAGTGCAATGGAGAAGACACGGAGTAGAAGAAGCTACATGGAAACGCGAAGATGCTCTGAAAAAGGAGTTTCCCCATCTCTTTAGAAACCAGCCGAATCTCGAGGACGAGATTCATTTTAAGTGGGATAGGTTTGTAACATCCCGAAAATACGCCCAAATAAATCACTCGCTAAAAATATTATTTTCCAAAATCTTTTTTGTCGCTGAGCTCGAATCGCCTCAAAATCTTTTCCGAAAACCCAGTGTCTCGACATCTTTCCCGGCGATCCCGCCGTCCCGACACCAGTACCAATCGCCTTCCTATCCCCTTTCCCTTTCTCTCGTTCTGCATGCTCGTCGTCGACCGGCCGAGCGTCGCAGCGTGCGCGTGGCCGACCGCCGCCGCGAATCGCGCCGACAGCTCTCTCTCTGTTTCCCCCCTCTCTCTCTTTTCCTTTTTCCTTTTTTTCTTTTTCCTTTTATTTTCTTCCTCCTTCCCTTTCTTCCTTCTCCCTCCTCCTCCTTTCTTCTTGCGCCGGCCATCGCCCCCCCCGCTACACGCCACTACCCACCTCTGCTGCGCTATTACTCTGCCACCACTATGCGCCACCGCCCTTTCCTACTCGCCTCGTCGCCCGCGCCCACCTCGGCTCGCCGCACACCGCTCGAGCAGAGCTCGGCGCGCCGGCCACAGCCCCCCCTGGCCCCCACCTGCGCTACCCCCTCCACTTGTTGTCCTTGCCGCTCGCCCCGTCCCGTCGTATGCCGTGCCCCCTTGCCGCTCCGCAACGCCGAGCTGGGGCCACCGCCATTAAAGCTCGGAGCAGAGCTTGCCCCGCCGGCCACCACCGTGGCCCCCTCGCCCCGCCCTCGCCCGGCCTATAAATAGAGCTCCCCGCGAAGACCACCGCCACCCCGGCCTCGCCCACCCCCGCGTGCCCCCTCTCCTCTGCTGCAGCGCCGCTGCCACGGCCGCCAGGGCCGGCCGCCGCCCGCTTCCGTCGCCCCTCCTGCTCACGCCGCCCCCACTTGAGCTAGGTAGGGGAATTGAACCCCCTTGAGCTCCTCTCCGTTTTGCCCCACACCCCGGCCGCCGTCGTGGCCCGAGCTGCCGCCGGCCAGGGTGCCGTCGAGCTTCCCCCTCCCTCCCCTGTTCTGTCTCGAGGTAGAAGAAGGTGAGGGCGGTTTTGCCCAAAACCCTCTCCCTTCTTCTGTATTTAATTAAGAGCCCCCTCACGCTATGTTATTTTTCCAAATAAACCCCCCATGTTCTCCCTATTTAAGGAAAGACCCTCCCACTATATAGAAATAATTATAGATAGACCCCTACCCCTTTCCAGAATGTTCCGGATATTTTTAGAAATTCTAATCAAGTCCTTGCCATCCCAAAAATAATTACAAAGAAGCCCTCTCTTATTTCTTTTAATGAATAAGCCCCTCCACTATATAAGATGTCCGTCTGCCCTGAAACTTTACCACGCCATTTCTTACATAATTTCGGCCATGCCATTAGAAAACCACCCAAAAATATTACTCCCATCTCCATATCTTAATTTCTTTTGATTCGAGCTCGACGATAAAACCTTTATTTCTTTTTCTTTATTGTGTGTTTGTTGTGTGCGCCGTTGATCACGGAGTGACCGAGGAAGAACCCGTCGACGAGCAGTACCGTGAGCAGGTGCGCGAGGACCAGTACCGTGACCCCGAACCCGAAGGACAGTACCTCGGCCAGGACCTCCCGGAAGGCTTTGAAGACGGCAAGTTCAATCTCATCCTTTGATTGCATATTTCGACCCAGTTTTATAAACACAACCTATTGGCCTATTTTATAAAAGTGCACATGCTTTAACTACTGAAACATGGTTGGATAGCCACCCCTTGATTTGTTATGACCATTCCTTGATCACCTAGATTAACGTCTATATATGATTTATTCTTTATGGATGTTAATCACTGCTAAAACGCCACTTAGGACCCAGTACTCATCTTATTACACTCTAAAATGGTTACAACATGCTTTATAAAAAGGAAAATGCGTGAGTATTGAGAAAAGGGAAATTGGGTTATAAAGAATAAAATGTTAAGATGGGGTGGATGAATGGCATACCCTGAGCGGATTGTCATGCGTTGGAGGCTTGTACCATTGTGGTAAAGCAAGAAGGTTGGGAGATGGCCATCCTGTCACAAGTAAGGACCGAGTTGATGTGTCATCTTGCCTGACTCAACTATCGTGCAAACCACTCGACCATTGTATGTGGCAATGGCTTAGCATAAACCCCACTAGTTATTCTGATAGCCATCAGGAGAGCTGAGAGCAACGGGTGACCAAGGAGAAGGGATAAGGTCGTGGTGACTTATGCCCCGGTTAAACCTCGGTGTCAGGTCAATGGCCCCTTGGTGGAGTCCGTGTTGGCTAGTCAGGTCTAGCTAAGGTGGGTAATGGCTTTGTTGGGATCTGCACCGACACTACGATGATTGTGCTGTGGTACCCCACTTGTGGGTAAAGTTGCACACCTCTACAGAGTGTAAAACCTATTCAAATAGCTGTGCCAACGGTATTAGGCAAGTTATGGTTTGGTCACACAACTAGCACTTCTTCTGGGATTGGGTTGGGTTGGCGTGAGTATTTTGGGAAAAGTGTCCGGCAGTTGTGCCATGAGCTACTGCGGATGAGGAGTCCGATAGCATTAAAACTTGGATCCATTGTGTAGGATCAACCCCGCTTATTACTCGGTTAGTAATGAATCGCTTTGAGAAAACCCTTTTCAAAAATAAACCCCTGCACGTGTAAAATCTAGCTTTACTGCAAATAAACCTCAGCCTTATCCTTGATTTATCCTGTGCATATCTGTGATACCCCCTCTGTGGATGGGGTTGGACTTGTTGAGTACTTTTGTACTCACCCGATATATATTTATGGTTTTTCTTTAGAAGAAGATCCGGATTTCGTTGTTGAAGACGTTGAGTAGAGGTTGCGTCCACGCCCAACTTTGCCTGTGGTGTTGGTCCTCTGCAAGATGTTTCTGCTAGCGCATCACTCTGAGCTCGAGCTGGAGACTATCTGGGTCATGCTTTGGTGTATCACCATAGCTGATTTATTACTCATTATCGTTTGTATCGAGTGTCCGCCTCCTCAGAGGTTTGTATGGTGACTGTACCATCTGTTGAATAAATGTGTTATCAGCCTCCTAGGACTGATATTTGTATCACATTTGAGTCTCTACTTATGTGGAGACGCTTCACTCCCAAAGAGTGCAAAGAAACTAGATGGTGAAGAGACGAGAGCCATTCTCCTCAACGGGCACAAAACCATCCCATCCAACCGCATGCCAATCACGAGCGAAGTCAACATCCATACCTGTTTTTTCGAGAAGGTCCGGATCGAAGGCTCTGGTATGACCAAAGCTTCAATTCTTGATCATGGCATAGGCTTGATGCTCGTAGTCATCTTGCAAGTTGAGGTATGGTGCATCATCTTCATCTATCTCCATGTCCTCGGCTTGCGGTTCTGCAGCTTGCTCCTCGAACTATTCTTCTTGTTCGTCTTGCTCATAATCCATTGTAGTCATTGTTGGTGCAGGTTCGGGGGAATGATGAGAGCTCGACTCACCCTGCGAACGGGATGAGCCCAACCTCGTCGTCCTCTTGAGAGCTCCGGAAATTTTCCGCCCTGCACCTCTCATGCTTGCAACAAGAACGAACGAGAACAACTCGATTCGGGTTATGTTAGTGAAATGAAAATGAAACTCTTACCCAAAAGTTGTTCCTCCAAATATGTGATCAATATTGTAGAAAAGAAATGAGCGAGAGAGTGTGTTCTTGCAATCAAACTTGAGTCAAAATCCAAAGGAAACCCGGGCAAGAATGTGTGAGAGGGTGTGGGATTGAAAGAGAGTGAGCATGAGAGCTCATCACCCCTCTCTCGGCCTCTATTTAAAGGAATTTGGGTGAGTGCACCCGAGGAAGAGCCAGACACAACGGTCAGGTAGCCGTTGGAGAAGGTGGGGCCCAGGAGCCGTTGGTCCTGGGTCGGCCGACCTGTGGTGGTCGGCCGGCCCCAGGGTGGGCCCCTGGTGCCCCCCTTTGGCCAGATGCTTCCTCAACGGTTATGAACTTTGGAAATATGGTGCACGGCCAAAAATTTGCTCGAAAAGATGTCCAAATTATTTTTCCCAAAGGATTTTAAAACTCAAAAAATATTTTTGGTCTTTTTGTAAAAAGAAAAAAATGCTAGAAAAATTCCAGCATCCAGAAAACATTTTTGAAAATTTCAAACATGCAGTGGAGAAAAACAAATAAGGTGCAAAGAAAATGTTGAAAAGCGGAGAAAGCAAATATGAGATAAATACCAATTTACCTTTGGCAAGGGCGCGTCGTTTAAAGTCCAATGTGCACGACTTTTCTCCATCATTCTTGCCATTCGTCGGCTCGTCCTGGAGAACTAGACGAGGCCGAACTCTCAACCTTCCGCCACACCTTCTTTTCCTTCTTCTTTCTTTTAGGTGCGGAGGGTCGTTGTTTTGGCTGGGGTTCTGGTGCACCCCAGAGTGCTTGCCCTTCACTGTCTTGTTGAATCATGAAGCGCTGCTCTTCCTTCTTCTTGAACCTGAAAAAACATATCCTCCCTTCCGAAACGGAAACGGATTTCTCCCTTTCTGACATCGATCCTTGCCTTGGCAGACCATAGAAAAGGTCGCCCAAGTACGAGGTCGACTCCGAGGTCGCCCTCCATATCCATTACCACAAAGTCGGCAAGGATGAAGGATTCTCGTACTTGTATGAAATCATGTTCGGCTATCCCTTCGGGATACCGAATGGTTGAATCTGCAAGCTGTACGGGCATAGTTGTTGGGGAAAGAGCAGGATATTTAAGTGCTTTATATATCACCTTGGGCATTATATTCACGCTTGCCCCCAGATCGCATAGGCATCGCTTGAAGTGTTTGATGTAGATCAAGCAGCTGATCATGGGGACCCCTGGATCCTCTTGCACCGCTGCCACCATGCCATCCCAAATGTCGTTCCTTGGGGGATAGTACCTACCTGCATGGTTATTGTGTGGTGGCCTCCGAGACGAGTTATCCCGTCTGGTAGACACCATGCTGACATTTTCAACGGGAGACTCGGGTTGCCCTAGGATCTTCCCGCTCTCAACAGCAGGTAACATAGCAGCAATTTGTGCAAGCTGGGTTTTGATCATTTTGTTGAAACTTGACTAGTTTTTAAGAGTTGAAGACAAAGTTTCAAGCTTGACATTTAAACTTTCCAGGGATTTTTCATTGGCCAACAGCTTTTTATTTATATTTTTGTTGATTTTAACTTGGCCAAGAACAAGTTCTCTCAAGGGAGGTTGGTTTAAATTGAAATTTGAATTGAAAGAAGAGTTGTAATTATTACCTCCCTGAAAAGGTGGACGTGGCTGGTTCCACCCCTGGCCTCCTTGTTGTGGACGGTACCCATTGTTGTTGTTGGTGTTGAGGTAGGCGCAGTCTTCACGAGTTTCGGGGCAGTCGTTCTCCAAGTGTCCATCATTACCACAGACTTCGCACGTGAAGTGCGATTCCATGGCACGAGCATAGTTTTCTCTATGCTGCTTGAATTTGGACCTTTCGCCGAGATGCTTCAGGAGGAGGTCTAGTTTGGCAACGACCATATCCGTCTCCTTGATGGTATGCATGCCCTTGGTGCGGGGTTGGAGTCGTTCATCGGTCCACCACTGATTGGAGACCATCTTCTCGACCAATGCTTTGGATTTGGCTATGGTCAGGTCGAGGAAGGCTCCTGCAGCAGTGGCATCAATATTGGCTCGAGATGTCATTGTGACCCTGTTGTAGAAGCTTTGCAGGATGAGCCACTCATCCATGCCATGATGAGGACAGGCCAGGATGTATTCCTGCAGCCTCTTCCAAACTTCTGGGATGGATTCTATCCCTGTCTGTTGGAAACTTGAAATTCTCCCGCGTAGGGCATTTGTTTTGCCCAGCGGGAAGAATTTTGCGAGGAATGCCTTGGAGCATTTGGCCCAGGTGTTGATGTCCTTTTCTTTATAAAACTACTGTTTCGCCTTCCCTAGGAGGGAAAAGGGAAACAGACGAAGCTTGACAACGTCAGCAGCGACACCCCGTATAACAACGTTGTCGCAGAGCTCCAGAAAATTCTGCAAATGTGCATTTGCATCCTCATTTGGCTTTCCACAGAATGGGCTAGTCTGCACCATGTTGATGAGGCTTGATTTGAGCTCGAAGTTCACATCCCTGACATTGATGTTGGGGCCAGTGGCCACATTGTCGGTGGAGGGGAAGGAGAACTCGCGGAGAGTCTTTTTAGCCATAGCCTCAAGAACGAGTGGTGCTTCCGAAATGGGTTCCTGTGCCGGGAGGATAGCGTGAGGAGGAACGACGCGAGGTCGTACCCTTCTCACGAGCCTCTCTGGATTGTCTGTGTAGTTTTCCGGCAGGGAGAAACCAGTCATACACTACCCTTGTCTTCTTTTCAAATCAAAAATAAAAGAAGACATAAAGTGACATTAGCCTGAAAGAGTAAAGACTATATCCTGAGTACAAGGTCTAAGTTAATATCAGCACAATATCTTTATTCACATACCATCCCCGGCAACGGCGCCAGAAATGCTTGTTGACATTTCTTAGCGCAATCACTAGAAATGATTAATCCTTAGCAACAGCGCCAGAAATGCATGTTGGCAGTCCTTAGTGCAATCATTAGAAATGAGGGCGCCGAACCCATCCTAGCAACTGCACCCAAGGGGTGCCACTCTCGTGGTATAATCAATACGATTACAGATGGATCCGCAAGCACACGGATATACCGTTGTAGCATTTCACCCGGAGAGTAAGGGTATCGTCATTTATTTGTGTCCCAAAGGACGGCAATGGCAAAGGTATTGTACTCGACATTAACCATGACATTGTGCCTCAAGCAATAGGTAATACTCTAATAGGGGTAAGTACAGATAAAGAATAAACAAGGGTAATGCGACACAGCACACATCCACACACCAAGAGGAAGAAATAAAGGAGCGAAACTATAAAACAAAGAACTACTCTATCCTACATCAAGTCAGCTGGAGCTTTGGCTAGGTTAGGTGTCCTAGTGCTTCTATCCAAAGCTGGGGTCATGTTAGATCATGGTTAGGACTGCAGGTGCCAGGAAAATGGGATAGCGGGGAGAAGGTCCCACACCGGAGTACATCAAGTCCCGTTACCTCTTTGCATGAACTCCTACACCGAACTCGAACGTCGGGGAGTACGCTAAACGTAACACCGCTGTTACGCCGGATGGACAGGGCTGTCACCACCTGCCGTCTACCCCAGTCACACCGTGGAGCACAGTCATATCCGAAGGATCCCGCATACCCGAGCACCACGCTCATGTATGAAGTCACTACTCTAGTGCCCGCAGGTCTCCCATCCTTCGGATGGACGAGTAAAACACTAGAGCAAGTCCGAATGCACAACGAACCTCTATCCGTACCCAGATCATCTGGCCTAACCAAGACTGTATCATAACTTATGAACGATCTAAGCATGGATTGATAAACTATCAAGATAGTAAAGCAACCATGGCAAAACTCTATATTATAAATAGAAGTCTGACAAGTCGGATACAAAGCCATACCACGAGCCGAGGATTGCTCAACGACCCCGGGGATGACTTGCTCGCTAAAGAGAACTAGCCTAGCTCCACTACCTAGCTAAGAGAGCAAGGGAGAGGAGAGCCTTCTTGGAGAGAATGGAATGAAGTGTGTGTGTCTGTGAGGGGTGAGAGGGGGCCCTATTTATACTAGTGGAGGTCGGTTCCCGCCAAAAGCACGTATGGAAGGTAATTAGGAGATTTGGGGCCGACTCCTCCTCGAAATGCACCTGGACGGGAGGCCGGCCAGGTTCGGCCGACCCAGGGGGTCGGCCGGCTCCACCTGGCCGCCTCTCGTCCTTATCCTTCTCTGGCAGGCTGACATGTGGGCCTTGATATCTTTCCTTATATGCATTATGCGTGGCGCGCCCGTTTGCTCTACCAGCTAGGCCCTCCTTGTAAATGGGTGATGCTGGATGCGATATTCTGCGTAGTTGTATGGCGTCTGCTGCGTGTTTTCGTCTTATTCTGCTCCTGCTCATCTGAAATGTACAAAACAAGAAAACAACTGTGGAGCAAGGTTAGTGATACAAATATGCGAGTAAGGCATGTATTTTTTCTTTATTATTGAGTATAGTTGACGGGTGAAAATGGCACTTAAGCACCATCAACAGAGGCTTGGTGGCCTAGACTTCATAGAAAGTCAAGGGTCCCCGAAAGAGACTTGGTTGCCGAGAAACGATACTCTTAATTGAGTGCTTCAACAACGTGGACTGGGGATGGCTTAGTGCTTACTGATACCACAGGATACATTCTTGTGTCAAGAGTTTGCTTCCCTTCATCGCCTCTTTACATTTTCCCTGACCCTAGAAATAGTCATGATCGTGGGCCTCGTCGAGGTGGTTGATTGTAGGCAGGGAACTGCCGAGATCAAAATGCGATGGTGCAAGGAACACAAAGCTTTAGATAGGTTCGGGCTGCCGAGAGTGTTATACCCTACGTCTTGTGTGGTGAATTGTATTGCCTTAGATGGTTGATGAGGGATGTTATTTTGAAGGAATCCCTGCCCGCCCTTATATAGTTTTGGGGAATAAGGTTACATGGAAAGTCCTAGTCGAGTACTATAGGAGTCCTTCCCAATGCCTATCGGGTAGTTTCCTTCTATTCGACTAGTTCTACTTCTGTGCGAGTAGTTACAAGATGGTAAGGTACATTCATGTGCTATCCCATACTGCAGAATATTCTATGCTTATAAGAAGTCCCACTACCTCGGATCTGACACATACCCCCAGGAAGGCCTAGTGCCCAGATGACATGTCACCTCTGGGCGAGGCTTCTCCTTCACCCAGAAGGAATTGCCCGGTAAAAGGAGTTTTTACCATGCCGCGGAGAGGCCGCGGCACGGGCCTTAACTACGTCGCACTGCCACCATGACGCGGAGCCTAAAGGTGGTGCGGCTTCCTATAAAAATAGTGTGATTACGAAGGAGCCGTGGCCGGCTGGCCGCAGATAGGACAGAGGCCGGCTCAGGGTGATGCACCCCGGAGCCATGTCCCAACAAACTGGTAGTGGACAGTGGGGTGGTGCCAGCTTCTACCACCACCATCACATCACAAGCACCTCGGGACGCTCCGAGCTGCGAGACTGGGGGCGGCTGAAGGAAGACCCCAGGAGGTTGTAGACCTAGGGTTGGACACAAGAACTGCCTCATGAGGCCTCGGTAGGAACCCCGAGATGCGCCAGGGAGGGCCTGACCGAAGGCCCCTCCTGACAGGTTGACAGGTTCACACCATGAGGGTGTGCTCGCCAAGCCAAAGATAGACTATAAATAAGATAGTAGTATGACATGTAAAGGCAGACCTTTCTCGGCTGGATCACTTCCCTAGTTTTCCCAGAAGAACTATGGGAAGGATTCAGTCTTGAATCTTAATCACATATACACAGGCCGTAGGGTATTATGCCCCTGAGCAGCCTGAACCTGTCTAAACCACTATATCCACTAATCCCTGTCATAGAGGTACTCACCCACCGTCAGTTGGCACAATAGGTAGGGGGTGTTGGCATGTAGGATCTCCATCTTTGCCGGAAAACTCTAGAAGAAACCCTATGTCAAGCCGCTCCGACCATTCTTATGGTGACAGTGGCAACGAGCGCACACATCCGTGGAGTCGTCTATCCAGCACACCGCCCCGCGCGGGGGTTGGTGGCTCGTCCTCTCTCGCACCGATCGGCCGTGCACCGGCGTCGTTTGTCACTGCACCACCACGGCTTAACACCCCCAGGTCCGAGTCTGGAGGCACCGCCTCCACTAATGTCCAGTTCGCTAGGTTCCAGATGGAGGCGCGAAGGTGAGTGGCCCTGCCGAACACCCAGGCTTGGACCAACCTTGGCCGCGGCAGCGTCCCTTTAGGGGCGGCACTACTGGCAAGCACTCCTCCACCACCCCATGTGAAGGAGGGGAGGTTGGGACCACTAAAGGAGAGTGGCTCGACGAACTCACGAGCCTGGTCCAGAAGGCGGGCTCCAAGCTGGGAGCTTGAGGCTCTCGCACCCCCCACAGGAAACCACGGTGGTGCACCCCGAGCCGTGCACGCACCGGCATGATGTCCGACCTTTGTTCTCAGCTCAGCGAGTTGAAGGGCCTTGAGGATGCCCATACTACCCTTGAGCGTGCATGCGAGCAACAATGAAAGGCTGAGGATGAACATGCCTTCTCAGGAGCTCCTGGAAGTGGCAACGCCATGTTGCAAGATGACAACATCGGGCCCTATGGGGCTGAGTGTCGAGCCTTCACCATGGATCTAAGGCAAGTCGACTGGCCCAACAAGTTCTGGCCCGACCTCCCCAAGAAGTATGACGGTACCATCGATCCCGAGGAGTTGCTCTAGATCTACACCACAGCCATCCAGGCTGCTAGGGGAGTCCCTCAGGTTATGGACAACTACTTCCAAGTGACCCTCCGAGGCACTGCTAGATCCTACCTGATGAACGTCACTCTGGGTTAGTCATGTCTTAGGGCGAGCTGTGTCGTCAGTTCATCATCAACTTCTCTTGGTCGTTCACCCAATTCGGGATGTGCGGCGACCTCCTCACCATCCAGCAGTGCAAGGGTGAATTGCTGCGCCAATACATCCAGCATTTCAGCTGGGTGCACCACACCATACCCCACATTTCACTGGCAGCCATCATCATGGAATTCAGCGAGGGGGTCACTAGAAAATGGTTGGTGGGGAATCTTGATACACAGAACGTTGAGATCGTTACTGAGCTATTCACCCTAGTAGACAAGTGCACCCGGGAAACCGAGGCTGCTCAGAGCCAGGTCAAGCGCCGCAGCATTCCGGAGCAGCCCGTCTCCAGAACACAACAAGCCTAGAGCCAAGAAGAACAAGAGGAAGATCGCCGTTATCCTAGCGGCGGAACGATGCAACAAGCCTCCCTCAAAGGGGAACTCTATGGTAGGGGCCAACAGGCTGGCCCTAGCTAAATAGGTGGCTGGCAAATGGTGTGAGATCCAACGAACTGACCGCCACGACCTCACTGAGTGTCGGCTCATCAACAATCTCGCGAAGAATTGCCACAAGGAGGGGGCAACCCCCTATCACAATGGTGGAGACGAGTACGCCCCCAGCGGGGCCGGCCTCGGCTTTCAAGAACCTCAGCATGCCACTGCCACCATCTTTGGTGGAGCAAGAGCACCTCCCTCTTCGTGGATGGCCAAGCTCTCTGGAGGGAGATCTACGCTACATCCCCCTCACCAACAAGCTCCCAGCTCCTGAAGTGGTTGCGCATGCAGATTATCTTTGACCAGAATGACCACCCCGGCAAAAAGGCAGGAGTCGGACTCCCCCCCATGGTCTTTGCACCCACAATATGCAACCTCGGGGTAGGAAGGGTCCTCATCGATGGGGGAGCGGACCTAAACTAGCTCTCTCCCAAGGTGTCTAGCAGATGCAAGTTGGTGAGTGCAAGCTTACCCCGTCATCGCCCTTCTAAGGCGTCACTGACATAAAGATGGCCCCCTTGGGCAAATCGAGCCCCCCATCATGTTTGGAGGGCTAGACATCTTCCGTACTGAGAACATCATCTTCGACGTGGTGCATTTCGACCTGCCCTACAATGCCATATTTGGGTGCCTAATGCTAGCCAAGTTTGTGGAGGCCGTGCTCTAAGCCTACAGCACCCTCAAGATCTTGGGACCATTCGGGGTCATCACTGTCAAAGACCGACATCACCAAGAAGCTCTACAAAGTGGTGGCAGCTGTTGACATTTCATCACTCAATTGTTGGGGTGTGTTAATTCCCCCCGGCAACAGCGCCAAGAAATGTCATCTGTGGCATAACTTAATGATTACAGAAAGGTCCACAAGCACACAAATATACCATTATAGTATTTCACCCATAGATTATTTGGGTATCATTATTTATTTTTTTCCCAAAGGATGGCAGTGGTAAAGGTACTTTACTTAGCAATAATCATGACATTGCACATTAAGCAATAGGCACAGCTCTGACAGGGTAAGTCATGATAAAAGAGAATAGCGGGCTAATGTGACACACACATAACCAACTTTCGAGGAGTAAAGGAAGAAAGACAGAAATAATAAAAGAAAGAACTAAACTATGCTATGTTAGCTGGATCATAGGCTAGGTTAGAGGGTCCTAGTGCTTCTATTCATGAGCAAAGGTTATGTCAAGCACATGGTTAGGGATGCAGGTGCCAGGAAAATAGAATACAAGGAGAAGGTCCAGGGCTCTGGTACTGTTAGGTCATTTACCTCTTTGCATGAACTCCTACACCAAACCCGAACGTCTGGGAGTGCACTAACTGCAACAAAGCTGTTATGGTAGACGAACAGGGATGTCACCACCTGCTGCCTACCACAGTCATATCATGGAGCACAATCATATCTATAGGATCCCACATACCCAAGCACCACATCCGTGTATGAGGTCACTACCCTAGCGCCCCCGGGTCTCCTACCCTTCGGATGGACAAGTAAAACGCTAGTATAAGCTCGAGAGCACAACAAACCGATATCCGTACCCGGATCATCTGGCCTAACCATATTCTTCACACAACTCGTGAATAACCAAAGTATGGATTGATAAACTATCAAGATAGCATAGCAACTATGGATAAAGTCTATATTATGAATAGAATGCTAACAAGTTGAATGTCTTGATTTGCTAAGAGAACTCTAGTCTAGCTCCACTAGCCTAATTTACACGAGCAAGAGAGAGGCTCCTTCAAAGAGTTAAGTGGTGAAGTGTGGTCTGTAGTGTGTAGAGGGGAGATGCCCTATTTATAGTGTTGGAGGTCAGTTCTCGCTAAATCCCTGTATGGAAGGTGATCAGGAAGCATGGCAGTTACCCTTCCTTGAAGTGCACATGGACGGGAGGTCTTCAAGTTTGGCCGACCCAGGGGGTGGACCCCATAGTTGACCTCCCCTGAGTCCATCTTCCTCTGGCTAGCTGACAGGTGAGCCCTGAACCTTATCCTCTTGTGCATATTACGTGGTGCCACTATTTGCGATCTTGTGCGTAATGTGTCGTCTGCTGCGTGTTTTCTTCTTATTTCACTCTTGCTCATCTGAAAAGGTTGAATCTCCAAAATAATTGCGGTGCTAGGTTAGGGATACAAATATGCGAGTAAGGTCCATAGTTTTCCTTTATTATTGAGAATGATTGACAGTTGTTGACGCTTCTTAAAGCGCCAATTTACGTACCGCAAGCGCACGGATCGTGTATAGCTTTTCCCTTAGAGTATTCCCCCAAGGTTTATCAATCCACGGAACAAGTGTATTACTATGCTTAACTAAGCACTAATGATGTTGGTAAAAGATCTATATTGAGTGAATGAGTATGAAATAGATCTAATCTAACCAATCTAATCTAATCTAGACTAGTGAGCAATGATAGATGTGTGCACAAGATATGAAGAGCATTTGTCCATAGGGTCTAGGATCACTAGAGATGTAAACGACAAGCAACGAAGAACGGATCTAATCTAACAAAGGTGTGTTCCAAGATCAAAACCTTTCCCTCCCGCATACTGTCACTACACGAGGATATTCGGTAACAAATCAACAAGAACACGATAGTTGATGTAATCTAAGTAAACCAAGCAAGAGCAAAGCAAACCCAAAGCCAAGTCGCGAACTATTAAGCATTAAAGTATCATCAACAAGAATTGTGATAGATCAATCTCATAAAGGATTCGGCAATTACAACTCAAGATCTCCTTACAACCCCATGAACAAACGAGGACTTTACCCCATGAAGCTAAGCGAAGCGTAGTCGATCATGGTGACGAAATCTCCGGCAAGGGATGGATCCCTTGCTGTCCTCCAACTTGCAGCGGCACCGAGGGACGATGAGGCCTCCGGTGTCACCTTTCTCTTGTGTCTAACTCGAATGTATCTCTGGATGCTCTTCTCTGCGATCTCCGCGATCTCCTCTGCGGTCCTCCCTGTGATCCTCTTTTTTTACGACGGCTTCGGGGTATTTATAGGCAGATATAGTCGGTGGTTTTGGTAAAACATAGATTAGGGTTGACGCATACTTCGTGCTGAAGAAAACCGAGACCGATTGGGCTCCGAAAAGGGCTAGGCCGGCCGGCCCAAGGACTCCAGGCCGGCCGGCCTGGGCCTTTTCTGGCCCCTTTCGGTCCCATCTTTTGCGTGTTGATTCTTCCTTTTATTCCTCATCTTAGCCCAGTTGTAACCATGCAGTCAAAACATCTCTAAAAATGTCCAAATTCCTGTCAAAATGCAACATGCTCCAAAATCCAGGACAAAATCGAAAATGGTCAAGTTCGGGTGCCAAGTGGCGGGTTAGTACATAAATCATCCCGAAGAATTTACCAAAACAACTCCTAATTGTATAATAAAATGGATACTTAAGGAGCGCCAACATTCCCCCCATGCTTAGCTTTTGCTGGTCCTCGAGCAAATCAAATCATCCAAATCCTTCCATGGGTTGCTCAAGAGTTCTCGAACTGCAAAATTTACTTATGCAAACAAGTCTAGCAATATTTCTTCAAACAAAGGTCAGAGGAGCAGCAAGGATAATCATATCATGGGCGTTTAAAAACTCATCCAATATCACTCCACAACTCTTACCTTTAGCCGGCAACTCGAATATCGACAACACTTGCTTTTCTTGCCATCCTTGGAGGTTTTTCTCTCTTTTTTTTTAGAAGCAAAATACCCTGCAACAAAGGTTAGACCAAAGATTCTTGCACAAGTCCTTTCATGTCTCTCAATATAAGTAGCTATCCTATTTTTATTTGCAAGCTCTCATCTCCCGAAAGTCTCTCAAGTATAAAGTGGGGCTATAGGTGAGGCTTAGCAAAGTATATACATATATTGTCAAATTAAGAAAACCTTCTAATGATTGCTTACCTTCCAAGCCAATGATCATGAGAGTTTCTCCATAATGTAAAGGGTTCAAGGGTAAGAAGATTTAGAATGGTGGACATGTGCAAAGGCATACAAAAAATTGACTTCAAGGCACAAGCATCGTCCTCGTTGTCGGATTGCACATGATTGGAATTGAGGATATTGTTCTCAAACAACAAGGTAATATCTCTTTGCACTTTTCAAACCATAGAATCCCTTCATTTATTTTTTTTTCTACTCATACATTTTTTTTTTCTTTCTTTCTTTCTCCCGAATTTTCTTTCTCTTCTCCGAACCTTTTCATAGGACACTTTCTATAAAACATAGATAGGCAAATCTCCAAAGTGTCTCCCTAAATTTTTAGAGCCCGAACCGAGACCAGAGAGGCCTAGGCCGGCCGGCTCAAGAGGTATAGGCCGGCCGGCCTGGGGCTTTCCCAGGTCGGATTCGGTCCATCTTTTGAACACTCCTTCCTTTCTTCATCCTAAAGTTATGTTTTATACAAATCATGTGCAGAAACAGAACGTATCCTCACAATTGGGTTGTGGTCGAGGAAGATGATAATAAACAAGATAATCTCGGGTTCGGGTTTTGGAATCCGGTAGATCTCATGAGTTGTTCCAATGAGGAATTCTCATTACCGAATATTGACGTGGCTAGCAATTCAGAGATGAAAAATACGGACATGATCATTGCTCGAAATTAAAACTCCCAAGAGAAAGAAATCCTAACTCAACTCAGTGTACATCCAATACTTATGGTGGAACGAATATAGCTTTTGGATGATAGGATTTTTACTCTCGACTTGTCAAGGACTTGATCAACCTTATGTTTGTAGGGGTTTTATTTTTTTTTATGAAATTAAAGTCCTCCAAATCATGCCTTACTCGCAAGCGTAATCAAAACCAAGTGCTAGATCAAAGCTTAAGTGTGGGTATTAACATGGACGAATAATCTACTAAGCTCCACAAATACGAAATAAATTTCATGACAACGCTTGTGAACAATTGCTTTAAAGAAAATAAAGTAAAACTGAATGCATAAATAAAATTGCACGATCCAATAAAAACAAAGACTCTTTTTATTTTGTTTTCATGACTCGACACTAATTTAAGACTCACTCTCACACATGCGAAAAATAAAGCACACAATGCTAAACTATGACTCTCACACATGCGAAAAAAAGCACACTCACACGACGAACTTTCGAGTAAACAAAGACCAAAATTCAATCTAGGAGCCGTCACACCTCCCCCCCATGCTTAGATTATGCGGCGTCCTCGTCGCAATGATATAAAAGACGGGTGTGACGCTTGTTGGTAGTCTCAACAGCACCTCGGGCAATTGCATCTTGGGCGCCCTCCTCCTTGCTTTTGTAGATCTCCGACCATCCCGAATAACTTCCTTATGTTGCGGACAAGGAAGTTGTAGTCTTTTTCGGCCAAGCACTCGATGTCGTCCATCCTTCGATCCATTGCCACGATTCGATCATGGCACCTATCAATGGTGGCGCTGAGATCCGCGATTTCATTGCGGCACTTGAAACAGCACCTGGAGTAATGCCCGCTGCGGTTGGGGCTGTCGTCCTCGGGCTCGTCGTCGTCCTTCTTCTTCTTGCCGCTATCACCTCCGGAGGGGTCGTCTTCCTCTTTTCTCTCCTCTTCAGCCCACCCCGGCCAATCATCATCGTAGTCACGACCGGTGGCGCCCCATGAACCAGGGCTCATGATGCTCTCCCAATCGCTGTCCCCCGCATAATCCTTCGGCTCCGGGGTGTGCTCGATGTAGTTCTTTCTTTTGACTCCGAGGAGGCGCAAGGAACGCCTAGGCGCGGGTGGCTTTTTGTCTTGTCGCTTCTCACCTTCGTCTTCGTCGCTGCTGATGATGGCGACCACCCTTTGGGCTTGAGCTAGCCTCTCGTTGTACCATTGACGGCCCTTCCCTCCGATGCTCATCCGTGCTTGGGTATTGAATTTCTTCGAAGGGGCCTTCGCTTCACATCGCTTTGCTTCAACAAGGAGGGGCTGCGCACCGGTTGCTGAGATGGGGCTAGGCGTCTTTGGCGTGGGGGTGTCGGGCGTCCAACCCTTCTCCTCGATCTCCATTGCTGCAATCATGGCTCTTGCGCTCGCTGGACCGGCCATTGTCGACGTCTCTCTCGAGGTGGTGGTGTAGATTGAAAAGTATGAGAGAATAGATCTACCCTGCCCCTCTATTTATATCCCGAAAAGACTTGGACGAGAAGTCCAAAATCTCTACGGTTTTGGCACGCGAAATCTATAAGGCACAGGTTTGAAATTTCCTTATATCGCAACTACCAAAAATTGAGACCGAATCGTACACGAATTGGCTTAGGCCGGCCGGCCTAGGGGTGTTGAGCCGGCCGGCCTAGGGGGTTTTTCAGCCCCCTGGACTCCAACTTTTTCTGAGGTGCACACCAATAAATTAGAAGCCTATGTTTTACTCAAAGTTCGTCCAGAATAGAAATAAAACTATGAAAATAAAATGTAAAGAGAATATTTACAAACTTATCTTGCTTAACGTCGTTAGGCTTGACGTTCCGGTTCCTCCTCCATGGTGTATATGTCGATGTAATGAAGGGGCACGACGTCGGGCTCCAAGAATACCTTTAGTCGCTGTCCATTCACCACATATTGGTCGCCTTTCACATCCATGATTGTCACCGCTCCCGTGGGTGAAACCGAGTGTACGACGTATGGTCCACCCCATTTGCTTTGTAATTTTCCTTTGCCAAAAAGTTTGAATCTTGAATTGTAGAGTAGGACCTTGTCTCCTTCTTTAAATTCCTTGTTTTGTAATCGTTTGTCGTACCATCTCTTCATCCTTTCTTTGTAAATTGATGCACTATTGTACGCTTTCAATCTTAACTCCTCCAATTCGCTTGTTTGGATTCTCCTTTTAATTCCAGCGGCTTCCGCATCAAAGTTCATTTCTTTCATTGCCCAATACGCCTTATGTTCTAGCTCAACAGGCAAGTGGTATGTTTTTCCATAAACAAATTGATAAGGAGTCATACCAATCGGGGTTTTATGTGCCGTACGATATGCCCATAGTGCATCATCTAGTCTCTTCGACCAATCTTTTCCTCCTTTTACCACGGTCTTCTTTAAAATGTCCTTCAATTGCTTGTTCGAAGTTTCCGCTTGTCCGTTTGTTTGGGGGTGATAAGCCGTGGACACTCTATGTTCAATTCCCAATTTCTTCAAGCATTTACCAAAGTCTTTGCCCGTGAAGTGTGTTCCTCCATCGCTTATCAAGATTCTCGGTATGCCATATCGAGGGAAGATTACCGATTTAATCATGTGTATGGACTCCTCCGTTGATGCCTTCCGACATGGCATAGCTTCAACCCACTTTGAAACATAGTCCACCATCACCAATATATGCTCAAATCCATGTGAGTTCACAAATGGTCCCATGAAATCGATTCCCCAAACATCAAA
The DNA here is from genome assembly GCF_016808335.1 of Panicum virgatum. Classification (NCBI taxonomy): domain Eukaryota; kingdom Viridiplantae; phylum Streptophyta; class Magnoliopsida; order Poales; family Poaceae; genus Panicum; species Panicum virgatum. The sequence goes on along the minus strand of NC_053143.1, from coordinate 23,067,948 downwards.
TAGATCTATTTGTAAATTGTAGTTCAATGGCATGGCATTCCTTTGCGAGATATTCCCCGTCCTTTGGCATTCCGAACAAGTCGAAACGAATCTTTTCGCGTCTTCATGCATCTCGGGCCAATAGAATCCACTAGCCCATACCTTAGCTTGAGTTCTAAAATGCCCATAATGTCCTCCATATCCCGACGAGTGACACTTTCTTAGAACTTCTTCACGTTCCTCTCTCGGTATGCATCTTCTTAGGACTCCATCTTCTCCATATCTATATAAGTATGGTGGATCCCAATAGTATTTTCTTCTTTCCGTGATCACTCTTCTCTTTGCATTCTTGTCCAAGTGATCCAAGGGCATCCCTTTTATTGCCCTTATTATTTCATTCATCCAACTATCTTTGTCGAGAATTCTATATAGGTGATCATCTCTCATTTGATCCTCGATTGGTTCTTTTACATCATCACCATGGTTCATCCTTGATAGGTGGTCGGCCACAACATTTTCTGCCCCTTTCTTGTCCCTTATCTCTACATCGAATTCTTGTAGCAATAGGATCCATCGAATCAAGTGTGGTTTAGCATCTTTCTTGGACAAGAGATACTTGATTGCCGCATGGTCGGTATAAACTATCACCTTAGTATTTACTATGTATGATCTGAATTTTTCGAAGGTGAATACCACGGCAAGCAATTCTTTCTCCGTTGTTGCATAATTAACTTGGGCTTCATTGAGAGTCTTGCTTGCGTAGTAGATAGCATTTACCTTTCCCTCTTTCCTTTGTCCAAGGACGGCTCCTACGGCGTAATCGCTTGCATCGCACATGATTTCAAAAGGTAGATTCCAATCCGGAGGTTGCATGATAGGAGCACTTATGAGGGATTGCTTGAGTGTTCGAAATGCGTGAAGACAATCACTATCGAAGATGTATTCCACATCTTTTTGGAGAAGTTGTGTCAATGGCTTGGTGATTTTCGAAAAATCCTTTATGAACCTCCTATAGAATCCGACATGACCGAGGAAGCTCCTCAAAGATTTGATATCCGTAGGTGGTGGCAATTTTTCCACGGTTTCTATCTTTGCTCTGTCCACCTCTATCCCTCTCTCGGAGATAACATGACCGAGAACAATTCCTTCTTTCACCATGAAATGACACTTCTCCCAATTAAGCACAAGATCAACCTCTCCACATCTTTTAAGAACTTTCTCCAAATTTGCCAAGCAATTATCAAAGCTAGTACCATGCACCGAGAAATCATCCATGAATACCTCCATAATCTCTTCTATGATATCTGAAAATATAGCCATCATGCACCTTTGAAAAGAAGCGGGCGCATTGCACAACCCAAAAGGCATTCTCCGATATGCAAAAGTTCCATACGGGCAAGTAAATGTGGTCTTATGTTGATCATCCGGATGAATAGGTATTTGGAAGAATCCCGAATATCCATCAAGGTAACAAAAATGTGAATGCTTTGCCAACCTTTCTAGCATCTCGTCAATGAATGGTAGTGGAAAATGATCCTTCCTCGTTGCCTTATTCAATTTTCTATAATCGATGCACATCCTCCATCCCGTGATGGTTCTTTGTGGTATCAATTGCTCCTTCTCATTTTTCACAACCGTGAGTCCTCCTTTCTTTGGAACGCAATGAACGGGGCTTACCCATTCACTATGTGGCACGGGGTATATTATTCCGGCATTCAACAATTTGATAACCTCCTTCTTCACCACATCACGCATTGCATGGCTCAACCTTCTTTGATGCTCTACGACCGGCTTGTATTGCTCCTCGAGCTGTATACGATGTGTGCAAAAAGCGGGGCTAATACCTTTCAAGTCGTTAATCGAGTAGCCGATCAACTTTTTGTGCTTCTTCAATAAATTCAGCAACTTCTCCATCTCTTCCGGGCTCAATTCGTCGCTAATAATCACCGGAAAAGTCTAGACATCTCCCAAAAATTCATATTTCAACCCCTTGGGGAGTGGCTTCATCTCAACATCGGGCGCACCATCCTCTTCTTGATCTAACTCTCCAATGTCTTCAAATTTTTCTTCATCCAAATTCCCGTGTTGCGGCTTCAACTCTTCCATCGTTTCCACTAGTTCTTCGTCTTGATCATCTTGAGCGTCTTCATTCTCCAAAGCGCGTTGGAGAGGATCCCTGAAAGAATCAATGGAACGAACGCTCTCTACCTCTTCGTTATCAAGAGGTAGAGGTGAAGCAATAGACGGTTTTGAATGAAATTCGAATGAGCGCTTCTCTCCATCTAGATTAAAAGTGACAATCCCTTTTCCAACATCTAGAACAACATTTACTAATTTGAGAAAGGGTTTTCCAAGGATTATGCCTTCATGCTCATCATCACTAGCATTAATCACAAAAAACTCGGTAGGAATTTTTTTACCTGCTATGGCAACATTTAGATTTCTAAGCACTCCTAGCGGTTTGATTAATCTACCATCTCCCATGATCAATCTAATAATTGTGGCATCTAGGTTTGATGTTTCGTTAAAAAGCTCAACATAAACTTTTGAACTCATCACACTAACATGGGCGCCAACGTCACATAAAACATTGCAACATTTTATTCCTTCTATCATGCAATCAACGCGAGGTGTGGGTGATGGGTTACCTTCGCCTTGATCGCTTCCAATCGCATATACTTGGGCTATGTGCGCGTAGGGTGACGATTCCGAGTTCACTCCTAGGGTCCCTTTAATCTCCAGCACTTCGTCCAAGTCAATCTCTTCCTCTTTTTCTTCAAAAAGTTTCCGAATAATATCACCGGCTGATTCCTTGCCAAATGTGTATCCCGTGTGATTATCCGGCGGGAAGTCTTCAGCTATCACCTTCACCATTCCTCGCTGATTTGGATGCGGTCTTGCTTTGTCGAACAATTTTCCGAAGTCAATTGGTATCCAATCCATTTGCTCGAATTCCTTTAGCGATTTAGCGGTGCCCATGGTTCTTCCTTTCTTTTCCGGGTCGTCTTTCGTTGCACTCCGGATCGATGCTTCTTCATCGTGATTTGTCTCTATGACTTTCCCATGCTTCGGTTGTTCTTCCCTCACTTTCGATGCCTCTTTTCTGAAAATTCCAGCAAGCACCCGCACTTGAGACTCTTCCTCGGAGCTTGCCAAACATCGTTTTTCCCAATCTCTTTGCATGGCCGCCCCCTTGCTGATTTTTTGTAAGAGTTGGGCAGCTTCCGTGAGTGTTTTCTCCATGAGATCTCCTCCTGCACACATTTGGACAAACTGCATGCACTCGGGGGTTAGGGAAAAGTAAAAGGTATGCAAGAGTACTTCACCGGAAAATCCGAGCTTCGGTCCTTGTTCAATCAATCCATTGAATCTATCCCATGCTTGATCTATCCCTTCTTCTTCTCCTTGCGCGAAGTTGATCACTTGCTTCCGAATATGTTGAACCTTGCTTAACGGAAAGAACCACTCGCAAAATTTCTTCATCAAGTCATCCCAATTTCCTTTTACCTCGAAAGATGCAAGTGCAAACCATCTTCTCGCTTCTTCTGCAAGTGAGTATGGGAAAAGATTCCATCTAAACCAAGCTAGCGGAACTCCGTCTTGTTGTACCGTGTTGCATAGCATTGTGAACCACTTGATATGTCTATATGGATTGTCCATCTCATCTCCTCTAAAGGGGTTTGTCGCCGCCATCTTGATGATTTGAGGCTTGATCTCGTACTCGGTGGCTCGCAACACCGAATCTGATTTTTGCATGTCGAAGTCCTCCGATCGCGGGCTTGCATAGTCCCTTAGTGATTTTTCTCCTTCCTCCATGTGTTGAATGAGATGGCCCATCTAAACAATCAAAACAAAAACAAAAACAAAAAAAATTCTAGGGAAAAGGTTAGGTGTTAGTAACCAACAAAATTAATACAAAGTTAAACGTAGCAAAATCGCTTGTTCCCCGGCAACGGCGCCAGAAAAGCTTGTTGACGCTTCTTAAAGCGCCAATTTACGTACCGCGAGCGCACGGATCGTGTATAGCTTTTCCCTTAGAGAATTCCCCCAAGGTTTATCAATCCACGGAACAAGTGTATTACTATGCTTAACTAAGCACTAATGATGTTGGTAAAAGATCTATATTGAGTGATTGAGTATGAAATAGATCTAATCTAACCAATCTAATCTAACCTAGACTAGTGAGCAATGATAGATGTGTGCACAAGATATGAAGAGCATTTGTCCATAGGGTCTAGGATCACTAGAGATGTAAACGACAAGCAACGAAGAACGGATCTAATCTACCAAAGGTGTGTTCCAAGATCAAAACCTTTCCCTCCTGCATACTGTCACTACACGAGGATAATCGGTAACAAATCAACAAGAACACGATAGTTGATGTAATCTAAGTAAACCATGCAAGAGCAAAGCAAACCCAAAGCCAAGTCGCGAACTATTAAGCATTAAAGTATCATCAACAAGAATTGTGATAGATCAATCTCATAAAGGATTCGGCAATTACAACTCAAGATCTCCTTACAACCCCATGAACAAACGAGGAATTTACCCCATGAAGCTAAGCGAAGCGTAGTCGATCATGGTGATGAAATCTCCGGCAAGGGATGGATCCCTTGCTGTCCTCCAACTTGCAGCGGCACCGAGGGACGATGAGGCCTCCGGTGTCGCCTTTCTCTTGTGTCTAACTCGAATGTATCTCTGGATGCTCTTCTCTGCGATCTCCGCGATCTCCTCTGCGGTCCTCCCTGCGATCCTCTTTTTTGACGGCGGCTTCGGGGTATTTATAGGCAGATATGGTCGGTGGTTTTGGTAAAACATAGATTAGGGTTGACGCATACTTCATGCTGAACAAAACCGAGACCGATTGGGCTCCGAAAAGGGCTAGGCCGGCCGGCCCAAGGACTCCAGGCCGGCCGGCCTGGGCCTTTTCTGGCCCCTTTCGGTCCCATCTTTTGCGTGTTGATTCTTCCTTTTATTCCTCATCTTAGCCCAGTTGTAACCATGCGTCAAAACATCTCCAAAAATGTCCAAATTCCTGTCAAAATGCAACATGCTCCAAAATCCAGGACAAAATCGAAAATGGTCAAGTTCGGGTGCCAAGTGGCGGGTTAGTACATAAATCATCCCGAAGAATTTACCAAAACAACTCCTAATTGTATAATAAAATGGATACTTAAGGAGCGCCAACAACAGTCATATTCGCACTTAAGGACCATCAACAACTCCCCCAAGCTAGCCCTTTGTTCATCCCTAGCAAAGTTTTAGACTTGGATTGTTGATCAGGAGTTGCTACAATGTCGCATTCCTGACTGATGCCTAAGAAACAACCAAATGGTCTTACCATGATTTTGAATAAGTTGGCCTTGTCCTCACCTTTCACCTTACTCCTATGGGGCTTATAGTATCACCTTGTCTTTGGCGGTTGAGGGCCAGATCGGTCTTCTAGAGTACCGTTTCTCTCACTCCTTTGCTCAACCGTCAATCCGGAGGTTTTTATAAAGTTTTACAAAAGAAAGTTTAAAGTTCCTTGGATGATATTTTGGACCACTCAAAGTGGTTCATTCCTCACCAAGGCCTTTTTATGTGCCTGCCTTTTCCATCCGACTCCTAATGGCTTCTTTTTGGTGGAGCTGTGGGTATGGAGGATTCGAAGGCAAATTTGCTTCTCATATTTTGCTAAGTCAAAAACTATATTTAAAGGAGAAACAAGTCATAAACCTTGATCAAGATGTGCAAGTGTGTGGATATTTTTTGTGGATGATGCATGAACTCCTTTGCATGATCCCTCCTTTATTTTTCTTGGATGAGGGCTATCTTTTTCTCTTTTTTTTGACATGCTTTGTGAGCATGTGGCCGACCTTCTTTGGGTATGCATCTTTTATCTCTCTCTCTCTCTTTTAACATGCCTTGTAGGCATGTGGCATACCTTCTTTTGGTTTGTGTCTTTTATTTCTTTTTCCATAGCCCCACATCCTTGATGGAAACTTTGGGTGGATGGATGTACTTGCTATCTTCCAGTGTTGAAGTATAGCATGTGAGTGGACATGTACGTGATCTTGATTATGGGAGTATGAAATGAATCTCGCTAAGGGTCACAATAATTTGACAAAACTCAATGAGAAAACAAGTTGCATATGTGGAGAGGCTTTTCAAACTTGTTGCTCATATGGCTCTGGATGGGAATTTTTATATCATTGGGGAAATTTATTTTATTTTTTTTGTTTTTGAAAATAAAAACTTCGGTATCAAGCATCACGTAGGAGTCTAGGTTAAAGATTTAATTAAATGACACATAAATGTTCCACAAGTTCTAGACATGCTCTGAATAAGATTTTTGGATGGTAGAGTCACATATAGGTGTAGAGCCTTACATAGAATTTTCATAACCAGAACCCAACAATAACTATGGGTTTTGTTGAAATCTTGTTCTAGGCTAGGGATAGAAAGTTCATGTTGTTCTTGATGTTTCACTGCAGATCTGATTATGAAACTTATATAGTGTATGCTAGTTGCTACATGGGTGAGGATAAAATTTTGAAGCACATTGTTACTGTCTATAATGCACTTTAATTTGTTCTTGGATGTTTCCACTAAATCAAGATAAATTGATTTTGTCCTTTTAAAAATATGAAAAATTTACCAGAAGCTAGTCTTGAGTAGTTGGGCATGCTAACTAAATTTGAGAACCATAATATTTGTAGAACAGAAGTTACATATAAATCCTTTCTATGCTAGATGTATAATGTTTATTTTGTTTCTAATGTTTTACTACACTTCTTGCAACGAAACTTGTACAGAACCATTATATGGCTGCATAGAGGCTACAAAAAGTTGGGAACTTGTTACTCCAATAGAACTTGCTAGATTAATTTTGCCATATTTAAATAATTAAAAGAAAAACAGTAGTTTCTTTAATGGGAAAATTGTGATGTATTTACTAATGGACACTTTTGAGTAGGTGATACTACAGAAAATTTTGAGACCCAGAACCCGCATGGAAGTCTCTGTAGAAACAGATCTTGGTAAATGTAAATCTAGTTTAAATAATTTGTTGTCTCTAGAACTCGCATAGGAAAAATTTGAAAAATTCATAGTATGCTTATGAGATTTGTTGAAATCAGTAAAATTTTGAGGATCGGTACTTCCATAATTTGCTCTACATAAATGAATATTTATCCTAGTAATAACTGTTTAATATAATTTTCATGACTAATCTGCTCAATTAAAATGGCTGAAAAATTTTACAGTGAGTTTCCTCTGGAGTTTTGTTCTCGACGTAAAAATTCCAGCACCAGAAACCTTCTCAAGTAATTGTGTTAAATAAAACCCCATTGAATATGGAGAGCACAAAGTACTAATGCGACAAACCCAACTTGTCTAATCAGTTCAAGTTAAGTTGATTACTACTTTATAAACGATCACCCAAGAGAAGGTAACTAAGAAAGTTTCAAAACCAAACTTATGTTTTATTGTATCACAACTTTATAGTGAAGGAAATAATAAAATTTTATCATCTAAGTAATTTGAACACTTTGCATTCATATAGAATTGATGACTCTTGCTGATGGAATGTACAAGTTAGTGCCCGAGTCCGAGAGTAAGCAGTGTGAAGTTCAAGTGAATCTAACTGAAGTTGAAGACCCAAACTAAAGTTCGGAAGAGCCCAAGGCTAGCTTTGCTCAGGAAGGCAAGCTCCGTAGCATAACTCTTATTTTCAATTTATGCAACTATTTTTTATATATGGTATTGTGCATTAAGTTTATAGGAGTTGGATGAAAACTTAGTTGCATGATCCTAGGTACCCATATTCTGAATACTAGAGATTAAGCTCAAGTAATCACTCTGCTAATAGGATCAGCAAAAGTCAAGTGATTTCCTATCACTTGCGATAAAATAGGAGTTAAATATCTACTACATACTGCAACTATGAGGTCTACGGGTGGGGCCATGGTACGATGTTCATAGTTGAGGCCCCGTCCATTTAGTGAAAAATGCTGAGACTGCAGTGTGTGGTAATGGTTGTTAAGCATTTGAACGTACTAACCACTTCTCGAGAAATATGGTAATCGATAAGCTTAAGTACCTGATCAGATCGGTGAGTTGACAGACTCCCACTCCCTTAATGTCGTTCCCATCTAGCTAATGGTGAGTGCAGGAGCCGCCATGCACGGCATCATTCCGTGGTTCGTGCGCTTCTTGTACTCGAGGGGAATGGCCGTGATCCACAATCCGGGAAGAAAGGGGAAAAGTTGCTTGTGGTGACCCAGCGGTGCTCTAAATGTGTGTGTTAGGTTTGTCTTGCAAGGTTAAGAAACTTGATTAGAATCGTTCGCTTCTCACGGTGAATGAGACTGCTTAATCCTTTTACCACATAGAGTAAGAAGTGGAACAATAATGATGATGAATATTGTTGGATGCTCAAAGTTAATCTTTCACTAGTCGGGTAAGCCTTGTTGAGTATTAGTATACTCAGCATTGCATCTTACCTCTTGGTTAGTTCGTGGAATGGGATGTGTTCCGGCTAACAATGAGTCTGCCGAGTGATGTCATGTACGGGCTTCATCATGATATCCATATCGACGTTAGCTTATCGTGTTTTCTTTCCGCTGCAATAAAACTCTGATGAACTCTTTTATATCTAACTTTAAAAGTACTTCATTAAGTTTAGAACTTGGTTTGTAATAATGAAGTTATATTGAACTCTATGATGTAAAAATTTTTGGAATGTTGTAAACTATGGACTTGCCTTCGTACGGGTTTTATGTATGCTTTGGGTTCGATCGAAAATTTAAGTGGTTTCATCGGGATATTACCCGACAGACTGTCGGATTACTCCGTTTGAATTGTCGAATCTCTAAATGGGGTTCCCACGACTCCCTGCTAGCGGTACTCACCCACTGTAAGCTACGAGCACCAATTTTTTTCAAATGGTATTATAGCCGGGGCTCACATCTTTCACAAAGAAGCGCCAATTCCATTGGCAAATTGTGAAAATTAGCTCAAAGAAACAGTTAGGCTTCACCGCTCAGTGAGTTAGCTTGTTGGGAAGTATGCATACCCTAGGACCCACTCTACAGTTCGATGGCATAGGCTTTCAATGTTGGAGGTCATAATGCAAGCCTATGGCCAAGCTAAGGACCTAAATATTTAAAGAGCAGTGAGTGAGGGTATGAAAATCAATGGTCAACAAGACACAAGGAGACTCGACAAGCCTCCACACACTACTAGAAAACGGGCCTTGGGCACCGGCTAAGAAGGGCCAAAGGCACTGGTTTCTCAACCGGTGCCCCGCAACCGCGACCAATGGCCTCGACTTAAGACACCGGGTTTTTCAACCGGTGCCTTAGGCTTCCATTGGTACCGGTTGGAAATACCAGCCGGTACCAAAGAGGCTGCCATGCTGACGTAAGGTGGCAGCCCCTTTGGTACCGGTTGGTATTTCCAACCGGTACCAATGACCTTTTCCCTTTTTTTTCCTAAATCCAGTTTTGTTTGTTATATTTATTACTGTTTATTCTTTTATAATTGCTAAATGCACTCAAGCTCTACAGTACTCTACGTTCATTGGTCGTTTGTGTTCGTTTTCGGAGAATATTTGAAACTAACTAAAAGTGAAATGCGAGCATATAATTAAGCTAATTAGATGAACTAATATATTTACAAATTTACAAACATTTTTCGCATAATGTTTAAAAATATTTACAAATGTACAAGTCATGTTAGCCGTCCAACTACTAGTCCCCTCAGGAGGTCGATGGAAGTCCTCTATAGATGTGACCGTCGTGGTAGAACTCGCCTCTAGGATCCAAGATCTCGTTCAAAATGAATCCGGCGAGCTGCTCGCACACGGCATTGATCCGATCAGTAGAGTAACATTCATGCCCCATTTGAGACCTCTATCATTTAGGAAAAAAACATTAACATTATGTGCGTTAGTACAATTATGAAAATATTCTAGTGAACGGTTTGGACATACTCTCGTTTCTTCATCAGTAGCCTTCCTGCATGGAGTCATGATGTGCAAGTAGTCGCATACATAGTACCCGCACCAATCAGTTCCTTGTTGTCTCGCACACTTAAGGAGAAACAAATAAATTACTCAATTTAGAACAATTTGGGATTATATACTTAACTAGACAAATCTTTATGAATGAACATACCGGATAATCCATGTTAACGTTCAGTTCGGGCCTCCATTGACCACGTCCTTTGTTATTTTTCACAATTTTTTTCCAAACCCTGCGCTCAAAGTTAAGTTTGATATTCAGGAATTGTTATTAATAGAAAAAAGATTTGATTGTGCAAACTGAACTTACCTATTCAAGGGGTCTATGATATGTTGGATTGCGGACTTTGGATTTCTCATTGAGTCAAAGACTATAAGATTGCCGGTCTCTACGGAAAGTATGAGTAAAATCCAATGATAATTACAGATATAGATAGGATATATACATAAATGTATTAGACAACTTAGTATTTATTTAGTAATATAACAGAGGTTTGAGTCGATCAAGACTTACCCAAAGTTGTATGGTATGAATATATAGGATTTGTAACTTTGCCTAGTCAATCAATCGTACATGTTTTGACACGTTTCCTTGTAAGTTTCGTTGATCAATTTCTGGTTGACTAGCAAAGGAGACATGAAGCCGATCTGATGGTGCCATCCATGTTTTCGGCTTCTTTGGGTCTCCTGTCTAAATGATGCAATAGAAATTTTATAATGCACACATATAATTATGTTCTTGTTAACAAAAAGTATTAATGTAGAGGTAAGTGATACTTACAAAACCCAAATGGTGATGATAGAGGCGTCGAGGGCTTGTCGATGGTAAATGTGATATAAATTTTGGAAGTACACCCAGAAGTCGTCCTCCCCGCGGAAGAAATCATGGTCACGATACTTGACTCCAAACATTTTCCCTTCGTCTTTCGCCATTCGCAGGTACCATCTATGCAAATTGAACATCTGCGTGCCTAGACTTTTCTCCTCTTCCTCAGTGACAAAAGGTTTTCCATGCTGGAATGGAGTAATAGCGCGAGCGACAGGGATTTTTGCCTCCACATGCCTCGTTGCCTCCTCTAGCATTAATCCAGTTTCAGAAAGAAATATTGCGGCCTGTAGGTCCGCCTGGAGTTGTACGTCCGTCGGGTGTAGGAGTGGCAACCCTGGCACCCGGAGGGGCTCGAGTTCTTTTTGTTGTGTGCCAAGCTGAGGAATGGTCTTGCCACATTTTTTTTCTTCAGATTTCTCACCTTGTGTGCCTTTGTCAGAGTACGATCATAGTTCGAGGGTATGCTTTTCGGTTTTGATGGGTTGTCTAGGTTTGCGAGAAGCTTTTTCCCTAGTTCTAGAGGTACCTTTTCCCTCGGCGGGGGGACTTTATGCTTCAATTGTTCTTTTATATATCGAGCAGTCTCCTCTTCCAACTCCTCAGTGGTTTTCTCGTAGGTTAATTGTCTTTCGACCATTTTCTGCTTCTTCTTTGAGGGTCCAGCCGATGGGAGGGATGCTGTCTTTTTCTTTCCCTTTTCTGGTGCAGGAGGAGTTGGAGTACTCGTGGCCCTTTGCGCCGGCGGAGACGGTGGTGAAGGAGGTGGCAGTGGGGACGGCGGTGAGGTAGGCCGCGGAGACGGGCGATCAGTCTGCACGGGAGCCATTGTGCTTGCAGTAAGTTTGATGTCGGCCTTGCGCCATAGAACGACCCCGTGCAGTGCGTCTCCCAATGTCTTCTCTCCATCCCCTCCAATGAAGTTGAGCTCAAGATCCTCATTGTTTCCAACTATCTGCTCGACTGTGACGGAGGTGTAGCTAGGGGGTATCGGCCTTCCATGAATTGTAGTAGAAGGATTAAGGGGCAGGACTGACCCATATGCGACATGAATGGATATATTTCTTGCTCGCACATGAAGCTCGCACGGTGTAGGCATGGTGACATCATCCACTGGATACCTCTGGTCATCTACCGCCGTTGGCTCAATCTGGGGTTGCTATTCCGCTTTTACGTCGGGCGCCGCTGTGGATGCACAGCTTCTGCGTCGCTGAGAGGCCGAGCTTATCACAACATCCGGGTGCGACCCAGTAGTGCCCCTTTGGCTCAGAGCTAGCTGCACCGCCTCATTGACCCTGGCGTCCATCTGAGATTCCAAGGACGCAACCTTCTTGTTCATCTTTTCTTCTATGGCATGTTCGGCTCTGCTCTTTCGGTGAGTCTTGTAAGAGGGATCTCCGGCCCAAGCAACTTTCCATGGGACCACGCCGATGCCGCGGGCTCGTCCAGGGTGTTCCAGATTCTTTAATGCCCTTGTCAGCTCATCATTCTCCCTTTGAGGATGGAATGTTCCTTGTTGAGTCTCATCTATTGCACCGACTAGATCACGGGACACTTCTTGCATATGCTCGGGCACGACCAAACTTCCATCCAACTGGTTTAGTGTCACGCCATTAGCAAATAACCACCACTTGGATCTATCCGGCCAATCCCAAGTCGTCGGCCTGATGCCTCTATCCATAAGGTCCTGCTCCATCTTATGCCATTTTTTAACTGACTTCTTGTACCCCGCAGCCCCAAGGTGGTGGCTGTACTTCTTATTTGCTGCATTCACCTTGGCTTGTTCGGATTTTTTTTGGGCTTCCTCTGATAGTTTGTATTTTTTGAACTCCTCCCAGTATGGTTTAACCTGAGGAAGATCATCCCAGTTCGGCTCCTTATCCTTCTTGATGTAATTGGTGTACAACTTCTTCTTGAAAGTTGCAAAGGCAAGGGCCATCTTTCTCAAGGCACATTTCTTCACAAGTTCTTGGTCAACTCCTTCAGAAAGAGTGAACATATCCTTGAGTTCTGCCCATAGCATTTCCTTCTGATGTGCAGGCACGGCGTGTTGCTGTTCTTCGGGTTTGGTCGTTTTCCATAGTCTTGTGGTGATCGGAATTCTTGCCCGAACAATAACCCCACATTGGTTGACAAATTTTGTGCTAGCATCCTCTGGAGCACTTGGACAGCCCTCTGCGTCCACTTCTGTGACGACCTATCTTCCCTCCATTTTCTTGGTTGGTCGGCGTCTCCCTTTTGACTGGCTCAACGAAGTCGATGCGGAGGTCGACTAAATTACAAAAAAGATATGTTAATTGCAAAACTAATCTACCGAAGTCACCATGCATATAGTTTTAAGATTCGTACTGGAACATGCTGCTGTTGATTGGGCGGCGGCGCAAAGTCATCATCTTCTTCATCGGCATCTCCAGACATATTCAGAAACGAATCAGCTGTCCGAGCATCTTCTTCAGCGATTGGCTGGGTGGTGTTGGCCCTCATATCTTCATTTATTGCGTCCAACATGTATTGCCCGACGGCCTGCTCATCACCGAATGGGTCCATCCTTAACTAAAACTGTAAAAATGTGTTAGAGTATGTGTCCATCCTTAAATGAAGCAGGAGAATTCAATTCTTTGAACGAATATGCGTGTTTGAGAGAGAGAGTGTGTGTGTATGTTAGAGGGACAGAGAAAGAGAGAGAGAGTTAGTGAGTGTGTGTGTGTGTGTGTCTGTGTGTGTTAGTGTGAGTGTGTGTGTGTCTCGAGGGTCGATACTTTATACAATTGTGTTAGAGTGTGTTAGAGAGAGAGAGAGAGTGTGTGTGTGTGTGTGTGTTAGAGTGTATTAGACAGTGTGTGTGTGTGTGTGTGTGTGTGTGTGTGTGTGTGTGTGTGTGTGTGTGTGTGTGTGTGTGTGGAACGGGGTCGAGGAACGGGGTTGAGAGTTGAGGGTCGAGGAACTGGGTCGAGGAACGGGGTTGAGGGTCGAGGTCTAGAGTTGAGGGTCGAGGGATGGCGAATGCGTGAGTTAGAGAGCGAATATGAAATTACTCGTCGTCGTTACTCGTCGTCGTTACACGAGTTACATGATAAATACATGAGTTACAGAAATACATGATAAATACATAAATACAAGCATTATTCACTCTCTATTTAAATACATGATTAAATAAAGTCTCTCTAATAACTTAATTCTATAACTAAATTATACACTATATATAATGAAAACATTGTACACTATTTGCAAGATGAAACATGGGTCAAAATGTTAAAGATATGGCTAAATACAAGTCTCTCTAATAAAGTCTCTTTAATAACTAAATACATGAGTCAAAATATTAAAGATATGGCTAAAACAAGGTTCTAAGGGCTTATTTGCAAGAAACCAGGGGCCAGATCATAATTAAACCTTAGATTTGAGGACTAGATTGAAAAAAAAGAGGGCTGGACGGCGGGTTCTAAACAGAAGAAACAGGACCTCTCTGGAATTTTTGAACTGCAGTGTGGACCGCGGGTTAATTCGGGAAAAACCCGAGGGCTCTTTAGCAAAAAGACCAGCGAAGCGTTACGCTGGGTCTAATCTGGCGCGTTCGTTGCTGATCGGATAGCTCGGACCTAATCTGCGCGCGGGAGCGGCGGCGCTCGCCCGCCGGCAGCTCTGTCCGCGGCGGCGCGGAGCGGGGCTCGCCGGAGATGGCCGAACTCGGCCCTCCAGGGGTCTAGATGAGCGGGGCTTGGCCTGGGAGTGAGTTCGTGCGGGCGAACTCGTCTGGGCAAACGGGGCGGCGGATTAGGGTTTGGCCGAGGCTTGCCACAGCGAGGGGCGGCTCTGCTTGACGGGGCTCGCCGGCGCGCACGGGTTCCGGCGGTTCTGGGCAAGAGCGTGGGTTCAAACGCGTACGTGAGTGCAGGGGGTAGAGAGGGTTGCTCACTGAGACTTGGATTCAAGCGGGGAGGCTGTGCAGGGTTGACGGTGTCGAGGTCCGGCGGCGGCGTGCGCGGCGGAGCTCGCGGAGGTGGCGTTGCGGGGGAGAAGCGGGCGGACGATGCAACGGGCCGAGCGCAGAGGAGAAGTGGTGGTGCGCGCGGACTATGCGACGGTGCGCGCGCGGAAATGGAGGGCGGCGGCGATCGACCGGAGAGTGCGCTGGTGAGCAGTGGAGAATGGAGGAAGAAGGTAACGGATTTATACCCTTGGCCAAGGGTACCGGGTCAAAAATTCAACCGGTACCTATGTAGGCCTTAAGTACCGGTTGTATCTCCAACCGGTGCCTTAGGCGAGGCCTTAGGTACCGGGTCTCCGCACAACCGGTGCCTAAGGGCCTAACAGGCGGGAAATGAAAAGACCCTATAGTACCGGGTGGATATCCAAAACCGGTACCTTAAGCCATTTAAAGTTCACTTTTCACAAATCTTTGACCCAGTTTGAACAGAATTCTTCAGTATCTCAATGGTAACGCTCAGTAATTTGGGCTCCGCGGCCACTGTTCGACTCCCGCGCGACGCCCTACGTTTTTTTTTACCCAAATAAGACCCTAAGGTACCGGTTGGATTTTCCAACCGGTACCAAAGGTTCTCTTTTCTTTTCCCTTTTTTTTCTCTTGTAAATCTATTAATTGCCTCATAATTCATAATAAATCTGATATTTGCATAAATCTGATAATTGCCTAGAAAATCTGATAATTATCTAATAATTTAAATAATTGTCTAATAGTTAAAATAATTGTCTAATAAATTTGTTATTTGCTCAATAAATTTATTAACTGCCTAGTAAATCATTCAACTAAGGAAATATTAACTATGGTTTTAGGTGCACAATAATAAATTGTTTAAATGTATAATAATTTTAATTACTACATAATAAATCATTTAGGCGCATAACTAATTATTTTAATTACATAATAAATCAAATAATTGCATAATAAATTATTTAAATGCAAAATAATTCTAAATACTACATGATAAATCATTTAGGTGCATAACTAATCATTTTAATTGCATAATAAATCAAATAATTGCATAATAAATCATTTAGTTGTCCAATAAATCAATTCATTGCACAAGAAATCTAATGATATTCACAAAATATATTACAAGACATAATCATTCAACTAAGGGAATATTAACGATGGTTCGCTTTACAATCGTCCCTTCATTATGATCATGACGTGCGTACGGAGCCTCCTCTTCGGCTAAAAGAATACTTGTGTCAACCTCCACTGCGAACGGAGTCATATCTTCAACATTATTGTATTCTTCTTCATCTGTGACATCGTCGACTCCCACAATTTTTCTTTTTCCTGCCAGAACAATATGGCGCTTTGCCTCATCTCCGGCACCTACAAAACTTGATTTATTCCTGGACTTGTCCTTTCTCGTTTTGCTAGACATGTCCTGCACATAGAAAACTTGAGTGACATCTTTAGCTAGGACGAATGGTTCATCTCGATAGCCAAGCTCTTTGAGGTCTACCGTTGTCATTCCGCACTCGTCGATATCGACACCTTTTCCTGTGAGTTTAACCCATTGACAACGAAATAGAGGTATCTTCAACGGCCCATAGTCGAGTTCCCAGATCTCTTCAATGTAACCAAAATATGAGTTCGTTTGGCCACTAGAGTCGGTGGCATCTATACGGACACCACTATTTTGATTGGTGCTCTTGTTATCTTGGGCTCTTGTATAAAATGTGTAACCATTAATTTCATATCCTTGGTACATCAGGATTGAATTTGCCGGACCCCTGGCCAGCCAAGCTAGCTGCTCATGAATTTGATCGTTGGCCATGACTTCCTTCTGCAACCAGGTGGCGAATGTATCATTATGATGTTTTGTAATCCATGTCTCAGACTTCAAATGGTATATACTTCGCACAATTTGCATGTGCTCCTCCATGTATGGAGCCACCAAGGCTGATTGTTGCAGACCTGTGAGATGTGCTTTGCTCAACGTGGCATGATCTGTGGCATTTACTGATTTTCTTCCAAGTATGCCCTTTCCAATCAGCCGCCCCTCATGACGTGATACTGGAATCCCAATTGGGCAGAGTTCTTCCACATAGTCAAGACAAAATTCAATGACCTCCTCTGTGACGTAACCCTTCGCAATGCTTCCTTCTGGACGAGCCCGATTACGAACGTATTTCTTTAGGACTGCAAAGTATCGTTCAAAAGGGAACATATTATGAAGGAAAACAGGACTGAGAATACCAATCTCTTTGACCAGGTGAACTAGAAGATGCGTCATAATATTGAAGAATGATGGAGGAAATATCATTTCAAGACTGACTAAACTTTGGACAACATCCTCTTGTAGCCTGCTTAAACTCGATGGATCGATTGCCTTCTGAGAAATTGTGTTGAGAAATGCGTATAGCTTTATGATTGTTGCTCGAACATTAGCTGGTAGAATACCTCTAAGTGCAACTGGAATCAATTGCGTCATCAACACGTGACAATCATGGGACTTTACGTGTGCGAATTTCTTCTCTTTCAAGTTCAGTAGCCTCTTTATATTCGAAGAGTAGCCTGATGGGACCTTGATACTGTTCAAACAGTTGAACATACTTTGCTTCTCTTCCTTACTAAGAGTGTAGCACGCAGGACCTAGATAATGATGTCCTTTATCCCTTTTTTCTGGATGTAGGGTGGCCCGTTGTTTCATACGTTGAAGATCTTACCGCGCTTCCAATGTATCCTTTGGCTTACCGTAGACACCAAGGAAGCCTAGAAGGTTCACACAAAGATTTTTTGTTAGATGCATCACATCAATTGTGTGGCGGACGTCTAAGACTTCCCAATAAGGTAACTCCCAAAAAATACTCTTCTTCTTCCACATAGGTGCACGTCCGTCATCACTCTGCACTGATCTGCTGTTGGGTCCTTTTCCGAATACTACTTTTATACCTTTGACCATTTCAAACACCATTTTCCCACAACGGTGCCTAGGCTTGGTACGATGATCTGCCTTTCCATCGTAGTGAGCATGCCTCCTCCTTAATGGGTGCTTGATCGGAAGAAATCGACGATGACCCATATACACGATCTTCCTACAGTGCTTGAGGTACATGCTGTCGGTTTCTTCTAAATAATGGGTGCATGCCCTATAACCCTTTTTGGATTGTCCGGAGAGGTTACTTAGTGCTGGCCAATCGTTGGTGGTTACGAAAAGCAATGCACGCAGGTTAAAATGATCCTCTGCGTGCGCATCCCACATACGAACACCCTCATCTTTCCACAACAATAGAAGATCCTCAATCAGTGGTTTCAGATACACATCTATATCGTTACCGGGTTTCTTCGGACCGGGGATAAGCACCGGCATCATAATGAATTTCCGCTTCATACACAACCAGGGAGGAAGGTTGTATATACAAAGTGTCACAGGCCAGGTACTATGGCCACTGCTCTGCTCACCGAAAGGATTCATGCCATCCGTACTTAAGCCGAACCTTATATTCCTCGCATCATTTGCAAATGTTGGGAATGTTCTGTCCACTTTTCTCCACTGCAACCCATCAGCGGGGTGTCTCAACATATTGTCTTGCTTACGTTCTTCTTTGTGCCATCGCATCAATTTAGCATTCGTTTTGTTCATGAACAAACGTTTCAGACGTGGTATTAGAGGAAAATACCACATCACCTTGGCAGGCACCCTCTTCTTGACACGCATCCCCTCAACGTCGCCTGGATCATCTCGAGGGATCTTATACTGACATGCGTTGCATACAGGGCATGAATCCAAATTTTCATACTCACCTCGATATAGGATGCAGTCATTAGGGCAATCATATATCTTCTGTGCCTCTAATCCTAAAGGACAAACAACTTCTTTTGCCTCGTATGTTGTCTCCGGCAAGGTGTTACCCTCAGGGAGTAAGTTTTTTATAAGTTTCAGCAACTCCTCGAATCCCTTGTCAGACAAACCATTTGATGCCTTCCATTGCAATAATTCCAATGTGGTACCCAACTTCTTTTGGTCTTGTTTGCAATCAGGGTACAACAATGTTCTGTAGTCCTCCAACATACGCTTCAGATCTCTCGATTCCTTTTCTGTTTCGCAACCTTCCTCAGTTTCGCGCAGCATCTGACCAAGATCATCTTCTACAACGTATCCTTCAGTATCTTTTTCAGGCTCACCCATTGCAGTGTCATTGAAAAAGGAATTATAATTGGCTGCAAAGTCAGGAATCCTGTCCTCTTCTTCTACATTATTATCTAGCACAATTCCTCTTTCGCCATGCTTGGTCCAAACATAGTAGTTCGGCATGAAACCACTATTGAATAAGTGACTATGGATGGTTCTTGATGATGAGTAATCCTTCTCATTCTTACAGAATTTGCATGGACAACGAACGAAACCGCCATACTTGTGTTTCTCGGCCGCTTCTATGAATTCATGCACGCCATCAATGAACTCCTTTGAACGCCGGTCGGCCATGTACATCCATTGCCGACTCATCTGGGTCCACAATACATTTATATACATCATTGTATTGTACAAATAGTTCAT
This sequence comes from Panicum virgatum, assembly GCF_016808335.1. Lineage (NCBI taxonomy): Eukaryota > Viridiplantae > Streptophyta > Magnoliopsida > Poales > Poaceae > Panicum > Panicum virgatum. Next base: position 23,048,642 of record NC_053143.1, on the reverse strand, counting down.
TCATACTATCAATTTATAACAATATATTTATGATAATGCATATAACTATAATAAATAGATGCTATTCACTTATCAAATAAATTGAAAAAACATATAAATACAATAATTTGATAGTATTCAAATATCAAATAAATTGATAACGTATATAACTACAATAAGATGCTACAAATAAAAATAATTATCACATATATAAACTAAATCAAGTAATAACTGTTTCTAAAAATTAATTGCTAAGTTATAAAGAAAAATAACTAACCTTTTTTTTCAAAAAAAAAGTAAAAATTCGCCTCCCCTCACCCCACTCAGCTGCCATGAACAGTGAGTTCACGATAACTTGAGAGGGGGAGGGGCTGGGGTATTTATAGGCTCGGGCCAAAGGCACCGGTTGATTTCAACGACCCGGTGCTAAAATTAATTCAATAGCACCGGGTCAAGGCACCAACCGGTGCCTTAGGCCCGAGCTCCTAGCAGCTGCCACGTTTCATTTCCATAGGAACCGGTTATTCCTATAAACCGGTGCTTTTAGCGCCGCCTTCATTTGGTACCGGGTAGTGGTTCAGACCGATTCCTATGGTGATGCATTGGAACCGGTTGGAACCACCACCCGGTGCCAATTGCCCTCCACTAGATCGGTCGATGGCCAAAGGTACCAGCTGCTGTTGCAGCCGGTACCGATGTACCATCGGTACCGGCTGCAACAGCAGCTGGTACCTTTGGACAGGACCGATGGCCCGTTTTCTAGTAGTGACATATGCATTAAGTCATATATATTCAGCAAAGTATGCTATTGTGCCATATTTCATGTACGTAATTATATATTTCAACGAAGATAAGGACGATTGAGAAATTCCCTTGTGTTTCAATTGTGTTCACTGACAACGTACGGGAAAAAGTTTAGGACGGTGAATGAATGATTGTTGTCATATCCGCAGAGCCTATAACCGTACAATGATCTAAGCAGTCAAGTACTGATCCTGATTTTTTTGTGCTTATTTCAACTTTAAATAAGGGTATGCTCGGTATTGAATATATGTATTCAGTTACTTCGCCCATTTCAAAATTTAAGCGGTTTTAGTTTTTATGCTTTATATACCCTAGCTAAACTTGACTACAAGTGTCTGTAGTTATGCATTAGTATGATATTTACCTAAGGTTTAAATTTATTGATGCCTGTGTGGCTGACGTGTATTAATATGCCAATATATATATTTAGACCGTCGTCTAATTATTCAAGACGCCAAACTTCATGATAAAATATTCAGTCCAGTTTGACATTCCGCTGTTTTCTCTCTTATTGGGATCCCATCACACCGTAACACTAATTGAATATACATTTTTCTATTTTATAGGATTGCTTCTTTTTGGACAAATAAAAAATATGAAGTATTCAAGACACCCCAATGTTGAAGCTCGGCATCTCCAGTTGTGCCTCGCCGACGTCTCGGGGATTGCACGATGCAGGCATTTTTTTTGTTCTTGTTTTTGCCTTGGGTTGGGTGGGGGGGGGGGGGGGGGGGGGGGGGGGGGGTTACTGGTTTTAAAGAACTCAAAATTTGGCGCCGCTGTTGTCACGCGTTCCTGAGGTCAAAGAGAAACGGCTTTTAGAAACGGATAAAAATATATTTCTATGCAGGGGCGGAGCCAGGAAGTCGTTTTTTTCATTGTTAGGGGGGCCAACCATACAAATTTATATAAAAATTTAATTAAAATTTAAATTTGTAATGTAAATTTGGGGACCATGGGGGCCAGGCCCCTGTCCGCCCCCCTGTCTCCGCCCCTGTTTCTATGAGTGGCTGCGGTATCTGTCTCTATGTCTCGTAGCTACAAATGCTCCCTGGAATTCGAGCCCGCCAAAAAATTCATCGATTTAAATTTAAAATTTTTAAATATATTCCTGCTATTTTTTAAAAATATGAATCTTCGCAAATTTTGATCTATCAAACTAGTTCGCGATCGAATGTCATAGTAATCGAGACATAAAATATGGTTGTTAAATATAAATACTTATGCATACAAATTCTTTTATATGAAAATAAAACACACACACACAAATATATGGGCTCGGGTACTGAATAGCCTGTTCAGTACCCATGGTACCATCTAGAACTATTATATATATACCCATGGTACAAATAGTTTTTTCTACACTCGTGCGTAGCTACTCTCATCATCAGTATACCACCGTGTGTATGTTCTCATACTCATTTATCACTTTGAGTATGTTCATATACTTATTCCAACATACTTCAAAGGTATATACATCAAAAATTTCAAAAGTAGTCCTATTATATATATATATATATGATTATATTTTATTATTACTATATAAAATAAGTATGTCCACATACTTTATGTATGGTTACATACCTAATGTATATATCATCACAGATGTTCAAGTATGATCACATACTCCATGTATATACTCTTCGTTGGGTCAGATATGTAATATATGATGAGATACACATGTGGGAGTAGCTACAAGCAAGTGTAGAATGAAATTTTCCTCTCTCTCTCTTTGTATATATACATATATGCATATACATATATGTATGAGACTAAAATGCAACAAGGTGCTCATATATGCAAAATTAGATGGAGCCAACCAACTAGAGCTCAACCCTTGGTCACCCACTAGAAAGCATGTATGCAGAGAATCTGTTGTTCATTCAGATCGAAAAAATACAATATCTCTTATACCGTAGTTTCGATTCTAGATCCGTTTGCATCATGTTGTTGGAAAAAATATGGTTAATAAAACGAGATCCATGAAGACTATATTTGATGAATTTTTTTTAAGTAAGTAATTGCAATGTTACTGTAGTATGAGTTGCCATCATTGCTACAACACAATTGCAACTTACCTGTAGTAGAGTTAGCGCTTATTGCAGCCACTTAGAATCTAGTTTTGACCCAATTGCTACTAGTTACAACCTAGTTGTAAGCCTAGTTAGTGAAAGTTGTAACCTGTTACTTCCCAATTACTACTTGTGCAACCAGTTGCTACTTATTGCAAGCCAACTATTATTAGTTGCAATTGATTACTACCAGTTGCAAATCAATTACTACTCACTTGCAACCAACCAGCTACTAGTTGCGATCAGTTACTGGTCAATTGCAACCTCTAATTATTACTAGTTGCAAAATAGTTACCATCCTAGTTATAACATAATTACTACTAGTTGCAAATAGTTACTACTCAGTTTGCAAGTCAATTTTCTACTCTGTTTGCGTCCAGAATTACAGATGTACCTAATCATAGGGATCAGATGCGAAAAGTACATATAGTTATAACTAGTTGCAACTCGATAATACACAAAATTGCAATTGGTGGTACACAGAGATGCAATCATATAAAGAAATAAAATATATTGATATTGGATCTAGTTTTGTTGAGCACATTTTTTTGAGTAAGATGCAACAATCGGTTTGTCAATCGGAGTTACGGTTTAGGAAAATTTTGTTTCAAAGAATCGAACCAACAAAGATTCCATCCATGCATACATACAGTCTAGTTGAATTTTTGTGCTACGTAGCTTTGTATGGTTGGCAGGTGATAAAAATCAATAAGAAAACACATATGCATGTGTGATGGTTGGCAGGTGATAAAAATCAATAAGAAAACACATATGCATGTGTGGTCCGATGCAGTAGATGGTTCAGCCTGATGCACACGCGACCTGGGTGCATTCTATGTACCGAATGCACCCAGGTGCATTATACCATAACACTATATATATATATATACAAATATATATCAAAAATATCTTTGTGCAACGGTGGGTAGGCGCACACAGTTGAGGAGGCGTCGGATAGGGTCCTTATGTCATCTCCAACCCATAGTGTCCATAGGTGATGTTTAAAGAAAAGAGAATAAGAAACTAGCTATAGACACTACCTCTCCAATGCAGGCCCTGTTTGGATCCATGAGTTATTTTTTAGCCCACCACAAAATAGCCCAAATGGAGCCAAACAGGAGGGCTATTTTTGAACTATTTGCAAATAGCCTACCCACAAAAATATCCCCACCTATGGGTGCTATTTGAGGCTATTTCGTGTGGGGCTCATTGATTCTCTCACACTCTCTTAAAAAAGTAGGAGCTCAATGATTGGAAAAGTGCTTTATGAGCCAGGACTATTTTCTTGAGCTAAACGTTAGCACTCAAAATAACTCTTGGCTATTTCTCCATATAGGGTCATAGTTTCTATGATGAAAGAAGAAAATAAATCTCATCCAAACTTCTCTCTTCTCTTATTGCCTCGCCCTATCACTCTTCTCTCTTTCTTGGTTCTCGTGTAAACATGGTGTCTTGTATGAGAAATCATGTCTATCTTTTTTTCTCATTAACTATCTTGCCACGTCACCAAATTGCTTATTGCTTATTGCTTATGGATACCATTCTACTAGAAGGGTTGGAGATGATCTTATTCCTATGGTTGGTGTTCGTTAGGCCCTCACGAGAGTGATTAGTGACGCAAATTGGTTATCACTAAAAAAAAGTCGTGTTGGCTGCGGCTTTTTGTACACAAAGGCAGCAGGGGCCTCTTATAGGCAGCTTTTCTGAATGCGTATCCGCACCCAAAGGAAGCAGGACCAGGTAGTTTTTTTTTTTCCATCGCGACCCAAAGGAAGCAGGACCCTGTTACATGTAGCATTTTTTTTTCCATCGCGTGACTTTTTGAGCAACCCGCACCATAAAAAATGATGCCTCTTCTTTTGTCCTAACCAACGGGGGATCACATTTTTTTTTGAAGGATCACATTATTTTTTTAACCTCACTATATCGTTCTTGGCTGGAAAGAGCGTGCGAGTACCGCCAATCCTTTTTTAAAGGTCGTCATCGTTCTCAAGGTGAGCATCGGCGAGGCGGACGCAGACCCTCCTCCCGCCCCACCCCACCCACTATGGGTGGGCAAAATAACCGAAACCCGAAGCCCGAACCCGAAAAACCCGAGACCGAACCCGAACTACCCGAACCCAAAAAACCCGAACCCTAATTCGGGTTCTAACCCACGGTACCCGAAATTATTACGGGTAGTTCGGGTATTGGGCCACGGTACCCGAACTACCCGAACTACCCGAAATACAACCCAGCCCATGTATGTTTATTCATTGATTGTGGCCCAGCCCACCAAACCGAACCCCTTAGCCCTAACCCAGCTGCCCAGCGCCCCAGCCCCCAACCACACGACACACCCCCTCCCCACTCCCCAGCCGCCACCGCCTGCGCCGTCGCCGACCGCGCCACCGCACAGCCGCACAGGCGTCCGCCGCCCGCCCCCAGTCCGCCACCGCGCTACCTCCCGCCACCACTGCCAGAGCCCAGAGCCACTGCGCCTGCGCCGCTCGCGCAGATCCCCTGCACCTCCCCTCGACCACCGCCCCCCAGGCCGGCGCAGCTCCTCGGCCCGGCGGCTGGATCCAGTGCCGGCCCCCCTCTCCTCTTCTCCGACCGGATCCATGGAGGCATCAGGCGCCTCCCGCTCCTTCCTCTCCCTCCCCGGCGAGCAGGCGAGCCGGCTCCGGATCTCGCCCTCGCCGCAGTGGCCGTCGGGGCGGCCGCCTCACCGGCTCCCTCTGCGCCAGGCCGGCGGGCGAGGAGCTGCGGCCTCCTCACCTGCGCCGGGCCGAGGAGCTGCGCCGGCCGGCGTGGGCGTGGGGTGGGGCAAGCCTCCCCTGCTCCAAGGGGCGCGGGGCGAGCGGATCCCAGCCGCGGTGGCGTGCAGAGGCCCCTGCGGCCTGGTCCCGCCCCGCCCCCGCCCCCGCCGGCCGCCCGCTGAAGCCTCCGCCCCGCCCGTCTCCCTCGGCGCCTCCACCCCCGACGGTCCGCCGCCCCTGCCCCGTCGGTGCCGTCGCCCCCGCCACGCCACGGATGCCCCCACGGCCCGTCGACGCCCCCGCAGCCCGCCCCCACCGTGCCGCCGACGCCCGGCCCCCGGCCCCGCCGCCGACGCCCCCGCGGCCCGCCTTCACCGCGCCGCCGACGCCCGCCCTTTGTCGGCCCTCTTGATATCGGGTAGTTCGGGGATTACCCGAACCCGAACCCGAATTTTCGGGTACCCGAAATGTCGGGTTTTTGTTATTTCGGGCAAATTTCGGGTATCGATTTTCAAAACCCGAAATTTCAAATACCCGAAAAGCCCGACCCGAAATTTTCGGCCTACCCGAATGCCCAGCCATACCACCCACCACGCACGCGGCTGTTGGCCTTGTGTGACAAGAGGCAAATCGGAGGCGCTTATGGAGGGAGAGATGCCAATAGCCAATAGGTCCGGCGCTGTAAGATCCCCGACTGCCAATGTGGCCACATCACCGGGGGATGCTGCGGCACCGGATCTATTGGGATCTGAGTGCCTCCGTCCTAGTACAAAATAAGTATCGTCCGTAAAATTTATGTACTGTGGTCATAAAAAGGGCAAAGAGGGAGAAGCACATGTGCGGATCAATCTGCCACATGCCGATTCGCCTCTTGTTGCACCACTGTCAACAGCCATGTGTGTGGGGGTGTGGAGGAGTGGGGGGAGGTGTGGGTGCGCGGGCGATGACTTGTAAAAAGGAGTGGGGGTACTCTCATGCTCCTTCTGCCCACAGACGATATAGTGAAGTTGAAAAAAAAAAGAATGTGATTCCCAAATTGGTAAGAAAAACAAAAGAGGTGCCGTTTTTTATGGTGCATGGGTGCTCAAAAAGTCATGCGACGGAAAAAAAAGCTACCTGGTCCTGCTTCCTTTGGATCGCGCGATGGGAAAAAAAAGCTACCGAAAGTTCGAAACAGGGTCCTGCTTCCTTTGGATCACGCGATGGAGAAAAAAAAAGCTACCGAAAGTTCGAAACAGGGTCCTGCTTCCTTTGGATACGGATACCGCATCCAGAAAAGTTGCCTATAAGAGGCCCCTGCTGCCTTTATGTAAAAAAACCCCACCCAACATGACTTTTTTGGAGATAACCCATCACTAATCACCCTCGTGAGGGCTTAACTCTGACAACCACCACCGGGACATGGGCCCTATCCGACGGCTCCTCAACCGTGCGCGGTGCGCACCTACCCACCGTTGCACAAAGATATATGCACATCTAATACATGGTTTTCCTATATTCCCTAGAAATGCTATTAGAGGCGGTACAGTGCACTTGATTCTCCTACTCACAAAGACTAATATGTTTAGAATCTGTTGCCAATTCCTGTGTGCATCGTGAAAAAATCTTCCACATATTCATGCTTGGAGCCTCCAAGCCTTCCACTATTGATTACTGTCACGGAGCCTCCAACCGTGCTAGGTCGTATGCATTGAGGTACTAATCCTATTTTTTTTTGTCCTTATTTCAACTTTCAACAAGGGCGTACCGTTCGAGTTTTCAACATGTTCGGAAGTGAATGCTATGCGCTTCATGTAATCAGTAGGTAATGTGCCATTAAAACCAATCTCAATGGGAAGTGTCATCGAACAGTTATCAAGACCGAGAATTTAGTAACTTGCTGGAGAACTAGAGTGTCAGAGCAAATATTATAATAGGCCGAGCATCACCAAGAGCTCTTATGTCTTGGGTGAGTTTTTTGAAAAAAAAAAGACAAGAAATTCTCATCCAACAGAAACTCTATCTACCTCGTCTTCTATTCTCGTTTTCTATCTAGGGGGTGCCGCTGGGCATCTTTGCCTAGCACTGAGCGCTAGCCATCTCTTTTTGAATTTTGGATAAGCTGTTGGATTTTATCCCTTTTTTGCTAACTATTTCGTTTTACATAATAGCTATATCAGGATTTTAACTATTCATATATACAAAAGCTCTTGGAGATGAGAATGGTGAATGCTGAGGTGGAGGAGAGTGAAGTGGGCTGTAAGCTTAGCTCGCTTCGACACAAATACTAAGAAACTTTTTTGAGAGACAAGTGAATCGTATATTAATGGTGAAGAGCTCACTATTATACGAGTGGGCTGAGAGATGGGCTACAAATATTTTTACAGCCAGCTGCATTATTACCCTTGCTCATGCTACTGATAACACTTGTCTTTCATCCCATAAAACTCCCCTCCTCTCTCCTTATAAATAAATCTATCATGTTAGCAAAATTGTTGGTATGATATGATATTAATTCTCATGACATTCCTATTGAGATTTGTCTAATGTGGCCACTCAAATTACAGCGGAGTTATGCTTGGAGGTGAATACTCTGTGTACTTCATTTAATTAGTAGGTCTTGTGCTGTTAACGTGGTCACTCAAATTACAGCGGAGTCATGTATCACAGCAACAAGTATTACTAGAATAGGAGTTACAATATCATGCCCGTCACCAAAACCATCGTCTTTGCTACAAATTCTTTCAACTTCTGCGGAACCAACTGTAGACCTTTATTAGATTATCTAGGATTTCTTTACCTGTAAAATACATTAAGTACAACTTTTTTTCAGCAGAACCAACTGTAGACCTTTATTAGATTATCTAGGATTTCTTTACCTATAAAATACATTAAGTACAACTTTTTGCTACTTCCACCATAATGCACGGATGAGTCTCCACTGTACACGGATGGTTATATATACGTCAGTACGTGTACCAATGCTTATTTATTTCTAACAAGTACGTGTACCAAGTGCGTACAGGATCGATGTCAAAAACAGTTGTCACTTGTCATTTGTCAAATGGACGCCTCACATCTGTTCCGGCAATAACGACTCACAAAAGCAGGTGTAAAGGATTACCAAATGGTCCATTAAGAAATTGCCAATAAGTAAGAATATATGGGGCAAATTGTGTCTTGTACATAGTGGACAATTACAGAACAAATAGCAAACCACGCATACCTTCTCAAATTCTGAAATCATGCCAGTTTCTGGAATCTGCAAGGCTCGTGTGACTATCAAAACTAACTCTCCGAATGCAATAGTTTCTAACAGAAGTGCATCCCCAAAGGTTTGTTCCCCTTGCCCTAGAAATAGGTATTGCACACCAACGATAAATCCATGGTCGTCTGTAAATCTATCTATCCCAGCCAAAATATAACAGGTATTGCACAGAATGGTGAACCTTTCATTGTGCAAGTGAACTCTGTGTTTTCCTCGCCAGAGACCTTTAGTAACTGATTAACTGCCAATTGCCATCATTGTGAACTTTGCGTTTTCTCATCATTGTAACCAGCTGCCCTCCCCTTTCTGCCCACCAAGATTGAATTAGGTGCTGGACCCTCATAATCTCCAGTTAAACCACGGTATGAACGTGCCTTGAGGTAGTCGATTGAGGACATTGCTCTTCCTTGGTGAAGGACAGCGTCGTTGTTCTGGTTTTGGATGCTTAGTGCCTTTTCTGTTACCTCAGCCAATGTAAGTGAGGTTTCTGACAGTTCCATACTTTCTGTAGGGGCCAAAAAATTGTAAAAGAAACATGTGACTAGTAAAATTAGATCAAACAAAACAAAAGATTATGAGCAAGCCAGTAACAGTAGTAAAGTAAAGAACTTGTTCACACAGTGATCGATGCATAGACAGCATATGACGTACCTTGAATGCAGTTATCTTCCACATAGGCACCTTTGATAAAGGAAAACCGTGCTTCTTCAGACGCACTTGTAACTTCCTGTTTCTCCGAAGTGATCAAATCCTTGAAATCCATAAGATATTCGCCAGTCCACTCTCTTCCCCTGAAAAAATTTGCTTCTGACATCAGAACCATAGTACAATTCTGCAAACTGATGCCACATCTGGCAATTCACATAGATTTGTAATAAGGCCATGAGTGACAAAATTAACGCAATGGTGCTAGTAGAGTACGTTAATGTTGCATACCTGCTAAAAGCTAATACAGCTTCAAAAGGTGTAATAACTGGAGCTAAAAAATCTTTGCTATCCAGCAGAGCAGTTTGGGCACAAGAAACATAAACAAAAACTTCGCACTGCCAAAAGAAAAAACAAGTTGTCAGTTGAAATAGATAGGGACACAGAAAACAGTTCAGACTTAAGAAACCACCTCAGGAAAATTTGCAAGTTTTGCAGAATTAGGCCGGCCCATGACCAATGTATAAGATTTCTTTCCAGCGGCCCTGATCACTTCTTTCAGTTGCTCAATTATATGAAGATAACCAGCTGCATCATAAAAGAATAGAATGGACCACATCAAGAAATATATGTGTTTGTGCTAAAATTCAAAGCCAGCTAAACATGAGAAAATAAAAAATAATACTCAAGTCAAAATGATAGTATTTTAAGATCATTGAACTGGACTAAATCAGCAGATCAGTAAAGAAAAGAAGTGTCTGGTCCTGTCAAACCATCAACTAGTTACAGAGTTCCTGCACATCCCACTTGAACTTCCGGGCCAACCTAATCCTGCCTTGGGTCATCTAATCAGGTTTGGACCATGTCTTGCATGGTCTGGCATGCTCGACCAAAATATCTAGGCAAAACTCAAAGCTGAGGTCACCATTCTAACAGTGCCTCAATATTCATTTAGTAGATAGTCATGCTGGCATAATATTTGTTTTTTTAGATTAGAAAAGCATACCAACACCCAGAGTTCCCACTAAAATGCCAATAATGTTTGCATCCTTTGCCTTCTCCACAAGGTAATATCTACAAGTACATGCACACTTTGTTATGAGTACCATATATTGTCAGGAAAAAGTTTATGAATGCTTGGGGAAAAAAGTACCTTCTCCTAAGAACTTTCATAAGATGAGAGACATCTGTTGAGAGTTGATTTTTTATTGCGTCATATCTAACTGCAAAAGAAAATATCAATATTCAAATGCATTACATTATAGAAGATCCCTGTATTACAGCAATTACATAAAAAACGATTAACTACATAACGGAAATGCATTATATGCACTTGTAATCAATACAATGGAGGGAACATTAATAGCTACATCATGAAATCCATGAGGTTGAAGTTGACAACTGAGGACCAAGAACCAAACTTTTAAATGTAAATATGACTGTATTTTCAATACATCAAATTGGTGCGCATGCATGTGTGCCGCAAACCTCTATGGATCGTGTATTCATATTCAAGAGAAAAACTAGGAAACAGGACACACTAAACAATCCGCCTGCTAGCGACAAAATGAGGAAGAAGAAAGCAAACCTATTTCACATTTATTGAAGGTCAGCACAATGTTGGCAAATGCCGAATTATCTTGTCCAATCCAAAATATTAAGTAGTCATCCATTTTCTCCTGAGCTGAAATATTCCATGTAACACCACCAAGATTGTACTTCTGTGTGGAACTAGAACATTCCATGCTACAACGAATATTCAGAAATGTTGGCACGTCACTCTTTATCGACAATTCTTTGTGGCAAGAGGTTCCACTCCTTTCCTCTGCAGTATTTGACAATGGGCTCATAACTGAACACAGAACGTCTGCATACTGGACTTCAGGATTGCAAGAATTTGATTTACATGACTCTTCAAAAGTTCGTCTAAGGTCATCCAGTGCATATGCATACTCTAGTCCATATAAAACCTATTTGGTATGGCATGTTAGCCAAGAAGATTACAAATAGAACAATATATATGGTGGCACAGCATAGATAGTACTTCATATTTAATGCCAAACATGGCAGTTGTAGTGCAGAAAATCTAAATCGACAGAAACCAAAACTGAGCAGAGCTTTTTTTTTTTTTTTGGAGATTATGCAAGAGAACTGCATAGCAAGGTTCTAAAAAATGCTAGACGCTAGGCGAACGCTTGCCTATGGTTTAGAGTTTTTTGTGATTAAACGTAGATTGAACATGATTAAACGTGTGTTGTGATTAAACGACACTGTGATTAAACGCAACGCTTGGCCACCGTTCAGCGTTTAATCAAGATTAAACGACTTTTAAAAACGTTTTTTAGAACACTGCTGCATAGCTTTGCATTATTAAAAAGAAAATGAATGAAGTTCATTACAATGCGAGTCCTGCACTTGCACGATCAGGATCAACAAAAACCCTAAACATGACTTGACATAACGTAGTAATCAGCAAGATGCCAAGATGTTATGCAAATATTGCATTATGCCACTATACCGTTATTGGCACCATAATAGGAAGAGTGGAAAAGCACATGGAAATCAGTAAAAGATTTTAGTGACCTATTTTTTAGTCTAGATTACAAGCAAGTATAGTAATTATGACCTAAATCAAAACATGACTTGCCCAAAAGAAACGTACTCACTACTGATTTAACTGATATTGCTCTAAATGCTAAAAATAATAATTTCAGAAAAAAAATGTTTGACTCATGAAAGAAATCTGAATCCAGTCTTGCCCCTTTTTCTCCAATTACCTTAATATAGTCATTGTTTGTAAGGCGTCGCCTAGGCGACGACTAGGTGTCGGGGGGTACCGAGGGTCGAAGGCGGCCCCGTCACCTAGCCAGGACGTCTATGGCGTCCGCCTCAAGAGCAAGGCGTCGCCTGGGCGTCCAAAGGCATCATTTGTGGCATCCTGGAGGATGAGGTGGTCGCCATTGGGCACGGATGGGAAATCGAGGGGCACAGAAGTGAATCGAGTCGCGGGAGGAAAATCAATGCAAAAGGAAAGGGAAGGGTAAGCGGGAAATCGAGGGACGGCAAAGGGAGGCTCGAGCGGGAAATCGAGCTGCGGGCGCGAAATCGAGCATGCAAGTAGGTATACCTACCCAATCAAGGCACAATTGAGAGATGGAAACGGAGACGAAAGGGGAAGGAGGTGAGGAAGGCAAGATGGAACTTGAACTCGTGGCGGCAGATCTTCGATGATCCAGCGCGTCTCCGCCTGTTCACAAGCCCAGTACCGCAAGCCTCCGCCATATCCGCGATTGTCTTCACCGCAATCCCGCGCAGAGCAACTGGTATCCAATGCCTGGCCCCGTACGGCCGTGCCTCTCCAGTCCCGATCTCCAACAGCATCTGTGTCATTTATGTTCCCTCTGCTCTACCTAGGTAACTATTTGCCTATTCATCTCCCGGTCTTGTGCTGGTGTCAGCCAATTTCCTATGCTATGTGTTGTCTTCCCTCTTCTGCCCTGCTTTCTCTGCTCTACACTTGTGCTTGTTCATGCCCTCAGCAATTATAAAACTGCGAGTTGAGACTTGAGAGATTCTAGACTTGTGCGTGCTGCTTTTACCTTGTGCACTACTTATGTATGTGCTAATAATTCTGCTATCATAGTATGTTTAACATATGTATATGGCGTCGCTTCGACACACGCTTATGCGCCTAGGCATTGTGAGGGGGGTGCGTCGCCACACATCACCTTAACGCCTTAAGAACCATGAATATAGTTAAGAGTCCTTTGGTAGAAAAAGCAATCATTTTCAGCATGTTGATTTGAGAGTGCGAGTTAGCAGAATTGTCAACTCCAGAATTCATGAGAAGGTGCTATGCTTATTCTGTGGATTAAAGAAAACTCATTTAAGAACAATAGATAGTTTGGCCCATACCAGAATACGCTTATTGCCTTTTCTCGAGCACTCCAGCATTGAGGTGGCACAGGCATGGATATCCAATGGTGCCTTCCCGAATACGAAGAAAGCTGGTAAATGTGATGTTCTACATTTCAAGTTGGCAGTGTGATAGCGTCAGCGCAAACAGATAGCAAACTGTGAATGGTTCCAAACAAGTAGAAAAATTGATGGCAACAAATTCCATTGAACCATCATCAGGTTTGTCCTAAATTTTGTGCAGGCAATACCTCTGCTAAGCACAATACTTTGAGGCATGAGGCGTCATTACCAACAATGTTGTCATGCCCGTCCCACTGACTGAACAAACCAGGAGCATCCATTTCATCGGGAGCTCTTCCACAAGCCCAATGTCTCTTCTTTCTTCAGTCAGTGGCATATGACAAATTACACTAAAACTCCCCCTAATACCATACATAAGAGCCCCGTCCACCGGTGATTAAAAAAAAAGAATAATCTTTGTTTTGTTCTGGAAGACAATAGGACTATTACAGGTGGGCGTGCGGGGTTGCTTACGGGCTCATGCAGGTGTGACCGTAGTGAACGACGCACTGCGCGTCGATGTGTGACGCGCCCACCTCGTCGACGCAGCAGGAATTGTACGCCGTGTCGGCCATCACGAACACCCTGACCCCACCGCCGCCGGAGGTGGCGAGCTCCCGCCGCAGCGCCCTTGACACCGCCGCGGCGTCCTTGAGCATCTCGTCGGGGAACTAGGGCGCCAAGAAACCGAGCCGACGAATCAGATGCGGGCACGAACAAGCGCTCGATGAATCAGGAAATTGAATCGGTGAGAAATGGATTGGGCTTGGTTACCTGGAGGGCGACCCTGGTGTAGGCGCGCGCGCGGAGAAACTCCGCGGTCCGGGGAATCTCGTACCTGGAGCCGACGTCGGCCTCCATGGGGGGTCCGCCGCCGCCGGAAGAGGAAGGGAGCGCAACGGGGAAGGAGACAGCAAGACGGCTGCTCCAGGGTTTTGGGTTTGTGAGATGGCGTCTCGTTTCCGCCGTTGGATCGAATGTTGGGGCCCAAATCCACAGGCAGTTAAGGTACTTTTAGGACTGGCGATTTTTTAATAATACTGCGTGTTTCCTAACTCTATTTTTAAGCAATAACGTTTACTGCTTTCTCCATCCCATATTGTTAGTCCTTTTGACTTTTTTAAGTGTACAATTTTTTTATGCCTAAACATAATATATATCTAGATATATAATTAAAACTATGGCATCTAAAAAAGCTAAAACAACTAACAATTATACCATTATTAGTTGTTGTATTTTTCGTATGTAAGGTAGATGAGCCATGAATGCTCCGGTACCAGTAATTAGAAAAGACAATAGCTATTAGAACTATAGCTATCAGTATAACACATCACTAAAGTCAATAAATTTTTACTCCGTCCTTCCATTGATCAAAGATTGCAGAATGTGAATCTTGATACTTGTGCACTTATTTGTCATATATTATATTATTTATAGTTATAAACTAATAGTCAAATTATTGATCAAAAAGATTGCAGAATGTGAATCTTGATACTTGTGCACCATATAAAGTAAAAGGGAGTAACTGAAGAGAAAGTTGAGGACAAATGATGATTTGATTCAAATGTAATATAGCGTCACCCATCAAATTCAAAATTAGAGTCCGTTTAGATCATAGAGCTATCAAGTTAACTTTAGCTCTAACTGACTAAATAGACTCAGCTGATTCACTTTACCGAGCTAATCTCAACTAACCATTGACTCGAACTAATCAAATAAGAGCATTGATACGGAAGAAGATATCATGAAATGAATCAGAGTAATTATAATGACGCCAAATGATATGAATTTCAGCCATCAAGCCCACTTATCAGCCGCCAAATCCCAAACCCACCGATCAACCACAGAATCAGAGCATCTCTAAGAAACCTTTTATATATTTTCTAGTTTACGGTAATAATATTTTGATGAAAAATACCCTCCAACTGTTGAAAAAATAGACAGTCATAAGTTTAAATTCCAAACTAGATTAAACATGACGAGAACAAAACCAAGCATGCAATTCTCTAACATACTAGGCAGTACGAACAACATGGTCTCACAAAAACATGATTAACTGGACGTACTGAGCAGGTGCCGTCAGGAAGACGAACAGTGATGATTAACTGGACAAAAACGGTTATACGAACGGAGCGCAGCAGACAGTGTCGCAGACGATAATACACCACAACAACCGACTTAGACGGAGGACAAACCGTGATGAAGACCTTGAGCAGTCGCGCAGAGTGCTACCCAAAAACATTATTCGCCCTCTCCTAGTGCAGGATTACAAGAGCGAAAGGTCCCGAAGACCTGCTCTCCAGCTTGTCGGCGCACGGCGGCGCTCGGGTGGATCAAACTACGAAGGCGGCGTAGCAGCAAAAAAAGGCAAAAACCCTAACGCGATTAGATTGGCTTTGGTGGAAGCCGATAAGTCATTTATATAGGAGATCCCACGACCTCGCATCACAATCGGATCTGATCAAGAAACCGATTAGACTACCATATCTCATAAACTTAAAGGCCAAGTAACCAATAACAAAATAGTAAAAGGAAACCGCACTCCCGTAAGGTGAGTGTCGGTGTTTTACCGTCACGTCTACCTAGGGATACCCTTAGGTGGATGAATGATCGTGGGAAGTCGCCGAGATCAAGAACTCGATGGTGCAAGCAACACAAAGATTTAGACAGGTTCAGGTCGTGAGTTGCGTAATACCCTACATCCTGTTGGATGGTTTGTATTGCCTGAGGATGGATGTGCTTCGGAGCGATCCCTGTCCGCCCTTATATAGGCTGAGAGAGCAGGGTTACAAGAAGCCCTAGATCGATATGAGCCTAGGAGTCTCGACCGTGTACTACTCGGGTGGTTTCCTTCTATACCGACTAGTTCTAAATCTATACGACTGGTTACACAACGTATGGGTATGAGACATGCTTCATCCCATATCTAGTACTGAATGGTATCACGTCAGTTATCCTGTGACCTCGGATCCGACAAGCCCCTGGCCTCTTCGTAACCGAGTATGTTGGTGTTTTACCGTCGGGTTCTCCAAGGGGTATCCCGAGGAGAGTGGTTATGAGTAGGGACTCGCCGAAATCAGAACGCGATGGTGCAAGGAACACAGGGATTTAGACAGGTTCGGGCCGCCGGAACGTAATACCCTACGTCCTGTGTTGTGGTTTGTATTCTCTCTGGTGTTGTTCGATGTTTTGGAGGGGTCCCTGCTCGCCCTTATATAAACCGAGGGAGCAGGGTTACATGGAAAAGGTTCTTGCCGAGTACGTTTAGAGTCCTACTCCGAGTGGGTCGGGTAGTTTCCTTGTATGTCGACTAGTTCTACTTCTATTCCGGTAGATACAAAAGAGGTAGGGTATAACCATGTGCTACTCCCTACTCTAGAATATTCCATGTCCGTGAGCAGTCATGCTGCCCCGGGTCTGACAAGCCCCCGAGCTCTTCGTAGTCGAGTCCTGCAGGTGTCAGGCGCTTCTGAAGATGTTCTTCGAGTACTTCGAGTGCCTCTGGACCTCTGTCCGTGTAGCCGAATGTTTCAAGTACCTCTGGAGCAGGTTGTCCATTCTCAGCGTCCATCGAGTGTTTTTGTGTAGTCTTCCGAGTGCTTCTTCGGTTGCATCGAGGTTATGAAGTACTCAAGCCCCGAATCATGATGTATGGTGCGCGATGTACTCGCGCTCCATATGGAGTAGCCCCCGAGCCTTAGTTTGAATTGATGAATCGGGCTGAGGATCAACTCGGTCTTCTGGGTTCTTTGATCTTCTGTATGAGGTTCGGAACTTTTTCGAAAAAAGTTGCCTTTTATGGCATGTATTCCGCAGCCCCCGGGCCTTGAGTTCGAATCCGTGGTTTGGAGTTAAGGGTCCAGGAGATAATATCGTGTTCTCTGCAATCCTTCTGAGCTCATCAGTGCTGCAGCGAATCCTCTGAAAAAGGTGGTCGTGCGGTGTACTGTTTGCCAGTGGGTTCACGTGGCGAGTTCTGTTTGCAGAATCTTTTCTGTTTTGCATGTGAGCCTCTCTATCCTTGGATATCACGTGCTGAGTTGCGGCTCTGCTGCTTCTTCTATATAAGCAGGGTCCGATGCGCTTGAGTCTTCATCCTTGCGGTTGCAGTCATGATTTCCAAGTGGAGTTATTCGCTTGAGAGTACTCGACCTCCTGATGAGAGTACTCGATTTGTCCTTGTAGGTGCTAGAAGAGTGTTTGTGAACACTTGTTTTCTCTCAGTCCGCCGCCTTTGCTCCTCACATCGCAGCCATCTTGGTTGTTTTTATGGTAAGCTGGTGGAAGCCGTATCAGAAGCTCTTTTCGGGTGGGAACTATGGTTGTCTCCCCCCCCCCCCCCCGATGGCTTCTAGAGAGATGGCATTGGTTTCGTTGCAAAACGTATCAGGGAGAGGAGCAGGTGCAAGAAGAGGATTTGTAATGTTCTGGATCCATCCATATCTTCTTACAACAAGCCTTTTCCTCCCTGAATGTATCTAGATTACTCCCTTTTGGGAGTAACGAGTTTTGTATCTTTGTATCGGCCCTTGGGCTGTCCTCTTTGTAGTTGAGATCGAGTGGTTTCTAGTGGTGAAACCTTTGAGATCTAAGTATTCTCCTTTATTGGAATGTAATTCTTGAATGAAAATCTCTATTTTTTGCTCTGATTCTGGTTTTTCTGTGGAGAAGTCTAGGGTTCGTTGGCTGAAATAACTCTAAAGCCGGTGCGCGGCCTTTGGGCTTCTTGTTATTTTACCGTACTGCCACTGGCTCTGCTTATTTAACTATTCGAGTAAATCTAGGTTTAGCACGCTTCTTCAACCTCTTCTTTCTCCGCCGCCGCAAGACTCATCTGCTCTCGCCATCGAGTGCCGCGAGAAACTAGCCACCGCTAGCCCCGAGTGTGAGGTGAGAGAGACTTATCCCAATGGCGCTGAAGAGATCTGCTTCGAAGGGGAAGGTGGATGATGCTGCCGTTGGCGAGGTTGAGGTCCATGGTTGGAAGTCGAGTAAGTGTACCGACTCCCATCTTTTGGATCTGGTGGGAAAGCATCTCTTTAAACCCGCAGCGTGATTCATTGGCGTGGATCTGTGGGGGAATCTTTAGGAAAAGATTCAACTACGATCAATCAAGGATCCAAAGGCAAATTCAAATCAAAATACAAGTCAAAAGAAGTCAGATGCACACTTGAGTCAGTATGCGCCAAAGGCACATCTTCAGGCAGCGGAGGCCTACTCTGATAATTTTTAGGATTAATCTGCATGAAAGACATCGAATCAACTCGACTACTCGACAAAAGTACTCGAACTATATTTCAGTCAACTACTTGAAACAAGTACCTCCCGTGGACGCCTAACAGCACTGAAAGTTCCAGCAACATTGGCCGTTTCAGGGACATTCTTCAGCAGCTCCAAAACCCGATCCATCAGATCATCCTCAGTAATCTTGGTTTGGGTATAACGGGAAGGATCCGCATCTCCCGTATACTGAAACCCCAGATTGACCCGCCGCTGCAGCGGTTGGATCCGGCGCAACGACCAGCTCGCAATCACAGATGGACCACAAATCTGATGATCTGCCTTCAACCTCTCAATCTCCCCGAGAAGGAAGTTAACCTGGTCCCCTCCACTCCCTTTGGAATTCCAATTTGACTTCTTCACAGGAGGACCAGGAGTACGAGCAGGAAGGGAAGAAGAAAGATTCCTAATATAAAACCACATCGACTTCCAGTCGATGACCTTATCACTCAAATCGTGGGTGTTTTACTGTCGGGTTCTCCAAGGGGTATCCCGAGGAGAGTGGTTATGAGTAGGGACTCGCCGAGATCAGAACGCGATGGTGCAAGGAACACAAGGATTTAGACAGGTTCGGGCTGCCGGAGCATAATACCCTACGTCCTGTGTGGTGGTTTGTATTCCCTCTGGTATTGTTCGATCTTTTGGAGGGGTCCCTATTCGCCCTTATATAGTCTGGGGGAACAAGGTTACATGAAAAGTTCTAGCCGAGTATGTTTAGAGTCCTACTCCGAGTGGGTCGGGTAGTTTTCATGTATTTAGGCTAGTTCTACTGTTGTACGAGTAGTTACAGTAGAGGTAGGGCGTACCCATGCAGTACTCCCTACTCTAGAATACTCCACACCCATGAGCAGTACTGCTGCCCCGGGTCTGACAAGCCCCCGAGCTCTTCGTAGTCGAGTCCTGCAGGCGTTGAGTGCTTCTAAAGACGATCATCGAGTGCGTTCGGATGCTTCTGGATTCCGTTGCTTAGGCTTGGAGTCTTTCGAGCCCTTCGAGTAGTCTTCCGAGTACTTTCCTAGCTGCATCAAGGCTATGAGGTGCTCTTGGCCCCGAATCTCTTCTTCTGATATGGTGCGCGATGTACTCGCGCTCCATATGGAGTAGCCCCCGAGCCTTAGGTTGAACCGAAGGATCAGGCTAAGGGTCATTTTTGTCTTCGGGTTTGTTTTTGAAAAAAGTTCGCCATTTATGATGCCTATCTTGCAGCTCCCGAGCCTTGACTTGAAATCCCTTGATTCAGGGTTAAGGTTCTCAAACCGAGGCGTTCTTTGTGACCTTTGATCTTCATGATATTTTTAGAAATGCCACGGCGGTTATTTAACTAGGCCGGGTCGATCCGGGTCTTTTACTTGTTCTTGCCCTTGGTTGTTTTCCCAATTTCCCGGTCTGAGCTTTGTTTCTTAGTCTTCCTTGATTTCTTGGCCCCCGAGCATATGCGTGAGAAGAGGCCGGTGACTTTCCGGATGGCGCCGAAAAAATCCAAGTGCCAAATGTCCGAGAAGGAGGCGATGATGGCTGATGGGTGGAAGAAGCTCAGACTGTAGTCGAGTCGATGGGTTCAGCCGAGGATTCTAGAGGCAGCTTGGCGGATTGGCTGCGGATGGTTCCTCAGAAGTTTGCCGAGTACTTGGCTGAGACTTCTAGTAACTGTGTGGCAAGATGTTGGGCTTGTTAAGTCATACTGGCCTTCCGTGAAGATAGCCGTTCTTGGCGATGGCATGTGTTCAGCTTGTGATCATGACCGATTCGTCAAGTATGTAGAGGAGGCTGAGTCTGTAGCTGACCAGGTTGTAAAGTTGATAGAATAGTAGGATGTATTGTGTCTTCTCCTTGTCATGTAAATATGACTTTTTGATAATGAATTGTTGTGTCCTTTTTGGGAGAGCTTTGCTTGAGCAATCACTTTTTGTGGATGTAGAGATCATGCCTCTTTGCTAGTTTCCATCTTGTGAATGAATAGCTCTCTTGGATCTTGAGTCGAGTACTGTGGTAGTCGACAGGTTGTTGTCTCATGGACGAGTGTTTCTTATAGATAGTAGAAGGCTTTGTATCTTCATATGGTCGAGTACCGTAGTAGTCGATGTGTGGTCATATCATGGATGAATAATTCTTCTTCGAGATAGGGAACTTGTCCCATCCGAAGGTAGAGTACCGGAGTAGTCGATCAGTTGTCGCCTCATGGAAGCGAAAAATCCTCTTGGGGGGTAGGGAACTTATCCCTCCGAAGGCCGAGTACCGCGGTAGTCGGTCAATTGTCGTCTCAAGGGCGAGAAAATCTTCATGGGAGATAGGAAACTTGTCCCATCCGAAGTTCGAGTACCATAGTAGTCGATTATTTGTCACCTCGTGGATGAAAAAATCCTCTTGGGAGATAGGGAACTTGTCCCATCCGAATGTCGAGTACCGGAGTAGTCGATCAATTGTCGCCTCATGGACGATGGAATCCTTTTGGGAGATAGAGAACTTGTCCCATCCGAATGTCGAGTACCGTAATAATCGAGCAGTCGTCGTATCATGGAGGTTCTCCGAGGTAGTCAATAAGTCACCGTCTCATGGACGAGAAAATCTTTTTAGGAGATAGAGAGCTTGTCCCATCCGATGATAGAGTACCGAAGTAGTCGATAAGTTGTCGTTTCATTGATCGAGGAAAATAGGGAGCTGGTCCCATCCGGAAATCGAGTACCTCAGTAGTCGATTAGGTCGTCTCAGGGACGAGAAAAATAGGGAGCTGGTCCCATCTGGGGTTCGAGTACCGTAGTAGTCGATTAGGTCGTCTCATGGACGAGAGAAATAGGGAGCTGGTCCCATCCATAGATCGAGTACCGCAATAGTCGATTAGGTCGTCTCATGGACGAGAAAAATAGGGAGCTGGTCCCATCCGGAGATCGAGTACCGCAGTAGTCGATTAGGGCCGACGGCCTCGACTACTTGATTCGCCGTGCCTTTGACTTTGAGTGAACAAAGAAAGGTTGGTATTCGAGGTAGTCGAAGGAGTTACCACCCCTTGGGAGGGGGAGCACATGTCTCATAGGTTTACTCCTGAGGGTAGAGAACTTGTCTCTAGGGCCGCAAGGCACGTGTCCCTTAGCCCCAGTTACTCAATTCGCCATGCCTTTGACTCTGAATGAACAAAGAAAGGTTGGTATTCGAGATAACTGATGGAGTGAAGGCTCCTGAAGGTAGAGAACTTGTCTCTAGGGCCGCAAGGCACGTGTCCCTTAGCCCCAGTTACTCGATTCGCCATGCCTTTGACTCTGAGTGGACAAAGAAATGTTGGTATTCGAGGTAAGGTAACTGATGGAGTGAAGACTCCTGAGGAAATAACCCCTTGGGAGGGGGGAGCTCATGTCTCCTTCAACGAGATCCTCTCTTTCCTTCAATTTAGCAGCACTCGATTTTTATCTTGGCCTTTATTGGGTGTGAGACCTTTGAAAGACTTGAATATTTTTTCTTCTGCCAACCCGAGTAGTTTGGGGATTGAGTCAGAGCTCGGGCGAACCCATCCTAACCTTTATTGGGTGTAAGACCGGGGGTAAGCCCAATAGATGACTCGAGTCAGAGCTCGGGCGAACCCATCCTAGTCTTTATTGGGTGTAAGACCGGGGGTAAGCCCAATAGATGACTCCTTTTGTCTCTTTTTTCTGTCAACACGAGTGGAGAACTGAGTCAGAGCTCGGGCGAGCCCACCTAGCCTTTATTGGGTGTAAGGCCAGGGGTGAGCCCAATAGATGACTCGATTGCTAGTGCGAGTAGTTTTGAGGTTGAGTCAGAGCTCAGGCGAACCCTTCCTAGCCTTTATTGGGTGTAAGACCAGGGGTAAGCCCAATAGATAACTCGAGTCAGAGCTCGAGTGAACCCATCCTACCCTTTATTGGGTGTAAGACCGGGGGTAAGCCCAATAGATGACTCTTTTGAGTAACTGGCATGCTGAATTCCTTGTTGGAAGGGTATATTGCTCGTGTTGACTTTCTTTCTATTGTCTTTGTTTGCAGAAGTTGGAGGTGCTCCGAGTGCTTTGTGAAGAGTGTTGCATTGGAAGGTCGAGTGCTTTCCTTTTGGGTGCAGGAAGCATTTTGAGTGGATCTTCTGATGAGTGGAATCAGTCCTCGGCTGCTTTGGTTGAGAAGGAGGTGTTGCCTTGTCGCGACACTGTTTTCGCGAATTGTACCCGTAGATGTCAAGTATCCGGTAGTTGAATGTCGGACTGTATGTTTCGACTTCCTCATGATCTTCTCTTTCGCTAATGATGATTGTTCTTGTGTTGTGGCCAACATTGATAATGTTGTGCAAGTCATTGTTCGAGTGGTTGAACGAGTTGCCGAGTTGTTGCTGATGTTCTGTCTTGAGAATCATCTTCGGGTTGTTGTCTAGATGGACTGTGACTGTGATTCCTGGAGGGGGATTTTCGTAGGTGGCTGCTACTGTTTTAGTTGTCTCCGGTCCAGAGAGGAATTCGTCATAGTCCAAGTCTTCCAGAGTTGTCGAATCACTCTCTCGGTTTGTAGCATCCGAAAGGAGAGCCATGAAAATTTCGCGATCGTGATTGCAATTTTTTGAATTTATGTTGTCCTCCTTGAGCGGAAGGCCTTGCTGGAATGGTAGTTCTTCGTCTTCTGAGAATTGATGCCTCTCTCCGGAGTGTAGTTCCATCTTTGTAGTAGCTGTAGAATTCGGCTCCTTGTCGGATTCGGTCTTCTTGTCCGAATCGGGTTGTGGCATGAGTCGGTTTCTTTTGACGTCCGAAGCCAGGTAGACTTCGTTGTCTTGCTTGACTCGGGGAGGGAGTCCGAGGGTGTGTCGCAGAAGGTCTTCGCCGTGTGGAAAGTTGTCTGCTGGGGGCCATCATCCTTCGACTCGAACTGAGAGTTCATTTATGAATTTGTTGTATTTGTCCAAATTGTTCTGTTTTTCTTGCGGGGTAGGGGAATTCGGAGTTTGGATGATGTTGCACCAGCGATTCATGTAATCTTCGATTGAGACAGAGTTTTCTTCAGGGCGGAATTCAGGCAAGTGTTGGTCCAATTGAGTTGGTGACTTGCTTTGTGAATCGTCCCAGAGGTTTTTTGCTTTGGACTGCTTCCAAAGAGCTTCAAGCTTGTCGGCATTGGTTAATCCTTCCATGAACAAGTCAATGTCATGTGACCAATCAGCTAATTCGTCTTCGAGAATTGGTTCATCCAATTGTTCGAGATATTTGATGAAAGCTTGATCTTGTTCTAGTTCTGCCGAATTGAGAGTCCATTGAGTGGAGGATTCTCCAAGAGTAGCGTTGATGCTTAGTATGTCTTTAGCTTTCTAGAGGCAGTGCTCGATCTTGTCATCGATATCATCAATGTTTGAAAAAGTGTTTTTTGACTGCTTCTTTTTGCGAGTAGTTTTCTTGAAGCTAGTCCTCGACTTTTTCTTCTGGAAACTCGGTTCGGAGACACGGATGCAATTGGAAAGTGCAGTCTTTCCATTTGTGGAAGTTTCCCGTTTGGAATCTTCCAGCAGCTCCTTCAAATCCTCTTCCAATTCGGAAAGTGTTTTGGCTTTGATTGCATCGAATTTACGTTGAATTCGGGCTTCATTGATGAGGTTCAAAACTCCGAATTCTTCGAGTTGATCGATGAATTCATCGAATTCACGTTGTTTTGCAGCTTCTGAGACTTCTGGAGGATCTTGGTCGGTTGAGCAGCTTTCGAAGCCGCCCGATCTGTCGGCGATGAAGATCAGTAAGGATAATCGGGGTGTCCGACCCTAGATGGGGAGGGGGTGAATAGGGTCGCTAATTCGCTTTCTAATCCTAGGGCTCAAACTACTTGCTTAAGATAAAACTAACACGTCCTACACATGCTAGTTATGACTAAGGTTTATCTATGCTACTCTCTACTTACCCCAAAAGACTTGCAACCTATAGCCAATCCTAATCAAACTAACTAGAAAAGTAAAGGCACGCAAGATAGAGTAAGTGCGGAAACGTAATGTGGTAAGTAAATAGGTAAGTGCAAGAGGAATGCGAACTCCCGAGTAGACACGGTCATGTAACGTGGTTCGGCTCAAACGCCTACGTCCTCGGGACACAGAGGCTCTTCCGATCACCGTCTTGCACTAGGCCACCAAGGCGCACCGGCAAGCAAAGGCAAGTGCCCACAAGACACCGAGTCTCGTGCACCGCCACCGTCTCTCTCGGTCACCCGGCCGAAATCCACTACGGACCTTCTCCACCAAGGAGGGGGTCTCCTCTTCCCCCGTACAAAGTGTCGGCACCGCTCCACACTAAGTCGGAGGGTCGTCGACGGGAATGCTTTGCTTGCCTCGGCAAGACATCTCTTAAGCTAGCTCTCTCAAGAACTAAGCCTATACAAGTGCACAAAGCACTCTCTCAAAGCTTCTCACAAGCTAGATATGACACTAAGCACTTCTAGGATGGTTGGTGATGTATCTTTGCTTGGGCAGCACTTTCTTCAGCACTTGAGGCTTCCAACCATATGTGACAACCGGTCATGGGGGTATATATAGGCAGCATAAGCAAATATAGTCGTTGGAGAAAAGCTGCCTGAAAAGCCCCTAACGCCGGTTAATCCGACGCTCCTCCAATAGCCATCGTCGGTTCAACCGGTGATACTAAACTGCCCGCCTCAAAAACTAGCCGTTACATGTACGGGCAATCAACCGATGCTTCGTGTGCATTAGTGTTTGAATCACTCACAAATGTATGCACTTGTATTACACATAGTGGGGATTTAACTTTATAACTTGCTAATCATGGCATCATAAGAAAGCAATTGATATCAAAAGCATTTTTATCACGAATATGAGAGATATCAAATTGCAAGATATGCTATGAAAGACATATGCCATGTGAGAGAATCAATTAAGCTCATGTAGGTTACAACAAGATATGATAAAGCATAGACAACCTAACATATGAAATTTCTAGGAAAGTATATCAAATGAAAGATATCAATAGTAAAGATAAGATCATGCATTCCTAGAGAGGCATTGAGCTACAATGATGCATGAAGGATATCAAATGAAATTGAGATCATCCTTTTACCTTGCTCATTACCTCATATGTAGGAAAGGGGAATTTGGGTCACTAATCTTTAATCCATAAATTGGCTTTAATTCAACTTTGCATGATGCATCCCTACTCATGCATCCCAAACCTTTCCAAGCCTCCAAATTCCCCATAATGCTTGTTTGGTGCCTAAGTTTTAGGGATCCAAACCTTTTGAGCGCCATCCATGGTATGAATAATATCCTTGGGCACCCAAATAGGCCAGTTCCATCCATATGTTCTCCACCCCATGACATGAGCTACCACCTTGCTATTCTTCTTCTTTTCAAGTATGTAGTGGTTGCTCTTTTGCTTGTTCTTGTGGGTGGGCTTGGTGTACATGTATGACGCCTTCAAGTTTGGAGATGTGTTTTGCTTGATCTCCTTAGCCTTCTTGTGGCCCTTCTTGCTCTTGTTCAAGTTCTTGGGCTTGCCGTTTTCTTTGCCCTTTGCTTCGCCCTCTTTTTCCTTGCATTGGTAGGACTTGTGGCCTTCTTTGCAACACTTGAAGCAAGTCACGGTTTCTCCCTTCTCAAGCTTCTTCACGCCCATGAGGGGGTTATCTTGAGAAGGTTGGGCTTGCTCTTGAGTGTACTTTCCTTTGAGCCGCCTCAAGTCCGCCATTAGCCTTTCTACCTCTTGTTTGAGCTCATCATTTTCCTTAGCAATGAGATCATCACATGTTTCTACAATCACATCCTCATTGCAAGGGGTTAGATCACAAGAGGTAGACGCATCTACCTTGACAATAGGAATTGCACAAGGAATATTGCAAGGGAAATATTTATCCGATGATGATTCACTTTTAGATTCAAAACTCTCATATTTTATTTTAAGTTCTTTATGCTCATTGTCTAACAAATTGAATTTGTTTAGCAAGTTCTAATATCTTGAGACAAATGAAGAATGAAGTTTTTCTTTAGCCTTGAGAGCTTTGATTTCTTTATTTTGTTTAGTGAGATGTTCTTGTTGATTATGAAGAAGTGTCATCATCTCACTAATTTCATTAGTTTCGACATCGGATTCATCATTGGAGGAGGAGTCATCAGTTACATCGTTATTACCTTGTACCATGAGACACATGGGAGGTGGTGATGATCTCCGAGGGCGATGGGTGGTAGAGCTCTTGGAATTTTTCTTGTGACTTGAGCTTTCACCACTTTTCTTGGGCTTGTAGATGGCGGAGAGAGCCTGAGATCTTGATTTGTTCTTTTTCTTCACCATCTTCTCCATCCCCACCGCACTCCCTCTAATGAGAGTTTTGTACCCAAGCTCATAGAGCTCATGTACATGCTCGGTAATCTTGCGGTGATGGTATAGCACGGCCCTTGGATATTCTTCATCACTTGAACTTGATTCATCATCACTATCTTCCTCATCCTCTTCTTCTTGTTCACTTGAGCTTGATGAGTCTTGCCGCCTTGGTTGGTGCTTGCATGAGTGCTTGGCGGCGAGACTCTCGTGGCTTGAAGAAGAGATGGATTCTTGCTTCTTCTTCTTTATCATCCCCATACTATAATCATGGGCGATGATTTGATTGATGACTTGGTTGGGTGTAATCTTGACCAAGTCTTCTTTTTGCAAGAGAGCGTTGATGATGTCATAATCGGGCTTGCGAAGGTTTCGGAGGATCTTGCGGTTAATTTCTTCATCTTTAACTTGATTGAGACCTAAGGCATTGATTTCATTGACAAGAGTATTTAATCGTGAATATGTGTCATGAGCATTTTTATTGGGAAGTTGCTTAAAGCTACTTAGCTCCTCGCCGAGAACATGATATTTTTGATTGGCAACATCCTTTGTGCCCTCATGATTCTCGACAATTTGCTTCCATAGCTTATGAGCATTTTCATTAGCAAATACACGATTAAACACACTATCACATAGAGAAGACAATAGAATTGATTTTGCAATGGCATCATATTGTCTCTCGGCCTTAGTCTCATTTTTCTTGCCTAATTCGGTGACACGCCAAACATCAAACCCACAGGCTTGGAGATGTGCTTGCATAAGCACTTTCCATCGTGGAAAACCCGTGCCATTGAAAAATGGAGCCCTATCAGTACTCATCCCTTCCTCGGACATGATACTCACTCGACGGTGAAGTCGACGGGTCTCCTACGAGCTTTCTCACAAATATATCAATGGAATTGGCTAATCCTCGTAAGAGGTGTGAGACCAAGCTCTGATACCAATTGTAAGGATCACCGGGGTGTCCGACCCTAGAGGGGGAGGGGGTGAATAGGGTCGCTAATTCGCTTTCTAATCCTAGGGCTCAAACTACTTGTTTAAGATAAACCTAACACGTCCTACACATGCTAGTTATGACTAAGATTTATCTATGCTACTCTCTACTTACCCCAAAAGACTTTCAACCTATAGCCAATCCTAATCAAACTAACTAGGAAAGTAAAGGCACGCAAGATAGAGTAAGTGCGGAAACGTAATGCGGTAAGTAAAGAGGTAAGTGCAAGAGGGATGCAAACTCCCGAGTAGACACGGTCTTGTGACGTGGTTCGGCTCAAACGCTTACGTCCACGGGACACCGAGGCTCTTCTGATCACCGTCTTGCCCTAGGCCACCAAGGCGCACCGGCAAGCAAAGGCAAGTGCCCACAAGACACCGAGTCTCGTGCACTGCCACCGTCTCTCTCGGTCACCCGGCCGAAATCCACTACGGAGCTTCTCCACCAAGGAGGGGGTCTCCTCTTCCCCCGTACAAAGTGTCGGCACCGCTCCACACAAGTCGGAGGGTCGTCGACGGGAATGCTTTGCTTGCCTCGGCAAGACTTCTCTTAAGCTAGCTCTCTCAAGAACTAAGCCTATACAAGTGCACAAAGCACTCTCTCAAAGCTTCTCACAAGCTAGATATGACACTAAGCACTTCTAGGATGGTTGGTGATGGATCTTTGCTTGGGAAGCACTTTCTTCAGCTCTTGAGGCTTCCAACCATATGTGACAACCAGTCATGGGGGTATACATAGGCAGCACAAGCAAATATAGTCGTTGGAGAAAAGCTGCATGAAAAGCCCCAAACACCGGTTAATCCGACGCTCCTCCAATAGCCATCGTTGGTTCAACCGGTGATACTAAACTGCTCGCCTAAAAAACTAGCCGTTACGTGTACGGGCAATCAACCGATGCTGCGTCGGTTTAACCGGTGAGTGTAGTTGTCCTGTGAACTCTAAAAAACCAACTCTCTGGACAACTGCACCGACGTTCACCAAGATCCAATCGTCGGTTCATCCGGTGTATAGACCTTGCCTTAGCTTCTGGATCCATTGCACCGACGTATTCAACTTTCTTCAGTGTGGGTTCAACCGGTGCACTCTGCTAACTGAGTCTTCTCTGAGCCCATTGCACCGGTGAGTGTAATTTGCCTCACGCCAGTTTAACCAGTGAGTGCAAATTACCTCTGTCTTGGTCCTTTCGACCTGATTTCTTCGGGGTTTTGTATCTTTTCATCCCTTGGAGCTATAAGCCTGATAATGATCATCTTAACATATATATTAGTCGAAGTGTTGTGTGTGTCATCAATCGCCAAAACATTATATTGAAATATGGCATGAGAGGCCATTTTTGCTACAAGATCCAAGAGCCGGTGCGAACGGAGGTGCTTTTTTCGGGCATAGGATTGTCGTCGAGAAAAGCCATCGAATTCTTCTGACAATCTTTGGCGAGAGCCCCACGGTGGGCGCCAGCTGTTGGTGTTTTACTGTCGGGTTCTCCAAGGGTTATCCTGAGGAGAGTGGTTATGAGTAGGGACTCGTCGAAATCAGAACGCAATGGTGCAAGGAACACATGGATTTAAACAGGTTCGGGCCGCCGGAGGGTAATACCCTACGTCCTGTGTGGTGGTTTGTATTCCCTCTGGTGTTGTTCGATGTTTTGGAGGGGTCCCTGCTCGCCCTTATATAATCCGAGGGAGCAGGGTTACATGGAAGGTTCTAGCCTAGTACGTTTAGAGTCCTACTCCGAGTGGGTCGGGTAGTTTCCTTGTACGTCGACTAGTTCTACTTCTATTCGGGTAGATATAAAAGAGGTAGGGCATAACCATGTGCTACTCCCTACTCTAGAATATTCCATGCCCGTGAGCAGTCCTGCTTTCCTGGGTCTGACAGAGTAGTTGCAGGTCTTCGAGTACTTCTGAAGCCGTCGTCGAGTAGTTTATGTCGGTGTTTAACCGCCGAACCTACTACGGGTACCCCCGGAGTAGGACTCGCTGAGATCATGTGACGGTGGGTGAGTACCGCAAGTAGGAATTTGTGGGAACCCCCGTTTAGAGATTCAGCCAGGGGTGTAACACACAGCGAAAGCCCCCTTGTGGGAAGCGGTGAGATCTCCTTGCCGTTTTGGGACCTGGCTATTTATAGAATACTAACTATGCTAGGAATATTCTTCTTCTAGTGTGAACGCCCCACGTCGGGTGCGGGTGCTGTCCTCCAAATTGTCCTGCTCCTTGTCAGTCCAGCGATCATTGGGTCAGGCCCACCGCATGGTGTTTGCGGCTAGGTCCGGGTCACCCCGGGATGACCGCATCTTCCCGGGAGGTCCCGGGGCGAGCCCCGAGGCGTCGCGGGGTGCCCCGGGGCGGTCTACCCTGCCCTGGGGGCCCGCGCCCCGCCCCATGGTGACCTTGGTCAATCCCGGGAAGGCGGCCGGGGTCAGGTCGGGAGTTACCGTGACAAGACGTGTGGTAAATGGAGGCGGGCCCCAGCCGCCGTCCATTTACCCCTTGATGTGACGCGGCTCAGGGATAAGCCTACCTAGCCGGCTCTCCGCCGCCTGAGCGCACGGCTCCTCCGTAATCATAGTGTTTTTAAGGGGTAGCTGCGCCCTTGGGCCCCGCACCGGCTTTGGCAACGCGGCGCATTAATCTTTAGGATCACCTGCACGGTAAATATTTTCTACCGAGCAGATGTCTTCGCCGAGAAGGAAAAGGACCTCCCCGGGCTTCCGTGAGCGGCCCGAGCCCGATCCAGCCCGAGCGGGCGTGGGGTCCTCCAACGAAACCCACCTGGCATGGGAGCAGACGGGCGGTTTTGTCATCCCCCGCAAACTTATCCTGGGGAGTTGGGCCCCCGTCCCCACTACGCTGATATCAGGAATGCAATGGTGCAAGGAACACAAAGCTTTATATAGGTTATGTTGACGCAAAAATCAACACACTGGAATCTGAGGGCAAGTGTTCGCCGAGTCACGGAAAAGCCAGCCAAGCGTGCCAGTCAATTTGACCTGTAATTGACAAGGGAGAAAACAAAATCAAATTCGAGAGCGTATCGACTGGAATTCCGAATATCTCTCAGGTGGGTGCATCGGCAAGCTTTGCCGATACTATAGACGACAAAAAGATATTAAATGCGAGCGCGTAGTGGACGAGCGTATCGGCAGGGTCAGCCGATACACTAGGTGACAAAATCGGCTTTTTGGACAGCCGATTGTGTATGTATAGCAAGATCTAAACTACGAATGTGTAACTTAGATGATGCGAAGTTAAAAACATATCTGAACTGGCTCTTGAGATAACAAAAATGTCACTCCAAAACCTAAAGCCGATCTAATGTGTTTTTAGATGTGATAATGGCCAAAAAGCATAGGAAAACCTACAAATCTAGCCGATATCGATAATTGGTGAATAAATCTAGACGAGACGACAGCGATGCGCCCGGAAGTCAAAGCCTAGATGAACTCGATAACTTTTGAATAGATTTGAACGAAGCCACAGCGATGTGCCCGGTAGCTAAAGCTCAAATATACTCGGTAAAATGAAAACTCACCAGCAAATCAAGTCGCTCGAATGTGAGACGTCCTTGATCAACTTGAAAGAACTTGTCGAAAAAAAGAGAAAAGGTGAAGTCGCCGAAAAAGTGCAAACGAATTGTAAAGTTTGTTGTATTGGATGTGTATCAAGTTTTTCCGGTCCCTTACAACTCATATTTATAGCCGAGTGCTATCAAGTCCTACCCGATTACGGCAAACGTTACTTGACCCTAAAGAAAAGACTATCTAAAAGATAAACTACTTAAAATATTACAACCGAATCATCAAGATTTTTGTAGAGTCAGGATCCTTTTCTCCTTCCTTGACTTCATCGGCAACTTTTCCATCGGCCGAGCACCACAGCCAGCGGATCAGCATCTTCACGGCATATTCCTCTGGTTCATCAGACGGACTCTATCGGCCGATTCCAACATTGTGCACCTTTTGGTTTCTGCCAAACCGGCCATCTTCTCTTCACAAAAATCACCTTCCTTGACACGTGTCAAAAAACGGTGTCAACACATGCCCTCAGTTTCGGAATAATTTATTTTGTTCTGAAACTACTCCAATCGACACTTAAAGTCATTCCTCGTACTTCGTGCACACGGCTTGCCCCGTACAACTGGGTAAAACTCTTCTTTGCCCCTAACCTTTTCACCTTCCGTCCTTGTATCGGCAACAAGTCTCCATTAGCTACAGGACCTCCTTTCATCTTCTTCCAACAAACACCCTAGGTCTTCCTGTAACAATGGCGGGCATCAAGCGCTCTGATGAAGGTCCTTCTGACGCTCCTCCGGCGATCCGCCGCCGCTTGGGGTAAGGCCCCTCTTTTTGTCTCTTAGTTACCACATTCTTGCCTGGTTTTGATCCCCGATCTGTGCACAGCGACGACACCTCCTCTTCTTCGGACTCCTCCGACTCGGAGGGGCCCCCCATCCCTGGTGTTCCTGAGAGCACTAAAGAATTCATTCGCCAGCTCCTTCGCGAGAAAGATGAGGCTCGGGAGAACTACACCCAAGAGACCATCAGGTCTCAGCGCCTTGCCGCCGAACTGGAAATGGCGCAATCCGATCGGGCAGTTGTCTGGGCCCAACTCACCGCCGCCGACTCCAGGGTTGCCTGTAAGTTATTTTTTCTCGAAGCATTACCCTTTCCTTTCATGAATTTTTTTTATCTCTGATTCCTTTGCCTCAGTTCTGGAGTTGCATGTTCAAGCCCTCCATGCTGCAGCCGCCACCGCGACCGGATCCGTGAACGCTCGCGGCGACACCGTCACTGCCCGTCTGCAGGACATCCCCAACGGCGTCCGGGAGGTCGCCGGTCATGGGGTTCGTCGTGGCACCGCCGTGGTCCTCGCCACAGCTCAACTCGAGTCCGGCCATGACTTCTCGCAAGTGGAACCGACCCACTTCTCGCCGGGCAGCGAGGACTGGTTGGCTTTCGAGGATCTTGCCAACGACATGAAGATGGTAGCTGCTGCCATCTTTGAAGATGTTAGCATAGAGGCGATCATCGGCAATGTTTTTGCCGATGACTAGATTTCTAGGAGTAGCATCTTCTAGGAATAACTTTTGCTGTATCGACCAGATCATCTGATCGGCCCTTTTGTAAATACTATTATCAATGAAGTATTTCTTTTCTCTACTGACTCCCACTGAATCCAAACTTTGGAGTGTGTAGATTTTTTGCACTAAGGGCGACACATATCATATTAGCCATAACAACTTAACCGATGACTCAAACCAATCGGCTATGCATCAACCCAAACGCTAGGGTAATACTTCTTCAAATATTTTCCATTAAGAGCTCTAGAATATTCTTCCCCCTTAAGTGTTTCTAGAATATAAGCATTGCCAGGAACACATCTGTTTATCCTGAATGGTCCTTCCCACGTTGGCGACCATTTGCCGAACTTTGAACTCTTTGTTCCTATCGGCAGTATCAACTTCCAAACCAATTCCTCTTGTTCAAAGGTTTTGGCTTTTACCTTCTTATCATACCATCGGCTAACTCTGGCTTTATTTGCCTCAACATTTATAAGAGCCTTCAGCCGATGGCCAGCCAAATCCTCTAATTCATCTTTCATCAGAGCAGAATATTCATCGGCCGTTAATTGATTCTGAAACATGACACGCCGTGAATCAAGTTTCAATTCCCATGGAAGAACAGCTTCATGTCCATACACCAAATGATATGGAGACACCTTTGTAGCACCATGACAAGCCATCCTGTTTGCCCATAGAGCTTCATGAAGTACAGTTTGCCACTTTCTAGGATATTCATCAATCTTTCTCTTGATCAGTTTGATGACTCCTTTATTAGATGCTTCTGCCTGACCATTAGCTTGGGCATAATATGGAGAAGAATTCAACAATTTAATCCCCATTCCAGTAGCAAATTCCTCAAATTCATCTGACGTAAACATAGTACCCTAATCGGTCATAATGGTCTGCGGAATACCAAACCGATAGATAATATGCTCTTTGACGAATTCAATCATCTCCTTTGATGTAACATTTTTCAGAGGAATTGCTTCAACCCACTTGGTGAAATAATCAGTAGCCACCAAGATAAACTTATGATTTTTATTGGATGGAGGATATATCTGGCCGATCAAGTCAATTCCCCATCCTCTAAACGGCCACGGCTTGATTATGGGATTCATGGCTGACGCAGGAACTCTTTGCACGCTCCCAAACTTCTGACATTCTTGGCAACCTCTGTAGTATGTGAAGCAATCCTCCAACATCGTCGGCCAAAAATATTCGTTCCTCCTGATCACCCATTTCATCTTATAGGCCGATTGATGGGATCCACAGACCCCTTCATGAATTTCACCCATTAATACCTTAGCTTCCTCTTTATCGATGCATCTGAGCAAAACTCCATCAATCGTCCGATAATATAAATCTTCCTCCAACAATACATACTTGATTGCCTGGAATCTGATTTTTCTATTCACTTTCTTGGATGGATTTTTCAAATAATCAATAATCTCTTTCCTCCAATCATCGGCTGTTAACTCCAAGGCCATTATTCCCTCCATCAGCCGATATCCTGAAGCATGCTGAGCTAGCCGATTTGTGTCACTGTTATGAAATTTGGGAACATGCTCGATGGTTACCTTCTTGAATTCTTTCAGCAGCCGGAGACATTCTTCATGATATAATTGTAAAATATCATCTTTGCATTCATACTCCCCAACCAACTGATTAATCACCAGCATAGAATCCTCAAAAATCTCAACAGCATCGGCTTTGATTTCTCGAAGTAATTGAATTCCCTTGAGAATGGCACAATACTCAGCTTGATTATTGGTTGCGGATGCTTCAATAGGAAACGAGAACTCAAAATTTGCCCCTCGAGGGGAAATCAGCACCACACCAATTCCAGAACCGTTCCTACACGAAGATCCATCAAATAATAAAGTCCAAGGAACAAGATCTACCATATCCAGCTCTGGTCCACAATGTTGCACAACAAAATCGGCTATGGCTTGACCCTTAACTGCTTTAGCCGATTCATATCTCAAATCAAATTCTGACAATGCCAAAATCCATTTTCCTATTCTCCCTTTCAAAATCGGCAATGAGAGCATTTATCTAATAACATCATCGTTGCTCACAATAACACATTCAGCCGATAATAAATAATATCTAAGTTTGGTACGGGAGAAGTATAAGCAAAGACACAATCTCTCGACAGGAGAATACCTGGTTTCAGCATCCAGCAACCTTCTACTCACAAAATAAATAGCTCTTTCTTTTCCCTCAAATTCCTGAATAAGGGCCGATCCGATAGCACACTCATCAGCCGATAAATACAATTTAAACGGCTTGTGCTTTTGGGGAGAAACTAACACTGGAGGATTTACTAGATAATGTTTGATTTCATCCAATGCCTTCTGATGTTCCTCTCTCCATACAAATTCCTGATCGGCCTTCAACTTCAGTAAAGAACTGAACGGCTGAATTTTTCCCGACAGATTAGATATAAATATTCAAATAAAATTAATCTTGCCGATCAATGACTGAAGTTCAACCTTCGTTGTAGGGGCTTCAACTTTGTCGATAGCTGATATAGTCTTCTGACTAATTTCAATTCTTCGTTCATGTACCATAAAACCCAAGAATTGGCCAGCTGATACACCAAAAGCACACTTGTTTGGATTCCAGAGCTCTACGCAGATCGGCCAAATGTTCTTGGTGCCCCTTTGACTTCACAACCACGTCATCAATGTATATTTCCACAATTTTGCCGATGAGTTCATGAAAGATATATTCATAGCTCTCTGGTACGTAGCACCGGCATTTTTTAATCCGAAGGTTATGACTACCCACTCGAATAAACCGAGATGTCCTAGACATCTGAACGCAGTCTTGTGGATGTCTTCCTCTGCCATAAAAATCTGATTGTATCCAGCATTGCCATCCATAAAGCTGATCACTTTGTGCCCAGTAGCAGCATCTACCAACATATCAGCTATTGGCATAGGGTAACCATCCATCGGCGTAGGTTTATTGAGATCTATAAAATCAATGCACACTCGTAGTTTGCCATTCTTCTTGTAAACAGGAACCACATTAGAAATCCATTCGGCATAACGAGACTACATAATAAAATTAGCTTCAATTAACCGTGTAATTTCGGCCTTTATATCTGGCAAAATCTTAGGATTACATCGCCTCGCTCCTTGTTGATATGGCCAATATCCCGGTTTTATAGGCAAATGATGTTCCACAATAGATCTATCCAAACCAGGCATCTCATAGTATTCCCAAGCAAAACAATCTTTGTATTCTTTTAATAAACTCTTCAATTCTTGTTTGTATTTGGGATCCAAATTGGCACTAATAAACATCGGCCTTGGTCAGTTACCACTCCAATATCAATTTCCTCTAGTAAATCGGCCGACATAAACCCATGCCCCAACTTCCCTTCTTCCTCTAGGAACTCATCCACCAGGAACTTTCTGAAGAACCAACTGCTTGGATCGGTGTGGAACTGTTACTGGCCGATTCACCATCGGCCTTAGCCTTGATACGCCAGACTTGTGATTAGACTCTTTTCTTGCTCAGAGTCTGTTCGTGCTCTTCTTCAATGATCTCCAGCTGGCGTAACCTCTGAACACGTCGCTTCTGAGATCTGGTCAAACCCCCTGGGCACCATTGAGATTGATCCGTATGATCAGGTTCACGTTCTGGATCTCTTCGCATCGGCTGATCATCTTGTACTCTGTCATCGACCATCTGTTCTAACCGATCATGTACAGGCACTCTTCTCCCAGCAGGATCACATAGCATTGTCCCGCCCCCCAGTCGATCATGCACTGATACTCTTTTTCCTAGCCGATCATGCACAGGAGTGCGTTCACGCCGATAAGGCTCATGACGCGACCTTTCGTATGATCGGCTGCCTTGACCATTGCATTCGGGACAATCGTATGCCGATGGCAATGTCAACCCTTCTTCCCAGCAGTAGACAAAGAAAGGACACCTCCAATGATCTTGCTCGCATCGCTCCTCTTCTTCTCTACGCTGCCACCTTTCACGATCACGCTGAAACTTGTTCAACAGCATTTGAGACGTTACACGTCTACGTGGTGCCGATGAACATTCAGCATCCCTCAATGGACCCTTACCTTTGACCTCATCAGCCGCTATCTGCGCTTTAGGATCAACAGCTCCAGATTTCTTGGCTGATGATAACGTCAGAATCTTAGCTTGAGAAGAACCTTCATCTCTAGCCACATCAACCATGTTTGTGGCGAAAGGATGTCTGTCGATCTTCATCGTTTTCTTGGGGGCCTCGAATTTCAACCTCCCTTGTTCGAAAGCCATCTGAATCTGCTGTCGGAAGACCTTGCACTCATTTGTATCATGTGACGTGGCGTTGTGCCACTTGTAGTATTTTATATTCTTGAGCTCATCCTCCGATGGAATCTTGTGATATGGCTTCAACTTGATCAAACCTTTCGACAATAATAAGTCAAAGATCTTGTCGGCTTTGGTGATGTTGATCCCATTCGACTCAGGCTCTTTCTTTCCAAACGGACACGTCACCGGCTTTTTACTGTTCTGTATCCACTCAGCCGATGCGACCATTTCTTGCTCCTCTTCAGACTCATCATTAGCAGAATACTCCACATAGTTGATCTTCTTCTAAAAAAGGCTTTTTGGACTCGTAGAATCGAGTCTCTCCTGTCATCCGACTTGCGATCTGGCTAAAACATTCAAACTCTTGTGATGCATATTTATCTTTAATGTGTGGCAAGAGTCCATTAAATGCTGCATCGGCCAACTGCTGATCGGACAGAACTAAACTGTAACATCGGTTCTTGACATCTCTGAACCTCTGGATAAAAGCAGCAACCAGTTCATCATTTCTTTGCCTCAAGCCGGTCAAATCGGTCAACTTTAACACAGTAATCCCAGAGAAGAAGAACTGATGAAATTGTCTTTCTAGATCGGCCCAATATAATATGGAGTTTGCTAGTAAAGTTGTGAACCAAGCAAAGGCCGATCCAGATAAAGACAAGGAGAACAAACGGACTCTGAATGCATCCTGGTTGCCCGATTCTCCCAACTGTAGAAGGAACCTATTAACATGTTCCATCGTAGAAACTTCTCCCTGTCCTGAGAACTTTGTGAAATCAGGCATCTTGTACTTGTGTGGGAGAGGAATCTGATCATAAGCAGGAGGATAGGCAGTCTTGTACATAACAGACTGTTGTTTTGGCCTCAAACCAAACTGCTCCCTCATCACTTCAGCTATTTTCATACTCCAGTCAATTTGCGGCTCAATTATTGGCATTTGCTGAGGGGAAATCGTACTCGCTGCACTGGTCATCATCGCAAGTTGTTGAGCTGCATGGTTCATCGGCTGTCCAGCCGATTGCATCTGTCGTGCTTGCTGGGACATCTGATTAGGTATCTGTTGAGTCATCGTCGGCGGTGTAGCTGATGGGTTAGCCGATTGTTGACCAGTGATATCCATGTACGACACATTGACATACAATATCTAGCCAGTTGCTTGATCGTGGAATACCCAGTTAATTCCCTTCTGATGTGGAGATTGCGACAATAACACTTCTGAAGGAGACTGGGGTTGGAGCCGGATAGCAAGACGCTACTATGGGGTCATCGGCAGTGGCCCCGATGCATTAGCTTGTGTCATATGTTGTGGACTCCATGCGCCTTGTGCATTTGGCTGTGTTGCCAATGCGTACTGCTGTGTACTCATCGGCTGAACGGCCGATGGATCATGCTGAGAGGCTATCGGCTGAGAAGCCGATGCATTAAACTTCATCTTGGGTGGCGTAGAAAAGAAATCCGGATGCATACCATACCTAGTAGCAGTATCCCATCCCTTAGGAAAAACAGACGCAGATCCACATTGCACATTTGTAGCAATCAGCAGTGTGGTTGAGTAGATAGGATTTGCCGTACCCGCTGATGCTGCAGTAGTCATCTGAGGTGGAGTTTGATTATTGCTCGTTCCTGTCTGGCTATCTTGAGCCGACAGGGCTGCTACCATAGACACATCCAAGGGAGTACATTGCATCTGATCTAGTTCTATATAGCAAGGACCCATGCACCCTGGTAACGTGCCTTCAGCAAAAGTCTTGACCACTGCATTGTGCACCGTGTTGCCCATGACTGTTGCACTCTTGATGAACGCTTGTGCCACAGCCTGGCCAACTGTGTCTATCATCTTGCTTTCACGTTGAGTCTCTGTCAATGGCTGGAAAGATGGAAGATTAAACTTCTTGATCACCTCACCAGATCTGTTGATGCTGTACGACTTGAGGCATTCACGCTTGAATTTCTCCACCAGCTCTTCAAATTCCTTCTTTTATTCTTCTTTGAGTTTATCTTCAGGAACAGGAATTTGGTTTTCTTCACTAACTGCAGATTTATCTATGTGTTCCACCATGTTGAAGCTTTCGTGTCCCACTGGGCGTGCCAAAAGATGTGTTGACGCAAAAAACAATACACTGGAATCCGAGGGCAAGTGTTCGCCGAGTCACGGAAAAGTCAAACAAGCGTGCCAGTCAATTTGACCTGTAATTGACAAGGGAGAAAACAAAATCAAATTCGAGAGCGTATCGGCTGGGATTCCGAATATCTCTCAGGTGGGCGCATCGGCAAGCTTTGCCGATACTATAGACGCCAAAAAGATAGTAATTGCGAGCACGTAGTGGACGAGCGTATCGGCAGGGTCAGCCGATACACTAGGCGACAAAATCGGCTTTTTGGGCAGCTGATTGTGTATGTATAACAAGATCTAAACTACGAATGTGTAACTTAGATGATGCGAAGTTAAAAACAGATCTGAACCGGGTCATGAGATAACAAAAGTGTCACTCCAAAACCTAAAGCCGATCTAATGTGTTTTTAGAAGTGATAATGGCCAAAAAGCATAGGAAAACCTACAAATCTAGCCGATATCGATAATTGGTGAATAAATCTAGATGAGACGATAGTGACGCGCCTGGAAGTCAAAGCCTAGATGAACTGAAATAACTTTTGAATAGATTTGAACGAAGCCACAGCGATGCGCCCGATTGCTCGGTAAAACGAAAACTCACCAGCAAATCAAGTCGCTCGAATGTGAGACGTCCTGGATCAACTTGAAAAAACTCATCAAAAAAAGAAGAGAAAACATGAAGTCGCCAAAAAAGTGCAAAGGAATTGTAAAGGTTGTTGTATTGGATGTGTATCAAGTTTTTCCGGTCCCTTACAACTCATATTTATAGCCTAGCGCTATCAAGTCCTAGCCGATTACGGCAAACGTTACTTGCCCTAAAGAAAAGACTATCTAAAAGATAAACTACTTAAAATATTACAACCGAATCATCAAGATTTTCATAGAGTCCGGATCCTCTTCTCCTTCCTTGACTTCATCGGCAACTTTTCCATCGGCCGCGCACCAGAGCCAGCGGATCAGCATCTTCACGGCATATTCCTCTGGTTCATCGGACGGACTCTATCGGCCGATTCCAACACTGTGCACCTTTTGGTTTCTTCCAAACCGGCCATCTTCTCTTAACAAAAATCACCTTCCTTGACACGTGTCAAAAAACGGTGTCAACAGGTTCGGGTCGCTGAGAGTGTGACACCCCACATTCTGTGTGGTTGTTTATATTTCCTTGAGGATTGATGGTGATTCGTGTGTTTTGGAGGGGTCCCTGCCCACCCTTATATAGTCTGGAGGGACAGTGTTACATGAATAGTCCTAGTCGAGTACTATTTGAGTCCTTCCCAATGACTATCGAGTAGTTTCCATCTATCGACCAGTTCTACTTCTGTACGAGTAGTTACAATATGGTAAGGCCTATCCCATGCGATACTCCTTACTCTAGAACATTCTACGCCTATAAGCAGTCCCGTCACCCCGGGTCTGACAAGCCCCTGATCTCTTCATAGTCGAGTCTTGCAGGCGTCGAGTACTTCTGAAGGCATGTTCGAGTGCTTCGACTTCTTCTAAACCCCATTATGCCATCCTAAAGTCCATCGGGTGCTTCGAGTAGTCTTCCGAGCACTTTCTTGGCTGCATCGAGGCTATGAGGTGCTCAAGCCCCCGAATGTCCTTCTTTATATGGTGCGCGATGAACTCGCGCTCCATAGGAGTAGCCCCCGATCCTTACTTTGAATCGAAGAATCAGGCTGTGGGTCAAATCTTTCTTTTTCTTTCTTTTCCATAATTCCGAAAAAAATTTGGCCATTAGTGACACATATCCCCAGCCCCCAAGCCTTCAATCGAAATCCCATGATTTAGAATTAAAGATCCAAAGTCGTAGCAAGATCTTTTAGGCCGTGTCTCTTGAACTTCCAATAATTAACCAAAATGCCATTACCACTAGTTATTTACCCATAATAACTTTTTAGGGTTTACTCTGTTTCTCCTTGCCGCCGCCATTGCCATAGAAATCTAGTCCGCTCCTGCTTGCCTCTCCGGTAGCCCCCAAGCACATGCGTGAGAAATGACTTGTGACATTCCGGATGGGCGCGACTATCCATCACTTCAGGTGATATTCTGCAAACCATCACCTGAAGTGATGGGTTCATGCGGAATATTAAGTTTGGCTGGCCAATTTACGCTGTTGCACTTGTTGATAGCAAATAGAAGATAATCTGTGCATACATGCATGCAGAAATAGACAAAAATTATGACATCACCACATGCATACAAATCTTAAACTAAGAAAACTATAACTTTTAAACTGTCTATCCAAATTAAATTTGAAATAAACCGTTATTTTTTATCACAAGATCTTAAAACAAGACCACACTTGCCTATATTTGCACTATATTTTTCAAAAATATTTTTTAATATTAAATAATTATTTTCTGATTCTGGAACAAATATTTAAAGAACATGAACAAATGATTATTTTCTTTGAACAAAAAACTAAACATAATGAATAAATGATAATATACAAGGAACAAAAAATTACACATCGCGAACATTTGATTGTATAAAAAAATAATAAAAATAAATATCACAAACAAATAGGTTAACATCGCGGAACAATTTAATCTACAAAGTGAACAAATAATTTAGCATTGCGAACAAATTAGTTACGCGCCGATAAATAAGTTTACATTAAAACAAATTAGCATATAAAAGGAAACAAATTATTGTATACACTAATTTATTAATCTACAATAAAGATAAAATAGTATACATTGAGTATTAATCGATCTTAAATGTGAACAAAAGAATATGCAAGCTTACTTATGTATATTGAATTAAATTTGTATTTACGGACTTAGAATACAAAAAAGGAAATGAAAAAATGAAGGAAATAAATAGAAAGAATAAAGAAAAAGAATCTAAAAAAGATTAGAAACTAAAAATAGAAAAAAATAATGAATATAAAAGAATAAAACAGAATGAAAATGAAAGCTAGAAAAAAAAAACTAGCGTATCCAAACCTGGTAAAGTAATAAGTGCTCCGTTGTTGGGTTGTGTGTAAGTGGCAGCCTAAATAAAATCAGCCCACGGATGCTAAGGAGGGTAGCTCAGCACGCGCGGGCGACAAAATGGCAATTTGTTGCACGGGTGACATATAGTCTCCATGATTCCGGATGACACCCAAAAAATCCAAGCGCGAAGTCGAAACTTTGGTGATTGGGTGGAAGAAATGCAAACTTTCTGAAGATGGGATCTACTCATTGGTTGAAGATCGAATTCTCTAGACTCGGGCCATTATTCAATGGCGCTCAGCTGACGGTGAAGACCGCCCATATGAAGGTACAAACGAAAATGTTCTGTTCCGATCTTTTGTGGAGCGTGGTCTTGCAATCCCTACCTTCGATTTTTTTAGGAATTTGCTGCATCATTGGAAGGTCCAATTGCATCATCTAACTCCCAATTCCATTCTTCATCTTTCTATTTTCACTCATCTTTGTGAAGCTTTTTTGGGCATTCAATCTTTTCCGCCATCTATTCCTCCTGCACCCCTATCCTGGCAGAGGCAAAATTGCCAAAGTAGGAAGGGCGGAAATTTCCCTGCGTCCTGGAAAGGAAAGGGTATATCTTTTTTTTCTCAGCTGACCACTCTGAATATCGAGTGGAAAAATTCTTGGTTTTATGTTGGGAACCATCAGCCCTCGCTTCCAGAACGGGTTCCAAGTTCGGCTAAAGTGGTCAAATGCCGGGCCTGGTGGGCAACAGGTCGAAGAAATGTTGGAGAGAATCCAGACTCTCAATGATGCCGGTGTGACAGGTGGATCAGTAGTGTTCTCCTGGATGTATCGTCGACATAGGGTATTACGCTCCGGCGGGCTGAACCTGTCTAAATCCTTGTGTTCCTTGCACCATCGCATTTTGATATCGGCAAGTCCCTACTCATAACCACTCTCCTAGGGATACCCCTCGGAGAACCTGATGGTAAAACACCGACAGCTGGCGCCCACCGTGGGGCCTCTCACCAACAATCGTCAGAAGAACTCGATGGCTTCTCTTGACGACACTCCGGTGCTCGAAAAAGGCACCTCCCTTCCCGTCGGTTCATGGATATTCATCGCTGACGGTTCAAGCGGCTTCGAAAGCCATTCAATCAATCAAGAACCCCCAGAAGTTTCAGAAGCTGCGAAACGCCGTGAATTCGACGAATTTATCGATCAACTCGAAGAAATTGGATTTTCGAACCTCAACAACGAAGCCCGGATTCAACCCGAATTCGACACAATCAAAGCCAAAACACTGTCCGAATTGGAAGAGGATTTGGAAAAAAATGCTGGAAGATTCCAAGCAAGAAACTGCCCCGGATGGAAAGACACTACCTCCCAATCGCATCCATCTAGCTGAACCAAGTCCTC
This sequence comes from Panicum virgatum, assembly GCF_016808335.1. Classification (NCBI taxonomy): domain Eukaryota; kingdom Viridiplantae; phylum Streptophyta; class Magnoliopsida; order Poales; family Poaceae; genus Panicum; species Panicum virgatum. Next base: position 23,004,766 of record NC_053143.1, on the reverse strand, counting down.
GGAAGAAAAAGTCAAAGGCTAGCTTCAAGAAAACCACTCACAAAAGGAAGCCGTCGAAGGTCACTTTTTCAAACATCGATAATATCAATGAAAAGATCGAGCACTGCCTTCAGTTAGCTGAAGACACGTTCAACATCAACACTTCTCGCAAAAAATTCTACAACTAGTGGACTTCAAACTCTACAAAGTTGGAACAAGATCAAGCTTTCATCAAATATCTTGGAGAATTGGATGAACCAATTTCTGAAGACGAACTAGCTGAATGGTCACACGACATTGACCTATTCATGGAAGGATTAACTAATCCTGACAAACTTGAAGCTCTCTGGGAGAAGTCCAAAGCGAAAAAGATATGGGACGACTCGCACAGCTCACTGGATCAACATTTATCACAACACCACCCTACATAAGACTCCGGTATCAATCGAGAACTACATGAGTCGCTGGTGTAACGTTGTTCAAACTCCAAATTCCCCTACTCCGCAAGAAGACAACCGCATACTCCGGCTATCTTCTCCGAAAGAGCGCGACAATTTGGAAAAATATGATAAATTCATAAATGAATTTTTAGTCCGAATCGAAGGCTGAATGGTTCCCAGCAGACACCCTCCCATACGATGAAAACCTTCTTCGACACACTCTCGGACTCTCTCCAGATTCGGATCAAGTCCTCAAGAGAAACTGACCCGTGCTACAACCCGATTCAGACAAGAAGACTGAGTCCGACAAGGAGTTGACTTCTATAGTCAGTACAAAAATGGAACTGCAATCCTCAAAACAAAGAGAGAAGCAACAATTCTCAGAAGACTAAGAACTTCCTTTCCAGCAAGGCCTTCCTCTGAAGGAAGACAACATCAATTCAAAAATTTGTAGCCACAATCGTGAAATTTTCATGACTTTCCTTTCAGACGCTACGAACCGAAAAGTTGATTCCACAACACTGGAAGACTTGAACTACGATGAATTCCTCTCTGAACCAGAGATAACTGAAGCAGCTAGCTCTGAAATCCCACCTCCGCCAGGAATCACGGTCACTATCCACTTGGACAACAACCCTAAGATGATCCTCAAGACAGAGCATCATCAACAACTCGGAAACTCATTCGACTACTCCAACAATGACTTACACAATGTTATCAACATTGGCCGTAACGCAAAAACAGTCGTCATCAACAAAAGAGAAGATCATGAGGAAGTCGAAGCCTACAGTTCAACATCTAATTACCGGATACCGGATATCTACGGGTACAACCCGCGAAAACGACGTCGTGACAAGGCAGCACCTCCTTCTCAACCAAAGCAGTCGACGATTGATTCCACTCAACAGAAAATCCATTCAAAGTGCTTCCTGCATCCCAAAGGAAAGCACCCGAGTTTCCAATGCAGCACTCTTCGCAGAGCACTCGGAGCACCTCTAAGTTCTGCCAACAAAGACAACAAAAAAGAGAGCCAACACGAGAAAAATCCTTTCCAATGAGGAATTAGGCATGCCAGTTACTCAAACGAGTCATCTATTGGGCTCACCCCCGGTCTTACACCCAATAAAGGCTAGGATGGGTTCGCCCGAGCTCTGACTCGAGTCATCTATTGGGCTTACCCTCGGTCTTACACCCAATAAAGGCTAGGATAGGTTCGCCCGAGCTCTGACTCAACCCCAAAATTACTCGTACTGGCAATCGAGTCATCTATTGGGCTTACCCCCGGTCTTACACCCAATAAAGGCTAGGATGGGTTCGCCCGAGCTCTGAATCAGTTCACTACTCATGTTGACAGAAGGAAAATACTCAAACCAGTAATCTGTTGGGTTTATCCCCGGTCTTACACCCAATAAAGGCTAGGATGGGTTCGCCCAAGCTCTGGCTCGAGTCATCTATTGGTTTTACCCCGGTCTTACACCCAATAAGGGCTAGGATGGGTTCGCCCGAGCTCTGACTCAGATCATCACTCATGTTGGTAGAAGACAAAATATTCAGGTCGATCCCCGGTCTTATACCCAATAAAGACCAAGATGGGTCCACCCGAACAAGATTCCAATATAAAGAAATCGAGTGCTTCAAAACTGGATGAAAGAGAAGATTTTCGTCACCGAAGCCATGAGCTTCCCCCTCCCAAGGGGTTACTTCTTCAGGAGTCGATACTCCATCAGTTATCCCAGATACCAACCTTTCCTTGTTAAGTTAAGGTCAAAGGCACGGCGAATCGGGTAGCTGGGGCTAGGGGACACGAGCTTCACGGCCCAAAAGACAAGTTCTCTACCATCTTCAGGAGTAAAACCTAGAGACATGAGCTCCCCCTCCCCAAGGGTGGTTACTCCTTCGGCTACCTCGAATACCAACCTTTCTTTGTTCACTCAAAGTCAAAGGCACGGCGAATCGAGTAGTCGGGGCTAAGGGACACGAGCCTTACGGCCCTAGAGACAAGTTCTCTACACTATCGTCCATGAGACAACAACTGATCGACTACTACAGTACTCGATGGGGCAAGCTTCCTATTTCCCGAGAGGAATTTCTCATCCATGAGACGACAAATCATCGACTACTTCGGTACTCGACCTTTGGATGGGACAAGCTCCATATTTCCCAAAAGGAGCTTCTTGTCCACGAGGCGACAAATCATCGACTACTTCGGTACTCGACCTTTGGATGGGACAAGCTCCCTATTCCCCAAAGAGGAACTTTTCATCCATAAGGCTTCAAATCATCGACTACTTCGGTACTCGATCTTCAGATGGGACAAGCTCTCTATTTCCCAAGAGGAACTTTTCGTCCATAAGGCAACAAATCACACACTACTTCGGTACTCGGTCTCCGGACGGGACAAGCTCCCTATCTCCCAAAAGAATCTCTTCATCCATGAGACAATAATTGATCGCCTACTTCAGTACTCGATCCTCGAATGGGACCAGTTCCCTATCTCCCAAAAAGGAATTTTTTCTCGTCCACGAGACGACAATTGATCGATTACTACAATACTCGATCCTCGGATGGGACAATTTCCCTATCTCCAAGAAGGACTTAGTCATCCAAAGAGATGACAATTCATCGACTGCTACACACTCGACTTCTAACTCCTAAAAAGGAACCCTTCGTCCTCAAGACGACAACTCGTCGACTACCATAGTACTTGACCGACGAACAACCTCTCCTTTTTCTACAAAGGAACTACTCGTCCACGAGATGACAAGAAAATTGACTACTATTGTACTCGAAGAAATGATTCAAGAATAGCCGATGACAAGCTTCATAAAAAAGGCAACCAACCAACCGACCGTCAAATAAAAGGAAAAAGTACTATACATCAGAATGTTAAAAGTACTCAAGAGGATTCACATCCAAACAAAAACCAAGAGGATATTACAACAACTGTTCAAGCCTCTGGCGCAGGCTCCAAGCTGCTGATAACCTTATCAGCAACAGGCTTCATCTCCGTGACATATTCAGAGAATTGCTCCTCCGAATAGCCAATGGTAACCCCATCGCCAATAAAGGACAAGTTCACGGAAGGAAGAAAGGACTTAACTAATCCTAAGGCATGAGCCAAGTGATCCCTAGAAGTATCGGAGAAGAAGCTGCTGAGTCACTGGAGGTTTCACGAAGACGCTCCAGCAAACTCCTCTCGCCAGCTTCTTCATCCTCGACCATCCCGACGACTACTTGAGCCGCCGCCTCAAGATCAGCAAGTTGCTGAGCTTTCTGATCACGATCAGCCGCCAAGTCTCTGATCTGGTTCATATCACTGATCATTTGCTTATCAGCATCAGCCTTGAACTTGGACAGCTTCTCCACAACATCTGCGTGACGATACATAATATTGGTCAGATCAGTCACCTCATTATCCCTTCACAACAACAAGCTTTTAAGCTCTGTCAAAGCAGGGAAAACATGAGAACAGAAGAAAACCACCCGAAGGACAGGCACCAAAGAAGGAAAAGAATACCTTTCTACTCCTTGGCAGCAGCCTTGACCTTCTCCTGCAACTTGGAGGCCTTATCCTTCAGAGAAGAATTGTCCTGCTCCAAAATCTCCACCCGGGCCTCCAGAAGCTTGACCTTTTCCGACTGCTCCCGAGCAGACTTGAAAGGATCTTAAGATGCTTAGAGGGGGGGTGAATAGGCAATCTGCAATTTAAAACACTTAACAAAAGGGGTCAGACACAGACTATCCCGGATACTCCGGGTATATGCACGGATACTCCGGGTTTGGTGGTCCGGAGTATCCGGAGCTATATCCGGAGTCTCCGGGTTTGAACAACCTGAACCGAACCTGCAAGAATCTCTGTATGAAAAGTAGATCGAGCTAGAGAATGAGTACCAGGGGTTCCTTAAGGTTGATATCCAACAAATGAAGTTTACTAGAAACTCGTGAGTGAGTAGATCGAGCTCAAACCCTAGAAAAGAAGTCTCACAAGCAAATGATAACGAAATTAAGTAAACTAAGACAAGGAGACAAGGATTTGTTTCCCGATGTTCACACCCGAAGGTGCTACGTCTCCGTTGAGGAAGGATTCGAGAGACGGTTCTCAAGAACCCCTATGCTCCTCTCCCAAGGGCGAGATCACCTCTCAAGCCCAAGTTTACTTACTATGGATTCCTCGGTGAGGAATGGAGATTACAAACTTCTTGTGCAGCTCACAATCTTGGTTGAGCAATCACAAACACGCCTAGCCGTCTAGGAGCACAAGTCTCCAAGAGTAACAAACTTGAATCCGTGGGCTTGACCAAAACCAAGCGCTCAAGAGATGGGAATGAGGCTCACTCGCTTGAATCCTTGCTCTTGCTTGCTTCTCACTCAAATCCCTCAAGGGAATCACTCAAGAATGGAGAAGGGAGAGTGAAGGAGCTCTTTTTGGCTTAGGTTTGAGTTCTGTTCGTCCAAAATGGCAAGAGAGGGGGCTGAAGGCGTATGGAGGGAATATTTATAGTCTTCAGCCCAAAAATAGCCGTTGGGCGAAAGGGTACCCGGAGACTCCGGGTATATGCCCGGAGACTCCGGGCAACCCTGATTTTTCAGCCCAGAAACAGCACCCGGACACTCCGGGCAATGGGGTCCGGAGTATCCGGCCCTATACCTGGAGTATCCGGGTAAGGCAGGAAAAATCTTCGGTTTATGGCTCCTTTGAGTTGTTTTGTGGCTCACAAATGTTTGTATAGGTTCTCTTGAGCACAAGATCTAAATCAAAACCCTTGAACCAAGTCCCTCTTGATAGTACGGCGTTCCTATACTCAAATTTTAAATTCAAAATCTAATTTCTTGAGTAAACTTGAACTTCGCTTTTTCATTTCCTTTTCGAGGGTCGTATATCGTCACTTGATTCACCTATACATGTTCACCACCTGCACACATGCTCAATTACACGATTAAACGCACATGTGTTTTGTCATTAACCACCAAAACCCACTTTAGGGGCCTAGATCACTTTCAATCTCCCCCTTTTTGGTGATTGATGACAACCCACATGTAAGTCATTTGATAATCATAAAGCGAAAAAACATCTAGCATATAAGAGCTCCCCCTAAATGTATGCCATGAATTTTGAATTTCAATTTTGACTTGACATGTCAACAATTGGCATATTTATCGAGAGAAACACAAAAGCTCTTATAAGTTTTACAGCGGGGTGAACAGGTGAGTGCCAAGAATATGTGTGATGCATATGACATGTTATCCACTCAATAAAAAGTGTATCTGTCAGCTGGACCCGGAGACTCCGGGTATAAATCCGGAGACTCCGGTCAATATATCCGGAGAATCCGGCCTGTAGCCCGGAGTATCCGGCCTTTCTGAAGCAGAACACAGAAAAAACAGAAAACAGATAATCCACAGCTCAAATATGTCACACACTAGCAGAAATTTCTTAGAAATAACTCAAGTTCGACAGCTAAGCACAGAGTAGCACTCATTACAAAGGATCTCACACCACATAGTCCTTACAAACGATCAAGAGAGTTTTAAAACGAAATGGAAACGACATAAGTTCGATACAAAGGCGACACATGCCCAAATGAGTACATATATGGCATTTTCACTCCCCCTTTGTCATCAAGTGCCAAAAAGGGAATGAAAAGAAGCAAGAAGTCCATCTACTCATCATTTTCATCTTGGGCGGCATCCTCGGAGGTATCCTCATCTTCATCGGAGTCGGGGTGCTCACGATAGCCTAAGGGCTCATCTTCTTCGGTCTCATCCTCATCAAAGATCTCTTGGCCACTTGGAGGAGCACGGCGGGAGGAAGAAGTACGGCGACGAGGAGAATGGGGCTGATGACGAGCACGTGGAAGTGGAGCATGAGTAGCGGCAATAGAAGCCTCATCGGCGGCATCCCACTCAGCAAATGGATCATCAAAGGCCGGGAGCTCGCGGTGAGGATCCAAAGGAAGTCCCAAATGACCCCGAATCTCATTGATGGACCTTGAGTTCTCATGCACATCATTTGCAATATTCCTACACATTCCAAAAATGCTGCGGAGGGCCCTCTTCACAAAGGAATCATGATGACGGTGGCAAGACGATGAAGAGGCACCCACAGAAGATGGAGCAGGATCATGTCTTGGATTTCTTGTTGCACCGGCATGAGCGGGAGGAAGAGGTGGTGCATCACCTGAGCGGGCACGCAAGTGGAGAGGCTCATGCTTAACTGTCTTCGGAAATGTGACCTTGGTCACCCTCTCTATCATATACATGATGTAAGGTGCAGCAGGAAGGGACTTCTTGGCTTCAATCATAGTCCTTCTTAGCTCATTCCAAATGAAGTCCATAATGCAAAAAGGTCTACCACTTGGCAAAGTCCGGGCTAGAAGATTCACTGCATAGTATCTAAGTGCCATCGGATCACCATCCTTTGCATCAATGGTTGCTCTAAAGAATTGATTCATTGCATAGTAAACCAGCAAGAGATGGTTTGCTTTTCCTTCTTGAGCACAAATAGGATTGTAGAACAAGGTGGGTACTTGATATGTCTTGAGTTGTTCCTCCACATGAATAGGATCTCTCTTCTCATCCTCAGTGCCAAGTCCAAGTAATCTAGAGAAGGTCATGTAATCCACTCCATATTTTACTCCTTCGGTGGTCCAATAAAATGCAATCTCATTTTCATCATAATATAAAGAAGAATGAAATTGAGCAAGGATCTCTTCATTCCAATCATAGCGAAAACCCATAATATCATAGAGACCCATCTCCTTGCACTTTTCTATAGCCTCATTAAAGAATGGATCCTTCATGTTCTCATAATATTTCCAATCCACGTACTTGCAATGAACAATGGGAGCACAAGACTTACGCATCACAACTGAAGAATAGAAATCTTCGTGAAGCTTGCACCAAAAGCGCCGCTCAAGACCTTCACTCTTGTCATATCTGTAAACTTTCTCTTTGCGTGCCTCCCTAAGTGCCACATCTTGCTTGTAATAGTTTCTTTCCATCTCTACTGTGAAACCAGGCACTATCCCAGATCAATGAAGCCTTGGAATGTTAGGATAAGTGCGCTGTCCGGGAGGGTACTCAACTACCAAACGAGGAGGGGTCTTAGGACATATGTTATGAGCAATACCCTTGCTTGTTGGAGTTGGACGAGATGGAGGAGCCGCTGCTCGGCTTTGCAAAATGTAAGGAGCTTTCCTTGGCTCCTTAGAACTGCTCCCAGCGGGTTCCTTCCCGGCACGATGACGTGGACGCAACTCCCTTGGAGGATTTCGAGGAGCATCTTCCCTTTGAGTGTGAGGATCATGACGCCTCTTTTGTCTCCGTTGCTCTGCGTCCTCCAAGGACTCACCAGCGCGTGGCCTCACCATGCCTAGGTAGATAACAAAGATCAAGACCAAGCTGGATAAAATTGGGAAGAAAAAGATGTGCTGGTGGAGATCAAGTCCGGAGACTCCGGGTATATCCCCGGAGACTCCGGCCCAAAGGGTCCGGAGTATCCGGGTGTATATCCGGAGTATCCGGACAAGAGCTCCTGAAACCCTAAATTTCAAGAATCTAAGAATTTGACAATGGGATTTGAATGAAACTAGAGGAGAATGTTCCTACACATGCTAGGAGGAGATGCCCTAAAGATTTTTCAAAGAAACCTACAAAATTGGGAGATCGGGCGATCCGAAGTTCAAAAGTACCTTTGAAACTGTTGAGAGCGCGGGAACTTCAAATCCAATGACTCCCCGAAGTTTCCGGAGGGGAGGAGAGTCTTCCTTCAAAGATTTACGAGTTCTTGATGCTTGGAAGAGTGGAATCACCCCTAGGGCATGAGTAGGAGAGTGGAGAGGAGAGGGGGCGGCGTCTGTGGTAAAGGAGAGAAGGAACCGTTTGCCCCGACCCTCCCCGCGGTATATATAGAAAATTTCAAATATCCGGAGTATCCGGCCTCAGGGCCGGAGTATCCGGATAGTCCGGAGTTTCCGGGCCCTGGGCCGGAGACTCCGGCTTCCCCTGAGACTGAGCACAAAGAAGTTCAAAAGAACTTGATCTAGATAGATTTGGTATAGATAGATTTTTGAGGATCTAATGGTGTGAGAGAAATTACTCAACTTGAGATCAGTCAACATTCAATCAAGGAGAACAATCATCTCAAGTGAGCAAAGTGAATAACCAATTTTTTTTTATAAAACAAAGGTCACACAATTTGAAAGTTTTCAAGATTCTTAATCTAAGATCACTCAAGTGTATGCAGTAATTCAAGTTAGGTTACGAGAATCCAAGATGTTTAGTTCACTTCTCAAAGCACAAAACCTTGACTCATCTAGAGGCTTAGTAAAGATATCGGCAAGTTGCCCATCAGTGCTTACATGTTGTAAAGCAATATCTCCCTTAGCCTCATGATCCCTTAAGAAGTGATGACGAATATCTATGTGCTTTGTTCGGGAGTGTTGTACAGGGTTGTTTGCTGATTTGATTGCACTCTCATTGTCACAAAATAGAGGAATTGCATCAAAATGACAACCAAAGTCACTCAAAGTTTGTCTCATCCACAAAAGTTGTGCACAACACGCACCGGCGGCGACATATTCGGCCTCCGCCGTGGACAAGGCAACCGAGTTTTGCTTCTTGGAGCTCCAAGCTACTAAAGACCGGCCAAGAAATTGACAAGTCCCCGTAGTGCTCTTCCGATCCACTTTGCAACCGGCATAATCCGAATCGGAATAGCCAAGTAAATCGAAAGATGAGCCCTTGGGATACCATAAACCAAGGTTAGGAGTGAAAACTAAATATCTTAGTATTCTCTTAACCGCCATCAAATGACATTCTTTCGGATTAGCTTGAAATCTTGCACACATGCACACATTAAGCATAATATCGGGCCTAGATGCACAAAGGTAAAGAAGGGATCCAATCATGGAGCGATATACCTTTTGATCCACGGCCTTGCCATCTCCATTGAGATCAAGATGCCCATTGGTTGGCATGGGAGTTTTGATGGGCTTGGCATTTTCCATGTCAAACTTCTTGAGCATATCATTGGTGTACTTGGTTTGACTAATGAAAGTGCCATCCTTGAGTTGCTTGATTTGAAATCCGAGGAAGAAGGTCAACTCACCCATCATAGACATCTCAAATCTCTTTGTCATAATCCTACTAAAATCATCGCACCAAGTTTTGTTAGTGGAGCCAAATATAATGTCATCGACATATATTTGGCACATAAAGATATCTTTATCAACTTTACGAGTGAAGAGAGTAGGATCGGCTTTGCCTATTTCAAAGCCTTTCCTTAAGAGAAAGTCCTTAAGGCATTCATACCATGCTCTAGGGGCTTGCTTGAACCCATAGAGCGCCTTATGAAGCAAGTAGACATGATTTGGGAATTTTGGATCTTCAAAGCCCGGTGGTTGCTCAACATATACCAATTCGGAGATTGGTCCATTAAGGAAAGCACTCTTCACGTCCATTTGATATAGCTTGAAATCATGGTGAGTAGCATAGGCAAGCAAAATACGAATTGACTCAAGCCTAGCTACGGGTGCATACGTCTCACCAAAATCCAAACCTTCGATTTGTGTGTAGCCTTGAGCAACCAACCTTGCTTTGTTTCTTGTTACCACGCCATGTTCATCTTGTTTGTTTCGAAAGACCCATTTGGTTCCAATGATATTTTGCTTGGGTCTTTCTACTAAGGACCAGACTTCATTCCGAGTGAAGTTGTTCAATTCCTCTTGCATAGCCATCACCCAATCCGGATCATCTAATGCTTCTTCCACCTTAAGAGGTTCCAAAGAAGAAACAAACGAGTAATGTTCACAAAAAGTAGCCAAACGAGATCGAGTGGTTACCCCTTTACTTATACTTCCAAGGATATTATTCACGGGATGATCCTTTTGAATTATGTGATGAACTCTTGGATGTGAAATGGAGGATTGATATTGGATTGGTTCAGCTTCTCTATCATCTTGAGACTGATCTTGATGTTGAATTGATGCCTCAGCTTGAGTGGCCCGGATACTCCGGCCTGGAGTCCGGATACTCTGGTCAATATGTCCGGAGTCTCCGGCTTCATATCCGGAGTTTCCGGGTTTTGCAGCGGATGTAGAGGTAGATGGCCCTTGAAACATCAACACATCATCATCGTCATTGTCCACTTGTTCTTGAGGTTTTATTTCACCAATCGCCAACTTCTTGATAGCTTGACTTGATGATTCTTCCATTCCTACAACATTATCAACTTGCTCCCCTTGAGAGCCATTAAATTCATCAAATGTCACGTCACACGCTTTTTCAACACAACCGGAGGTTTTGTTGAAAACACGATAGCCATGAGCATTTGAGGCATAACCAAGAAGAAAACATTCATCAATTTTAGGTGCAAATTTAGAGTTCTTGGGCTTCTTGTTAAGAATGAAGCACTTACTTCCAAAAACTCTAAAGTAAGACACATTAGGCTTTTTACCAAGTAGGAGTTCGTATGCCGTCTTGTTCAAGATCTTGTGAAGATATAGGCGGTTGATTGCATGACATGCCGTGTTGATTGCTTCCGCCCAAAATTTATCCGAGATTTTGTACTCATCTAGCATTGTTCTTGCGGCCTCGATGAGAGTTCTATTTTTCCTCTCATCAATTCCATTTTGTTGAGGAGTGTATGGAACCGAAAATTCATGACCAATGCCCTCTTCATCTAGAAATTCTTCTACATTAGTGTTCTTGAATTCGGTGCCGTTGTCACTTCTCACTTTCTTGATCTTAGTTTCAAATTCATTTTGAGCTCTTTTTGCAAACTTTTTGAAGGTCTCTTGCACTACGCTTTTATCATGCAAAAAGAATACCCAAGTGAAACGAGAATAATCATCAACAATGACAAGGCCATATTTGTTACCACCAATGCTAATGTACGCCACCAGGCCAAAGAGATCCATATGTAGAAGTTCAAATGGCTTGACGGTGGTGACGATGCTCTTTGATGGATGTGGAACACCAACTTGCTTCCCGGCTTGGCATGCACTACATACACGATCTTTCTCAAAAGAAACATTTGTTAGTCCTAGGATGTGATCCCCCTTTAGAAGTTTGTTGAGATTTCTCATCCCAACATGAGCTAGTCGGCGATGCCATAACCAACCCAAGCTAGACTTTGCTATCAAGCAAGCATCAAGTTGAGCCTTCTCTTAAGAAAAATCCACAAGATAGAGCTTTCCCTTGAGCAACCCCTTGAAAGCAACGGAGTCATCGCTTCTTCTAATGACGGTTACACCCTCGTTAGTGAACAAACAATTGAAGCCCGAATCACAAAGTTGTGAGATGGACAACAAATTGTAACCAAGTGACTCAACTAAAAGAACTTTTGAGAGAGTGAACTTTGAGTTTAGATTAATGTTACCGGTACCAAGCACTCTTCCCTTTTGATTTCCCGCAAAAGTAATGAAATGATCTCCACTTGATGCGGTTATTGTTTCGAACATACTCCTTTCTCCGGTCATATGATTTGTGCAACCACTATCAATCACCCAAGTTGATCCACCGGAGGAGTATCCCTACAAAACAAAGTTACTCTTTTCTTTTAGGTACCCAACAATACTTGGGTCCTTTAATGTTAGTCACAAGAACTTTGGGCACCCATACATAGTTTTTCACTTTTGTGTTCCATGTACGGTGTCCTACAAATTTGGCAACCACTTTACCACGGTGGTTCCTTGTCAATACATAATCGGCATAGAAGGATACATGAGGTGATTCTTGTGCCTTGATCTTAGTTGGGTTAGAGGCATTGAACTTATCTTCTTTGAATGAGGATGCAACAATCTTAGCACCCTCATCACATGTTGTGCCTCTCTTGATGAAGTTGACATGACCACTTTCTTGAATTACATCATTTTTCTTGTGAATGGGAGTGGTCATGTTCACTAGACCTCCTTGAGCTGCCAAGGCGGTCTTGTTCTTGTTTTTGGTAAATGGAATGGCATGTGGAGTACCTTGCCCATTCCTACCAAGTCCCTTACCCACTTCAAACCCAAACTTGCTCATGTATCTTGACCCAAATCCCTTGGTGTGTTTCTCAAATTCACCTACCCTTGTAAAGGGAATATTCTTTGGGACTTGAGTATGTGATGGAGCCTCTTCTTGCAACAAGTGAGTGAGTCTAGAGATTTCTTTCTTCATTGCATTTATCTCAACATGGTTAGTAGCACAAGTTTGAATATCAACATTAAAGCACCGTGCACATCCTTGACTTGTAGAAGGACTAGATGAATTAGATGTCTCTTTAGTCTTAGAAGTACTTTCCCAAAGAGTATTAAATTGAACTTCAAGTGCCGTGTGATTAGCTTGTAAGCTTGTCATGCTCTCTTGAAGTTTCTCATTATCCTTCCTTAGGAAAGTGTTAGTGTCATTGACAAAAGAAAATTTTCTAGTCAAATCATCCACTTTTTCTTTTTCACTAGAGAGTGACTCTTTCAACTCAAGAAGAGTGCCATCCTTGACTTTGATTGAGTTCACAAGTATCTTGTTTTCCTCCCTTTCATAGGCGAGGTCCTTTTCAAGAGCCTTGAATTTTTCTCTCTCAAGTCTAAGCAATTCTTCTTGTGTTTCAAGAGTCTCATCCGCTTCATCTAGTTTCATTACTAATTTCATCATTTTAGTTGCGGCCCCTTTACCATATTTCTTGACTAGTTTAGCAACTTCTACTTCATTATCCAATTCATCGTCCGATGAGTTTGGAGATGTTACCTTGGAGTTTTTAGCCATGAGGCACATGATAGGAGATTCATCTTCATCATCGGTGAGATCTTCAAACAAGCTTGGAGGATGTGGAGATGATGCCTTGAAAGCCATGGTTGCAACATCTTCTTTCTCAGACTCACTTTCTTGTTGTGAATCCCATTCTTGACCAAGATGTGCTTCTCCGGCTTGCTTCTTGTATCTTGATCTATCTCTCTTGGATGTGCTTTCTTTGGTGTCTTTGTTCTTCTTCTTCTCTTCCGGGCAATCGGCAATGAAATGCCCAACTTTGTTACACCCAAAACATGGCCTATTAGACCTTCTTCTTAGCTCATACTTCTTATTCTTTCCAAAGTTTCTAAAGTTGCCTTTCCTTAATACTCTTGTGAAGTTCTTGATAAAGAAAGTCATTTGCTCATCATTAAGCTCTTTATCATCATCACTACTAGTGCCCTCATTTTTTGAGGATTGGTTTGCCTTTTCTTTGCCTTTTGATTTAGCTTGAAGTGCCAACCCACTATTCTTGGCCGCTTGTTCTTGAAGCTCGGCTAGATCTTGGTTAATCTTGACTCTCTTTAATTGATCATGGTGAGCCTCAATTCTTCCAAGTACATTCTCGGTGGTGAAGTGCTTGAATCCTCTTTCGGCTCTAATCAAGTTAGGTAGAGTAACATCCCTAGCCATATACACGGTCAAGAGCTTGTCCACAATCTCACGGTCGCCCCACTTGTCACCACCAAGAGATTTGATTTGATTTGTGATTTTCTTCATGCGGTTGTACATCTCTTTCACACCTTCATCCTTCTTCATGGAGAACAAGCTCAATTCATCTTCTAAAGTTTTGATTCTTGATTCTCGTACTTTCCTTGATCCTTGATGGTTCACTAGGAGAGTGTCCCAAGCATCTTTGGCGGTTGGAGCATCCTCTATCTTGTCAAACTCTTCGGGACTCACGGATGTGTGTAGGATGTTCAATGCTTGGAAATTCCTTTGTAGCACATATGCTTGAACCGGGGTTGGAGTTTCATCTTCATCCGGAATTTCACACCCAACTTCCACAACTTTCCAAAGATCCTTGTGGATTGCATTCATATATCCGAACATCTTAGTCTTCCATTGATTATACCCGGTACCATCAAAGAAAGGTGGCTTGCCCATGTGAATTGATGCATTATGCTCACTAGGTAGAGAAAAAGTGTAATCATGAGCAACTCTTCTATAATCACCTTTGCCTTTTGACTTTGATGAGCTGCCCTTGTTTGAAGAGCGTGAGGCTCTTCTCTTGGAATCGGTGTCGGAGTCATCACTAGAGTCAATGATAACTCGGGAGCTAGTCTTTTTCTTCCTTTACTCCTTCTTCTTTTTCCTCCATGCCTTCCACTCCTCATAAGACATCTCATCATCGAATGTCTCTTCTTCACTTTCTACTCCACCATTCTTATTATTTCCCTTCTTGTTGTTGTTGGATGGCTCTACATTCTTGTCTTTGTCTCTTTTATCACTAGGATCACCTTTTTCACCTTCATTAACCGGAATCTCTTGATTCTTTTCATCATCCGACATCTTGACCTCTCCGGACGGTTAAGCCCTTTGAATGGAGAGCCAAGCTCTGATACCAATTGAAAGGATCTTAAGAGGAACTTTTCATCCATAAGGCTTCAAATCATCGACTACTTCGGTACTCGATCTTCAGATGGGACAAGCTCTCTATTTCCCAAGAGGAACTTTTCGTCCATAAGGCAACAAATCACCCACTACTTCGGTACTCGGTCTCCGGACGGGACAAGCTCCCTATCTCCCAAAAGAATCTCTTCGTCCATGAGACAATAATTGATCGCCTACTTCAGTACTCGATCCTCGAATGGGACCAGTTCCCTATCTCCCAAAAAGGAATTTTTTCTCGTCCACGAGACGACAATTGATCGATTACTACAATACTTGATCCTCGGATGGGACAATTTCCCTATCTCCAAGAAGGACTTAGTCATCCAAAGAGATGACAATTCATCGACTGCTACACACTCGACTTCTAACTCCTAAAAAGGAACCCTTCGTCCTCAAGACGACAACTCGTCGACTACCATAGTACTTGACCGACGAACAACCTCTCCTTTTTCTACAAAGGAACTACTCGTCCACGAGATGACAAGAAAATTGACTACTATTGTACTCGAAGAAATGATTCAAGAATAGCCGATGACAAGCTTCATAAAAAAGGCAACCAACCAACCGACCAGTCAAATAAAAGGAAAAAGTACTATACATCAGAATGTTAAAAGTACTCAAGAGGATTCACATCCAAACAAAAACCAAGAGGATATTACAACAACTGTTCAAGCCTCTGGCACAGGCTCCAAGCTGCTGATAACCTTATCAGCAACAGGCTTCATCTCCGTGACATATTCAGAGAATTGCTCCTCCGAATAGCCAATGGTAACCCCATCGCCAATAAAGGACAAGTTCACGGAAGGAAGAAAGGACTTAACTAATCCTAAGGCATGAGCCAAGTGATCCCTAGAAGTATCGGAGAAGAAGCTGCTGAGTCACTGGAGGTTTCACGAAGACGCTCCAGCAAACTCCTCTCGCCAGCTTCTTCATCCTCGACCATCCCGACGACTACTTGAGCCGCCGCCTCAAGATCAGCCAGTTGCTGAGCTTTCTGATCACGATCAGCCGCCAAGTCTCTGATCTGGTTCATATCACTGATCATTTGCTTATCAGCATCAGCCTTGAACTTGGACAGCTTCTCCACAACATCTGCATGACGATACATAATATTGGTCAGATCAGTCACCTCATTATCCCTTCACAACAACAAGCTTTTAAGCTCTGTCAAAGCAGGGAAAACATGAGAACAGAAGAAAACCACCCGAAGGACAGGCACCAAAGAAGGAAAAGAATACCTTTCTACTCCTTGGCAGCAGCCTTGACCTTCTCCTGCAACTTGGAGGCCTTATCCTTCAGAGAAGAATTGTCCTGCTCCAAAATCTCCACCCGGGCCTCCAGAAGCTTGACCTTTTCCGACTGCTCCCGAGCAGACTTGAAAGGATCTTAAGATGCTTAGAGGGGGGGGTGAATAGGCAATCTGCAATTTAAAACACTTAACAAAAGGGGTCAGACACAGACTATCCCGGATACTCCGGGTATATGCACGGATACTCCGGGTTTGGTGGTCCGGAGTATCCGGAGCTATATCCGGAGTCTCCGGGTTTGAACAACCTGAACCGAACCTGCAAGAATCTCTGTATGAAAAGTAGATCGAGCTAGAGAATGAGTACCAGGGGTTCCTTAAGGTTGATATCCAACAAATGAAGTTTACTAGAAACTCGTGAGTGAGTAGATCGAGCTCAAACCCTAGAAAAGAAGTCTCACAAGCAAATGATAACGAAATTAAGTAAACTAAGACAAGGAGACAAGGATTTGTTTCCCGATGTTCACACCCGAAGGTGCTACGTCTCCATTGAGGAAGGATTCGAGAGACGGTTCTCAAGAACCCCTATGCTCCTCTCCCAAGGGCGAGATCACCTCTCAAGCCCAAGTTTACTTACTATGGATTCCTCGGTGAGGAATGGAGATTACAAACTTCTTGTGCAGCTCACAATCTTGGTTGAGCAATCACAAACACGCCTAGCCGTCTAGGAGCACAAGTCTCCAAGAGTAACAAACTTGAATCCGCGGGCTTGACCAAAACCAAGCGCTCAAGAGATGGGAATGAGGCTCACTCGCTTGAATCCTTGCTCTTGCTTGCTTCTCACTCAAATCCCTCAAGGGAATCACTCAAGAATGGAGAAGGGAGAGTGAAGGAGCTCTTTTTGGCTTAGGTTTGAGTTCTGTTCGTCCAAAATGGCAAGAGAGGGGGCTGAAGGGGTATGGAGGGAGTATTTATAGTCTTCAGCCCAAAAATAGCCGTTGGGCGAAAGGGTACCCGGAGACTCCGGGTATATGCCCGGAGACTCCGGGCAACCCTGATTTTTCAGCCCAGAAACAGCACCCGGACACTCCGGGCAATGGGGTCCGGAGTATTCGGCCCTATACCCGGAGTATCCGGGTAAGGCAGGAAAAATCTTCGGTTTATGGCTCCTTTGAGTTGTTTTGTGGCTCACAAATGTTTGTATAGGTTCTCTTGAGCACAAGATCTAAATCAAAACCCTTGAACCAAGTCCCTCTTGATAGTACGGCGTTCCTATACTCAAATTTCAAATTCAAAATCTAATTTCTTGAGTAAACTTGAACTTCACTTTTTCATTTCCTTTTCGAGGGTCGTATATCGTCACTTGATTCACCTATACATGTTCACCACCTGCACACATGCTCAATTACACGATTAAACGCACATGTGTTTTGTCATTAACCACCAAAACCCACTTTAGGGGCCTAGATCACTTTCAAGACTTCTCAAGAGCAGCCATCTTCTCAAGCTGCAGCGACTGGGCAGCCGACAACCGGAGACCCTCCCCAGTCCGCCGAAGGAACTCGGCCTGCTTGGCAACTTGTTTAGCCAGATCCTGCCAACAAAATGAAATCAAGACAAAGTACTTGACAACTCAACAAAAGTACTCGATTACAATTAGATACTTACAACGAGAGCAGAATGGCAGCCCAGAATCCCCTGGGCGACTGCAGTCGACTCCTCGACCGGCTTCTCCACCTCCTGCTGCGACGTCTCTAGCGGAACCAGATCAACCTTGGCAGCAGCAGGACTCTTCGGCTGGTCCGCGGCCTACTTATCTGAAAAACACAAAGATATTAGCAAAAAGCCTGACGGAAAAGACAATCAAGCCACTCACCAGTACCAGCGGTAGGAGACTCCTTGCTCGCCTCCTCGGTGACCAGATCTTTCGCCGCCCCAGAAGTAGAATCAACCACCCGATCACCCTCCTTTGGCGAACCAGGAGGCAACTGGGTGATGTTCTTAAGGGAACCAAAGATCCCTTTCTCCGACTCATCAAACCCAAGAGCATCCGGATTGCTACAAAAAGAAGCACTCGACACTTCAACAACAAAATCAAAGGAAAACAAAAAGCATTCGATCAACAATCGCCCTTACTGAGAGGAGTGTTTGAGCACAAATTTCCTCGATCTAGTAAACTTCGAGACCATACTCAGCCCCGAAGCACTCTGCCCCTTAGCAGAGCCACTCCCGCCGGATTCAGCCGGCGCAGCGGGAGGGCTCTCGACAGAACCCACCGCCTGCCTCTTAGAAGGAGAAGGAAGCCTAAGATGAGAGAAAACCATCAAAATCAAGCGCAACAACCCAAAAAAGTACCAACCCGTACTCACCAGTCACTACTACCAGCAAAAGCGGTGCCCCGCTTCTGAGTCCTTATAGACTCAACTGCCGGCTCATCCGATGTCCGGCCCCAACATCAAACGTCGTCCGACTGGCCGACGGACCTGCAAACAAGATACAACTAAGGTCAATCAAGGATCCAATGGTCAATTCGAACCAAAGACAAATGAAGTCAGAGGCACACTTGAGTCAGTATGTGCCAAAGGCACATCTTTAGGCAGAGGAGGCCTACTCTGATAGTTTTCGGGATTAATCTGCACGAAAGATACTAGATCAACTTGACTACTCGACAAAAAGTACTCGAACTACATTTCAGTCGACTACTCGAAACAATACCTCCCGTGGATGCCTGCCAGCACTGAATGTCCCAGCACTATTGGCCGTCCCAGCCACGTTCTTCAACAACCCCAACACCCGATCCTTCAGATCATCCTTAGTAATCTTGGATCGGCTATAACGGGAAGGATCCGCACCTCCCGTATACTGAAAGCCCAAATGGACCCACTGCTGCAATGGCTGGATCCTCCACATCGACCAATGCGTAACAACAGAAGCACCGCAAATCTGGTGATCCGCCTTCAGCCTCTCGATCTCCTCAAGAAGGAAATTAACCTGATCCCCCCCCCCGCTCCCCTTGGAATTCCAACTTGACTTTTTCACAGGTGGGCCTGGAGTGCGAGTAGGAAGAGAAGAAGAAAGGTTCCTAATATAAAACCACATCGACTTCCAGTCGATGACCTTATCACTCAAATCATAAAGAATATACTTGGGTTGCTTCACCTGATGGAATTGCAACCCAGCTCCCCCAACTACATCTACCTTAGAATCATTGGGATGGGATTTCAGATGGAAGAAATACTGAAACAAATCAAAGTAGGGCTCGATCCCTAGAAAAGCCTCGCAAAGATGGACGAAAATCGAGATGTGGAGAATAGAGTTAGGGGTCAAGTGATGCGCCTGAACCCCCCCAATGGAAAAGGAGGCCCCGGAAGAAATCGGAAACAGGAAAACCGAGGCCCCGAAGAACATAAGGAAGGAAAACAACAGATTTGTTTCCTTCCTCATGGGGAAAAGATTCCCCAGCAGACCCACACCAATGGATAATGCTGCGGGGTTGAAGAAGATGCATTCCCACCAGATCCAGAAGATGGGAGTCGGTACACTTACTCGATTTCCACCCGTGGATCTCTGCCTCGACAACGGCAGCGTTGTCCACCTTCCCCTTCGCAGCAGATCTCTTCGACATCGTGAGAACGATTCTCTCTTGCTTCACGCTCGGGGGCTAGCAGTGGCTAGTTTCTTGTGGCACTTAGAGGCGAGAGTAGATGAGTTTTTTTGGCGGCGGTAGAGGAGGTTAAGGAAGCGTGCCAAACCTAGATCTACTCGAACAGTTAAATGAGCGCACCCCATGGTAGTACGGTAAATAACAAGAAGTTCAAGGGTCACGCGCCAGTTCCAGAATTAATTCAGCAAGCAAATTCCTGACCTCCCCACAGAAGAAGCAGAATCTGCGCAAAAAATGGAAATTTCCTTTCAAAGATTACATTCCAAAACAAAGAAAATACAAAGATCTCAACGGTTTTACCACTCGATCTCAACTACAAAGGGGACAACCCAAGGGCTGATACAAAGATACAAAGCTTGTTACTCTCAAAGGGGAGTAACTTAGATACATTCTGGGAGGAAAAGGCTTGTTGTAAGAAGATATGGATGGCCCAGAACATAGCAAATCCTCTTCTTGCATCCACTCCTCTCCCTGATACGTTTTGCAACAAAAACAATGCCATCTCTCCAGAGGCCATCGGGGGGGGGGGGGAGACAACCACAGTTCCCACCCGAAAAGGCTTCTGATACGGCTTCCACCAGCTCTCTATCAAGACAACCAGGATGGCTGCGATGTGAAGAGCAAAGGTGGCGGCCTGAGAGATAACAAGTGTTTATGCTGCTCGCAAATACTCTACTAGCACCTACAAGGACGAATCGAGTACTCTTATCGGGCGGTCGAGTACTCTCCAATGAAGAACTCTACTTGGAACCCATGGCTACATCTGCAAGAATGAGGATCCAAAGTTAGCAGACCTGGTTTAAATAGAGGAAGCAACAAAGCCACGGCCCAGCCCGTGTCACCCAAGAAGCAGGGAACCTCACGGGCGAAACAGAAAAGATTCCGCAGCAGTACCCACCATGTGAACCTACGGACAAATAGTACACCGCACTGTCACCTTTTCAGAAGATTCGCTGCAGCACCGATGAGCTCAGAAAGATTGCAGAGGACACGATATTATCTCCTGGACTATTAACCCCAAATCACGGATTCGAACTCAAGGCCCGGGGGATGCGGGATACGTGTCATAAATGGCAACTTTTTCGAAAAAAAGTTCCAAACTCCAGACAGAAGATCAAAAGAACCCAGAAGACTGAGTTGATCCTCAGCCTGATTCATCAAATCAAACTAAGGCTCGGGGGCTACTCCATATGGAACGCGAGTACATTGCGCACCATATATACAGATTCGGGGCTTGAGCACCTCATAACCTCGATGCAGCCGAAGAAGCACCCGGAAGACTACTCGAAACGATCGATGGGCTCTGAAGATGGACAATTTGCTCCAGAAGCACTCGAAGCGCTCGATTACGCAGACAAAAGTCGAGGAGCTCTCAAAGTACCTGACGGACGTCTTCAGAAGCGCTCGAGGCCTGCAGGACTCGACTACGAAGAGCTTGGGGGCTTGTCAGACCTGGGGCAGCAGGACTGCTCATCAGGACGGAATATTCTAGAGTAGGGAGTAGTACATGGGTATGCCCTACCTCTTTTGTATCTACCCGAATAGGAGTAGAACTAGTCGACGGTCTCGGGAACTAGCCGAACCCCTCGGACTAGAATCCTAACAGAACTCGACTAGGATTTCCATGTAACCCTATTCCCTCAGACTATATAAGGGCGAGCAGGGACCCCTTCAAAACATCAAACAATACCTGAGGGAATACAAACTACCACACATGACGTAGGGTATTACGCTTCGACGGCCTGAACCTGTCTAAATCCTTGTATTCCTTGCACTGGCGTTCTGATCTCGGCGAGTCCCTACTCATAACCACTCTCCTCGGGATACCCCTCGGAGAACCCGACGGTAAAACACCGACAGTGGCATATCCGTATCTGACACGTATCGGATATGGATACGCCTTGGATATGGCTTGGATATCTTTTCAGCCATATCCCAAAAATATGGATACATATTGGCTCAGATAAGTGTATCCGACATGTATTTGAGAGGGTGTCGCGCGGTGGAGAGAGGATGGAGGCTCCCCAACCCGGCCAGATCCGCCCGAGCTCGGCGCCTCCTTCCCCTGCTCCAGTGCCGGCGATCGTGAGCTCCAGTGGGCGGCGGCGAGCATGGGGTCCGCAAGCTCCAGGGGCGGCGGCGGCGAAGGCCGCGAGCTCCAGGAGGGCTGGCGGGGCTCATGGGCAGTGAGGAGCGGCGGCGGCCTCGCGTGCGCGCGCTCCCACCACGGTCGGCCTCGCGTGGTGGAGAGGGGCTGGCGGACGAGGTGTGGGTGGAGAGGGGCAAGCGTAGGAGGGCTGTGCGCTTCTTGCGCTAGCGCAGGTGAGGAGAACGGGGAGGCGGAGGAGGACGTGGATTTTTCACATGCCCCTGTGGCCGCCGGGTCTATCGTGGCCCTTCGCAGCATCGAGATTCGTAAAAGTGTACTTACTCAGTTGACTAGTTAACTGTAGGAGCGGAAGTTGTTGAAATAGAGGTGCGGAGGGTAAAATAGACAATGTACTGCAGCCTATTTTGAAACGTTTCTAGCATACCATTGTGAACAGAGCCTGTACTTCATTCCCTTTTTGCTCAAGGAAGACCTCCATTACCGCCGACCATGGACGAGACATGAGAGAGGGGAGAGCTCAATGTTGAAAGACTTAAGTGCGGAGATCTCGCCGAATCAAATCCAAGATCTGGCGTCCACCAATGTCGCATAACCACCGGCCCCTTCGATTCTAGGCCATTAGCGCCGCCGCGCACAACTCCAGCCATGGATGCCCCCGCCCCGACCTGGCCCAACCGCCTCCCCAGCCGCCAGAACCCTAATGCTGCCCTCCCACCATCCCCACCGCCTGGCCGGCCTGCCTCCCCGAACCCCCCCCCCCCCCCCTTCTCTTCTAAGCCCACCGGAGTTGGGGAAGAAGAGAACTCCAGCGAGCTCGACAGGAAGTTGCCACAGAATCACTGGCTAGTCCAGAGATACCAAGCCCCACGAATTCACCAATATTGGGGGTGGTGTCTCCAAAGGCGGCTATGGAGCCACAAGTGACAGTTGGTGCTTCTGTGCTGCCAGCGAAGGCTTCTGCTCCGGGTGGTGCAAGCTCTCAAAAAAGGGGAGCAGGTCTTCAGATTACTAGTTTATCAACTCTGCCAGCTTCTGTGCAAGCGACTTTAATGGCAGATCTGATCGATGATCTATTGTTAATGCCGGAAAAACTGAAGGTCTTACAAGACAATTTGAAGTCTTGTTACAAGATCACCATGGTAAGTATCTATTGAGTATTTTTCCTTGTATTAATGCTACAGAAGGCTTGTGCTAAGCATGTCATGCTGTTTGAAAGAAATGGCCAATCGCTCGTATCTCAAATCCCAGAAGTTGAAGGCTTCTGTTGATGCTAGTCAACTTCTGGTGGATAAGGAGCGCTGTTTAAAGGAACAGACCGACAAATATCTTGATGTCAGGAACCAATTATACAAGCTTGAGCATGAAAGCACTCGTCAAATGTGGCTCCTGAAGAAAGATGTGGAGAATGTGGAGAATGAAAAGAAAGAACTCGAAGAGCAAAATCAAATTCCTCACAGTAAAATAGAGGGGATTAAAAAGAGCCATAAAGGTAACCTCCCTTCTTGCTTTGTGCTGAGTTGTTTAGTGAACTCAAGAGCTGAAAAAATGTCTTCTTTGTTCTGTAGATGAAGTCGAGAGCTTGAAGGCACAGCTTTCTGAGTATTCAGAGCTGAAAAGAGCTACACAGACGATAGTAGACATGGTTGATCCGCCTGAAGAGGGAACCCTAGTACAAAGACTTTGGTGGAGCAACTTCAAGAAGATCCCCAAGGTTGTCGGGTACCTCTCGGACAACACCAAGCTCTATGTGGCGCAAGTATTAGGGCTGTTTAAGTCATACTGGCCTCAGGCAAATCTAGTTCCTCATGGAGAGGGCATGTCATAATGTTCTGAAGAGAAATTCTCTGCGTTCCGAGAGGAAGCCAAGCCGATTGCAGAAAAGATAGTTAAAAGCTCAGAACAAGATGAAAAGAGCTAAATTCTCTTTCTTGAACTTTGATTATATGCATGCGTGCAACTGCATGTATGATGTGTGTAGAGTACATGTTTTTAGTATCTACGATCGTGTGTTTGTTGTCAGTTTGTAATATGTTCCATGCAATACTTTTGTCTGTAGTACTCGATTCTCGCTCCTTTTCTTTGAAAGGCTGGGAATTCGAGAAGACAAGTTGCTGCAGGAAGAAATGATCATGTTAGGATCGAAGAGGCGCAAGAACCTGATTCTACTTGATTGGCCCGTGCCTTTAACTCTGGAATGCAGAGAAAGGTTGGTAGTAGAACGATCTCATTGTGAGAACTGGTAGAGATCTTTGTGAAGATCAAGTAGGTGTAGAGACCCAAGAACTACTCGATTTCACCAGAGCCCTTCGCCTTATATGACAAAGGAAGGTGTGAGCTACTAAGTAGGGGATCCTGTAAAGGATAAGGGGTGATCCGTTTGGATCTAGTAGGCGTGGATGCCAATGACCACTCGATTCATCTATCTTTCCTTTGAAAGGAATTCGATGTCATGACTTCTCGGTGGGAAGATTCCTTGAGATTGAGTGGGTGTAAGGACCCGAAAGTACCCGATATGCCTGTACCTTTCACTCTATTGAGTAGAGGAAGGTTGGCGAGGTTTTTACCCTGTAGTATGGTTGAGTAACCAAAGGGATGTCTTTAAGTTTGTTTGCCCTATCCTTGAAAGAAAGTAAGTGCTTCAATTTCCATCTTTTATTGAACAAACATATGTTGACGTACAATCTTTTAAGGATAGAAACGACGTAGGTGTTCAATGTTCCAAGAATTTGGCACATCTTGTCCCTCAAAGTCGACCAGTCAATATGATCCTGGTCTTGTGACTTTGGTGATGACAAACGGACCTTCCCATCTGGAGTTTAGCTTGTGTAGTCCTGTTTAGTCTTGGATACGTCACAAAACCATATCGCCGATGTTGAAAGATCTCCGCTGGACATTACGATCATGATAGCGTCTGATTCCTTGGAGATATCTAGCGGACTGAAGTAAAGCATTGCATCTGACCTCTTCCATGGAATCCAGCTCAAGTTGTCTAGCTTCATTTGCTTCTCCTTCTTGGTATGTTTCCAATCTTGGTGATTCCCACATGATGTTAGCTGGAAGTATAGCCTCTAATCCGTTGACAAGAAAAAATGGACTTTGTCCTGTTGCTTTGCTAGGCTGAGTACGTAGCAATGTGAGGGAGCTCATAAATCTATTTGCCGCCTTTCTTTGTATTTTCATCGTAGACTCTTTTCTTTGGTCCATCCAGAATCATGCCATTGATGTGCTCAACCTGGCCATTGGCGCGTGTGTGAACCACTGATACGTACTTGACATCGATGGAGGCATTTTCGCAGAACTCCTAGAATGATCCAGAAGTAAAATTGGATCCCAAGTCCGTGCTGATGGTATGAGGGAAGAAAAAATGATGCAGTATACCACAAATGAAGTCGACTGCTCTATCTAATGAGATTTTGGTGATTGGTTTGAATTCTATCCATTTTGTAAACTTTTCGACTGCTACTAAGATGTGAGTAAACCCTCCCGGTGCTGTTATTAGAGGGCCAATCATGTCCAGGCTCCAGCAGGCAAAGGGCCAAGACAGAGGAATTGTAATCAGGTCATGGGCTGTGATGTGAGCTTGCTTCCCGAAGAACTGACATCCTTTGCATCTTCAAACGAGATCTTCAGCGTATGTTAAAGCTGTTGGCTAGAAAAATCTTGATCTGTATGCTTTGCCAACTAAAGTTCTCGAGGCAGCGTGGTTGCCGCAAGAACCATCATGAATCTCTCGTAGAATTGCTCTCCCTTTCTCTGTGGAGACACACTTCATGAGGATCCCGGAGGCTGAACGTTTGTACAAACTGTCCCCAACGACAGCATAGCCCTTGGAGTATCGGACTATGCGAGCTACTTCAGTGTTGTCTAGTTCGACACCTGGAGGTAGCTTGAATTCTTTGATGAAGTCGATAAAGAGGGTTCTCCAATCTTCTTCGACCATCTTAACCTCTTGACTTGTTGATGTTGTGGTTGAGTCAATGGTTGTCTGTCCCGACAGGTTGACAGAGGGATGATGTAGTTCATGGACGAATACACCTGGTGGGACATTGGCTCGCTCGGATCCAAGCTTGGAGAGTGCATCAGCTCCCACGCTGTTGTCATGAATGACGTGGTGAATTTCCAAGCCTGAAAACTTGTTTTCCAGTTTTCGGATTTCTGCGACATATGCGTACATAGTCTCCTTGTTGATGTCCCACTCCTTATTCACTTGCTGTACGACTCGTAAGGAATCGCCATAGACGAGTAGTCTTTTAATGCTGAGGGAGATTGCAAGGCGAAGCCCATGCAGTAATGCCTCATATTCTGCCTCGTTATTGGAGACAGGGAATAGTATTTGAAATACATATTTCAGCTCTTCTCCTTTTGGGGATATGAACAGTACCCATGCATTGCCGCCCCCTAGTTTGAGGGAGCCGTCGAAGTACATTATCCAATGTTTTGGACAATCGACTGGTGCGGAGATTTGATTTTCCCACCACTCTGCTAGGAAATCTACTAGAGCTTGTGATTTGATGGCGGTTTTTGGCTGGAATTTGATTTCTAAAGCACCCAGTTCTACCGCCCACTTGGATATGCGTCTAGTGGCATCCCGATTGTGGAGTATGTCCGCCAATGGGAAATCGGTAACAGCTATGACTTTATATTCGTCAAAAATAGTGTCGGAGCTTCCTGGAAGTGATGAAGATCGCTTATAGTAGTTTCTGAATCGAGGGATAGCAGACTTTTGATTCAGAGAGTACTTCGCTGATGAAATAGACCAGACTTTTAACTCCATAGGCATGGCCTTCTTCTGGTCGCTCGACCACGATAGCTGTGCTGACAACATGGGTTTATTGCCTCAATGTAGAGTAGCAAGTTCTCGCCTGGTGAAGGAGCAGTGAGGATTGGCGGGATCTGGAGACGGTGCTTCAGGTCTTCGAGTGCTTTTGCTGCTTCCGATGTCCAATGAAACTTGTCTTTTATTGTTTCCCTGCTGGCCTTTGTCCTGGATCTGGATGAGCAAACCAAGAATATGAACTTCCATATAACGCTTGATTTCACTGAAAAGTAAAAAACTAAACCTGACAGTGGGGAAAAAAATAAGGGAGGTATAACAAGGCAATGGAAGGTGAAGCTCTATGACTATCTAGAGCAACAAAATTTAGGGTTCCCTAGTATTGTAGTATACAGGGTCCCCTAGCTATATGTCATTCAAATGTGCTCTTGATGATAAATCTAAATCATGTCAATTCAGTCAATATGACCAGTGAAAAATGCATGGTTAAATAATTGATCAACATAGGGATGGCTGAACAATCGACCATCATGTGCCGGCAAAGTTCAGAGAATTGTAATCAAGAAACTCAAATAAAATTTAGAAGAATAGTAGTACTTCCTGGTACCCAACAAAAGAAAAATTAACCCTTTTCTTCTGAAATATGGTGCTAGTCATTTTAGTATGTCCATTTTTCTCAGTGCAACAAACTAAAGAGAAAGAAAAGGTATTTCTGATCTTTAGAAAACTGAAATCAAACCTTATGTGGTCTTTCAAGGTGCTTTTTCTGGCCGACAGTCTGTCAGACTCCATCATGTATCCTCTCTCCTTCATAAAGCTTTTCAAATTATGAACTCACCTAAACACTCCCAAAAAAACCACATATTTTTGGGCTTCTAATTTTCAAAAGAATTGCTAGCTCTAGTAGATTAAAGGCCAAAAGAAAGCTATCTCTTGGCTGCAAAAAATATATTATTACACAACAAATAGAAACAAAGAAATAATGTGATAGAATGAAATATTATTCTGTACAATTACAAACCTTCATCAATGATGGAAGCTTTTCTGAATGGCCCATTTTTAGAAACAAATGCAGGATTAGTAGTAGGAACATACTGAATTGAAGTTTGGGCACCATAGGAATCATCAATTTGTTGAGTCAAATCCGATGTACCAAAATTAACATCTAAAAGACACAGAACAGGATTTACAAAATCTAAAAATACATTTTTTGCAAACTTATCATACAAGTATTTTGGCCTCTTTCACCTTCAACTTTTGTGCCTACCCCATCCACAAAGGATCAATGTTAGGCAGGCCCACCAAACCAGCCCATAAATGGCAACAATATGAACTCTAAATGTACATTCTTAGCAAAGTGAACTGGTTATCACCATCCTTTTGTTGCAAGGAAATTCAGCTGATCATCACAAACTTGGATATATCAAAAAAGTAAAATACCAACTTATTTCATTTTTATTCTAAATTAGCAAAGAAGATTAGATGCCTGAACGAAGTACCTGGATGATGCTAGGCAAAATGGATGGGGAGGAGGGGGGCATTGTTGCTGGTTGTAACAGAACCAACAATTGACCGGCTTAGGCCATAGATGTTCCGGTACTCAAATATGCAGGGTGGCAATAGAATGGTGATTCAGCACACATGGAAACATTGTCAATAGTAATGCAACTATCAGAAATTTGAACAAGCAAGCACCTCGATCTGTTGCGAGTATGAACGCAAGCACATTCTAATAAATTTAGACTACACAAGTGGGCAAAGGTGGAATTGCTTGGTATAGGTCTATAATAAAAACAAATGCAAAGCTAATCAGATACTCAAACTTTCTTTTTCACAATAACCAACCAAGAACCACATATTCTACATAGTGCTCGTACTTATTTTTTAGAATATACCAATTGCTACTGGAAACTTTGACAATACACTAAAAAATATCTGGTTTTTTGAAGTAATCGACCAAGTTTCATTACTGAAAATTGTCATTATGCAAAGACAAGAAAGAACTATTAAGTATGCCTGAAAAAGAACGACTTTCCTCCAAGCCTTGATTTGCTAGAGGACTTGCATCACCTACTATTTTATAGAAGCAACAATTAAAAGCTTGAAAGTGCTACGCTAATGACAATCGAAATGTTACAGGAATGATCTTTCCTAATTAAAGTAATTATTCATCAAAAGATCAATCACGGAATTACATAGAAAAAATAATAGGCAAGCAAAGACTACCACATTGTTACAGGAAAGTGAAATTCCACATACTCTGACACTTGAAACCTTGTTGGTCCTATGCTGCTTACCTGCGCAAGCTGATATGACTATCCCTGCTATGGTGGGCTTCCTCCTAAAAAACAGAGGGAGAAAGCCAAGTTTTTGATGGAATCATAATGGTACATAGTATAAAAGCCAATAGGTCGCAGAGCTGCAGCTGCTGCCTGCCGCTGTTGGACTTCTGAAAACTGAACCACAAAAAAAGGGTCCAGCAGCTCCTGCGCTCCCACCGACGAGCAGTTAGAACATACCAGTTAATCGGGGTGCTTAGGTTGAAGATGGAACCACATTCATGTTAGGATAGGACCTGAGCATTGGAAAAGCAGAATTGTACGGCAAATAACATCACATAGAGCACAAGAAACCATTTTCCTTTTCTAAAGATCACCACCAGTAAATTTATTGTTGCTGCTCGACAATATGAGAGTGCCGCACCTTTGACAAATAAAAATTGCATCTGCTCCATCAGAATATTCTAGACATCCTTGTCAATCCTATTAGTGAAAAGAACAAAAAGTATCATACTATGCGTACAACGATCCTCGTCGGCATTTCATCGAGCATGTGGTGAGCAAGCATGGAATTATATGAAAGACAGTGAGCTACAGCTCACCCATGAATCGGGGCAAGCTTAATGTCTTCCTTGCACTTGGAATGTCCCAAAGCTCAACATGTGGATTCTCCTTTTCAGTTACTGAATGAAAATAATGGCAAGAAGATTAAATAATACAAAAGTTCAGGCAGCTTCCTGCATTGCATCAGCTCATCCAAGTATTCTATTTTCAGTGTTCTAAAAAACGTTTTTAAACGTCGTTTAATTTTGATTAAACGCTGAACGGTGGCTAAGCGTTGCGTTTAATCACAGTGTCGTTTAATCACAACACACGTTTAATCATGTTCAATCCACGTTTAATCACAAAAAACTCTAAACCATAGGCAAGCGTTCGCTTAGCGTCTAACGTTTTTTAGAACCTTGTCTATTTTACTAATTTCATACGATAGATCAACTTTTGCACAAAGGTAATACAGTAGAGTACCGGGAGAAGAGAAGCGGGAGGGAGGGTGGAAGCAGCTGTCGTCGATGTGGCCGCGCAGCACGGTGGGATGGGGTGGGAGCAGGCGCCGTTGACGGCGTTGCTATGGCCGTGGAACGCGGCGGGGGGGGGGGGGGGGGGGGGGGTGGACGCAGGGCGCCCCGCGGTGCCTGGGAAAGAAAGAGAGCGCGCGGTATTTGCGGGACACGGGAGGAGAGGCAGGCGACCGGCGGGGAGCGAGCGGCGGCGCCAGAGATGAAAACAGAGAGAGACCAAAGCCAAGAGGAAAAATATCACAAAACCAGATAAGATAAAACCCCCGTGTGCCTCCCTCCCTCCCTCCCTCCCTC
This sequence comes from Panicum virgatum, assembly GCF_016808335.1. Lineage (NCBI taxonomy): Eukaryota > Viridiplantae > Streptophyta > Magnoliopsida > Poales > Poaceae > Panicum > Panicum virgatum. The sequence goes on along the minus strand of NC_053143.1, from coordinate 22,974,519 downwards.
CACCACACTCGTTCGCTCTCCTCCCGACCTCCCCACTCCCCTCCGTCCCCCTCCACTCCACCATGCCCGCCTCCCTCCTCCCCCGGACCTTCGTCCCCCACCGCCTGCGCCGCCTCGCTCCCGCCGGCTGCACCACCTCGCCGCCCGCCTCGGCCTCGGCCTCCGCCCCCTCGAGCCGCTACGACTTCGAGCCCCTCCTGGCCTACCTCTCCTCCCCGTCCGTGGCGGCCTCCCTCACCTCGTCTTCCCCGCCGTCGTCCGTTCCGGTGCCCGAGCGCCACCTCGCCGCGTCCTACTCGGCCGTCCCGTCGCACGAGTGGCACGCGCTGCTGCGGGAGCTCGCCGCCAGCGACGCGTCGCTGCCCGCCGCCTTCGCGCTGCTGCCCTTCCTCCACCGCCATCGCCTCTGCTTCCCGCTCGACCTGCTCCTCTCCTCGCTGCTCCACTCGCTCTCCGTCTCCGGCCGCCTGCTCCCGCACTCGCTGCTGCTCTCCTTCCCGCCGTCGCTCACCGACCCGCCCTCGCCGCTGCTGCTCAACTCCCTCCTCGCCGCCTCCGCCGCGGCCTCGCGCCCCGCCGTCGCGCTGCGGCTTCTGGCCCTGCTCCGGGAGCACGACTTCCTCCCGGACCTCGCATCCTACTCGCACCTCCTCGCCTCGCTCCTCAACACCAAGGACCCGCCCGACGCCGCGCTGCTAGAGCGACTCCTCGGCGACCTCAGGGAGTCGCGGCTCGAGCCCGACGCGCCACTCTTCTCCGACCTTATCTCTGCCTTCGCGCGGGCGGCGCTCCCGGACGCCGCGCTCGAGCTCCTCGCCTCGGCGCAGGCCATCGGGCTCACGCCGCGGTCCAACGCGGTCACCGCACTCATTTCCACGCTTGGCGCTGCGGGGCGTGTCGCCGAGGCGGAGGCGCTCTTCCTCGAGTTCTTCCTTTCTGGGGAGATCAAACCGCGGACCCGCGCCTACAACGCGCTGCTAAAAGGGTATGTGAGGATTGGGTCGCTCAAGAATGCAGAGCAGGTGCTCGACGAAATGTCACAATGTGGTGTCGCGCCAGATGAAGCCACGTACAGCTTACTTGTGGACGCCTACACAAGGGCTGGGAGGTGGGAGAGTGCAAGGATACTGCTCAAGGAGATGGAAGCTGATGGAGTGAAACCAAGCTCTTATGTGTTCAGCCGGATCCTTGCGGGGTTCCGTGACAGGGGAGATTGGCAAAAGGCGTTTGCAGTGCTCCGAGAGATGCATGCTAGTGGTGTAAGGCCAGACCGGCATTTCTACAATGTCATGATAGATACATTTGGGAAGTACAACTGCCTTGGGCACGCCATGGATGCGTTTAACCGAATGCGAGAAGAAGGGATTGAGGCAGATGTTGTCACATGGAACACTCTCATTGATGCGCACTGTAAAGGAGGGCGGCATGACCGGGCCATGGAGCTCTTCGAGGAGATGCGTGAAAGCAATTGCCCGCCAGGCACAACCACATATAACATCATGATCAATTTGCTTGGAGAGCAAGAGCGTTGGGAGGGTGTAGAAGCAATGCTATCAGAGATGAAGGAGCAGGGACTGGTACCCAACATCATCACATATACTACTCTTGTGGATGTGTATGGAAGGTCTGGTAGGTACAAGGAGGCAATTGATTGCATCGAAGCGATGAAACATGATGGCCTGAAGCCATCGCCTACTATGTACCATGCCTTAGTCAATGCATACGCTCAAAGGGTAAGAAAGTTTTCTGTATTGTGTCTATTTTTCCATTATGGTTACCATGAATATTCCATAACTACCAAGTTAGGCCCATATTGCTAACCCTTAGCCTTGATGCAGAACTGATAAGCTGTTTTCCTACTTTCAAGATTTACTTCATAAAAGCCAATATTGTTCTGTCAACAACAAACCTACATAATCTAATAACACATAGAACTTATATGTTCTGATATTAATACCTACCTAGTTGATTTCTAAAGTCGGTGTATAATATGATACTTTTGCTTAATTGTGTATACAAATCAGGCTTGCAATGTCGATATATTTTTGCCAGATTAAGTGAATTGCCTGATTCAAATTAATTTTTTTTGGGTTCTCATGGTTCACACACTGCTTATTTGTAGGGTTTAGCGGACCATGCCTTAAATGTGGTCAAGGCTATGAAAGCAGATGGCCTGGAGGTTAGCATCTTAGTGTTGAATTCGCTGATTAATGCTTTTGGTGAAGATAGAAGGGTTGTTGAGGCCTTCTCTGTGCTGCAGTTCATGAAAGAAAATGTGAGTGGTGTATTTGTTATAGTTTGTTATTTTGATCTATTTCGGATACTCATAGTACTTGTCTTTTGTTTGATCATGCTGTCTTCGGCAATTCATTTGATGAAAGTTTGCTATGTTCTGTAATTTCATATTGCAGGGTTTGAGGCCTGATGTTATAACATACACAACATTGATGAAAGCTCTAATCCGTGTTGAGCAGTTTGATAAGGTAAGCACAAACTCTTATGGGCGTCCTTTCTCCTTGCCACGATAAACTAGAGACAACTCATATCAAATCTACCTACTAACTAAGTTACATGCTATCAAATCTGTTAGATCAAGCAAATCTGATCTAATTTGCTATTCTAGCTTTGTTCTTCTCCGATAATTAGAATAGCAGCTACTGCTTTTTACATGGTTGTAAATCTTTTTTTGCGGGTATTACATTGTTGTAAATCAACTAGTTACCTACTTATCTTCAAGGTTACAAATTTATATTTCCTGATTGATTTATGTAGTTGTAAATCTGCAAGCTCGTGAGGGAAATAGGCATGAACTGAACTCTGACCCTTGTGGTTTTGCTGATGATTTAACAGGTTCCTGTTATCTATGAAGAAATGATCACATCTGGATGTGCCCCTGATCGAAAAGCGAGAGCAATGCTGCGGTCGGCATTAAGATACATGAAACACATGAGGGTTGCATAGGCTGTTAGACACAATTACTGATTGCGTGTGATGGAATCATAATCTTTCTGCTAATCTTATTAAACTTTTCTACAGAAGGTTAGAACTTCTCTGAATCTTGAATTTTCTCTAGATCTTCTCAAGTTTATTTGATAACTGCTTTTCCTGAGATGTATGGTTGTATATTCATCAGGTGAAGCACCATATGCTGACTGCTACACTCTGCTTGTGAAAGAGGACAGAATCACAATATCTTCATCTTTCTTCCTAATCACTTAGGAGAAGACATGTACATCTTGATCATTTGCAATAGAAAGGATACTAAATACATGACAGAAAGGAGCGAGGACCTTGATGTAGGAAACAAATACAGTGTCTGTCCGGACCTCAAAATTTGAGTTGGAAACATGGAATTGATATTGGTTTATAATTCAATTCCAGTATTTTGCTGAGACAATGAATTGCAAAATGGAATCAGAATTCCAGCTCTTCCAAATTGTATTTAGATGTAGATGTTGTGTAGGGCAATACAAAGGAAATGTATTATAGTTCTATTGCCTCAAAACTACCACATTATTGACATTGCCCTTTATCATAGTGAATTTGTTTAGCAGGCGACCCCAAATTTTATTACCGAGACAATGAAATCACAGTCTTCACGAGCGTTTGCACATCCAGACCCTTGACCACTACGACGTGTCCATCACCTAACAGTAGGGCCGACTTCAGGAATTCGAGGCCCTAGGGTGAAATGCAAAATGGGGTCCTAAAATATATAAGAATAATATGTTGAATATAACTAATGTTTTTTCATATAATTATGCAATTTTTGTTTTTAATAAAAATAAATAAAAGTAAATCAAATTTAAACCACACTTAACAAAAAAAGAAGAGATTGAAAAATGAAAACACCAAACCTGCTGTGGAGTGGAGCGTGGTGTCCCAGGGCCGCAGGGCGCCAGGCATTGTTGTTGGCTTGTTGCCTTGTTGGTTGGTCCTCCCAGGGGCCAAGGGCCAGCGGGCAGCTGTCAGGCTCCTAGCGGTCGCGACGGTCGCGGCCGGCGGATGCAGGATGCACACGCACAAGCGCGCAGCCCAACCCTAGCTAGCAGCGACAGTGATCGGATGACGATGCGTATTCTATTTCACTGATGATGATTCACTCGCCAGAGTAGAGTGCCCAGCTGCCGAGCTGCACCTACTTGGAGGCGCCTTGGCCCAACTACTTAGGGGGCCCTCCGTTTGGGAGGCCTGTGTCGTCGCCCAGCTGGCCCGTGGCCATGACGGTCTGCCTAACATCACTGAGGACCGGAAGACTTTTTGTTCAACCAAAACGGGACAAAGAAAATGCACACCGATGTGATGCTTTTAGCTCTTGAGATTAGCGGTATTAGTGGCCTTATGGACTAGAGTTAAGGGTTAACCCTTATCGTTTTTCTCAGCTCACAATCAATCTATGCAGTTTCTGTTCGTGGCAGTTTTTAGTGCTCTCAATGATCTTAAAAAAAATATCAAACCTTTATATGAGTTGGAGAAGAGTTAGAGATCTTTTCACAGCCGCAGAGAACACATCAATCGGATTTAAGATGAGAGAGAAGCTAAGGTTGGAATCTGACTGTTTTTCAGTCTCGTAATTCTGGGCAGTGTCGGTTAATGTGCGTTTTTGGACTTTCTGGTAGTTAAAAGAGTTGTAGAGAATTTCATAAGCTTTCCAGATTGGTAAAGATCATATTTATCCGAATTTTGGAGCTTCAGTTATGACTGTCTCAGTAGAACTGTTCTACATAATCTATCAGAATGTCAGATTAAGGATCGCCTCGAATTTACCCAATGTTGATGATAACTAGAAAGTTGTAGGTTCTGCAATTATCTTTCATGTGGCAAAAGATGAGAATTTTTGTCCATTAGAATTAAAGATTCCAAAAATGAGAAGCAACAGTGCTCCTATTTTCAGTAAATTAGCATATGTTGGCGTGAGGACGTTGGGTTCGGGTGTAGAATTGTTTACTTGATGTTTTTATTTTAAAGTGTGTTTTTTTTGTGTTGAGCTATATTTGTGAAGAGGTGGTGCATCTTCGGACTACGCTTAGCCCATGTTCTTGATTTTCAGTAAAGGCAAGTAAATGTAGCGATTGTAGTCACAAAGATTCGGGATCTATGGGATTGAGGGACGAGATACGTACTTGTGAGAGGTTTTTACAAGGCGGAAACAGAAATGACCCCGCATTTTCGGGACCGGATCGGTGTTTTTGGGTGGAGGAACAATATCCTTGACCCCAATTTCTGTGACCATGGTAGCGACGTGATCTACTCGCTTTAACTTCGTTATTTAAATTGTCTCCACTAAATGTTATTTGAATTGCCTATATGAAATTTTAGAAACTCATACTAGCCAGAAAAGTTCTAAATTTATCTTTATTTTTGATTTATATGTTTGTTTACTTGTGACATTGCTCTTGGAGCTATAAATTTTTGAGGTATATGAAGTTCATGCATTGCAATAATATATTTGCACTCTCATATTGAATATGCATACGAAGAAACCGTAGCCGGATTGGTGCGGTAAGTACCGGTACAGCAACACACGTTGAGATATAGCAATGCGGTTGCAGCCCTCACTTTATTTTCTTGGGATGTGTGGGTAGAAGTGAAGTCATATATTGCATTGTACCAATTGCATGTGCATTGAGGCATTGATATGAAGTTTTTTATATATCTTTACCTGCAATTTTATATTGTTTTTGTATGATACTTCTTTTTTATCAAATTAGTAACCCAATTTTTAATCTAACTGTGATTTGAATGACTTGGTTAAAGCAGTTTGTTTGCCAAGGTTTTTTCATAAACCTCGTACGTTTTTCCTTCTCTGCAGGTTCTTGAGTTGAAGGGTGTAGCGTTGGATGGGAGTAGTAGCACGTGTGCACACACTTATCTATATATATTGAACAAATATTTTTAATATCTTATTTGGATGCAGAGACTCTGATGTTGTTTTAAACTCTCTGCTGCGATTCAGTTTATAAAATTTTTATTTCACTCCAGTGTTTCTTTTATCTATCTGAACTTTTTATGTGATGCTTGTGCTTGCCCTTTTGTGTAGCTCCTTCTTGCTTTTCATTTTAGTGTGCGCTTATTTTAGCTGTAGTGTTGTGTGGTAATGCTCCAGAATGTTGAATGTTGCTGCTGTTCTGGGGTGATACAAGAAAGCAGTTACCACAGTAGAACAATCAACAGATCATAGCAGAGCACCCCCCCTTCTTCCGTTATGCAGAACAGCAGCAGAGTAGAGGCACAACACCAGCAGACGGGCGACAGGGGCGGGCGCGAACAGGCGGACACGAATAGGGGCGGCCGCAGATAGGCGATGCGAAGAGGGGCGGGCGTAGACGACTTGTGGACGAGCACGACGTGCGGGAGGGCGGCCGATGACTCCGCAACAGGCGGCTGGTCGGTGGGGACAGTCGCCGCGACAGGCGACAAAGTGCCGCAACGAGTGGCAGGCGACGACAGACAATAGCACGCAAATCCGCGCTGGCGGGTAGAAAACGAGCCACCAAACGACCGCCGACGAAGGTGAACATGAATAGTGGATCTCAGGTGGGCTATCCTAACCCTAACTCTACCACTGAATTCATTCATGTTACCTCACAGTGAATGAACTAAAAAAGAGAGCATAATGGAAGTGAGCTAGGAGTAGTAGATAAGCCAGTCAGTTAGAGTATATGACCCATATCGCCATATAACGGTACTTATCTTTCGTAACATTTTGTGTCCATGTCGAGCCTAAGAAAAGAATCGGAATTTTGGTACCAGTGTCTTCCGTGCTATGTTAGTTGGCTGATGACTGGTCACGGGTGCTGATTTAGTGTTATAGAAAAACAATGTTGCTGGTTGACAGCATAAAAAAAGAGTAAAGAAAACTTCATTGATCTCGACGAGAACGCAGACGTTGTCAGAGAAGTCAGACATTTTCTTCGCCGGCGGCAAGTGCACCCAGACCGGCATAGATCACGTGAATGGCAATCTCCCACCCCACCACCTCGCCGGCGCCGCCGCGCCCGCAGTCTCCGGGCATCGGCGGCGTGCCCCTCTCGTCGGCTATCAGCGACCTCCTCCGCTTCGTCCTTTCCTCCCACGCTGCCGGCGCCGCCCCGGACGACGGCCCGGCTGCCTTCCCCCTCTCGCCCTCCTACTGCGCCCGCCTGCTCGACGACGGCGGCGACCTGTGCAGGAAGCTGGCGGCGGGTATTGAGCAGTGCCTCGATGAGGGGAGGCTCCCGGGGCCGCCCGCGGTGGCCGGGATCCCGGTTGGGGAGGAGGGGCCGGAGGAGTGGGAGGCGGTGCTGCTGCAGAAAGGCGCCGAACTGAAGCTGGTAAAGCTTTTTTAACTCACTCTTTCCCTCTTAATTGAAAGGCATAGCTCCTGCCCAGTTCGTTAAAAAAGAAGAAGCTGTAAAGCTTCTTCGCTGCCTCCTTTCGTTGCTGCAGTTCCAGCTGTTTTCTGTGGCATTAATCATGGATCTTTTAGTTAAAAAAAACTTGAATGGAGATGCCGTGACTTTATTTGGTAGAATTCGGTCTGCTGTTGCTAGATGAAAAAGCTAGAAATTCTGAGGTTAATATTTCTCTAGTATGTATGTCAAGAATCTGGGGCTAATCTGTTCTCTAGTATATATAAGCAAGAATAAATTATTGCAGCGTGCATAATTTTCGAGGAGGGAGCCATGCATTTGCTGCAATGTTTAAGACTAATTTTTGGCACACTAGCAATGTTTATGACCGGACAGGACGAGCAGGGTAACCTGTTTCCAGTGTACATGAGTTATTTATAGGAACTGAATCATGCAAATTGCACATAATATCTCCTTTGGGGCAGTGTCAGCTGAGCAATATAGTGGAAATTCAATGCTGCAAGGATAGTAATAATCCTTGTTTTCCTGCAATATGGATGCCTTTTTTGTTGGCTACGACTACGAGGGGTCCCTTTTCGTTTTGTTTGTGACTGATCATTTTGTCATTTTTTATGCATCAGATGTTCGTGACTGATCATTTTGTCATTTTTTATGCATCAGATGTACAATGCTGTCGACTTTGAGCTGCATGTTCAGGAACCATACTTCACTCAACTCAGAGGTAACTCTAAATCCTTATCTACTTGTCAAGTGTGTCCTGCATTTCCTTTTCATTTCCAAACATCAAATCACATTCATATTTTTCTTTCCTTGTGATGCTTTTTTTTCCTGCAATCTTTAAAAGGTTGTCCTTTTCTGTTCTTTCTGTGCACTTTACACAACAAATGGTCTGAAACGATAAATTTCATTGTTGTACTCATCTGTTAACAAGACGGGCAATGCTTGGCTAATAGTTTGAACAGCTATTGTAAGGCAGAGTTTCTATATTATAAGTTGGACCAATGTACATTGAAATCATGCTCAATTACTTCTTAGATGTACTCCTGTTGCAAGCATGTGAAGATGTAAGTATTTCTGCTTTTTGCAATGAACATGTGGATGACAGCTCATATGGGAAATTTGTAAGAAAATGATTTATATTTGAATGAAGTGTGTATATTAATAACACTTTCCTTGGACGTCCTTAATGACCACCTTTTCTAACTTAAAGCATGTATTCCTTCAGCCGAAGCCAAGACAGTTGAAGGGAGGTTAGCGACTGGTAACTACAACCGGTATGCACATTTAAGTTTAATAGTTGGTTATGGATGTTTGAGATGGATATATGTTGTAACAAATTTACAGTCATAGACTCATAGTTGCTATACTCAATAAAATCTCACAATCAAGTTGATGAACCAGAAGTATATCAATATATATGAAAATGGAAACAAATCTAGTCTAGTTTTATGTTTCCAAATACGTTTGGATTTTGGATAGTGTATGTCCAGGTTGTTCTGGCTTGGAAATCTCACATTCTGCACATACAAAAACATTGCAGATAAATAGCATGTTGAGATAGTTTGTGAACTTTATAAATGTTTAATAAAGTTTGTAAAGATCAAACAAATATCCAACAAAACCTACTGATTCGATGGCTCAATGCTTATATATATGGTCCTTACAATATAGAAAGCTTTCCTAAAATCATTGACCCTTAATGTGGATTATGTACATTTTTTATGGTTTGGCATTACGTGGTACTCAAATGTGGTCATCTATTTATGTATGCATGCTTTGTCATCTCTTTGTCCCAGGATTACACAAGGTTCTTTGCTGCTATTCAATAAATGCCTATTGCTTAATGTTGAGGTAGCACTATTTTCTACATAATTACCTCTTCTTAGTATGTTTACTTATATTTTTACTTCATTTTCATAATATAGGTAACTTATTCTTAAGCAAAAGAAGAAGAAATGTTACTTTTTGTGTGGAACATAAATGTCTGTGGACTCAATTATAAAATAATAGATTAGATTATAGTTCAGGAATACTTTATGTGCAATTAATTTCTTAATCAATGCAGACATTCATTTTATACTTTTTTTTTACAAAGTTGTCGGTCTCTGCTTATTCCTTTTCAGGCAGTTAGGAAATACAGTTCATTCTCTGAGATGCTGCAAGCAGAGATAATCTCAAATGTCCTTCCTGGTATTTCATCAATAGAAGAAGGTAATTAGTTTAATTTATTGAAGTGGTTCGTGCATTGTCTTCTGAAACTTGGTCAACTCTCATGTAGTCTGCATGACTGCATCTTCGATCTTTCATAGCCAATGCTTCTGGAAATTGATATCGTTGCTTGTTATACTGAATAGTTTAATCTGCATTTGTTCCTTGAGATCTGGAACAAAGTACAGTGTCGATGTACTCATTAAATAATTCAAGCACAACACGGCATAGTTAATGACAATTAATTTGATGGGAGTATCACCTCTTTTTTTTTGAAAATGATATTCAAAGATCTGGTAGATTCCTCGACAGTATGATTAACTCTCTTTTGCAGGTGTCAAAGTATACAGGACATTCTATACAGAGGAAAGGGAAAAGTCTTATGGAGTCTTTGCAATATCTGTTTCAAAGCCATCAGCTCAGCCTTACACAACTATGACTGATATTCTTGCTGTGAGTGCCACTCTTTATTTTTTTTTTCCAAAATTTGTTCCACAAATCATGTTGCCATCTTATTCATTATCATTATTGATGTACCTTTTTTTCAATGAGAGAAGAAAAAGGACAAGCATACCATATAAGTACAACAAAGATCTGAAAAACGCCTCAAACAACAAAAGAGGAAAAAGGAACAAAAAATAAAAAATTTAAGAATAATTATGGATGTACTCTCTTATGATAAATCAATGATTTAACAGTGGCCATCATAATGAATACACTCAGCATAAGCCAGCTCACTTTCCTCTTTGCATATTAGTTGAAAAACATTGTTGGTTGAACACATGTGGATAAAAGCACAGCACAGACCTTTTTCTTGCCATCATGTTCAATAATTATGATATGCGTACTTGCAGTTTGCCAATATTTTAACAGGTTTATACTCTGCTTCACATGTTTCTCAGGGATTGAGTTATGATGGATTGGGTCGACTCCTTGGTATGGCCAGAACAGCTGGAACAGTTCCAGATGGATTACCTCCTCCAAGATCTACACTGATATCATCTTGTATGAGACTACACCAACCAAATGTAAGTTCAACTCTACCTTAACAAAAAAAAATGTACGTTCAACTCTTATTACTCTGTGCCAATTTTATTTCCATGTTGTCCCATCCAAACATCTTGTTCTTGTATATTACAAAATTTTCAGCACATAAAATTTGTCTTTCACCTGAGACTGGTTGTCTTATTCATAGGAGGTGAAAGGTTGTTCATTAACTGATGCTGCAAGGGCATTGGCCAAACATGTTTACAGGAGTACGAAAGGACGGTGCGGAGACATTAGTGGAAGTGGTAAAGATATGGTCCAGCTTGATACTCATGCCTGTTGGAGGCTACTATTATGGTCTATTTTTTTCTTGAATACTGTTATGGTCTATTTTAATGTAGCACTGTGTATCTTCAGATACAAGCAAGAACGAACTCGCATCTGAAGCCATTGACTCTTTGTTACGTGATTGTGGCTGGATGAATGTTCATCTGACTCAACCATATGGTCCTGTTTTTGAAATCCGTGTGCATGAAGGTTATGGCGCCAGATGGTCTCAAGATGGTGCAAAGGTACAAGTAGGAGTTTCCTATTTATTGAGATGATTGATGTTTCTTGGATGCTGATGGACATAAATGGTGTACCTCAACCCCTAGTTATGGTTTTCAAATTCTGTGCTGTAAAGTAAAATCAATTTTCATTTTTCTGTATTAGTTCAAGCTTCTGAAATTGAAAACCATGGAGATGTTTACAACACAAATTTGTAGCTGATATCACTAGTAAACTTCATCAAGGCCAGGCACTCAATAATTTACTTGTCCTTTTCATTTCCACAATCCCTTGATTATAGCATGTATAAAAAATGTTTTTCTATTTTGCCAGTTGCAGACTTCAAAGTTTGGTTCATATGTAATAAACTCAGTTAACTATTGATTCTTCTTGGGCACACTTCCAAATTTCTTATTGACTTCTATGCTTCAAACAAGCAGGAAAAATACCATTTACTAACTATGACACCAAGAAGTTCAAAAATAATACTCATAAGTTGTACCAATGATTTCTGTTGCCCCTTTTGTGTTTTAGACTTTTTTAGGCTGTGTGCGGTTTGGAGGCCAAGCAAGTTTCAAGTCATTGTATCACCTTGATGTAACTTCTTGAAATCAATAAAGTTTCCCTTTTCCAAAAAAAAAGTGAGCATTGTCACATTTACAAAAAAAACATTGTCACCAAGACAACATTTCTATATTCAATAATTATCATGCATCACAGAACTTTAGCTCGCTACAATTTCCAGATTATATGTTCAATCATGTAACTGATTGATTGCCACATTTGCACTGCAGTTCATTGGATTCTTGGAGCCCTACACCCCAGAAGGCTTTTCTAAAGGGTGGAAACACTAGCTAGATCATGATCTGTATATAGCAGTCCAGCAGAGCTGTTCATTTGTAGCACCTGTATGCTAAGTGTTTTGTTGTGACCAATTACTGAAGATAGTTTGTTTTTTGCGAGGATACTGAATATAGTTGTCTTGGTCAATGTAGAAGAAATGATCATGTTATTACGTCAGCTTCCTGCATATTTATTGTACTTTTTCCATTTTGTGATAACCAACTGATCTGGCTTAAGGGCCTTCCTTGTAAAGTTACTAATTTTATAACCTAAAATTTATCTTGGGACCAATGTATCCATTTTTCACTGAAATGATTTGGAAACGGCATTTTCAGATAGTCAGACTGGCGATGAGTAGGTATGACTTATTTATAAATTGCTCGCTTCAAGTGAATCACGGCGGTTAGTCAACAAAATGGCGGTTAGTCAACAAAATGTCACCGTAAATCTGAGTAATCAGGTTATGATACTGCGAAGAGTACATGGATCGCCAATTCTAATCTTTGCGATTTGCATAAGTATTTTCTGTTGTCCTGATAGCTAACGTTCATAGCTTATAGACGCATTTGAGCGAGCTAGTGAGGCAAACCTGTATCAGTCACACGACAAGATTAAAAAGTTAGCGATAATATACAACCCGGTTATCATCATGTACAATTAATTACACATCGACACAAGAACTGGTATTCTAAAATCTAGAATCTAACGGTAGCCCCAGGCATGGCAGGCACATTCTTGCGTGCGCTTCCATTGATCCTACTAAAATTCTTAAATAGCTCCCCGGTTCCCACAGCTGTAATTTATGTGTCTATGACGATTCACATTAATCAGCCCTCGCAAAAAAAAATTAATTAGTTGAGCAGCACCATTGCACGGCAGCAACGTACTACGTGAAATGAAGCTCCCGCTGACTTCACAGCAAGTAGAACTTGGAATAAAGAAGCTTCCTGATCTTGTAATATTCCTCACAAAGGGCACCTCGATCACGATCTGCTGTGACCCCGTGCTGCCATGCAATGGAACATCACGATTAGCCATCTAAGTCATGCGCAAGCTAACCAAGATTACATAGAGCTATATACGCTCTTGCATCCTTGTCAGCATTCCACTTCCACACTGGTAAAGGTCTGAGGCAGGGGGAACCCCTATCCCCCGTCCACTTTAACTTTGTAGTGGATATTCTCACAGAATGCTGGAGATAGCTGAGAGGCAACATCTAATCAAAGGCTTAAGGTGTGACTTAGTTCCACAAGGGGTGGCAAGTCTGCAATATGCAGATGACACTATTCTCTTGTGGGATAAAAACATAGGAAAAGCAAGAAACTTGAAAAGTGTTCTCTCTTGTTTTGAGTTAATGTCGGGTATGAGTGAAAGCGAATATGGCTCGGGAAAATTGGTGATAGATTAATGAGAGTACAAGGGTATATTATATAGGCAAGCATCGATATCTAGGGTTTATAGAATACACCCAATCAACGGAGATCCTTGCCTAATCATGATCAATTACCATAAACCCAAAGGGCAACCCTAGCCACCTAGGCTAGGCGCCATGGCCCAAGGGCCAGCCCACTAATAGCCTTGCTAACACACCCCGCAGTTTGATCGTCAGCCACCGCGCATTTTCAGACTGGTCCTGAACTCCGTGAACACTGAAGAAGGGAGTCCTTTGGTGAAGATGTCTGCGTACTGCGAAGAAGTCAGCACATGAAGAACATGAAGATCACCAACAAAAACCCGCTCCCGGACGAAGTGAAGATCAATCTCGATATGCTTCGTTCGCTGATGCTGAATCGGGTTGGAGGACATGTAGACAGTGCTAATGTTGTCAATACACACCAGCGTAGTTCGGTGAAGAGGGGCGTGGACCTCTTGCAGCAACTGGCGCAACCATGTAGCCTCAGCGATACCGTTGGCCACAACGCGATACTCAGCCTCGACGCTGGATTTGGAGACAGTGGTCTGACGCTTGAAGGGCCAGGAGATGAGGTTGTCACCGAGAAACACAGCATAGGCCGAGGTGGACTTTCGCGTATCCGGACAACCGGCCCAATCAGCATCAGTGTACACCACAAGATTAGTCGAGGAAGATGGTCACAGCAGAAGGCCGAGATGAAGGGTGCCACGAACATAGTGAAGAATACACTTCACAGCCGCTAGGTGTGGTGCTCGCGGATCATGCATGTGGAGGCAAGCCTACTGAAAAGCATAGGCAATATTTGGCCGAGTGAAGGTCAAATATTGTAAAGCTCTAGCAAGGCTGCGAAAGTCAGAAGCATCATCCACAGGAGCACCATCAGCCGTGGCCACCTTGGGGTTTGTATCAACCAGGGTAGAACACGGTTTGCAATTAGCCATGCTAGCACGATCCAGAATATTCAACATATATTGCCACCGAGAGAGAAGTAAACCATCACTGCAGCGCTGAACTTGTATACCAAGAAAGTGATGCAGTTCGCCTAGGTCCTTCATGGAGAATTCCTGCTGTAGGGCTGAAAGGATCCGGTGAAGGAAAGCCTGGGAAGAAGCTACGAGGACAATATCAAAGTACATCAATAAGTAGGCAGTGTCGGGACCTCGCTGGTAGATGAAAGAGCGAAAAGTCGATCTTGGCTTCAACAAAACCCAATGACAAGAGGAAGGTGGCGAACTGACTGTACCAAGCACGAGGAGCCTGCTTCAACCCATATAGGGACTTGTTGAGGCGACAAACATAGTCCAGATGGGTGGGATCCTCGAAGACAGACGGTGGGCGCAGAACACTGTTTTTGGCAAGGTGCCGTGCAGGAAAGGATTCCTCACATCCAACTGATGAATAGGGCAATGTTAGGCGAGTGACAGAGAGAGAACAGTTCAAACGATGGCAGGCTTGACCACTGAACTGAAGGTTTCTGCACAGTCCACACCAGGGTGTTGAGTGAAGCCCCAAAGTACCCAACACTCTTTGTAGCGCTCCAAAGTCCCGTCAGTGTTGAACTTGTGCTTGAAAATCCACTTGCCGGTGACGATGTTGGCTCGTGGGGGGTGAGGCACAAGATCCCAGGTGTGGTTCTTCAGCAAGGCGTCATGTTCTTCCACCATAGCGGCTCGCCAATTGGGATCGGCAAGAGCACTATGGTAGGTGTCGGTGTTCCAGATCACCGGCTAGTGAATTTGTGTGCGCGTCACAGGAACGGATGGTGATACTAAGATAGACATGGGATTTTATACTAGTTCAGACGGAATGTCCCTACGTCCAGTTCGAGCTCTCATCCTCTTGTATTCAAAGTTTACCATAGGGGTTACAAACGGACAAGAGAGGGAGCGAGGGTCCCAAGTCTCTAGGTTGTGTGCGTGTGAAGTGTGTGTGTGAGTGCGGATGTTCAGATCCCCCCCAAGGGTACACCTCCCCCTTTTATAGCCCAAGGGGTGAGAGTCTACATAGAGAGGGGGAAGGACGTGCGGGGGTTGGGTGACTCCCGACCCCTGCCTACTAACTCTACGGCGGGTCCTGCTGACCTATCTTGATTTGAGTTGTCGGAATGTCTTGTCCATACGTCCTAACTTGTTCACTGTAGCATTGTGGGGACGGGATTCCCGCCTGGCGGCCGCATCCTCTATTGTGAGGCATGGCTCCCCATCCCATCCTGGTACGGCACGCATCCGCTCGTCACTATTGATGATGTCACACAGAGTGGGCGGGGCATGCCTCCATCCGGACAGCCCAGGCAAACCCGTCGCCCACTCTGCTCCGTATAAGGGCACGGGGCGGCCACATCCCTGACTTCCCGGGGCCACGTTGGGTGACCAGCTTTTGACCGAGGACTCTCCTGGTTTCTTGGAGAACCGAGGTCATGGAATTAGTGGGCTCTTTCGTGAGGGTCGGACCGAGACGGAACTCCCCTCGCTGGGATCGGGCGAGGCGGAACTCCCTCGCGGAGGTCGGGTGAGGCGGAACTCCCTTGCGGGGGTCGTTGGTGACGGGCCCCCTCCTTCAGGGGTCGGGGGTCAGATGAGGCCGCGCGTCCCAAGGGGAAGTGGGCTGTTTGTTCCATACCGGGCCGCCTGGCCTATTGGGTGTTGTCCTGGGCCTTGATTATTTTGTATCGTTTTGTATTATTATCTGGCTTGATCACTTTAATGGACTATGATTGGGGTACCCGTTATCCATGTCCCCAACAGTAGGCCTTCGGGATGGCGGAGAGGGGCGCAACGTGGTACAGCGTCGGAACCCGAAAGCCACTCTTAGCCCTGGTGCGCATAGCGTGCTGATTGGACAGTGGAGGCACCGCATCAGCGCCCGCAGGGCGCTGTGGTTCCTCAGGAGGAGCCAGTGGCTTCATCTCCTCAAAGGAAGCCGGCTGCCACGGCCGCCGCTTGTACACCTGGGTGATCACGCGCTGAGCAGGGACAAAGGGCTCCCACGGTGGCGTCGGGATGGCTGACGCAGGACCGACCGGAGAAACGAGCGGCCAGGTTAACTTTTGAATTTAGTTTGAATGTCCATATTCAAACTAATTTCCACACAATTCAACCAAAAATCATCTAAAGTCTTTTAAACAAGATAGATTCACAAAAATTCAAATAACTCCAAATATAATCACACTAGCGATGTAATAATCCTTAATTTGATTTAAAATTTCAATTCCTAGGAATTTTAGAGAGGTAGAATTCCTACTTAAATGAAATTATTGCCACACCGCCACAAAGTTTTTTGAAATTCGCATTTTTCTACTTTTTAACATTCCGGAAAATCCGGGATGTTAAAGAAACACCGCCTCCAATTGGTCCAAAGGGCACTGGGCAATGTCCTCCTGCACCGAAGAATTCTACACAAGAAGTTGAGGACAAACCCTCCCACCTCACTATAGAGGAATGGGCCGTATTCAACATAGTATAAGACTTCAAGTACACAACGGCGTTCGAAAGCTACATATGATAATGGCAGCCAAACATAGTCAATAGAGATGATGCTAACAGACTTTTTGACTCCTTGTCTTAATTAAAGGCCGCGAACACTTCCGTCAGTTTGGCCCCTTTCTCCAGATTACCCCAGTAACTTCGAGAATGGCATGGGAGGTTCGGAGGTTCCATCTTTGGTACATGCATGCTGCGAAGTTAGGAATGAAGAATTTCACTGTGAGGGCCCCCAAGGAGTTCTTCCACTTGAAAGATGATTGTTTATTCACTGTTGACTTCAATAATTTGCATAGGCTGCTGTGGCGCAAGGACCTCGATGTCGCACAAGTCACCCTTTTTGCCATGTAAGTGATTACACCTCTGCATAGCTGAAGGTACGCTTATTACGATCAAGAAAACAATGCCATCACAACGATTTGTGCTTGCAGGATTCAATCTTATATATGCAAGAAACTAGAGCAAGATATTATCTACCTATCTCCTATGCATTTACCAAAGGTCCATCATTCGGTACGTTGTACTGGACTCACACCTTAGGCTCATGAATTTTGATAGGATGCAGAGAATCCTAGTCCGGACTAAAATGCAAGGCAAGCTCAAGTACAGAAAAGGACCGTACATCTTACAAGCCATGACGAAGATCCAAGGAAATGGGTGTATCCTTGCCCCGCACTAATTCAGGTAAGGTAAAATGATACTTGCAATAGCTATTGGGTTCACCTCTTTCATGTTTGAAGATTTGAGATCCATATTGTGTAGCTTGGGCATCATGGGCCACTAGCTTGCACACGATGAATAAAGAAGGATACAAGGATTTTGAAACCTATCTGTGATAGTAAGTGATGATACATTATTTTATGCACTCAGCATACATATCAAATTTGTTGCTGACACTAGTGGTTGGCATACAATGCTTATAGGAAATACGCAGAAGACCCCCGAATGCTATGATCAGAGGTCCGAGCATAAGCAGAAGTATGTCACAAAATTGCGCGTGATGCGACAATTCCCAGTACGTATAAAGAATCGCATGTGCTACTCGTGCATGTGCTACTCATGTATGCTATCTATGTGTCCTAATAACTATGTGTTACATGCATGCAGTGCGCCAACCTCAAGGCTCAGACTTGTGTGGACACTATGATTGTGAGTTCCTCAGGGCTTGCGGAAGTTACAGCCATAGCTGGCAGCTCTAAAAATCTCTAGGATGGTGGCGAAGGGAAAAGGTGGACAGTACAAGCATCACTTAGACAGTAGCTGACATTTGTAAGTTTGTCATGAACGAACATTGTGATGTCAGGGGATGATTATTCTATGCCGAGAATGAGCTAGTGACGGAGGACAAGTTCGTGAAGTTACGCAACTGGAGAAATGATCTCGACATGAACGACTACAAGTTGCTGGACATCCTCGAGTAGGTGCCCTTAGCTTGTCATGTAAACATGTGATGATGTGATTTTGTGAACTACTATGTGAATATGAATGTAATAAGAACTTAGTGTATGCCATGCATGGATAGTGGATCGACACATGAATGGATATAATATATATGTTTACCCTTCGTATGCGTGTTTTCTGATTTGTATGTGTTTTCAAATTCAAAATTAAATAAGTTTTTTTATTCTGCAAAAGAATAACTGAGGTGAGCACATAACAACTGACCGCCTCGGTTAAACCATACTAAAGGAGGAGGGTAGGTTAGACAGACTACCTCCATTAATAAGAAATAATGAAGGCAGTTATGTTAAAAAGACCGCCTCGGTTAATAAGTGATTGGCTGCTCTCCTCGGTAAATTTCCTAATTAACCGTGATCTTGCGTCCGAGGCGGTTGGCCTGTCCCCTTCGGTTAAGCACTTTTGCCCACCTCGGTTAAGTTTTCTGTAGTAGTGCCAATATCTTGTATGAGAGATGCTTGTTAATTCATTTTGGAGACGCGATTTACCAGCATCTGATATTAGGTCATTTATAGGAGACGCAGTTTATGCATGTCTTCCATAACTTCACATCGGTGACGCATATTTGGAGACACAAATAAACTGCATCTCCTATATATGCGAGTTAACCCGCATCTCCTATAACGCTTTCTTACATATTGTTCGCTGAGAAATTAGCAGCCGAAGTTCTGAAATAATGGTCGTCAACGGAGGCATCAATGCAGACATCCAAATTAGGCCTCACAAGCATCTCCGGGTCTTTCTAAATTTCACTCTCTGAATTATTATCAATTGGAGAGCCTTCTCCATAAAAATAGCTTTATATATGTTTTCACTCTCCACCGGTGTTTCTATAAAATTTTTTACAATGCTTGGAGAGGTGTTGTGAGGCATTTTATGTGTCTATAATTTGTGGGCTCAATTCAGGGTAGGCATTAGGAGGCGTCAATGACGAGGCGTTTGTTGTGTCTACGGTGGGTGGGCCCGTATATGTCCCAACGCCCCCCAATGCCTCCCGAAGTTAAGAGGATTAGAAATTTTTGGTAATTCCGTTTCCATAGTTATTTTTCTCGATCAAGGGTATCATAGTAAATTCACAATTATAGAAATAATGTTCTGACTAGTATAGTTAGGGGTATAATTTTAGTACTATAGTGAGATGAATATTTGTTTTAAAGGAAAATAGCTATTTTCCCTTTGACGAATAAAATCAACAAAAATAGCTATTTTGCGTAAGCGTTGTAAGGCATTGGGAGGTGTTGGGTGGCATTTCCAAGCATTGTAAAAGGTATTTTTTTTCTATATCTTCTGTATACTCTAGAAAGTTATTTTTGTTATCTAACTTTGTCTAGCGAGAAATGCGAAATGAAGAGTCTCTTGGAGAACCATTTAGAGAAGCCGTTGGAGGATATTTTTCATCAAAATCTCAATTCATAACTATAATATAGAGAGTCTCTTGGAATTGCTCTTAATGTCTTGGCTGTGGACGGTCCAAAACTGTAGGCACTTTTGGACGAGCCACACATGTAGTTACTTCCCTTTTAAAGGCTTACTGTAACACCCTAGGTGTCTGCACAATAGAATTGCATTTATTGTATGCATCATGTGCTCATTTTACTTGTTCAAGGACCTTATTGCAAAATTATAAGGTCAAATGTGTAATTATGATTTAATGTAAGGTCCTTTCTATAACTTAATTTGAATAGGATGGGTGATTATTGCTTTTGTGGAGGGTTTATTTGAAAAATTCAATGTAATCATTACATGGCAGCAAAATTTACATTTCAGCCTAGATTTGATGTGAAATTGCCTTGGAAAAGACAAAAGTCCTTTGAATTCAAAATCCTTCTTATGTTTTCAAAATAAATCTTCAACCTTTGGTCAAATCAATTTTTGCACAACATCAAAGTTGTAGATCTTGAAAAATTGAACAACTTTCATGTTGGGCACTTTTTCATTTGAGCCCTAGTATAAAAGTTATTGTTATTTTACAGTGGGGTCCCTAGAATTTTCTGATTTCACAAACTAGTCCACTTTCTCCTTCCACCTGCCTGCTCCTCTGCTTTCTCTCTGACCGCCCGCGAAGCGGCACTGCCACCGCCGCTCAGGGCCAGCCCGGCCACCTCCAGCTTGACGTGACCCTCCCACGCGTCGCGCTAGAGCTCCCGCCGCTCTTCTACCCCTCGCGCTGTGCTTCCATCGCTCTGCCACGCAGCCCCAGATCGACCCGCCGGCCGCCACCTCGCCGCCGCCGTGGCTCGGCCAAGATAGAGCCTCAGCTCTCGATCTTTCGCGCGCATGAGCACTACAAAAACCCCTGCGAGCTGATCCCCTCGTTCTTTTGCCGTTTCCCCGTCCCCAGACCCCAGAACGCCGCCGCCATCCACTTGAACGCCGGCGAGCTCAAGCCCGCCGTCGAACCGCGCCTCCACAGCCTCTCCGCCCGCACCAACCCCACCGCCAGCTCCGCCTCGTCCTCGCGCAGCTAGCCGACCACTCCTCGTCGACCAAATCCCACCAGAGTGACCTCGCCGTCGAGTTTCCCTCCGCCACTAGCCGCCCTCCTCCGCCGATCCGCCTTCTCCGACCGTCTCCCATCGCGCCACGAGCGCCAGAGGGTGCGGCTTGGACCCCTTTAGCTCCTCCACCCCTAGCCTCGCTGCCGGCGACCCCCTTTCGCCGGGATTCGGCCGGCCACCCCTTCTCTGTTTTTTCCCACCGGCCAGGGACCTCGGGTTGAAAGGAGCAAAAACCCGGGGGGTTATTTGCATAGCCCGAGACTCATGTGAATAGTGTCAGTAGGGACCTCTTTGTTATTTTGGCTGTAAACTTTGAAATTCCATAGAAATTCATAGAAAAATCAGAAAAAGGCAAATCTAGATGTTTTGGATTCCTTGAGAGTAGCTCTATGCAGTAGAATCATAATATGATGGGTGTTAGTTGAAAGTTTTTGCTATAGAAGTAGATTTATGTTAATAGGGCATGAATGCTAGTTGTTTTTATCTTTTTTCTTAACTGATGATTGAAACTATGTCTTGCTGTGAAATTTTTATGGTGAAATTTTCATGCGACTCTAGTGTTTCTATAAAAATTTCGTGGTCATTCCTAATGTTTAGATATTTCTTTGATTTAATGCTTGTTAAGTAATCTTTAATCATGATAAATAGTTACCCTGCTTAGAAAATTCGGAGAATTTTTGTGTAACTATACTTTGGTAATATATCCATGTCTGTAAAATTTAGGATCCAGACTCAGTATAGAACTACCTGTACTAATTAGTTTTATCATATGTAGTTTATTTTTGTCTAATTTATTACTAAAGTTTTATGCCTAGATAAATTCTGAAAAATTTATGTCGTGTTCATAAGCATATGAAGTATGCTCTGAAAATTTTTGGCTTCATAAGTTTTGTATTTTGTTCTGAAGAATTCAATCTTTTTCTAGGAGCTGTCTGAATAAATGAATTGTTCTGAATAAATGGCTACATGATTTGGTATGAATTTTGCAGGATAGATTTCTCTGTTTACCTTATGTTTGACGTAATTTTTGATGAATTTACTACTGAATGTGTGCTGAGTTAGGTATTTATTAGTAAACCATGAATTGCAAGCTATAGGAATCAACTACAACTTGTTCATGAAGTTAGTGAGCTTCTTTTGTGCTGTTGATCATGATGCCTTGTGTAGTTAAAAATGTTAGTTATCTACTCTATAAATGATTGCCCATATACTAAGTTGTGTTGCTATATGTAGACTACAACTTTATCGTGAAATGTATGTGGTTGTGGTAATATTGTTCTTGCATTACATATAGATACGACTGTTCTAGCGGACGGGACGTACGAGTTGATCCCGGAGTCCGAAGGAGGTGATCCCGAAGCCCAGTTGAACGCCACTATACTGACTGAAGACCCGAACCAAAGTTCGGAAGAGCCCAAGGCTAACCTAGCTAGCGACTACCGAGAAGGCAAGCCCCGGACATAACCTATATTTCAAATTATTACAATTTATCGTTATTACTTACTTGTGCATTTACAATTCTTAGGATTTGAATTGAAACCCTAGATGCATGATCCTAGGAACCTATGTACTAAACACTAGACCTGAGTTCGAATAATTGCTAAGCTTATAGGACCTGTAAAAGTCGAGTGATTGCCTGTCACTCGCGAGCTCTATAGGAATTGCTTGTTTACGTTCTGCTATCAATATAAGGACGACAGACGGGGTCGTGTTCGATACCATGACCTTGTGTAAGACCTCGTCTGTGTTGATGAACTTGCTAAGGTCGTGGTGTGTGGTAGTGTTGGTTAAGTTTTTGAACGTACTAGCCACATGCCGTAAATATGGTACGCGGTAAGCCTAGTAGCCGATTGGTCCGGGGAGTGGATATACCTTTCACTCTCTCTTAGGGATAGGTTTTATTTATGTTTATGTTGCGCAACACCGCGGCCTCAGGGACGAGGTTGGTGCCCTGTAGTCGGGGAGAGTGACCCTATTCACAAACCGGAAACAAAGGTAAACAGTTGTTTGGGAACGACCCGACAATATTCCAAACGTGTGTGTTAGGTCTGCCTGGCCAGGTTAACAAATTCGATTCGAATCGTCCGCTTCTCATGGTTTGGGACTGCTTGATCTCTTTGCCACACAGAGTAATAAGAGAACATTATTATGATCAATTTTGATGTTTGCTTAAAGTTCTACCATGGTTGAATAGTAGTTGCTTACATAGAATGGTTAATCAACTAGAATCTTGGAAGCTAAAATTTGAAAGTAAGGACATACTCTTTATTGCTTTTCAGCAAAAGGAAAACCAGAGCCTCACAGAACCCTGCATAGTCTCGTTAAGTGGGCTATGTATACCCGTTGACAGTTAAGTCTTGTTGAGTATTAGAATACTCAGCCTTGCTGTTGAAACCTTTTTTAGGTATGAGTTTTGAGGAACAGATCGCTAGTCTGTCTTGGCCCTGCTCTTTGCCTCCTGCCTGGTCCGTAGAATGGGATCCGTCTTCGGCCGGCAATGACCCCGACGAGTGATACCTTGCTTGGGCTAGCTTGGTATACGTTTGCGACGTATTGTAGCCGTCGTATTCTCTTTCCGCTGCTTATCAAACTCTGAACTTAAAGTTATGGCTTGTATAACTGTTTTACTAAGTTTGGACCTGTAATTTGGCGTTAAGCTGGTTTGTAATAACTGTTGTGCTTGTGTTGTAAAATATGTGATTGTAATATCTCTGGACTCGCCTTCGTGTGGGGTATGCTTGTTCGATCTGAGAACCGGTGGTTGTATCGGGACGTTACCCGACAGACCAAGAATTGTTCCATTTGAAGTGCGTTTGTGTCGGTGTTGCTTTTATGGTGATGGCCAGCGCACTTGAGCCGGGATAATTCAGGTGGTTCTGCCACACTTACTGCCCATTACATGTAATATTTGCATGTTCTATAGATAAAAGGATGCACACGAATGGATAACAAATTGCACACAACACTACATATCCAAGATAGCTTGAATCTAATAATGATCTATGCCCCTTAGCCTTTAATTTCGGAACATAGGTACATTATCTGGACAGCCACAGCACTTTTCACAAATTAAATTTGTTATTGACCGAGGAAATTATATAGTACAGCATATAAGAGGTAAAGTCCACTTGGGGCACGAGGATTTGATTGGCCTTCAGTCTTTACGATGGGAAATTCATTCTGACCTTAGCGTATGTTCATAATAAAAAAACAAAAAGGAACCTAAGCGTAGAAGGATATGAAATAAAAATTACAGTAGAAATTGAAACAAAAAAACAGAACTTATTTTGGATGAACTGAATTAGCTGATACAAGTACACAAGTTTTGAGCTCATCCATAATTATTTTGAAATATCACAACCACAGCATCAACAAATAAACGGTAGTCGTCCACAAATTAACACTTAGCATTTCTCTGTAGAGTGAAGGTGTCGATATGAAGTATGAACTGTGTGCAACACTGAATTGGAGCGAACCAATCAGCTGCAAGGGAACATAAAAAATTCTTAGTAAGCGAACTGTCTCGTATACCCATTCAAAGCTAGTTTGGGAACTCTAAAACAATAGGGATAACTTTATTGGTTTTCTATACTACTAGAAAACGGGCCAAAGGTCCAGGCTAAAAATACCAGCTACTGTTGCAGCCGGTAATGTTGGTACCAATGGTACCGGCTGCAACAGCAGCTGATATCTTTGGCCTTGGACCGACCCCATGGAGGACAATTGGCACCGTGTGGAGGTACAAACTGGTTCCAATGCGGCAGCATAGGAACCGGTTTGTACCACCACTCGGTGCCAAATGCAGATGCCAGTATAGGCACCGGTTGGTGGGACCAACCGGTGCCTATTGTGCTACAAACGGCACCGGGTCCTGCCACGACCCGGTGCCGGCTGACGCTCGGGCCAAAGGCACCGGTTTGTGCCTTAACCCGGTGCTATTGAATAACATTTAGCACCGGGTCGTAGGTACCGGTGCCTTTTGACCACGCCTATAAATACCCCAACCTCTCCCCCCCTCCAAGCTGCTTTGAACTCACTGTTCATGGCAGCTGAGTGAGGGGAGGGGAGGCGAGTTTTTGTTTTTTTAAAAAAGGTTAGTTATTTTTCTCCATAACTTAGCAATTGGTTTTTAGAAGCGGTTATCATTTAATTTAATTTAGTTTATATATGTGATAATTATTTTTAGTTGTAGCATTTTATTGTAGTTATATGCGTTATCCATTTATTTGATATGTGAATACTATCAAATTATTGTATTTATATGTTTTATCAATTTATTTGATAAGTGAATAGTATCTATTTATTATAGTTATATGCATTATCAATTATATATTTGAATTCAAATTTTGTATAGAAATATTATCAATTACATATGCAAGGGTGCTTTATTTAGTTCCCTTCAAAATTCCAAAACTTTACAAGATTCCACATTCGAGATGCATGCTGCGCCAATTCGAGACCCGCAGCTCAGCTAGGCCAGAAGGCCACATGCGTCGTTTCTTGTACAAAAATATAAAGTTCCATATAGAGAAACAAAGTTTTTATACAGTCATGCAGTCAGAAGGCCATATGCATCGTTATAATTTTGTAGTTCAATTTTATTAATAGCGTATTCAATATTAGTTATAAATTGGTAGTATAAATGAACTATTTGTACACTACAATGATGTATATAAATGTATTGTGGACCCAGATGAGTCGGCAATGGATGTACATGGCCGACCGGCGTTCAAAGGAGTTCATTGATGGCGTGCATGAATTCATAGAAGCGGCCGAGAAACACAAGTATGACGGTTTCGTTCGTTGTCCATGCAAATTCTGTAAGAATGAGAAGAATTACTCATCATCAAGAACCATCCACAGTCACTTGTTCAATAGTAGTTTCATGTCGAACTACTATGTTTGGACCAAGCATGACGAAAGAGGAATTATGCTGGATAATAATGTTGAAGAAGAGGACAGGATTCCTGACTTTGCAGCCAATTATAATGCCTTTTTCAATGACTCTGCAATAGGTGAGCCTGAAGAAGATACAGAAGGATACGTTGTAGAAGATGATCTTGGTCAGATGCTACGCGAAGCTGAGGAAGGTTGCGAAACAAAAAAGGAATCGAGAGATCTGAAGCGTATGTTAGATGACTACACAACATTGTTGTACCCTTATTGCAAACAAGACCAAAAGAAGTTGGGTACGACATTGGAATTGTTGCAATGGAAGGCATCAAATGGTTTGTCTGACAAGGGATTCGAGGAGTTGCTGAAACTTATAAAAAACTTACTCCCTGAGGGTAACACCTTGCCGGCGACAACATACGAGGCAAAAAAAGTTGTTTGTCCTTTAGGATTAGAGGCACAGAAGATACATGCTTGTCCTAATGACTGCATCCTATATCGAGGTGAGTATGAAAATTTGGATTCATGCCCTGTATGCAACGCATGCCGGTATAAGATCCCTTGAGATGATCCAGGCGACGTTGAGGGGATGCGTGTCAAGAAGAGGGTGCTTGCCAAGGTGATGTGGTATTTCTCTCTAATACCACGTCTGAAACGTTTGTTCATGAACAAAACGAATGCGAAATTTATGCGATGGCACAAAGAAGAACGTAAGCAAGACAATATGTTGAGACACCCCGCTGATGGGTCGCAGTGGAGAAAAGTGGACAGAACATTCCCAACATTTGCAAATGTTGCGAGGAATATAAGGTTCGGCTTAAGTACGGATGGCTTGAATCCTTTCGGTGAGCAGAACAGTGGCCGTAGTACCTGGCCTGTGATACTCTGTATAAACAACATTCCTCCCTGGTTGTGTATGAAGCGAAAATTCATTATGATTCCGGTGCTTATCCCCGGCCCGAAGCAACCCGGTAACGATATAGATGTGTATCTGAAACCACTGATTGAGGATCTTCTATTGTTGTGGAAAGAGGAGGGTGTTCGTATGTGGGATGCTCACGCAGAGGATCATTTTAACCTTCGTGCATTACTTTTCGTAACCACCAACGATTGGCCAGCACTAAGTAATCTCTCCGGACAATCCAATAAGGGTTATAGGGCATGCACCCATTGTTTAGAAGAAACCGACAGCACGTACCTCAAGCACTATAGGAAGATCATGTATATGGGTCATCGTCGATTTCTTCCGATCAAGCACCCATTAAGGAGGAGGCATGTTCACTACGATGGAAAGGCAGATCATCGTACCAAGCCTAGACACTGTTGTGGGAAAATAGTGTTTGAAATGGTCAAAGATATAAAGGTAGTATTCGGAAAAGGACCCGGCAGCAGATCAGTGCAGAGTGATGACGGACGTGCACCTATGTGGAAGAAGAAGAGTATTTTTTGGGAGTTACCTTATTGGGATGTCTTAGACGTCCGCCACGCAATTGATGTGATGCACCTAACAAAAAATCTTTGTGTGAACCTTCTAGGCTTCCTTGCTGTCTATGGTAAGCCAAAGGATACATTGGAAGCACGGCAAGATCTTCAACGTTTGAAACAACGGGCCGCCCTACATCCAGAAAAAAGGGATAAATGACGTCATTATCTAGGTCCTACGTGCTACACTCTTAGTAAGGAAGAGAAGCAAAATATGTTCGACTGTTTGAACAGTATCAAGGTCCCATCAGGCTACTCTTCGAATATAAAGAGGCTATTGAACTTGAAAGAGAAGAAATTCGCACACGTAAAGTCCCATGACTGTCACATGTTGATGACACAATTGATTCCAGTTGCACTAAGAGGTATTCTACCAGCTAATGTTTGAGCAAAAATTATAAAGCTATGCGCCTTTCTCAACACAATTTCTCAGATGGCAATCGATCCATCGAGTTTAAGCAGGCTACAAGAGGATGTTGTCCAAAGTTTAGTCAGTCTTGAAATGATATTTCCTCCATCATTCTTCAATATTATGACGCATCTTCTAGTTCACCTGGTTAAAGAGATTGGTATTCTCGGTCCTGTTTTCCTTCATAATATGTTCCCTTTTGAACGATACTTTGCAGTCCTAAAGAAATACGTTCGTAATTGGGATCGTCCAGAAGGAAGCATTGCGAAGGGTTATGTCACAGAGGAGGTCATTGAGTTTTGTGTTGACTATGTGGAATAACTCTGCCCAATTGGGATTCTAGTATCACGTCATGAGGGGCGACTGATTGGAAAGGGCACACTTGGAAGAAAATTAGTAAATGCCACAGATCATGCCACGTTGAGCAAAGCACATCTCACAGTTCTACAATAATCAGTCTTGGTGGCTCCATACATGGAGGAGCACATGCAAATTGTGTGAAGCATATACTCTTTGAAGTCTGAGACATGGATTACAAAACATCATAACGATACATTCGCCACCTGGTTGCAGAAGGAAGTCATGGCCAACGATTAAATTCATGAGCAGCTAGCTTGGCTGGCCAGGGGTCTGGCAAATTCAATCCTGATGTACCAAGGATATGAAATTAATGGTTACACATTTTATACAAGAGCCCAAGATAACAAGAGCACCAATCAAAATAGTGGTGTCCGTTTAGATGCCACCGACTCTAGTGGCCAAACGAACTCATATTTTAGTTACACAGGAAAAAGTGTCGATATCGACGAGTACGGAATGACAACAGTAGACCTCAAAGAGCTTGGCTATCGAGTCGAACCATTCATCCTAGCTAAAGATGTCACTCAAGTTTTCTATGTGCAGGACATGTCTAGCAAACCGAGAAAGGACAAGTCCAGGAATAAATCAAGTTTTGTAGGTGCCGGAGATGAGCCAAAGCGCCATATTGTTCTGGCAGGAAAAAGAAAAATTGTGGGAGTCGACGATGTCACAGATGAAGAAGAATAGAATAAGGTTGAAGATATGACTCCGTTCGCAGTGGAGGTTGACACAAGTATCCTTTTAGCCGAAGAGGAAGCTCCGTACGCACATCATGATCATAATGAAGGGACAATTGTAAAGCGAACCATCGTTAATACTCCCTTAGTTGAATGATTATGTCTTGTAATATTTTCTATGAACATTATCAGATTTCTTATGCAATGAATTGATTTATTAGGCAATTAAATGATTTATTATGATTTATTATGCAATTAAAATGCTTAGTTATGCACCTAAATGATTTATCATTTAGTAATTAGAATTATTGTGCATTTAAATGATTTATTATGCAATTATAATATTTAGTTATGCACCTAAATGATTTATTATGTAGTAATTAAAATTATTGTGCATTAAAAAGATTTATTATTCAATTAACTAATTTATTAGACGATTAAATGATTTATTAGGCTATTAAATGATTTATTAGGCTATTAATGTAATTATTTGCTTTGAACATTATCATATTTATTGGGCAATTAACTGATTTATTAGGTATTTATCAGATTTATTATTTAATTAACTAATTTATTAGACGATTAAATGATTTATTATGCTATTAATGTAATTATTAGGCAATTAACTTATTTACTAGGCATTATATGATTTATTAGGTACAATAATTTTTTCGAATATCATGAAGCAATATTTGATTTGTTGGGCAATTAACAGATTTATTAGGCAACTAACAAATTTATTAGAGAAATAGAAAAGGGAAAAGAAAAGAAACAGAAAAGCCTTAGGTACCGGTTCGAAATATGAACCAGTACCTAAGGCTGCCTAGTCCGAAAAAAGGAGTTGAAAAGTTTCGAACCGTGGCCGCGGCGAACAAAATTCCTAGAGTTACCATTGTGCTATCGAGTAATTTTAGTTAGATCGTCGCCAACAAGCGAGAAAAGCAAATGTCGTGGAAGCCTTAGTCACCGGTTTTCGTTCCCCACCCGGTGCCAAAGGTGAATTTCAGTTCCCGCCCGTTGGGCACCTAAGGCACCGGGTGGGAGGTCACCCGGTACCTATGGCAGCCTTAGGTACCGGGTGACTTTATCACCCGGTGCCAAAGGCTTCCACCATATAAGCACCGGCCCTCTCCATCTTCCTCCACTCGCTGCCGCCCTCCGCCGCCGCCCCACGTCGACGCTCCTCGCTCTGCAGCTCCGCGCCACCGAGCACCGCTCCCGTGCGCCGCCGCCGTCGATGCTTCTCGCTCTGCAGCTCTGCGCCGCTGCCACCGAGCACCGCTCCCGTGTGCCGCCGCCGTCGATCCGCCGCCCCGCCGTGCCTCTTCGCCGCCCGTTCATCACCGGAGCTAGGTCAGGTGGTGAGGAAGCCCCATACCCCCTTTCCCCTCTCTCTCTCTGTCGCTCTATCTCGCCAGCGATTCCTCGCTGAAGCCGCGGCTCCGCCCCCTTGCCACCGAGCGGCCACCTCCGCCACCGCCGCACCTCCTGGACCCCCTAGCCGCGTTCCCCATTGCCCCCTCTCCCTCCCCGGCCTAACCCCTCCCCGCCCGAGCCGCTGGCTCCGCCTAGCGCCAAGTCGCGCCGTCGCCAGAGCCGCTAGCCAAGCCGCCGTCCGCCTGAGCCGTCGCCCGAGCAGAGCCGAGCCGCAGCTGAGCCAGCAGCCACGTCTCAAGCTGCCCCCACCCTTTTTCAGCCATTAGATCGAGATCCAACGGATCGGATCTGTTAGATCCGAGCCGAACCAGAGCCGCCCCGGCGCTTTTGCTAATGAGACCCTGAGTTTCTTCAAAATTAACCCGCAGTCCTTCCTAGTTCAAAAGAAATTCCAGAGAGGCCCTTTCTAGATTTTTCTTGCAAATAAGCCCCTAGAATCTTGTTTTAGCCATATCTTTCACATTTTGACTCTGATTTTAGCGATTCTTGCGCTTACGCAATCCTTGCATCGTGCTCTACATCTTTTTCAGTTTTTCCAGTACTATTTTTACTGTTTTTGTAATGTTTATTATTTGTATTATTTTTTCCTCTTGTGTGATCGTGTAGACGACGTACCGTTCAAGTGTGATCTTTCGAGGTGAGGTAATTTTTTTCTAAACCCATTAATGGACTTTCTATTATTAGTCTTATGTATAGTGTACAATGTTTTCATTATATATAGTGTATAATTTAGTTATAGAATTTAGTTATTAGAGAGACTTTATTTAATCATGTATTTAAATAGAGAGTGAATAATGCTTGTATTTATGTATTTATCATGTATTTCTGTAACTCATGTATTTATCATGTAACTCGTGTATTTCTATAACTCATGCATGTATTTATGTATTATGAATTCTTCATTCTTAATTATGAAATCAAACACGACGCTCTCTCCTTCTTAACGACTTCTTAACGGCGATCCGTCTCTCGCTAACTCTCGTTGTCTCCTTGTCCCCGACGCTCTCTCGCTGTCTCCCCACCGACGCTCTCTCGCTGTCTCCTCACCGATGCTCGGTCTCTCACTCACACACACGCGCGCGCGCGCACACACACACACACACTCTCTCTCTCTCTCTCTCTCACACACACACACACTCACTGACTCACACACACACTAACTCTCTCTCTCTCTTTCTCTGTCCCACTAACACAGAAACACACACACACACAAACTCACACACACACTCACTAACTCTCTCTCTCTCTCTTTCTCTGTCCTACTAACACACAAACACACACACACACTCTCTCTCTCTCCCTCTAACATACATACACTCTCTCTCTCTCACACACACACTCTCTCTCTCTTTCAAACACGCATATTCGTTCAAAGAATTGAATTCTCCTGCTTCATTTAAGGATGGACACATACTCTAACACATTTTTACGGTTTCAGTTAAGGATGGACCCCTTCGGTGATGACGAGGTCGCCAAGCAATACATGTTGGACGCAATAAACGAAGATACGAGGGCCAACACCACCCAGCCAATCACTGAAGAAGATGCTCGGACAGCTGATTCGTTCCTGAATATGTCTGGAGATGCCGATGAAGAAGATGATGACTTTACGCCGCCGCCCAATCAACAACAGCATGTTCCAGTATGAATCTTAAAACTATATGCATGGTGACTTCAGTAGATTAGTTTTGCGATTAACATATCTTTTCTGTAATTTAGTCGACCTCTGCATCGACTTCGTTGAGCCTGTCAAAAGGGAGACGCCGTCCAACCAAGAAAATGAAGGGAAGACAGGTCATCACAGAAGTGGATGCAGAGGGCTGTCCAAGTGCTCCAGAGGCTACTAGCACAAAATTTGTCAACCAATGTGGGGTTATTATTCGGGCAAGAATTCCGATCACCACAAGACTATGGAAAACGAGCAAACCCGAAGAACAGCAACACACCGTGCCTACACATCAGAAGGAAATGCTATGTGCAGAACTCAAGGATATGTTCACTCTTCCTGAAGGAGTTGACCAAGAACTTGTGAAGAAATGTGCCTTGAAAAAGATGGCCCTTGCCTTTGCAACTTTCAAGAAGAAGTTGTACATCAGTTACATCAAGAAGGATAAGGAGCCGAACTGGGACGATCTTCCTCAGGTTAAACCATACTGGGAGAAGTTCAAACAATACAAACTATCAGAGGAAGCCCAAGAAAAATCCGAACAGGCCAAGGTGAATGCAGCAAATAAGAAGTACAGCCACCACCTTGGGGCTGCCGGGTACAAGAAGTCAGTAAAAAAATGGCAGAAGATGGAGCAGGACCTTATGAATAGAGACATCAGGCCGACGACTTGGGATTGGCCAGATAGATCCAAATGGTGGTTATTTGCTAATGGCGTGACACTAAACCAGTTGGATGGAAGTTTGGTCGTGCCCGAGCATATGCAAGAAGTGTCCCGCGATCTAGTCGCTGCAATAGATGAGACCCAACAAGGAACATTCCAGCCTCAAATTGAGAATGATGAGCTGACCGCGGTCTCCCTCACCGTCGTCCCCACAACCACCTCCTTTACCACCGTCTCCGCCGATGCAAAGGGCCACGAGTACTCCAACTACTCCTGACCCAGAAAAAGGAAAGAAAAAGACAGCATCCCTCCCAGTGGCTGGACCCTCAAAGAAGAAGCAGAAAACGGTCAAAAAAATATTAACCTACGAGAAAACCGCTAAGGGGTTGGAAGAGGAGACTGCTCGATATATAAAAGAACAATTGAAGCTTAAAGTCCCCCCGCCGAGGGAAAAGGTACCTCTAGAACTAGGGAAAAAGCTTCTCGCAAACCTAGACAACCCACCAAAACCGAAAAGCTTATCCTCGGACTATGATCGTACTCTGACAAAAGCACACAAGGTGAGAAATCTGAAGAAAAAATGTGGCAAGACCATTCCTCAGCTTGGCACACAACAAAAAGGACTCGAGCCCTCCGGGTGCCAGGGTTGCCACTCCTACACCCGACAGACGTACAACTCCAGGCGGACCTACAGGCCGCGATATTTCTTTCTGAAACTGGATTAACGCTAGAGGAGGCAACGGGGCAAGTGGAGGCGGAAATCCCTGTCGCTCCCGTTCTTACTCCATTCCAGCATGGAAAAGCTTTTGTCACTGAGGAAGAGGAGAAAAGTCTAGGCACGCAGATGTTCAATTTGCATAGATGGTACCTGCAAATGTCGAATGACGAAGGGAAAATGTTTGGAGTCAAGTATCGTGACCATGATTTCTTCCGCGGGGAGGACGACTTCTGGGTGTACTTCGAAAATTTATATCACATTTACCATCGACAAGCACTCGACGTCTCTATCATCACTATTTGGGTTTTGTAAGTATCACTTACCTCTACATTAATACTTTTTGTTAACAAGAACATAATTATATGTGTGCATTATAAAATTTCTATTGTATCATTTAGACAGGAGACCCAAAGAAGCCGAAAACATGGATGGTACCATCAGATCGGCTTCATGTCTCCATTGGTAGTCAACCAGAAAGTGCTCAACGAAAATTACAAGGAAACGTGCCAAAACATGTACGATTCGTTGACTAGGCAAAATTACAAATCCTATATATTCATACCATACAAATTTGGGTAAGCCTTGGTCGACTCAATCCTCTGTTATATTACTAAATAAATACTAAGTCGTATAATGCATGTATGTATATATCCTATCTATATCTGCAGTTATCATTGGATTTTACTCATACTTTCCGTAGAGACCGGCAATCTTATAGTCTTTGACTCAATGAGAAATCCAAAGTCCGCAATCCAACATATCCTAGACCCCTTGAACAGGTAAGTTTAGTTTGCATAATCAAATCTTTTTTCTGTTAATAACAATTCCTGAATATCAAACTTAACTTTGAGCGTAGGGTTTGGAAAAAATTTATAAAAAATAACAAAGGACGTGGTCAATGGAGGCCTGAACTGAACATTAACATGGATTATCCGGTATGTTGATTTATAAAGATTTGTCTAGTTAAGTATATAATCCCAAATTGTTCTAAATTGAGTAATTTATTTGTTTCTCCTTAAGTGTGCGAGACAACAACAAGAAACTGATTGGTGCGGGTACTACGTATGCGACTACTTGCACATCATGACTCCATGCGGGAAGGCTACTGATGAAGACACGAGAGTATGTCCAAACCGTTCACTAGTATATTTTCAAAATTGTACTAACGCACGTGATGTTAATCCTTTTTTCATAAATGATAGATGTCTCAAATGGGGGATGAATGTTACTCTACTGATCGGATCAACGCCGTGTGCGAGCAACTGGCCGGATTCATTTTGAACGAGATCTTGGATCCTAGAGGCGAGTTCTACCAAGACGGTCAGATCCATAGAGGATTCCATCGACCTCCTGAGGGGATCAGTAGTTGGACTGCAAACATGAATTGTACATTTGTAAATATTTTTAAACGTTATGACTTGATGTTTGTAAATTTATAAATATATTAGTTCATCTAATTAGCTTAATTATATGCTTACATTTCACTTTTAGTTAGTTTCAAATATTCTCTGAAAACGAACACGAACGACCAATGAACATATAGTACTGTAGAACTTGAGTGCGTTTAGCAATTATAAAAGAATAAACAGTAATAAATATAACAAACAAAACTGGATTTGGAAAAAAAGAGAAAAAATCATTGGTACCGGTTG
Source organism: Panicum virgatum (assembly GCF_016808335.1). Lineage (NCBI taxonomy): Eukaryota > Viridiplantae > Streptophyta > Magnoliopsida > Poales > Poaceae > Panicum > Panicum virgatum. The sequence continues at coordinate 22,939,773 of NC_053143.1, read as the reverse complement.
GAAATATCAACCGGTAGCAAAGGGGCTGCCACCTTGTGTCAGCGTGGCAGCCTCTTTGGTTCCGGTTGGTCTTTCCAACCGGTACCAATGGAAATCTAAGGCACCGATTGAAAAACCCGGTGGCTTAAGGCGAGACCATTGGTCTCCGTTTGCCGGAACCGGTTGGAAAACCGGTGCCTAAGGCTTTTTCCAACTGGTTCTCATAGCCTTTTTTAAGTAGTGTATCGAAACTCACAAGAGAGAACGCACGAGGCCATGCAAACCTAGTACAGGTACACGTCGATGTCCACGATGCCGCCCTTGGCCAAGTCATAATCATAGCTTCGGCTGAGCGCGTAGCCCCGCGCGAACCGGAACCGGCCGGTGCCGCCGACGATCACGGACTCGCGCACGGCCAAGTCGGTGTCGACCCTGCTGTTCACCACCAGCGAACTTCCGGCGAACTCGCCATCCTCCATCACCAAGTGCATGCTCAGGGCGTTCACGGAGCCACGCTCCGACACGCGAACGGTGAACCCCTGCGCTGTGCCCACGCGTGGGCTGCCGCGCTGGGGCCCCTCCGTGAGCGCGTTGTTCATCACCGCGATTTCCCCAAACCGGCGCGAGGTGCCCACGATGTCAGGAAGCGGCGCCCTGCCGGGCACGATGAGCGCGGCTGTTGGGTTTGGGCCGGTGTACTCATCGTGCATGTAGAAATGTAGGTGCGTCCTTGTTGTGGCGCTGCCGTTTGTGCTGCCAGCGCCACGGCGGAAGTAGATGGATGATGCAGCGAGGACGAGGATGGCGGAGACAAGAAGTGCCGAAATCGTGCGAGCCATGGTGTACTATGTCTGTGCTGCTGTAAGCACTAGTGACGGTTGGGGAGGAAGATTGTTTATCTCTGAAATATGGACGGAATTTAGTCCATAGATGGCATAACAGCTATAGCTACCCTCATAGTTTGTTGCTCTGAATGCGTACGATTATATATGCTACCAGGGCCGTGTATGGGCGGCTAAATAGAAACTGAAGACAGGCAAAATACCAGCATCACTAGAAGGACTGGAACACAGTAATTGGATGACCACCCTCATGAAACAGAATTCATACCCTCGTGTATGCATCGAAGCTAGAGTGAGCTACGGGACTGAGACAAGGCAACTACTGTGGGTCATTCATTGTTGATAAGATTTGTGTGGACGATCTATCAATACTACAAAAACGGTTAGTAGAAACGCTCTGATTTTTTTTAACGGATGGGTCAAAATGTAGCTTATTGTTACAAATAAAGCGGGATTACTGTAGTAACCGATCCCCCGGAAAAATATTTTTAGGGGTGGGTCACCCCCTCACATGCGCTAGAAAGTGGCCTATTTTTTGTGGTAGGTGAGGGGGTGACCCGTCCATAAAAACGCGATTTGATAACATAGTATGTATCCCCATTAGATAATTTCCTTTTGAACTAACTTGTGAGGCACCCTTTTAGTATCAGGTGATGAAAGAAATCGGTGCTCGTAGCCTAAGAGTGGGAGGGGGGGGGGTTAATTAGGCAAACATAAAATATTAACCTACAGCTCAAACTAGTTTGCACAAAACACAAACTAAATCAAGATATCTAGATGTGCAATTATAGTTCTTCTAGTATGGAACCACATCCCAAAACAATTTTTGCAACCTATAGCTAATCCTAACTCGATACTACTCTAAGAATGTAAAGACACACAAGTTACAAGTAAAAGTTGCAAAAATGTAAAGAAGCAAACTCTTGACGTGAGGATTTATCTCGTGGTATCAGTGGGCACTAAGCAAGCCCTAGTCCACGTTGTTAAGGCACTCACTAAGAGTATTACTTTCCGGTCACCAAGTCTCTTCCAGGATAACCTTAACTTGAGGAGTTAACAAACTCAAGATTCCAGTAACGCTCCGAGTACTTGTCATTGATAAACAGTCACGGCAAGCTTTTTTACTAAAGCACTACCGAAAAATGGCACACGGCAAACTCGGGCTTTGTCATGCCCGTGGATGCTGTTGGCGGTTCGCCGTCGGCCACCCTTGGCGAAATGTTCACCGTTCACCATGTGCCAGGGCGACTTCGCCATGACATGAGACACATGGCGAACTCTTGAATTTCGGTAGTAAAGGACTTAACAAACTCATTCTAGAAACGATCTGGGTACATGTCATTGACAAGAAAATTATGGGAAGTTCTGTTACTAAAGGGGTCATTATAAAAAAATCTCTCCACTCTCTCCATTTCACAAAAACCACAATTCCTCAATATCTAAAGAAAAAAAGGAAACCTTCCTAATCATAAAAGATGTGAGGATGAAGTTGCTAACCTTCTAGACCCCTTGGATAAGTGAAAATTCCAAAAACTTTGAAATAAATTGGTCAGCAGCTCACGCTAGTTCTAGTAATTTCATAATTGGACCTTGAACCCATTTCGTATGATGGGAGTTGCCGGAGTATTAGGCACAGCTGTGCTATGCGCTGTCCTTGGGGCTACCGTAGAAAACACTCTATTCGAAGAGGGTGATGGTGCAAAAAGCTTCCGTGCTTTTAACCCAACTCAAGCCGAAGAAACTTATTCAATGGTCACTGCTAATCGCTTTTGGTCCCAAATCTTTGGTGTTGCTTTTTTCAATAAACATTGATTGCATTTCTTTATGCTATTTGTACCCATCACCGGTTTATGGATGAGTGCTTCTAGTAATAAAATTACTGACAAATACAAATTACACTGTTTCCTTCGAGTCGGAATCACCCGTTTTTCACGTCCTAGACTCCTAGTTAGACAGAGTTGAAGAGAGCTACATCGTACCATGTCGAGTGTGTATGTCAATAGTACATGTTTTCTCCTGTGCTTGATCTAGCTTATGTTTTGCGTAAAATAGTAAAAGAGTGTGCTAAGGATTTTAAGATCACCACCCACTTTTAGACTATACGAGGGGTCACTGGTGTACATGTGCCCTATATGCTTGTAGATATTTACGGATCAAAGTGATACAATATCTTCTTTGGAATTTACTCTTTTACTCCTTGAATGTAATTAAATTCTTTTGTTGAAATCCTATGTCCTAACGCTTCCAGATAGAACTGACCCATCATCCTCTTTAATTAGCGTCTAATTCTTAAATGCTACCGATCCTTTTATTCCAGTTATATATATATATATATATATATATATATATATATATATATATATATATATATATATATCGTGGATGAGAATCCATTCTACTTTATGGATCATTAAACGAACAGGGAAGATATTGTACACACATGAAAAACATGGAGGGCAACACATGTATACCGGGAAGATGATCGTCACAAATCCATGCATCCTCTTTAATTGGCGCCTAATTCTTAAATGTTACCGGTCCTTCTATTCCAGTCATATATTTCGTGGATCAGAATCCGTTCTACTCTATGGACAAGCTATATTGAACGAACAGGAAAGGTATTGTATACACATGAAAAACATGGAGAGCAACACATGTATACCAGGAAGATGATCTTCACAAATCTCTATATATAATAGGATACCTCCTCTCAACTATATTTTTTGTGGACACAAGTTAATAGCACGTCTTCACCTGCTTTTTAAGACGGTGACGGCATTCCAGAATCCGGATGCTGCTTGTATGTATGCTGCCTGCCACAGATTCTTGTGCTGTCCCAATGGGCGACCATTGGATCAATAAAAATTAGTCTCCTACGAGACAAAATCACACGTTTCTCAAGTGTTCGAGTTAAGCAGAGGTTCAATAATACATGCTTTCCTCTGGCTCTAATAGACTCGTGTATCTCCTGCGAAGAAACGTGGTGCATGAGGTATAAACCAACAGGTTTTGTCACCAGTCCGCGCACCCCCCCCCCCCAACCCAGGTCCTTTTACGGTACACGATAGTACCACTTAGTAGTATATATGGTATAAAAAAGATATAATCCTCTATTATTCAGAATAATATATTAATGATCAATATATATGCTGTTAATTTAGTATGAAACCACATCCCAAAACAAGTTTTGTAACCTATAGCTAATCCTAACTTGAGACTACTCTAAGAATGTAAAGACACACAAGTTACAAGTAAAAGTTGCGAAAATTTAAAGAAGCAAACTCTTGACGTGAGGATTTATCTCGTGGTATCAGTGGGCACTAAGCAAGCCCTAGTCCACATTGTTGAAGCACTCACTAAGAGTATTACTTTTCGGTTACCAAGCCTCTTCTAGGCACTACTACAAAAACGAATTGTAGCAACGCCTCTTTTTTTAGGGGCGGACCAAAAAGTCACCCATTCCTATAGATGGAGCACGGGTACTGTAGAAATGAACCGCTTCTAGACATGGAATTTGTAGGGGCGGCTCACCCCCTCAGCCGCCCCTGAAAATGGGTGCCATTTTTAGGGGCGGGTGGTTGCGTGAGCCGCCCCTACAAATTCGATTTTTAGGGGCGGCTCATCCCCCACCTGCCCCTACAAACCGCACGCATATTCAGGGGTGGCTGGGGGGGTAAGCCCCTACAAATAATTTTTTAATTTATTCGGAAAATTCATTTATTTCAAATGGGGATGCAAATAATTCAAAACAACGTGCAATTTTTACCATAAGCATGTACTGTCATGTAGAATTGTAAAAATATATGAAAAATACAATTCAACACGTTTAGTGTTAAAGAGTGTTGAAAACACAAGTTAGCCTTAAGTTGTATGACATAGTAGTGTGACATAGATATACATTGTTGTTTCAAAATATTTATTCATTATATGCTCTGAAATATGATTTTGATATTTTTCCTATGTTACACATATTATAATTTTTCTATGGTAAAAATTTTACAATTTTATCATGTGTTTTGCTTTTTTTTTTTGCATTAATCAAATTTTCTGAATAATTTGCAAAAATATTTGTTGGGGCAGGCCGGGCCCCGACCCGCCCCTACAAACTGATTTGTTGGGGCGGACCGGAGCCCCACCCGCCCCTACTAATACCCCAATATATGCCCTCCACGCCCTCCTCCTCCTCCTTGCCGCCGCCGCCGCCGCCACCTTCTCCTCCTCCTCCTCGCCGCCTCTGCCGTCGCCACCTCCTCCTCCTTCTCCTCCTCCGCGGCCTCCTCCTTGCTGCCGCAGCCGCCACCTCCTCCTCCGCGCCCTCCTCCTCGCCGCCGCAGCCGCCACCTCCTCCTTCACTTCCTCCTCCTCTCCTCCTCCTCCTCGCAGCCGCCACCTCCTCCTCCTCGCCGCCGCCGCTGCTGCCACCTCCTCCTCGCCGACGCCGGGATCTGCCGCCGCTGCCCCGACTTCCGCGCAGACGCCAGCTCCTCCTCCTCCTCCTTCTCGGCGCCGCAGCCGCTGCCGCCACCTCCTCCTCGCCGATGCCCGAATCCGCCGCCGCCGCCTCCTCCTCCTCCGCCGCCGACGCCCGGATCCGCCACCACCTCCTCCTCCACCGCCGTCCCGACCTCCGCCACCGCAATGCCTGGAGCTCGCCGAGGAGGAGGACCCGCGTCGTCGACGCCGCCACCACCTCTCCTCGTCCGCAACTCGTCATAGCGCTGCCCTCATTCCTCTCCAAGCCACACGGTAGGTGCCATTGCCTTCCCCTATTCAGCCCTTTTCTTAGGGTTAGGGTTAGAACGTGTACGGTTAGGGTTAGGGTTAGGACTTGTACGGTTAGGGTTAAGGTTAGGGTAAGGGAATAGGGTTAGAAATTTTTTCATTTGAATGAGAATGGGAGTACATGAATTATTGAACTTTTGTTACACTATGAATTTCGTTATTCATATTTACTCAATGTGAATACTGTTAGATGTTCCGTGGTGGCGGTCGTGGTAGGGGTTGTGGCGGTGGTCGTGTGCTTATGGACGATTTTGTGGCTCAGCAGCCAGGCATACACTTCCATCAAAATGTTGACTTACCACTGGGTGATCGAACGCGCCGATCAATTCCAAACGTTGTAAGTTTTATTTGTTAGTTTCATAGAGTTTTGCTCACATACAATGCAGCTTCAAATAATTATAAATTTCCTCACATACAATGCAGCTTATCAACGTTGTTAGATTGCTTCAAGATGTTGTCCAAGGTTTGGGTGGTACTACTTTTGTGGCTCGACAAGGGCTTGTTCGGCAACCGGATGTCAAAAGGGTACATATTTCTTTTCAAATACCTATTCGACATATAGAGTGGTCCTCGATGGTACCAGGAGAGGATCCATCCTCCTCGATGATACCCATGGTTTCAATTGCCGTAGTGGGTGGAGAGGCACCCATTTGGACAACTTATGAGAGGCTAGCGGTGGAGGCATGCCTGCAGCAGCTTAAGAATCATGGGTACTTTGTGCCCGACTTTTTATATTTTCGAGTTAAGCAGCTACAGGCGAGAGAATCCAATGTTATTCTGACTACAGAGAGGCTTTGTCGTCTTAATCGACAAGACAGAGTATAAAATTTTCTTTTTAGTCATTGTTAACTTTCATAACGTTGCATTATTCTTTCAACTTTCATAACATTATTATCACCTTTTTGCATGATCTCATTGATCATCAATATACCATTGCTTTAGTTAGTTTTCGGGCTATTATGAATCAAGTCATGGACACCTTAGGTTTGACTTGCATGGGTGGAGAGCCATATTTTACAAGAGGTTGCAGGTTTCAAGCAAAGCTCTCCTTCTGCAGGGCAAATCAGCCTAACACTCCATTGTTCGATATTTGTAGTTCTATATGCGGCCACCAATGGGAAGCGGAGGAGAGTGCACTTATTTGTGCACTAGTATATTTTGAAGAAGTTCTAGGGTGGATAATTGGAGACCGCAACTATCTTATCTATCTACGGATGCGAGCAATACAGTAGCTACAAATTTGTAATATGCATGGATGTATAGCTACTATTATCATTGAACAGCTTGTACTGCTAGTCCTCTTCTGAAATTTTATTTGATTGCATTGTTATTTGAGTGTTGGGTCAGAATGGATCAATATAGACTTAGCTTGGTAGATATATAAAGTGGGAATTCAAATTTAAAACACCGCGAAACAAATTAAAAATGAACTACTAATTTTGATGGGTCGGAAATTCATTTGTAGGGGCGGACCACCCCCACCCTCCCCTGCAAATTCATTTTCAGGTGCCCGCCCCTGGAAAGTTATTTACAGGGTCGGGCAGGGCGGTGACCCGCCCCTGAAAATGGATTTGTAGGGGCGGGTGGGGGGGGGGTTGGCCCGCCCTAAGAAACCTATTTTTAGGGGTGGTTTCGCTACCCGCCCCTGCAAATAGGCATTTTTAGCAGCGAAAACTAGCAACGGGTGTGCTACCCGCCCCAAAAAATGTGTTTTTACCCGCCCCAACAAATGCTTTTCGTAGTAATGAGGATAACCTAAACTTGAGAAGTTAACAAACTCAAGATTCCAGTAAGGCTCCTGAGTACGTGTCATTGATAAGCAGTCACGGCAGTTGAAGCAGTCACTAAGAGTAACGCTCGGAGTACTAAAGGACTTACCAAACTAATGATTCTAAAAACGCTCTGTGTACTTGTCATTGACAAGTAAATTATCGGAAGTTCTGTTACTAAAGGGGAAATTATAATAAATCTCTCCACTCTCTCCATTTCACAAAAACCACAATTCCTCAATATCTAAAGCAAAAAAGGAAACCATCCTAATCATAAAAGATGTGAGGATGAAGTTGCTAACCTTTTAGACCCCTTGAATAAGTGAAAGTTCCAAAAACTTTGAAAGAAATTGGTCAGCAGCTCAGGCTAGTTCTAGTAATTTGATAATTGGATGTCGAACCCATTTCATATGATGGGAGTTGCAGGAGTATTAGGCGCAGCTCTGCTATGCGCTATCCATGGGGCTACTGTAGAAAACACTCTATTCGAAGATGGTGATGGTGCAAATACCTTCCGCGCTTTTAACCTAACTCAAGCCGAAGATACTTATTCAATGGTCACTGCTAATCGTTTTTGGTCCCTAATCTTTGGTGTTGCTTTTTCCAATAAACATTGGTTACATTCTTTATGCTATTGGTACCCGTCACCGGTTTATGGATGAGTGCTTCTAGTAATAAAATTACTGACAAATAAAAATTACACTGTTTCCTTCGAGTCGGAATCACCCGGTTTTTCACATGTCCTAGACTCGTAGTTAGACAGAGTTGAAGAGAGCTACATCGTGCCATGTCGAGTGTGTATGTCAATAGTACATGCATGTTTTTCTCCAGTGCTTGATCTAGCTTATGTTTTGTGTAAAATAGTAAACGTGTGTGCTAAGGATTTTAAGATCGCCTACCCACTTTTATACTATACGAGCACCGGTTCCATTTCAGGGTCAGTGGTGTACATGTGACCCTATATGCTTGCAGATATTTGAGAAAGTTTTTTTATGTAAAGATATTTGAGAAAGTTTGCGTATCTGTGTTTACGACGACCTATGGATCAAAGTGATACAGTATCTTCTTTGGAATTTACTCTTTTACTCCTTGAATGTAATTAAATTCTTTTGTTGAAATCCTATGTCCTAACGCTTCCAGATAGAACTGACCCATCATCCTCTTAAATGCTACAGATCCTTTTATTCCAGTTTTATATATATATTCGTGGATGAGAATCCATTCTACTTTATGGACCATTAAACGAACAGGGAAGATATTGTACACACATGAAAAACATGGAAGGCAACACATGTATACCGGGAAGATGATCGTCACAAATCCATCCTCTTTAATTGGCGCCTAATTCTTAAATGTTACCGGTGCTTCTATTCCAGTCATATATTTGGTGGATCAGAATCCGTTCTACTCTATGGACAAGCTATATTGAACGAACAGGAAAGGTATTGTACACACATGAAAAACATGGAGAGCAACACATGTGTATACCGGGAAGATGATCTTCACAAATCTCTATACCCTTCTGTGTGATAATGCTAGGATACCTCCTCTAAACTATTTTCTGTGGACACAAGTTAATGGCACGTCTTCACCTGCTTTTTAAGACGGTGACGGCACTCCAGAATCCGGATGCTGCTTGTATATATGCTGCCTGCCACACCCATTGGGTCAATAAAAATTAGTCTCCTACGAGACAAAATCACACGTTTCTCACGTGTTCGAGTTAAGCAGAGGTTCAATAATACATGCTTTCCTCTGCCTCTAATAGACTCCTGTATCTCCTAGGAAGAAACGTGGTGCATGAGGTAAAACAACGGGTTTTGTCACCAGTCGCCGCCCCCTCCCCCCCCCCCCCCCCCCTCCACCCAGGTCCTTTTACGGTACACGATAGTACCACTTAGTAGTATATATGGTATAAAGAAGATATAATCATCTATTATTCAGAATAATATATTAATGATCAATATATATGCTGTTAATTTAGATGAACTGGATAGGATGAGAAATGATAACCTAAAGTAAATGAGGCTTATTTCACTACTTTGTTACAAAATATTAAAGATGGCATCTATTATTTTTTTCCTAAAATATCCTTGTACAACCTATATTACTCATGCATGCCACCTACCTATGGTAGAGCTCCCAGAGTTGATTCTCTACTGAATCCATAGTAGAAGCTCCACCAAACAGTTTTCCAAAGAGAGGTAATTCTCTGTTGATTCTGTGAAGTCATTCTAGGAAATACACTATTAAGAGGCTGGGAGCTGAAACATCAACTACTCCTGAGTTTGTGAAGATTCTCCATCTTGATTTAAGAGTTTATGCTAGAGAATCAAACCAAATCACTCTTAACCACAAAATCACTTCTATCAACCCTACCAAACAGGCCCTTAGTCTCAACCATCCGATGATTTTATACTGCTCCCTCCATCCCAAATTATTAGTGGTTTTGACTTTTCTAGATAGATTGATTTATTTGTGCACCTAGCATATATCTAAATGCATAATAAAAACAATACACCTGAAAAGCTAAAACCACTAATAATTTGGGGTGGTGGAAATCATTCTTTTTGAACGCCTGTATAGCCTAGTATTGTGTACCGTAAAACACCTCCCCACCTGGCACCTACACATAATTCACGTTACTATATATACTATAGCCTGCACCCACATTCATATCCATAATGGCTTTCCTTGTGCTCTTTGCTGCACTACTCGCCTTGTTCCTTCGCCGGCTCACCAAAAAGACAGGTCTTACTCAACCTACAACCTGCCTCCCGGTGGCTTTGGCATCCCGGTCGTCGGCCAAACCTTCTCCCTCATCCGCTCTCTACGCAGAAACACTGATGACCAATGGTTCAGAGCTAGAGTAAAGAAATATGGTCGAGTGTCCAAGATGTCAGTGCTGGGCTCACCGACGGTGTTGCTTGCTGGTCCGGCGGCCAACCATTTCATCTTCACTAACGAGAGCCTTGCCCTAACGCAAACGCATGCCCTGCACGCTCTCCTCGGGCGATCCATACTTACGCTTAGCGGCGATGAGCTGAAGCAAGTGCGCAGCGCAGTGCATGGATACCTGAGGCCCGAGATGGTAAGGAGGTACGTGGGGAAGATGGACCACGAGGTCAGGAGGCAAATCAAGCTCTATTGGGTTTGTCACAACACTGTCACCGTAAGGACAGATCGAACCCTTACTTGTTTTTCTTATTTATGAATTCTATATATCAATTCATGATATCAAATTTGTTTAATACTTGAACGTGCACGGCAACTAAATTCAACACTTAAAAGGTGCTTGTAATAAGCAACTAAGGTTGGCTGTGTGTGGTCGCAGAGACCAAAGACAACTTATTTTTCTAAAAAATGTAAGCAAATTAAGGTTAACGTGTGTTCATTTTTCCTGACCCTGTAGATCCTGCCGCTGGCAAGACGTCTTACACTTGGTGTCATCTGTTCGATTGTCTTCAGCCATGAAGCAGCCGCCATAGTAGAAGCCCTTGCTGCCGACTTCCGGTTTCTAGGTGACGCAATCCTTTCATTTCCAGTAAACATTCCCTTCACCAGGTTCGGCAAGGGCATGAAGTCCAGTGCCAAGATCCGGAAAGCCATCACCAGGATTGCCCAGCAGAGGGAAGACTCACTATTGCAGGAAGGGCATGCTGTTTCAAGTACTGACTTTATCACCCACATGCTCATTCTGCGCAACCAGGGTGCGCATTCCCTCACACTGGAGGACATTGTTGACAACGTGATGGGTATTATCATCGATGCACATGGTACCACCTCTGCTCTTATCACCTTCATGATCCGCTACCTCGCAAATGAGCCGGATGTCCTTGCCAAAATCACTGAAGGTGAGTGTTAGTGTTGTGCTGCTCAGTGCCTCCAGTTTTTAATCTACTCTGTCTAGCACTTTCTATGACAACAGAACATAGTATCCGTACCAACATCATATACGTGGTGCAGAACAAGATGAGATAGCAGATAGTAAAGGAACAGAGGATGCTCTAACATGGGAACATGTTTCGAGGATGAAGTACACATGGAAGGCAGCAATGGAGACGCTCCGATTAGTTCCTCCAGTCTTCGGGAGTTTCCGGACTGCTACCAAGGATATCAAATATCAGGGATATGACATCCCTAAAGGCTGGAAAGTGTGTTTTTTAAGTGCACATGTTTCATCAACTCAATCTTTCTTTAGCCAAAATCCATTAACATGCTTTTGTCTCATAACCTGATAGGTCTTTGCAGCACAAAGCATTACACATTTGGATTCCAGGTTCTTCAATGAGCCCAACAAGTATGATCCATCTCGGTTTGAGAAGCGATCATCCATCCCACCCTATAGCTTACCATTCGGTGGAGGTCCAAGAATGTGCCCGGGAAATGAGTTTTCAAGAGTGGAAATAATGGTGGCCATGCACTATCTTGTGACAAAGTTCAGGTGGAAATTGTGCAACAAAGATGAAACTTACATGAAGGATCCAAAGCCAACCCCTGTTTTTGGTCTTCCAGTGGAATTGGAGTTGAGAAGACACCCTTCAACTGCTGATGCTTCCGATGCTATGTCCATTCAGTTTAACTAGGTAAATTGCGCGCTACGCCGCGCCCACTTGGAAATTTGGAGTAAAATTGTTGATGCGTTGATGGTTACATATGCGTATAAAGTAGGAAGGGAAGTACGCTTGAGGGCGCGGGAATGGGCTGATTGTTGCGTATGGGCCCCATGTCAGACTTCGTCTCTCCAGGACACGAATGGGCTGATTATTGGGTATGGGCTGAATCCATGCCCGCGTCAGGCTTCCTCTCTTCAGGGCACATGTCACGCCCACAATGTCCAGGCGGTCCCAGCCCTCCTTTTCCATGGTGTATAGGAGTAAGGGTATATATAACAGCTTGTTTGGCTGTCGCCAAACCAGGTCTATCAGAGTGCCTTATACCGACTTGGCCAACCATCGCTGTTAAGGGTTCTGGTGTACGGGATAACTACTGCTTGCTGTGTACTTGAAACACATAATTTAGATGGAAACCCAATGGAATCATGCCCTAAAGACGAGTTATGCAAAGACAAGAGGTTGCATCGCATCGTAACAATCACTTCAATTCGTGAACTTGCTCGTTAATTCCTGATATAGGCATATACAAAACCGATGTTGTGATTGTATTGTTTGTAATATGAATGGAAGTGTTGACGCAAATCTGGTCAACATACGAATGCACTAGAATGCGCGGATTGAAAACGATCATCACCAGCGATGCTCCTACACAGGCCGGTCATACCCGTTCGTCAACACGAAAACCTAGATTCACCAACCCGGGAGGGACACTGTCGGGGCTGGTGGAGCTAGGGTTGCTCTGAGGCTGGCAGCCCACTCAGAACGTCCTCGAACACTGTAAAGACACAAGAAGAACAGAATTATGGTTTCAAAAAGACATGGATTTGGAGAGTAAAACGTAATGGCAATAGTTGTTGAATCAATTGTGATTACCCTTAATTGGCCTTAGCCTTTATATATTTAGATCATGGAAGTCATACCCCTTGACAAGGCCTTAGCCTTTATATATAGATTGGGGAAGTTGTAGCCCTTGACGACGAGTCGGTTTACAAAACATCCCAAATTACAAATTCTAAACCTACTCGGTCAGCCTCGGTCTTTGCCAAATTTAGCTTTTAACATATGCCCCTGCCTGAAGTGATGACATGGCATGCAATTTTAGAAGAAAGAGAAGAATAGAGTTTCATGGTCATAAAATTTAGAGTGAGCAGTTACCAAGAGCCATGAAACTAGAATGAAACTCCACCAAGAGGATTTGAGTTTCATCTACACACATTCATCAACTTCTATTAGTCACATGGCACATTTGATCGTTAATACCAATCAAGAATTATATGTGACAGCTTATCTATGAAACTGTGCATTGAGGGAAGTGGTTTCATTTCAGCATTAAGCTAACATGGTACTCTTTGTAACTGTGCGATAACACTGTGCACTGAGATTGGCCTAAACACACCCACACACGCAGCCACCACACTAGGCCCTATTTGGAGAATTAGCCCTTGGGCTAATTTGAGGACTATTGTTTAGCCCTTGATTTAGCCATCTAAAGTTTAGCCCCTAAGAGCTATTTGGATTCATATCCTAATTTTTCTTTAATGCATATTCCCTAATCATTGGAACTCCTTTTCAGATGCAAAAGCACCTCTTCGAGGGGGGAAGCCACTTTTTGATGAGGCCCACGTCAAATTAGCTCAAATAAGCACCTTTTGGAGGGGCATAATCACTTTAGCCTCAAATTAGCCTACTTGTTTGGCTCCTTGGAGCAATTTTAGGGCTAAAAGGTGCTTGTTTGCTTCTGGATGTGGGCCCTCTAATTCTCATGCTCGTGTAGCATGCTCTAAAATGTACTTTTGGATTCATTTGAGCATGGTTTCCCTCCATATGCAGACACGGTCTCCTGAAAACAAAGATTCAACAAAACTTGTGGAAATGATTAGTATTAAACTCCTATCTCTAGTTTGGTGTTTGTTTTGGCACTGTTCTTTGCTAGAGTTGGCGGTCAGATATGACACTTAAGGACCGTCAACAGGAAGCAATGCAATGCATCAAATATATTATGATTGATATTGGAGTGACTTATGGATTCAAGCACACATTACCATGAATGAAGGGAAAATTCTAAGTCACTAGCTCAAGTTGGAAATGCTCAAGAATATATGCAATGTTGGAAGAGGAATGCAACATTGGTTGATTGACAACACTCAAAAGTTTTCATAGGTTACCCAATGAGAATCCATGAGAGAAACCCATGTTTACTAACTATGAGTAACCTAGTGGACCAAGTTTTGACTTGGTGTGGACCAGGTGAATCTCTCTGTCTAGGTTTGGGTGTTCTATGGGCCTGACCGGTCTGGGCACTAACGACTATTTTTTCAAATAGACCGGTCTAATCGGTCTGGGGACCAGTCTGACTTATCTGTACTGAACGGAGCAACTACTAGTTTTTAGAAGTTAGGTATTTATATCCCTTGGCCCTCTCTTTCAAGGGCAGCTGGTTCTTCTGCATTTTTGAGCTTCCCCAAGCCATTCTCTTGACTAGCAAGCTCTCTCCAACACTCTTTATGAGTTGTACTAACTAGATTGTAAATCTTTTGGTTGGATTGAGAGATTGAGTGTATGAGCATCCTAAGAGCGCTCCTATGAGCATTCCATAGCTTGAGCACTTGTGGCGAACATCAAAGCAACTCGTGAAGCATTTGTTACTCTTGTAGCTTTGCCTTCTAGATGGCTAAGAGTCGTTGACTAGCTACCAACGTGTGATGTGCAGTGGAAAGTTTCTACGGGCTATGATCTTGCCCCCTTGATGGAAAGGATCAAATAGTGGAAGTGAGGATCGTGGTTGAAAGAGACCCGATCTATTGGAACGGAGTTGAAAAAGAATATATTCCAATAGGCACCTCAACGGAGATTATGATTCACATGGTCGCGAATCTGAACTTCAATAAAACAAATCCTCATGTCAATTCTTTGGTTGCCTCTCTTGTTGTGTTCTAGCATTTTACTTGTGCTTTCGCTTTGATGTACTTGGGTGTGCCTTTTCTGTATGTAGGGACTTGACAGAAATACTTGAAATCATCTACAGAGGCACGACACTAAGTTTGGTTTGTGTTAGAGCACGAGGAGGGAAGTTCTTCAAGTTTTAGTTTGGTTTCTGCTCGTGCAACTGATTTGACTAGTTGGTAGTTTGTTACCCTATTCTAAGTGTTAGACTAGTCAGATCGGTCAGTGTGCTAACATCGGCTTTAAGTTTTGTAATTTGCAGAAATGCCTATTCAACCCCCCCCCCCTATAGGCGACATCAAGGTCCTTTCAATTAGTGCAATAGAAAGGATTATAGAAATTCAAACAATTTTAGTTATGTTTGCTTCTTGTTTTAATTGCCTTGCATTATTTCAGACATTGAGGTGCAGAAGAGATTTCTTCAGATATATATACTTTAGCTCCTCAGGTAACTGCAAAAGCAATTTGAGAATGTTGCACTCATGTTATCCTAATGGAATATTTATATTAAAAAACTTACTTGTGCCACATGGATATATTATGAGGATTCTCTGTTCTTAAGAATCATAGATTGTATATGTTTGTTTGGTAAAAATCCATCGGATCAGCAATTGTTTGTTATATATGATCAGTTGGTGATTTCTTTAGCTTTTGCAATTCTCAGGATGCACAAAAAAAATAGTACACAAGAAAGTGTCTGGCCAAACTAACATGATAATTTTAAAGTTTATTTGCCAAAAAAAGTACACTAGAAAAAAGTGTTAGCGAGGTGTTTAGGGAGATGATTAGTAGGCCCTAATGGGCCTCGGGTGGCCGGTGTGGCAGAATCAGTTTGAATTACACCAGTTTGAGTGCACTAAACATCTAAAAGCACAACAACCGGTATAATCACTGGTCTGTCGGGTAACACCCCAATAAAACCACTGAATATCGGATCGTAACACAAGTATACATCCCGCACGAAGGCGAGTCAGAGATACAAGAATTCCATAATATTTTACATCACATAGATAAGGGTGTAATTTACATCAGAGTTGAAGCTAGAAAGTTGAAGTTCTAGCTTTTACAAACTTATTCCAAAGGAACTTTAAAAAGGTTTTACAGAAACTAAGTGTAAAAGAGAAGTTATGCAGCGGAAAAGTAAAACACCACTATACACAAACGTCATAGGGTAGATGTCATGGTAAGCCCAAACATGACATCATTCAGCTGAGTTATTGCTGGTCGAGGATGGTTCCCATTCCATAGACCTGCCAGGAGGTAAAACACTAGGCCAAGTCAAACTAGTGTTTGAGTCTTCCAAAGTTATTCCTGAAAATAAGGTCACAAGCAAGACTGAGTATACTAATACTCAGCAAGACTGACCTGTCTAAGGGTATATAATATCCCTTTAACTAGACATGCAAGGTTTGTGAAGGTTCTAGGGTTTATTTTGTTGAAAAGCAACAAAGAGTAGATCCTTAATTTCAAGTTTTAGCTTTCATGTTCTAGTTTCATTAATCATTCTAGATTTGTACCTATCTATACAAGCATGGTAGAGAATTATTTACATCCAACTAGATTGAGTATCACTTTTGTTCCACTTCTTACTCTATGTGGCAAAGGTATCAAGTAGTCTCAATATCTGCGAGAAATGGACGATTCTGAATCGAATTTCCAACCTTGCAAGGGTAAACCTAACACACAAGCTTGGAGCACTGACGAGTCACTCCCAAGCAATCGTTTGCTGCTCATTCCTGTTCATGGACAGAGCCACTCTCCCCGACTACAGCGAGCCCGACCCTCTCTGCAGCCGTGGTGTTGCGCAACATAATATAAACTTCGATATAAATTAACTTCCTATCTCTAAGAGATTGTGGAAGGTATGTCCATTTACCGGGCCGAGGAGTTACTAGGCTTGCCGCTTACCCATAATTCACGGCATGTGGCTAGTACTTTCAAACGCTTAACCACGATTACCACACACTGTGGCCTTAGCAAATTTATCGACACAGACGGATTTCCACCATGAAACTTGTAACCCAATCCGTCCATGGTCCTTATAGTGATTACAAGAATATAAACAATAAACTCCTATAAAGCTCGCGAGGTTGGTCGCCGGCGGCGAGGGGGAAGTGTTCAGGGAGCATCAGGGGCTCAAGGCGCACTTGCTAGTGGGCTTGGGTGAGGCGCGGGGTGGCCGAAGGAGGTTCGTCGGCGATGGCGTAGAGCGTGGCGGTGGGGATGCTCGACGGCGAGGGTGTTCAGGTAGAGGAACGGCGGCGAGAAGGGGTGGGTTAGCTTCACTGGATCACGGTGAAGCTCACACAGGGGTTGGGGTGGTTGGAGTAGGCTGCAGCGACGGGCCCACGGTGGCAGAGGGTCGCCGGAGTTGAGGAAGGGGGAAGCGGCGGTGTGTGCTGGCAATTGTACCCGGCCAGGGCTATTTATAGGTCAGATGGGCGAGGATAAGCAAAGGAAGAGGCAAGGGAATGAGTTTGGCAAGAGAACAGATGTAGACGGCGTCGGTACCGGCTTCTCCATGGGTGCCGGCGAGGTGGCGCCACGGGGAGGCGCTCGGGTGGCGTGGCGCGAGCAAATTAAGCCAGGCAGAGGCAGTTCGGGGCAAGGCGGCTCACGTACTCGACGCGTGGGGCGGCTGGAGCAGTGGGCTGGCGAATCCGCGGCAGCGCGCTCCCCGGAGAGGAAGAAACAGGGGCAGCGACTCGGCGGCGCAGCATGGCAAAAGGAGGGGGCGCTAGCGAGGGAAGGTGTGGGGCCAGGGAGATCTACGGAGGGGCGGGTGGCAGGCCAGAGGCGGCGAGGCTAAGCCGCGGTGGGGGAAACCGCAGCGGTGGCATGGAGCCGAGCTCCGACAAGGCTGGAGGAGGAAGAAGGTGGGTGGTGGCCATTTTGCAAAATGTGAAAAGTTTAGGGGTCTAACTATAAACTAAAATTTCCCACTGATCTAGGGCTCAAATGAAAAAGTGCCCAAAATGTGAAAAGTTTTTCAAGTTGTGTAAATTTTCATTAGATCAAAGGATTTTGAAATATTTTAAAAAGTTTGAGTGAACTTGAATTAATAAAAGAAAAACACTTTTTGGTAGCAAAATACAATAAATTTGGGACTTATTTGCAATAAAGCTGCCAAGTAATGATTACTAGCACTTTTGCAAGAGAGTCCTTTACAATTTTGAAATTACTTCCTAAGCCAAAACTTTTTGTAGCAAGGGACTTGTAATTTCTCAGAATTACAAAAATGCCCCTAATATTTTCCTGAAAATATTCAACTATCACACAAGGAAAAACATAAGTTCACACAATAAACTTGGATCTAATAGTTAGACACCTGAAGTGTCACAGCTGGCGCCCAGCCTCCTTGGCTCTGTGCGCCGCCAACTCCTGATTTGGTAGATGGTGGCAGGGATCCCCTGATGGTGCTGTTTCCATAAACCATCTAGGGTTCCCTGCATATATATGTACACCCATTGTGCACCTCTATCAATCAATTCATTATTTCCCTGCAATCTCTATTGCTTACATGGTATCACGAGTTAGGGTTTCATCCTGACTTCTTTCACTGCCATTGGCGCGCCACGTCCATGCTGCGTCGCGCGCCGATCTGGCCGCGCCCCCATCGGGTATCCACGCCCGACACCCCACCCACCTCTGTAGCGAAAATGGCCTCTCATGCCATATTTCAATATAATATTTTGGTGATTGATATAGACAACATAACACTTGGACTAATATGATTGTTGAGATGACCATTGTCAGGTTTTTAGGTTCAAGAGATGACAAAGATAAGATAGGCGTAGCTAGGCCCGAAGGGCCGCCCCTACGGTGGTTCTGACGCTGAGAAAATTACATACGTCGGTGCATTGACTTGGAGCACACCAGGAATTCTGGTTTCACCGGTTGAACTGACGTTAGGGAAGTGGAATACGTCGGTGCATTGGACCCAGAAGCTGAGGCAAAGTCTATACACCGAATGAACCGATGATTGGATATTGGTGAACGTCGGTGCAGTTGTCCAGAGAGTTGTTTTCAGAACAACTACACTCACCAGTTAAACCGACGCAGCATCGGTTGATTGCCCGTACACGTAACGGCTAGTTTTTGAGGCGGGCAGTTTAGTATCACCGGTTGAATCGACGATGGCTTTGGAGGTGCGTCGGATTAACCGGCGTTAAGTGTTTTTCTGGCAGCTTTTCTCCAACGGCTATATTTGCTTGTGCTGCCTATATATACCCCCAAGGCCGGGTCATTTGAAGTTGCTGGAGTTGCTGAACCCTACTACACTTGAAGAACACCTCCAACCACCATAGAGCTTCATTGTACATCATATAGGCTTAAGCACACTTGTGACAGTGCTTAGTGCTTGTAATAGGGATTAGTTCTTGCAAGAGCTCCCTTGTGAGAAGTCTTGCAGCGGCAAGCATCTTGTGTACTCGTCGTGTGACCCTCCGACTTGGTGTGGAGAGGCAACGACACTTTGTGCGGGGAAGGAGACCCCTCTTGGTGAGAAGCTCCGATAGTGAAGACGGTGCCGTAGGTGACGCTTCGAGAGAGACGGTGGCGGTGGCCTTGTCTTGGTGACTTGGGGTCACTTAGCCTTTGCTTGCCGGGAGCCTTGGTGGCGAACGCAAGACGGTGATCAAGCGGAGAGACTCGGCATCACACTTGTTCGTGTTGAAGTGGCCGTGGACGTAGGGAGGGACTTGGTGTCCTAACCGAACCACGTTAAATCGTGTATCTTGGTGTCTTCATGGGAGTTTGCATATTCTCTCCCTTACCTCTTTACTTACCATATTATGTTTCCGCATTTATTCTATCTTGCGTGCCTTTACTTTCCTAGTTAGTTTGATTAGGATTGGCTATAGGTTGCAAGTCTTTTAGGGGTAAGTAGAGAGTGGCATAGATAAACCTGAGTCATAACTAGCATGTGTAGGACGTATTAGGTTTATCTTATGCAAATAGATTGAGCCCTAGGATAGAAAGCGATTAGCGACCCTATTCACCCCCTCCCCCTCTAGGGTCGGACACCCCGGTGATCCTTACAACCTCTCCCAAGGGCGCTGACGCCCCCAAGGCCCCCTCTATCAAGGGCGCCGATGCCTCTGCCACTGAGCGCAAGGCGTGCGCCTAGGCTCGCAAGGTTAAGCACGATGCCACGCTCACATGGGCGGTGGACGCCGAGCATGAGATGATCGCGGCCGCACAGGAGTGCGACGCTGCCGCTGCACGGGCCCGTGACGCCCACGCTCGGGCGGCTCGCGAATGCGCCGTCGCCGCAGAAGGTGACTTTGACGCAGACCGCGATCGCGATGCCCGCGAGGATGAGAATGACAACCACGACTTCGACTTCGACCATGGCCACAACGACCTTCATCACTCTGCCTTGGCCCACGAAGCCGCCTCCGTCGTCAATCTGCATGCTCAAGCCATTAGCGTGCAGAACATCCGGAGCCTCATCCACATCGTCCTCGACCTTAACACTGGCAACTACACCCGCTGGTGTGATTAGATCCTACTCATCATCGGCCAGTACTCCATGGAGACTCTAGTCCTCGTCGACCTCCCCACGCCCATGTTTCCCGATTGGACACATATGGATTGCGTTGTCAAGTCCTGGATCGCCGACATGATCTCCTCCGACCTTGCCGAAATGGTGATCGACCGCGACGCCACCGCTCGCACCATGTGGCGCGCCCTCGAGGATCAGTTCCTTGGGAATCAGGACACCTGCGCCCTCCACCTCAACATCCAGTTCCACAACTTCGTCCAAGGTGATCTCTCCATCATGGACTACTACAGGTGCCTCAAGGGCACGGCGCAACAACTCGCGGACCTTGGGGAACCCATCTCCGACCGCACATTGACCCTCAACCTCATCCGAGGCCTCAATGACCGCTTCTACGATGTCAGCTGACACATCCGTTGCGGCAACCCCTTCCCCAAGTTAAAGGATGCTGTCAACGAGCTGACCCTAGAGGAGTTGACTATGGCACATCACGCCTCGGCTCCTTCCACAGCTCTCCTTGCCACTACCGGGAAGACAACCCCCACCGGGGCACCGGCGCCGTCGTCCACCGCCTGCCCACCCCAGCAATCCCCACGCACAGGGGGCAACTCTGGGGGCGGCAACTCTGGTGGGAGCTCACCCCGCTCGTCCAAGGACCGCCGCAGCAAGAGGGGCAGCAAGGACCGTTGCTCCTCTGGGGCGTTCCACCAGCATCCGGCAGTAAATAGTCCAGGGGAGGGAAGGGCCCATCAGCACCCAGCATACGCGGTGCTGGCGGCGCCACCCAGATGTGGCCTGGCCCACGACCCTCAATGCCCCTGCCTCCGGCTCCTGCATAGCAACAGTAGTAGGCGCTCATCGCCCAGCAGGCCCAGGCGCAGGCTCACGCCATCCAGGCTGCGCAGGCTCAGGTGCTGGCCCAGGCGCAGGCGGCTCAGGGTTAGGCTGCACATGGGCAGCACCCGATGTACCTCCGACTGGGTGGGATCAGCAGTCCCTATCTGCCTTCAGCACTGTCTCCCTTAACCAGCCTCACATAAACGACTGGTATCTCGATTCAAGTGCTACCTCTCACAAGACTTCAGATCCATCAGTTATTACTCATACTTTTCTGTCGCGGTATCCCTCGTCCATTGTTGTCGGCAAGGGGTCTTTACTTCCTGTTGCCTCCACTGGCACAACATCACTTCCGGGTTCATTTACTCTTAATAACGTTCTAGTTTCACCTAGTCTTATTAAGAATTTGAGTTCTGTTTGCCAGTTCACCTCTGACAACAACTGCTCTGTCAACTTTGACCCCCACTGGTTGTCCTATGAAGGATCTAGAGTCTCGGAGAGTTCTCGTCAGGTGCAATAGTGTTGGACCACTATATCCCATGCGCCTCCCTGCCGCCACTGCACTTGTTGCTACCTCCTCCCCGCATTGGCACCGTTGCCTCGATCATCCCGGTCATGAAGTCATGTCTAAGCTAGCTTCAGTCATACCTTCATGTAATAAAGAACCGAGTACCACTCTATGTCATGCTGAAAGGACCTTAAGATGCCTAGAGGGGGGGGTGAATAGGCAATCTGCAGCTCAAAGACACTTTAAAAATTGTCAGACGCAAGGTAAACCCGGATACTCCGGGTATAATCCCGGATACTCCGGGTTTTGGTGTCCGGAATATCCGGAGCTATATCCAGAGACTCCGGGTAAGAGTTAACTTGAATGAAAACTGTAGGAATCAGTGAATGCAAAGTAGATCGAGCTAAAGAGTGAGTATCGGGGGTTCCTTAAGAATGATATCCAACAAACAATACTCACTGGAAACTTGTATGTGAGTAGATCGAGCTCAAACCCTAGAAATGAAGTCACACAAGCAAATAGCAAGAAAACAAGTAATACAACAAGAAAGAGGCAGTGATTTGTTTCCCGAAGTTCACACTCGAAGGTGCTATGTCTCTGTTGAGGAAGGATTCAAGAGACGGTGCTCAAGAACCCCTATGTTCCTTTTCTAAGGGCGAGATTACCTCTCAAGCCCAAGGTCACTTACTATGGATTCCTCGGCGAGGAATGGAGCTTACAAACTTCTTGTGCAGCTCACAATCGTGGTTGAGCAGTCACAAGCACGCCTAGCCATCTAGGAGCACAAGGCTCCAAGAGTAACAAACTTGAATCCATGGGCTTGACCAAAACCAAGTGCTCAAGAGGTGGGAATTAGGCTTACTAGCACGAATCCTTGCTCTTGCTTGCTTCTCACTCAAACCCCTCAAAGGAATCACTCAAGAACGAAGAGGGGGGAGTGAGAGAGTTCTCTTTTGGCTTTGGGAGAAGTTTAGCTCGAAAGAATGGCAAGAGAGAGTGAGCTGAAGGAGGGGAGGGGGTATTTATACCTCTTGAACCAAAAATAGCCGTTGGGCGAATAGTTACCCGGAGACTCCGGGCAACCCTAATTTTCAGCCTGTGAACAGACATCCGGATACTCCGGGCAATGGGGTCCGGAGTATCCGGCCCTATACCCGGAGTATCCGGGTTTAGGCAGGGAAAAACTTCGGTTTTTTCTCTTTTGAGTTGTTTTGTGGCTCACAAGTGTTTGTCTAGGTTCTCTTGAGCACTAGATTTCAAATCGAAACCCTTGAATCAAGTCCCTCTTGATAGTACGACGTTCCTATACTCAAATTTCAAATATAAAATCTACTTTCTTGAGTACGTTTAAATATCGCCCTTTTCATTTCCTTTTTGAGGGTTCATACATCGTCACTTGATTCACTTGTATAAATTCATCACCTGCACACATGCTCAATTACACAATTAAATGCACATGTGTTTTGTCATTATTCACCAAAACCCACTTAGGGGCCTAGATCACTTTCAATCCCCCACCTTTTTGGTGATTGATGACAACCCACATGTAGCTCATTTGAAAATCATAAAGCGATAAACAACTAACATATAAGAGCTCCCCCTAAATGTATGCCATGAATTTGAATTTCAAATTTGACTTTACTAATGTCAAAAATGGCAAAAATACACAAGTGAATCATAGAAGCCCTTATATCTTTTACAGTGGGGTGAGCAGGTGAGTGCAAAAACATGTGTGATGCATATGACATAATATCCACACAATAAAGAGTGTGTTTGGCAGCAGGACCCGGAGACTCCGGGTAGAAGCCCGGAAACTCCGGACAGGAAATCCGGAGAATCCGGCCTGTATCCCGGAGTATCTGGACCCCTGTGCACAGAACACAGAAAACACAGAAAATAGCAGTCAATCTGGCTCAAATATGTCACATACTAGCAGAATTTCCTTGGATCAAACTTAAATTCGACTGCTAAGCACATAGTAGCACACATTACAAATGTTCTCACACCACATAGTCCTTACAACGATCACAAGAGTTTGAAACGGAATAAAAGACGACATAAGTTCGATACATGCCCAAATGAGTACATAAATGGCATTTTCACTCCTCCTTTGTCATCAAGTGCCAAAAATGGAATGAAAAGAAGCATGAAGTCCATCTACTCATCATCGTCTTGGTCGGCATCCTCGGAGGTGTCCTCATCTTATTCAGAGTCGGGGTGCTCGCGGTAGTTGACGGGTGCGTCTTCCTCAGTCTCCTCTTCCTCATCAAAGATCTCTTGGCCACGTGGAGGAGCATGGGGAGAAGAAGTAGAAGCGTGGTGACACGGAGAGCGAGCTTGGCGACGAGCTCGAGGAAGTGGAGCATGAGCAGCAACAATAGCGGCCTCATCGGCAGCATCCCAGTCAGCGATGGGATCATCAAAGGCTGGTAACTCGCGATGTGGATCCAAAGGAAGCCCCATATGACCCCGAATCTCATTGATTGACCTTGCATCCTCATGAACATCTTGTGCAATGTTCCTGCACATCCCAAACAAGCTGCGGAGGGCCCTCTTCACAAAGGAGTCATGATGACGGTGATGGGACGATGAGGAGGCATCCAAAGAAGATGGAGCAGAGTCAAATCTTGGGTTTCTTGTTGCACCGGCATGAGATGGAGGAGGAGGTGGTGCATCTCCAGAGCGGGCACACAAATGAAGAGGCTCATGCTTGACGGTCTTAGGAAATGTAACCTTTGTCACCCTCTCAATCATATACATGATGTATGGTGCAGCAGGAAGTGACTTCTTGGCCTCAATCATGGTCCTTCGCAGCTCATTCTAGATGAAGTCCATGATGCAAAAAGGTTTTTCACCGGGCAAGGCACGGGCCAGAAGATTGACAGCGTAGTATCTAAGTGCCGCGGAATCACCATCCTTTGCATCAACGGTGGCTCTAAAGAATTGATTCATTGCATAGTACACTGGTATGAGATAGTTTGCCTTTCCTTCCTAAGCGCAAATAGGATTGAAGAACAAGGTAGGTACTTGATATGGCTTGAGTTGTTCCTCAACATGAATAGGATCTCGTTTCTCATCCTCAGTGCCAAGTCCAAGTATTCTAGAGGAGGTCATGTAATCCACTCCATATTTGACTCCCTCGGTGGTCCAATAGATTGCAATCTCCCTTTCATCATAATACAAGGAAGAGTGAAATTGAGCTTGGATCTCATCATTCCAATCATAGCGAAAGCCCATGATATCATAAAGACCCATCTCCTTGCACTTATCCATAGCCTCATTAAAGAAAGGATCCTTCATATCTTCGTAATACTTCCAATCCACGTACTTGCATGGGACAATGGGAGCACGAGACTTATGCATCACCACTGAGGAATAGAAGTCTTCATGGAGCTTACACCAAAAATGCTTCTCAAGACCTTCACTCTTATCATATTTGTAGACTTCCTCCTTGCGTGCCTCCCTAAGTGCCACATCTTCCTTGTAGTAATTTCTTTCCATCTCAACTGCAAAGCCATGAACAATTCCAGGTCGATGAAGCCTTGGAATGCTTGGATAGTTGTGCTGCTCAGAAGAGTATTCAACTTGCAAGCAAGGAGGGGTACAAGGACAAATGTCATGAGCAATATCCCTCCTTGTTGGAGTCGGACAGGATGGAGGAGCCATGGGTCGGCCTTGCATAATGTAATGAGCTTTCCTTGGCTCCTTTCTTGAACTACTGCCAGCGGGTTCCTTGCCCCCGCGATGACGTGGACGCAGCTCCCTTGTAGGATTTGGAGGTGGATCCTCCCTTTGAGCGCGAGGATCATGGCGCCGCTTTTGCCTTCTTTGTTCCGCATCCTCCAAAGACTCACCAGCACGTGGCTTCACCATGCCTAAAGATTAGATAAGTAAGATCAAGACCAAGCTGGATAGGATTGGGAAGAAGAAGATGTGCCTGGGGTGATCCAGTCCGGAGACTCCGGGTATAACCCCGGAAACTCCGGCCCAGAGGGTCCGGAGTATCCGGGTGTATATCCGGAGTATCCAGGCCCGAGCACCTGAAAACCTAGGTTGCAAAAATCTAACGATGTGGCCATGGGATTCGCGTGAAACTTGAGCCATAGGTTCCTACACATGCTAGGAAGAGATACCCTAAAGATCATTACTAGAAACCTACAGCATTGGGAGATCGGGTGATTCGAAGTTCAAAGTACCTTTGAGACCGTTGAGAGCGTGGGAACTTCAAATCCAAGGTCTCCCCGGAGTTTCCGGAGGGGAGAACAACCTTCCTTCAAGGATTGATGAGTTTTTGATGGTGGGAAGGTAGGAATCGCCCCTGGGGCGTGAGTGGAGGTGAGGAGGAGGAAAGAGGAGGCGCCGGCGGTGAAAAGGAGCAGATAACAGTATACCCCCGACCCTCCCGCGGTATATATAGGACAGATTTACCACCCGGAGTATCCGGCCTCAGGGCCGGAGTATCCGGACAGTCCGGAGAATCCGGGCCCTGGGCCGGAGACTACGGCTCCCCCTCAAACTGTGCAGAAATGGCTCAAATGAACTTGTGATCTAGATGGATTTGGTTATAGATAGATTTTGATAATCTAATTGTGTGAGAGAACTTACTTGACTTGAGATCAGCCAGCAATCAATCAAGGAGAACAATCATCTCAAGCAAGTGAAGTGAAAATCCAAAATTTTCATAAAACAAATGTCACATATTTTGAAAGTTTTCAAGATCTTTTCATTTTGAGAACCACTTAATCTATGATCACTCAAGTGTGTGCAGTAATTCAAGCTAGGTTACGAGAATACAAGATGTTTAGTTCACTTCTCAAAGCACAAAACCTTGACTCATCTAGTGGCTTAGTGAAGATATCGGCAAGTTGCCCGTCGGTGCTTACATGTTGTAAAGCAATATCTCCCTTAGCCTCATGATCCCTTAAGAAGTAATGACGAATATCTATGTGCTTTATTCGGGAGTGTTGTACTTGGTTGTTTGCTAGCTTGATTGCACTCTCATTGTCACAAAATAGAGGAATTGCATCAAAATGACAACCAAAGTCACTCAACGTTTGTCTCATCCACAAGAGTTGTGCACAACACGCACCAGCGGCGACATACTCGGCCTCCGCCATGGATAAGGCAACCGAATTTTGCTTCTTAGAGCTCCAAGCTACTAAGGACCGACCAAGGAATTGACAAGTCCCCATAGTGCTCTTTCGATCCTCTTTGCAACCGGCATAATTCGAATCGGAATAGCCAAGTAAGTCGAAAGATGAGCCCTTGGGATACCATAAACCAAGGTTAGGAGTGAAGACCAAATATCTTAGGATTCTCTTAACCGCCATCAAATGACATTCTTTCGGATTAGCTTGAAATCTTGCACACATGAACACACTAAGCATAATATCGGGCCTAGATGCACAAAGGTAAAGAAGGGATCCAATCATGGAGCGATATACCTTTTGATCCACGGCCTTGCCATCTTCATTGAGATGGAGATGCATATTGGTTGGCATGGGAGTTTTGATGGGCTTGGCATTTTCCATGTCAAACTTCTTGAGCATATCCTTGATGTGCTTGGTTTGACTAATAAAAGTGTCATCCTTGAGTTGCTTGATTTGAAATCCGAGGAAGAAGGTCAACTCACCCATCATAGACATCTCAAATCTCTTTGTCATAATCCTACTAAAATCATCTCACCAAGTTTTGTTAGTAGAGCCAAATATAATGTCATCGACATATATTTGGCACACAAAGATATATTTATCAATTTTGCGTGTGAAAAGAGTAGGATGGGCTTTGCCTATCTCAAAGCCTTTCCTTAAGAGAAAATCCTTTAGGCATTCATACCATGCTCTAGGGGCTTGCTTGAGCCCATAGAGCGCCTTATGGAGCTTGTAGACATGGTTTGGAAACTTGGGATCTTCAAACCCCGGTGGTTGCTCAACATACACCAATTCGGAGATTGGTCCATTAAGAAAATCACTCTTCACGTCCATTTGATATAACTTGAAATCATGGTGAGTAGCATAGGAAAGCAAAATACGAATTGACTCAAGCCTATCTACGGATGCATAAGTTTCACCAAAATCCAAACCTTCAATTTGTGTGTAGCCTTGAGCAACCAACCTAGCTTTGTTTCTTGTCACCACGCCATGTTCATCTTGTTTGTTTCGAAAGACCCATTTAGTTCCTATAACATTTTGTTCGGGTCTTTCAACCAAGGATCGGACTTCATTCCGAGTGAAGTTGTTCAATTCTTCTTGCATTGCCATCACCCAATCCGGATCATCCAATGCTTCATCTACCTTTAAAGGTTCCAAGGAAGACACAAATGAGTAATGTTCACAAAAGTAGCCAAACGAGATCGAGTGGTTACCCCTTTACTTATGCTTCCAAGGATATTATCTACGGGATGATCTTTTTGAATTATGTGATGAACTCTTGGATGTGGGATGGAGGATTGATGTTGGATTGGTTCAGCTTCTCTATCATCTTGAGATTGATCTTGATGTTGAGTTGTCATTTCAGCTTGAGTTGCCCGGATACTCCGACTTGGAGTTCGGATACTCCGGTCATGATATCCGGAGTCTCCGGCTTCATATCCGGAGTTTCCGGGTTGTGCAGCGGATGTGGATGTAGATGGCCCTTGTAATATCAACTCATCATCATCTTCATTTTCTACTTGTTCTTGAGGCTTTATTTCACCAATTGCCAACTTCTTGATAGCTTGATTTGACGGTTCTTCCATTCCTACAATATTATCAACTTGCTCCCCTTGAGAGCCATTAGATTCATCAAATGTCACGTCATACGCTATTTCAACACAGCCGGAGGTTTTGTTGAAAACACAATAGCCATGAGCATTTGAGGCATAACCAAGAAGAAAACCTTCATCAACTTTAGGTGCAAACTTAGAGTTCTTGGGCTTCTTGTTGAGAATGAAGCACTTACTTCCAAAAACTCTAAAGTAAGACACATTAGGCTTTTTACCAAGTAGAAGCTCGTATGCCGTCTTGTTCAAGATCTTTTGAAGATATAGGCGGTTGATTGCATGACATGCTGTGTTCATTGCTTTCGCCCAAAATTAATCCGAGATCTTGTACTCATCAAGCATTGTTCTTGCGGCTTCAATGAGAGTTCTATTCTTCCTCTCAAAAATTCCATTTTGTTGAGGAGTGTATGGAACCGAGAATTCGTGACCAATTCCTTCTTCATCAAGATATTCTTCTATGTTAGTGTTCTTGAATTCGGTGCCATTGTCACTTCTCACTTTATTGATCTTGGTCTCAAATTCATTTTGAGCTCTTTTTGCAAACTTCTGGAATGTTTCTTGTACTTTACTTTTGTCATGCAAAAAGAATACCCAAGTGAAATGAGAATAATCATCAGCAATGACAAGACCATATTTGTTACCACCAATGCTAATGTATGCCACCGGGCCAAAGAGATCCATATGTAGAAGTTCAAATGGCTTGACGGTGGTGACTATGCTCTTTGATGGGTGTGGAACACCGACTTGCTTTCTGGCTTGGCATGCACTACAAACACGATCTTTCTTAAAAGAAACATTTTTAGTCCTAGGATGTGATCCCCCTTTAGTAGCTTGTTGAGATTTCTCATCCCAACATGAGCTAGTCGGGCGATGCCATAACCAACCCAAGCTAGACTTTGCTATCAAGCAAGCGTCAAGTTGAGCCTTCTCTTGAGAGAAATCCACAAGATAGAGCTTTCCCTTTAGCACCCCCTTGAAGGCAACGGAGTCATCGCTTCTTCTAATGACGGTCACACCCTCGTTAGTGAATAAACAATTGAAGCCCGAATCACAAAGTTGTGAGATGGACAACAAATTGTAACCAAGTGACTCAACTAAAAGAACTTTTGAGAGAGTGAACTTTGAGTTTAGATTGATGTTACCGGTACCAAGTACTTTTCCCTTTTGATTTTCCACAAAAGTAATGAAATGATCTCCACTTGATGAGGTTATTGTTTCGAACATACTCCTTTCTCCGGTCATATGATTTGTACATCCACTATCAATCACCCAAGTTGATCCACTGGAGGAGTATCCCTACAAAACAAAGTTACTCTTTTCTTTTAGGTACCCAACAATACTTGGGTCCTTTAATGTTAGTCACAAGAACTTTGGGCACCCATACATGGCTTTTCACTTTTGTGTTCCATGTACGGTGTCCTACAAACTTGGCAACCACTTTACCACGGTGGTTCCTTGTCAATACATAATCGGCATAAAAGGATACATGAGATGATTCTTGTGCCTTGATCTTGATTGGGTTCGAGGCCTTGAACTTATCTTCCTTGAATGAGGATGCAACAATCTTAGCACCCTCATCACATGTTGTGCCTCTCTTGATGAATTTGACATGACCACTTTCTTGAATTACATCATTTGTCTTGTGGATGGGAGTGATCATGTTCACTAGACCTCCTTGAGCACCGAAGGCAGTCTTGTTCTTGTTCTTGATAAATGGAATGGCATGTGGAGTATCTTGCCCATTCCTACCAAGTCCCTTACCTTTTTCAAACCCAAACTTGCTCATGTAGCTTGACCCAAATCCATTGGTATGTTTCTCAAACTCACCTACCCTTGTTGAGGGATTTTTCTTTGGGTCTTGAGCATGTGATGGAGCCTCTTCTTGCAACAAATGAGTGAGTCTAGAGATTTCTTTCTTCATTGCATTCATCTCAACATGGTTAGTAGCACAAGTTTGAATGTCAATGTTATAGCACCGTGCACAACCATTACTTGTTGAAGGACTAGATGAATTAGAAGTCTCTCTAGTCTTAGAAGTACTTTCCCAAAGAGTATTAAACTGAACTTCAAGTGCCGTGTGATTAGCTTGCAAGCTTGTCATGCTTTCTTGAAGTTTCTCATTATCCTTCCTTAAGAAAGTGTTAGTGTCATTGACAAAAGACAATTTCCTAGTCAAATCATCCACTTTTTCTTTTTCACTAGAGAGTGACTCTTTCAACTCAAGGAGAGTGCCATCCTTGAGTTTGATTGAGTTCACAAGCATCTTGTTTTCCTCCCTTTCATTGGCGAGGTCCTTTTCAAGAGCCTTGAATTTTTCTCTCTCAAGTCTAAGCAACTCTTCTTGTGTTTCAAGAGTCTCATCCGCTTCATCTAGTTTCATTATTAATTCCATCATTTTAGTTGCGGCTCCTTTTCCATATTTCTTGACTAACTTGGTAGCTACTACTTCATTATCTATTTCATCGTCCGATGAGTTTGGAGATGTTACCTTGGAATTTGTAGCCATGAAGCACATGATAGGATCTTCATCCTCATCGTCGGTGAGATCTTCAAATAAGCTTGTAGGATGTAGAGATTATGCCTTGAATGCCATTGTTGCAACATCCTCCTTCTCAGACTCACTTTCTTCTTGTGAATCCCATTCTTGACCAAGATGAGCTTCTCCACCTTGCTTCTTGTATCTTGATCTATCTCTTTTGAAGGTGCTTTCTTTGGTGTCTTTGTTCTTCTTCTTCTCTTCCGGGCAATCCGCAATGAAATGCCCAACTTTGTTACACCCAAAGCACGGCCTATTAGATCTTCTTCTTGGCTCGTACTTCTTATTTTTGCCAAAGTTTTTAAAGTTGCTTTTCTTCAATACTCTTGTAAAGTTCTTCATAAAGAAGGCCATTTGCTCATCATCAAGCTCATCATCATCATCACTACTAGTCCCCTCATTCTTTGAGGATTGGTTTGCCTTTTCTTTGCCTTTAGACTTAGCTTGAAGTGCCAACCCATTGTTCTTGGCTGTTTGTTCTTGAAGCTCGGCTAGATCTTGATTAATCTTGACTCTCTTCAATTGATCATGGTGAGCCTCAATTCTTCCAAGGACATTCTCGGCGGTAAAGTGCTTGAATCCTCTTTCAGCTCTAATCAAACTAGGTAAAGTAACATCCCTAGCCATATATACGGTCAAGAGCTTGTCCACTATCTCACGGTCACCCCACTTGTCGCCACCAAGTGATTTGATTTGATTTGTGATCTTCTTCATGCGGTTGTACATTTCTTTGACACTTTCATCTTTCTTCATAGAGAATAGGCTCAATTCATCTTCCAATGTCTTGATTCTTGATTCACGGACTTTCCTTGATCCTTAATCATTTACTTGGAGAGTGTCTCAAGCATCTTTGGCGGTTGGTGCATCCTCTATCTTGTCAAACTCTTCAGGACTCACGGATGTGTGTAGAATGTTCAAAGTTTGAAAGTTTCTTTGTAGCACATATGCTTGAACCGGTGTTGGAGTTTCATCTTCATCCGGAATTTCACACCCAACTTCCACAACTTTTCAAAGATCCTTATGGATTCCATTCATGTAACCAAACATATTTGTCTTCCATTGATTATATCCTGTGCCATCAAAGAAAGGTGGTTTTCCCATGTGAATTGATGCATTATGCTCACTAGGTAGTGAAAAGGTGTAGTCATGTGCAACTTTTCGATAATCACATTTTCCTTTAGACCTTGATGAGCTTCTTTTGTTAGAGGAGCGTGCGGCTCTTCTCTTGGAGTCGGTGTCGGAGTCATCACTTGAATCAATGATAATCCGGGAGCTAGACTTCTTCTTCTTTTCCTCCTTCTTCTTCTTCTTCCAAGCCTTCCACTTCTCATAAGACATCTCATCATCAGATGTCTCTACTTCACTCTCTTCTCCACCATTCTTGTTCTTTTTCTTTCTTATCCTTGTTGGATGGCTCTGTATTCTTGTCATTCTCTTTTTCATCACCGGAATCACCTTTTCCGCCTTCATCAACCGGATTCTTGGGATCCTTTTCATCACCCGACATCTTGACCTCTCCGGACGGTTAAGCCCTTTGAATGGAGAGCCAAGCTCTGATACTAATTGAAAGGACCTTAAGATGCCTAGAGGGGGGGTGAATAGGCAATCTGCAGCTCAAAGACACTTTAAAAATTGTCAGACGCAGGGTAAACCCGAATACTCCGGGTATAAGCCCGGATACTCCGGATTTTGGTGTCCGGAGTATCCGGAGCTATATCCAGAGACTCCGGGTAAGAGTTAACTTGAATGAAAACTGCAGGAATCAGTGAATGCAAAGTAGATCGAGCTAAAGAGTGAGTACCGGGGGTTCCTTAAGAATGATATCCAACAAACAATACTCACTGGAAACTTGTATGTGAGTAGATCGAGCTCAAACCCTAGAAATGAAGTCACACAAGCAAATAGCAAGAAAACAAGTAATACAACAAGAAAGAGGCAGTGATTTGTTTCCTGAAGTTCACACCCGAAGGTGCTATGTCTCTGTTGAGGAAGGATTCAAGAGACGGTGCTCAAGAACCCCTATGTTCCTTTTTTAAGGGCGAGATCACCTCTCAAGCCTAAGGTCACTTACTATGGATTCCTCGGCGAGGAATGGAGCTTACAAACTTCTTGTGCAGCTCACAATCGTGGTTGAGCAGTCACAAGCACGCCTAGCAGTCACAAGGCTCCAAGAGTAACAAACTTGAATCCATGGGCTTGACCAAAACCAAGTGCTCAAGAGGTGGGAATGAGGCTTACTAGCACGAATCCTTGCTCATGCTTGCTTCTCAGTCAAATCCCTCAAAGGAATCACTCAAGAACGAAGAGAGGGGAGTGAGAGAGTTCTCTTTTGGCTTTGGGAGAAGTTCAGCTCGAAAGAATGGCAAGAGAGAGTGAGCTGAAGGAGGGGAGGGGGTATTTATACCTCTTGACCCAAAAATAGCCGTTGGGCGAACAGTTACCCGGAGACTCCGGGCAACCCTAATTTTCAGCCTGTGAACAGACATCCGGATACTCCGGGCAATGGGGTCCGGAGTATCCGGCCCTATACCCGCAGTTTTCGGGTTTAGGCAGGGAAAAACTTCGGTTTTTGCTCTTTTGAGTTGTTTTGTGGCTCACAAATATTTGTCTAGGTTCTCTTGAGCACTAGATTTAAATCGAAACCCTTGAATCAAGTCCCTCTCGATAGTACGGCATTCCTATACTCAAATTTCAAATATAAAATCTACTTTCTTGAGTACGTTTAAATATCGCCCTTTTCATTTCCTTTTTGAGGGGTCGTACATCGTCACTTGATTCACCTGTATAAATTCATCACCTGCACACATGCTCAATTACATAATTAAATGCACATATGTTTTGTCATTATTCACCAAAACCCACTTAGGGGCCTAGATCACTTTCACATGCGTGTCAGCTTTTTCGCCACATTCATTCACCTTTTTCTTCGTCCACTTCGCGTGCAACACACAAGTTTGATCTTATTCACTGTGACCTCTGGATCTCGCCAGTGCTTAGTGTCTCAGGATACATGTATTATATGGTCATTCTTGACTATTGCTCGCATCATTTGTGGACGTTTCGTTTGCGCCTCAAATCTGACACATTTTCGACTCTTGCTAATTTCTTTGCTCATGTGACCACTCAGTACGGTGCCACCATTAATGTAGTGCAGTGCGACAATGACCGCAAGTTTGAAAATTCAAGCGCGCGCACATTCTTACTCACCCAAGGGACACACCTCCGGATGTCTTGTCCTTACACTTCACCTCAGAACGGTAAAGCTGATCGCGTGATTCGTTCCACTAACAACATCATTCACTCACTCCTATTCCAGGCCAGCATGCCGCCATCCTACTGGATCGAGGCCCTTGGCATTGCTACTTATTTGCTTAACATTCTGCCCACCAAAACCTTAGGGTTTGTGACACCACACTTTGCTCTTCATGGTGCCTTGCCGTCTTACGATCACCTTCACGTTTTTGGTTGCACTTGTTATACAAATCTCGATGCCACTGCCGCTCACAAGCTTGCGCCACGCTCCACACTGTGTGTCTTCCATGGCTACTCTCCTCACCATAAGGGATACCGCTGCCTTGACCTTCCTACCAACAAAGTAATCATCTCTTGTCATGTGTCCATCAACGAGACATCATTTCCCTTTGCTGAGCAGCCCTACACTCCCTGCAGTGCAGATTTTGTGTTCCTGGATGACTGTACTACTAGTGTGCTGGCCCCCATTGGACTGTCACATCTTTTGTCTTCTGCAGGACCTCCTGGCGACACAGCTGCGTAGCCACACGGGGCCATCGACGTGCTCACGGGCATCCCAGCCCGTGGCTCGTCGCTGTCTGGGCCGCCGCCCGGGTTCCCGGTGCTCCCAGTCGGCGCCCAGCCGGCAGCCGCCGGCTCTCCTCCGACGCCAACCGGCACCCAGCCGGCCGCAGCCGGCTCTCCTTCCACGCCAGCCGGCCGGAGTCGGCCTCTTGTCGCTGCTTCCGCCAGCCCGCTCCAGCCAGCAGGTTCGTCACCCGGCCAACACCAGCCGCCGGCTGGGACCGGCCTCTTTGCATCGCCGAAACCTCTATATCGCCCTCTCTACGTGTTCCAGCACATCTATACTCGGCGACAGCAAGCCCCTGTTGCTGGTCCTGCTCCCTTGCCAAAGGGAGCCGTGCTTGTTCCCCCTATGGTAAACCAACACGGCATGACCACCAGGGCCAAGGTGGGGTTTCGCCTTCCGACACTCTATAATGCTGCCTTGCTGTCCCGGTTCCGAAGACCTTCCGTAGCGCCCTCTCCAACCCAAATTGGCGGGCTGCTATGGAAGATGAGTACGGCGCCCTACTGGCAAACAAGACCTAGATCTTGTTCCTCGCCCACCTCGCACCAACATCATCACCGGAAAGTGGATCTTCAAGCATAAGTTTCATGTTGATGGCATACTTGAGCGGTACAAGGCACACAGTGTCCTCCACAGCGTCCCGGTGTGGACTTCAACGAGACCTTTAGTCCAGTTGTGAAGCCGGCGACGGTCCACACAGTGCTGTCCATAGCACTCTCCCGCGGCTGGCCCATTCATGAGCTGGATGTAAAGAACGCCTTTCTTCATGGTACACACTCCGAGGCAGCGTACTGCGACTAGCCTGATGGTTTTGAGGGCACAACCCACCTGAACTTCGTTTGCTGTCTGAATAAGTCTCTTTATGGACTTAAACAGGCGCCCCGTGCTTGGTATACAGCAGGTGCGCTGCATATCTTCTATCCCTGGGGTTCGTGGAGGCCAAGTATGACACCTCTCTATTTGTCTTCCATCACGGTGATGACATGATCTACCTACTACTCTATGTCGACGACATCGTCCTCACAGCTTCCTCTACAGAGCTCCTACAGTGCACCATTACTGCGCTACAGTTTGAGTTCTCCATGAAGGAGCTTGGTGAGCTCCATCACTTCCTGGGGATGCATGTTCAGCGGCGCGGCTCCAGCTTACTCCTTTCCCAGTGTCAGTACATGCTGGATATCCTGGATCGCGTAGGGATGGCTCAGTGCAAGCCCTCGTCCACACAAGTCGACATCAATCCGAAGCTGTCTGCGGATGGTTCGCCAGTCCAGGATCCTTCGGATTATCGGAGCATCGCCGGTGCTCTTCAGTAGTTGACATTCACTCAGCCAGACACCACCTATACATGCATGACCCTCGGGAACCTCATCTTGCCGCCTTATAGCGCATCCTACGCTATGTGCGTGGCACTCTACACTGGGGGCTTGTTCTGCATTCGTCACGGAGTGGTGGCTTGGCCATTTACTCCGACGCTGATTGGGCAGGCTATCCAGACACCATGCGTTCCACCTCAGGCTACGCAGTATTCCTTGGTGATAACCTGGTCTCCTAGTGTTCCAAGTGGCAGAATACAGTTTCTCCGTCTAGTGTTGAAGCTGAGTATCGCGCTGTGGCCAATGGTGTGGCTAAAGTCACTTGGATGCGCTAGCTTCTGCTAGAGCTTTGCCCTCCTCCTCGCCGAGCATCACTGGTATACTATGACAATATCAGTGCGGTCTACATGTCCTCCAACCCGGTTCAGCATCAGCACACCAAACACATTGAGATTGATCTTCACTTCATTCGGGAGCGCGTTGATCTTGGTGATGTCCGTGTTCTGCATGTTCCGACGACCTCTCAGGACGCCGACATCTTCACCAAGGGGTTGCCTTCTGTTGATGAACAAAATTGGCAGATACCGGTCTGACCGGTGTGTTCAGGCGGTTTGACCGGTCGAGGCGTCTGAAGCCGGTCTGGTACGACCAACCGGTCTGATCGGTGAGTCTGACCGGTATGACCGGTCAAGGCAGAGTCCTAGTACAACTTGTACTAATTTTCATAGATTAGATCTTACAATAGGATTTCTTGCGGGACAAGTCTACTCCACCCTATCAATATAAAGGGTCACGGCTGATTGAGGGATCCAACCCAATCGAACTTATCAAATACATCTACTTTTTATCGTCTTTACCTTTTCCCTTTACCCTAGCTTTTCCAACCCCAACATGCTGTTCTTCCTTCGTCTCCATGGCGTTTGAAGACGCCCAAGCTGACCTGTCGAGCCTAGGGCTACCCAAGGTGCGCCTGCCCCGACGAAGTCCCTCCCGGGTGGGCGTTCGTTGAATCCTCGTCGGGCTGCCCCGACGAGACTGGTCTGACCGATCCACCATACCGGTCTGACCGGTTGGTGCCGCGGCATTGCAAGGAGCATCGCTGCTCGTCGTGCGATCATGCACGATCATGTGTTGGCCCCGAATAGGCGGCAACATATTTTGGCGACTCCGCTGGGGACGAGAATCTAGCCATTATGGCCGATCTATCAAACTCCAGCGACATGATAGCGCTTGAAGGATTACCTGAAGATCTACGCAAGAGCATCGATATAAATTTGCATTCTCACTGTTATCGGGTAACGGAGCAAGGTGTCATCATGATAAAGATATATGTCTTCAACGAGTTGAGGATGTACGACCTACCAAAGCATAATAAGTCTACATCCAGCTTTATAAGTGGTTTGTTTAATTTTGTGGATGATCTGATTGATAAAAAGAAAAGTGTAGATCCAATTCCTATCATTCAAAATATCCGCTATTGAGAAGCCCGCTAATAATCATTGCAAAGATTTGTCTATTTGTGATGTTGCTGGTCAAGATACAATTCAGCCGTCTCAAGCCAAAATTGTCAAACCAAATTCCCCTAGCAAGTACACAGAAACTAATTCTAGTACTTCTACGCTCGGGGGACAACAAAACAAAGGCAAAGGCGCCGGTTGTACCGCAATCGGTCTGACCAGTTCTCCAACCGGTCTAACCGCCTCTCCCAGGGTTTCGCAAAATAAATCAAAGCCAAAGATGGTTAAACCCAAGAAACCCGAGATTGGTGTTTTGAAAACTGTTGAATACAAAATCCGTCATAAGCATGGAAAGGAAAAGTCGAAGCCAAATAAGAAGCTTCCGGCTAAATCCTCGAAACAAAATGATATCAAACATGCTAGTCAGGCTAAAAATTCCAAGCAACCAA
Organism: Panicum virgatum; assembly: GCF_016808335.1. Taxonomy (NCBI): domain Eukaryota; kingdom Viridiplantae; phylum Streptophyta; class Magnoliopsida; order Poales; family Poaceae; genus Panicum; species Panicum virgatum. The sequence continues at coordinate 22,901,656 of NC_053143.1, read as the reverse complement.
AATCTGTTCCAAAACAGAATCGGCAATGGAATAATTTTCTTACGTCGATGTCGTTTTCATCATATGGATCCCCTATGAATATGCCCTGGGGTACTTATTTCAGTTTGTCTTATTCTTGTGCACCATGGTTTCATAATTCATATATGCCGTCTCTTCCTACATATTTGTGCCCAAATTATATTACTTATAGGGAGCCAATAATTAGTAAACTATCACCTATCAATAATGACCGTTTTGATCAAAAAGATGGGTCTGAGCAAAAAAAGAAACACAAGGTGATCAAGCAAGTCTATCGTGTCAAAAAAGATGGGCGATTGAATAAAAATTCAGATTTCACACAAGATAAAGAAAAGCCGACCGTTGAAGAAAAATCAGCTAGTTCTATTGATAAAATTGCCCCTGATATTGAACATGTTTCAAATGATATGGATGAACAACAATCAAGTTCGGCTGGGGGCAAGACAAGAACGAAAAGACCGGCGACAAGCCAACCGGTCTGACCGGTACCAAGACTGGTCTGACCGGTGCATCCAGTGAACCTGAGAGTTCCTCCAAAAGCAAGATAAGGCCGAGTTTTAAAGAACTCTTGGCCAAATATGAGAAGCAAGGAGCTACTTAGATGAAGAAGAAACAAAGGGGACGGCCAAGCGAAGCTAAGGATAAAAAGACATCATCAAGATCTTACGACCAATTGGATCCTCGTTCATCTCAAGGTAACTGTGTTGTTATGCCATACTCAGCACCAATTGCTCCATGGTTTTGGCCGAATTCATGTTATTATGCACCTTTGGATTATAGTAGGATGCACCTGCAGCCTTACTTTATTCAATATCCTCCTATATATCCGAATTGTGGTACATCACAAAGACCGATTGTTGCTAGCAATAATCCGGTCAGAAAAGATTTTAATTGCAGTAAAGAGGGTGAGAAGAGCATGAAGCAAGATTCAAAATATTTACAGAAGAGGTGGTGTCCCTTAGGCTTATCTCACACTCAAAAGAGAAGGTTGCAACGTTTGTGCAAGAAAGAATTGATGGAGCAACAAGTGGAAGTTGAGCCAACAAAGCCAACAGCCATGAAAAAAATTTGGAGGCCGAAGCAAATTGTTTCATCATCAACTTGAAGTAAAAGCAAGTCATGGCCGATAATTTGTTATCGCCCTTAGCACAACAAATGGCCGATATATTAGTAATCATCGCCCTTAGACAATTTTGGTCCACTGGAGTGTTCTTTGGCACGCAAGCTTTGCCAAAGAATAGGGGGACATATGTTGACGACCAAAATTGGCAGATACCGGTCTGACCGGTGTGTTCAGGCGGTCTGACCGGTCGAGGCGTCAATAGCCAGTCTGGCACGACCAACCGGTCTGACCGGTTAAGGCAGAGTCCTAGTACAACTTGTAATTTTCATAGATTAGATCTTGTAATAGGATTTCTTGCGGGACAAGTCTACTCCACCCTATCAATATAAAGGGTCACGACTGATTGAGGGATCCAACCCATTCGAACTTATCAAATACATCTACTTTTTATCGTCTTTACCTTTTCCCATTATCCTAGCTTTTCCAACCCCAACATGCTATTCTTCCTTCGTCTCCATGGCATTTGAAGACGCTTTAGCTGGCCTGCCGAGCCTAGGGCAACCCAAGGTACGCCTACCCTGATAGGGTCCCTCCCGGGCAGGCGTTCGTTGGATTCTCATCGGGCTACCCCGACGCGACCAATCTGAACGGTCCACCATACCGGTCTGATCGGTTAGTGCCGCGGCACTGCAAGGAGCATCGCTGCTCGTGTGTTGGCCCCAAATAGGCGCCAACACCTTTGTCCTTGTTCTAGAAGTTCAGGTCCAGTCCGAACGTCCGCTGCTTCGACGATCACAATGCGGGGGCGTGTTAGCAAGGTGTTTAGGGAGATGATTAGCAGGCTCTAATGGGCCTTAGGTGGCCGGCGCCCTCCTGATTTGGTAGATGGCGGTAGGGATCCTCTGATGGTGCTGTTTCCATAAACCATCTCGGGTTCCCAGCCTTTATATGTACACTCATTGTGCACCTCTATCAATTAATCCATTATTTCCCTGCAATCTCTATTGCTTACAAAAAGTACTATACCGAATGAACATTGTTATTGTATACTAGGGCTCCGAGTTCTTTGCAGTCTAAAATTTGACAGTTCTTTGTAGCTCACATATAGATGATGGATTTGATTTATTCTATTCATTTGTATGCACCAGATAGAGGTGATCATAATCTGGCCATTTTGTTTCAGAAGCTCTTTTACATATGCCTACAGTGGAAAGAAACTATTATAGGCCTGACTGGAGAAAAGCTTCAAAACAGTACAATATTCTTGGTCAGCTCATGGTTATTATTGTATCATAGCTTCTATAAGTGAACTTCAAAACGGTATTCAACAATTTTCTTCACTTAATATGTCATGCAAAATATGTCAGCAGCATATTCCCCACATTCTTTCGTATACAAATACAAATCAATTGAAATCATTTATAGTAAGGCCTCAAGCCTTTTTTGTGGTTCAATTCATTTCTTGCGGAGTATTTACTCCGTTTCTTGAAATCATAATCTTTGCTTAAAGTCCTCTATTTGTGAAAAAATTTGCTCCCTAGGGAAATAAAGGGATAATTATGGTACAAGGTCACCATTTCTATTCTTTTGTTGCTTCTTCCCTATGTTGTTTGCATGTACATGACCAACATAGAGATCGATATTAGATAGCCTAGCTGCCAAGGGGTTCACGAGTATAAATTTTAGAATTAACTCAATATAGTTTTAAGGTTCCATGTTTCTTTGAATCGAATATATGAAGATTCAATAACTCTTTTTATTTATATAAGATCTACATGGCAAGTAATTGAACAATCAATTTTCATTTCTTTGTTCTAACACAGCGAATGATATTCATGTTTTTGTTTCCTATGGTATAAGCAATCAAATCTTCAATGCTTTCAGGTAAAAAGGTTAAAATAAATAAATCAATAACTAGGCTAAGAGATTGAGATCCTTTATGATGGAAAACTCCCAGTGCTGCAATTTATAGGTTGGATTGCTGAGCGGCATTGCTGATGGCAGTCTTGGTTTATGTTCTTTTTATGTTTGTGCCACTCTGCCATCGTCGGAGACCAAGAAGAAAGGATGGATCTATTTCAAAAAAGTTAATCTAGATTTTGGAAAATGTTGAATCCATTTTTTTTTGAAATGTTGGAACAGACTGAAAAATGTTGATGTTAGTATTTATTTAAAAATGTTGATTTGTATTTTGAAAAATATTAAATCTGCTATTTTTCAATGTTGATCTATATTTTTTGAAATATTGAATCTAATCTTCTAAAAATGTTCCATCTAATTTGGGTCTAATGGGCCTTAAAGTTATATTGCTTACCCGCCTTCCTCAAGTTATATAGGAGCCCCAAAGTACGGAGGCTGGCCAGAGGGGGACGGTTACATATCACATAAGGCGATATGACACAACATCGCGGCTCTATGCGTGGTGGGCTGCATTTCAGTCCAATAAATCTAATTGTTTACATACGGAAGAGGGATGCATGCAGATAAGACAAAACAATGACATCATCCACATACAAAGATATTTGAAAAAAATTCATAAATCCTAGTGGAAATATCTAAATTAAATTCCGATTGCGGCATCGTATTTCTTACATTAAGATCTTCAACACGAGATCACACTTGACTGTATTTGGATAATTTTATTTTTTAAACAAGCTTCAACATATGGACTACTAGGAACAAATGCATATCATGAACAAATAATTTCACGTGCAGCTGCTGACAAATAATATGTTGACGTCGTGAACAAATAATAGTACACTTCTGACATCGTGAACAAAAATTTGGTGCATGTATGTTGACGTTATCAGTTAAACAGGAAAGAGGTTCTGCGCATCGCCCGTGATTGGACATCATTTATATTACCAGAGAGATTGTGTACATGCATGCAGAACAAGACAAGATGATGAATTGATGACATCGTCCACATGCATGCAAATTCAAAAACAAAAGACAAAATAAAATATATAAATGCTAAACTGAACATCCAAATTAAATTTAGATTGCACTACTATCTTTCTTATAACAAGATCTTCAAAACAAGACCAAACTTGCCCATATTACATGATATATATTTTTTAAAACATTTTCTTTAATACTAAGTAATTAATTTTGAATACCGGAAACAAATATTTTAACAATGTGAACAAATAATTATTTTTGCGAATAAAAAATCAAATATAACAAACAAATAATAATGTACAACAAATAAAATATTAAACATCTCGAATATTTGATTATGCAGGATAAATAATAAAAATGAATATCATGACCAAACGAATCAACATAGCCGAACTATTAAATCTACAAGTTGAACAAATAAATTATAGGATTAATTGGATCTATGCCATTATAGCTTTACTGTTTCTAAAGCACACCATTACTATTTGTGAAACGATGCCAATGCCATTATAATTCTTGCCAAAGCTGAAATATGCCATTATATACGCTTGCAGCATCTTTGGGCCCATGTGCAAGTGTATAGACAACCTTTTATTTTTGTATGGACCTAAAAGCCCCTTCCACTCTATCTCACTTACAGGTGGGTCCAACGTGTCATCTCCTTCCTCTGTCCTCCTATTCCCTACACTACAAGAAATCGAGAGACTTTCGGTAGCTAGAATAATTTTCGGCGGCTACAGCTCTAGCCGCCGAAAGTAAACTAATTTTCGGCGGCTTTCAAATTGGCCGCCGAAAATTACTACGGCCGCCGAATGTTGTTCTAGTTTTCGACAGCGCATCCCAACCGTCGAAAATTGGGGCGTAACTTTCAGCGGCTAGGCTGGACCGCCGAAAATTAGGCCCAATACCCCCAGCCTGCCAAAAGCCCGCCCACTCCACGCTGTCTGCACACTCGATCCGGATCTGCCCGACGCACACCGGCGCTTCGCCCCCCGGCTAGCCAGCGCCGCCTCGCCCGCGCCCCGGCCTCCCGCGCCCTCCCCGCGGCCGGGCCTGCGGCGCCGCCGCCGGCCCCTGCCCGCCCGCGCCCCGGCCCCCGGCCTCCCGCGGCGGCCTCCCCGCGCCTGGGCCGGCAGTGCCGCTGCCGCCGGCCGCCTGCCCGCCAGCGCCTCGGCCTCCGGCGCCATCCCCGCGCCCTCCCCGCGGCCGGGCCTGAAGCGCCGCCGCCGCCAGTCGCCTGCCCGCCCGCGCAGCAGCAAGAGTACTTTGCTAAATACACCGCAGATCAGCAAGCTTGGATTGCTGTAAGTATGATTTCTGAACAATTAGCATTTCGACAATTTATCACTTTGTGTTACTAACCGGTTCCATTTACAGTCGGTGTTGCAGCAGCAGCATGGCCATGGAAATACCTTGCCACCGTGGTAGCCGCCGCCACCACTGCCACCTCCACCGCTGCCACCACCAATGTTGCCTGAGTTCTTTCCTCCGAGACCTGCAGCCGAGGTTCGATTAACTTGCTTAAATACCATTCAATTTACCCAATGTTGTTGAAGTTAGTAGATTCTAAACACATGTACTGAATCTAGCTCGAAATCAGTCAATTGTAGCTTCACTTTTCCAAATTTAGTACATGTAACTACACTTGTTCTATTTCAGTAAATCTATACTTGTCCGAATCATTAAATCTATTTCATCTTCTATACACTAGGGATCAGGAGTAAATGTGAGAGACATCTACCAAACCCCTCCAGCACAGCTAGCAAGTACACCTAGAGATGAGGTTAGTTTGTTCGTTCTCAATGACTATTGCTTACTTATAATGGTATAACTCCTAATTTCTCTGTAATGCCGGACTTTACTCTAACTACAGGATGAACGGACTACCGACTTTGGAAGCAACCTATTCGTTTCCGGAGGTAGCGGGCACAACTCCAACAACCCTCATATGCCGTGAGACATGCCTTCTTTGCTGGACATCCTATTGCCGTGACATATGTAGCTTGTGTTATGATTTGGAGAGCTGCTATGGAGTTTGTAGTTAAATTATGTGAAATTATGTGAATGATGTGTGATAAACTTTCTCCTGTTGTCTTGTACTGTTTCTAGACTGTTATCTGTTGCTGTTACTGCTTATCTGTTGTTTATATGTTGATGATATCAACAAAATCGGGTCAGTTTAGACCTGAAAAACCCTTAATTTTCGGCGGCCAAAAGAAGCTGCCGAAAATTAACCTGGACAATTTTCGGCGGCCATAACTCAACCGCCGAAAGTTAAGCGCCGTAGGTTAATTTTCGGCGGTTTCTGTAGTGCCGCCGAAAATTAATAACTTTCGGCGGTGGCCGCCGAAAATTACCCTAATCCTCGGCTGTTTTCTTCCGGCACCTCGTTCCCGCTGAAAATTGGCCAAAAGCCGCCGAAAGTATATAATTTTCGGCGGGATTGTGTTATTTTCTGCGGTTTTAGGCCGCCGAAAGTTTCTTGGATTCCTGTAGTGCTAGTCCTTCATGAACACAACACCCGCTCCTCCTATTCCTTAGTCCTTCATGAACACAACACCCGCACAACCTCCGTCGATTCGACTGTTGTAGGCCTCGCCGGCGACAAAGACCTAGACCACGACCTTCCACGTGCCTCTACACCCAGCTCCCCTGCGCGCGCTGGTATTGGCGCGACAGCCCTCATGCGACCGGCTGACATGGAGGACCTGCGAACAGCAGATCCGTGGCTGGCGGGTTGCCTCCTCCTCCATCGATGACACCCTTGCCTCCTCCATCCATAGCAGCATCCTCGTCTCCTCCATCCATGGCGGAACCGTGCCTCTGGGCCAACAGCTGCATCGGGGAGAAGACAGAGGAGGAAGGAGCCTCAACGCAGACGCCCGCGCGCTCGGTCGGCGGTGGCGCGGCTGGCTCGACGTCGATGCGGACGCCCGCGCGCGCTCGGTCGGTGGCGGCGTGGCTCACTCGACGTCGACGTGGACACCTGTGCTCTCGGCTGCCGACGGCACGGCACGCTCGACGCAGATGCCCGCCTGCACGCTCAGCCGGCAGTGCAGCGGCTCGCTTGACGAGGACGCCCGCCCACGCGCTCGGCCAGCAGTGGCACGGCTCGATCTGCACAATCTCCCGCTCGCGTGCTCGGTGGCAATGGCAGCGGCGTGGCTTGCTCAACGTAGTTGCCTGCCCGCGTGCTCCGGCGGTAGCGACAGTGGCACGGCCAGTTTGCCGCACCCGCAAGCTCGCTTAGCGCCAGAGATGGTGAAGACAGAGGGAGAGGAAGAGATGTTGTGGAGAAGAAGGCTGAGAACTGGGCCCCTTATGTCAGTGAGGGTGAGAGAGAAGAGAAAGGGATAATCTTGTCCATACGGATATACGGTACTCGCCGTACGTTTGACATTGGGCCAAAATCGTCTCCAAGCATATATAATGGCATATCTCAAACATGTGTAGAGTTATAATGACTGTGTCATAGTTTCTTAAATAGTAATGGTGTGCTTAAAAACGAAAGAATTATAATGGCACAAATCTAATTAATTCTAAATTATATGCCTCAAACAAAAAATACATCAAATATTAGTGTCTTTAGAACAATTGCACTTGGTTTATAGTAGAAAGAAAATAGAGAATAAAATGAAAATAAACAAGAAGAAAAGAAAAACAGATTACATACTAGTAAAGAAATATTTAGGGGGCATTAGAAATAAAAAAGAAAGAAATAGAAGAAAATAAATATTAATAAAATAAAGAGAAGATAAGATACTCATTTCATGCATGCATATTTCTGCTTCATGCTATGGTCAACCGATTCATATGCATGTGCAAGGGAAAAGAGAAGATAATGTACCAGAAACGATTCACATGCATGTGCAAGGGAAAAGAGAAGCTACACCTACGCATGCATGTGCATGCTGCATGTCTGGGCAACTGATTTGCATGCCCGGGCATGGGAAAAGAGAAGTACAATGTGCTGAGTATAGTACCAAAGGAGATTACATAGCTGCATGCAAACGCCATTGAGCCAAATAGGATTAAAAAAGAAGGCCCAATCACTACTTCACGTGATGGATCCCAAAATTGCAACCGCGCCCGATATGTCCTTTCCGGACCAGAGGACGCTACATTGGCCTGGTGACCGTTGACCTTATTGACATCAACAGTTAAGCCAATCTCAGTGTACGGTTTTATGGCAGATTAATCAAAATTGAAAAAGATGAATTTTATAGGGATGAAATTCTCCACTCATCTTCTAAAACTCTCTTTTATATCTTCAGCAAATTTGCTGAAATGATATAACATTTAATGAAACCCCTTATAAACCCGCACTAAGCCGCATATGTGATGGCGACGTTTACATTGTTCACTGTGCTGTGGCTGGTGCTGATTTGTTGTGAGAGAAAAATACTGCTAGTTGGCTGGTGGCTGCTTTGGTGTGAGAGAAAAATATTGTTGACGGGATACAGCGAACATAATGGTTTTGATTGATAGGGTAGCGCATTGGCCGTGAACTCACAATGATAAAAAATAAAAAAAATAAAAACCTCCAAAGATTGGCCGTGAATTGACAGTCTTCACGATTTCTGGCACTACATCAAAGCATCCAGCGATAGCATGCGCTTTGTCACTTAGCCAATAATGTTCTTTATGATGGGCCGAGGACGAAAAAAAGATTGAAACTACTGCAACTAGTGCTAATACAACGAACATAGATTCGGGGACAACCCTGTGGTCAATGTATATCAATCATCCTAATGAGAGGTTATACTCCCTTCATTTTTATTTACATGTCATATTAGATTTGTCCTAAGTTAAACTTTACAAACTTTGACCAAACTTATAGAAAAATAATAAAATTTACAATACCAAATTTATTTCATTGGATCCACCATAAAGTATAGGTTGATAGTGCATAAGTTAGATAATATAGTATATTTTTCTATAGACTTAGTCAAAATTAGTCAAGTTTGACTTAGGACAAAGTCAACCCTAATCTGACATGTAAATAAAAACGGAGGGATTATATGCTCTATTTATTTTCAGTGTCCCATAACACCTGAGTCCATTTGTTCAGTAAACCATAAAGCTATAAGCTATCATATATGCTCTGTTTCTTTTCAGTTTGACCATGTTATATTTTCAAAAAAGACCTTGTTTGTATATAGCTTACAAGTGACTTCTGGAGCTCCGAGTCCAGAAAGATCCCTGGTGGCAGTAGGGACGAGCAACTTGGTCATGCTGACTTCTTGCCTCCGAAAATCAGATTCCAGCTGTAGGTGTTGCCTTTCTTTGCAGCTGCATCCAGCCGTTTTGCGCCAATCTGGACAAATACAATAGTAGCAATGATATGGAGGGATTTTTCTTTGGTCCTGGAAGAGAGCAAGTAAGGATGTATATGTTACCCTGCTGTCAATTGTCAACAACAACAACAACAACATAGCCTTTTTTCCCAAGCAAGTTGGGGTAGGCTAGAGATGAAACCCGAAAGAAATAAGTTCAAGGTTCAGGCACATTGATAGCTAGTCTCCAAGCGCTCCTATCCAAAGCTATCTAAAAAGGGCGTACCCAGTGCCGTAGACTTCCCGCACTGTGCGGGGTCTGGGGAATGGTTGTTTTTAAGCCCCAAGCCTTACCCACACAAATGTGCAGAGGCTAAGCTATCTCTTTAGAAATATTCCAATCCTTAAGGTCTCTCTTAACCGACTCATCCCACGTCAGTTTAGGTCTACCTCTACCCCTCTTTACATTATCGACCCGCTCAAGAACTCCATTACGCACCGGCGCCTCAGGAGGCCTTCGTTGGACATGTCCAAACTATCTCAGCCGATGCTGGGTAAGTTTCTCCTCAATTGGTGCCACCCCGACCCTATCCCGAATAACTTCGTTCCGGACTCTATCCCTCCTTGTGTGCCCGCAAAACCACCACAACATCCGCATCTCTGCTACACTTAGTTGCTGGACATGTCGCCTTTTTGTAGGCCAACATTCAGCACCGTATAACATCGCCGGACGAATTACTGTCCTATAGAATTTGCCTTTTAACTTTTGTGGCACCCTCTTGTCACCAAGGATGCCAGAAGCTTGCCGCCATTTCAACCAGCCAGCTGAAATTCTATACCTAACATCTTCATCAATGTCACCATCCTTTTGTAGCACCGATCCTAAATACCGAAAAGTATCCTTCTGGACCACCACTTGCCCATCTAGACTAACGCCTCCCCCCTCATGCCTAGTCGCGCTGAAATCGCACATCATGTACTCGGTCTTGGTCCTACTAAGTCTGAACCCTTTCGACTCTAACGTGCGTCTCCACAGCTCTAACTTCCTATTAACCCCTACCCTACTCTCGTCAACTAGCACCACATCATCAGCAAAGAGCATACACCAAGGGATCTCACCTTGTATATCCCTTGTGACCTCATCCATCACTAAAGCAAATAAATAAAGGCTCAATGCTGACCCCTGGTGCAGGCCTATGTTAATATGAAAGTCAGTGGTGTTGCCATCACATGTCCGGATAAACGTCGTCGCATCCTTGTACATATCCTTAATGAGGGTAATGTACTTAGTTGGGACTTTGTGCTTCTCCAAGGCCCACCACATGACATTTCTCGGTACTTTATCATATGCCTTCTCAAGGTCAATAAAGACCATGTGCAAGTCCTTCTTCTGCTCCCTATATCTCTCCATCAATTGTCGTATTAAGAAAATCGCCTCCATGGTTGACCTTCCAGACATGAACCCAAATTGGTTTTGGGTCACACTTGTCACTCTTCTTAGGCGATGCTCGATAACCCTCTCCCAAACTTCTAATAGACCTGCTGTCAGTTGTCACTACTAACAAAGTAAATCATTCAGCTTTTCAGATCAAACTTCTGATTGTAGTGTTTATGTTGTACAAAATGCTGAGTGGAATGAATGTTAGGCATTTTTGGAACAGTATAGTTAAGTTAATAAGATAGCTTGTTCCTAATATCCAGAGTTGTCTTCTTTTGATTACTCTCCAAAGGCCCTTGTCAAATGATCTTTCTAAGAGAGCGTGCTTTCCATTTTAGGCTTCCTGTCTCTTAAATACAACACAGCCATTGTCTCTTAAATACAACACAGCCATTTGTTTCTAGCATCGTACATCTGTGCAAGTAACAGAATTCCAACACTGTCGAAGTATTTTCATTGCTAATGTGCTCACTGTTTGGATGTAACAAACCCATTCAAGAAATATATAATAATGCCATTGGCTAAAGATAAAATTCGGCCACAGGATTCCTGCTTTTAAAAGTTTTGTGACCTCATGTGCAATTGTGATCAAGGCAATACACAAGTAAGAGCAGTGAAAGAAAATAACAGAGCATCACTCACGTAGCTAACCACGGCAAGCAATACAAAATAGAAGAAATACCTTATCCATAAGCCAGTAACCAATTGTTGGCATGTATTGCACCAAGTACATAACAGTCAGCACAGGCTGCAAGCAAACCACAAAGTTCTGTATTTATGTTTTGACTAAATAACAGACTTCTTGACATAAAGTAGAAAGCCGATACGATATATGCACTCTATTTTACCAATAATATGCAATGCCAGTTGTTAGAGCAGATGTAATAACAATGAGTTGCTGGAATAAGGGTTCAAAAGCATGCCCAAAAACTATTGGTTGGATCTGGAGGGAGAAACACTAGTTGGTTTCTGGTAAATATCCGGCCCAAAAATTTTGGTATTTTAATTAGGCGTACCAAATTGATGGATCGCTGTATACATTTAGTTTAAGAGAGGGATTTTGGGTGATGAATATTCCAGTTTTCAGTGAACACAGGGTTGTTTCGAAGGGAATACTAATTGCAATTTAATTATGTAATAGATGTTGCCACACATATTATACTAAAGTATAATGGACTTCACTGTTGTGTGATTAGATTATAGAGGCCAGCCAATGTGTAACTAGTTGCACAACACATTTGTTGTTATCAATTTTAAATGTCTAAAAATATGTGCATACATTTGCAATTTTATAAATGGATAGAACATAGAAAACATATGTAAATACATAGGAATTTTGGAGCACAGTCATACACAGAATGTGAAAGGATTTTAAAAAATTAATGACTTCAAGCTTCACAACTGTAATGCAAACAATCATGGTTAGAATGAATATACCTGATATGATATCCATGCTTCTTTAAGCCCATGAGTTGCCGCAATGATCGTCAGTTCAACACATCTTTCCACTGAAACACGTTTCTGCAGTGAGGGAGATAATGATAAGCAAAAGGAACTGGTTTCCAAATTTTATGTTTTAACTGCTGGGCCAACAGATAGTCCCAGATGTTAAAACCTAAGCAGATTGTGTTATCACAGGAAGCAGCGAAAATATTGGGTACTAATGCTTTTATTTGGATACAAATAAATAATCGTGCAGTTAATTGCACGTAAGATTCAAGAATATTTTATTTTCAACCAAAGGCTCTTGGGCCAGTTTTATTAAAAGCTTAACATGCGATTACATTCGGTCGAAGTTCACTGAGCATTACATAGGGGCCTTTATAGCTCCCAGCACATATAACAAACCAAGGGACTATCAGCTAACTCTAGCCACAAACGTCTAACTCCACCACTACCTCTTCAACAGTCAAAGGTTATGAGTACTACTAACTGAGCAGGTGAAGTTTCCATGCCCTAATTTTTTGTGATCTGCAAGATTAAATAAGTGAAACCAGGGATAACCTCAGAAGAATGCCTTTGTACTGAAGATGCTGCAGCAGAAGATTGTGGTGTTTCAATTGGTCCAGGGCAGACAACAGTGACCTTAATGCCTTTTGTACACAACTGCAACATATAACAAACATGGCATGACAACAGGGAAAGAGAGTTATGAATGAATACTTTTCATAGTTGTGTAGCTCTAATGCACTAAACTTAGCAAGCTGATACAATTTAAGATTACAATACCAGCTAATATGCCAAATTTTGGTACCTCAGAACGCAGAGAAGCAAAGTATCCATTGAGAGCGTGTTTGGATGCAGAATAAATGGCCTGACCAGGAGCAGGAACCTTTCCAGCAGCACTGCTCATCTGTAGATGATTAAGCCATATCAATAGCCAACATGAAACAGTAATAATCACATATTCCTTTTCACAGTTGGTTTGTACATACCACAACAAAATGACCTATCCCTCTATCCAGCATGTAAGGTGCAAGAAGGCGTGTTAGAGTAATAGTTCCAATGACATTGACATTAATAGTAGCCTGTCTAGCAAAATGTATAATGTATTAATGTTAGATTGCAGATAAAGACATGGAGAACAAAACAGTGTTAATGTACCTTGAGACCTTCCTCACTTTCTTCCAGTGCTCCCCGTTTCTGCAATTTGATTGAAAATTAATGCATTTAGGAAGCAGACTGATTATAGTAACTAGATTAAAAGGAGGGATACCTAGCAGATAATATAAATGGAAAACTAGTAACAATGAAACTACATGATGTTTATAGGGAAAGGGGGTTGAAATGGTAAAACAAAATAAGGGTGTTCTTTACAGGACGTTCAAAGGCAGCATTATGGATCATATAGTCAACCCCTGCATTACAAAAGAGTGATTCTGCCGCATGTACGATTTCTTTTAGAGATTCTTCACCAGCTGATAAATCCATGGGTAACACTTCCACTCTGCTATCTGGATTCTTGCCTTCAAAAAGTAAATGAAATGTCTTTCAGATCTTCAGATTTCCACTTCCTCTCTGAAGGAAAAATTTAAGCAACATGAGAAACAGTATCCGAACTTACTGAGAATGTTCTGTTTTACTCTCTCAAGCTCGTCCTTATTACGAGCAGATAGTATCAGCTTTGCTCCTAAGTTTGCAAATTGCATTGCAAGAACCTCCCCTGAAATTACATAAAAAAAGAACATTTATAGCAGGGTTATCCTGAAATACTATGCTAAAACTGGTAACAGAAAAAGGCACATCAATAAAGAAAGCAGACATGTTAACCCTTCAAAATTGACAGTAGAAACCTTCTCAGTATAATAGAAGGTTTAGGCATAAATCTTCACAATTAACATTCGTCAATGAAATAACAAAGGTATAAGGTTCCAACATTCCACTGGAACAAAACTCCAACATTCCACTGGAACAAAACTACAGCAAGGATATTTACCACCTCCTCAACTGCTTAAAGACGAGCATCAACGCATAGCTGAACTTCCACAGTTACTCAAAAACAATCCCAGCTTATCAAATTTGGCGAAATTTAACACCAAAATGTGTAGCTGATACAGCAATAGAATTGCAAAATTGGGACTTACGGTTATCTTTCCATAAAAGACACATCTTTTGCACTTGGAAAATCTACCGAAAACATTAGCAGGACACTTAGCTTAGCTAAGTGAAGTAATCACCACCAGGTCTTACAATAAAAATCAAATTCCGTGATTCCACTGTAGAAGTCACACCAACAACTCTGCGTGATACCAGCTAGCTAGCAAATCATAACTAAATCTAGTACTAAAAATTGACCAAAAGCAGTAATCCAAACTCACCAATCCCACGGCTCGCTCCAGTAATCCACACGACCTGCAGGGCAGCCAAGAAACCGAAAGCAAAACAGCGGCATCAATATGCAGACCAAATCTGACGAGATCGAGCACACGCGCGCCACGCAGATCAGTTGGACCCTCCAAGAACAACTCACCTTGCCGTCCACCCTCTCCCGCCGCGGCGGGCCGCGCAACACGAGCGTCAAGTCCCCTGCAGCGCCATCCAAGAACAAGGGGGATCAGGGCCGCCGACCCAACAGGGGCGAAAAGAAAAATTAGATGGAAACAGAGTAACACGAATCATCGGGAGGAAGGGCGGCTTAGACAGGGAACCGAATGGGGTGTTAGTACCATCGACGACGGTAGCGAACATGAAGAGGAGGAAGGCGGCGGCGCCGGCGAGAAGGGCGAAGAGGATGAGGAGGAGCATTTTCTTGGCCGACGATTCTCTTGGGTTCTGCTGAGGTTCCCGGGATCGAGGGGCGCGGGGCCGGCGTGCTGTTGTGCGCTAACGAGTAAATGGGTGGAGAATTTCACGCTGTTAGTGCTTCACTGATGGTTCGCCCGTGCGCGTCACTTGGACCGCAGTCTGCTTGGCTGCTCGCTGCCAGATATTCAGTCGGGTAATGCAATGTTTCTGCTCTAGTACTCTGTATTTTTTAACTTCCCCGACGGACGCACTGACAATCGTATGATTCGACGGTGACCGGATCTCAAGATTTCAAGATCGGTAGAATCGTCGTAGGACATGAGATCTGAAATTAAGAACATGTTATGTTTGGGAGCACTCCAGCTCAAAAAAATAACTTCGAAGTACTGACTCCACTCCATCAATTCTAGAAAAATAAAGAGTTGCTAACTTGCTTGGCTAATTGGCTTACTCCAATTCCAGGAAAAGGAAGCAATTATGAGGAATAGTTCCTTTTGCCCTTATTTCTTGTTCTCACGCGCTACAGTACCTCGCTACAGTATTTCACTGCAGTGATGTCGCCGAACATAATTCTCATGTCTTTCTCATTTTGCAATGATATTTTTTTCAACTTGCCACATCTCTTGCTTTCTTGTTTGGCCGCAGCATGTTTGTTGGTTTGAATAGAAGCTTCTCCCGCAGAGGCCACTCCATGGCCATCTCCTTTTGCGCACTGGGTGCTCTAGACAGACCCCTGGCCACCATGGCCGAGGAAGTGCCTGGCTATGTTTCACCGATACGCGATACGGGTACGGCGATACAGGTACGCCGATACGGCGATACGGCAAATCTCCAAAAACCACGATACGCCGATACGTCAAATATATAAATATAAATTATTTTTTTCTATTTTTCTCAATAAACATAATAGAATATTCAATAAACATATAGCAAATAGTCCTGACGACGCAAGATAAATAATAGGCAAGGTCATAGCAAGTAATTCAAGATGGAGAGGCAAACAGCCAAACACAACCACATAGTGTACTACATAACATAGAGATACAAGGCACAAGGCCAAATCAAAGGATTATGCAGGCTATCTCTTCATGCTAAAGTTCAATCATCTTCTGCAATCATAACCTCAAACTCCGGCTCATCCAAAGTGAGATTAGCAGCTTGAAGAATACCGACACCATCAAATGTCTCAAAGCCATCTCCCCCAACATCCCACATTTGTGTTGGCCCTGTGAGATACTCGTCACTACACCTTGAAAGAAGACGTAAGTTGTTATGCACAAACACTAAATCCTCAGCACGTTCAGGTGTGAACCTGTTTCTTCTCAGGTTATGGATAAAACTGTATGTGCTCCAGTTTCTCTCGCAGCAAGAAGAAGAAGCTGGCTGCCCAAGCAGCTTAAAAGCTAATTCTTTCAACTCTGGGGTCCTAGACCCATAGATGCCCCACCATTGCAGTGGATCAAAATGAGCTCTGTCATCAATTGAATCAGGTAAACTAAAGATGCCTCTTTTCAGTGAGTAATCAGCGAACTGTTGTTTAACTCTCCTAAGCTCTTCTGTAACTGGAAAAAGCTTCCTAAGGCAATTGTTCCTCTCTTCTGAAATTTCTGGATCCATATGTGGGGCTACACGGTTTGGGTCTTCTGAAAGCCATTGTTCACTATAGTACCTAGGGTTAAGAGAGTGTGCCAAACAATGGAGTGGGGTGTTGCTTTTGAGCCAACAATCTTGTAAAATGTCATTGACAACATTGAAGAACTCAGATTCATCCAGCGGCCCCTTCCCTTCTTTCCGGTAAATAACAGTTTTTACTTTCTCTATCATGCTGTCCCACATTTCATAAATTAAGTGCAGACAAGGCTTCAAAGTATCTGCTGCCCTTAGCATTGAGTAAATGGGATCAGTGAAATCAATGATGTATTTCACTTGATCCCACCAATAGTCATCAAGCACCTTCTGTCTCACAAAATTGGCCTTTTCCTGATCATCTTCTCTATATGTTCTCCACTTATCACTGATTACCATCTGTATAAGCGAGTCCTTGAGAAGAAGAAACCTCTTCAACATAACAATGACAGATGCAAATCTTGTGCCTGCAATAGCTAGGAACTTGAGCTTACTAAATGAATTGAACATTGACAGCCTCATGCCATGATTCATGATAAAATTCTTGATTTGGAGAGCATCCCCGGCAATATCACTTATCCATTTAAGTTCTGGATTTTCATCTTCATCATTCTTTGCAGCACAAATATTTTTCAATGCCAAATTCAAAGTGTGGACAACACAGGGAGTCCAAAGGATGTTGCTGTACTTTGCTTCAATAATCAAACCAGCAGCTTTGCAATTTGCTGCATTGTCAGTGACCACCTGAACTACATTCTTTGATCCAACCTTTTCAATAACCTCAATCAAGAGGGCAGAAATGTACTCCTTGGTCTTTGCCTTTCCTTCAGTGTTTTCACATTTCAAGAACATTGGACCGCTCTCTGTCACAGCAATGAAGTTCAAAAGGGGCCTTCTCTGAGAATCAGTCCAACCATCAGCTGCAATTGTCACCCCTTTTGTGGACCAGGTGCTCTTGATGGGTTCAAGCAGCTTCTCCACATTAGTCTTCTCTTGCTGCAGGAGAGTTGTTCTCAACTTGTTGATTCCAGGAGGGGTATACCCACCCATTTCATTTGTTGCCACAAAGTTGAATGCAGCCCGATAGTTTGGGTTTCTTGCCAAGTTGAAAGGAACGCCTGCAAATCCAAAGAAACAAACTATTTTAGCAGCTAAGAATCAAAAATACCAGATTGCAATTTGAGAATAAGAAAATAAATAATACAACAACAAACCTCCTGTGTAGAACATTCTTGCAATAATTGCATCAGCCATTTGTCGGAGTTCAATGTGGAAACTCTCCAAAATACCAGATTCTTCTTTGATGATGCCTTAGATCCTGTTGGCGGCAACAATCCAGAGGATGATGCTGAGGCAGAGAGCTGCACTGGCATGGGAACACTCCTCCTTGAGCTTCCATCAGCACTAACTCGTGCTGCTTCTTCTTCCTTGCGGAACTGGTCCACCATCTCTGGTGTGGCAGCACCACAAATTGATGTGCCTTTACCGGGTTCCCTCATGAGATGTGCTCTTACTCTAAAGTAACTCCCAGGAATAATGTGATCACAATACAAGCACTTAGATTTTGCATTTCCTCCAGAAGAAGCATTCTTTTCAAGTAATTTAACATGCCTCCACAGAGGAGTTTTACGCAATCTCTCGTCAGAAGGATTGGGATCAACTTGTGCACTACCAGCAGGGGCACTGGGATTAGGTGATGGAGAAGGAGAAGTTGAACTTCCACTTGCACTTGAACTAGCCATGCTTTGTAACGTATTATCTACAATGAAATGCAAGACATGAACAACTCAAATCCATTTATCTACCTATCGCACAGGGTCTACAACGAGATGCAAGTCATGGGAAAAAAACTCAATCGCAGGCTAGCAGACTAGCAGTAGCAGCAAAAGAAACGAACAAATGAAATGAACCCAAGTTACCTGTAGATCCAGATCCAGGCGGAGGTGCTTGGCCGCTCGCTCCCAGCCGCCGGCGCAAGGGACTGGGATGGGCGGACGGCAGCACGGCAGCGCAGAAGAGAGCACAGAGCAGCCAGCGACGGCGGCGGCGCTGGTGTGTGGATGTGGTGTGCGGAGTGAGGTAGAGAGGGGGTTTTAGTAGCTAGGTTTTTGGATGGGCCGGTGTTGATATTTTGATGGGCTTCACCTTGAGCTGGGCTTCAAAATGAGATATTACAGCCCAACGTATCGGATGGACGTATCGCCGAGTATCGGACGCGTATCGCGAATTAAAAAAATTATTTTTAAATGAAATTAATCCGATACGCGTATCGGGACGTATCGGATTATCGGGGCATATCGGATACGGGTACGGCGACCATCCAGGCGTATCGGTGATTCGTAGGTGCCCGGCAACGCCAGGCACCCTGCCGGCCGAGCCAACAGCTAAGCTCGGCGCGCCTCGGCCATGGCCAGCACTAGGCCCATGGCCACGGCCGGTGCCAATTCCAGAGCCTAGCACGCGCTGGGCTTGCTACCCACCGCCGCGCCTTGCGACCTAGCCGCACCCAGCGACCTGGGTGCCCTCAGCGGCCCCAGGTCCAGTCGGCACTGGTGGGAAGGACTCCCTACCCCGAAGGAAGCGCCCTCAGCGGCCCAGGTCCGGCCGACACCGGCGGGATGAAGGGCGCCCTACCCCGAAGGAAGGAGCACCAGTTACTATCCATGGAAGCCATGGAGGTATGCAGTGAGAAAGAGGCAAAATTGAAGGTGAATCGAAGTAATTAGGCCACAATACATGTACTAGAATGGAGATCATCGTCTTGGGGATCCATTCCACATGAGAGATCAAACCGCCGCCGACGAACCTCGAAGGGCGCGTCTAGGGTTTTGGGGGCGGCGGGAGAGCACAAGTCAGGAGATGGGGGAGGCGCAGGGAGGGGGAGGCGTAGGGAGGAGTCGATTCTATTTTTGAAACATATGTTGTTGTGTAAACAGTGGTAGTGGTGGGTAATTTTACCCCAACTCCACGTGGAAGTCTATAACATGTATTTTTGGAGCACCCCTTAAGGAGCTTCAAGAAAAACCTAGAGTTTACCCCCAACTCTAGGTTTTTTCCGGAGCTGGAGTTGTTGGAGCTAGACACGTTTGGCAAAACTCGTTGGTGGAGTTAGTGGAGTTCCTAGAGTAGTGTTCTCCCAAACACTCCCCTAAATCTAGTCTTCCATCCAAAGTGTATTTGTTTTGACCATAAGAACCCAGTCTCAATAGGGAATATTATCGTATAGTTATCAAAATTGCTACGTCATCCTGACACTATTATAACATTACCTCCCTCAGTGCACAATAGCATTAAATTGTTTAAGGATAGTGTGATTAAATGTGCTACGTGAACTATGTAACCATTTGTAAAACAACGTACTAGGATATGGTTCATTTAACTTTAATGACCGTAATATAAAATAAAGTTATATATATATATATATTTCTTTTTACACTTATTTGTAGCTACTCTCACATGTGTATCTCATGATACATGATATATTTGATCCAACGAAGAGTATGTATGTGGAGTATGTGTTCATACTAGAATATATATGATGATATATATGTTAGGTATGTAACCATACATAGAGTATATGGACATACTTATTTTATATAGTAATACTAAGGTATAATCATAGTATATTTAAAAAATAGGTCTGCTTTTGAAAATTTTCATGTATATACCTTTGAAGTATCTTACAATAAATATATGAACGTACTCAAAGTGATAAATGAGTATGCGGACATACATATGATGATATACTGATGATGAGAGTAGGTACACGCGAGTATAGAAAATATAGTAGTTCTAGCATTGACTACCCGAGCTAACCCCACCACCCGCGTGGCCACACGCAAATCCAATTGCGCGGTCGATCGCTAGCAGCGATTCAAGCGACCGACCTATCCACTCGCGCGGTTGCTTATGGGGACCCACCCGAGATCCTCGTGATACATCCAGTTTCCGTTTCACATGGTGACACGGATCTTCTCTTTCCCTTTCAGATTTCGATTCTCCTTCTCTCTCATCTCTTGTTTTAGTCGGCGCGGAGAGTCATGGATTTCTTTTTCTACAACAGAAACTGGTAATCGCTGCCCAGTACCTTCTCTTCGAAAATAGGCACGAATTAACTCGTACATAACATAAAAAGTGATGTTCACTAAGTTAATAGATCGAACGAACTGTTGTGTTGCGAGCGAAAACCAAGAGTTGGGGCTTTTCTAGAGAGGGAAGAAGAGAAGTTGTGTGCTCCCTACAAAGCCCACCCGCTCTCTGTTGCGTTCTTCAGCTGGCGGAGACAAGGACCGGAGGTGCTTGCTTTTTTATTTATTTTGTGTTGCAATGGAAATATTATATCTATATCTATATATCTATTACTAAAGCAAGTAAGATTTTCACTCAAATTTTTGGTTTGGTGTGTTGGTTTGGTCCGTCTATGTTATAGACAGGTGGGCCTTAGTCCATCCTGTATGCGAGTCGGACCAACCCCCTCCGTCCACGACTCGATCACGTAGATTCCTATAAATTAACACACGGGCACCAATACGTATACGATACTTATATCAACTTTGTCCGTAGCAACGCATGGGTATAATTGCCTAGTACATAATTTATGTTCTCATCTTATAATTTTTCTTCTTTTGTATGAGTTATATACACAATTTTTTACTGAAAGTTATATATAATCTTTTTTTCTTCTTTTGCATGAGTTATATATATGCACAACTTTTTGATAGGAGAAGTTATATATATAATCTTTTCTTCTTTTGCATGAGTTATATACACAACTTTTTTATAGGAAAAGTTATATATATATAATTTTTTCTTCTTTTGCATGAGTTATATACAACTTTTTTATAGGAAAAGTTATATATTTTTAAAGAAAAGTTATATATTGAGAGGTTTCTTTGTTTTATTAATAAATATTTTGCTTCTTTTTTTGTACTATGATGAGTAACGGAGACGCAGCACTGGACCATCGGCGGTAGTGTTCTCTTGCGAGTAACGGCGGCGATTACCTTGCGGTTTGTGTCTGCATGTGTGCGTGATGGCGCGTGCGTGAGCGCGGAAGCGTCGCAAGCCGAAAAAGGAAAGAATATATTTCCGGAAAGGGACATTATACTGCTGTCGGAAGCCGATTGCTAGTTTTCCTCCTAGCGCACGCTCGCGCATTAGCAAAGCCCGCGGCCACACCCCGGTCGCCCGGCCGCTCCGTTTTTACCCCTAAGTCGTCGCCCCGGTTCCAGCTCTCTCTCTCTCTCTCTCATCCCAGCGGTTCAGCTGGCTCCTCCCTATTCGATCGGTTTCAATTCCTGATGCCCATCCCCTCCTCCTGGTGCACCTTCCTCCCGATGTTGCCCCCTCATCCCTGCGCCACTCCCTCCTCACGACGGCTCTCCATCCTGGTGGATACATGTATATTTTCAGTGTTTTTGATTTATTGGTTTGGATGCAGGGAAAATGGCCAGATGGTGAGACGACCTTGCATGCGCAGGGTAGGAGGAGCACTAGTTGATTAGTTCTTGTTAGTTCAGTGAAAGAAGGCCATATCCTTAGCTCAAGTTTGGATGCAAACTGGTTACTTGTACTCTTGGAATGCTGATGTTTGCTGTGCAACTGTTGTGACCTCCAGGTACATGCAGCTTTTTGGTATGGATACGCAAGCTCCAGGGTTGAGGCATCATTGCCAGCTACGTGACTTCTTGTCTTTGTCCGGTAGGAGTATGTCTTCCTTGTTATTGCGGTTTCCCAAAGAACTTAGAAAATTATGCACCAGTTTAATAGATTTTTGTATGTGCAAATTAACATCACCTGAATTGCTTTTATCCGTGAAAATGAATACATCTTGAGACATAAAACTTTAATTGTGTTCAGAGGCGTAAAATTTCATGTGCAATTCCAGCAAAATCATCTCTCATCAGATTAGTTGATGATAGATTATTACTTTGGATGCATATAGTGATGCCCACTGCAAATTATTACTTAAATTTTTATCGAAACATAAGCTGTTGTTTGAGATTAGAGAGTATGTGATTCCGGTGTATTGCGGCAACATTGGTAGCTGAAAAAGAGTATGTGATTCTAGTGTCTTGCGGCAACATTGGTAGCTGAAAATGTTTATTTTTTGTTGATTTACTGTTTGAGGAAATGGAGTTACTTTCAATGTTCAATATAGCCGGCTATAGCCACCGCTATAGCCCGCTAGCCTGCTATAGCATTTGGGAAAGGAGAAGGCTTTGATATCCATCTTTTAGCCCTAAAAGGCAAAATCCTCTAATAGCCTGTTGGTGGAGAGTATGGGTCTTCTAGCCTTCTGTAGCATGTCCTTGTTCCCTGAGTATGGGTCTTCAGTACCCACCAGCGTGCGAAGTCTGCAGGCTTCTGGCCTCGCTATAGATGCGACGATGAATGGGCCTTCCCACTTGCTGTGCATTTTGCCTTTTTGTTTGGCCTTCGGGATTCTTCGAAGCACAAGGTCCCCTTCCTTGATATTCCTAGTCTTCACTTTCTTGTTCTTCCACCTTCGAGTTTCTTCTTGGTATTTACCAAGGTTGATTGCAGCTTGCATCTTGCCCGCCTCGATCGTGTCGATCGAAGGCTTTATGTCCTCTTCTATTGTGTCTACCCCTTCGGCTGTTCTCCAAGATTTGAGCTTGATTTCCTCTGGTGCCATAGCCTCTTCGCCATACATTAGCTTGAATGGGGTAAACTTCGTGGCCCTCGACTCTGTTGTGTTGTGGGACCAGATTTCTCTTGGCAGCTCATCCACCCATTTTCTCTTCGGCAACTCAGTGATATTCTTCTTTATGCCTGCGAAGATAATGCCGTTGGTCCTCTCCACCGCGCCATTTGATTGCGGGTGGTAAACCTAAGCGAAACATAGTTTTGTACCCAACTGCGTGGTGAAGTCTCTGAAGGTTGCGCAGTCAAATTGCTTACCGTTGTCTATGGTGACCTCCTTCGGAACGCCGAAGCGACAGACGATGTTTTGCTAGAAAAACTTCTGCAAGGCTTCAGCGGTGATGTCCCTGAGCGCCTTGGCTTCGACCCATTTTGAGAAATATTCAACTGCGACTGCAGCGTACTTGTAGTTTCCTGGTGCTGTAGGTAGAGGCCCGACAATGTCGATGCCCCACTGTGCGAGGAGCCACACCGGAGGCAACAACTGCACTTCGTCGGGTGGGAATTTGTTGTATGGTGCATGCCTTTGGCAGTTTGAGCATGTGCGAACCACATCGTGTGCGTCTGCCATCGTTGAAGGCTAATAGAAACCTTCGCGAAAAGCTTTGCCTACCAAGGCCCTTGTTGCAATGTGCGAGGAGCACATCCCTGCATGTATCTCTTCGAGTAACTGTTTGCCTTCCTCACGAGAAATACACTTTAGGAGAGGCGCACAACCCCCCCCCCCACGATACAGGTCTTCGTTGACGATTCTGTAATTCCGGGCGCGAAGCGCCATTCTTTTTTCTTCTTTCTCATCCTCCGGGACAAAGTGTCCGCAAAGATAGGCCATGATGGTGGCCCTCCAGTCTTCGCTAGTTATGGCATTGATGAATTTTGCAGGCTCTTCGGCACAGTTGACGGAGCCTTGTTTTAGTGTTAAAAGAACACATCTGGTGGCAAAGGATCGTGTTGTGCTGCTGCCTTCGCCAGCTGATCGGCTTTGTTGTTCTGTGATCTAGGGATGCTTCGCACTGCTGCTAAATACTTCGCCAACTCTGGCTTCAGTGTTCTGTCGGATTTGTTGATGTGGCCCATGATCAACTCAGAATTGGACCTGATAGATAGCCTTCGCGTGCCTAGCGCTCTTGCTTTTTGAAGACCCAAAAGTAGGCCTTCGTACCCTGTGATGTTGTTTGTGCATCCTGCGAAGTCGAGCTTGACTGCGTACTTCAGTTGCGTTCCCGAAGGGGCTGTTAGAATTGCCGAAGCCCCAACTCCATCTCTTTGATACGCTCCATCACATCTGAGCTGCCATATGGTTTCAATCTTTGGCTGCTCGTGCAAAGGCGCAGTTGGAGTCCAGTCAACGATGAAATCTGCCAAGACTTGGGACTTGATTGCTGCTCTGGTGATGAAATCTATTGTGTGCTCCGCTAGTTTAGTGGCCCATTTGCCAATTCTGCCGGAGGCTTCTCTGTTCTCAAACATGTCTCGAAGAGGGAAAGACATTGGGACTTTTATTTTGTGGCTCTGAAAGTAATAGTGAAGCTTTCGCGAAGCCATGATGACCGCATACGCCATCTTCTCCATTTCTGAATACAAGAGCTTCGAGTCATTCAGGGCTTCGGAGACGAAGTAGATAGGGACCTGCTTGAGTTCACCTTCGACTGAGCGCTCTTCCACAAGAGCTGCGCTGACCACAGCGCCTGATGTGGCGATGTACAACAAGAGCTCCTCCTTCTTCGAAGGGCTAGACATGACTGCCAGGTTTTCTATGTATGCCTTCAGAGCTTCGAAGGCCTTCGTTTGTTCTTCACCCCACTGCATGTTGCCTGGGCCTTTCAATGCCTTGAAGAATGGGAGACATTTCTCTGCTGACCTGGAGATGAATCTCTTCGGCGAAGCCAACCGACCTGTTAGCTTTTGGATCCCCTTCTCGGTAGTTGGTGGTTTCATCCGCCTAATGGCTTCGATTTTTTCTGGGTTTGCCTCAATCCTCTTTTTGTGATCATGCAGCCTAGTAGCTTTCCTCTTCGGATGCCGAAGACACATTTCTCTGGATTCAGTTTCAGCCTGTGTCGGAGAAGGTATGCAAATATTTTGCAAAGGTCTTGAATGTGATCTTCCTTTTTCTTGCTTCGGACGACTACGTCGTCAACATATGCGGAGACATTTCTGCCGAGTTGGTCTTCTAGGACAAGTTTGATCATTCTATTGAAGGTGCAACCCGCGTTGCGAAGGCCTTCTGGCATTCTCACAGTTGACGCTCACTAACGATCATTTCCAGGCGTCAACTTGATCAGAAAATCATGAGAGTTTGCATTTCTTACACGCATCCTTATCCAATAAAGTCCCTAAACCACACTTTACCTTCTAGAATATGTAAGTTGTGTTTTTGAGGTAATATGCAGGTTGCAAGCACACTTTGGCCCACCAGAAAATCACAGAAAATATTAGAGTACTGATTCAGGCTCAAATGGACCAAGTGTAGCCCAAGAACCGAAGCAAAATAAGTCAAGACAGGCCAACCTCAGCGTGGATCAGACAAGGAGGCCCAGACAAGCCCAACCCCCAGCAGTTGGGGGCGGCCAGGGCAGGCCGTCCGACCTATAGGTCGGCCGACTAGGCCCATGGGCCCCACCGCCTCAACTTTACCACATGGCGCCTCCCTGTTGCTCCTTTAGGTCGGTTTGGGGTGCTGCAGCCGGTGGCTCCCTCCTATAAATACAAGGGAGGGGGTAGAGAATAGAACACACACACACACACACCTCACTTCACTCACCTCTCAAATTCCTTCTTGCATAGTCTTTAGGCTTAGTGAGTTTATGAGAAGTCTAGGAGTCATCGAGTCGCCGGTGTTGCTCGAGAGTCTGGTATGGGTTCATCTCTAGCTCTCTCTTGTAATATTCGGTCGTTTGTAATAGAATTAGACTATGGTTACCAATATCTGCTTGAAGTATATTCTGAGTTATTGAGTATATACTTCTTGTCATGGTTGCGTTATCATTCTATGCTTGCATTGTATGATCGCCCTGTGCTGGAGATGGTTATTCTTTTGTTCTTAGAACTCTATCAACTGCTCTAGTATTCGTATGGTTACTCTAGTGTGATGTCTGTCCATCCGGAGGGTGGGGGCTCCGCGCAGAACATTAGAATATCCCTTACTAGTGTAGACATGGTGTCTAGATTAGCTAAGTGTTGCTGGATGTCAACTGTACCCACGGTTTGTAGAGGTAGCCAGCAGGTGGTGACAGCCCTGTCCGAGCCTTTTAGTAATCCTCCATGTTCGGTATGGGGGGTAGGAGGTACATAAAGTCGCCGGGGTGTACGGGCTCCTCCCGTCGCTTCGATAGCGATCTCCCTGTTGTGTAGTTTAATCTCTGACGAGCTAACCAATGAGAAAGTGTAGATATAGCTAGCCTAGCATAGCTGACTTGAGCTCTGACTTTTACCTTGCTCCCGGCCTAAAGAATCTTTTATCTTCTTTTTATTTATTTATCCGAGAGGGTAGTTTGTGTGTGTGTCACACTACTCCTACCATGTTATTATCTTACCCCTGTTTATGCATGAGAATATCCAATCTAGATAGAGTTCACCCACTAATCTATATATTCCCTCACTCACCGTCTTCCCTGCGGAAATA
Organism: Panicum virgatum; assembly: GCF_016808335.1. Taxonomy (NCBI): domain Eukaryota; kingdom Viridiplantae; phylum Streptophyta; class Magnoliopsida; order Poales; family Poaceae; genus Panicum; species Panicum virgatum. Next base: position 22,874,798 of record NC_053143.1, on the reverse strand, counting down.
TAAATGACACCCCGGTATACTCCCGGGTAAAATGCTACAGCGGTATTCCGTGCGCTTGCGGATTCATTCGTGGTTCATGAAATACTGCCACCCAAATTGGCGTCTGCGGGCGTCATCGCTGGTGACGTTGGTAGGCGCCAACAAGCATTTTTGGCGCCGGTGCCGGGGAAGGCACAGAGTGAAATATATAGATAAAAGTTGTGAACAAAATCGAAATTGGTATTCGCTTGCTAAACAGGCTAACTTGGCTTTGTTTTCTTGTCTTTGCTGATATGAAAACAGGGTAGTGTATGACCGGTTTCGATCTGCCGCAAAACATTCATTCCGATCCAGAGTCCCTTTTGAGAAGAGTTTGACCTCGTATCGAACCTCCTTAGATCTCACTCTCGGCAGTCGATCCAGTCATCGCATCATCGTCAGCACCTAGAGTTATGGCCTAGAAGACACTTCGTGATTACTCTGCTCCGTCTGCTAATCAAGTCCCTACCGGGCCCGAGGTTAACACAGGAGGAGAAAATTTCGAGATCAAGACGGGTCTCATTACGATGGTGCAGGCCAGCCCATTCTGTGGCAAGGCCAATGAGGATGCCAGCGCTCATCTCCAGCAGTTCTTGGAGCTTTGCAGTACTTTTGTTATCAAAGGTGTATCGCAAGATGCTATCCGGCTCCGTCTATTTCCGTTCTCTCTCTTGGGGAGAGCGAAGCAATGGTTTTATACTAACAAGGCTACTGTGGATACTTGGGACAAATGTGCCAAGGCGTTCCTCTCGAAGTTCTTCCCGATAGGCAAAACCAATGCTCTTCGTGGTCGGATTTCGAACTTCCAGCAGGCGTCAAATGAGTCAATTCCGGAGGCTTGGTAGAGGCTTCAGGAGTACATTTTAGCGTGTCCGCACCATGGGATGGATAATTGGCTCATTCTACAGAACTTCTACAACGGGTTGACACAGTCATCCCGTGATCATGTGGATGCCGCTGCGGGCGAAGCTTTCTTCTCGCTAACCATTGAAAGAGCTGCATCATTGATCGAGAAGATGGTTTCCAACCAAGGTTGGAGCGATGATCGCCTCCAACCATGCCAGCGAGGTATGCACTCCGTTAAGGAGGCTGACATGCTCGCTATGAAGATTGATCTCCTCCTCAAGAAAATAGAGGATTATTCCCAAGATAAGGCTCAATTGCAAACACTTCAAGCCTTGGAGACTCACATGACGTGCGAGGTCTGCGGGAATGTTGGACATTCAGTCGATAATTGCCCAGAAACCCAAGAAGAAGCTCTATTCCTTAATGGCACAATGGGTTTCGTCCACAAGGAGGTCAGGGGTGGAATCAACCACGCCCATACTACCAAGGAGGTAATGGGAATTCGAATTCTTTCGGTCCTAACCAGCCTACCATGAGAGATCTTGTCTACGGCCAAGCGAAGATCAATGAGTCCCTTCAGAAGAAGTTGGCCGTTATAGACAAATCTATGGAGACTATCCATGCGAAGATGGACGGATTCTCCACGGCTATGAAGAACCATCTAAGTTTCAATAAGGCGCTAGAAACTCAATTGGCTCAATTAGCTGCTACTACACCTGCTGCTGAACTAGGGAAGATTCCAGGGCAACCCGAATCAACTCTAGAGTGCGTAAATGTCATCAATGCTATGTGGAAAGAGTCACTTAGCAGGACACCCCTCAACTATGCAAAAAAGCTCACACGCCCAAGAAGAGGTGCATGGGGCGAGTTAGCAGCCACAATAAGAGAAGATCCCGGAACCCCAGTGATCAACTGCTCAATCTTTGACTATGAATTTGATCACGCCCTTTGTGACCTTGGAGCCAGCGTCAACATCATGCCTAAGGTGACTTTCGAGAAGCTAGGCGATTCGTCAATTTCCCCTACCACTATGTGTGTTCAGCTGGCGGATTCCACGATAAGATATCCAGAAGGAGTTGTGGAAAGGTTAATGGTAAAGGTCAAGAATACCTACATATTAGTGAACTTTGTAGTCCTTGATATGGAAGGATATCTTGGAATTCCGCTCATACTTGGGCGACCATTCCTCAATGATACAAACGCCAGAATTGATGTGGGGACAGGAAGAATCAGCCTCCGTATCATGGGAAAGACCATGAAATTCAAGTTCCAGAACAAAAGGGAGGTATTCCTGATTCATGAGGATAGTGAGAAACAAGGGCTATGGGCAGAGCCAGGTTGGGATGATCAAGATCATCATCCCCCTTCCAAGCCAGCTTGGGAGGATTGGGAAATTCATACTCCACCAACCGGGCCAGTGGAAAACGACCAGAAGATTCCTGACTTCATCACCAACACAGTATGGGAAGATCTAGAAATAGTCTATCCTGCATCCGAGGATCCTGTTCCTACGCCGCCTACGCCACCAAAGAAGACCAAGGAGGTGTGGCGCAAGAAGAACAAGACGTCATCGACAGCTACTACTTCTCCAGGTACGGACGAAACGACCTCAACCTGATCAGGTAAGGAGAAAGGTCCTGCTTTTTGGACCCTAAACCAAGAGCTAGCTTGGGGGAGGTTCTCTCCCCTAAGTCAATTGTATCCCTTTATTTGCTTTCTATAAAATTTAATAAAAAACTTTTGAAAACAAAATAAAAATTTACTGCTTAATTTCCCTTTTTCATGATACGCGGTAAGAATGTTTTAACTCCTTTTGATAAGTTGAAAGGATGAGTTTTGCTTTGCTCTATCATGTCTGTTGTGCCTAGTTTGAAAATAAGAGTTCTCTTGAGTTTAAATCTGCTGGTTATGCAAATATCTTGTCAATGAACCTGAAAGTTCCGTGGGTTGCGTATGCTTGATTCAAGTCTAAGTTGTTGCGAGTTCAGATATGGTAAAAAAGGTTGTGCAAGCTTGTTCTAGTGATGCTTGAAGTCTAGAGTTGTTTTCAAAAATAAAATTTAAAAAGGCAAGTTCTCCTGCGATATGCAATGTCCTACCAAAGCCATATGTCATATTCCATGAAAAAACCCTTTACACATATGTTGCTTGATATTCTGTTGAGTTTTGTCAAATTGTGTGACCCTAGTGAGATGCTTTTCATGCTTTCTCGATCATAAGCATGTACTCGTCCCATCCAATTGCTACATTCCTACACTGGGAATTGGCACCACCACCCATTCATTCCACATAATAAATGCTCCATGTCTTGGTGATCTCTCTCGTAGAACATCCCTGAAATAAAATAAAGTCAGATTATGGTTGCCCCAAAATGAGAAAAAATGTCAGGCCAAAGAAGCATGACCCAAAAAAGAGAGAGAGAGAAAAAAAAGGGGGGGTAACCATGTCTCAAAAAAAAGAGATAGGGATGATTTGAGAGAGAAAAGCCATTACCTCAAGGAGTAAGTCATATCCATCCACTCATACACTTGCACCTTTTGATCAAGATTGCATGACTTGTTTCTCCATGGATCCTCTCTTTGACTTTACAATAAATAGAATACAAGTGTGCCCTGTTCTTATCCTACCTTGAGCTCCACAAAGGCTTATAGCAGTAGCGAAGATCAAAGGAAGATACTGCCCTGGTAAGGAAATACAAGATGAGTGCCTCGAGAGAGTTATCCTGGGAGCTTTGCCATGTTTTCAAAATTCTTTCAAAAAAAGTATCTCCAGATGGATTGCGGATCTATGAACAAGTAAGTATCACTCTATGCACCGTTCTGACTTTCAATAGCCCAAGACAAGGAGATAGCTAAAAAGCCCCATGAAGGAGTAAGGCAATTGAGCAAAGGTAAGGTACGAGTCAAAGTGATTTTCTGATCAACAACCTGATTTGTCCTACTTTGCTCGGGATGAGCAAAGGACAGCTTGGGGGATCTTGTTGACGCTCACTAACGATCATTTCCAAGCATCAACTTGATCAGAAAATCATGAGAGTTTGCATTTCTTACACGCATCCTTATCCAATAAAGTCCCTAAACCACACTTTACCTTCTAGAATATGCAAGTTGTGTTTTTTAGCTAATATGCAGGTTGCAAGCACACTTTAGCCTAGCAGAAAATCACAAAAAATAACAGAGTACCGATTTAGGCTCAAATGGACCAAGTGTAGCCCAAGAACCAAAGAAAAACAAGTCAAGATAGGCCAACCCCTTGTTGCAATGTGCGAGGAGCACATCCCTGTATGTATCTCTTCGAGTAACTGTTTGCCTTCCTCACGAGAAATGCACTTTAGGAGAGGTGCACAAACCCCCCCACGATACAGGTCTTCATTGAAGATTCTGTAATTCCGGGCGCGAAGTGCCATTCTTTTTTCTTCTTTCTCATCCTCCGGGACAAAGTGTCCGCAAAGATAGGCCATGATGGTGGCCCTCCAGTCTTCGCTAGTTATGGCATTGATGAATTTTGCAGGGTCTTTGGCACAGTTGACGGAGCCTTGTTTTAGTGTTTCGAAGAACACATCTGGTGGCAAAGGATCGTGTTGTGCTGCTGCCTTCGCCAGCTGATCGGCTTTGTTGTTTTGTGATCTAGGGATGCTTCGCACTGCTGCTAAATACTTCGCCAACTCTAGCTTCAGTGTTCTGTTGGATTTGTTGATGTGGCCCGTGATCCACTCAGAATTGGACCTGATAGATAGCCTTCGCGCGCCTAGCGCTCTTGTTTTTCGAAGACCCAAAAGTAGGCCTTCGTACCTTGTGATGTTGTTTGTGCATCCTGCGAAGTCGAGCTTGACTGCGTACTTCAGCTGTGTTCCCGAAGGGGCTGTTAGAATTGCCGAAGCCCCAGCTCCATCTCTTTGATACGCTCCATCACATTTGAGCTGCCATATGGTTTCAATCTTCGGCTGCCCGTGCGAAGGCGCAGTTGGAGTCCAGTCTACGATGATATCTGCCAAGACTTGGGACTTGATTGCTGCTCTGGTGATGAAATCTATTGTGTGCTCCGCTAGTTTAGTGGCCCATTTGCCAATTCTGCCGGATGCTTCTATGTTCTCAAACATGTCTCGAAGAGGGAAAGATGTTGGGACTTTTATTTTGTGGCTCAAAAGTAATAGCGAAGCTTCCGCGAAGCCATGATGACCGCATACGCTATCTTCTCCATTTCTGAATACAAGAGCTTCGAGTCATTCAGGGCTTCGGAGACGAAGTAGATAGTGACCTGCTTGAGTTCACCTTCGACTGAGCGCTCTTCCACAAGAGCTGCGCTGACCGCAGCGCCTGATGTGGCTATGTACAACAAGAGCTCCGCCTTCTTCGAAGGGCTAGACATGACTGCCAGGTTTTCTATGTATGCCTTCAGAGCTTCGAAGGCCTTCATTTGTTCTTCACCCCACTGCATGTTGCCTGGGCCTTTCAATTCCTTGAAGAATGGGAGACATTTCTCTGCTAACCTGGAGATGAATCTCTTCAGCGAAGCCAACCGACCTATTAGCTTTTGGATCCCCTTCTTGGTAGTTGGTGGTTTCATCCGCCTAATGGCTTCGATTTTTTCTGGGTTTGCCTCAATCCTCTTTCTGTGATCATGCAGCCCAGTAGCTTTCCTCTTCGGACGCCGAAGACACATTTCTCTGGATTCAGTTTCAGCCTGTGTCGGCGAAGGTATGCAAATATTTTGCGAAGGTCTTGAATGTGATCTTCCTTTTTCTTGCTTCGGACGACTACATCGTTAATATATGCAAAGACATTTCTGCCGAGTTGGTCTTCTAGGACAAGTTTGATCATTCTATTGATGGTGCAAGCCGCGTTGCGAAGGCCTTCTGGCATTCTCACTGTTGACGCTCACTAACGATCATTTCCAGGCGTCAACTTGATCAGAAAATCATGAGAGTTTGCATTTCTTACAGGCATCCTTATCCAAAAAAGTCCCTAAACCACACTTTACCTTCTAGAATATGCAAGTTGTGTTTTTGAGCTAATATGCAGGTTGCAAGCACACTTTGGCCCAGCAGAAAATCACAGAAAATATTAGAGTACTGATTCAGGCTCAAATGGACCAAGTGTAGCCCAAGAACCGAAGCAAAACAAGTTAAGACAGGCCAACCTCAGCTTGGATCAGACAAGGAGGCCCAGACAAGCCCAACCCCCAGCAATTGGGGGCGGTTGTCGTCCAGGGCAAGCCGGCCGACCTATAGGTCGGCCGACCAGGCCCATGGGCCCCACCGCCTCAACTTTGCCACTTGGCGCCTCCCTGTTGCTCTTTTAGGTCGGTTTCGGGTGCTGCGGCCGGTGGCTCCCTCCTATAAATACAAGGGAGGGGGTAGAGAATAGGACACACACACACACACCCCTCACTTCACTCACCTCTCAAGTTCCTTCTTGCATAGTCTTTAGGCTTAGTGGAGTTTAGGCGAAGTCTGGGAGTCATCGAGTCGCCGGTGTTGCTCGAGAGTCTGGTATGGGTTCATCTCTAGCTCTCTCTTGTAATATGCAGTCATTTGTAATAGAATTAGACTATGGTTACCGATATCAACTTGAATTATATTCTGAGTTATCGAGTATATGCTTCTTGTCATGGTTGCGTTATCATTCTATGCTTGCATTGTGTGATCACCCTATGCCGGAGATGGTTAGTCTTTTGCTCTTAGAACTCTATCAACTGCTCTAGTATTCGTATGATTGCTCTAGTGTGATGTCTGTCCATCCGGAGGGTGGGGGCTCCACGCGGGACACTAGAGTATCCCTTACTAGTGTAGATATGGTGTCTAGATTAGCGAAGTGTTGCTGGATGTCAACTATACCCACGGTTTGTAGAGGTAGCCGGCAGGTGGTGACAGCCCTGTCCAGGCCTTTTAGTAATCCTCCACATTCGGTATGGGGGTAGGAGGTACATAAAGTCGCCGGGGTGTACGGGCTCCTCCCGTCGCTTCGATAGCTATCTCCCTGTTGTGTAGTGTAATCTCTGACGAGCTAACCAATGAGAAAGTGTATATATAGCTAGCCTAGCACAGCTGACTTGAGCTCTGACTTTTACCTTGCTCCCGGCCTAAATCATCTTTTATCTTTCTTTTATTTATTTATCCGAGAGGGTAGTTTGTGTGTGTGTCACACTACCTCCTACCATGTTATTATCTTACCCCTGTTTATGCATGAGAATATCCAATCTAGATAGAGTTCACCCACTAATCTATATATTCTCTCACTCACCGCCTTCCCTGCGGAAATATAAATGACACCCCGGTATATTCCCGGGTAAAATGCTACAGCGGTATTCCGTGCGCTTGCGGATTCATTCGTGGTTCATGAAATACTGCCACCCCAAATTTGCGTCTGCGGGCGTCATCGCTGGTGACGTTGGTAGGCGCCAACACTCACATAGCAATATGTCCTGAAGGGAGTGGTAAAGCTGGTTTTCTCTTCATCTGCCTTGTTCATGAAGATCTGGTGATAGCCGAAGAAACAATCCAGCATGCTCAGCATCTCCGAGCAAGCCGCCGCATCGACAAGCATGTCAATGCGTGGCAACAGGTATTCATCCTTCGGACAGGCCTTGTTGAGGTTTGTGAAGTCTATGCACATTCGCCACTTTCCGTTCTTCTTCGGCACCATGACAACATTTGCCAGCCACTCTGGGTATTGTACTTCACAAATAACACATGTGTCCAGCAGCTTCTGTACCTCGCCCTGCACTGCTTTCTGCCTTTCTTTGGACATTGACCTCTGACCTTGCTTTACTGGTTTTGCCTTTGGGTTTACCGTGAGCGTGTGTTAAATGACTCCTCAACTGACTCCTCGCAAATCTGACGAAGACCATGCGAAGACATCTTGATTGTTCCGCAGGAATTGAACTAGTCTTGCCTCTTCGCTCTCTTTGAGCTCTCTGCCGATGATCACCATTCTGTCGGGCACATCTTCGCATAGCGGTACTTTCTTCGTGTGCTCTGCTAGTGACACCCCTTCTGATCTTTGGGGTGTTCTGCATGTATTCATGAGTAGCTGCTTCGGTGTCTTCTTTTGGCGTTTCAATAGTGTGCACATTTTTGGTGGCACTAGATGCATTGTCTTTGCATCTCCGTGCCTCTTCTTGGTTGCCAAAGATTGTGACAACTCCTTCGGCCAAAGGCATCTTCATGCATAAGTATGGCTGATGAATCGCTACTGCAAATTTTACCAGCGTGTTGCGGCCGAAGATGGTGTTGTAGGGGTAATTGATGTCCACCACATCAAAGGTTATTGCTTCAGTTCTCTGAGTGGCGCCATCGCCGAATGTGACGTTGAGCTCTATCTTGCCGAGAGCTTTGATCCTCTTGCCTCCGAATCCTATGAGTGGGTACTGCGACTTGTGCAAAGCAGAGTCATGCTTCCTTGCTTCAAATTGTGGAAGTCGCATGAAGTGACTTCATCAGGCCTTACAACCCGGAAACTCGCGCGGAGTTCTATGCAAAGCTGATCCCATGATAATATGCTTCCGGAGGGGATGTTTGCATACCAGCGCTGGGCCAGGCTTCGCAATGTGAGGATGAGTGCTTTCGCCTTGCACGCGGTGCTTCCTCCTGCTGCTTCTATGGTGGCTTCGTACTTGAGGAGGAACTCTTCGGGGTCCGACTCACCATCGAACTGGGGCAACACTGCCGGGTTGAGGTGATGGGGCCATTGTATTTCCTCTAGTTCTTCGGATAATGGTGTTCTTCGCTTATAGCCCCTTCGGTAATGCTCTTCACCGTCCAATTCGGAGCAGTCAGAGATCTCTTCAATCGGTATGATCCTTGGGCGGATCCTTGGCGGCACGTGTTGCCACGGGTTGGTTGTGGCCGCCTCCTTCGGAGGTGGTGGTGGTGCTGCTTGCATTTTCTCAAGCAGCAGCCGTTGTGCTTGTAGCTTCTCTTGCAGAGCCTTGCAGCAAAGCTCTTCCTCTCTCAATTTGTTGTATTGTTCCTGCCTCTCTGCTTTGGACAGCATGGTTTCCTTCCCCTCTGCCCTTCTTATAATCTGTGGCTGCGATGGCCCAGCTTGCAGCTCTTGTTGCTTGGCCCTTCGCACTTCTTCGATGCGAGCATCGATTCTTCTCATTGCGGCGATGTCTTTGGCGGCGATGCTGAGGTCTAAGAGGTCGACCTCATGTTGTCCCTCGGCGACGGTGTTGACAGAGATGCCGTCGTTGTTGGCTCCAGCGTCTTGCACCGCAGCAACTTCGGCTTGCAGAGGCGTCGTCGTCGTCGTCGTGTCTGCCGAAGTGGCACTGGAGTCTCCTTTCTTCTTCCCCGCCATGTGGTGTGGCGTGGTGTATCGAACCGACAGGTGGGCGCCAAACTGTTAGTGGAGAGTGTCTCCGGGATAGACGAGCACCACAACAGTAAGGAAGTGTGCACAAAGCGAAGAGGACAACTTGCAAAACAAGTAAGAAGGCTTCGGACAACCATCCGGAATTCTATCTTACTATTCAATGTGTCCCCTCAATGTACAATGATCCGGGTATTTATAGGTGATGGTTCACCTACCAATCCCCGTAATTTACACCGTAATGCCCTCCAACAACTATATTCCCGAAATATTCCAAGGACAAGGCCGTATTTCTACATCATGTAGTGGATTACAGCTGGACTCCTACTTTCCCCAAGCCCACCTTAGGACGTCATCATCTGTCTGCTTGGTCTTCACCACCTACTGTGCAGCCTCTCAGGAGGCTCCGCTTCGCAGCTCTTTGCGTGGCTTCATTGCTGCTGCCTCCGTTCCGGAGGTGCCATCTTCGTGGATCTTCGCACGGTCTTCACTGCCGCTGCCGCCGCTCTGAAAGTGCCTCTATGCCTCTCTTCGCGTGGCTTCGCGCGAGGTCCACTTCGTCGGTCCACGGGCCTTTGGTCTATCTTCGCGTGGCTTCACGTGAGGTCGACTTCGTCGGTCCGCGGGCCTTCGGTCGATGGCTGAAGGTGGCGTCCCCAACATAGCCCTCTATATCCCGCTACAGCCGTTAAATTAAAGGCTATTTAGCCAGCTAAATTATATAATTGGTTTTTGTTTATTGTTAGTTTAGTATTTATCGAGAAACTATTTCCTCTAACTTGGCACCGACTTTCGACAATTGGTACCAAAGTAGTGTGATACACTTCTTCTACAGACCCTATACCCACACTCTATACGAAGAAGAACTTCACATAGACAACAATATAGGAGACCAACTCTAATTGGAGACTCAAATCTTTATTCACCATAACTTAGTACAACACAAGACCCTTACACTCTTTATGTGGCACTCTACCATAACACTACAACTTTACATGACAACCATACCATCTTCTACTTCAGACCTCTCATATGTAGTATGGCAAGAGGGGTGGGGAGCACCCCTATTAATAGGACTCCATGGCTCATATGATTTTTCCATGTCTTCATCTTCTACACACTTCCTACAAAATATCTAACTCTAGAATTTTTCTTATGCTTATCTAATCATATAAATATCTAGTTTCTAAAGGATTTCATATTTTACTATGAAGCATGACAACCATAATTCATGCATACTCTTTAATCTTCTAGAAGCTTCTCACAAGTATGTATTGCTATTTACAACAGTATTGAACTTCATCATTTACAAAATTTAGTATTTAATTATAATGAGGGAATGAAACTCTAGACGTATTTCAATGCATGATTTTCGCGACTGATATTTTAGTGCATGATGTAATGAATTTTGTGACCTGTATCTGTATGATTTGATATTTTGAACATATAAATTCTGAACTTAATTACACAATTTGCAAAACCGCAAAATAAGCTTAGCGGAATCCATATCCTGCTATAGCCTTCTCTTAACCTCTGGAAAACTAACCGCTAAACATCTTAACCCGCTATTTTTAACATTGATTACTTTTAATTAATTCTGAGAAGGATGGTGTGATTTGGTCATTAAATTGTTGGTCAAGAAGGGACATAACTACATATTCGACATGGTAGTTAGCCTGTATCAGGAATTGACTATAAGAATTAATCTTATCCTTCTAATCATATGTTCAGGAATGTTGAACCTTAGAGTACCTTAGTTAAGTATTGATCATGTGAAAGTGATCGGGTGTAGCCTAAGAGGCGGAGGGAGTGCAATTATGGGTTTTCTAGTTTGCACATAAATTTAAACTAAATGAAGCTATCTAGATGTGCAATTATGGTTTTGCTAGTGTGCAACTCCCATCCCAAAATAGTTTAGCAACCTATTGCCAATTCTATCAAGATGCTACTTTATGAAAGTAAAGGCACACAAAGATTTCTATTAAGAAATACGGAAACATAAAGGAGGGATGAGAGGAAGCAAACTCTCGACACGAGGATTTAACCTGTGGTTCGGTTTGATGCTAAGTCGCCCCCTACATCCATGTTGTTGAAGCACTCGATCAAGAGTATTGCTTCTCGGCAATCAAGTCCCTTCTGTGAACACAATCACAGTCACCTTGATCCTGCTTTCCACTAAGGAGCTTACCCACAAAGGATGGGGGTCTCCACGTCCCCCGCACAAAGTTGTCGACGCCGCTCCACACCAAAACTCCAAGGAGGCTGGTGCATCGAGATACATGTTTGGTTCACTCTAGAACCAATGCACAAAGCAGCAACACCTTGCTCTCGCACTCACTTAAGAGCTAATCCTAGGATGAACACTCACAAAGCTTGTGCTAAGTCTAAGGATTTGATCACTAAGCACTTGTGTGGGTTGGAGAACTTCTTCAATGTGTCTAGGACTTCACTTGGACTTCGGCCATGCCAAAATGGCCGGAGGATGGCATATATATAGGCCACCAACTCAAACTAGCCGTTTGTAGCCATTGGGGTATTTCTATGAACACCATCAGTTCAACCGGAGTACCCTAAACCCTGAGTTCTAGAGAGTGCGGGAAGCATTTTTTTGCCCTTTTAGATGGAACATAACCTATTAGACCACTGTTTATGATTTTGGTGACTGTGTGACAACATAATCATTGGGACTAACAAGTTTGTGATGAGATCATATTTGTAGGATTTTTAGGTCCCATACATGTAATCCAGTGTGTTCAATTCGCTGTGGAGATGCCCAAGTCATAGTGAAAAAGCAGAGCTAGAATATATTTGAGCTGTCCAAATGACCGCCACGATGAATGGACAAGTGTCACGCAGGAATGTGTGCACCGCTTTTACCCACACCTAGGCACCGGTTAAACCGACGCAATGTTAGAGCAAGTGAACAAAGTTCAACTGCACCAATTGAACCGATGCTACAAATGGACATGTGTCGGTGCATTGCTTGGGTGATATGGCAATGAAAAGAAGAGGGCACATAGGCACCGGTAAAAATGTCGATGCGAAAACAAGGCGTCGGTGCATTGGACTATGTATTGTCTAGAGAGCATGTCAAAAGAGCAAGAACAAAGTCTTCATGACTGATTGAACTGACAATTTATCGGTTCAAGGAGTCGGTGCAATGACATCATCAAAAGAAGACAGTTGAAATGCAACAGCTAGCTTTAGTCTGTGTGTGACCGGTTAAAACGATGCCCTGCAGCGGTTGAACCATCGCTTCATGCAAAAAAGTCCCAACAGCTAGTAATAGCTATTCCGAGTTGGTGGCCTGTATAAGGGCCTTACCCTGAGCATTTCAAGGTTGCTAGAGTCTGGAGGAACCTCATACACACCTGAGAGACATCTTCGAGCCATCCAAGAGCATATTGATCAAACACTTAGGTTTAGCACATGCTTTGTGAGTGAGAGTGCTAGGCTAGCTCAATATTGAGTGTAAGAACAAGGTATTGTTCCTTGTGTGCTGTGCTTGAGAGCAGCTCAAGCTTGTATCTTGATGCACCGGCCACCTTGGAGTCTTGATGGCTCGCCGCATGTCAATTATCCTCCGGCTTGGTGTAGAGCGGCGTCGATGGTCTTTGTGCGGGGGACGTGGATACCCTCTTCCTTCGTGGAGAAGCTTTTTATTAGAAAGCGGGATCAAGGTGATTGGTAACTTGGCGTGATCCTTGGTGGTAAGCCTTTGTGGCAAGTCTAGGTGTCCCAGGAAGAGGTTTGATCACCAGAAAGCAATAGTCTTAGTGAGTGCTTCAACAACATGGACTATGGGTGGCTTAGTACCTACTGATACTACGGGATAAATCTTTGCATCGAGAGTTTGCTTCCTCTCATCCCCTCGTTATGTTTTCACATTTTATATTTGCAACTTGTGTGCCTTTACTTTGTTAGTATAGTATCTTGCTATGGTTGACTATAGGTTATTGCAAAACTCTTTTGGGATGAGTGTTTCATACAAGTTAAACTGTAGTTGCACATTTAGATAACATGTTTCACTTTAAATTTATGTGGAAATTAGTTGGAGCCTTATGTTAAGATTTTAATTTGCCTAATTCACCCCCCCTCTCTTAGGTTATGAGCACTCGATTCATTTCACCTTTTCTTTCTGATCTGAACTGTACAATGTAAAACTAGTAACCGTTGACGGTCACTAACGACCTATTTTGACCATCAGCTCCTGCACAAAAATGAACAATAATGTGGAATAAATGCTAGGATAGGCTCATTTACTAACAAATTCCACAGATGATGTTCTAGAATGTGTGTAGGTGATTTTAGCTAATTTTACAGCATAATGGTGTGGTATGATCCAAGACACAACATTCCAGCGAATCAGGACGCGTCACGTGTCAGAACATGGATTAGAGGGCCCACCAGAGCAAGAAACCGACATACTAGAGGCCAATACCCGTGCCAATGACAAGTGGGCCCAGGATGTAACCCACAGACCAAAAGGGAAGGTCGGTGGGCCCACCAGGTAGTCGGCCGACCACCCTGGTCGACCGACCAGCCCGTGGGCCCCACCGACTTAACTCTGCCACGTGGAGACTCACCATTGGATGCTTAGGTCGGTTTGGAGAGGATTAGCTGCAGAAGAAGTCCCCCTCGGCCGTGGATCCCTCCTATAAATATAGAGGGGTGGTGGAGAAATGGAAACACAACACACCACACAACTCAACTCATCTTCCCTCCTTGGAGCTTGAGGCCTTCATCCTAGAAGCTTAGGTAGACTAGGAGGTGTAGAAGAAGAGGAGGAGAGTGAGGAGAAATTGGGGGAAGTGCCGGGTCTGTCGGCACCCTTCTCCGCTTGTACCTCGATAGATGCTTAATCGGTTGTAAGTGTTCGAGACTTTCTTGTTTATTTAGAATTAGAGTTTAGATCGCAAGTTATCATCTCTGCCTTATATTAGTTGATGTGTATGCTTATAGAGTAGCATTTGATCTTAGCTTAAGACCCCGAATAGAAAAAGGTAGTCTTGGCCAGGGCTAAGGTTAGTAGGGAAAGACGTAGACGTGGTGTCTAGGCTGGACTATACCACTCAGTTGTCTGGTAGTCCCACAGTTTGTAGAGGTAGCCGTCAAGTGGTGACAGCTCTGTTCGAGCCCTAGTAATCCTCCACGTTTGGATATTGGATAGAGCACGTATTATTGGAGCTATCAGCTTGTATAAGCCGGTCGAAACCAGTAGCTCGAAGTATATTGGTGACGTGATCTCTTCTTCTAGGCACAGATTCTAGATCTAGAAAGTCCTCTCTTCTATCTTTCCTACACTAGCTTGTGTGTCCTTGGATGAGCCTGAACCCGTAGATAGTGCGCTCACGTTCTCCAGTGGATACGATACCCTAGAATACTCTTGGGTGAAAGCTACAGCGGTATTCGTGCGCTTGCGGATTTATTCGTGATGTTACAAAGTACCAACAAGCTTTCTGGCGCCGTTGCCGGGGAACAGTAGCTACATTATCTTCGGACTCAATCGTCCTCGCATCTTCTTTTTGCTTTTTCCTTGATTCTACCTCAACCCCCGTTACCCATGGAGCAGCTATCCCTTTTACAGCTCTCTTCACCCAAAAGCGTATTCTATGAGCCAGCAGCCTCTGCTGACCCAATTCTTTCCACTAGCTATGAACTCAGCTCAGGCTATATAGCCTTAGTTCAGGGAAATTCTTTTTCAGGAAGGGATTGTGAAAACCCCTACCATCATCTGCGTGAATTTGAGCAAGTGTGTTCATGCATAAAAATTTTGGGCATGACACACGAAACTCTTAAATGGAAGTTGTTTCCTTTCTCCCTTTCGGAGGAGGCAAAGCAATGGTACATTCGTGTCGTAGGTTGTGTGAATGGAAGTTGGATTGAACTTCGGAACATATTCTGTTCTGTATTCTTCCCGCTTTCACGAATATGTGCCTTACGAACGGAAATTTTAACTTTCTGTTAGAATGATAAGGAATCAATCGGTGTAGCTTGGGCTAGATTTACCTTATTGAAAAAATCAAGCCCAGACTTGTCATTACCCGAGCGATTATTGCTCCAGCATTTTTATGCTAGTCTTGACAAAGAGTCTGCACACCATTTTGATCTTACTTCTGGAGGATCTTTCGTTCATCTTACCCCATCCGAGAGCAGGGAAGTCCTTGACAAAATCTTGGACAGAATCTCTTTCGTTTGTAACCGCGAGCCAGTTCCCACAGAACCCGAGATGCGTCATGCAGAACCTTCAGAAATCGAATCGGACCCTTCAGAAAGCCAGTCAGTAGATTCGATTTATGAGACCGCACCTGAACTTAAATCCGAAACATCAGAGGAAGAAGACTCTCTACCTCCGAAGTTTCTACGAAGTATCGAGCCGGATGTCTTTGAAGATTTCGGCAACACCTCAAGATACTTCTGTCAGAAGCGACCACCGAGTCCCGTCACTCCTACGGATCCCTTAGAGAAAGATTTTCTTCAGGAGACGATTCAAGAGTTGACGATGTTGATAAGCAACGAATGGCTACAGGAAGGAGAATCATCTTCAACCCCTATCCATCTCAAATCTCCATCCTCATCATTCCGTTGCCGTCTACGAGATCAAAATGTGGACGCTCTCTATAATCCCACTGTCGGAGCTAATCTCATGTCAGATGAGTTTGACTTAGCTTTTCTAGGCACGCAACTACAAGCTCACTCCGACAGATAGATAGCTCAAGAGACCTTCAGGCTCTCTTACGAGCAGTTACGGGATACTCACCGACGTGCCATTTTGGTACGATGATGTTAAAGTCCGTCTAAACTTCCATGTCTTCGAAGATCTCAACTTCGATTTCTTGATAGGACATCCCCTTAAGGCTCTCTTTAAGGATGTTCCTAAAGACGGATGTTTAAACATCAAGTTAGGGAAGGACGCTCTCCACATTCCCGTGGATCGAGCATTGAAATGCTCAGTGGAAGATCTCCCTAGTCCAAAGCCAATTGAGGAAATCATGGCCACTTCCACCTTTGAGTCTTTTGACTCAGACCTCGAGGAGGATATCGAGGAAATTCCGGAAGAAGTCAGTGAGGCAGAAGAAGACCCCGATGAGACCTCTGAACTGCCCGAGACCGAAAAGCCATCACGACCTCCGATTGAGCTGAAGCCTTTACCTTCCGGGCTTAGATATGCCTTCCTAAATAGTGATGTAGAGTCTCTCGTGATCATTAGCGACAAACTCTCAGAAGAGGAGACAAACAGGCACATCACCATTTTAGAGAAGCATCGATCAGTCCTAGGCTATACCCTGCAAGACCTCAAGAGCATTAGTCCCGCTCTTTGCACTCACCGAATGCCTTTGGATCCCAAAATAGCACCTTCTAGGGAACCCCAAAGAAGGTTGAACAATGCTATGAGGGAGGTGGTGAAGAAAGAGGTTCTTAAACTCCTAGACGCTGGAATCATCTATCATGTTCCGCATAGTGAGTGGGTAAGCCCAGTTCAAGTCGTGCCCAAGAAAGGAGGCATGACGGTGGTGGAAAATAGCAAGAACGAGCCAATTCCGCAACGAACCATCATGGGATGGAGGATGTGTATAGATTACATAAAACTCAACAAGGCCATGAAGAAGGATCATTTCCCACTACCTTTCATCAATGAGATGTTAGAGCAGTTGGCGAAGCACTCCTACTTCTATTTTCTTGATGGTTATTCTGGTTACCATCAAATACCCATCCATCCCGATGATCAGAGCAAGACCACGTTCACATGCCCTTATGGAACATATGCCTACCGACGAATGTCGTTCGGGCTATGCAACACACCCGCTTCATTCCAAAGGTGCATGATGTCCATTTTCTCCGACATGATCAAAGAAATTGTGGAAGTTTGCATGGACGACTTCTCGGTCTATGTAACGATTTTGATCATTGTCTAGAAAATTTGGATAGAGTCTTGCAGAGATGCCAAGAGAAGGACCTAATCCTCAATTGGGAGAAATGTCAGTTCATGGTCCGTGAAGGCATCGTTCTAGGACATTTGGTGTCCGAGAGAGGGATAGAGGTGGACAAGGTGAAGATTGAAGTCATTGAGCAACTTCCGCCTCCCACCAATGTGAAAGGAATCAGAAGCTTCCTTGGCCATGCCGGATTCTATCGAAGGTTCATCGCGAACTTCTCCCAGATGTAACACCCGGTTTATAAAAGGACATAAACCGAGCAATCATATACGTGCCAGGATCAAGTCACACATATATACAACAAAATGAACAATATATCACAGCACATATCATGTAAAAAGTTATAATAAAGCGAATACGAATGTTATTTATTATATTAATGACAAAATGTCTGATACAGCGGAAGCGTAAAATACATATACGAAGTCTCTCGGAAGCTGGGCGCCACAGGGACGTCGACTGGGACACGAACGCCTAGAAGTCCTCGTACTCCTGGTAGCTCCGGGTGAACTCCCTCGCGTCGGCAGGAACTGAGCAGCAGTAGAGTATCCCCAAGAGGAAAAAGAGTAGAGTAGGCAAGAGTGAGTACACAACTTGTACTCAACAAGTATAACACAAACTATGAGGCTCTAAGGTTGGCTGACTTAACTGCATTAGCTTTTAAGTCTTAGCAAAATTTTATTAAAGCTATTTACTACAAGTTGATGAATTACCATAACCCAATTATATAGTAATTAATCAGAATTAATTATGATACTACTGAGAACCAAACCAAACCAAGCCACCCGAGGAAACCCTCCTAACCAAAGGAAGATAACCCCACTAATCAAAAGGAGGATCTGGGCCGCTCATAACCGTGAGCATGGCTAGTATACCAGTTTTACACTCTGCAAAGGTTGCACATCTTTACCCACAAGTCGTGAGTTATGCTAGTTGTTCATCACACTTCCTTAGGTGAGATGACTAGCAAACTCACTACGAGGCCGTTACAAAGGACCATGTTGGTAAGGGGTAACCGCTAAGGATTCAGGCTATGCAACGATGGTGCCCACCTCGAGGGGGTACAAGATAACATAGACCAAGCCTCGTAGCGCAGGGACCATTGAAGCTCGACCCCCCTCTTGCCCCGTCGGTAAGTTACTCCCGAACCAAAATGACCTAATTAGTAAGCCAAGACCGTCCCATTCCAGTCTTATGGTAGCGCTGTTGTCCCAGTTTGTCGCTTTATGAACCGGTCCTTATGGAGAGTGGCCAACCCAGCACTAAGCACCGTGCTGGCCCCCTAAACCATGTTTCTAGAAAAACTCATTTTAACGAGACGTGAGCCACTCAAACGGGCCACTCCCAGAATTAAGTTGCATATACCATTAATCAAATTAATTAAGAAGGACCAAGTGTGTTATAGCGCGGCACCTAGCACAACTAACCAAAATGCAACCCAAGGGATATATATAAAGGATATAAAGTGGCTAGGAAAGTCCTTATAGGCATACCGTATTAAAATGCAGTTTGAAAATGTATTTAAAGTGATAGGTGTTGTT
Source organism: Panicum virgatum (assembly GCF_016808335.1). Taxonomy (NCBI): domain Eukaryota; kingdom Viridiplantae; phylum Streptophyta; class Magnoliopsida; order Poales; family Poaceae; genus Panicum; species Panicum virgatum. The sequence goes on along the minus strand of NC_053143.1, from coordinate 22,856,141 downwards.
CATGTTATACTTGCCTTCCGCAAAGTTCTCCTACTGCTCAAACTACTCTGAAGATAGCTCCTGGTACTCCTCAGATGGATCAACATCTACTCACGATCGCAACGCCAAAACAAGTCCAGCACATACACATACATGCAAACAAAGGCAAACACTAAGAAACAGTACAACAATACATAAAAACAACAAACAAAACTAAGCTAGAACTATTCTACGCGTTACAACGATCGTGTGGACATAAAGAACACCTAAAACGGAGCTAGAACGCGAAAACTACGCTTAAAACAAGATATAGGGACCTATCTGCGAGAAAAACTGAGCTACAGGGGGTTCTGGGCAAAAACTGGGGACTTATACGCAATTGAACCATAGCTGCAGGGGTTAGCACGCAAAACTGCCAAGGGTGGACGACGGGTTCTAAAAGGGAAAAGATCAGGGGGCTAAATGAATAAAACAGGGCCTGGATGTAAATATTTTTACACAAGTTAGGACCGCGGGTTAATTCTGGAAAAATCCGAGGGCTCTTTAACAAAAGCGCCAGGGCGAAGGGGTATCTTCAGATCTGATCCGTTGGATCGAGATCTGAGGGCCAGGGTTTCATGGCTCTGCAATCTAATCAGGGGCGTCGGGTTTAGATCGGGCGGTTCACGGGGGTTTGGTCGCGCGGGTGGCGGCGCCGGTCACCGACGGCTCTGTTCCGCGGCAGAAGCTCGCCGGCGTTTGTCAAAAATGGCGCTACCGGGCTCGGTTCAATGCGGGTTTGGGTCAGGGAGGATCTACGCATCATGCGTGATCCACCTGTGCGCTCAGGTCGGGGAAACGGAGCTCGGGATGGCATGCGCGGTGGCAGTAGCGGGTCTGCGCGGCGGCGATCGCCGGAGCACGCGCGTTCAGGCCGTGGCAGTGCTGGGATGTGTGTGCAACGGGGTCAGGGAGAACGCGCAAGGTGCGGCACCCCTATGGCATGCTCTCCGGGGCCTAACACGCAGTGCAGAGGGAGCTCGCCGTGGCGCGGCGGCGCTGGGTCGCCGGCGTGCAGCGCGCGGGTTCTAAAGGGCATTACGGCCTACGACCTCTAGTGAAAAAGGACCAGGACGGCACGGGGGTTCTTATCGAGGGCTCGTGATGGCCGGAGTAGCAGCGTAGGGTCGCCGGCGTCGATGGCGAGCGGCGGCGGACGGCGCTACGCACGGGGTCATGTCGCTACGGGGCTTCTCCGGAAGTCTGGTCGACACGGATCGACTCGTGGCGGACCTGGGATGGTGCATCAGGGGTTAAGGAGGTCCGGCGATCAACGGCGGTGAGGAATTGCTCGGATCAAAGGTTACCTACAGCGGCGGGATCCGGGGAAATTCCGGCGCGTGCAGGGTAGTAACAGAGCGTGGAGGCCTCGGAAAGGTTTCTGGCGTCGAGGTGAAGCTTAAGCGGGGTCTTGCCGGTGTCGAGGTACAGCGGGGCGGCCGGTCCTCGACGGAGCAGGGCCTCGGCGTGGCGGAGCTTGGTGGGTGCGGCGGTGCTAGGGCTCTGGGGTGTGGCAGAGAGGAGGGTGGGTGCGCAGAGGGGAGGCCGGGCGTTTAATGGAGGCGGCCGGGATCTCGGCGTGCGCACCCAGGAAGGAACGCCGGCGGAAATCACTAGACCCCTCAGAAGTCTCCTAGCCAAGGATGTTCCTTTCCAATTCACAGATGAGTGCCATAAAGCCTTTGACACTCTTAAAAAGGCACTCATCTCAGCTCCAATCATTCAACCCCAGATTGGAAGCTCCCGTTCGAGATCATGTGTGATGCTAGTGACTATGCGGTGGGGGCCGTACTTGGTCAAACCAAAGATAAAAAGCATCACGTGATCGTGTACGCAAGCAAGACACTTACTGGAGCTCAGCTCAACTATGCCACAATAGAAAAAGAGCTCCTAGCAGTCGTCTTTGCTATCAACAAGTTTAGATCCTATCTAGTGGGGACAACGGTCATCGTCTACACCGACCATGTAGCACTCAAGTACCTCCTCACTAAGAAGGATGCTAAACCAAGGTTGATCAGATGGATTCTCCTACTCTAAGAGTTTGATCTAGAAATTAAAGATAAGAAAGGAGTAGAGAATTCAGTGGTGGTTCATTTATCACGCATGACCAATACTAACACCCAAGACCTGCCGATAAATGACTTCCTACGGGATGATATGCTTCTCAAGGTAACAGCTTCGCACCCCTGGTATGCAAATATTGTGAACTTCATGGTTTCAGGGTAAGAAAGAAGCTAGCCTATGAAAGCAGATGCCACCTATGGGATGCACCATATCTGTACCGAGTTTGTGCAGATGGGTTACTCAGACGTTGTGTACCTACGGCAGAAGGACGCAAGATCATAGAAAAATGCCAAGCAGCACCATATGGAGGTCACTATGGTGTATTTCGCACTCAAGCGAAAATCTGGCAGAGCGGATTCTATTGGCCATCTATGTATGAAGATACAAAGAACTTCATCCGTAGATGTTCAAACTGCCAGAGGGATCACAGCTCGTATTGCGATGCCCCTAAACTATAATCTTCAGGTCGAACTTTTCGACGTGTGGGGTATTGACTACATGGGACCTTTTGTAAGATCCCAAGGATGCGAGTATATCTTGGTCGCCGTAGATTACGTCTCCAAACGGGTCGAAGCCATGCCATGCAGAGCCATAGATGCAAAGCATGCCCGTAAGATGTTCCATGAGATTATCTTCCCAAGGTTTGGCACACCACGTATGGTAATCAGTGACGGAGAGTCACACTTCATTAACTCGGCCTTCTGGAATTTTCTCAAGAAGCTAGGGACAAGGCACAACATCGCAACTTTGTATCATCCTCAGGCCAGTGGTCAAGCAGAAACATCCAACAAACAAATCAAGAACATTCTGCAGAAGACCATGAATGAGATGGGGAAGGGATGGAAGCAGAAATTACCGGATGCACTCTGGGCATACCGTACAACATACAAGACACCCATTGGAATGTCACCCTATTAGCTCGTCTATGGGAAGACTTGCCACTTACCCGTAGAGCTGGAGCACAGAGCGCACTGGGCTATCTAGAAATGGAACATGGATCTAAAACTAGCCGAAGAGTACCAGAGGCGTCAGATCCGGAACTGGAGGAATGGAGAGACAAAGCTTATCATAGTGCCTCGATCTACAAAGAAAGAACCAAGAGATGGCATGATAAGTGGTTGAAGCCCAAGAACTTTAACCCCGGAGACAACATATTACTTTTTGATTCCAAGGTCAAGTTGTTTGGTCACGGAAAGCTACGAAGCAAATGGAAGGGACCGTACCAAGTCATCGACACATCATCTCATGGAGCCATCACGATACAAGATGATGACGGTAACGCCTATAAGATAAATGGTTAACGACTCAAGCTTTTCCTAGATCATAATAAAGCTCTTGATGAAGAGATAGATGTGATTGACTTAGTCGATCACGAGTTTATATCTAATTAAGAGCCATATAGGCTAAAAGGGCAGGTGGGCCCATTATACCTCTAGTCTACTCGACCCCACCTGCTGACCAGCACAAGCTGGGGCCCACTGGGGCCCAGCTCTGGTCGGTCGACGAACATGGTAGGTCGAGCATGGGCCGAACATGATATGACTGGTTTAAAGTTGTTCATCTCTCTCATGTTGACCAGTTTGGGAATTTTATTTATAAAAACAAAACGGAGTTCATGGTCTTTTCTCTCTACCCACCATCCTACCAAAGCCATATGTTACTTTCCACTTCAAAATCCCATGCATTTGTCTCTTGGCTACATGCTGAGGTTGATCAAATTTTGTGACCCATCATGGTTTACTTTGTTTACGCTCTTGATTAAAAGATTTATGCTCAGATGAAACCCATGCTCCTTAAATACTGTCTGACAATAGTATGCAAAGAGAGAGAGAGAGAGAGAGAGAGAGAGAGAGAGAGAAAGAGAGATGAAAAGATAGCATGCCAAAGAAGCAAGACCCAAAAAAGAGAGAGAGAGAGAAAATGGCATGCCAAAGAAGCATGACCTAGCAAATAAAGTCAGACATGAAAAGGAGCATGTAATTATCTGTGCATTAGCCTAATCAGTCGTAAATATAAGTATCAACCTATGAATCTAATCTTTGACCTTGCAACAGATTTGTGTCAAGCAGATGCCCTTCTACCCTACCAGTCAAACTCCACATGTACCATCAAAACTGGTAAGGTAGAATAGGGGTGAGTTCTGGTAAGAAGTTATGAGTGACTTTGAGAGATCCATAGAAGAGAGTAAGACCATGAATACCTTTTTTTGTGAAAAATCTTTCAAAAATCCCCAAGTCAGGTAGCATGACAGGATGACACTTGAAGCCAAGATCATTCCGTTCTTCAACAACTCAAGACATCATGGTAGACACATTCAAGTTCACAAGCAAGAGCAAGGTCTGGAATAACTTTTGTGCATGATGTTCTATCAGGAAGATGCCAACGCACCTCAGTCCTGACCTTTACTCGGGACGAACAAAGGGCCAAGAGTGGGGGATCTTGTAGACAGTCACTAACGACCTATTTTGACTATCAACCCCTGCACAAAAATGAACCATAATGTGGAATAAATGCTAGGATAGGCTCATTTACTAACGAATTCCACAGATGATGTTCTAGAATGTGTGCAGGTGATTTTTAGCTAATTTTGCAGCATAATGGTGTGATATGATCCAAGACACAACATTCCAGCGAATCAGGATGCGACACATGTCAGAACATGGATTGGAGGGCCCACCAGAGCAAGAAACCGACATACCAGAGGCCAATACCCGTGCCAATGACAAGTAGGCCCAGGATGTAACCCACAGACCAAAAGGGAAGGTCGGTGGGCCCACCAGGTAGTCAGACGACCACTGTTCGGTATTTTAGCATCACGAATAAATCCGCAAGTGCACGGATACCGTCGTAGCTTTCACCTCAGAGTATTCCAAGGGTTATCGAATCCACAGGGAACGTGTGTGCGCTCTCTTCTATTCTAATTGGTCCAAGGACACACCAAGATAGGTAGAAGGGGAGAGAGGGTTCCTAAGATAGTGCTACTGCTGAGTTAATGGTCGATCTCTCGGGCACAATACTCGCTTCGGGCACCGCCTTACAACTGGTCTGCCAGTCGACTCCGGCTAACAGCTCTACACTATATTCGAACGTGGAGGATTACGAAGGACCAATAGGGCTGTCACCACCTACGGCCTACCTCTACTAAACCGTGGGATATAAGGCAAACGAAGGATAACCCTTAGCCTAGACACCATGCCTACACTACTGATTACTACTTCAATCTAACTACGTATGATATCCCGTAGCAAACTACAGCACTCTGTATGAATACAGAGCGACGAACCCGCGAGTAAGAGAACTGATCTCACTCAACTACAAGCACTACTAGCATATCCTATACCAAGTTAAAACTAGAGATAGGTACCACAAATACTTACTAAACTCGAAGAGTGTAGCAGCATCCGTAGAGGTACAAGCTGGGAGCAGAGAGCCGACACCAGGCACTTCTCCCGAACTACTCTCTCACTCTCGTAGAGGTATAAAATGGAGAAGAGCGCCGAAGACCGGCGCCCCTCCTGAGTATCTCTACCCTCTCCCTAAGCTAGGACAACTCTAAATCAAAGAGGAGGCTTGGAGTTGCACTTGGTGGATGTTTTCATTTGGAGCCCCCCCTCTACTATTTATAGAGGGGTGACATGGCCTCCTCAGCTGCAGGATTGAGCCGGTACCTCCTTGCACCGCCTTTGGCATCGAATGAGGGATCTCCACATGGAAGATGAGGCCGAGGTGAACCGACCTATGGTCGGCCGACCTATGGTCGGCCGACCTTGTAGGTCGATCGACCAAGAAAGGTGGCCAAACGGCCCAATTCTTGGTCTGAACACTGCTAGGTGGGCCCCCATGTTATGTATGTGGGTCATGGCTTGTCTTGAGGTGGTTTGGTAGCTCTGGTGGGCCTGTAGATCCTCGTGAACGCATCTGATTCGTCGAGAGGGTGTTGCCACGGATTGATGACATGTCACCTTGCTTGTGGGCTGCATTCCTTCTCATGTGAGGCTATCTAGTGGGCTATTTGATCCTTGTACGTAGTTGCGCATTTTGCCTTGATCTGTGGAGTGTGTTTCCCTGCTCATGAAGTGCGTTTTCTCCGTTAATTCACCTGCATACAAATATTTACCAACACTCGTGGAAATGGTCAGTAATAAACCCCTACCACTAGCTTGATGCTCACATTTTATGTATTTATGCAGGAGTTGACGGCCTAAAATTGGTACTTAGCAGCCATCAACAACACCCCCACACTTAGCCTTTGCTCATCCTCGAGTAAAGGACAAAGGACTAAGGTGGAATACTACTTCCAAAGATATGAAGCGAGCATAAGAGATATTCCAACACATATCGCTTCTGCTCCTCATGTCAAGTAGCTTGGAATTTTTCAATAAGTTTTCAAAATAAACCTTGTTTAGCTCCTCATTTGATTCTCTTAGATCGCTCAATGTGTATATGTCCTCACCAAGCATTTTACTTGCCTTTCCTTCATCCTACCTCTAATGATGGCTATATGTGGGGCTCGGGATAGGGTATGAAGGTTAAGGCATACTTGTATCACATATATTGCAAAGTCAAAAATAGGATCCACAGAGAAAATCAAATCATACAATTAGATCAAGATGTGCACGTGTATGGATTGTAATGGATGGAATGGAAACTCTGTCAGACCCGGGGCAGCAGAACTGCTCACGGGCATGGAATATTCTAGAGTAGGGAGTATTGCATGAGTACGTCCTACCTCTACTGTAACTACTCGTCTACTCGTATAGCAGTAGAACTAGCCTAAGTACATGAAAACAACCCAACCCACTCGGAATAGGACTCTAAACGTACTCGGCTAGGACTTTCCATGTGACCCCGTTCCCCAAGACTGTATAAGGGCGAATAGGGACCCCTCCAAAACATCGAACGATACCAGAGGGAATATAAACCACCACACAGGACGTAGGGTATTACGCTCCGGCGGCCGGAACCTATCTAAATCCTTGTGTTCCTTGCACCATCGCATTCTGATCTCGGCGAGTCCCTACTCATAACGACTCTCCTTGGAATACCCCTCGGAGAACCCGACGGAAAAACACCGACAGATGGCGCCCACCGTGGAGCCTTCGCCAAATGATCACTGCAAGAATCCGATGGCAACATCGAACTTCACCAATCTCGTGCTCAACGAGAGCACGAAGTTCGTCCCCCGGCTCCTTGATCTGCATCGCGGTTTCGGTGGCTTTACCGGCCATCTAACCAACTCTGGGAAGACGGAGGCATCTACAGCCACCTAGCGACTATGAAGACAGTCGGAGAAATTTATATCAGCACCTCGCTAAATCGTTGAGAAGTTGTCAACGATCTCGCCAAGATGGACGAGATCCAACTCAAAACTCACCAACACCAAAAAGCCGGAGGCTTGTGCATCAGAGACCGCGACTACATCAATGCAAGCAAAATCAGAGAATCCATCTAATCAGCATATTATTATTGCTGTTTCAAATCGGCGGATTTTTGCTTCGACTGTGTTTAGTTCCCATGGAATTGGCATGAAATTTGAAATTTGGCTGAAAAGTTGCAAATTGGTAGAAATTTAGCAAAAAAGTTGCAAATTGGCAGAAAAGGTCATGATTGTGTCCGGCCCACGTGGTGCGCAGCCCACCCCGCTCCCGCAGCTAGGCCGACCCTGCCTTATCCTTTTACCCCGATGCGGCGCCTCCCCCACAGTCCAAACCTAGGTGCCTCGTCTCTCCCCAATCGCCCCCCACTCCACACCCGCTGCCGCCGGCGCCTCCCAAATCCCCTGCATCCCCCGCCTCATTCACTACCTCCTCATCCAGATCCAGGCCGATGGACGGCCAGGACGGCGGTAGGCACAACGGTGCCGACGGCGACGGCGGGAGCTATGGCCATGACGGTGCGTACGGCGACGACGGCCATACCCGGGATTTCCTATCCCCGCAGGCGGCCTTTCCTCCTGGCTTTCCCTACAACCCCGTCTACCCCCCTGAGTATGGCATGAGCAGTCTTCAACCAAGTCGCCTCGACTTCGATGCGCTCGACCTCAACTCGGCGTCGGAGTGGTCAGACACCCAAGGATTCGGAGATCTCTTTCGTCCTGTTGGAGCGGCCGTGAGGCAGGGTCCGCCTCCCGTACGCATACACGCACGCTGCGGGAGGGGTACCCTCGGGTTGCGTGGCCCGCGCGGCGGCCGAGGACTTGGCGGACCTACGTTCCTGGGTGGTGGATCTGCGCACATCGGCGACGGATCTGCGTTCGGGGACGCAAGTTGTGCTGCCGTGGCCGGCGGATCTGCGTTCATGGGTGGCCACCCTGCGGCAATGCCCGGCGGATATGTGCCCTACGGCGGCGCATCGGCGTTCCAGGGCGGCGCATCAGCGTTCCACGGCGGCGCATCAGCGTTCCATGGCGGCTACGTGTCCCCTACACCCAACGCGGGTGGATCTGCAAGGGGACCAGCTCGCGGAGGCAGGCGTCGCAATGCCCGTCACCGAGTTGGGGTATATGTCTCTTCACCTACTTGTTTTTGTTCATGCAAACTCACTACTGCGCACCATTCAACACCTACTCTATGTTTTTGTTCATGCAAACTCATTAGTGTCCACCATTCCGTTCATTTCGTGCCGTTACCCCTCTTTTAGGAGGACACCAATAGGGGTTAGTGGACACCAGACCTTATCAAGCGGTTTTGTGAGATCTATTGCGGCGTAATGGATACTGGGAACGACAAATGCCTAAAGGGTAAAATGACGCCGCGCGGCTGGGAGGAAATCTCAAACAGGTTTTTGTTGGCAACCCAAATTTATCATGACACTGAGCAATTCAAGTACCTGTTGAAGAAGCTGCGGTTGAAGTGGAACTTCATAGAACAGAAGTTGAGGAAAGGCTCTGGGTTGGGCCGTGGGGATGGCACCATACCTGAGGCATCTACGGACTGGTGGAAGTCAGCGACTGCGGTCAGTATTGAAGAGAACACACGCCCAATGCCTTGTTTTATTTTACATTGTATAATGAACAATGAAAAAACTAAACTAATGCAGTCAACTTTTTGTAGGGCAACCAAGACTTGATGGTGCTCAGGGATGGGTTTCCTGACTACATTGAGGAGATGGATAAAATGTTTGCTGGCTTTGTTGCTGATGGTTCCACCTCGTATGCCCCTGGGCAACGCTCAGTACAGGACATTACCAGTGATGACGCTGAAGATGAAGAGGAACAAGAGCCAGATGATCAACATGTGGCCACACCTATTAGCGTTGGTAGCAAGAGGACCAGCAGCTCACGCAGCACACATAGCCTACGCAGCATAGCAAGCAGTCCCCATAAGAAGGTAAAGAGCCCAGCAGTGAGGGCCATGTGCGAAAAGATTGGGGGTCTCACTGCAACAATTGGTGATGGCCGTGAATACTTCAATGACACCCTGAGGCTGCGTGCAGCGTAACGTCAGGCAGCAGAGCAGGCTGCCATCCAGGCAGCGGAGCGGAAGAGGAAAGAGGAGGAGGCTTCAATGACACGAAGGATACATGAATGGTAGCGCAGGTGGACCTCATTATCAGTTTGGCTAAAGAGTGTGGCTTCACTGAGAGCAGCCCAGAATGGCTTGGTGTCCTCAACACACTCGAGAGTGAGAAGGCCATCATCTGGTTCCTCAAGAATGGTGTTGAAGGAAGGAAACAGACCATCAAAGCCTACGCAAATCGGGTCTAGACCTTCTCAACCATTCATGTATCCTTCGTGTCCGTAGACCTAAGTTTGTGATGGGTGTCTTAGTTTGTGAAGGTTGTGTGTTGGACAACTAAAGCTTGCATGTGTGTTATTTGAATTCGAAAGATGTGTGTTGGGAGTGAGTTCAACTGCTGTGTGTGTGACGATGTGCACTAATGAGGACCCCAATTAGTTGGCAACTTGTCACTGATGTCTTCTTTTTTTGTTGTTATTGTTGCTTACAGGTTCCAGCTCCTACCTTAGGTACGAACACCTCTGAGGGTCAATTGCATGGAGAGGATGAGGATAGTGAGGATGAGTTTGACGACCTCCTACTAGCCACCCTTGAGCATGAACAGGCTGCTGCCCATGCTGCATTGTTAGGTATGTCCACAGTGGCTATGCATGTTGACAAGTATTTCACCAGATCTGATTATAGGGTCGTAGAACCGGGTCTAAGTGGTGACGAGTGGGTTAAGAGGAACCTTTGCAATACCCAGGATTGCTATGACATGTATAGAATGACCCCCAAGCTATTCTACAAACTCCATGATCTGTTGGTAGAACTGTATGGGCTCACATATAGTGGAAAGTCTTCCACAATTGAGGCCTTAGGAATGTTCCTTTGGGTAGTTGGAGCTCCACAATCTGTTAGGCAAGCTAGGAACATATTTCGGAGATCATTGGGAACGGTGCATAACTTGTTTGTGAAAGTGCTCAAGTCTTTGGTGAAGCTAGCTAATGACATCATCAAACCAAGAGACCGACAGTTTAGAACCATGCATTCGAGACTGAACAACCGTAGGTTTTATCCCTACTTCAAGGATTGTATTGGGGCAATTGATGGCACTCATATTCCCTGTGTTGTCTCCAAAGATCTTGTGAATCAGTACATGTGCCGTAAGAACGTAACAACCCAAAATGTCATGGTCTGTTGTGACTTCGATTTGATATTCACATTTGTCAATGCTGGTTGGCCTGGTTCAGTTCATGACATGAGGGTATTTGATGATTCGATGAATAAGTTTGGACATGTGTTTCCTCACCCACCTACAGGTACTTAAGTGGCTGTTTTGTCTTTAAACTTCCAAATTACATGTACTTCATACTTACAGGTGCTTGCCGGTGCAGGGAAGTTTTATCTGGTAGACTCCGGGTATCCCAACCGTCCAGGGTACCTTGCACCGTACAGGACCACAAGGTACCATCTCGAAGAGTTTCAAAATGCAGAAGAACCACAAGGTAAAGAAGAGTTGTTCAACTACGCACACTCCTCACTTAGAAACTTCATTGAGCGAGCCTTTGGAGTGCTCAAGCAAAAGTTTAGGATATTGATGGGTATCCCGAGTTATAATCTACAAACACAAACACATATAGTAGTTGCTTGCATGGCACTTCATAACTTCATCAGGTTGAGTCAAGAAAGGGACCGACACTTTGCTCGTTGTGACCGTGATCCAAACTATGTGCCGGCTGCTGCTTCCGTACAGCAGCCACCAACTGAGGAGGCGCCTGTTGTGTTAGATAACCAACAGATGAACGAATTTCGCGATTTGATTGCATTTCAAATGTTTCATGGCGGCCAATAAATGTGTGTTCAAATGCATGGGCGCTCAATTAAATCATGTATTTGAAGTTGTAATTTTATGAGGACTTGTTTTTTTCAACTCGGTTTTTGTACGGGTTTCAAACATTTTTGTTATGTTTGTAACAGTTTTGTAATTTTTGTAACAGTTGTGTGTTGAATAAATTATTTCCTTTGGCCCAAGGAGCCATTTGCATACCCAACTGCCATCCATCATGAGGCCTGACACATGTATAGATTTCAACACAAATTTGACACAAATTGAGCAGAAATTTTGGCACCCAATTTTGAGATCTAAACACAGCCTTCGTGACGACCGGCAGTTCGAAGTCGATGCGAAATTGATTGCTGTGTCGGGTCAGACAAGGAATAGATTTCGGCAAGTATCGGTACAGCAGCAAGTCCAAGGTTGTGTTCACTTTTAAAATTTCTCTCTCCAAACTTCACTATTCATATATCACATCAAATTTTTTACCTCATGCATGGAGCATTAAATGTAGATAAATAAAAAAACTAATTGTATATTTTTGATGTACATGACGAGACCAATCTTTTGAACCTAGTTAGGTCATGGTAGGACAACAATTACCACAAACAAACGAAAAATGTTACAGTGTGCCACAGTGTCCGATGTGACCATTTTTACCACTATTTTATTGATCTAAACACAGCCCGAGTCAATAAAAGATGTGCATCTATACTATGGAAGAAACATTCCTCCTGTAAATTTCCTATCCACCTCTCACATTCTCTCTCGCTGTCCCCACTTGGAAGAAACATGGACATAGAAATCTAGAAGATCGAAGAAAAAAACAGCGTTTCTAAAATGTTTCCAATGAATTGACATTTTTTTTTCACCCTGGCGGCATCTACCCGCCCACGCGTCCCCGCCCAATCCCGCCCGTCAATCACGCTGCGTGCCCCCTCTCCTTTCCTTCCGTGTTTCCCACCTGCAGGCCGCATCGCCGTCCCGTACGTAGCCCCTGCTCCGTGCCCAGCCGACGCTATGTCCACGCCGCCGCTCCCCTCCCCCGTCCATGCTCCCGTACGTCGCTCCCTCCCCCAGCGTCGCAGATCCGCGTCGCACGTGGGACCGCTCCCCCGTTCCCGGCCGCCGTCCCCGGCCGCCGGCTGCTGTCCGCGCCTCCGTTGCTCCGTGCCCAGCCGCCATCCGCGCCGCCGTTTGCTGGAGCTGAACTGCAGCTGGTGGAGGCAAGGGCTTGAGGATCCAGAGAGGTGCATCTCGGAGCGGAGGAGGACGGGGTGGGGCGGATCTGGCGCAGGAGGCGTCCTAGCCATCGTCCATGCCGTCCTAGCCGCGCCGGCCCGACCGCCGATCCGCTTCCCCGGCTCCGCACCGTCCGCGCTGTCCCGGCGGATCCGCGACGCCCGGCGACGATCCACGCCCAGCCGCCGCTCCGTTCCCGGCTCCGCGCCGTCCTCACCCCCCGGCCGTCGCCTCCCCATCCCAACACGGTGTCACCCGTCCTGCACCTCCTCGCCAAAGACGCCTCATGCGCTGCCTCCCCATCCTCGACGCGCCACCGGGCAATGTCATTCAGTCATTCTTCATGAATGCCACGAGGAGGATCGATCCGGAGCATCCTCGTTCTACTCTGGATGCCGTGCTCGTGGCGCGGCTCTGCTCCTTGCCCCCCTCCCCCCGGTGTGCGCTACGGGCTGAGGGCGGGCACGCGCTCCTAATACCTGGCTCTCCTGCTCGCCGCCGTTCTTCCTTGGTTGTTGATCTACGGGATGTGCTAATCGATCTGTGTGTTGTGTGTGACAGCGCGTGCACGTGGGTGGGTGCAGGCCAACGCGATGCGGAGCCCGCAAGAGAAGAACATACCCCTGGAGAACATGATCTAGAGGATGTGGAACCTCGCCAGGAAGAAGAAGAGGTACGACTTTTCGCTCTTGGTTCATTTTTTCTCTCTTTTCGTGCTGCTTGTTTTGTTCCTGATGCGGTACGAGATGATGTGTGCCCATCCATTTTTGATAATTCGATCCACAAGTTGGGCTCCATAAAGAGGAGCAGTGGATTAGATTAGCAATTAGTGGTGCATTTTAGAGAGCACCATGATCTTGTGCATCCGTATTCTTCTAGAAGGATGGTGATTGGTAGGAGCACCCTAAACCTCAGGATCCGATCAACTGCGGCGCAAGCGGATCACAAGAGGCCGTAGGAGGATGTCGCCGAGGATTACTACTCCGTTCTGGGTGTGGTGTGTATATTCCGGAACCTTGGTGTGCCATGTAGCAATTACCTTGGCTTGTTTATTCTGATCGTAGAGGAAAGAATTAGTTCTTTGGGCTAAACCTCTGTAAGTAATTGCTAGATTGTTTTGCTTTTGGTAGCAACAAGTTCATAATTTTGTTTACAGGCTATATAACGTTTGGCGAAGAATCAAAATGATACTTTTACTTTGCCAAGAAAAATGATTTACTTCTCTTTTTATCTAGGTTCAGTTCAGATAATATTCCTGATCTTATCTATCTGAGATAGCATGGGGTGTGGAAGGGCAGGTGCTGAGCGATCCAGCACAACCTGCAGTGTATGATGAGATCCATGGGTACACAACAACAGCAATAAACCCTTTCTTTGATGACTGCACCCAAGGATCAAGTGTTCGTTGATGAGTTTACCTGCATTGGTATATTGATAGCTCTGCTAGGAATATAAGCTTTGCTTTTGGTTCATGAGTAGCACGATTCATTTATTTATGTGGATGCAACGGTACAGAGTGTAAAACTGTGCCAATATCTGCCCTAATGTCTTTCAAGTCGAGGAAGATTTTTGGATGTCAAGGGTCTACTCCCAGTTGGGTAGCACTGAACTAATCTAGGATGCCATTGATAGTTGGTGAGATCTTTAAGTGCTTGAATCTATTCAGTTGTTACTTGTTGTTTCCATAGCATTATTAGTGCAACGGTTCTTGCAAGATATTCAAGGTTTTCGAACAAATTAGTGAATATGTTGCTGATGTGTTTCAGTTCTCTGGATGCTAATGTCTTTTGTGCCAAACTTCTATTTCCATTTTCAGCCCTGTCGGCTGTATCCAGTGGACTTCTGCAGCACAACTGTCACTCCTTGAGAAGATGCGTAGAGTAGAGAGGGTGAATGTAAGTAAACTTTCTATGAGATGGAACTTAGAATTCGGTGTGGCCTCTATAGTTTTATTTACTGTTGTGGTTGACTCTGAAGCAAGTCCGGTTAATTTGCATTTTTATATAAGCGTGCATACTGCATTGTGTAGTAATTAATTTAGAAGAGTTATCTGCCGCTATTATCCGGAATTCTTCTAGCAGTACAGTAATCAGAATTTCAAATCTGAGCAGGTTGGTTTGATGCTTGCTGGTATGGGAGCTTCAGTCGATGTTTTCTGAATGGTAATTATATCTTTATTCATGTCATTTTATCTTCTTTACCTAATTTACTCCACGGCATGCTATAAGCTTCCATTTTCTTCAGTCATGGATGCAAATTAACTTAATTGCTCTCTATGGAAAAATTCAAAGTAATCTGTTGATGCCATACATTCAATATCGAGTTTACCAAAGTGCAATTGTATAAGTAACATGATTTCTTCTGGACCTGACCACTGCCTATCTGTGTTGTTGTTAAATGTCACCTTATATGTTTTCTATATGTGGTAGGCAAGAGCTCGCTCAAAAGAGAGGCAGGCAAAAGTCTTGCATTGGTATTGTCCGTTTGCACTCACCTTATGCAATGGTTTTTAATAGAAAAAAATATAAATGTTTTAAATGTAAATCTGCATGATTTTCACAGGAAAAAGTCAGAAAACGGATGGTGAACCAAGATAATTCAGACACAGGCAGGTCTTGGAGTGATGTCTGGGGATCCCCACCACGAGATCAAAACAATGGTAATGCTAATAGATTGTCAGAACTCAGAAGTACCCTGGTTACTCTGTAGCATTTAGCAAATATGTGGCCACTTATTGTCAGTCTACCAACTTTTGTATTGTTGAATCTGATTGTTGCTGGTGGATACTGTCAGTAGATATTATCGAAAATGAATCTGACTGTTGCTGGTGGATATTTTCCAAAGTAATAATAATCACAAAAGAGGAACATACATGCTCAAACTTTATAGTTTTTCTGTTACGGGGCTCAGGACATTAAATTTTAGTTATTTTTGAACTTCTCAAATTGTAAATTGATCATAATGGGCTTGGCAACTGAACCACTTTTTGGATAATTGGTACTGAGTTTATTTTCGAATAAAATTTATATTATTCCAACCATCACTACTAGACTACAGCTTTTCTACAATACCCTTTATCTTAAAACTGTCTTCTGATTGTAGGTAAACTTTTTTTTTGATGCTGATATAGATAAATACATCTGATTATCTTTTCCATTGGTATACTGTGGTCATCCTCTTTGCCCAATGCAGACTATTTTACTTTTCTAGCAGAAGATTTCTTCAAGTGGATACCAAGTGTCTTACTTTTTCTAAATTATTTTCATTCTACTATATTTGTGGAAGATGTCATGTATTGAATTCTATAGAGGATAAAATGCAAACAAATGGAAAGAAGTAAGCCCTTACTTTTTTTAAAAAAAAATGAATGTATAGAGTATTACACCATATCCTAATTTACCAATTATTTATTTTAGACTTGCCGGTTCTTTTGTTTCTAGAAACGGTATTAGAACATATTGTGCACCAAGATATCCTCCTCCGATTAACTTACAAGGTTTCTTCTTTACTTGCAGGGTGTACAAACTTGAGTTGGTATTTTTCATCCGGAAATTGATTGGTATGTATGTCTTGGCAATTGGAAGCATCAACAGACTTCAAGAAACAAAGCATGCTATTGCCTGTCCGAGGACTCGAGCGCCACAGTGCAGGCCACGGTGAGCAAGTCATCGGGTTCGGTCTCGGTCATGTCGATCACGTCGGCGCGGAAGCATGCTATTGTTTAGCTAGCTTCTTGCAGGGTCTGAGAGGACTTTATGCGGGCTTTTATCCTGCAGTTCTTGAATCAACTATTTTTTTTTGTAAGTTATAATAGAGCTAAACAAAGATACTTACAGAGGAAGGATGACCAGCTTCATTCGGTCTAACATCTCATCTCAGCTACAGAAGCAGTTTCTTTGGTTTGTACGTTGACTTATCTTTTCTCTTTTTTTTATGGAAATTGACTTATCTTTTCTAAAAGGATCAATATTGTTGGATCACTTTTTTTTCATTGTTCAGTCTAAGATTCAAACGTTAACTATTAAATTGTCAAAATGCAACTGGACCTTCTATAGTGTGCATTACCCTTATGATTTCTCTGACAACTGACATTAGTAGTGTTATTTATTTACTGATATTTTATCTGATCATTATGTGTGCCATTTATTCATGAAACTATTTTTATTGTTATTATACACTATAGAGGCGTCCTTGTTTACAAGTCCCATATGGCTGGTGAAGACAAGACTTCAACTCCAAACACCTAAACATCATACTTCAGGATATTATGTTGTTTCTGGTAATATACGCTTCCTTGAACTCTTTAAGTACTTATGTTGTATATAAATGCTCATGTTGTTATATATATGTGTGTAAAAGTAAAACACCTCGATATTGCCACTCCTTAATTCTGTTAAACCCCTTCAAGTATGCAGCACTGGGCATTGAAAAGTAAGTAAAAGGTGTCACATGCAATTTGTTTGAAACCAGAGCTCATCACTTAAACAACTAAACTTTATATCATTTTCAGCCTTCATAATCTGGAGAGTTGAGGCGACGTGGCCAATGGAGGCCAGGTGAAGAGGACGAGGCCATCAACGGGGGAGAAGAGGTGGCCGGAGCGAGCGCCGCTGACTTGGTGGGAGGCTGCGGCGGTGACGGCGAGGACGGTGGGGTTCGTGTTGATGAGGAGCTCATTGACGGGGAACCCTAGCGAGATCGCGATGAGCAGAGGTGGAGAACAGAGTATTATAGGTGCATAAACAATGATGCGTTACAAGACATTGACCATTAAGAGTTTGATTTTGTTGGTAGTTGATGGCCAGTTCATAAAAATCTTCTGCCAGTTTAACTTATATTATTGTAGTGTGTTTGAACCGCCAAGACAGTATTATATCATGTTGTATGATTATCTATATAATTATCTCCTAATTAGCCACACATGCTTCGTACTATCTTATACATACTATTTACCTATTTTTATAATACTAGCAAATGCGTTGCAATGGGGGAGAAAAATTGATCATAAGCCCGTGGATGTGTACTTTATTTGCAATGCACATGAATGTACAATTGATTACTCTACATGAGGGCTATGGAAAGTACGAGGTTTCAAAGTCTTTCACCGAAGAATAGCTGCTTAATAGAGTCCTCAAATTCCTGTTCTTAGGCTCAAGTATTGTGTTATTCAGTTCGTTTACTCCTAGGCTCAAGTACATGAGGGTTATGGAAAGTATGAGGTTTCAAAGTCTTTCACGAATAGCTGCTTAATAGGATCCTCAAATTCTTGTTCTTAGGCTCAATTGTTCTTAGGTGAGCAGCGGTACGGATGGGGGAGGCATCGCCAGCGAGAGGTGGGAAAGCATGCGGTGAGGCAGACGTCGCCTGTCGAGGCCCCAGGGAAGAATGCAACTTCGCCTACTACTAGGCGAGGGCTATTGGAGCATTGTTCAGTTCGTTTGCAGTGAATAAGAACGCAATGCATTATTGGAAAAGCAGCCGTGTTCATAGTGGTATCATGTTCATATTTTTATAATTATATACTTATACATTCTATTATACACTATCTTATGCATACCATTTACCTATTTTTATAATTATATATATTTTCATGTTTTGAATATTTTGTATATTTTCACCACAATTGAGACCTTGTTGCTTGTTTTCACCGTATATAGTTTCTTAAACACGCTTATTGCAACTAAAATTTAATATAGTTATTTTTTCGCAACATTGTTCTTCAGACACGTGCGATGCCGCACGTGCACCCTACTATTTTACTTTGATCAATTATAAGACAACAGACTTAATTGTTTATACATGTAAGACAACAGACTCAATTGTAAGACAACAGAACAAGAAGCTAATGAATCCGTAACTTTTACCCCCAAAGTTTATACATCAACATCAAGACTGCAGTAAAAGTAAAGTTTACGCTGAAGTTACCATTACTCCAAGTAATTTTAGTTTTGACAAGATTTGGGATTCGTTTTAAAAATTGATATTGTTTGAAATGTACTTAGGCTACTGAATTCAAACATTTATTTCCTAATATCTTCAGATTTTATGATTTTCATAACTGTATTGGTTGAATACGGAAATTCTTGTTTATTAGTTTTTTATGAATAAAATTTCTTTTTTTGCTAAATTGTTGGTTACTGAACCTATTCGTTTTTGCTAAAAATTTTGAAAGTCCTTTGCAACATGTATATCTTTTTTTATAAACATACTATTATTAGTCACTACAACTTTTATAATATAAACTTATTATGTATTAGAATTTTTTGGAACACGTGCGGACTCTACTAGTGTGCATCAAGGAAGGAAGCAAGACGTCAGTTCCTATTTTTTTGTTTCTGTGAATAAAGTCCTGGGAAATTATGCCATGTACACATGAGAAGGCTACCACGAAGATTCCAAGATGCTAGCCGATTGTGCACGTGGGATGCATATTCTAAAAAGCTTGCACATGCACCACTCCGTCAACTGCTCGGTCTCCGCTACAAGCCGTGTCCAGCCCATCAGCAACCTCGTTCGACCTGAAGCTACGACGACATCGGCAACCACGTCCACAACTCTGCCGGCGACCACTTCGTCTTTGTGAGTACGCTCGGCGATCTGCAACTTTACAAGAAGGTTCGGCGACTCGCCAGCAACGGCCTCGACTTCGCGAGAACGCTCCCCGAACCACTGGCAACTACTTCAACTTCGTCGATATTCATCGAAGAAATTCGATGGCTTCGTTCAACTTCAACAGCAGCCATCTCGTCAACGCAGGAAGCCGGAGGCCAAGCATCAAGTCGTCACTGAAATCAAAATTTCCGGTCTAATCACGAGAAGAAGTTTCAGTCCGACTTGGGTCACGGCAGGACTTCACTAGGCATGCATGCATGTCACGTATGCCTATATACAAGGAAAGCTAGAAGATTACGTAATCTACAAGGTCACACAATCAAATAGCATGGAAAATCAATCAAATACGAATCAAAAAAAGAGATGGAGTCTGAGATTTGTACGTGCTGCAATACTTGAGCACACACATACGTATTCCATCATGAGAAGAAAGCAAGGAGCGCTTGGTGCCCGGCGTTTGGACACAGGACAATGTCATCTTCAATTTCAAGCGCCATGCTGAACAAAGCACGACGATTCACCTCCGGCTCGTGATCACCGGCAAGGCGATGACAAAAATTCAGCATTTTTCATCTCCGGTTCATCTACTACGGCGGCAGTGCAGATAGGAAGCCCAAGCAAGAGTCCCGATCCAACTCGACTCGTACTCGTCGTGATCGGACGCGACTCCGGTTCGCATCAGTCACGATCCTAATTGCTCAGTTTGACGAAGGCCTGACGACCCAGAATCGGAATAGAAGACTCCGTTTTCATGTCCTATGGACCGGCCATGACAGTCTGAGTTCAAAGTGGAAAGGGATTAACTTCGATATTCAAATCCAAAGTAAGGCTTTTCAAATCTTGGATCGTACATCTGAACAGCATGCTCAAAAGATGTCCAGCTGCACCAAGAGAATTCAGCTAGTGCCTAAGCTATGGCTACTTCGACAACACAGCCACGGCGACACGACCCGTCGGCGGCTACTCCGACCTTGCCAACCTGCCGGCAACCATTACGCTCTCACGAGGAGGCTCGGCAACCTGCCTGCGACCACTTCAACTTCGCCAGTGTGCAGCGATAAAGCCCCAACATCACGCCACCAGAATTCATCTACAAGGAGGAAGTGATCAGCAGCATGTGTCGACGGCGGCTCCGGCTGCTACACGAAAGTTACGAACAAGGATCAAGACTTGCCACGGCTCTCGTCGGCCCTCGTCAACAACTCTTCTTGGTGTTCACCAAAATCCGGCCGCACCGATCGATCTCGGCGCCCGGCACGACTACAGTTCACGTCCCCGACGACCTCGGCAGCCACGTGCCCCGCACGGCCACGACAATCTGCAACCAGGCGCCTGCACATGCGCTTGCATGCAAACACATGTGTTGCCGGCCGTATGTGCACACATACTAACAAGAAGCTTGCAAACTACAGTGGCATACATGAACAATGATGTACGTGTGCCACCTCGTGACGAAGCAAGTTGCAGCATCTTCGTGCAAATGCCCAAGCTGTTACAAGACCCTGAAGCCTACCTAGGATGGAATATTCCTGCGGAACTGCTCCGCCCAGCATTGAGCAGCTGTCTAGACATCTGGATCGGCCCAACTCGTAGCCATGCATGGATCACTCACCCGCCGGCGAATACCGCAACTCTGCCATGGACACTTTCGGCAAGCCGCCGACGATTACTTCAACCTCGCGCCCGCTTCGCCGACACCTACTCAGGATCAACTACGACCAGTCGCACACCCAAGAGCCAATGGCCAGGTGAAACGCATCAACGGACTGATAATTGATGCCTAGAGAAAAGAATCTTCGATTCTACAATCAAGAAGGGAGACAAATAGCTGACAGAACTACAATGGTAATCCGGGGGCTACGCACTCAATCTAGCAAGGCTACTGGTCCGACACCCTTCTTCCTGGTATACGGCTCCGAAGCAATACCGCCGGCAGACATCATGTGGAAGTCACCTCGCCTGGAGATGTATGACTCAGTAGAAGCCGATAGAAGCCGCCAACTGGTAATAGACTCACTCGAGGAGATGAGATGCAATGCATTGCTACAATCCGCTCGATACCTTCAAAACATGCGAAGATATCACGATCGCAACATTCAGACAAGGTCTTTCAACGTAGGAGACATAGTCCTCTGCAGAATCCAAGATGCAACAGGCCTCTGCAGAATCCAAGATGCAACAGGCCTGCACAAACTCAATTCAAGATGGGAAGGACCTTTCATTGTCACTAAAGTCACAGGACCAGGATCCTGCCGACTAATCTACACAGACGGAATAGAAGTCCCCAACTCATGGAACATCGAGCATTTCAGGAAGTTCTATCCATAAGCTGTCAGAGACCTCCTCCCAAATTTCAAATATTCAATAAAGAAACATGGTCCTTCAGAGTTCAATTCAAATGCCCAAGACAGCTTCAGGAGTCGTAACTCCATCGGCTACCTCGAATACCAACCTTTCTTTGTTTAGTCAAAGTCAAAGGCACGACGAATCGAGTAGTCGAGGCTAAGGGCCATGAGCCTTGCCCTAGAGACAAGTTCTCTACCTTCTTTAGGAGTCGTAACTCCATCGGCAACCTCGAATACCAACCTTTCTTTGTCCACTAAAAGTCAAAGGCACGACGAATCGAGTAGTCGGGGCTAAGGGCCATGAGCCTTATGGGCCTAGAGACAAGTTCTCTACCCTCTTCAGGAGTCGTAACTGCATCGACTACCTCGAATACCAACCTTTCTTTGTTCACTCAAAAGTCAAAGGCACGGCGAATCGAGTAGTCGGGGCAAAGGGCCATGAGCTTTGCGGCTCTAGAGACAAGTTCTCTACCCTCTTCAGGAGTCGTAACTCCATCGGCTACCTCGAATACCAACCTTTTTTTGTTCACTCAAAGTCAAAGGCACGGCGAATCGAGTAGTCAGGGCTAAGGGCCATGAGCCTTGCGGCCCTAGAGACAAGTTCTCTACCCTCTTCAAGAGTCGTAACTCCATCGGCTACCTCGAGTACCAACCTTTCTTTGTTCACTCAAAGTCAAAGGCACGACGAATTGAGTAGTCGATGCTAAGGGCCATGAGCCTTGCGGCCCAAGAGACAAGTTCTCTACCCTCTTCAGGAGTCTTAACTCCATTGGCTACCTCGAATACCAACCTTTCTTTGTTCACTCAAAGTCAAAGGCACGGCAAATCGAATAGTCGGTGCTAAGGGCCACGAGCCTTGCGGCCCTAGAGACAAGTTCTCTACCCTCTTCAGGAGTCGTCACTCCATCGGCTACCTTGAATACCTATCTTTCTTCGTTCACTCAAATTCAAAGGCACGGATAATCGAGTAGTCAGGGCTAAGGGCCATGAGCCTTGCGGCCCTAGAGACAAGTTCTCTACCCTCTTCAAGAGTATCCATCGGCTACCTCGAATACCAACCTTTCTTTGTTCACTCAAAGTCAAAGGCACGACGAATCGAGTAGTCAGGGCTAAGGGTCATGAGCATTGCGGCCCTAGAGACAAGTTCTCTACCCTCTTCAGGAGTCGTAACTCCATCGGCTACCTCGAATACCAACCTTTCTTTGTTCACTCAAAGTCAAAGGCACGGAGAATCGAGTAGTCGGGGCTAAGGGCCATGAGCCTCGCGGCCCTAGAGACAAGTTCTCTACCCTCTTCAAGAGTATCCATCGGCTACCTCAAATACCGATCTTTCTTTGTAAACTCAAAGTCAAAGGCGCGACAAATCGAGTAGTCGGGGCTAAGGGCCATGAGCCTCACGGCCCTAGACACAAGTTCTCTACCCTCTTCAGGAGTCGTAACTCCATCGGCTACCTCGAATACCAACTTTTTTTTGTTCACTCAAAGTCAAAGGCACGGAGAATCGAGTAGTCGGGGCTAAGGGCCATGAGCCTTGCGGCCCTAGAGACAAGTTCTCTACCCTCTTCAAGGGGATCCATCGGCTACCTCAAATACCAATCTTTCTTTGTTAACTCAAAGTCAAAAGCGCGGCAAATCGAGTAGTCGGGGCTAAGGGCCATGAGCCTTGCGGCCCTAGAGACAAGTTCTCTACCCTCTTCAGGAGTCGTAACTCCATCGGCTACCTCGATTACCAACCTTTCTTTGTTCTCTCAAACTCAAAGGCATGGCAAATCGAGTAGTCGGGGCTAAGGGCCATGAGCCTCACGGCCCTAGACACAAGTTCTCTACCCTCTTCAGGAGTCGTAACTCCATCGGCTACCTCGAATACCAACTTTTTTTTGTTCACTCAAAGTCAAAGGCACGGAGAATCGAGTAGTCGGGGCTAAGGGCCATGAGCCTTGCGGCCCTAGAGACAAGTTCTCTACCCTCTTCAGGAGTCGTAACTCCATCGGCTACCTCGAATACCAACCTTTCTTTGTTCTCTCAAAGTCAAAGGCATGGCAAATCGAGTAGTCGGGGCTAAGGGCCATGAGCCTTGTGGACCTAGAAACAAGTTCTCTACCCTCTTCAGGAGTCGTAACTTCATCGGCTACCTCGAATACCAACCTTTCTTTGTTCACTCAAAGTCAAATGCACGACGAATCTAGTAGTCGGGGCTAAGGGTCATGAGCCTTGCGGCCCTAGAGACAAGTTCTCTACCCTCTTCAGGAGTCGTCACTCCATCGGCTACCTTGAATACCTATCTTTCTTTGTTCACTCAAATTCAAAGGCACGGATAATCGAGTAGTCGGGGCTAAGGGCCATGAGCCTTGCGGCCCTAGAGATAAGTTCTCTACCCTCTTCAAGAGTATCCATCGGCTACCTCGAATACCAACCTTTCTTTGTTCACTCAAAGTCAAAGGCACGACGAATCGAGGAAGTCAGGGCTAAGGGTCATGAGCATTGCGGCCCTAGAGACAAGTTCTCTACCCTCTTCAGGAGTCATAACTCCATCGGCTACCTCGAATACCAACCTTTCTTTGTTCACTCAAAGTCAAAGGCACGGAGAATCGAGTAGTCGGGGCTAAGGGCCATGAGCCTTGCGGCCCTAGAGACAAGTTCTCTACCCTCTTCAAGAGTATCCATCGGCTACCTCAAATACCGATCTTTCTTTGTAAACTCAAAGTCAAAGGCGCAGCAAATCGAGTAGTCGGGGCTAAGGGCCATGAGCCTCGCGGCCCTAGACACAAGTTCTCTACCCTCTTCAGGAGTCGTAACTCCATCGGCTGCCTCGAATACCAACTTTTTTTTGTTCACTCAAAGTCAAAGGCACGGAGAATCAAGTAGTCGGGGCTAAGGACCATGAGCCTTGCGGCCCTAGAGACAAGTTCTCTACCCTCTTCAAGGGGATCCATCGGCTACCTAAAATACCAATCTTTCTTTGTTAACTCAAAGTCAAAGGCGCGGCAAATCGAGTAGTCGGGGCTAAGGGCCATGAGCCTTGCGGCCCTAGAGACAAGTTCTCTACCCTCTTCAGGAGTTGTAACTCCATCGGCTACCTCGAATACCAACCTTTCTTTGTTCTCTCAAAGTCAAAGGCATGGCAAATCGAGTAGTCGGGGCTAAGGGCCATGAGCCTTGTGGACCTAGAAACAAGTTCTCTACCCTCTTCAGGAGTCGTAACTTCATCGGCTACCTCGAATACCAACCTTTCTTTGTTCACTCAAAGTCAAATGCACGACGAATCTAGTAGTCGGGGCTAAGGGCCATGAGCCTTGCGGCCCTAGAGACAAGTTCTCTACCCTGTTCAGGAGTCGTAACTCCATCGGCTAACTCGAATACCAACCTTTCATTGTTCACTCAAAGTCAAAGGCGCGGCGAATCGAGTAGTCAGGGCTAAGGGCCATGAGCCTTGCGGCCCCTAGAGACAAGTTCTCTACCGTCTTCAGGAGTCGTAACTCCATCGGCTACCTCGAATAACAAACTTTCTTTGTTCACTAAAAGTCAAAGGCACGACGAATCGAGTAGTCGGGGCTAAGGGCCATGAGCCTTATGGCCCTAGAGACAAGTTCTCTACCCTCTTCAGGAGTCGTAACTGCATCGGCTACCTCGAATACCAACCTTTCTTTGTTCTCTCAAAGTCAAAGGCATGGCAAATCGAGTAGTTGGGGCTAAGGGCCATGAGCCTTGCGGCCCAAGAGACAAGTTCTCTACCCTCTTCAGGAGTCTTAACTCCATTGGCTACCTCGAATACCAACCTTTCTTTGTTCACTCAAAGTCAAAGGCACGGCAAATCGAATAGTCGGTGCTAAGGGCCACGAGCCTTGCGGCCCTAGAGACAAGTTCTCTACCCTCTTCAGGAGTCGTCACTCCATCGGCTACCTTGAATACCTATCTTTCTTCGTTCACTCAAATTCAAAGGCACGGATAATCGAGTAGTCAGGGCTAAGGGCCATGAGCCTTGCGGCCCTAGAGACAAGTTCTCTACCCTCTTCAAGAGTATCCATCGGCTACCTCGAATACCAACCTTTCTTTGTTCACTCAAAGTCAAAGGCACGACGAATCGAGTAGTCAGGGCTAAGGGTCATGAGCATTGCGGCCCTAGAGACAAGTTCTCTACCCTCTTCAGGAGTCGTAACTCCATCGGCTACCTCGAATACCAACCTTTCTTTGTTCACTCAAAGTCAAAGGCACGGAGAATCGAGTAGTCGGGGCTAAGGGCCATGAGCCTTGCGGCCCTAGAGACAAGTTCTCTACCCTCTTCAAGAGTATCCATCGGCTACCTCAAATACCGATCTTTCTTTGTAAACTCAAAGTCAAAGGCGCGACAAATCGAGTAGTCGGGGCTAAGGGCCATGAGCCTCACGGCCCTAGACACAAGTTCTCTACCCTCTTCAGGAGTCGTAACTCCATCGGCTACCTCGAATACCAACTTTTTTTTGTTCACTCAAAGTCAAAGGCACGGAGAATCGAGTAGTCGGGGCTAAGGGCCATGAGCCTTGCGGCCCTAGAGACAAGTTCTCTACCCTCTTCAAGGGGATCCATCGGCTACCTCAAATACCAATCTTTCTTTGTTAACTCAAAGTCAAAAGCGCGGCAAATCGAGTAGTCGGGGCTAAGGGCCATGAGCCTTGCGGCCCTAGAGACAAGTTCTCTACCCTCTTCAGGAGTCGTAACTCCATCGGCTACCTCGATTACCAACCTTTCTTTGTTCTCTCAAACTCAAAGGCATGGCAAATCGAGTAGTCGGGGCTAAGGGCCATGAGCCTCACGGCCCTAGACACAAGTTCTCTACCCTCTTCAGGAGTCGTAACTCCATCGGCTACCTCGAATACCAACTTTTTTTTGTTCACTCAAAGTCAAAGGCACGGAGAATCGAGTAGTCGGGGCTAAGGGCCATGAGCCTTGCGGCCCTAGAGACAAGTTCTCTACCCTCTTCAGGAGTCGTAACTCCATCGGCTACCTCGAATACCAACCTTTCTTTGTTCTCTCAAAGTCAAAGGCATGGCAAATCGAGTAGTCGGGGCTAAGGGCCATGAGCCTTGTGGACCTAGAAACAAGTTCTCTACCCTCTTCAGGAGTCGTAACTTCATCGGCTACCTCGAATACCAACCTTTCTTTGTTCACTCAAAGTCAAATGCACGACGAATCTAGTAGTCGGGGCTAAGGGTCATGAGCCTTGCGGCCCTAGAGACAAGTTCTCTACCCTCTTCAGGAGTCGTCACTCCATCGGCTACCTTGAATACCTATCTTTCTTTGTTCACTCAAATTCAAAGGCACGGATAATCGAGTAGTCGGGGCTAAGGGCCATGAGCCTTTCGGCCCTAGAGATAAGTTCTCTACCCTCTTCAAGAGTATCCATCGGCTACCTCGAATACCAACCTTTCTTTGTTCACTCAAAGTCAAAGGCACGACGAATCGAGTAGTCAGGGCTAAGGATCATGAGCATTGCGGCCCTAGAGACAAGTTCTCTACCCTCTTCAGGAGTCATAACTCCATCGGCTACCTCGAATACCAACCTTTCTTTGTTCACTCAAAGTCAAAGGCACGGAGAATCGAGTAGTCGGGGCTAAGGGCCATGAGCCTTGCGGCCCTAGAGACAAGTTCTCTACCCTCTTCAAGAGTATCCATCGGCTACCTCAAATACCGATCTTTCTTTGTAAACTCAAAGTCAAAGGCGCGGCAAATCGAGTAGTCGGGGCTAAGGGCCATGAGCCTCGCGGCCCTAGACACAAGTTCTCTACCCTCTTCAGGAGTCGTAACTCCATCGGCTGCCTCGAATACCAACTTTTTTTTGTTCACTCAAAGTCAAAGGCACGGAGAATCAAGTAGTCGGGGCTAAGGACCATGAGCCTTGCGGCCCTAGAGACAAGTTCTCTACCCTCTTCAAGGGGATCCATCGGCTACCTAAAATACCAATCTTTCTTTGTTAACTCAAAGTCAAAGGCGCGGCAAATCGAGTAGTCGGGGCTAAGGGCCATGAGCCTTGCGGCCCTAGAGACAAGTTCTCTACCCTCTTCAGGAGTTGTAACTCCATCGGCTACCTCGAATACCAACCTTTCTTTGTTCTCTCAAAGTCAAAGGCATGGCAAATCGAGTAGTCGGGGCTAAGGGCCATGAGCCTTGTGGACCTAGAAACAAGTTCTCTACCCTCTTCAGGAGTCGTAACTTCATCGGCTACCTCGAATACCAACCTTTCTTTGTTCACTCAAAGTCAAATGCACGACGAATCTAGTAGTCGGGGCTAAGGGCCATGAGCCTTGCGGCCCTAGAGACAAGTTCTCTACCCTGTTCAGGAGTCGTAACTCCATCGGCTAACTCGAATACCAACCTTTCATTGTTCACTCAAAGTCAAAGGCGCGGCGAATCGAGTAGTCAGGGCTAAGGGCCATGAGCCTTGCGGCCCCTAGAGACAAGTTCTCTACCGTCTTCAGGAGTCGTAACTCCATCGGCTACCTCGAATAACAAACTTTCTTTGTTCACTAAAAGTCAAAGGCACGACGAATCGAGTAGTCGGGGCTAAGGGCCATGAGCCTTATGGCCCTAGAGACAAGTTCTCTACCCTCTTCAGGAGTCGTAACTGCATCGGCTACCTCGAATACCAACCTTTCTTTGTTCTCTCAAAGTCAAAGGCATGGCAAATCGAGTAGTTGGGGCTAAGGGCCATGAGCCTTGTGGACCTAGAAACAAGTTCTCTACCCTCTTCAGGAGTCGTAACTTCATGGGCTACCTCGAATACCAACCTTTCTTTGTTCACTCAAAGTCAAATGCACGACGAATCTAGTAGTCGGAGCTAAGGGCCATGAGCCTTGCGGCCCTAGAGACAAGTTCTCTACCCTCTTCAGGAGTCGTAACTCCATCGGCTACCTCGAATACCAACCTTTCTTTGTTCACTCAAAGTCAAATGCACGACGAATCTAGTAGTCGGGGCTAAGGGTCATGAGCCTTGCGGCCCTAGAGACAAGTTCTCTACCCTCTTCAGGAGTCGTCACTCCATCGGCTACCTTGAATACCTATCTTTCTTTGTTCACTCAAATTCAAAGGCACGGATAATCGAGTAGTCGGGGCTAAGGGCCATGAGCCTTGCGGCCCTAGAGATAAGTTCTCTACCCTCTTCAAGAGTATCCATCGGCTACCTCGAATACCAACCTTTCTTTGTTCACTCAAAGTCAAAGGCACGACGAATCGAGTAGTCAGGGCTAAGGGTCATGAGCATTGCGGCCCTAGAGACAAGTTCTCTACCCTCTTCAGGAGTCATAACTCCATCGGCTACCTCGAATACCAACCTTTCTTTGTTCACTCAAAGTCAAAGGCACGGAGAATCGAGTAGTCGGGGCTAAGGGCCATGAGCCTTGCGGCCCTAGAGACAAGTTCTCTACCCTCTTCAAGAGTATCCATCGGCTACCTCAAATACCGATCTTTCTTTGTAAACTCAAAGTCAAAGGCGCGGCAAATCGAGTAGTCGGGGCTAAGGGCCATGAGCCTCGCGGCCCTAGACACAAGTTCTCTACCCTCTTCAGGAGTCGTAACTCCATCGGCTGCCTCGAATACCAACTTTTTTTGTTCACTCAAAGTCAAAGGCACGGAGAATCAAGTAGTCGGGGCTAAGGACCATGAGCCTTGCGGCCCTAGAGACAAGTTCTCTACCCTCTTCAAGGGGATCCATCGGCTACCTAAAATACCAATCTTTCTTTGTTAACTCAAAGTCAAAGGCGCGGCAAATCGAGTAGTCGGGGCTAAGGGCCATGAGCCTTGCGGCCCTAGAGACAAGTTCTCTACCCTCTTCAGGAGTTGTAACTCCATCGGCTACCTCGAATACCAACCTTTCTTTGTTCTCTCAAAGTCAAAGGCATGGCAAATCGAGTAGTCGGGGCTAAGGGCCATGAGCCTTGTGGACCTAGAAACAAGTTCTCTACCCTCTTCAGGAGTCGTAACTTCATCGGCTACCTCGAATACCAACCTTTCTTTGTTCACTCAAAGTCAAATGCACGACGAATCTAGTAGTCGGGGCTAAGGGCCATGAGCCTTGCGGCCCTAGAGACAAGTTCTCTACCCTGTTCAGGAGTCGTAACTCCATCGGCTAACTCGAATACCAACCTTTCATTGTTCACTCAAAGTCAAAGGCGCGGCGAATCGAGTAGTCAGGGCTAAGGGCCATGAGCCTTGCGGCCCCTAAAGACAAGTTCTCTACCGTCTTCAGGAGTCGTAACTCCATCGGCTACCTCGAATAACAAACTTTCTTTGTTCACTAAAAGTCAAAGGCACGACGAATCGAGTAGTCGGGGCTAAGGGCCATGAGCCTTATGGCCCTAGAGACAAGTTCTCTACCCTCTTCAGGAGTCGTAACTGCATCGGCTACCTCGAATACCAACCTTTCTTTGTTCTCTCAAATTCAAAGGCATGGCAAATCGAGTAGTTGGGGCTAAGGGCCATGAGCCTTGTGGACCTAGAAACAAGTTCTCTACCCTCTTCAGGAGTCGTAACTTCATGGGCTACCTCGAATACCAACCTTTCTTTGTTCACTCAAAGTCAAATGCACGACGAATCTAGTAGTCGGAGCTAAGGGCCATGAGCCTTGCGGCCCTAGAGACAAGTTCTCTACCCTCTTCAGGAGTTGTAACTCCATCGGCTACCTCGAATACCAACCTTTCTTTGTTCTCTCAAAGTCAAAGGCATGGCAAATCGAGTAGTCGGGGCTAAGGGCCATGAGCCTTGTGGACCTAGAAACAAGTTCTCTACCCTCTTCAGGAGTCGTAACTTCATCGGCTACCTCGAATACCAACATTTCTTTGTTCACTCAAAGTCAAATGCACGACGAATCTAGTAGTCGGGGCTAAGGGCCATGAGCCTTGCGGCCCTAGAGACAAGTTCTCTACCCTGTTCAGGAGTCGTAACTCCATCGGCTAACTCGAATACCAACCTTTCATTGTTCACTCAAAGTCAAAGGCGCGGCGAATCGAGTAGTCAGGGCTAAGGGCCATGAGCCTTGCGGCCCCTAAAGACAAGTTCTCTACCGTCTTCAGGAGTCGTAACTCCATCGGC
Source organism: Panicum virgatum (assembly GCF_016808335.1). Taxonomy (NCBI): domain Eukaryota; kingdom Viridiplantae; phylum Streptophyta; class Magnoliopsida; order Poales; family Poaceae; genus Panicum; species Panicum virgatum. The sequence goes on along the minus strand of NC_053143.1, from coordinate 22,825,527 downwards.
TACCTCGAATAACAAACTTTCTTTGTTCACTAAAAGTCAAAGGCACGACGAATCGAGTAGTCGGGGCTAAGGGCCATGAGCCTTATGGCCCTAGAGACAAGTTCTCTACCCTCTTCAGGAGTCGTAACTGCATCGGCTACCTCGAATACCAACCTTTCTTTGTTCTCTCAAATTCAAAGGCATGGCAAATCGAGTAGTTGGGGCTAAGGGCCATGAGCCTTGTGGACCTAGAAACAAGTTCTCTACCCTCTTCAGGAGTCGTAACTTCATGGGCTACCTCGAATACCAACCTTTCTTTGTTCACTCAAAGTCAAATGCACGACGAATCTAGTAGTCGGAGCTAAGGGCCATGAGCCTTGCGGCCCTAGAGACAAGTTCTCTACCCTCTTCAGGAGTTGTAACTCCATCGGCTACCTCGAATACCAACCTTTCTTTGTTCTCTCAAAGTCAAAGGCATGGCAAATCGAGTAGTCGGGGCTAAGGGCCATGAGCCTTGTGGACCTAGAAACAAGTTCTCTACCCTCTTCAGGAGTCGTAACTTCATCGGCTACCTCGAATACCAACCTTTCTTTGTTCACTCAAAGTCAAATGCACGACGAATCTAGTAGTCGGGGCTAAGGGCCATGAGCCTTGCGGCCCTAGAGACAAGTTCTCTACCCTGTTCAGGAGTCGTAACTCCATCGGCTAACTCGAATACCAACCTTTCATTGTTCACTCAAAGTCAAAGGCGCGGCGAATCGAGTAGTCAGGGCTAAGGGCCATGAGCCTTGCGGCCCCTAAAGACAAGTTCTCTACCGTCTTCAGGAGTCGTAACTCCATCGGCTACCTCGAATAACAAACTTTCTTTGTTCACTAAAAGTCAAAGGCACGACGAATCGAGTAGTCGGGGCTAAGGGCCATGAGCCTTATGGCCCTAGAGACAAGTTCTCTACCCTCTTCAGGAGTCGTAACTGCATCGGCTACCTCGAATACCAACCTTTCTTTGTTCTCTCAAATTCAAAGGCATGGCAAATCGAGTAGTTGGGGCTAAGGGCCATGAGCCTTGTGGACCTAGAAACAAGTTCTCTACCCTCTTCAGGAGTCGTAACTTCATGGGCTACCTCGAATACCAACCTTTCTTTGTTCACTCAAAGTCAAATGCACGACGAATCTAGTAGTCGGAGCTAAGGGCCATGAGCCTTGCGGCCCTAGAGACAAGTTCTCTACCCTCTTCAGGAGTCGTAACTCCATCGGCTACCTCGAATACCAACCTTTCTTTGTTCACTCAAAGTCAAATGCACGACGAATCTAGTAGTCGGGGCTAAGGGTCATGAGCCTTGCGGCCCTAGAGACAAGTTCTCTACCCTCTTCAGGAGTCGTCACTCCATCGGCTACCTTGAATACCTATCTTTCTTTGTTCACTCAAATTCAAAGGCACGGATAATCGAGTAGTCGGGGCTAAGGGCCATGAGCCTTGCGGCCCTAGAGATAAGTTCTCTACCCTCTTCAAGAGTATCCATCGGCTACCTCGAATACCAACCTTTCTTTGTTCACTCAAAGTCAAAGGCACGACGAATCGAGTAGTCAGGGCTAAGGGTCATGAGCATTGCGGCCCTAGAGACAAGTTCTCTACCCTCTTCAGGAGTCATAACTCCATCGGCTACCTCGAATACCAACCTTTCTTTGTTCACTCAAAGTCAAAGGCACGGAGAATCGAGTAGTCGGGGCTAAGGGCCATGAGCCTTGCGGCCCTAGAGACAAGTTCTCTACCCTCTTCAAGAGTATCCATCGGCTACCTCAAATACCGATCTTTCTTTGTAAACTCAAAGTCAAAGGCGCGGCAAATCGAGTAGTCGGGGCTAAGGGCCATGAGCCTCGCGGCCCTAGACACAAGTTCTCTACCCTCTTCAGGAGTCGTAACTCCATCGGCTGCCTCGAATACCAACTTTTTTTTGTTCACTCAAAGTCAAAGGCACGGAGAATCAAGTAGTCGGGGCTAAGGACCATGAGCCTTGCGGCCCTAGAGACAAGTTCTCTACCCTCTTCAAGGGGATCCATCGGCTACCTAAAATACCAATCTTTCTTTGTTAACTCAAAGTCAAAGGCGCGGCAAATCGAGTAGTCGGGGCTAAGGGCCATGAGCCTTGCGGCCCTAGAGACAAGTTCTCTACCCTCTTCAGGAGTTGTAACTCCATCGGCTACCTCGAATACCAACCTTTCTTTGTTCTCTCAAAGTCAAAGGCATGGCAAATCGAGTAGTCGGGGCTAAGGGCCATGAGCCTTGTGGACCTAGAAACAAGTTCTCTACCCTCTTCAGGAGTCGTAACTTCATCGGCTACCTCGAATACCAACCTTTCTTTGTTCACTCAAAGTCAAATGCACGACGAATCTAGTAGTCGGGGCTAATGGCCATGAGCCTTGCGGCCCTAGAGACAAGTTCTCTACCCTGTTCAGGAGTCGTAACTCCATCGGCTAACTCGAATACCAACCTTTCATTGTTCACTCAAAGTCAAAGGCGCGGCGAATCGAGTAGTCAGGGCTAAGGGCCATGAGCCTTGCGACCCCTAGAGACAAGTTCTCTACCGTCTTCAGGAGTCGTAACTCCATCGGCTACCTCGAATAACAAACTTTCTTTGTTCACTAAAAGTCAAAGGCACGACGAATCGAGTAGTCGGGGCTAAGGGCCATGAGCCTTATGGCCCTAGAGACAAGTTCTCTACCCTCTTCAGGAGTCGTAACTGCATCGGCTACCTCGAATACCAACCTTTCTTTGTTCTCTCAAAGTCAAAGGCATGGCAAATCGAGTAGTTGGGGCTAAGGGCCATGAGCCTTGTGGACCTAGAAACAAGTTCTCTACCCTCTTCAGGAGTCTTAACTTCATGGGCTACCTCGAATACCAACCTTTCTTTGTTCACTCAAAGTCAAATGCACGACGAATCTAGTAGTCGGAGCTAAGGGCCATGAGCCTTGCGGCCCTAGAGACAAGTTCTCTACCCTCTTCAGGAGTCGTAACTCCATCGGCTACCTCGAATACCAACCTTTCTTTGTTCACTCAAAGTCAAATGCACGACGAATCTAGTAGTCGGGGCTAAGGGTCATGAGCCTTGCGGCCCTAGAGACAAGTTCTCTACCCTCTTCAGGAGTCGTCACTCCATCGGCTACCTTGAATACCTATCTTTCTTTGTTCACTCAAATTCAAAGGCACGGATAATCGAGTAGTCGGGGCTAAGGGCCATGAGCCTTGTGGCCCTAGAGATAAGTTCTCTACCCTCTTCAAGAGTATCCATCGGCTACCTCGAATACCAACCTTTCTTTGTTCACTCAAAGTCAAAGGCACGACGAATCGAGTAGTCAGGGCTAAGGGTCATGAGCATTGCGGCCCTAGAGACAAGTTCTCTACCCTCTTCAGGAGTCATAACTCCATCGGCTACCTCGAATACCAACCTTTCTTTGTTCACTCAAAGTCAAAGGCACGGAGAATCGAGTAGTCGGGGCTAAGGGCCATGAGCCTTGCGGCCCTAGAGACAAGTTCTCTACCCTCTTCAAGAGTATCCATCGGCTACCTCAAATACCGATCTTTCTTTGTAAACTCAAAGTCAAAGGCGCGGCAAATCGAGTAGTCGGGGCTAAGGGCCATGAGCCTCGCGGCCCTAGACACAAGTTCTCTACCCTCTTCAGGAGTCGTAACTCCATCGGCTGCCTCGAATACCAACTTTTTTTTGTTCACTCAAAGTCAAAGGCACGGAGAATCAAGTAGTCGGGGCTAAGGACCATGAGCCTTGCGGCCCTAGAGACAAGTTCTCTACCCTCTTCAAGGGGATCCATTGGCTACCTAAAATACCAATCTTTCTTTGTTAACTCAAAGTCAAAGGCGCGGCAAATCGAGTAGTCGGGGCTAAGGGCCATGAGCCTTGCGGCCCTAGAGACAAGTTCTCTACCCTCTTCAGGAGTTGTAACTCCATCGGCTACCTCGAATACCAACCTTTCTTTGTTCTCTCAAAGTCAAAGGCATGGCAAATCGAGTAGTCGGGGCTAAGGGCCATGAGCCTTGTGGACCTAGAAACAAGTTCTCTACCCTCTTCAGGAGTCGTAACTTCATCGGCTACCTCGAATACCAACCTTTCTTTGTTCACTCAAAGTCAAATGCACGACGAATCTAGTAGTCGGGGCTAATGGCCATGAGCCTTGCGGCCCTAGAGACAAGTTCTCTACCCTATTCAGGAGTCGTAACTCCATCGGCTAACTCGAATACCAACCTTTCATTGTTCACTCAAAGTCAAAGGCACGGCGAATCGAGTAGTCAGGGCTAAGGGCCATGAGCCTTGCGGCCCCTAGAGACAAGTTCTCTACCGTCTTCAGGAGTCGTAACTCCATCGGCTACCTCGAATAACAAACTTTCTTTGTTCACTAAAAGTCAAAGGCACGACGAATCGAGTAGTCGGGGCTAAGGGCCATGAGCCTTATGGCCCTAGAGACAAGTTCTCTACCCTCTTCAGGAGTCGTAACTGCATCGGCTACCTCGAATACCAACCTTTCTTTGTTCTCTCAAAGTCAAAGGCATGGCAAATCGAGTAGTTGGGGCTAAGGGCCATGAGCCTTGTGGACCTAGAAACAAGTTCTCTACCCTCTTCAGGAGTCGTAACTTCATGGGCTACCTCGAATACCAACCTTTCTTTGTTCACTCAAAGTCAAATGCACGACGAATCTAGTAGTCGGAGCTAAGGGCCATGAGCCTTGCGGCCCTAGAGACAAGTTCTCTACCCTCTTCAGGAGTCGTAACTCCATCGGCTAACTCGAATACCAACCTTTCATTGTTCACTCAAAGTCAAAGGCGCGGCGAATCGAGTAGTCAGGGCTAAGGGCCATGAGCCTTGCGGCCCCTAGAGACAAGTTCTCTACCGTCTTCAGGAGTCGTAACTCCATCGGCTACCTCGAATAACAAACTTTCTTTGTTCACTCAAAGTCAAAGGCACGGCGAATCGAGTAGTCGGGGCTAAGGGCGATGAGCCTTGCGGCCCTAGAGGCAAGTTCTCTACCCTCTTTAGGAGTCGTAACTCCATCGGCTACCTCGAATACCAACCTTTCTTTCTTCACTCAAAGTCAAAGGCGCGGCAAATCGAGTAGTCGGGGCTAAGGGCCATGAGCCTTGCTGTGACACCCTAGGTGTCTTCACAGTAGAAATGCATTTATTTTATGCGTCATGTGCTTAATTTGCTTGAGCAAGGGTCTTATTTTAAAATTATAAGGCTAATTGTGTAAATATGATTTAATGCAAGGACCTTCCTATAGTTTAATTTGAATAGGATGGACAAATATTCCTTTTGTGGAGGGTTTATTTGTAAAATTCAGTGTAATCATTACTTGGCAGGGAATTTTACTTTTCAGTCTGAATTTAAGGTGAATTTGCTTCGAAAAAGACAAAAGTCCATTAAATTTAAAATCCTTCCTATGTTTTCAAAATAACTCTTTAACCTTTGGTCAAATAAATTTTTGCACAACACCAAAGTTGTAGATCTTAAAAAGTTGAACAACTTTCATGTTGGGCACTTTTTCATTTACACCCTAGTTTAGGATTTATTTTTTTACAGTAGGACCCCTGAACTTTTCAGAAATTGCAAAAAGGTCCAGCTGCTGTCTTCCTCCTCTCTCCCTCTCTGCTTCGCTCTGCCGCCGGCGTAGAGCGGCACCGCCGCCGCCCAGGGAGGCCGCAGGCCACCTCCTGCTGCTCCACCGCCAAACGCAGCACCCCCGCAACCCCCTGGCCCCACTCCACCCCGCTCTGGAGCACTCCTCCCCTTGCCATGCCGCCCAGTCGAGCTTCGTGGCCGCCACCTCGCCGCCGCCGTGGCTAGCTCAGGGAAAATCCCGGCTTCCGCATCTCTCGCGCGCCTCAGCACCAGAGAGTCCCCACAACGCATTCCCCTCACTCATTAGCCACATCCCTGCCCAAACCCCCAGAACACTGCCGCCATCCACCCGCACGCCGGAGAGCTCGCTCACCATCGACCCACCACTCCAGACCTCCTCCGCCCATGCAAACCCCGCCAATAGCTCCGTCTCGCTCTCGCGCAGCTCCTTGGCCATTCCCCTTCCACCCTTGACCCCCGGAGCAACCTCCCCGCCGATCCCGTACGCCGACCGCCGCTGCTCACCGTCGACGAGCCTCCTCCGGCCGCCTCCTCCTGGACCTAGACCCTCTAGCAGGTAGCGCTTGACGCCCTGAAGCTTCCTAGCCCCTCCACCCTCACCGCCGGTGATCAGAGCCACCGGAATTGGCCGGTCAAACTCCACCCTTTGCTCTGACTCCGGCCAAGGGCCTTTCTGCAAGCATCTTTTTACTTCTAGGGGCCTAACTGCAAGTTTTAAATCCTTTTCCTTTTGTTTCTAGACTGAACTTTGAAAATGTCTATAAATTCGTAGAAAAATAAAAAATAAAAAATCCAAATGTTTTGGAATCTTTGTTACAAGACCTACAAGTTTTGTTACATACACATCTCAGTTTTGGTCTGCATATTAATCCAAGAAAAAGAATAAAATAAATAGGCTTTAATTGTTCTAGGAGTTGTACTCATTAACTTCATGTGATTTTTGGCCAGAGTGTGTCTTGCAGTGTTGCTAGTACCTGGTAAAAATTTGAACCCTTTTTGACATAATTAACTAGGTAAAAGTTTCAAGATTCCTAGATCTACTAGTTTTGCTAATGTATTTATGCTGGTAGAAATATTAAAGTTCTAAGTATGAAACTTTTTCCATGCATGCACGTCACTAAAGCCTTGCTGTTGCGCAAGTTTGAGAAATTTTAGATCTGTTTAACTATATCTTTGATTTAATGATTGTTAAGTAGGATTTAATTGTGACAAATAGTTTCCTTAATTAGAAAAATCTGAGAATATTTGTGAAACTCTACTTTGCTCATATGTTCATGTATGTAAAATTTAGGATCCAGAAATGTTATAGAACTCTCTGTACTAATTAGTTTTGCCATATGTGGTTTAATTTTGTTAAAAATATTACTTCTGTTTTATGCCTAGATAAATTCTAAAAAATTTATAGGACGTTCATATGTATATGAAGCCTGTTCTTCGAAATTTTGAGCTTCATAAGTGTTATAGTTTATTCTATAGAATTTAATCTTATTCTAGGTGTTGTCAGAGTAAATGTTTTATTCTGAATAATTGGCTTCATGAAATGGTATGAAATTTACAAGATAGATTGCTCTCTGTACTTCCTATTTGAAGTAATTTTTCTAAGTTTAAATACTGTTTGTGTACTGAGTTACTTATTTCTTAGCAAACCATGATTTATTTGCTATATGAACTAACTAAAACTTACTTTGTGAAGATAATCAAGTTGTCTTGTGAGGTCAATCATGTTGTTTTGTGTAGTAAGACATATTACATAACTACTCTATAAACGATTGCCCATATGTTATGTTATGTTTGCTAGTTGTTAGACTGCAACTTTATCACGAAGTGTGTGTAATTGTAATACCGTTTCTTGCATGACATATAGATACAACTGTTTTAGCGGACGGGATGTACGAGCTGATCTCGGAGTCTGAAGGAGGTGATCAAGAAGCCCAGCTGAATGCCACTACACTGACTGAAGACCCGGACAAAAGTTCGGAAGAGCCCAAGGCTGAGTTACCTAGTGACTACCGCAAAGGCATGCCCCGGACATAAACCCAGTATTTCAAATTATGCATTTTATATACTACTTACTTGTGCATTTACAGTTCTTAGGATTTGAATTAAAACCCTAGATGCATGATCCTAGGAACCTATGTACTGAACACTAGATTTGAGTTTGAGTAATTGCTATGCTTATAGGACCGGTAAAAGTCGAGTGATTGCCTGTCACTCGCGAGCTTATAGGAGTTGATTGTTTACTTTCTGCAATCACTATAAGGACGTCGGACGAGGTCATGTTTGATATCATGACCTTGGGTGAGACCCCTCTGTGTTGATGCTGCTAAGGTCGCGGTGTGTGGTAGCGGTGGTTAAGTGTTTGAACGTACTAGCCACATGTCGTAAATATGGTACACGGTAAGCCTAGTAGCTGATCGGACCAGTGAGTGGATATACCTTTCACTCTCTCTTAGAGATAGGTTTTTATGTTTAAGTTGCGCAACACCACAGGTGTAGGGAGGAAGTTCGTGCCCTGTAGTCGGAGAGAGTGACCCTATCCACAAGCTGGAATGAAAGGTCAATGGTTGTTTGGGAACGACCCGACGGTGTTCCAAACATGTGCGTTAGGTTTACCTTGCAAGGATGGAAATCCGATTCAAATCGTCCATCTCTCGCGGATATTGAGACTGCTTGATCCCTTTGCCACACAGGGTAATAAGAGTAATAATATTATGATCAATCTTGATGTTTGACTAAAGTTCTACCATGGTTGATTAGAATTAGTTGCTCACATAGAATGGTTAATCAACTAGAATATTGCAAGCTAAAATGTGAAATTAAGTACCTACTCTTTATTGCTTTTCAGCCTTGCCATGCCGCCCAGTCGTAAGGGCCATGAGCCTTGTGGACCTAGAAACAAGTTCTCTACCCTCTTCAGGAGTCGTAACTTCATGGGCTACCTCGAATACCAACCTTTCTTTGTTCACTCAAAGTCAAATGCACGACGAATCTAGTAGTCGGAGCTAAGGGCCATGAGCCTTGCGGCCCTAGAGACAAGTTCTCTACCCTCTTCAGGAGTCGTAACTCCATCGGCTACCTCGAATACCAACCTTTCTTTGTTCACTCAAAGTCAAATGCACGACGAATCTAGTAGTCGGGGCTAAGGGTCATGAGCCTTGCGGCCCTAGAGACAAGTTCTCTACCCTCTTCAGGAGTCGTCACTCCATCGGCTACCTTGAATACCTATCTTTCTTTGTTCACTCAAATTCAAAGGCACGGATAATCGAGTAGTCGGGGCTAAGGGCCATGAGCCTTGCGGCCCTAGAGATAAGTTCTCTACCCTCTTCAAGAGTATCCATCGGCTACCTCGAATACCAACCTTTCTTTGTTCACTCAAAGTCAAAGGCACGACGAATCGAGTAGTCAGGGCTAAGGGTCATGAGCATTGCGGCCCTAGAGACAAGTTCTCTACCCTCTTCAGGAGTCATAACTCCATCGGCTACCTCGAATACCAACCTTTCTTTGTTCACTCAAAGTCAAAGGCACGGAGAATCGAGTAGTCGGGGCTAAGGGCCATGAGCCTTGCGGCCCTAGAGACAAGTTCTCTACCCTCTTCAAGAGTATCCATCGGCTACCTCAAATACCGATCTTTCTTTGTAAACTCAAAGTCAAAGGCGCGGCAAATCGAGTAGTCGGGGCTAAGGGCCATGAGCCTCGCGGCCCTAGACACAAGTTCTCTACCCTCTTCAGGAGTCGTAACTCCATCGGCTGCCTCGAATACCAACTTTTTTTTGTTCACTCAAAGTCAAAGCCACGGAGAATCAAGTAGTCGGGGCTAAGGACCATGAGCCTTGCGGCCCTAGAGACAAGTTCTCTACCCTCTTCAAGGGGATCCATCGGCTACCTAAAATACCAATCTTTCTTTGTTAACTCAAAGTCAAAGGCGCGGCAAATCGAGTAGTCGGGGCTAAGGGCCATGAGCCTTGCGGCCCTAGAGACAAGTTCTCTACCCTCTTCAGGAGTTGTAACTCCATCGGCTACCTCGAATACCAACCTTTCTTTGTTCTCTCAAAGTCAAAGGCATGGCAAATCGAGTAGTCGGGGCTAAGGGCCATGAGCCTTGTGGACCTAGAAACAAGTTCTCTACCCTCTTCAGGAGTCGTAACTTCATCGGCTACCTCGAATACCAACCTTTCTTTGTTCACTCAAAGTCAAATGCACGACGAATCTAGTAGTCGGGGCTAATGGCCATGAGCCTTGCGGCCCTAGAGACAAGTTCTCTACCCTGTTCAGGAGTCGTAACTCCATCGGCTAACTCGAATACCAACCTTTCATTGTTCACTCAAAGTCAAAGGCGCGGCGAATTGAGTAGTCAGGGCTAAGGGCCATGAGCCTTGCGGCCCCTAGAGACAAGTTCTCTACCGTCTTCAGGAGTCGTAACTCCATCGGCTACCTCGAATAACAAACTTTCTTTGTTCACTAAAAGTCAAAGGCACGACGAATCGAGTAGTCGGGGCTAAGGGCCATGAGCCTTATGGCCCTAGAGACAAGTTCTCTACCCTCTTCAGGAGTCGTAACTGCATCGGCTACCTCGAATACCAACCTTTCTTTGTTCTCTCAAAGTCAAAGGCATGGCAAATCGAGTAGTTGGGGCTAAGGGCCATGAGCCTTGTGGACCTAGAAACAAGTTCTCTACCCTCTTCAGGAGTCATAACTTCATGGGCTACCTCGAATACCAACCTTTCTTTGTTCACTCAAAGTCAAATGCACGACGAATCTAGTAGTCGGAGCTAAGGGCCATGAGCCTTGCGGCCCTAGAGACAAGTTCTCTACCCTCTTCAGGAGTCGTAACTCCATCGGCTACCTCGAATACCAACCTTTCTTTGTTCACTCAAAGTCAAATGCACGACGAATCTAGTAGTCGGGGCTAAGGGTCATGAGCCTTGCGGCCCTAGAGACAAGTTCTCTACCCTCTTCAGGAGTCGTCACTCCATCGGCTACCTTGAATACCTATCTTTCTTTGTTCACTCAAATTCAAAGGCACGGATAATCGAGTAGTCGGGGCTAAGGGCCATGAGCCTTGTGGCCCTAGAGATAAGTTCTCTACCCTCTTCAAGAGTATCCATCGGCTACCTCGAATACCAACCTTTCTTTGTTCACTCAAAGTCAAAGGCACGACGAATCGAGTAGTCAGGGCTAAGGGTCATGAGCATTGCGGCCCTAGAGACAAGTTCTCTACCCTCTTCAGGAGTCATAACTCCATCGGCTACCTCGAATACCAACCTTTCTTTGTTCACTCAAAGTCAAAGGCACGGAGAATCGAGTAGTCGGGGCTAAGGGCCATGAGCCTTGCGGCCCTAGAGACAAGTTCTCTACCCTCTTCAAGAGTATCCATCGGCTACCTCAAATACCGATCTTTCTTTGTAAACTCAAAGTCAAAGGCGCGGCAAATCGAGTAGTCGGGGCTAAGGGCCATGAGCCTCGCGGCCCTAGACACAAGTTCTCTACCCTCTTCAGGAGTCGTAACTCCATCGGCTGCCTCGAATACCAACTTTTTTTTGTTCACTCAAAGTCAAAGGCACGGAGAATCAAGTAGTCGGGGCTAAGGACCATGAGCCTTGCGGCCCTAGAGACAAGTTCTCTACCCTCTTCAAGGGGATCCATCGGCTACCTAAAATACCAATCTTTCTTTGTTAACTCAAAGTCAAAGGCGCGGCAAATCGAGTAGTCGGGGCTAAGGGCCATGAGCCTTGCGGCCCTAGAGACAAGTTCTCTACCCTCTTCAGGAGTTGTAACTCCATCGGCTACCTCGAATACCAACCTTTCTTTGTTCTCTCAAAGTCAAAGGCATGGCAAATCGAGTAGTCGGGGCTAAGGGCCATGAGCCTTGTGGACCTAGAAACAAGTTCTCTACCCTCTTCAGGAGTCGTAACTTCATCGGCTACCTCGAATACCAACCTTTCTTTGTTCACTCAAAGTCAAATGCACGACGAATCTAGTAGTCGGGGCTAATGGCCATGAGCCTTGCGGCCCTAGAGACAAGTTCTCTACCCTGTTCAGGAGTCGTAACTCCATCGGCTAACTCGAATACCAACCTTTCATTGTTCACTCAAAGTCAAAGGCACGGCGAATCGAGTAGTCAGGGCTAAGGGCCATGAGCCTTGCGGCCCCTAGAGACAAGTTCTCTACCGTCTTCAGGAGTCGTAACTCCATCGGCTACCTCGAATAACAAACTTTCTTTGTTCACTAAAAGTCAAAGGCACGACGAATCGAGTAGTCGGGGCTAAGGGCCATGAGCCTTATGGCCCTAGAGACAAGTTCTCTACCCTCTTCAGGAGTCGTAACTGCATCGGCTACCTCGAATACCAACCTTTCTTTGTTCTCTCAAAGTCAAAGGCATGGCAAATCGAGTAGTTGGGGCTAAGGGCCATGAGCCTTGTGGACCTAGAAACAAGTTCTCTACCCTCTTCAGGAGTCGTAACTTCATGGGCTACCTCGAATACCAACCTTTCTTTGTTCACTCAAAGTCAAATGCACGACGAATCTAGTAGTCGGAGCTAAGGGCCATGAGCCTTGCGGCCCTAGAGACAAGTTCTCTACCCTCTTCAGGAGTCGTAACTCCATCGGCTAACTCGAATACCAACCTTTCATTGTTCACTCAAAGTCAAAGGCGCGGCGAATCGAGTAGTCAGGGCTAAGGGCCATGAGCCTTGCGGCCCCTAGAGACAAGTTCTCTACCATCTTCAGGAGTCGTAACTCCATCGGCTACCTCGAATAACAAACTTTCTTTGTTCACTCAAAGTCAAAGGCACGGCGAATCGAGTAGTCGGGGCTAAGGGCGATGAGCCTTGCGGCCCTAGAGGCAAGTTCTCTACCCTCTTTAGGAGTCGTAACTCCATCGGCTACCTCGAATACCAACCTTTCTTTCTTCACTCAAAGTCAAAGGCGCGGCAAATCGAGTAGTCGGGGCTAAGGGCCATGAGCCTTGCTGTGACACCCTAGGTGTCTTCACAGTAGAAATGCATTTATTTTATGCGTCATGTGCTTAATTTGCTTGAGCAAGGGTCTTATTTTAAAATTATAAGGCTAATTGTGTAAATATGATTTAATGCAAGGACCTTCCTATAGTTTAATTTGAATAGGATGGACAAATATTCCTTTTGTGGAGGGTTTATTTGTAAAATTCAGTGTAATCATTACTTGGCAGGGAATTTTACTTTTCAGTCTGAATTTAAGGTGAATTTGCTTCGAAAAAGACAAAAGTCCATTAAATTTAAAATCCTTCCTATGTTTTCAAAATAACTCTTTAACCTTTGGTCAAATAAATTTTTGCACAACACCAAAGTTGTAGATCTTAAAAAGTTGAACAACTTTCATGTTGGGCACTTTTTCATTTACACCCTAGTTTAGGATTTATTTTTTTACAGTAGGACCCCTGAACTTTTCAGAAATTGCAAAAAGGTCCAGCTGCTGTCTTCCTCCTCTCTCCCTCTCTGCTTCGCTCTGCCGCCGGCGTAGAGCGGCACCGCCGCCGCCCAGGGAGGCCGCAGGCCACCTCCTGCTGCTCCACCGCCAAACGCAGCACCCCCGCAACCCCCTGGCCCCACTCCACCCCGCTCTGGAGCACTCCTCCCCTTGCCATGCCGCCCAGTCGAGCTTCGTGGCCGCCACCTCGCCGCCGCCGTGGCTAGCTCAGGGAAAATCCCGGCTTCCCCATCTCTCGCGCGCCTCAGCACCAGAGAGTCCCCACAACGCATTCCCCTCACTCATTAGCCACATCCCTGCACAAACCCCCAGAACACTGCCGCCATCCACCCGCACGCCGGAGAGCACGCTCACCATCGACCCACCACTCCAGACCTCCTCCGCCCATGCAAACCCCGCCAATAGCTCCGTCTCGCTCTCGCGCAGCTCCTTGGCCATTCCCCTTCCACCCTTGACCCCCGGAGCAACCTCCCCGCCGATCCCGTACGCCGACCGCCGCTGCTCACCGTCGACGAGCCTCCTCCGGCCGCCTCCTCCTGGACCTAGACCCTCTAGCAGGTAGCGCTTGACGCCCTGAAGCTTCCTAGCCCCTCCACCCTCACCGCCGGTGATCAGAGCCACCGGAATTGGCCGGTCAAACTCCACCCTTTGCTCTGACTCCGGCCAAGGGCCTTTCTGCAAGCATCTTTTTACTTCTAGGGGCCTAACTGCAAGTTTTAAATCCTTTTCCTTTTGTTTCTAGACTGAACTTTGAAAATGTCTATAAATTCGTAGAAAAATAAAAAATAAAAAATCCAAATGTTTTGGAATCTTTGTTACAAGACCTACAAGTTTTGTTACATACACATCTCAGTTTTGGTCTGCATATTAATCCAAGAAAAAGAATAAAATAAATAGGCTTTAATTGTTCTAGGAGTTGTACTCATTAACTTCATGTGATTTTTGGCCAGAGTGTGTCTTGCAGTGTTGCTAGTACCTGGTAAAAATTTGAACCCTTTTTGACATAATTAACTAGGTAAAAGTTTCAAGATTCCTAGATCTACTAGTTTTGCTAATGTATTTATGCTGGTAGAAATATTAAAGTTCTAAGTATGAAACTTTTTCCATGCATGCACGTCACTAAAGCCTTGCTGTTGCGCAAGTTTGAGAAATTTTAGATCTGTTTAACTATATCTTTGATTTAATGATTGTTAAGTAGGATTTAATTGTGACAAATAGTTTCCTTAATTAGAAAAATCTGAGAATATTTGTGAAACTCTACTTTGCTCATATGTTCATGTCTGTAAAATTTAGGATCCAGAAATGTTATAGAACTCTCTGTACTAATTAGTTTTGCCATATGTGGTTTAATTTTGTTAAAAATATTACTTCTGTTTTATGCCTAGATAAATTCTAAAAAATTTATAGGACGTTCATATGTATATGAAGCCTGTTCTTCGAAATTTTGAGCTTCATAAGTATTATAGTTTATTCTATAGAATTTAATCTTATTCTAGGTGTTGTCAGAGTAAATGTTTTATTCTGAATAATTGGCTTCATGAAATGGTATGAAATTTACAAGATAGATTGCTCTCTGTACTTCCTATTTGAAGTAATTTTTCTAAGTTTAAATACTGTTTGTGTACTGAGTTACTTATTTCTTAGCAAACCATGATTTATTTGCTATATGAACTAACTAAAACTTACTTTGTGAAGATAATCAAGTTGTCTTGTGAGGTCAATCATGTTGTTTTGTGTAGTAAGACATATTACATAACTACTCTATAAACGATTGCCCATATGTTATGTTATGTTTGCTAGTTGTTAGACTGCAACTTTATCACGAAGTGTGTGTAATTGTAATACCGTTTCTTGCATGACATATAGATACAACTGTTTTAGCGGACGGGATGTACGAGCTGATCTCGGAGTCTGAAGGAGGTGATCAAGAAGCCCAGCTGAATGCCACTACACTGACTGAAGACCCGGACAAAAGTTCGGAAGAGCCCAAGGCTGAGTTACCTAGTGACTACCGCAAAGGCATGCCCCGGACATAAACCCAGTATTTCAAATTATGCATTTTATATACTACTTACTTGTGCATTTACAGTTCTTAGGATTTGAATTAAAACCCTAGATGCATGATCCTAGGAACCTATGTACTGAACACTAGATTTGAGTTTGAGTAATTGCTATGCTTATAGGACCGGTAAAAGTCGAGTGATTGCCTGTCACTCGCGAGCTTATAGGAGTTGATTGTTTACTTTCTGCAATCACTATAAGGACGTCGGACGAGGTCATGTTTGATATCATGACCTTGGGTGAGACCCCGTCTGTGTTGATGCTGCTAAGGTCGCGGTGTGTGGTAGCGGTGGTTAAGTGTTTGAACGTACTAGCCACATGCCGTAAATATGGTACACGGTAAGCCTAGTAGCTGATCGGACCAGTGAGTGGATATACCTTTCACTCTCTCTTAGAGATAGGTTTTTATGTTTAAATTGCGCAACACCACAGGTGTAGGGAGGAAGTTCGTGCCCTGTAGTCGGAGAGAGTGACCCTATCCACAAGCTGGAATGAAAGGTCAATGGTTGTTTGGGAACGACCCGACGGTGTTCCAAACATGTGCGTTAGGTTTACCTTGCAAGGATGGAAATCCGATTCAAATCGTCCATCTCTCGCGGATATTGAGACTGCTTGATCCCTTTGCCACACAGGGTAATAAGAGTAATAATATTATGATCAATCTTAATGTTTGACTAAAGTTCTACCATGGTTGATTAGAATTACTTGCTCACATAGAATGGTTAATCAACTAGAATATTGCAAGATAAAATGTGAAATTAAGTACCTACTCTTTATTGCTTTTCAGCAAAAGAAAAACCAGAGCCTTACAGAACCCTGCATAGTCTAGCTAAGTGGACTAAGTATATCCGTTGACGGTTAAGTCTTGCTGAGTATTAGTATACTCAGCCTTGCTATTGAATCCTATTTCAGGTATGAGTTTTGAGGACCAGATCGCTAGTCTGATTTGGCCCTGCTCTTTGCCCCCTGGCTGGTCCGTAGAGTGGGATCCGTCTCCGGCCGGCAATGACCCCGACGAGTGATACCTTGCTTGGGCTACCTTGGTATACTTTTGCGACGTGTTGTAGCTGTAATGTTTTCTTTTTGCTGCTTAACTCTGAACTTTAAACTTATGTTTTGTATAATGTTTTACTGAGTTTGGTCTTGTAATAATACTTTGAACTTGTTGTAATAACTGATATGCCTGTGTTGTAAGATATATGGTTGTAATATCTATGGACTCGCCTTCGTGCGGGGTATGCTTGTTCGATCCGAGATCCGGTGGTTGTATCGGGATGTTATCCGACAGATCAAGAATTGTTTCGTTTGAGGTGCGTTTGAGTTGGTGTTGCCTTTATGGTGATGGCCAGCGCACTTGAGCCGGGATAATTCAGGTGGTTCTGCCACACTTGCGGCCCTAAAGACAAGTTCTCTACCGTCTTCAGGAGTCGTAACTCCATCGGCTACCTCGAATACCTATCTTTCTTTGTTCACTCAAAGTCAAAGGCACGGCAAATCGAGTAGTCCGGGCTAAGGGCCATGAGCCTTGCGGCCCTAGAGACAAGTTCTCTACCCTCTTCAGGAGTCGTAACTCCATCGGCTACCTTGAGTACCAATCTTTCTTTGTTCACTCAAAGTCAAATTCACGGCGAATCGAGTAGTCGGGGCTAAGGGCCATGAGCCCTGCGGCCCTAGAGACAAGCTCTCTACCTTCTTCAGGAGTCGTAACTCCATCGGCTACCTCGAATACCAACCTTTCTTTGTTCGTTCAAAGTCAAAGGCACGGCAAATCGAGTAGTCGGGGCTAAGGGCCATTAGCCTTGCGGCCCTAGAGACAAGTTCTCTACCCTCTTCAGGAGTCGTAACTCCATCGGCTACCTTGAATACCAATCTTTCTTTGTTCACTCAAAGTCAAAGGCATAGCGAATTGAGTAGTCGGGGCTAAGGGGCATGAGCCCTGCGGCCCTAGAGACAAGCTCTCTACCTTCTTCAGGAGTCGTAACTCCATCGGCTACCTCGAATACCAACCTTTCTTTGTTCGTTCAAAGTCAAAGGCATGGCGAATTGAGTAGTCGGGGCTAAGGGACATGAGCCCTGCAGCCGTAGAGACAAGCTCTCTACCTTCTTCAGGAGTCGTAACTCCATCGGCTACCTCGAATACCAACCTTTCTTTGTTCGCTCAAAGTCAAAGGCACGGCATGGGGGTATTTATTTTGTGGAATGAGTGGATGGTACAATGCTAACTTCTCAAAGAAGCATAGCATGGGGGTATATGGCGTGCACGTGAATCTTGATCATGAAAGTATGAAAAGAATTCTCTTAAGGGTCACAACAATTTGTTAAAGCTAAATGCAAAAACAAGTAACATATGTGTATATGGTTTTCAAGAAGTATCATCGTATGGCTTTTGGTAGGACTTTGCATATCAAAGAGGAGCTTCGCAAAGGGTTTTCCAAATTTTCAAATAAATTTCCCAAGCACTTAAACAATAAAGAGCGAAGATCATATCATTCAAACCATATCTCAAACATCAACTACTTAGATAAGCATGCTTTTCTAAGGATTTTTGTTCACATGCATCAAGGTGACAAGCATGGAATAAAACATATGCAAGCCAACCATAGGAAACATGTAGAGCAGGCGGATACACTGATTCACTTTTTGAGTTTGATTTTACTAAGTCAGATTTAGAAACCATTCAAACTCAAGAATCAAGAGAGTTGAGAGATAGAGGGTGCACATACAATCATTGTTGAAGAAGATGAGGATTAAGGCAATGGTGATTCAGCCAAACCACTAGGTGGCTGGCTGAATTTAGTGTCCTTGCCTTGTCTCTTGTCATGTTGGTGCAGACGATGTTGCGTGATGCATCTGTGGGAGATCTCGAATGTGTATGACAATGATGATCTTGAGAGATCTCCCCCCACACTTGTACTTGTACCTGGTGCTGTATTCAATGAGATAGTGGAAACGAAATAATGGCTTTAGTGGTTTTAAGAACTAGGGAGCTCTAAAATTTATTCAAAACTAAATATTAATCTCACCATGAGACTTACTCTGGCGATCCTCAGGCGACCTCCCGGCAAGGCTTTGTTTAATGTCAAAAGCAGGACATTAAGAGTACTTACCACAACACTTTGTTGATGAACACTTCAATGTTGCCGCCATGGCAATTCCTCTCTTTTTTATATATAGAGCAAGATGCAGGAACTAACACCAATTCCAAAACAAGATATGGATTGAGAAAGAACTTACTTCGGGGCACTCACATACCTCCCCCACATTTGGAGTTTGCAAAACTTCAAGTGTATGGAGTTCAAGTCTCCTTTTGTAGTTGTTCCTTCATCAAGGCATATCGAGGGGTTGTAGTTGGTGTAGCTCTCATGTTTGTAGGTGTTGCTTGTCTGTCATTCTTCTTGATCTTTCCCTGGAAAGGTTAGCGACAAAAAATACCCGAAGGAAAAATACATTATAGAACATGCTCTTGCTTTTATTGAAGGGAAATAAATAAGTAAATAAATAAATGATAATCCGGGCTATCTCCCGGTAGTGCTTTGTTTTTATGGTCATAAGCTCGACCATGAGATCCCTTGTAGCCATCATTGGTGATGGGTCATGGTTTCACCACCAATTGTTAAAGCTAGCTACAAGGTTAGTGCCACGGTGCACCCCCGAAATCTGCAATGTTTACGATAAACATATACATCTACATCCAACCTCCTGAAAGTTTTACAGAAGAGGACCATAAGGTGGTTGTAGTCCTCGTGTGTGCATAGTGCACTAAGCATGCCTGACTCTGGAGTTGCATTAAATGAGTATGATATTTTAAAGATGATGGTCTCATGCTCATCTGTGGAATTCTTTTCATCGGACTCCAGAGTCGGCACCTCACAAAATTCCATGGCCCATAGATTCTCCATCTCAAGAGATTCATCGTGGGAAAGCATAGTTGAATCTCGATCGTGGTCGAGAACAACTTTCACATGGCCAGAGAGAAGAGGCTCAAACTCGCTCAAGAGGGATAATGATCGTTCGTCTTCAGAAAAGTGAAGGCCAACTTCCGAGTCGTGCTCTTCGGAAGCTGCATATTTTGCAACCTCGGAGAGAACAGGCTCGTATGATGCTCGGGAAAATGCTTCGCCATAGAATTTTCTAAGCAAGAGACAGGGGCAAAAGCGGTTTTTCTAAGCTTTTTATCTAGACTCCCTTGAGATGTGAGAAGTTTTTCAAGCGGGGAGCCTAGGAGAAGATCAAAATCGAGGATATCGAAGATATGGAAATCTATGTTGACATCAATTTTCTCTATTATGAACGGCATGGCACTTGCAACCCCCCGACATTTAAGGATGTGTCCTGAGGGATAAGTCTTTAAGAGCGTGTCAGATGGTCTTAGCATAACATTACCCAGAAGTGTGTACGCTAAGTGCCATGGCAAAACATTAACCTCCATGATGGGGTTAATGTGGGCTTCTATGGTGGTTCCCCTTATTGAGAAAGGAGTGATCGTGGAGGGTGAGCTAATCCAAATTGCTTCAGAAAAGCATTTCTCTCCATCTGACCAATCCTCTTTCATGGCTTCCTAGAGAGGTGCTTCATTATGAGGATCAGGAGGAGAAGGAGGTATCGTAGGCCTAAGGAAAGGTTCTGTCAAGAGATCTCTAGATTGATCGGTGTGGACAGAGGAAGGTTCCTTCCCTGAATGGGCATCTATGAGATTCAAGGTGTTTCTATGGTTTCCCGTTGATTCATCCTCGAATCTAGAAGAGAACTTCAGGGGGTGAATCTCTTCTCCCTCCGATGTTCCTGGTTCGGGCGAGATTTCTAGAGCTGAATCTAAGGATGTGGAAGATGAAAGATTGGATTTAACTGCTTGAAGATCCTCTAGGTTCGACTTGCATATTTTCCAGAGGACTTCGGGCATGATCGTGAGGGCGATAGAATCTATGATGTCATACAAGAATTTCCTACCTTCAGCTAGAGTCATATGGGAAAATGATCCTCCAGAGACAACATCGAGATGAAAGGCGGAGTAACTGTCAAGGCCCTCATAAAAGTTGCGAAGCAACAAGGATTCGGGTATTGATAGTACAGGTCCTAATTCTATCAAACTCAAGAATCTGTACCAGGCCGCTCTAATGCTTTCCCTCTCATTCTGATGGAAAGAGAGGATATCCCTATGTAGAGCAATGATACGGGACATCGGGAAGAACTCAAGACAGAACTTGTCTCTCAGCTTATCCCAGTTGTCATGTACACTGCCTACGGTATACGTGTACCATTGTTAGGCCTTCCCTATAAGAGATAAAGGGAACAATTTCCACTTAAGAGTATCTTGTGTCATTCATGCCTGCAATGGCAAACAATGAACACAGATGCTCAAAATCGGACAAATGGTGGTATGGGTTTTCACTTTCTAACCCAGAGAAGGGAGGCTTCCGAACCAGAGTGATAAAATCAGGAAAGAGTTCACAGCCGGATCTGAGAATTATTCGTGTAGATGATGGTGGCTCTGGGAACTCTTCCCTAAGGGCAGGGAGGCTGTGAAAGGATGGCTTCTCCATGGGTAGCGAGGGTAAAGATAGTAGGAATAAAACTAAAAATGATACGATAGAGAAGCTTTTAAAAGATAGCTCCTCTATGGGTAGCGGGGGTCAAGGTAGAAGAAAAGAAAAGCAAAGGATACGAGGACGACTAGG
This sequence comes from Panicum virgatum, assembly GCF_016808335.1. Classification (NCBI taxonomy): domain Eukaryota; kingdom Viridiplantae; phylum Streptophyta; class Magnoliopsida; order Poales; family Poaceae; genus Panicum; species Panicum virgatum. The sequence goes on along the minus strand of NC_053143.1, from coordinate 22,804,700 downwards.
TTCGGAGAAAGATACAACAACCGTTCTCCGGCAACGGCGCCAGAAAGCTTGTTGGGTATTTTAGCGTCATGAATAAATTCGCAAGCACACAGATACCGTTGTAGCTTTCACCTCAGATTATTCCAAGGGTTATCGAATCCACAGGGAACGTGTCTGCACTCTCTTCTATTCTAATCGGCCCAAGGACACACCAAGATAGGTAGAAGGGGAGAGAGGATTCCTAAGATAGTGCTACTACTGAGTTAAAGGTTGATCTCTTGGGCACAATACTCGCTTCGGGCACCGGCTTACAACTGGTCTGCTAGTCGACTCTGGCCAACAGCTCTACGCTATGTCCAAACGTGGAGGATTACGAAGGACCAAAAGAGTTGTCACCACCTACGGCCTACCTCTACTAAACTGTGGGATATAAGGCAAACGAAGGATAACCCTTAGCCTAGACACCACGCCTACGCTACTGATTACTACTGCAATCTAACTACGTATGATATCTCGTAGTAAACTACAGCACTCTATATGAATACAGAGCGACGAACCCGCGAGTAAGAGAACTGATCTCACTCAACTACAATCACTACTAGCATATCCTATACCAAGTATAAAACTAAAGATAGGAACCACGAATACTTACTAAACCCGAAGAATGTAGCAGCATCCGTAGAGGTACAAGATGGGAGCAGAGATCCGACACCCGGCACTTCTCCCGAACTACTCTCTCACTCTCGTAGAGGTACAAAATGGAGAAGAATGCCGAAGACCGGCGCCCCTCCTGAGTACCTCTACCCTCTCCCTAAGCTAGGACTACTCTAAACCAAAGAGAAGGCTTGGAGTTGCACTTGGTGGATGTCTTCATTTGGAGCCCCCCCTCTACTGTTTATAGAGGGGTGCCATGGCCTCCTCGGCTGCAGGATTGAGCCGGTGCCTCCTTGCACCGCCTTTGGCATCAAATGAGGGATCTCCATGTGGAAGATGAGGCCGAGGCGAACCGACCTATGGTCAGCCGACCTTGTAGGTCGGTCGACCAAAAAAGGTGGCCAAACGGCCCAATTCTTGGTCTGGAGACTGCTAGGTGGGCCCCTATGATATGTATGTGGGTCATGGCTTGTCTTGAGGCGGTTTGGAAGCTCTGGTGGGCCCGTAGATCCTCGTGAACGCGTCTGATTCGTTGAGAGGGTGTTGCCACGGATTGATGGCATGTCACCTTGCTTGTGGGCTGCATTCCTTCTCATGTGAGGCTATCTAGTGGGCCATTTGATCCTTGTACGTAGTTGCACATTTTGCCTTGATCTGTGGAGTGTGTTTCCCTGCTCATGAAGTGCGTTTTCTCCGCTAATTCACCTACATACAAATATTTACCAACACTCGTGGAAATGGTCAGTAATAAACCCCTACCACTAGATTGATGCTCACATTTTATGTATTTATACAGGAGTTGACGGCCTAAAATTGGTACTTAGCAGCCGTCAACAACCACCCTGGTCGGCCGACCAGCCCGTGGGCCCCACCGACTTAACTCTGCCACGTGGAGGCTCAACATTGGATGCTTAGGTCGGTTTGGAGAGGATTAGCTGCAGAAGAAGTCCCCCTCGGCCGTGGATCCCTCCTATAAATATAGAGGGGGGGGTGGGGAAATGGAAACACAACACGCCACACAACTCAACTCATCTTCCCTCCTTGGAGCTTGAGGCCTTCATCCTAGATGCTTAGGTAGACTAGGAGGTGTAGAAGAAGAGGAGGAAAGTGAGGAGGAGTCGGGGGAAGTGCCGGGTCTGTCGGCGCTCTTCTCCGCTTGTACCTCGACGGATGCTTAATCGGTTGTAAGTGTTCGAGACTTTCTTGTTTATTTAGAATTAGAGTTTAGGTCGCAAGTTATCATCTCTGCCTTATATTAGTTGATGTGTATGCTTATAAAGTAGTATTTGATCTTAGCTTACCCCGGATAGAAAAGGGTAGTCTTGGCCAGGGCTAAGGTTAGTAGGGAAAGGCATAGACATGGTGTCTAGGCTGGACTATACCACTCATCAGTTGTCTGATAGTCCCATAGTTTGTAGCGGTAGCCGGCAGGTGGTGATAGCCCTGTTCGAGCCCTAGTAATCCTCCACGTTCGGATATTGGATAGAGCACGTATTACTGGAGCTATCGGCTTGTATAAGCCGGCCGAAACCAACACTACGTGAAAACCTCAAATAGGTAACACGACATTAGTAATGGGCTCTAGAGGCCCGTTACAAAGAAGTAAAACTGTAACAAACCACAAACAACGCGTGTTACCAATAATCCTGGCAGGGCCCAGCCCGACCACGCCACCACAACGCCCGTTACTAATAATCAACAATAGTAACGGTTGTAAGTGAAGACCGTTACTGGATTCTGGGCCGTAACAGTATCTGCACACAACCGTTACGAATGGGGACATTATCATTAACGGTTTGTTAAAGACCGTTACTAAAAATACCAAAACGCATAACGGTTGGTTTAACCCCCGTTACAAATGGCACTGACATGAGTAACGGTCTGCTATGACCGTTACTGATGTCTTGTTTTCGTAACGTGGGAGAGCACCCATTTCATATGTTGCTCAACGCCCATTACGAATGGCTCAGACATGAGTAACGGTCTGCTATGGCCGTTACCGATGTTTTATTTTCATAACGTGGGAGAGAACCCATTACATATGTTTCTCAACGCCCGTTACAAATTGTCTAGCAATGATTGAGGTGGAGCACTTTAGCAATGATTGACATGCGGCATCATTCTAGCACTGTAGCCTCTCGATCGCCGGCGTCGTCCACCCGGCGCCAGCAGTCCTTCGCCGCTGAGACTGCCGCCGCTGTGCCCGCCGGCGGTGTCTCTGTTGCGATTGGTCGCACTCCGTCTCCACCACCAGCAGCGTCCGCCGCGCTGCTCCTCTGCTACGCCCGCTGGCGCCTCTGCTCTGCTCTGCGACCGCCAGCGGTGCCTCTGCTCGCCCGGACCATCGTCGCCGCTGCTCTACTCTGCGACCACCGCCGGCGCCTCTGCCGCGACCTCGGGCCGTCTCTACTGCGAGTTTGCTCCACTTGGCTCTACCGGCGACCCCGCCGGTGCCCCCTGCTCCACTTGGCTCCTCCGGCGACCCCTACGGCAGCTTGGCTCCACCACGTGGCTCCGTCGCGCCACCGTGTTCCCTCCCCGGCACTCCTATAGCAGCACATTGAGAGTGTATGTAATTTGAGCCTCCTAATCCTCCCAAGTAGTTGGCAAACCTCTAGTAGAATAAATATTTATCAAATACAACCAAAATACTATTGTTGATCCATGTTTTCAAGTTTTTGCTAAAGCCTTTGTAACACTTTGTTTCATAGTACAAATTTGACCAATATGAAATGAACAAAACATCTTGTAGATGGCGGTTGATCGGACTTGGATGTACAGTCAGCCCCGAGTTTGGGAGACCTTCCTAAGTGGAGTTAATGGTTTCCTTGCTCAAGCAGAGGCGGACATGAGAAATCGGGGTGTGCCTTCAATGCATTGCCCCTGTGTTGACTGTCTGAACCAAAAGAAGTTTGGACAACGGGACAACATTTTCCATCATTTGATCACACGTGGATTCAAAATGAATTACATGTGTTGGAACAAGCATGGTGAGGAATGCCTTAATGAAGACGAAGATGGATGCCTTAATGAAGATGTAGCGCGACGCCATGCTAATGTCCATAATGAAGGTGAAACGAGTAACTATTGACTTTACTCATTGATTTCTCATTGTTACAGGGTAGAGCATAATGGATTAACTCTTTGATTTGTCATTATTATAGGAGAAGAAGAATGTGGCAATTATGACTTTGAGGAAGATGAAGCATTCCCACCGGGCGTGATGCAGCCTGAGGAAATGACTGACCAAGAAGTTACGGGTTTCAACTATGATGATTTACTGCCTTGTGTGAACAATGTTGATCAAATGTTGAGAGATGTTGAGTTTCAGGGCGTGTACACATCTTCAGAATTATCGAGGCTGAAGCAATTCATCGAATATTCAAAGAAACCCCTGTACCCTGGTTGTCACAAGTACTCTCGGCTTTCTGGTGATCTCAAACTTCTACAGCTTAAAGCAAGTCATGGTTGGACCGACAAAAGTATCAAACAACTATTGGATCTGCTAAAAGACATGCTACCAGAGGGAAACCAAGTGGCCGGGTCTGTCAATGAGGCTAAGAAGATAATCTGTCCTTTGGGTTTAGAGGTGGAAAGAATACATGCATGTAAGAATAGCTGTGTGTTGTTCCGTGGAGAGTATGAGGACCTTGACAATTGCCCTAAGTGTGGGTTCGGTCGTTTCAAGAGGACAAAAGATGGCGGAGATAATAATGCTGAGGACGGGAACAAACCCGTGGAGATCAGAGGCAGGAAGGGTAACAGAGGGGGTCCTGTGAGGGTGGCATGGTATTTTTCACTCATTCCTTGCCTGAAATGCATGTTTGCCACATGAAAGGAGGCCCAACTCTTGCGTTGGCATAAGGAAGGCCGTAACAAGACCGAGGATGGCAAGCTTAGGCACCCAGCAGATGCAGCACAGTGGGGTAACATTGATGCCCACTTTCCTTGGTTTGAAGAAGATTGCAAGAACATTCGGTTCGCTATGAGCACAGACGGGGTGAACCCATTCGGTAATCAGAGTTCAACGCATAGCACCTGGCCTGTCGTGTTGTCAGTGTTGAACCTTCCACCGTGGCTTTGCAAGAAACGTAAATACTTGATGTTGTCAATCTTGGTCTCGGGGCCAAAGTAACCCGGTGACTGTATTGATGTGTACTTGAGGCCCTTGGTTGATGACCTGCAGACACTTTGGAAGCCTGGTGTGAAGGGTGTTTGGGATGAGTTTGAGCGTAAGGACTTTACGTTGGAAGCCATGTTGTTCAAACAATGGAGCATTTAAGGCAGCTATGAAAGATATTGCGAGTTTGCAGCGGCGATTCAAGTCGCATTTAAGTGCAGATTTTGTTCGGCAAGACGAGCTTCCCTATGAGAAGCACCCCTTTTTAAAGCAGGAAGACTGGGAGGAGTTTGTGGAGACAACCAATTCTCCATTGTTTGACCATGTGAGCCAGGAGATGAAAGAGAAGAGAGCCAAGCACAATAAGCGACACAAGATGGATAGAAAAGGTTATCATGGTAAAAGGAAAGAGTGGGCGGAGGAGGATACAAAGCTAGCTGCAGAAGGAAAGGAGAACCCTTGGGAGCAATTTCCTGGATGTTCGAGGCCATATCTGCGGGCAAGGTCAGGGAAGGCGACTAGTGAAAGCGGGAACATAACATTCAGTTCCCCTCTGGTGGCGGAAGTAGCAGATAAGGTGAAAAGAATTGCAGCTCAAGCTAGCGATGGTTCTTTCACCGGGGTTAGGGAGAATGATGTTCTTACTGAGGCACTTGAGAATCCAGAGCATAGAGGTCGGGTGCGAGGCAGTGTCAAGTTCACTTGGCTGGGGTAAAGGGTTTGGCGAAGAGTGTGCTGGAATGTACAAGAAGAAAAAGAGGAGGAGGTCTGATGTGGACAAGGAAGAGATCGTTGGTGAAGAAATCACCAGAGTTATGGAGTTGCTGAGAGTTGCAGGCGTGCACATACCGGATGGTCTGTGCCTCACCCAAACTGGAAACAATAGTAGGTGTGAGGAGGATTTGCACATTGACGAGGACCAAAATGATGGTCCACCACCTGATGAGCCGGGCACAATAGAGCAGCTGACAGAGCCAACTAAGTGCAGTCTTGTGGATTGTGGCGGATGTGACATGGAGCTCGCATTAGCCACTGTCTATCCAAATCAACAGACTTGCCATACAGTACCGGTGCAGAGTGGGTATGCAGTGGTGCAACCAACTTACGCGTGGCCCAATGCAAGGCACATCAAACTTCCTATCCCAGTAGGGGATGAAATCATAACCATAGGTGATTCTCTCTTGCAATGCATACAGTGGCCAAGACAGAGAATTCTTGTACCACCCAGGTCTAGAGATCCAAACTCTGCAGCAACATCAACAGAGAATGCTTGTACAGGTTCAGATGGAGCTACTTTAGCTCCGCGTCAGCAAAAGGAGGCTCAGCAGAAGCCGCACCTCAGCCAGCAGCCTAAAAATAAAATGGGGCCACATCAGCCTGAAAATCAGTCGGAGCAGCTAATAGAAAGCCAAACTCCAACCAATCAGCAGTAGCTCAGCCAAACTCCAACCCAGCAGCTCAACCAAACAACGCAGCTGCACAAGCCACAACAACAACAGCAGATGGACCAACATCAGACTAGAAAAATGGACGTTGGCGCTGCTTGGACTATGGCTAATCCAAAATACAAGCCTGGTGAGCCTATGTTGTCAGAAGAGGCTTTAAAGATTGCTGGGGAAAGTTGTGAAGGCTTGCATGCTTTTGTCATGCAAAAAAGTCTGCATGGTACTACTGAAATTTCTGCAAAGGTGCCTGCATCCTGCTTTGATACTGACGGTGAATTGCAATTGACAGTAGGATTCAATGACTTGTATGACCTTTTCAACTTGGACAGTCTGGATGTTGGCTTGTTGAGGTGCTGGACATTGTAAGTCCCTTCAATCTAAAAAACATTCTTTAATTCTTTACAAACAAGCTCATGCTAAGAAATTGTTTATTTGTAGGAAAATGATGAAACTAGCTGAGGAGATGAAATGCAATGTTGGCTTTTTGGACCCACAAATTTTCTCGGCTACAGTGGTTCAATTCAAGAGCAATGATGTGATTCAAGCAATTAAAAAGGCTATGAATCACGACTACGTGGTCGGTGCCTTCAACACCGGTAGCCACTGGGTACTGGTCATCATTGCGATGAAGTGGAATGTGGTCTGGTATTTGGATTCTTCTAAAGATTTTCCATTGCGAAAGTTCAAGGATGTAGTAACTATTGTCAACTGGTAAGTATATTATAGGTTTTGTTCACAAAAATTCCATCTCTTAATGTTTCTAATCAATATCGCTGATTGTGCAGGGCCTATTCTGAGTACATTGATCCTAAGATGAAAAAAAAAATAAAAAAACAAACCTAAACTCACACACAAGACAGATACCCCGGTAACAGCCCGGTTTTTCTTTAAAAGTGCCTTCATATGTGTTTTGTACCGCCTTAACTTTGTCATTTTTGTACCTTCTTCATGCAGTGCGCTCAGCAGCCGTCGGGGAGCACGGCGTGTGGATTCTATGTTGCATTTAACATGTACGAGCTACTGTGTGACATGCGCAATGTGAAAAAAGCTTCTGTAAGTATATATACTGATCAGCCTTGTCTCTGCTCACATTCTGTATTTCAATTCAGAAACAGATATTTAATTGTATTCTCAATAATTGTATTATGCAGGATTTCAAACCAAGCAAACAGGCAGATCAAAATGCACTAAGGATGGTCCAGGGGATGTTGGCCGAATTCATTCTTAAGGAGATCATCGACCCAAAGGGTTGCTTCTATGATCCTACAGCAGATGCCGCCGCGTGAGTTCATTCTAGATGCTCAGAATCTGTGTTCTTTAAACTTGATACTTGTAACTTGTAACCAGCAGTGTACATGTGTACATGTGTAACTTGATGATGTGTACATGTGTATCTATATATGTGCTTGATGTGTATATATATATGTGTGATTGATGTGTATGTGCTTGTTGTGTGATCTCTGATGTCTGCTGGTGGCTGCCAAATCCTGACTGGTTTCAGGATGCAGCCAGAAAAGCGGCAAATGCTGGGGTGGCAGATATATGTGTAACGGGCATTAACTAAAGCGAGTTACAAACACCACCGAGCTTGAAACGGGCATCAAATAAAACCCGTTACCTAAAACATAATAGGTAACGGGCACCAAAACGACGCGTTACCTATATAATATTATGGTAACGGGTGTTAAACATAAACCGTTACGGAAACTGACAAGTGGGACCAGATAGAGACGCATGGTCAATGGTAACATCTATTTGTAACGGGTATTACAAAACAATGGTTACCTATATTCTATTTCAGTAACGGGCCTATGTTAACAACCGTTACCATATCTGACCAGTGGGACCAGAAAAAGATGCTTTGGTTATGGGTAACACCTGTTTGTAACGGGCTTTCCTAAATGCGCGTTACCTATATAAATCTATGGTTACGGGTTTCACAAGTTGACTGTTACCAAATATGACAAGTGGGACCATGTAAGACACGCTTTGGTCATGGGTAACCACATATTGTAACGGGCTCCGTACAACTACCGTTACCTATATTATAAAAGGTAACGGTCTTTGTTAGCATGGCGTTACAAAATATAAGTATTTGTAACGGTGGTTGACAGACACCCGTTACAATTTTGCTCTGTGGGCCCACAGAAAACTCAAGTTTGTGTTACGGGTCACAACTTTTTGTAACGGGCCAGGTTTAGAGCACATTACGATTATATGCTCTATGTAACGGGCATGCGCCCGTTACCTTTATACTGTTATTTGTAACCCGATAACAGTAACGATTGCTAGGACCGTTACGGAAGGACCATCCGTGCCCAGTACAAATATGTGTTTCTCACGTAGTGCAATAGCTAGAAGTATAACGGCGACGTGATCTCTTCTTCTAGGCATAGATTCTAGATCTAGAAAGTCCTCTCTTCTATCTTTCCTACACCGGCATGTGTGTCCTTAGATGAGACTGAACCCGTAGATAGTGCTTTCTATAAAAAGGTGGGCCAAAGAGCCTTTGGCCTAAAAAGTTGAAGTTGGAGTCGGAGCAGCCTTCGTGAGGCGGCAGCAGCAATGGCACCACAGCTCTCACGAATAACATCCAGCTGCGCGACTAGCACTTTGGTCTCCCGCTAGCTAGCACGTTTGTGTGTGTGTGTAGCTAGCACGGGTTGGTTAACCTTGACAGCTCTATCCAAGTGATCTCGAAGAAATCACAAGAAAAATGGAAAAAAATATCTCACTAATTTCCTCGGGGGCCTAAGAAAAAAGATACTCATGCATAATTTCTACTAATTAGTAATCTGAAAATACATTAAGCTAAGTGCCTTTGTTTTATGGCCGGCTAGCGATAACCACCATATTCTTGACTGCTCTGGACTTCACTTAATGCACACGCATGCAACTGCGTGCTGTGTTTAGACTTGATAGCTTCCTAGAACTCAACTAATTATATGGGAAAAAAATAGACTTTCTCATGTATCTCTTCCACACAAATTAATGTGGTTGTTGGCTGATGATCGGTAAGGTTGACGGTGACGAACGCAGGCAGCGCCGTGCCCGGCGGCGCACAAACCCAGACAAACAAGGGCTGCGATGGCAGACGCAAGAGAGACAAGGATCGGACGTCGTGCTTCCGGCGGAAACGGTGGCGTTTGTGTGGTCGTTCTGAATGAGATGAAGAGTGGTTGGGAAGGCGATGCGTTGATCACGTCCGCTCCAAAACTGATCATGAAATGGATTGCTACGGCCTACTTTAGTAACTTCTTGCTTGGGATACAACGACAGCAGATAGGTACTGGACTCCACTGCAACAGGGACGACGATGACGACAGACAACTAAGTATTTGTAGAAATAATTTCAGGCCACCGCGACAGGCTATAAATAGAGGCTTCTCAGGGCCACCATTGCAAGCAGCTCGATCGGCGTGACCAGCTACCACTGCTGATTGTTTGGAAAAAGAAAGTGTTTTGAGCGCCAGATCGGGGCTTCCCTGGGGATCAGGTCGTTGTTACTCTCACTCTGTGCTCACGCACGAAAGAGGAAATACTACTCGATCAGAACCCTTTAGTTTGTTGTGTCTTTTCTCGCGTTTTGTATTGATTCCGTACTTTCTTATAATTCTCATGAGAATCATGCCCCTTTCTGCAGAAAAACAATGTCACAGTCTGGGGCCTTGCATCTTTCTACGGGCTTGCAAGGGAAAAACATTGACAAGGATCAACTTGACTCGACCGTTGAACAGTTCTCTCTCTCTCTCTGTGTGTGTTCATGCAAAACAAGGCCATGTTTGGAAATTAACACATGACTTTAAAAATATAAAAATCATGAATTGGGTATTTACCATTATTGTTAGACTAATAAGGTGATGAATTATTCATTCCGAACCAAGAAGTGATATGCCACAAACTGGTTTTGTTTTTATTCACTATATTTTACCATGGCAGAAGGTACTCTGAGAGTTATTAAGTCAAAGTCATTAACATGTGTGATGACAATAAGTGGTGATTACTGGTTGGATTGGAAATTTAATTTATCCATATAGCATGCCTTCAGAAAACCTAGTGATTTCGAGCAAATGGGTTATTTGCAAGGTTTTAAAGTTGAAAACAGTTAAGTGAATGATAGTAGTTATAAGAGTTACTTTTGGACGAGTCCATATATATTTTATAACAAGTGAGGGACGACACACACCATGAATGACTCAAAAATTTGAGAAAATGAACAGGTGGTCTGGACTCTAGAGCATAGTTATTAGGACTGTACTGCGCTGGTCTGGTTGGTTATTAAACCGCGAACCGGAGCTCTCTTCGGTCTGTTTGAGATAAAAGACCAGCATGCAAGTGAACCTGATAAATCCGGATCCAAACGCCAGCTTTTGCATGAAACCATCTAGTTTTTCATATTTGAAACCGGATAAATCCCGATCCGACCGCCAACTTTTCCACGAAACTGTCTAGTTTTTCATATTTGAAACCAGAGCAAACCGGGCAGGCTCAAGCTGGCAAGAACTCGAGGTGCGAGGGGCTGAGGGAAAAGAGGAATAAATGCTACAAATAGCATGCAGAGGTGTTCGAACGTGCTGCTCCATAGTCTGTTTGCTTACCACCACTCCACTCCATTAGATGCATTTACAATGAATTATGTACCCTGTTTAGACCATTTTGAACCGGTGCCATCGAACAAATGCAAGGAGATGAGCGGTTTGATCACCCTCTGGAAGTAGTTGGTATTAAACGAAGCAGCTGATCTAGATATTTGGATGGAGATCCAAAATGGTTAAAAAAGAAACAGATGCCTAAACTCTTTAAACGATGACAATTTGAGACCTATTTGTGATAGATAACAATCAGAATTTTTTTATAGTAGCGAGCATCTTTTATTAATTAATGAATCCATAGATTACTACACTTAATTCCATATGACATATAGGAGTGTTAAGTACAATCACTGGATGTCCCCATGTTAGAATAATTTTTTTTCTAGTTTTTTTTATTAAATCTTCCTCGTAACAGCTCCTGAATGTTCAATTTGCTTCAGATATGCAAAGTATCATGACCTGCACGGAGGTGATGAGGAATTCAGGAAGTCGAACTATAGTGATTTGGTAAAAAGAATTATTTTCTTTTGAGCCAAAGTGCAGTGCATACTCAAATGTTTTAATACTGGTTGGGACTCAAATTTGCATAATTGTCACTGTACAACCAGGTAAAAAAGTATTACGATCTAGTAACCACCTTCACTGAATACCACTGGGGTCAATCATTCCATTTCGCCCCAAGGTAATAAAATATGAACGCCTTCATTTTGTCTAGTGACTTCTCTACATCACAATTGTGTTATATATTCATTCTACTGAACTCCATTTATATCTTTTAATTATTAGATGGCATGGAGAAACTCTTCGTGAAAGTATCAAGAGATTTGAGCATTTTATTGCCCTTCAATTGGGGCTCAAGAAGGGGATGAAGGTTGGAACATAAAACACAACTGCTTTGTTAATTTAGCATATCATATTAGAGATTTTTATGACCCTAGGAGCTACCCAAATTTCCAATAATGGTACGATCTAAATCTGTCCTAGACAATTGTGATGTATAGATATATTTAAAATAAACTGTATATCATTACTTTGTACTAATTTTCATCACAGGCCTTCTAGCCATCACTGATAAATAGGAAGCCATGAACCTATCTTACACTTATTAACCGCTAGTGCTACTAACACTGAGTTGACTTTTTGTGCAAATAAATTTTTTGGATCCATACAGAATTCACTTCAAACATTGTTCAAAGCCAATTCACATAAATCATATGATTGTAGTGTCCCGGCTTTTAGCCACATTATTGTAATTTGAAGTCAAATTAACATAGCTCTTCTACTTGTATATGTTGGTAGATACAATGCTATCAACAGTTCTGCCACATTTAATTTTCTTGAATTCAGCATCCATATGGTCGTTGTTGCATCGCAGGTCCTGGATGTTGGATGTGGAATTGGGGGACCCTTAAGAGAAATCGCAAAATTCAGGTACTGAGCTAATCATTTAAGCCTGTGATGAAATTCCTCGGAACATGTAAATATATAGCAGTCTCAGTGCTATTTATCATTTTAGCTCAGCAGAGATAACTGGGTTGAACAACAATGCTTACCAGATATCAAGGGGCAAGGTTTGCTTTTTTACATCTTTTCCTGGAAACAGAAAGAACCATTGTGAGCATACTTGTGTATCAGTTGTAAACTGGTTTATTGGATTTCAGGAGCTCATTTCTTTGGCAGGTTTGAGTGAACAGTGTAACTTTGTAGAGGTGAACTTGCATCCTTATCATTAGTATATCATGCTTGAATCTAGACCATTTTTTATTCTAATGGTCCTTATCTCTAATTGGCTATCGTAGGGAGACTTCATGAACATGCCATTCCCTGATAACACCTTTGATGCAGCCTATGCAATTGAGGCCACAATTCATGCACCTGATGCAGTACAACCCACATCATAAATTCCCAGTTTCATTTACGTTTTTGAGCCAATAATTCCAGTGTTGCCAATTTTTTTCCCTCTACCTCTGCTAATTGCAGCTAGGTGCCTACAGGGAGATATACAGAGTGCTGAAACCAGGCCAGTATTTCGCACTAGATGAACTGTGCTTGACTGATAAGTTTGATCCAAACAACACTAAACATAGGGACATCAAGGCAGAAATTGAGCTTGGCAGTGGGCTGCCTGACATCCGTAGAACTCGCGAGTGCATCCAAGCGATGAAAGATGCAGGATTCGAGGTTATGAACAAAAAAGCATCATGCCCATGGTTTAATTTGAATTACCTTAGGTGCTAGAATGACTCGGTTCTTTTTTTTTTTGTTTCAGGTTATCTTCGTGAAGGATCTTGCTGAGGAATCCGAGTGCCCTTGGTACCATGAATTAGAGCCTGGCCACTTCTCATTGAAGAGCATCAGTAACTCACGTGTCGGACACCTCCTGACTCGTGCAATTGTAATCTGAGAAGACTCTACTTTAGGACATGTTTCTAGGTAATTGTACGATCTGCTGGTTTTGGTCCTCAGATACCTTACCGTACTGCTTTACCATTTTTTTGCAGGTTGGCACACTTGAGTTCCTCCGTATTGCCCCCAAAGGCTGCAATAGATTGTTCAGCATCCTGCAGACTGCTTCTCACGGCCTGCTGATGGGCAGCCGGTATGTCTTTTCTTTGTTTCAAAGGAAATTTTAAACGCCTAATAATCGGATCACACAAGTGAGCAACAAATACAAATTAAATGAACCTAATGGATCTTGCATGATGCCATGATCTCAGGGAACAGATTTTTACGATGACCTTCTTTGTCCTGGGCCGGAAACCTCTCAAGGAGAGTGAAATTTAAAGCAGCCTACAACAATAATGCCGTATGTAGTATGGGCTTATAATCATGAGCTATAGGACTAAAGTTGGCTGTGATCCTTGCACTGTACTAAATATTGCTAAAGTTCTATAAAATAATGTTGTATGCAGTGTTCTGAATTACTGGGAAATTAAGATTACTATCTGCAATAAACATACTTGTATCCTGATATTGAGCACTCTGAAAAGTTAGCAATATCTCTGTACAAACATATTGATCAATGGCACCATATCGCAAGCAAGTGCTTCACCATTTTATCCACTACAATAGAAACGCTTATCTAGGAGACTCAGTTTCATACGCTGTCTTAAGACAAGGCAATAACGCCAGTTGATGTTGTCGAAAACTTGCTTGCAATAATATTGGTAGATACTGAGGGAATATTCGTGACCTTATCCTTCAGAACTTACGAAATGTTAGATTTTGTGTAGTCCACTTGAGTTACATATTTTGCTCATCCAATTCATTCGAACGAATTGATGAGGCCAAGCACTTACATCGGTGTATATGAAAGAACTACATCACAATTATTTGATCTGGATTTTGCTTCAACAGCGCACATGTCATAGTTCTGGTCGTTTTATTTATCGTGACTTAATTAGTAGCATCCATTGCGACATTTGGACAGTGGCGACGCATGTAACATCCTCTGAGAAGGACATCTGACTTCTGAACCAATTTCTCCAACTGGGGCAAATAAAAAAATCTAAAGCTCAAGTATATATTTTTCAGTTATTCTTAGAGTGGACTACAATTCCCCTTCATTTGTCTGGGTCATTGCCTTTTTAGTGTGAAGTAAAAGGAATTAGGTGGACCTAAGTACTTGACTGCTTTCGGGATCATAGAAAAACTGCTTGAACATTAACCTTCCACACGCAACAATCCACACTCAGGCTCACTAAAGATTATTGACACCAACTGACGAGATCGAATCAGAAATCACTGTCAGAGACAGGCAGTAAGATCATAATTGTTGGATCGGGACTATTTGTATGCAATGAAATCAATGAAAATTCATTCTGTCCTCTCTCCCTGCGAGCCTATATAAGAGAAACACCCTCCTCATATATATTTTTGCATGAGCAACAACTCTCACAGCTTCCTAAGCTACTACTGCCACACCATATTCCCAGTCGCGCCCTCACAGAAGTGGTGAGAGCAGGCCTCTTGAACCATGTCATGCTACGTTATCTGCAAGGGTAGGTGGATGATCAGGTTCTGGAGAGCGCAAGGCGCGATTGCTTGCTAACTCTCTAAATTCGTATGACTATTTCCAGTACTTACTGGAGGACTTGTACACGGGACAACACTGTGAACATGTTGGTGCCACTTAAGAACACCAATTGTTAACCGCAAGTGTATAGATCAATGTAAATTTTCCTTTAGAATACTACCTAGGGTTTATCAATCCACAGCATAAATGGTGTTGATTCAACTATTGTAGTAAATTTACTAACTGAACAAAGCAGGAGTATATATGAAATCTAAGTAAAGAAACAAAACTAACAGGCCAAAGCCTCTGTTGTAAATAGATATAAGTGGAATGTTCATCACAAAGATTGCCTGCTAGTTTTCCCTCCTGTTGAGAAATGTTCATCACAAAGCACTTGACCTTTTCCCACCTGTATACTATAACTGCACAGGATAATCAACCATTTCGCAAAGCACGTTATGATGATGTACAAATGATAAATAACAACCAAAGATTATTGGAACCCTATTGATCCAACTAGCCAAGCACATTAAAGCACTCATCAACATATATAATATGATAAAAATGGCCTTAAACATAAGCATAGAAATTATATCAAGATCCCCTTTGATCCTAGAGACAAATCCAAAGGATCAGTGTACTGCAACTAAAAACATATATAATATGATAAAAATGGCCTTAAACATACGCTTGTTCGATTTGTGGCAATAGATCAGTGTACTGCAACTAAAAAGATTACGTTGCCTCAAATATGGGTGGACCCAATATAACAAACATCTGGGCCCATGAGCAATAGGATCGATGGACCAAGACTGTCATTGGAACGAGGGAGGCGCGTGATCATCGTGATCAAGGTAATAGGTCGGTGATAAGACAGGCAAGAGGCAGGCAGGATCATCGTACTTCTCATAAACAAGATTCGGACTGTTGGTCGGCGGCTACTTGCTTTCTTAAGATCGGACTCGTTGGCCGGCGGCTGCATGCATGCTTTCTCTTGAACAAGATTGCGGAGTCATCGCGGCCGGCAACTGCTTGCGTGGCCACATGCAAATTAGTTAGGATCACCACAAGGCGATGACTGTTTTGTTGTATAATTGTTAGTAGGGTAACGCTTTAACTCAGCTAATTTGGTGGTGCATTGTTATACTTATGAATTTCATTGCAAAACATATCTCGTGTTCACAACTAAACATTGGTCGTTGCCTCAAAATAGGTGATAATTTGTGTTGGATTATATTTAAAAAAAAAGAAAAGTAATTATGTAGGAGTCTGAACTGAAACAAGTTAGGATTACCATCAAGCTGTGTCCGAGTTGATGTAGAAGTTTCACTAGGGGTTACCCTTTATCCAAAACAAGTCTGCTTATGTCTCCAGATCGCGGATCAGACCTATAGCCTCCGGCATCACGAATTAATTTGATTATGTCTCGATCTTCTATCTAGCTACTAGTTCCGGCATCACGTATCACAAAATTTGTTGCCCTCACCCCATGCTGGCTACCGGCTATGCACACCACTTGCAGGATCCCACGTTGCCCGGACGATCGACCGGCAAGCAGACAGAAGCCTTCTGATGTTCGTGGCTCCCACATTGCCTAGAAGATCGGCCAGCAAGCAGCCCAGACGAATGGCCGCCCAGTGAGCAGCCCGGACAGACTGCCGGCGAGCCGCCCTGACGATTGGATGGCCGGCGAGCCGCCCTGACGTTCAGACTCACTACTAGAAAACATGCCATCGGTCCAGCCTAAAAGTACCAGCTGCAATAGCAACCGGTACTGATGACATCAGTACCGGTTGCTATTGCAGCTGGTACTTTTAGGCTGGACCGATGGCTCAAGGCTCCTAGAGAGAGATTTTGGTACCGGGTCGTAGCGCAATCCGGTACAAATGGTTGAGAATCAGCACCAGTCGGTACCACTGGCTGGGACCAATGAAGAAAAGATGATTTGGTACCGGGTGATAGCATGCACCGGAACCAAAAACAAGACTTTTGGCACCGGTTGAAAGAATCACCCGGCACCAAAAAAAAAATGGCCGCCCACTCATCCTCCTTGATATTTTTAAGTCCCTGTCATCTCTCGGTCTCTCCCATCTCTCATTCCTCATCTCTCCCATCTCTCATTCTCTCATCTCATCTCTCCAATCTCTGGAATGCGTGGGGGCTGGCCGCTGCCATCCGCGGCCGCTGGCTTTCGACCGCGGCCTCCGCCACACCGCTCTCCAGCCTCACCGACGCGCTCCTCGTCACCCGCCTTGCGACCGACCTCCTTGCCACGCCGCACCTGCCGGCCGCGCTGCTGCCCGCGGCGCCGCTGCCGCTCCCCGTCCACCTCCACACCCTCCTCCACCCGGTGCTCTCGCCGGCCTCCAAGCTCTCCTTCTTCCTCGCCACCACGCCGCCGGCCTCCCCGCTCCTCGCCTCCAACTTCCCCGCTCTCCTCCGCGTGCTCGCCGCGGGCTCCCCGACGCTCCTCGATGAGCTCCTCCCGTTCGCGCTCTCCTGCCCATCCCCTACCGCCCTGCTCCCCGCCCTCCTCGCGTCGATCCTCTCCGCGTCGCGCCTCGACGCCACGCTCACCCTCTTGGACGCCGCACCGCCCGACCTCCTCCCACGCCTCGCTGCCGCCACTCTCCCTTCCCTCACAGCCTCACCGAACATCATCGCGGCCGTCACCGCCGCCACCGCCGATGCGGGAGCCGCCGCCGCGGAGGGGCGCACGGGCCGCCACCGCCACCACCGCCGATGGGGGAGCCGCCACCGCGAAAGGGCGCACGGGCCACCACCGCAGCCACCGCCGATGGGGGAGCCGCCGCCGCGGAGGGGCGCGCGGGCCGCCACCGCCGCCACCACCGATGCGGGAGCCTCCGCCGTGGAGGGGCGCGCCGGCCATGGGGAGCAGGTGCACGGTGCGCAGACCACCGCTGTGGGTGATTTTTCTTTTTTTCTTACTTTTTTGAAATAGAGATGCACTGGATTGTATCTATCTTATGAGATTGTATATATCTTGTGAATGATCTCTGAATACTTTGTGGGGTCCATGAGTATTTTGTTTGGGTTGATTCAATATTTTGTGGTTGAGTTTTTCGAATGAATCGTTGATTATGCTAGTGGAGGATGGCAGGGGAACGGGAGAGAGTGAACGGGAATGGGAAAGGGAAAGGATGCGAGTGTTGGCGCTCCTTAAGTATCCATTTTATTATACAATTAGGAGTTGTTTTGGTAAATTCTTCGGGATGATTTATGTACTAACCCGCCACTTGGCACCCGAACTTGACCATTTTCGATTTTGTCCTGGACTTTGGAGCATGTTGCATTTTGACAGGAATTTGGACATTTTTGGAGATGTTTTGACGCATGGTTACAACTGGGCTAAGATGAGGAATAAAAGGAAGAATCAACATGCAAAAGATGGGACCGAAAGGGGCCAGAAAAGGCCCAGGCCGGCCGGCCTGGAGTCCTTGGGCCGGCCGGCCTAGCCCTTTTCGGAACCCAATCGGTCTCGGTTTTCTTCGGCACGAAGTATGCGTCAACCCTAATCTATGTTTTACCAAAACCACCGACCATATCTGCCTATAAATACCCCGAAGCCGCCATAAAAAAAAGAGGATCGCAGGGAGGACCGCAGAGGAGATCGCGGAGATCGCAGAGAAGAGCATCCAGAGATACATTCGAGTTAGACACAAGAGAAAGGTGACACCGGAGGCCTCATCGTCCCTCGGTGCCGCTGCAAGTTGGAGGACAGCAAGGGATCCATCCCTTGCCGGAGATTTCGTCACCATGATCGACTACGCTTCGCTTAGCTTCATGGGGTAAAGTCCTCGTTTGTTCATGGGGTTGTAAGGAGATCTTGAGTTGTAATTGCCGAATCCTTTATGAGATTGATCTATCACGATTCTTGTTGATGATGCTTTGATGCCTAATAGTTCGCGACTTGGCTTTGAGTTTGCTTTGCTCTTGCATGGTTTACTTAGATTACATCAACTATCGTGTTCTTGTTGATTTGTTACCGATTATCCTCGTGTAGTGACAGTATGCGGGAGGGAAAGGTTTTGATCTTGGAACTCACCTTTGGTAGATTAGATCTGTTCTTCGTTGCTTGGCGATTACATCTCTAGTGATCCTAGACCCTATGGACAAATGCTCTTCATATCTTGTGCACACATCTATCATTGCTCACTAGTCTAGATTAGATTAGATTGGTTAGATTAGATCTATTTCACACTCATACACTCAATATAGATCTTTTACCAACATCATTAGTGCTTAGTTAAGCATAGTAATACACTTGTTCCGTGGATTGATAAACCTTGGGGGAATACTCTAAGGGAAAAGCTATACACGATCTGTGCGCTTGCGGTACGTAAATTGGCGCTTTAAGAAGCGTCAACAAGCTTTTCTGGCGCCGTTGCCGGGGAACAAGCGATTTTGCTACGTTTAACTTTGTATTAATTTTGTTGGTTACTAACACCTAACCTTTTTCTCTAGAAAATTTTTTGTTTTTGTTTTTGTTTTGATTGTCTAGATGGGCCATCTCATTCAACACGTGGAGGAAGGAGAAAAGTCACTAAGGAATTATGCAAGCCCGCGATCGGAGGACTTCGACATGCAAAAATCAGATTCGGTGTTGCGAGCCACCGAGTACGAGACCAATCTCAAATCATCAAGATGGCGGCGGCAAACCCCTTTAGAGGAGATGAGACGGACAATCCATATAGACATATCAAGTGATTCACAATGCTATGCAACACGGTACAACAAGATGGAGTTCCGCTAGCTTGGTTTAGATGGAATCTTTTCCCATACTCACTTGCAGAACAAGCGAGAAGATGGTTTGCAGTTGCATCCTTCGAGGTAAAAGGAAATTGGGATGACTTGATGAAGAAATTTTGCGAGCGGTTCTTTCCGTTAAGCAAGGTTCAACATATTCGGAAGCAAGTGATCAACTTCGCGCAAGGAGAAAAAGAAGGGATAGATCAAGCATGGGATAGATTCAATGGATTGATTGAACAAGGACCGAAGCTCGGATTTTCCGGTGAAGTACTCTTGCATACCTTTTACTTTTCCCTAACCCCCGAGTGCATGCAATTTGTTCAAATGTGTGCAGGAGGAGATCTCATGGAGAAAACACTCACGGAAGCCGCCCAACTCCTACAAAAAATCAGCAAGGGTGCGGCCATGCGAAGAGATTGGGAAAAACGATGTTTGGCAAGCTCCGAGGAAGAGTCTCAAGTGCGGGTGCTTGCTGGAATTTTCAGAAAAGAGGCATCAGAAGTGAGGGAAGAACAACCGAAGCATGGGAAAGTCATAGAGACAAACCACGATGAAGAAGCATCGATCCGGAGTGCAACGAAAAACGACCCGGAAAAGAAAGGAAGAACCATGGGCACCGCCAAATCGCTAAGGGAATTCGAGCAAATGGATTGGATACCAATTGACTTCGGAAAATTGTTCGACAAAGCAAGACCGCATCCAAATCAGCGAGGAATGGCGAAGGTGATAGCTGAAGACTTCCCGCCGGATAATCACACGGGATACACATTTGGCAAGGAATCAGCCGGTGATATTATTCGGAAACTTTTTGAAGAAAAAGAGGAAGAGATTGACTTGGACGAAGTGCTGGAGATTAAAAGGACCCTATGAGTGAACTCGGAATCGTCACCCTACGCGCACATAGCCCAAGTATATGCGATTGGAAGCGATCAAGGCGAAGGTAACCCATCACCCACACCTCGCGTTGATTGCATGATAGAAGGAATAAAATGTTGCAATGTTTTATGTGACGTTGGCGCCCATGTTAGTGTGATGAGTTCCAAAGTTTATGTTGAGCTTTTTAACGAAACATCAAACCTAGATGCCACAATCATTAAATTGATCATGGGAGATAGTAGATTAATCAAACCGCTAGGAGTGCTTAGAAATCTAAATGTTGCCATAGCGGGTAAAAGAATTCCTACCGAGTTTTTTGTGATTAATGCTAGTGATGATGAACATGAAGGCATAATCCTTGGAAAACCCTTTCTTAAATTTGTAAATGCTGTTCTAGATGTTGGAAAAGGGATTGTCACTTTTGATCTAGATGGAGAGAAGCGCTCATTCGAATTTCATTCGAAACCGTCTATTGCTTCACCTCTACCTCTTGATAACGAAGAGGTAGAGAGCGTTCGTTCCATTGATTCTTTCAGGGATCCTCTCCAACGCGCTTTGGAGAACGAAGATGCTCAAGATAACCAAGACGAAGAACTAGTGGAAACGATGGAAGAGTTGAAGCCGCAACACGGGAATTTGGAGGAAGAAAAATTTGAAGACATTGGAGAGTTAGATCAAGAAGAGAATGGTGCGCCCGATGTTGAGATGAAGCCACTCCCCAAGGGGTTGAAATATGAATTTTTGGGAGATGGCAAGACTTTTCCGGTGATTATTAGCGACGAATTGAGCCCGGAAGAGACGGAGAAGTTGCTGAATTTATTGAAGAAGCACAAAAAGGTGATCGGCTACTCGATTAACGACTTGAAAGGTATTAGCCCCGCTTTTTGCACACATCGTATACAGCTCGAGGAGCAATACATGCCGGTCGTTGAGCATCAAAGAAGGTTGAGCCATGCTATGCGTGATGTGGTGAAGAAGGAGGTTATCAAATTGTTGAATGCCGGAATAATATACCCCATGCCACATAGTGAATGGATAAGCCCTGTTCATTGCGTTCCAAAGAAAGGAGGACTCACGGTTGTGAAAAATGAGAAGGAGCAATTGATACCACAAAGAACCATCACAGGGATGGAGGATGTGCATCGATTATAGAAAATTGAATAAGACAACGAGGAAGGATCATTTTCCACTACCATTCATTGACGAGATGCTAGAAAGATTGGCAAAGCATTCACACTTTTGTTACCTTGATGGATATTCGGGATTCTTCCAAATACCTATTCATCCGGATGATCAACATAAGACCACATTTACTTGCCCGTATGGAACTTTTGCATATTGGAGGATGCCTTTTGGGTTGTGCAATGCGCCCGCTTCTTTTCAAAGGTTCATGATGGCTATATTTTCAGATTTCATAGAAGAGATTATGGAGGTATTCATGGATGATTTCTCGGTGCATGGTACTAGCTTTGAAAATTGCTTGGCAAATTTGGAGAATGTTTTTAAAAGGTGTGGAGAGGTTGATCTTGTGCTTAATTGGGAGAAGTGTCATTTCATGGTGAAAGAAGGAATTGTTCTCGGTCATGTAATCTCTGAGAGAGGGATAGAGGTGGACAGAGCAAAGATAGAAACCGTTGAGAAGTTGCCACCACCTACGGACATCAAGTCTTTGAGGAGCTTCCTCGGTCATGCCGGATTCTATAGGAGGTTCATAAAGGATTTTTCAAAAATCACCAAGCCATTGACACAACTTCTCCAAAAAGATGTGGAATACATTTTCGATAGTGATTGTCTTCACGCATTTCGAACACTCAAGCAATCCCTCATAAGTGCTCCTATCATGCAACCTCCGGATTGGAATCTACCTTTTGAAATCATGTGCGATGCAAGCGATTACGCCGTAGGAGCCGTCCTTGGACAAAGGAAAGAGGGGAAGGTAAATGCTATCTACTACGCAAGCAAGACTCTCAATGAAGCCCAAGTTAATTATGCAACAACGGAGAAAGAATTGCTTGCCGTGGTATTCGCCTTCGAAAAATTCAGATCATACATAGTAAACTCTAAGGTGATAGTTTATACCGACCATGCGGCAATCAGGTATCTCTTGTCCAAGAAAGATGCTAAACCACGCTTGATTCGATGGATCCTATTGCTACAAGAATTCGATGTAGAGATAAGGGACAAGAAAGGGGCAGAAAATGTTGTGGCCGACCACTTATCAAGGATGAACCATGGAGACGATGGAAAAGAACCTATCGAGGATCAAATGAGAGATGATCACCTATATAGAATTCTCGACAAAGATAGTTGGATGAATGAAATAATAAGGGCAATAAAAGGGATGCCCTTGGATCACTTGGACAAGAATGCAAAGAGAAGAGTGATCACGGAAAGAAGAAAATACTATTGGGATCCACCATACTTATATAGATATGGAGAAGATGGGGTCCTAAGAAGATGCATACCGAGAGAGGAACGTGAAGAAGTTCTAAGAAAGTGTCACTCGTCGGGATATGGAGGACATTATGGGCATTTTAGAACTCAAGCTAAGGCATGGGCTAGTGGATTCTATTGGCCCTAGATGCATGAAGACGTGAAAAGATTCGTTTCGACTTGTCCGAAATGCCAAAGGACGGGGAATATCTCGCAAAGGAATGCCATGCCATTGAACTACAATTTACAAATAGATCTATTTGATGTCTGGGGAATCGATTTCATGGGACCATTTGTGAACTCACATGGATTTGAGCATATATTGGTGATGGTGGACTATGTTTCGAAATGGGTTGAAGCTATGCCATGTCGGAAGGCATCAACGGAGGAGTCCATACACATGATTAAATCGGTAATCTTCCCTCGATATGGCGTACCGAGAATCTTGATAAGCGATGGAGGAACACACTTCACGGGCAAAGACTTTGGTAAATGCTTGAAGAAATTGGGAATTGAACATAGAGTGTCCACGGCTTATCACCCCCAAACAAACGGACAAGCGGAAACTTCGAACAAGCAATTGAAGGATATTTTAAAGAAGACCGTGGTAAAAGGGGGAAAAGATTGGTCGAAGAGACTAGATGATGCACTATGGGCATATCGTACGGCACATAAAACCCCGATTGGTATGACTCCTTATCAATTTGTTTATGGAAAAACATGCCACTTGCCGGTTGAGCTAGAACATAAGGCGTATTGGGCAATGAAGGAAATGAACTTTGATGCGGAAGCCGCTGGAATTAAAAGGAGAATCCAAATAAGCGAATTGGAGGAGTTAAGATTGAAAGCATACAATAGTGCATCAATTTACAAAGAAAGGATGAAGAGATGGTACGACAAACAATTACAAAACAAGGAATTCAAAGAAGGAGACAAGGTCCTACTCTACAATTCAAGATTCAAACTCTTTGGCAAAGGAAAATTGCAAAGCAAATGGGATGGACCATACGTCGTACACTCGGTTTCACCCACGGGAGCGGTGACAATCATGGATGCGAAAGGCGACCAATATGTGGTGAATGGACAGCGACTAAAGGTATTCTTGGAGCCCGACGTCGTGCCCCTTCATTACATCGACATATACACCATGGAGGAGGAACCGGAACGTCGAGCCTAACGACGTTAAGCAAGGTAAGTTTGTAAATATTCTCTTTTAGATTTTATTTTCATTTCTATTCTGGACGAACTTTGAGTAAAACATAGGCTTCTAATCTATTGGTGTGCACCTCGAAAAAAGTTGGAGTCCAGGGGTTTGAAAAACCCCCCGGCCGGCCCAACACCCCTAGGCCGGCCGGCCTAAGCCTCCTCGTGTGCGAATCGGTCTCAATTTTTGGTAGGTGCGAGATAAGGAAATTTCAAACCTGTG
Source organism: Panicum virgatum (assembly GCF_016808335.1). Lineage (NCBI taxonomy): Eukaryota > Viridiplantae > Streptophyta > Magnoliopsida > Poales > Poaceae > Panicum > Panicum virgatum. The sequence continues at coordinate 22,780,390 of NC_053143.1, read as the reverse complement.
CCTTATAGATTTCGCATGCCAAAACCAAAGAGATTTTGGACTTCTCGTCCAAGTCTTTTCGGGACATAAATAGAGGGGCAGGGTAGATCTATTCTCTCATACTTTTCAATCTACACCACCACCTCGAGAGAGACGTCGACAATGGCCGGTTCAGCGAGCGCAAGAGCCATGATTGCAGCAATGGAGATCGAGGAGAGGGGTTGGACGCCTGACACCCCCACGCCAAAGACGCCTAGCCCCATCTCGGCAACCGGTGCGCAGCCCCTCCTTGTTGAAGCAAAGCGATGTGAAGCGAAGGCCCCTCCGAAGAAATTCAATACCCAAGCACGGATGAGCGTCGGAGGGAAGGGCCGTCAATGGTACAATGAGAGGCTAGCTCAAGCCCAAAGGGTGGTCGTCGTCATCAGCATCGACGAAAACGAAGGCGAGAAGCGACAAGACAAAAAGCCACCCGCACCTAGGCGTTCCTTGCGCCTCCTCGGAGTCAAAAGAAAGAACTACATCGAGCACACCCCGGAGCCGAAGGATTATGCGGGGGACAGCGATCGGGAGAGCATCATGAGCCCTGGTTCATGGGGTGCCACCAGTCGTGACTACGATGATGATTGGCCGGGGTGGGCCGAAGAGAAGAGAAACGAGGAAGACGACCCCTCCGGAGGTGATAGCGGCAAGAAAAAGAAGGACGACGACGAACCCGAAGATGACAGTGCCAACAGCGGCAGGCATCACTTCGGGTGCTGTTTCAAGTGCCGCAATGAAATCGCAGATCTCCGCGCTACCATCGATAGGTGTCACGATCAAATCGTGGCAATGGATCAAAGGATGGACGACATCGAGAGCTTGGCCGAAAAAGACTACAACTTCCTTGTCCGCAATATAAGGAAGTTATTTGGGATGGTCGGAGATCTACAAAAGCAAAGAGGAGGGCGTCCAAGATGCAATTGCCCGAGGTGCCGTTGAGAACGCCGACGAGTGTCAAACCCGTCTTTTATATTATTGCGATGAGGACGCCGCATAATCTAAGCATGGGGGGGAAGGTGTGATGACTCGTAGATTGAATTTTGGTCTTTGTTTACTCGAAAGTTTGTCGTGTGAGTGTGCTTTATTTTTCGCATGTGTGAGAGTCATAGTCTAGCATTGTGTGCTTTATTTTTCGCATGTGTGAGAGTGAGTCTTAAATTAGTGTTGAGTCATGAAAATAAAATAAAAAGAGTCTTTGTTTTATTGGATCGTGCAATTTTATTTATGCATTCAGTTTTCCTTTATTTTCTTTAAAGCAATTGTTCACGAGCGTTGTCATGAAATTTATTTCGTATTTGTGGAGCTTAGTAGATTATTCGTCCATGTTAATACCCACACTTGAGCTTTGATCTAGCGCTTGGTTTTGATTACGCTTGCGAGTAAGGCATGACTTGGAGGACTTTAATTTCATAAAAAAAATAATAAAACCCCTACCAACATAAGGTTGATCAAGTCCTTGACAAGTCGAGAGTAAAAATCCTATCATCCAAAAGCTATATTCGTTCCACTATAAGTATTGGATGTACACTGAGTTGAGTTATGATTTCTTTCTCTTGGGAGTTTTAATTTCGAGCAATGATCATGTCCGTATTTTTCATCTCTGAATTGCTAGCCACGTCAATATTCGGTAATGAGAATTCCTCATTGGAACAACTCATGAGATCTATCGGATTCCAAAACCCGAACCCGAGATTATCTTGTTTATTATCATCTTCCTTGACCACAACCCAATTGAGAGGATACGTTCTGTTTCTGCGCATGATTTGTATAAAACATAACTTTGGGATGAAGAAAGGAAGGAGTATTCGAAAGATGGACCGAATCTGACCTGGGAGAGCCCCAGGCCGACCGGCTTACACCCCTTGAGCCGGCCGGCCTAGGCCTCTCTGGTCTCGGTTCGGGCTCTAAAAATTTAGGGAGACACTTTGGAGATTTGCCTATCTATGTTTTATAGAAAGTGTCCTATGAAAAGGTTCGGAGAAGAGAAAGAAAATTCGGGAGAAAGAAAGAAAGAAAGAAAAAAAATGTCTGAGAAGAAAAAATAAATAAATGAAGGGATTCTATGGTTAGAGAAGTGCAAAGAGATATTACCTTGTTGTTTGAGAACAATATCCTCAATTCCAACCATGTGCAATCCGACAACGAGGACGATGCTTGTGGCTTGAAGTCAATCTTTTTGTATGCCTTTGCACATGTCCACCATTCTAAATCTTCTTACCCTTTAACCCTTTACATTATGAAGAAACTCTCATGATCATTGGCTCGGAAGGTAAGCAATCATTAGAAGGTTTTCTTAAGTTGACAATATATGTATATACTTTGCTAAGCCTCACCTATAGCCCCACTTTATATTTGAGAGACTTTTGGGAGATGAGAGCTTGCAAAATAAAAATAGGATAGCCACTTATATTGAGAGACATGAAAGACTTGTGCAAGAATTTTTGGTCTAACCTTTGTTGCAGGGTATTTTGCTTCTAAAAACAAAGAGAGAGAAAAACCTCCAAGGATGGCAAGAAAAGCAAGTGTTGTCGATATTCGAGTTGCCGGCTAAAGGTAAGAGTTGTGGAGTAATATTGGATGAGTTTTTAAAACGCCCATGATATGATTATCCTCGCTGCTCCTCTGACCTTTGTTTGAAGAAATATTGTTAGATTTGTTTGCATAAGTAAATTTTGCAGTTCGAGAACTCTTGAGCAACCCATGGAAGGATTTGGATGATTTGATTTGCTCGAGGACGAGCAAAAGCTAAGCATGGGGGGAATGTTGGCGCTCCTTAAGTATCCATTTTATTATACAATTAGGAGTTGTTTTGGTAAATTCTTCGGGATGATTTATGTACTAACCCGCCACTTGGCACCCGAACTTGACCATTTTCGATTTTGTCCTGGATTTTGGAGCATGTTGCATTTTGATAGGAATTTGGACATTTTCGGAGATGTTTTGACGCATGGTTACAACTGGGCTAAGATGAGGAATAAAAGGAAGAATCAACATGCAAAAGATGGGACCGAAAGGGGCCAGAAAAGGCCCAGGCCGGCCGGCCTGGAGTCCTTGGGCCGGCCGGCCTAGCCCTTTTCGGAGCCCAATCGGTCTCGGTTTTCTTCGGCACGAAGTATGCGTCAACCCTAATCTATGTTTTACCAAAACCACCGACCATATCTGCCTATAAATACCCCGAAGCCGCCGTAAAAAAAAGAGGATCGCAGGGAGGACCGCAGAGGAGATCGCGGAGATCGCAGAGAAGAGCATCCAGAGATACATTCGAGTTAGACATAAGAGAAAGGCGACACCGGAGGCCTCATCGTCCCTCGGTGCCGCTGCAAGTTGGAGGACAGCAAGGGATCCATCCGCCGGAGATTTCGTCACCATGATTGACTACGCTTCGCTTAGCTTCATGGGGTAAAGTCCTCGTTTGTTCATGGGGTTGTAAGGAGATCTTGAGTTGTAATTGCCGAATCCTTTATGAGATTGATCTATCACGATTCTTGTTGATGATGCTTTGATGCCTAATAGTTCGCGACTTGGCTTTGAGTTTGCTTTGCTCTTGCATGGTTTATTTAGATTACATCAACTATCGTGTTCTTGTTGATTTGTTACCGATTATCCTCGTGTAGTGACAGTATGCGGGAGGGAAAGGTTTTGATCTTGGAACTCACCTTTGGTAGATTAGATCTGTTCTTCGTTGCTTGGCGATTACATCTCTAGTGATCCTAGACCCTATGGACAAATGCTCTTCATATCTTGTGCACACATCTATCATTGCTCACTAGTCTAGATTAGATTAGATTGGTTAGATTAGATCTATTTCACACTCATACACTCAATATAGATCTTTTACCAACATCATTAGTGCTTAGTTAAGCATAGTAATACACTTGTTCCGTGGATTGATAAACCTTGGGGGAATACTCTAAGGGAAAAGCTATACACGATCCATGCGCTTGCGGTACGTAAATTGGCGCTTTAAGAAGCGTCAACAGCGAGCGAATGGGCGGAGCGACCTTTGGTACTAGTTGGTATTCCAACCGGTGCCAAAGGATGTTTTAGGTACCGGGTGATTTACCCGGTGACAAAAGCAGATATTATTGGTACCACTTTGCGGGCACCGGTTGGAGAACCGGGACTGAAGCTCGTTTTCAACCGGTACTTAAAGCTCTTTCTCTAGTAGTGACTGCCGGCGAGCACAGACCGAATCCTCCTGATTTTGATTTTCATTGCATAACATAGCTCTTTTCGCAATGAAAGAATTGATGTTGCTTGAAATAAGATAGTAGTAATACATGCTGGATTATATATTAAAATACAAAAAAATAGTAATGAAGGAGCAAGAATCGAACTAACAACCATGACCACCAGCTGGAACAAGATGGAACTACCACCGGGCTATGGCCACTGTGATTTTGGACTGATACTACGTAACTATTTATATATAGCTAGCACACATTATTACTATCTTGACATCACGTACCTATAACTGCCTGCATGACACATGCATTAATTTGATTAATTTGATCAACGTGCGTGCCATAGTCTTGTTGCTAGAGCATGCTCTATTCTTGCTGGAGAATTAAATTCCATTTTTCATTGTCAAAAAATTGTACGAGCTAGCTTCAGGTCATCCAACAAGTAGTAAACAAGATCTATAGAATAATTACAATCACATATGTGGTATTCCAAATATTTGAAATACTAGTAGGGTGCATGTGTGATACACACATATTTTTCAAAAACCAAGTAAATTAGGTAATATTTATTAGAGCAATTTTAGATTTGTAGCAAATATCACTACAAGAAACTATTTAATCTGTGACGAATTTTTCATGACGTTTTCAGAGAACATCATGAATTCATTATTATGGGTACCAAGCCCAAAAATCATGATGTTTTTTCAGTTTCGTCACAGTCCGGCCCAGAATATTGTGATGTTAAAGCAAATTCGTTACGAACGGCAAACTAGAAGCTTTAAACCAAATTTCAACATTCTACTAAGTCTTATTCTGCTACATATCCTCTCGTATTATGTGTATGTGATTGGATGAAAAAAGTGATTGGAAAAAAAATGGCGTTAAACCCTATTCTTCCGTAGTATGCATATGTCATTGGGAAAAAATGGTGTGGAAAAAAGTTGGCGTTGAAAAGAAAAGAGTGGCAAGGGAGAATCGAACTGTGCTCTTAGCAACAAAAAAGGCAACATTGCCACTGAGCATAAGTTTCGTACTACACTCTCGTATATGGTTACATACTCATGTTTTAGCGACAAAAAAAAAGTAGGAGGGAATTGAACCTAGGTCTCGTTTTTTTTTTGGGCACGAACCTAGGTCTCGTTGCTAAGAAAATAGAACTCCACCACTATGCTGCGCTTGTAGTTGTGTTGTAGTTTGTTAATGAAAAAAAGTCTAAATTACTCTCCTTAACTATAACCAAAGTCTGGATAACCTCCTATACTATAACTTGGTTCAATTTACCCCCTAACCTATACCATTTAGTTTATTTTATCCCCTAATATAATTTATCTTTTTTGTTTCTCTATACACGATTTGAATTTTAATTTCAAAATTTTGCAGAGTAGTAATGAACATCATAATGCATATTTAGAAAAAAAATATATTTTTTCCCATTAGTTTTCATATAATTTTGTACTCCAATGATTAATTTATCATTAAATGTTCTAACCTATCAAAATAATAATAAAAAATTATGATCTATTTTTTCTAACATGCGCTATGGTGCGTTCTATTATGCTGTAAAATTTCAACTCTAAACTCCACCTATGCATGGAGAAATAAAAAAAATAAATTATATAGGGGTAATTTGAACCAAATGATATAGTTTAGGAGGTAAAATAAACCAAACAATAGTTTAGGAAGTTATCCAGACTTTAGCTATAGTTCAGGGGAGTAATTTAAAATTTTTATTAAAGTCTAAAGTTCTAATTTCTGATTCAAAATAATAATAAAAAATTATGATCTATTTTTTCTAACATGTGTTATGGTGCGTTCTATTATGCTGTAAAATTTCAACTCAAAACTCCACCTATGCATGGAGAAATAAAAAAACAAATTATTTTAGGGGGTAATTTGAACTAAATGGTATAATTTAGGAGGTAAAATAAACCAAACAATAGTTTAGGAAGTTATCCAGACTTAGTTATAGTTGAGGGGAGTAATTTATAATTTTTATTATAGTCTAAAGTTTTAATTTCTGATTCAGAAAAATAAAAAGCTCCGTAGCTATTTTAGCTTGGCTTCGAACCTGGGACCTTCGATACAAGACAAGGCCTCTTATCATTGCGCTACGCAACGCTTCATGCTGTGATTTAGTAGCATAATTCATTTAAGAGCTGGGGGAGTGCGAAACCGGGGCTGGCGAGGCTGGCCGGCGAGGTGCCGGCGCTGGGAGCTCGGGCGGGTGGCATGTCGAGCTCTCAGGTGGCCTGGGACACGTGTGGGCGAGGAAAACGGCCAAAGAGGCGTGCCAAGTGGCGAGTGCGGGTGCTGCGGGTCCACTTCGCCGCGGACGCGCCGTGATGTCCACCAGCGGCGTACGGGCACGCGGCGGTGATGCAGAGAAGGAAGGGGAAGCAGGGGCTGTTTTGGAAATTCCAAAATTTCAGTGACCCCTCTGCAAACTAAAATTTTCACCACTTTCCTGTCCTCAAATGAAAAGTTTTGAATACCAAAATTGTTCAGATTTTCAAGATCTACAACTTTGGTTTCAAACACTTTTGCATTTGAGATTTAGTTTGTGAACTAATTTAAAATTTCAAACAATTCAAATTAGGGCTTGTATTTAATTTATTTTTGTGCTGAATTTGGGTCCACTTCCTATTAAGCACATGTTACTAATTGTACTAGCTTTTAGTCCACAATCTTTTGGTGAAAAGATAAGTACATGAAATATAGTTAGAATTTCTTTTATTTGCTCTCACAAAGTGAAGTCACTATTTGAAATTTGAATTAAATTTGTGTTTTGTTGCCATTAATTAATTATTTGTTCTCATATTGCCTCTCCTCATTGTTCTAATGTGACTATTAATTATTTTTCACACACCGAGGGTGTCACATAACCGCATACCGAGAACATGGTAATCGGGAAGCTCGGTACCTGATTGGCCCGGCAAGTGGACATACCCTCCACCCCTCGAACTTCGGTCCCATATGCAAATGGCGAGTACATGGGTTGGCACGACCCGACGTCGTACCGTGGCATGGGGCACTTGTACTCTTGGGGGGTGGCTCTGATCCACACCCGGAAAGAAAGGGGAAAAGTTGTGTGGTGACTCTGACTCGGTCCCCATGCGTGTGTGTTAGGTTTGCCTTGCAAGGTTAAGAAACTCGATTCGAATCATTCCGCCGCTCATGGACAATGAGACTGCTTAACACTTTTGCCACATAGAGTAAGAAGTGGAATATGGTGATGATGAATATTGATGAATGATGAAAGATAATTATTTTCCACCTTGTATGCTATTGGATAGATGCTCACATTGGATAGCTAAAGGAATTTGAACATTGGGCTAAAATTTGAAAGTTACTTATATTCCTTGTTGCTTTTGGCAAAACAAACCCACAAGCTCAAGAGTCTTGCATGTCTAGAGTATAGCTAGCTTTTATCAATTGTTGGGTAAGCCTAGCTGAGTATTCGTATACTTAGCCTTTGCTTGTGGCTCAATCTCTGTTTTCAGGTGAGACTTTTGAGGACATGATAGCTAGCTTAACTTGGCCTTGTACCTTACCTCCGGGTTGGTCGGTGGAGTGGGATACCACTCCGGCCAATGATGATGGAAATGAGTGATGTCATGTACGAGCTTTATCATGACATCTTGTATCGTCGTTTAGAACTCACTTTATTTCCACTGCAATGAACTCTGAAGAACTACTTTATTTCTGAATTTCAAGTACTTTTCCTAAATTTCGAACTTGGTTTGTAATAACTATCATTTAACCTCTGTGTTGTAATACTTTTATAGAATGTTGTAATCTCTGGGCTCGCCTTCGTGCGGGTTGTATGTCTCTTTGCCCGATCCTGTTTCCAGTGGTTTCATCGGGGTGTCACCCGACAGACTGTCAGATTACTCCATTCGAAGTGCGTGTTAGTCGGATTGCCTTAATGGTGATGATTAGCGCCCTTGAGCCACGTGTTTGACTCATGATTTTCTCAAAACTTTCCTTTGAAACACGAAAAAGTTTGAATATGAAAGTTGTAGTAAATTTCTTACTCTACAACTTTTGTTTCAGGCAAAACTTCATTTGAAAACCCGATCAAGGTGTAAATTTGAATTTTTGAAACCAAAGTATTAATGTCCTATTCAAACCAAAATTCAAATTTTTTGTTCAAACTTGAATAACCATAAACACGAAAGTTTTTCACCACCCCAAACTCCACAACTTTGGTTTTAGGAAAAAGTTCATCTGAGCTATATTTTGAAAAGTACATTTAAACTCATTTCAACTGGAGTTTGAAAATTAAACCTTTCATTTGTTTGAAAGTTGGATAAGCAAATGATTCTTGATGCATACACGTGACACCGGATTGTGGTACACTTTGAGACTATATTTCTCATGACAAGTTGAGCATAAAAGTTCCACAGCAAACATGCAAAGGTTGTATGTTTGCACATACACATGCACAAATAAAAGCATCATCAATGTGTTAAACTTTAGTTTCTATGGTTAATGATGCATGATTGCAGTTTATGTTGTTAAATTAGCCCCTTAAACACCGGGGGTGTCACAGGACCCACCTGCAACACTTACCCTGATCATTTGGCCCGGAACCACCTCTCTGGACTTCATACACATGTTGCTCAAGAAGTTGGTGAAATGGAGGGCTGAGACGTGCCAAACCCAGGTCGACCGGCCTACAAATTTCAGCTTTGAACCAACGCAACCATCCACCGTAATCTAGAGAGGATCACGAGCGTCCACGAGAAGGTCGGCTCCAAACGGAGAAAATCCCAGGCCGGTCGGCCTAGGAGTCGCCGGCCGGCCCCACTTTGCAGCAGCTCGTGCTCAACTTCGCGTGGAAGTTACATCAACCGTCCTAGTTGGTTACAACACACACGCCCACCTCGTACCGACCTTGGAGCACTATAAATAAAGAGCAACACCCTCACTCTCAACACACACCAAAAGGAGTTCTCTCTTCTCATTTTCCCTTTCTAGAGTAGGTTTAGTAGTCTGGGAGTTAGAGTCGAGTCGAGCTTGTCTTGGGATTCTGGAGTCGTCATCGGAAGCCGGGTATAGCTCTTGTATCTTTTCCTTTGACATTTATCAATATAAGTTATCTTCTTATCTTTTCGAGTGAGCTTTACTTTCCACATTTATTTATCTTCTCAAGTTATTTTACTTGTGTGCGGAAGTTCTTTCCTCTAGCTAGGCTTTGTTATCTATCTTATTTATCGGGATCTTACCTTACGGGTTTTCTCGCCCGAACTAGGGGACTCAAGTCAGTCCCCTAGGTTGAGGGGGATTTCTCTTGTTCGCGACAAGAGAAATCCTAACACCGAGTACGGACGTGGTGTCTGAGCTCAGTGTTAGCTAGAAAGTGTGTTCCACCCCACGATACCGCTGTGGTAGGCGGCATGTGGTGACAGCCCTGTCCATCCTTTGTAGTCCACCACATTTGGGTGCTTTCATAGCAGTAGTTGCCGACTGCCATTGGACTCCCTTCTCATCCCAGTCTGAGTCCTTCCCTGAGGCCGCCGAAGTAAGCTCTAGGTTCCCGATAACAAATTAGAAACAAGGTTTAGTCTAGAGAGGCTAGCTCGATAGTTTAGAAGTATTTTAGGAGTCTTTCTCACTCGTTGTCCTCCCAGCTGCTTACCTCTCTAAGGATTAGAGTCTCCTGTGTCAGACAGTCATCACTAAGCCATTATCTTATCTATCTTATCTGGCTCACCCCAGCTAAGCTAGCCGGTTGATATCTCTAGTAAAGTTTGTCATTCGATTCTTCGATACTCTTTTATCCATAGTGCTTCCCTGAGGATATTTACAATACCCTGGAATACTCCAAGGTGAAGTGCTACATCGGTGATTCTATGCGCTTGCGGAATATATATTCTATTGGGCATAAGAAACGTCAACAATTAGGAAACATTTTAAAGAGCTTGCTGAAACTGTTAACACTACACCTCCTAGCAATGAATCTTTTGATAGTAAATGGAATGGAATTAAATTGAATGAGGGTGTTTATCTTGCTTCTACATGTGCTGCTGCTAATTTATGTGATAATCCGAATGCCCCTTGCTATACTATGCTTTGTCGAGATATGCGATTGCTTTCCAATGATCCTATGTCTTGCACTTGGCATCCTTCTGTCACTAACCCTTTGCAGGAGTTTGATGATGGGATGGAGTCGAGGACGACTCCAATTCAAGAAGGGGAGGATGATGAGGACATCACTACATTGGATATGTACACATTGAAGTCCGAATTGTCTTCAAGTTGGTCTTCGTTTCATTTTCGGATTCCAGAAATAGTCTGCACCAAAAATGATGCCACGGTCACATACGGAGTCCATTTTAGGAGATCTTTATATGGTTGGAAAGATAATTTCACAACCTTTCCAGTACCGCCAGATTCAGGTCCATAGCTCCTCCGAGTCGACAAGAATTTGCAAAACAAGTCGATGACCAGAATCTGTTAGGGTGCTGCGCCACCTCTTTTGGGCCGATGACCCATGTATCATGTGGGAGCCCATTAGGGGCGCGTCCAGGGGGGTTCCATGCCATAAACTTCATATATTCAGTAGACGCCACCACATTAGGGTTCGGGTTTTGTTTAGTTCTTGTGTTTTCCTTCGAGAAATAGAGATTGAATCATTGTAACTGTGGTGACAAGTCCTTTTACAGTGATCTAGGGCCCCCGTTCTTGATCTCCTCCACTGTGTCGATTAGTCCTTTGGAATCAAGTTCTTGAACCCCTCTTGCGTTTTGCTTCAACCATATTTGCAATTATCAAATTGCGTGTTTACATCTTCTTGCTCGTGTTCTTCAATTCGCTTGCAGGAAAAGCCTTCTCGGCGAGGTCAATCAAGTTGTGCTTGGCTGATAACCAACGGAGCAGTGGTTAGCAGTTGCAGGGTTCGAATCTTGCTGATTTGAAGCCGGATCGTCAACGTCGATAGTCAATATCGAGTCCTCCACCAATCGAATTTACCTCTACCTCTCGGAAGATCGGGCCTAATCTCCCATCACGATCAAACGTGTTTCAAAGTAGATAGAATGATAAAAGCTAAAACAACAGGGAAAAACCTATAGATCTAGAAAATATTGATAAATTATGAATAAATCTAGATGAGAAAATAAAGATGCGCTAGAGATCAAAGCCTAGATGAATTCGATAACTTTTGAATAGATCGGAATGAAGCCACAGCGATACTCCCGGAAGCTAAAGCTCAGATTTACTCGGTAAATGAACACTTACAGCAAATCAAGTTGCTCGAATGTGAAGCGTCCTTTATCAACTCAAAAGAACTCACAGAAAAGAAAATAGTGAAGTCGCGAATTTGAAAGTAAATTGCAAGGAAATTGTAAAGAGTTGTTTGATTGGATGTGTATCAGTTTTTCCAGACCTCGCAAGGTCACTATTTATGCCCTAAACTAGACGACTCCTAGTCGATTACGGCAATTACAAGACTTGACGAAAAAGAAACAGATTTCCTAAATTACAGATAAACCGAACTCAACCAGGACTATTGGAATCTGAAAAAATCCAACTTTTCCACCGACCTATAAAGTTCCTGCCATCCCTTGCCGGATCCCGCATCATATATGTTGCTTCCTTCCAAATCGGCAGCCTCCTCCACTCCATCAGCAACCTTCTCCATTCCAGCGTTTATCTTGACACGTGTCAAAAAATGGCGTCAACACAAGCCCCCCAGTTTCGGAGTAATATATTTTACTCCGAAATTCTTTTTGCGGTCCAATCAACTCCCCCTTCACCCTGTGTGGACTTGATTCATCGCAGTCATCTCCTCGTATCCCGTGCAAACATCACACTAAAAACTCTTCTTTGCCCTTCATCCCTTGCTCTCCCATCCACATAAACGAAATACGATGATCCATTTTCCTTCTTTTTATCCCAATGCACCCTCAATTAAATTTTGGACCAAAAGACATTCTGTATCCTATAGCCAATCCATTCTCTCTATTTGGCCTATAAATAATAGCCATTGGTCCAGAAAATCCTTCATGCTTCCATTGGCTACAAAACCTTTTGTTCTCTTCTTCCTTCCCAACCAAAAACCCCAATCTTCCTTCACCTTAGCAATGGCGGGCAACATGCGTGCAGGCGAAGTTCCCTCCAACCAGCCTCCAGCACTCCGTCGTCGTCTTGAGAAATGCATTTCCACCGTTACAACCATCTCTCATAGCTTTTATTAGACATAACTGACTTCTGATCTTTGCAGAGACGACGAAGGTTCAGGCGCTTCGGGCCATTCCGATCAGGGCAGCCCCTTCTGCGACCTCGACGAAGGTACCCAGGAGCTCATTCGCGATCTCCTCCGCGAAAAAGATGAGGCCCGTCACAACTACACCGAGGAGACCAAGAAGATCCAACGCCTCGAAACCCAACTAGAGGCAGCGTAGATGGATCAATCCATCACCCGCGCTCAACTCACCGCCGCCAACTCCAAAGTAGCCACTAAGCCTTTTCTCTTCCATGCAGCAAATCTTTGCTGCCCTTCTGACTTCCATTTTAACCTTCACCTTCCCAGCTCTGGAGTCTCAAATCCAAGCTCTCCACACCGCAGCCGCCACTGCAACAGAAGCAGTGAATGCTCGAGGCGACACCGTCGTCGCGCGCCTGCAGGACATCCCCAACCGCGTCCAGGAGGTCACCAGCCATGGGGTTCACCGCGGAGCCGCCCTCGCCCTCGCCATTGTGCAGACCCTGTCTGAGAACGATCTCCGGACCCTGCACCCAATCTTCCCCGAAGGCGAAGCGTGGGAAGAGTTTGAAGAACTCACTGATGACCTCAGCATGGTAGCCACCACCATCTCTGAGGATGTCAGCCTTGATGTAGTGATCGACAATGTCTTTGCCGATGACTCAGATCAAGAGTAGGATTTAGTTGTTGCAGCCTGATTTACAAATCGGCTTTTGTAAATATAATTATTAACTAATGAATGAACTATTCCTTTTGATCCAGTGTCTCATCATCACCCAATCATTAACCTACTTACATTTCTGTCCCTCATATCAGACTTTTTATTTTTTGCCCTAAGGTTGATGCATATCGCATCGGCCATGAACTAACCGATGCATTCAAACCACAATCGATCTTTCAACTTTCCCCTATTTTCGTATATTTTCGCACTAAAGGTGATATCTTCCATATCGGCTATGACTCATAATCCAACCGATGCAACTATCCATCGGCTACGCGTCTACCCATATACTGGGGTAATACTTTTTTAAGTACTTTCCATTAAGGGCTCTAGAATATTCTTCCCCTTCAAGCGTCTCCAAGATATATGCATTGCTAGGAATACACCGATTTATCCTATATGGACCTTCCCATGGTAGTGACCATTTGCCGAATCTTGAATCCTTAGACCCTATCGGTAGAATCAATTTCCAGTTCAAATCTCCTTGGGCGAAAGCATTAGCCTTGACCTTCTTATCATACCATCTGGCTACTCTAGCTTTATTTGCTTCAACATTTATAAGAGCATTCAACCAATAACTAGCTAGATCTTCCAATCCATCTTTCATCAAGGTTGTGTATTCACTAGTCGTTAACTGATCTTGTAATGCCACACGCCTAGATCCTGTCCTCAACTCCAAAGGAAGAACAGCTTCATGTCTGTACACTAACTGATATGGAGAAATCTTGGTAGCACCATGACAAGCCATCCGATATGCCCATAAAGCTTCATTAAGCGTAGTATTGTAACACCCGGTTTACAAAAGGACATAAACCGAGCAATCATATACATGCCAGGATCAAGTCACACGTATATACAACAGAATGAATAGTATATCACAGCACATATTATATAAAAAGATATAATAAAGCGAGTACGAATGTTATTTATTACATAAATGACAAAATGTCTGATACAGCGGAAGCGTAAAAACATAAACGAAAACTCTCGTCGAAGCTGGGCACCACAGGGACGTCGACTGGGAGACGAACGCCTAGAAGTCCTCGTACTCCTGGTAGCTCTGGGTGAACTCCTCCGCATCGCCGGGAACTAAGCAGCAGTAGGGTGTCCCCAAAGAGAACAAGAGCAAAAGAGTAGAGTAGGCAATAGTGAGTACACAACTTGTACTCAACAAGTATAACACAAACTATGAGGCTCTAAGGTTGGCTGACTCAACTGCATTAGCTTTTAATCTTGGCAAAATTTTATTAAAGCTATTTACTACAAGTTGATGAATTAGCATACCCCAGTTACATAGTAATTAATCAGAATTATTTATGATACTACTGAGAACCATACCAAACTAAACCACCCGGGGGACCCCCCTAATCAAAGGAAGATAACCCCACTAATCAAAAGGAGGATCTGGGCCGCTCATGACCATGAGCACGGCTAGTATTCCAGTTTTACACTCTGTAGAGGTTGCACAACTTTACCCACAAGTCGTTAGCTACGCTAGTTGTTCATCACACTTCCTTAGGTGAGATGGCTAGCAAGCACACTACGAGGCCGTTACAAAGAATATCGTTGGTAAGGAGTAACCGCGAGGGTGGGATCGACGACGATGGAGCAGATCTAGTGGGCGTCAAGACACGTAGCACAGATGAGGCCACTCAGTACGAGGGCCATAGAAGCTTACCACCCCTGCCCCGCAGGTAAGTTACTCCAAACCAAAAAGACCTAATTAGTAAGCCAAGACCATCCCATTCCAGTCTTGTGGTAGCGCTGTTGTCCCAGGTTGTCGCTCTATGAACCAGTCCTTATGGAGAGTGGCCAACCAAGCACTAATCACCATGCTGGCCCCCTAAACCATGTTTCTAGAAAAACCACTTTTTAACGAGACGTGAGCCACTCAAGCGGGCCACTCCCAGAACTAAGTTGCATATACCATTAATCAAATTAATTAAAAAGGACCAAGTGTGTTATAGCGCGGCACCTAGCACAACTAACCAAAATGCAACCCAAAGGATATATAAAGTAATAAAGTGGCTAGGAAAGTCCTTATGGGCATACAGTATTAAAATGCAGTATGAAATTGTATTTAAAAGTAATAGGTGGTGTTCATGTTATACTTGCCTTCCTCAAAGTTCTCCTGCTGCTCAAACTGCTTTGAAGATGGATGCTCCGGGTACTAGTACTCCTCCGAAGGATCAACGTCTAGTCACAATCGCAACGCCAAAACAAGTCCAGCACATACACATACATGCAAACAAGAGCAAACACTAAGAAACAGTACAACAATACATAAAAGCAGCAAACAAAACTGAACTAGAACTACTCTATGCATTACCACGATCGCGTGGACATAAAGAACGCCTAAAACGGAGCTAGAACGCGAAAATTAGGCCCAAAACAAGATTTCAGGACTAAACTGCAAGAAAGCAGGGTTTCTAGGGGCTTCTGCGCAAAAACCAGGGACCTATATGTAATGAAACCTTAGATCTGGGGTCTAACACGCAAAAACTACCAGGCTGGACTGCGGGTTCAAAAACCAGGAAACTCAGGGGCCTAAATGCTAAAAACAGGACCAAACTGGAAATACTTTTGAACTACATGGACTGCGGGTTGATTTCAAAGAAAACCAGGGTCTCTTTAGCAAAGTTGCCGGCGCTGACCCTTCTCTGATTTGTTTGACTTCGGGCCGACCGGATCTGGGCCGCAGGATCCCGATCCGACGGTTGAGAAGGGGGGTGTGAGGAGCCGAGGCGGCGTGGGTCGCCAGCGACGCTCCCAGTGGTGGTGCCGCGCTGGAGCTCGCCGGAGTTGGCTGATCCGGCGCTCCAGGGCTTGGTTTGGCCTGGGATTTGGCCCAGGAGCTCGAGCACGGCATGGGTGATCCATTGGGGCACTCAGAGAGGCGGTGCGGGGCTTTGAGAAGGGTTCTCGCCGACGAGGGCGGCTCGGCGCGGCAGGGGTTCACCAGCGTGTGGCGTGCGCGCCGTTCCTGTGCTGGGATCCGAGTGCAAAAGGTCCAGTGCGCGTGCCCGGTGCTAAAGCTAACCGGAACCGGGACCACGTGTGCGTGTGTAGTGCTGCAGAGACTCCACCACGACCGAGCCATGTCGCGCGTAGCGGCGAGACGCCGGCGCACGGCATCTGGCTCACTAGGACGCCCTATGTGCCGTGATTTCTAGCGCAAAAGAAAGGGGGGACCAGGGTTATGCTCACCTAGCATTGAATCGGGCAGGCGTGAGGCGTAGTAGGGTTGACGGCGTCGGTCAGGCGGTGGTGCATGGCGAGGCTCGGCAGCGAGGTCGACATGGGACTCCTCCAGGCGCCTGGAACCCTCGATCTGGTCCGTGTGTGGCCTGTGAAAGTGTACAACGGATCAGAACGGCCTATGGTTCGGCAACGCGAGGAAACGGGGCGGCGGCCGTGTTACCTGCTGCGGCATCCGGGCAAAATTCCGGCGCAGGCGAGGTCCGGGGTCGGGGCAGCAAGCTCGTAGGCGGTCCGGGGGCACGGGACGGAGCTCCAGCGGGGGTTCTTGGCGGCTTTGGTGCAGCAGAGCGTCGTGGCCGCGGTAGCGCCGGGGTGCGGTGCGGCGGAGCAAGGCGGGCGGCGCCCTAGGGTTTGAGGCTGCGGCTTCGGGGTGGAGACAAGATGCAGGAGAGGCCGGGGATCCCATTTATAGGCCGGCTGAGGCCTAGGCGTGCGTGCCCGGGAAGGAAAGCTCGCCGGGGATCTCGGCGTGACAGGCGCGGCCGTTGCGCGAGGTTGAAGGAGGGCCTGGCGCATGGGGCCGGCGGGTCTGCGAGCGGGGCGAGTGCGTTGCGCGGGCAAGCGGGCCGAAGCGGGAGCGGGCCGTGCGTGGAGAGGAAAAGGGGAACTGGGCCGGCCGGGTTTGGGGTTTTGGGTTGGATTCCGATTTTCTTGTTTTCTGGATTTTCCTTCTCTCTTCTTTCCCAAACACGCTCAAACTAATTTGAATTCAAACAAATTTGAATTCAAACTCCTATGCACTCAAACAAAGAAAACTTATGCACCAGCATGAATGCATAGACAAGTTGAACCTAAGATGAATTTTAATTACTTGTGAAAGAAAATTAAGGTTAAATGCAAGGCTAAGCAAATAAAAACCTTAGAAACTTTATTGAAGCCAATTAAATTTATTATTAAATGTTGAAATTTAAATTAGAGTGTTACAAACCCTACCCCCTTATAGGAATCTCGTCCCCGAGATTTAGCTGGACTGGTTAGCAAAGAAATCTGGATATGTCTTTGTCAACTCATCTTCTCGCTCCCATGTAGCCTCAGCTTCGCTGTGATGACTCCACTGAACTCTGCACATCTTGATGCGCTTGTTCCGTGTAACCCTCTCCGATGTCTCCAGAATCTTCACCGGATGCTCTGTATAGGTCAGATCTTCCTGCACATCTAACCCTTCCAGTGGTGCCTGCTCCTCGGGTACTCGTAGACACTTCTTCAACTGAGAAATGTGGAAGACATCATGCACTCCCGAGAGACTGGTAGGCAACTCCAAGTGATAAGCAACTTTGCCTTTCCTCTCTAGCACCTTGAATGGACCAATATACCGAGGTGCTAGCTTCCCCTTGACATTGAATCTGCAGACTCCTCGCATCGGGGACACCTTCAGATATACATAATCATCAACGCTGAAGGTCAGGTCCCTCCGTTTGCCATCTGCATAACTCTTATGCCTAGTCTGTGCAATGCTCAGATTCTCCCGCATAGTCTGTACCATCTGCTCTGCATCTTCTATAATGTCAGGGCCAAAGAGATGTTTCTCACCAATCTGATCCCAATAAAGAGGAGTCCTGCACTTTCTTCCATACAATGCCTCAAAGGGGGACTTCTTTAGACTGGCCTGGTAGCTGTTATTGTAGGAAAACTCAGCATACGACAGGCACTTATCCCAACTGGTACCATACTGAATAGCGCAAGCTCTCAGTATATCCTCCAACACTTGTTTGGTTCTCTATGTCTACCCATCTGTCTGAGGATGATAGACGGTACTGAAGCGCAGCTTCGTATCCAACGAATCATGGAGCTGCTCCTAGAACCATGAAGTGAACTGAGATGCTCTGTCAGATATGATCTTCTTGGGCACACCATGCAAACAGACAATCCGGGAGATGTACAACTCTGCAAGTCTGGCACCGGAGTAAGTAGTGTTCACCGGAATGAAGTGAGCAACCTTCGTCAAACGATCCACTACTACCCATATAGAGTTGTACCCTTTCTGAGTACGAGGCAACCCAACAATGAAGTCCATAGTGATTTCCTCCCATTTCCACTCTGGAATCTTTAATGGCTGTAGCAGACCTGCTGGCCTCTGATGCTCAGCCTTGACACGCTGACAGGTGTCGCAAATAGCCACGTACTCTGCAATGGAACGCTTCATCCCATACCACCAGAATCGTTCCTTAAGATCATAGTACATCTTGGTACTGCCCAGATGAATAGAGTAAGCTGTATCATGAGCCTCACTCAAAATCAACTTTCTGAGATCCTTCACATCTGGCACACAGATCCAGTTCTTATACCACAAGGTACCCTGATCATCCTCTCTGAAATGAGGAGCCTTGCCTTTCTTGAGCAACTCACGAATCTCCTGCAGCTTCTCATCTTCCTTCTGATGCTGCCGGATCTCTGCCTCTAGAGTGGGCTCTGCCTCGAATGCTGCACTCGAAGTATGATGCAAGAAACCTAGACTCAACTGCTCAAATTCCTCGCATAACTCTGGAGGCATCTAGAAGCAATGGCCATGTTGACATAGCATCTTTTGCTCAGAGCATCTGCCACCACATTGGCCTTACCCGAATGATAGTGAATCTCCAGGTCATAATCCGTGACTAGCCATCTCCTCTACCGCATGTTCAGCTCATTCTGTGTGAAAATATACTTGAGGATCTTGTGATCAGTGTAGATATCACACTGCTGCCCGTACAAGTAATGCCTCCAAATCTTCAGAGCATGCACAACTACGGCTAACTCAAGATCATGAGTGGGATAGTTCAGCTCATGCCGACGTAACTGCCGTGAAGCATAAGCAATCACTCTGCCCTCCTGCATCAAGACACAACCAAGACCATCCTTCGAAGCATCACAATATATGGTGAACCTCTTGCTCTGGTCTGGCAGAGTAAGGACTGGCGCCGTAGTCAACCTCTTCTTCAACTCATTGAATGCCATCTGACGCTCATCAGTCCATATGAAATCCGCATTCTTCTCTAGCAAAGAAGTCAAGGGCTTCACAATTTTTGAGAAATTCTCAATGAACCTCCGATAATATCCTGCTAAGCCCAAGAAGGACCGGACTTTCTTCACCGTCTGCGGTGTCTCCCACTCGAGCACATGCCTTCCTTGGAGATGATATGACCGAGGAATGGAACCTTGTCAATCCAGAACTCGCACTTGCTGAACTTAGCATACAGCTGATGCTCCCTCAATCTCTGCAACACGAGCTTCAGATGAACTTTATGCTCTGCCTCTGACTTGGAAAAGATCAGGATATCATCAATAAAGAGTACCACGAAGACATCCAGATAATCCATGAAAACCTTGTTCATCAGGTGCATGAAGAAAGCCGGGGCATTAGTCAAGCCAAAAGACATGACCGTGTACTCATATAGCCCGTACTTGTAGGTGAATGACGTCTTCGGAATATCCTCGGGACGGATCCTCAGCTGAAAATAACCCGAACGCAGATCAATCTTCGAAAATACACAAGCACCTCGATGCAGATCAAAAAGATCCTCAATACAGGGCAGTGGATGCTTGTTCTTGATGGTAACTGCGTTCAGATCCCGATAATCGACGCACATTCTCTTCGAACCATCCTTCTTATCTACTAACAACAACGGAAAAGCCCAAGGAGAAAAGCTGTGATGGATATAGCCCTTGGCTAGCAACTCATCAATGGTCTTCTTGACTTCCTCATGCTCTATAGGTGCCATGCGGTAGGGCCGCTTTGCAATAGGAGCTGTGCTAGGCAAGAGATCAATAGAAAACTCAATGTCGCATTCAGGCGGCATACCTGGCAAATCATCCGGAAAGACATCCGGGAACTCAGAAACCACGTGAATACCATCCGTGGGTCTAACCTCCATCTGATGAAGAAATCCATAATTCTCCGTAGCACTGACCGTCACCTCTTGGCCATCAGATGCTGACAAGTGAACTGTCCGCTGAGCACAATCAATACGAACTCCCCATCTGGTAAGGGTCTCCATTCCCAAAATCACATCTATCCCCAAGGAACTCTACCCCCCTTATGACAATACTAACTCTGGAGCATATAGAACATGTATGTATCTGGCCCCCAGGTGAGGTAACTACCATAGCTTTCCTCATACAAGAAACTGGTATACGATGCTGCTTGGCAAATGACTTGGAAATGAAAGAATGAGTAGCCCAGTATCGAAAAGCACTGTAACTGGGTGGGAGTTGACCATGAACGTACCAATAACCATGTTAGGAGCCTCGGCCGCTGACTCGGCTGTCACGTGGTTCACCCGGCCCTGTGCTGGTGCCCTGGGCTGAGCTAGGCGCCCCTGCTGCCCCGCCTACGCCTTCCGGGGGCAAGAGTTGGCATAGTGCCCCGGCTGGCCGCAGTGATAGCACGCGCGAGGGAGTGCTGGAGCCTGCTGTCCAACAGGAGGAGCTGCCTGCCGTGGAGCCTGAGGTGCTGGCGGAGCTGGTGGAGCGACACGAGCCGGAGGTGCCGGAAACCTCTGACCCTGCAACGCCTGCTGCTGCTGTCGAGGCGGGTGCTGCTGCAGCCACTGCTGGTACTGCTGGGGCGGCCGATACTGCTGCTGCTGCTGAGGCGGCTCGAAGCGGGGACGGGTGTTGCTGCCGGATGCAACTGGAGTGATCTTCCTCTTCTTATCCTTCATCTCCCGGTGCTTGCGCTCCGTGTTGAGCGCGCTGTCAACCAGATGGTTGAAGTCGTCGAAGCGGAGATTGAGCAGCGCGTACTGGATGTAGTCCTCAAGACCCTCCATGAAGTGTTTCTACTTCTCGCGGTCATCCGCGACCTTGGCAGGGGCGTAACGAGCGAGCCGAAGGAAACGGTCACGGTACTCCGTCACCGTCATAGTCTCCTGAAGTGAAAAAGGATGATGTATGATGAAGGATTAGCTTAACTTTTCCTATTTCAAAAGGATAGAACAAGGGAGGTCTTAGCTCAAAAGGAAATGCTGAAGGATTATATCTGGATTTACCTGCTTAAGCGCAAGGAACTCCTTCTTCTTCGTCTTCATCACGCCCGCTGGGACATGGTGGCTGCGGAACCGCTCCCGGAACTGGGTCCAGGTGAAAGCCTCGCGGTCCTGAATCCAGTGGGACTCCCACCAGTCCAAAGCTGCCCCTCGTAGCTGTCCTGCTGCGTACAGGACACGCTCCCGATCATCGCACTGGGCGATGTCCAACTGGCGCTCCACTGCACGGAGCCAGTCATCTGCCTGAAGTGGTCAGATGTGTGGGAGAACGTCGGCGGGTGACCCCTCAGAAACTCCGTGCGCCTGTCGCGGGGCTGCTGTGGTGGAGGCAGAGGCAGCGACTGAGCGTGGACCTGCTGCAGTGCCTGAACGGTGTTGTTCAGGGTGGCCATCATCTGCATCTGGAGCTGGAAAAACTGGTTCGGAGTCAAGGGTGGAGGCATCGGCATTCCAGTACCCTGGTTGTTCTGCCCCTGCTGGCTAGAACCGGAATTGGTGCTCCTGGTGTTCACCATCTGATTTGAACAAAAGATGTATGAGCAAAGATATTGCAGAAATAATTTCAGACGGATATGATATCTCTCTGCAAGCAAGACTTGGGCATGATAATGTAGACAGGATAGAGTGCATGGTTTTAACCCTAACGGTCTAACTCCTTTTATTAATTAATTAAACTTTAACTTAAGAGCTGATTTTCACTAAACAAATTTAACTACTAATCTATGCAATTAACCAAAGATCCAAATCAAACATTTGCACAATAACAGACATACAAATTTTATACTTTAGTCGAGTTTAACACACAACTCGAATAACACAGCGCGTCGCAGAACGTTCTATCGCACTATTATAAAGGGTCATTTAGCTTACACCTATGATGGTCAGTCGACTTACATCAGGCCAAAAATCTACGGAAACTAATTCTATAGAGAAAAATCAAGGCAAGACGAGTAAAAATCTTAGAATTCAAGGAATATAATAGCAAAATAGTTTCAGCAGACAAGGCTTAGACAGAAGAAGACCCAAAACTCGACCAGTTCTATCTAGGCTTTCGTCCTACCGTCGATATAGCTCTGATACCACTCTGTAACACCCGGTTTACAAAAGGACATAAACCGAGCAATCATATACATGCCAGGATAGTGTCACACGTATATACAACAGAATGAACAGTATATCACAGCATATATCACGTAAAAATATATAATAAAGCAAGTATGAATGTTATTTATTACATAAATGAAAAAATGTCTGATACAGCGGAAGCGTAAAAACATATACGAAAACTCTCGTCGAAGCTGGGCACCACAGGGACGTCGACTGGGAGACGAACGCCTAGAAGTCCTCGTACTCCTGGTAGCTCCAGGTGAACTCGTCCGCGTCGCCGGGAACTGAGCAGCAGTAGGGTGTCCCCAAAGAGAACAAGAGGAAAAGAGTAGAGTAGGCAAGAGTGAGTACACAACTTGTACTCAACAAGTATAACACAAACTATGAGGCTCTAAGGTTGGCTGACTCAACTGCATTAGCTTTTAATCTTGGCAAAATTTTATTAAAGCTATTTACTACAAGTTGATGAATTACCATACCCCAGTTACATAGTAATTAATCAGAATTATTTATGATACTACTGAGAACCATACCAAACCAAACCACCCGAGGAACCCCCCTAATCAAAGGAAGATAACCCCACTAATCAAATGGAGGATCTGGGCCGCTCATGACCGTGAGCACGGCTAGTATACCAGTTTTACACTCTACAAAAATTGCACATCTTTACCCATAAGTCGTGAGCTACGCTAGTTGTTCATCACACTTCCTTAGGTGATATGGCTAGCAAGCACACTACGAGGCCGTTACAAAGAATCTCGTTGGCAAGGAGTAACCGCGAGGGTTGGATCGGCGACGATGGAGCAGGTCTAGTGGGCGTCAAGACATGTAGCACAGATGAGGCCACTCAGTACGAGGGCCACAGAAGCTTACCACCCCTGCCCCGCAGGTAAGTTACTCCAAACCAAAAAGACCTAATTAGTAAGCCAAGACCATCCCATTCCAGTCTTGTGGTAGCGCTGTTGTCCCAGGTTGTCGCTCTATGAACCGGTCCTTATGGAGAGTGGCCAACCAAGCACTAAGCACCGTGCTGGCCCCCTAAACCATGTTTCTAGAAAAACCATTTTTTAACAAGACGTGAGCCACTCAAGCGGGCCACTCCTTGAATTAAGTTGCATATACCATTAATCAAATAAATTGAAAAGGACCAAGTGTGTTATAGCGCGGCACCTAGCACAACTAACCAAAATGCAACCCAAAGGATATATAAAGTAATAAAGTGGCTAGGAAAGTCCTTATGGGTATACAGTATTAAAATGCAGTATGAAATTGTATTTAAATGTGATAGGTGGTCTTCATATTATACTTGCCTTCCTCAAAGTTCTCCTGCTGCTCAAACTGCTGTGAAGATGGATTCTCACGGTACTGGTACTCCTCCGAAGGATCAACGTCTATCACAATCGCAATGCCAAAACAAGTCCAGCACATACACATACATGCAAACAAGAGCAAACACTAAGAAACAGTACAACAATACATAAAAACAGCAAACAAAACTGAGCTAGAACTACTCTACGCATTACCACGATCGCGTGGACATAAAGAACGCCTAAAACGGAGCTAGAACGCGAAAACTAGGCCCAAAACAAGGTTCAGGGACTAAACTGCAAGAAAGTAGGGTTTCTAGGGGCTTCTGCGCAAAAACTAGGGACCTATATGTAATTAAAACATAGATCTGGGGTCTAACTCATAAAAACTACCAGGCTGGACTGCGGGTTCAAAAACCAGGAAACTCAGGGGCCTAAATGCTAAAAACAGGACCAGACTGGAAATACTTTTGAACTACATGGATTGCGGGTTGATTTCAAAGAAAACTAGGGTCTCTTTAGCAAAGTTGCCAGTGCTGACCGTTCTCTGATTTGTTTGACTTCGGGCCGACCGGATCTGGGCCGCAGGATACCGATCCGACGGTTGAGAGGGGGGGCGTGAGGAGCCGAGGCAGCGTGGGTCGCCGGCAACGCTCCCCGCGGTGGTGCCGCGCTGGGGCTCGCCGGAGTTGGCCGATCCGGAGCTGCGGGGCTTGGTTTGGCCTGGGATTTGGCCCAGGAGCTCGAGCACGGCATGGGTGATCCACTGGGGCACTCAGAGAGGCGATGCAGGGCTGGGAGAAGGGTTCTCGCCAACGAGGGCGGCTCGGCGCGGCAGGGGTTCACCGGCGTGAGGCGTGCGCGCCGTTCCTATGCTGGGATCCGAGTGCAAGAGTTCCAGTGCACATGCCCGGTGCTAAAGCTAACCTGAACCGGGACCACGTGCGTGTGTGTGTAGTGCTGCAGAGACTCCACCACGACGGAGCCATGGCACGCGCGGCGGCGAGACGCCGGCGCATGGCGTCCGACTCACTAGGACGCCCTATGTGCCGCGATTTCTAGCGCAAAAGACAGGGGGGACCACGGTTATGCTCACCAAGCACTGAATCGGGCAGGCGTGAGGAGTAGTAGGGTTGACGGTGTCGGTCAGGCGGTGGTGCATGGCGAGGCTCGGTAGCGAGGTCGACGCGGGACTGCTCCAGGCGCCTGGAACCCTCGATCTGGTCCGTGTGTGGCCTGTGAAAGTGTACAACGGATCAGAACGGCCTATGGTTCGCCAACGGCGAGGAAACGGGGTGGCGGTCGTGTTACCTGCAGCGGCATCCGGGCAAAATTCCGGCGCAGGCGAGGTCCGGGGTCGGGGCAGCAAGCTCATAGGTGGTTCGGGGGCACGGGACGGAGCTCCAACGGGGGTTGTTGGTGGCTGTGGTGCAGCAGAGCGGCGTGGCCGCGGCAGTGCCGGGGTGCGGTGCGGCGGAGCAAGGCAGGAGGCACCCTAGGGTTTGAGGCGGCGGCTTCGGGGTGGAGACGAGATGCAGGAGAGGCCGGGGATCCCGTTTATAGGGCGGCTGAGGCCTAGGCGTGCGTGCCCGGGAAGGAAAGCTCGCCGGGGTTCTCGGCGTGACAGGCGCGGCCGTTGCGCGAGGTTGAAGGAGGGCCTGGCGCATGGGGCCGGCGGGTCAACGAGCGGGGCGAGCGCGTTGCGCGGGTGAGCAGGCCGAAGCGGGAGTGGGCCGTGCGCGGGGAGGAAAAGGGGGAACTGGGCCGGCCGGGTTTGGTGTTTTGGGCTGGATTCCGGTTTTCCTGTTTTCTGGATTTTCCTTCTCTCTTCTTTCCCAAACACACTCAAACTAATTTGAATTCAAACTCCTATGCACTCAAACGAAGAAAACTTATGCACCAGCATGAATGCACAGACAAGTTGAACCTAAGATGAATTTTAATTACTTGTGAAAGAAAATTAAGGTTAAATGCAAGGCTAAGCAAATAAAAACCTTAGAAACTTTATCAAAGCCAATTAAATTTATTATTAATTGCTGAAATTTAAATTAGAGTGTTACAAGTATGCCACCGCCTCGGCTGTTCATCAATTTTTCTTTTGATCAACTTAATGACACCTTTGTTCGATGCTTCTGCCTGACCATTAGCTTAAGCATAATATGGAGTGGAATTCAACAATTTAATCCCCATATTGGTGGCAAACTCCTCAAATTCTCCAGACGTAAACATAGTCCCCTGATCGGTCGTAATAGTCTGAGGAATACCAAGCCGATAAATAATGTGCTCCCTGACAAATTCCACCATATCTCTGGATGTCGCATTCTTCAAAGGAATTGCCAATATGAACTTATGATTTTTACTAGATGGAGGATATATCTGACCGATCAAATCAATTCCCCACCCTTTGAACGGCCACAGCTTAATTATAGGATTCATAGCCGATACAGGGGCCCTTTGCACACTGCCAAATTTCTGACACTCTAGACAACCTCTATAATATGCAAAATAATCTTCCAACATTGTCAGCCAAAAGTACTCATTCCTCCTAATCATCCATTTCATTTTAAAAGCCGACTGATGGGACCCGCAAACACCTTCATGTATCTCTCCCATTATAATTCTAGATTCTTCTTTATCAAGGCACTTGAATAATACTCCATCAATCGTTGGATAATATAATTCTATCCCCTAAAGGATGGATTAAATTTTCCTAAGTCCACCCACGGAAATGTCCCCTGCTGAGGAGGGAAACCTTCGTGCACCCAGAAAACTGTCCCCAGAAATACAACTCTATCGAAATCTACGACAGGGATTGATTGCATGATGGTTCAACGCGCCATCAACGGCCACGGTCGCTCGGATCGTCCGCTTCAATGCGGACGCGCGCTCCCCCGCCTCCCTCTGTGCACCATCCGCGCTCGTCGCACTGCAGCAGCCAGGGTTCGAAACCCAGCATTCACATCTTTTTTCCCCGCCCTTCTCCACCCGTGACCAAAAATTCCTCGCGGGCGCTAGGGCCGGCGCCCAGATCTCCTGCGCCGCCATCTCCCCCTCCCTCCTCACTCGCCCGCGCCGCCCACCACGGCCGCCCTCACCCGCGCCAGCCGCCACCATGCGCTCCGGCCAGCGCTGCTTGCAGGCTCCTCTCTCTGGCGAGGGGGCCAGGGAACGGACAGGACACCACAGCTCCACCCCGGTGCAGAGGCTAGGGGCACCGCCGCTCATGGAGGCCGGGCCTCCGTCGCGGCATCCCAGTCGGTGCTCGATCTGCTAGGTGCGCCCCCCTTCTCTCTCTCTGGCTGCCGCCGCCGCTCCAGCTGCCGGCAGCTACACCCGACACCGGTCCCCCAGATCTGGCGTGCCTCCTTGCTGGCGGCCGGCGACAGCGTGCGGCGGCGCTCGGGTGGGAGGAGGACCCACGGCGCTCGGGCGGATCTGCCCCGTCGCACGCGTTCTCTTCCTCGTCCCCCGTCCGCCTGCCGCCGCGCATCCTCCTCCGCCCACTGGCGTCACGCGCGTCCTCCGCCCGGCCGCCGGCGCACGCCTCCTCCTCCTCCGCTGGCATGTTGGCCTCCTGCTCCTCCTCTTCTGCCGCCTCCCAATGCTCCGCTGAGAGCGATTTCTCCGTGCTCATCGGACTTGGGCTTCCTATTCTCGAGCGGCGCCCGGGTCGGAGGAAGTGCTGCAGCGTGGTGGCCTATTGCGAGTCGCACCGCCGCCCAATGTTCATCCTTCCGTCTGAAACTGAATCTCTCCTTCTGCCCATTGATGTTGAGTTGGATTACTCCAACTCCCGCATCAATGTGTGCATTTGTCATACTCAAGAATGGCCTTCCCAATATGAGAGGGATCTGAATGTCGACTTCCATGTCGAGGATGTCAAAATCAACGGGGACAAAGAAATTCTGTATTTTCATCGGAATATCCTCGGCGATCCCCACGGGATGATGAATCGATTGGTCTGCTAGCTGCAAACACATGGTAGTAGGAGCAAGTGCATGATGGTTAAGTTTATCATAAATTACCTTTGGCATGATGCTGATGCTTGCTCGCAGATCGCAAAGAGCGTGGTTAAAGTGTTGAGCTCCGATGGAACATGTGATGGTGGGGCATCCTGGTTTCTTCTTCTTCTCCAGGAGAGGGTTGAGTATAGCTGTGCTACACTCACCCATAAACTCCACTACCTCGGTGGACGGCAGGACCCTCTTATTGCCAAGGATATCCTTGAGATACTTGGCGTATGTGGGAACCTGCATGGTATCAAGAAGTGGTGTGTTGCCATAAAGCTTCTTAATTACCTCGATGAACTTGTCGAATTGCTCATCGGCCACCGGCCTCCTTTTCTGCTCTAGAAACGATAAGGCGGTTGTATCGTGATAGTCCCGTGAAGTTCTAGGGGGTTCCACAGGGTCTTTCTGGGTAGCAATGGTATTGGATTCTTCGGCCTCCTCCAGCACCCCGTTTTCAGCATCGGTATTCCTAGCGGTTACGGTCTTCCGCCGTGTACCTGCATCCTGCGGAACACATGGTTTCTACGCGGATTGTCTTGCCCGCACAGATACCGCATTCACACTTTCTTTTGGGTTAACTTCTGATTTCTCGGGAAGCTCCCCCATGTTATGGTTATGACAGGATGAGTCCAGCTGAGTTATTTTGGTCGCTATCAATTTATTGAAACTCAACTGATTTTGAATAACAGAGTTAAACCCCTCTCGTTGCACAGCCAAAGATTCAAGAGTTTTATCATTAGCAAGAAATTTCTTACTAATATTGTCATTAATTTGTTTTTTTCCGTACATGAAGTCTTTAAGCGAGGGCTGAAAACTATTATTAAAATTGTTACATTGTTGTTGGCCGAAGGGGAGGTCGGGTTTAGAATTCCAACCTTGCTGAGGACGACAGTCTGAGTCATTGGGAGTGTTGTTCTCATCCTCTTGAGTGAATGGGCAAAATTTGCCCGAGTGTCCAGTATTGCCACATTTCTCACATGTTATCTGAGACTCCATAGTCTGGATAACCTCCTGGTGTGGAGATTTCAGCTTTTTCATGAGAAGATCCATCTTGACTGCCAGTATATTGACACTGTCAATTTCATGTATTCCTTTTGCATGGGCTAGCTGCCTATCTCCCTTCCAACTCTGGTTGGAAGCAACCTTGTCGATGAGCGTTCTAGCTCCTGCAACATCGAGGGAGAGGAATGCTCCTCCCGCTGCTGCATCCATGTGATCTTGCGATCGCTGGTTCAGGCCATGGTAGAAGTTCTGAATGATAAGACATTCTTCCATGCCGTGGTGTGGGCATGCTGCAATGTATTCCTGAAGACGCTCCCAGGCTTCAAGGACTGTCTCATCCTGGAGTTGTTGAAAACTGGAAATCATATTCTGAAGGGCGTTGGTTTTGCCTAATGAAAAGTACTTGACCAGAAAAGCATTGGCGCACGCATCCCAAGTGTCGAATCCTTCCTTGTAGGTGTAGAACCACGTCTTTGCTTTCCCAAGCAAAGAGAATGGGAACAGCCGAAGGCAAACATTATCCATCGTAGTGCCTTTTGGGTTGATTATGCTGCTCACTTCCAGAAAATTCTGCAGATGAGCGTTGGCATCCTCTGATGCCTTTCCGCAGAAGGGACTTGCTTGGACCATGTTGACAAGCCCAGTCTTCATCTCAGAGCCATCAGTGCCTTGGTCATTGGTCAGTCCAGTAGGGATATGGCTATTGGACGGGCCTGAGAATTAACGGAGTGTCTTCTGAGCCATGGGTATTGAAGCTGATGTTGTCAAACCTTGATCCTAAGAAAATTCCTTCTGGTAGGACGACTATGCGTCAAATAATCCACCCAATTCTTTGTGGATCTGAGTTGAAGTGATATGTTAGATTGAAACTGGTCCTGCACTGCTCTGCAGAAATCACAATGATCCGAGAGAAATGGTAATCCCGCTAAAATTAGCGGTGATAAATTAGTAAATTTTATCAAACTATTCGACGATATCTTTAGCCAATTGCTTCCCCGGCAACGGTGCCAGAAATACTTGTTGGTGTTTCTTATGCTCAATAGAATATGGATTCCACAAGTGCACAAAATCACCGCTGTAGCACTTCATCTTGGAGTATTGCAGGGTATCGTAATTTTTCTCAGGGAACCACTATGGTTACAGAGTGTCGAAGAATCGAATGACAAACTTTACTAAAGATGTCAACCGACTAACTTAGTGGGGGTAAGCCTGATAAGATAGATAAGATAATGGCCAACGATGACCGTCTGACACAGGAGACTCTAATCCTTAGAGTGGTAAGCAGCTGGGAGGACAACGAGCAAGAAAGACTCCTAAAACACTTCTAAACTATTGAGCTAGCCTCTCTAGACAAAACTTTGCTTCTAACTAGTTATCGGGAACCTAGAGCTTACTTCGGCGACCTCTGGGAAGGACTTAGAATGGGATGAGAAGGGAGTCCAACGGTAGTCGGCACTACTGCTATGAAAACACCCGAACGTGGTGGATCATAAGGGACGGACAGGGCTGTCACCACCTGCCTCCTACCACAACGGTGCCGTGGGGTGGAACACACTTTCTATCTAACACTGAGCTCAGACACCTCGTCCGTACTCAGTGTTAGGATTTCTCTTGACGCGTTTAAGAGAAATCCCCCTCAACCTAGGGGACTGACTTGAGCCCTCTAGTCCGGGTGAGAAAACCCATAAGGTAAGATCTCGAAAAACAAGATAGACAACAAAGCCTAGCTAGAGGAAAGAACTTCCGCACTCAAACAAGATAACTTGATAAATGTCAAAGGAAAAGATACAAGAGCTATACCCGACTTCCGATGACGACTCCGAAATGCCGAGACAAGCTCGACTCCTCTCTAACTCCCAAACTACCTAACCTACTCTAGAAACTAAGAATGAGAGAAGAGAACTCCTTTTGGTGTGTGTGTACAAGTGAAGGATGGGGGTGCTATTTATAGATGCTAGAGGTCGGTATTTGGCCGAGCATCAGTTGTACGCAGTTGTGGCGGTTGTGCTTAACTTCCACACCAAAACTGAGCTTGAGACACTGCAAAGTGGGGCCGGCCGGCCTAGGATTTCCTCCGTTTGGCGCTGACCTTCCAGTGGACGCTCCTGCTCTTCTCTAGATGGCGGTGGATGGTTGCTTCGGTTTGACGCAGACAATTTGTAGGCCGGCCGGCCTCTCCTAGGCCGGCCAGCCTGAGTTTGGCACGACTCGGCCCTCCGTTTCACCAACTTCTTGATGTATGAAGTCCAGAGAGGTGACTCCGGGCCAAAAGTGTAGGGATATGCGTAGAGAAAACAAAAGTTTTCTACCGCATAAACCAGGAACAACTGCTGTTATAGATCACGAGATTACCACTAGACACATGGGTGCGGAACTTCTGAAGCGCGTCGATGTCATGCAGATGGAAGCTGACAGTGTAGTTGCGAGAACCTCCTCACGTGCAGCTCGTCCTTGTGCAGCAGATGCGGCACCTCCAAGGTATCCACACGTACGGGAAGAAGCGTCGTGCTCTGGACTGCTAGATCCGCGAGAGCGACCTAGGGTTTGGGCGTGAGAGAGGGACGGCCAGGGAAGAGAGGGGGCAGCAGTTAGGGTTTTGGGATGGCTGGTTTGGGCCCCCCTCCCCCATATTTATAGCCCCTAAGGGCACCCCTAGGTGGGCTCCACTTGGGCCCCACCTTAGCTGCCCCCTTTGGGCCTTACTAGGCCCATTAGTGCGCTTAATTCTAATCTGATTTGGATCTCATCCTTATCAGGCTTCTTCCCTTAAGTGTGTGACCCTATGGGCTCACGTGCGAATAGACATCGCCCAAGTACTCTCACTTGGCCCAATAGTAGACAGCGGCCTCTTGCAAGATATGTCAACTCCTATACGCACGCAAAGATCATATCAGATGAGCCGTCACAATGTCATATACATGTTGTTCCTTTTGCCTCACGATATTTGGTCTAGCTCTAAGCTGACCTCTCTTTTCTCGATGCTGTGATTCAGGTCTTTGGTTAACACTTAACCCCAGCATGGCCAAGCACTTCTTGATCTGAATGACTCGAGGGCCCCAGAGATATCTCTCTCATATAGAGAGGGGTAAATCCCATCTCGACCGACCATGTCTCACAACAAGCTTCTTGACAAACCCAAAAAATCACCTTTATAACTACCCAGTTACAGTGTAGCGTTTGATGGCCCCTAAGTAAGTCGGTTCACATCTTGAGTACATGCGACAATCTCAAGTCTAAGGACACAACGCACATATTGTGTAATGAGAAATCACCATCTCTCGTGTTGGGTCAGTTCAGTCTCATGTCTCACATGAGCCCACATTATTAGTTTGACATCTCCATGTCCATGACTTGTGAAACATAGTTATCAACCAACACATGAGTCTAATATTCATGTATGTCCTTGGATGAACTCCGACTAGGAACCTCTTTAGAATAACCATACAAGTAAAGAGCTTCACAAACAATTCACATAATTGTCAATCAATACAAGTTGCCTTTCATGGATATTCAAGGAACACTTCATTAATCATGAATACAAGGAATTATGATCATCTCTATGATTGCCTCTAGGGCATATTTCCAACAGTCTCCCACTTGCACTAGAGTCAATCTAGAATGTATCTAATACCCATTGCTCTTGTGTGCGCCTCATGCTTGGGCTGCGGAAGAGGTTTTGTCAGCGGACCTGGAACATTCAAATCCGTGTGTATTTTGCATATCTTGATTTCACCCTGTTCAACGAACTCTCGAATAAGATGGAATTGCCGCATAACGTGTTTGCTCTTTTGGTGATTCCTTGGCTCCATTGCTTGCGCAATAGCCCCACTGTTGTCACAGAAAAGATCCAACAGACTGGATACATGCGGAAACACACCAAGCTCAATAAGGAACTTCCTTATCCAAACACCTTCCTTCGCGGCTTCGGAAGCCGCGATGTACTCGCCTTCCGTTGTAGAATCGGCCACGGTCTCCTGCTTGGAACTCTTCCAGCTAACAGCACCACCATTTATTGTGAACACAAAGCCTGATTGGGACTTTGAATCGTCTTTGTCGGTTTGTAAACTAGCATCAGTGTAACCCGTTACCACAAGCTCCTCCTTACCTCCATAGAATAGAAACCATCCTTAGTTCTTCTCAAGTACTTAAGAATGTTTTTCACAGCTGTCCAGTGACTCTCACCTGGTTCAGACTGGTACCTACTCGTAACACTTAGAGCATAAGAAACATCTGGGTGAGTACTTATCATTGCATACATAATAGATCCAATTGCCGAGGCTTATGGAAATTTGCCCATGCGCTCCCGCTCATCAGCCGTCGTAGGACACTGAGTCTTGCTAAGATGTATGCCATGTGACATAGGAAAGAACCCTTTCTTTGCCTCCTCCATGTTGAACAGTTTCAACACTTTGTCAATGTAAGTATCCTGGCTTAATCCTATAAGCCTTTTCGATCTATCTCTATAGATCTTGATGCCCAAAATGTATGCTGCTTCTCCTAAATCCTTCATCGAAAAACTATTTTTCAGTGAAGTCTTTACAGACTCCAGCATAGGAATGTCATTTCCAATCAACTATATGTCATCCACATACAGGATTAGAAATGCAACAGAGCTCCCACTTTCCTTCTTGTAAACACAAGCTTCTTCTTCATTTTTAATGAAGCCAAACCCTTTGACTACTTCATCAAAACGAATGTTCCAACTCCGAGATGCTTGCTTCAATCCATAAATGGATTTGCGAAAGCTTGCAAATCTTTCCAACATTGGTCGGATCGACAAAACCCTCGGGCTGCATCATATACACGTCCTCGGTCAGATTTCCATTCAGGAAAGCTGTTTTGCATCCATCTGCCATATTTCATAGTCGAAATATGCAGCAATAGCTAGAATAATCCGAACAGATTTAAGCATCGCTATGGGCGAGAACGTCTCATCGTAGTCAACTCCTTGAACTTGTCGAAAACCTTTTACAACAAGTCGAGCTATATGGATGTTAACATTTCCATCCATATCTTTTTTCTTCTTATAGATCCATTTGCACTCTATGGTTTTTACACCATTAGGCGGGCCAATTAAGTTCCAAACTTGATTTTCTCTCATGGACTCTATTTCGGATTTCATGGCTTCCTGCCATTTCACAGAGTCAGGGTCTACCATCGCTTTTGCATATGTCGCAGGCTCATCATTGTCTAACAATAATAATTCTCGCGCTTGGCGGAGCCTTGCTGACCTTCGTGGTTGTGGCGGTGCTTCTCTTGCCATAGGCATCTCTACTTGTTCCGCTACATTAGCATCACTTGTAGAGTCTTGCCTTATAGGCTCATCTCGAACTTCTTCGAGTTACACTGTCCTTCCACTTTTCTCTCCTTTGAGAAACTCTTTCTCTAAGAAAACTCCATTTCGAGCGACAAACACTTTGCCCTCCGATCGGTTGTAGAAGTAATACCCTAAAGTTTCCGTTGGGTATCCCATGAAAATGCACTTATCCTATTTGGGGGTAAGCTTGTCCGACTGGAGACGTTTGACAAATGCTTCACAACCCCAAATCTTTAGAAAAGACAAACTGGGAGTCTTTCCAGACCACATCTCATATGGTGTCTTAACTATGGATTTAGATGGTACCCTGTTTAGTGTGAAAGTTGTTGTTTCTAGAGCGTAACCCCAAAATGATAACGGTAGGTCCGACTGGCTCATCATCGATCGAACCATGTCCAACAGAGTTCGATTACATCGCTCAGACACATCGTTTCTCTGAGGTGTTCCAGGCGGCGTAAGTTGTGGAATAATTCCACAATTCTTCAGATGATTGCTAAATTCGTAGCTTAGATATTCGCCTCCGCGATCAGATCATAAAGCTTTAATCTTCTTGCCACGCTGATTTTCAACTTTATTCTGAAGTTCCTTGAACTTTTCAAAGGTTTCATACTTATGCTTCATCAGGTAGACATATCCATATCTACTCAAATCATCAGTAAAAGTTATGAAGTATTGGAATCTTCCACTGGCAGTCGAACTCATTGGTCCACATACATCAGTATGTATGAGTTCCAGCAAGTCTGATGCTCTCTCTGGAAATCCTGTGAATGACGTCTTGGTCATCTTGCCCATCAAACAATCTTCGAATGTCTCGTATGATTCAAAATCAAACAAAGTTAGAAGTCCATCTGAATGGAGTTTTTTCATGTGTTTCTCACTTATATGACTGAGACGATAGTGCCACATGTAGGTAGGATTCAAATCATTAAGCCGAGGCCTTTTAGCACTTACATTACAGATAGGTGAATCATCAAGATTTAAAACAAATAGCCCATTCTTAATGGACGCAAAAGCCACAAACATATTATTCTTAGAGATCGCACAACCATTGTTTTCACTTGCAAAAGAATAACCATCTTTCATCAAACATGAAGGAGACACAATGTTTCGACTTAGACTAGGAACAAAATAACAATTATTAAGCTCCAAGACAAATCCTGATGGTATTCATCGTTCCGACGGCCAAACCAGCAACTCTTGCATTATTGCCGACGCAGAAATCGACTTCACCTTTTTCAACGCTTCTACTCTTTGTCATTCCCTGCATCGAATTGCAAATATGAACAACTGATCCGGTATCAAATACCCAAGAATTGACATAAGAGTCAGCGAGAAATATTTCTGCAATATGAACAACAAGCGTACCTAAAGTGGAAGAACGATTCTTCAACGAGGCTAGGTACAGCTTGCAATTCCTCTTCCAGTGCCCTGGCTGGTGACAATGAAAGCACTCCTTATCCGCAGTTGGTCCAGGTTTAGCCTTGGTTGCTGGGTTTGGCTTTGGATTCACAACCTTAGCCTTACCCTTTTTCTTCCAAGAAGAACTTTTTTTTCTTGAAGGTAGGCTTGTTCTGGACAGCCATCACATGGCCACCGCTAATGCTTTTCTTGATGTCACTCTCGGCTATCTTGAGCATGCCGCACAGCTCATTCAAGCCCTTTTCAGCCCCGTGCATATGGTAGTTCGAGATGAAGTTCCCATAGCTCGGCGGTAAAGAGACGAGAATGAAATCAATGGCCAACTCTTGGCCAAGTGGGAAGCCCAGCTTCTCCAACCTCTGTGTGTAACCAACCATCTTGATTACATGCGGCCCCACTGCTGCGCCTTCCACTAGCTTGCTTTCAACAAAGGCCTTGGACACATTAAACCTTTCAGTCCTAGCCTAAGTCTGGAACATGTCCTGAAGCGCCACGATCATATCGTGCGCCTCATGGTTTGTTTTGAACTGCATTTGCAGCTCGGGTTCCGTGCTAGCAAGCATAACGAAGCTTACTTCAAGGTTTGCATCAGATGCTCTCCTGTAAGTAGCTCTTTCAGCAGCAGGTGCATCATCAGCAGGCTCTTCTAGTAATGGGGTATCCAGAATGTCTTCCTTTTTCTCAGCCCTAAGAACAATTCTCTGGTTACGGATCCAATATGTATAGTTAGTCCCATTCAGTTTGTCCTTCTCAAGGACCGAACGCAATGAAAAAGATGTGTTGTTGTTGCGTGCAGCCATTGATCTAGAACGAAATAATAATGCAAAATAGTAAGACAAATGTATTCATGATGGAGTAAATGACATTAAACATTTTAACAGAATTTTACTCCCACTAAAATCAATATCCCTCTTTTGATTCTTAGTGATTCAAGACCCACAACTATCAAGTCAACTTGTGAGCTTTAGCATCACCGCTAGACGACAAGATAGATCGGTAAGCAACTCTTTGCTAATCATATCTCATATGACTCTTGTTGTTGGGTGACATCTCTATGTCTCGGCTCCCAACCTTTATGCCCCAAGGTCCTTAACCGTTAAGATAACCTTATCAAGCTGACCAATCCTTATGCGTGTAAGTATCCGATACGAACCTGTCTAGTCAAGGAAAACTGATGGTACTCTAATTTCATAGACCCACCACCAATCGTACAAGACATGAGACAGTGCAAGGTTTGATAGGGCATGATAACTTAAAATTTTGTGAGGGATTGATCGTTCTACTTCTACCATATGTAGAATAACTCATTATCGCATATTGAAGTAAAATGACAAGAACGGCAAGCACATAGTTGTGAATCAGTACAACCCATGTTCTTATGGCGATCTCCATCTCCACAGAACCTGTTCACCATGTTGATCTCCATATCCATGTCCCATGTGCACCATCCTCCGGGTGATGAAGCCTCCAAGAACTATAACTATCTCAATCTAGTTACATTGTTGGAACAAATCATCACAAGTTGGCGCGCAAGGCATTACATCAAATATAATAATTCATATGGCTCCTGCTGAATTGTCATACTCATGACACGCATGTCATGAAACAATTACATACATGCATCTCATACAAATAGGGGCTATACCGATCACAAAAACTTGCAAAACAGAGTTAATTGCTTCCGACGTCCAAACTTAAAATGCTGAAAACTCGATCTTCCTGGCCGAATTTCGCAAATCTGAATTTCGCAAACTCCCCATGGCAGTCATCACCAGGTCTAAAATTTTCTGTAGATGAATTTTCATATAAAAATTGCCTCAATCCGAGTTCGTATGCAAAAGTTATGACTGTTTTACCGAAAAGCATGCTTTTGCCTCTCTTTTCAAACTCGGCTAGTAGATCCAATCTACCTCATGCATCACATGCATCTGGCGAACCATCCTAGGTTTCGACTCGACCAATCTCATTGATATCATCCTGCTGTGACTGGGTTTACGTGTTTCACTTAACTCAGATGGAGGATACCCGACCGGTATGAGTAATTCGTCACACAACCATCGCAGCGAGGATACGAAATAGGATTAGGGTTTCATCTACTCCACGCATATCTCCATATGCACACATTCGAATATATAACCAAACAGCTACGGCTCTGATACCACTGTAGGGATATGCATAGTGAAAACAAAAATTTTCTACCGCATAAACCAGGAACAGCTGCTGTTATAGATCACGAGATTACCACTAGATGCGCGGGTGAGAAACTTCTGAAGCGCGTCGGTGTCGTGCAGATGGATGTCGGCAGTGCAGTTGCGAGAACCTCCTCACGTGGGGCTCGTCCTTGTGCAGTAGATGCGGCACCTCCAAGGTATCCACACGTACGGGAAGAAGCATCGTGCTTCGAACTGCAAGATCCGCGAGAGCGACCTAGGGTTTGGGCGCAAGAGAGGGGTGGCCAGGGAAGAGAGGGGGCAGCGGTTAGGGTTTTGGGATGGCTGGTTTGCCCCCCATATTTATAGCCCCTAGGGGCGCCCCTAGGTGGGCTCCACTTGGGCCCCACCTTAGCCGCCCCCTTTGGGCCTTACTAGGCCCATTAGTGCGCTTAAGCCCAATCTGATTTGGATCTCATCCTTATCAGGCTTCTTCCCTTAAGTGTGTGACCCTATGGGCTCACACACGAATAGACATGGCCCAAGTACTCTTACTCGGCCCAATAGTAGACAGGGGCCTCTAGCAAGACATGTCAACTCCTATACGCACGCAAAAATCATATCAGACGAGCCGTCACAATGTCATATACATGTTGTTACTTTTGCCTCACGATATTTGGTCTAGCTCTAAGCTGACCTCTCTTTCTTGATGACGTGATTCAGGTCTTTGGTTAACACTTAACCCCAGCATGGCCATGCACTTCTTGATCTGAATCACTCGAGGGGCCTAGAGATATCTCTCTCATATAGAGAGGGGCAAATCCCATCTCGACCGACCATGTCTCACAGCATGCTTCTTGACAAACTCGAAAAACCACCTTTATAACTACCCAGTTACAGTGTAGCGTTTGATGGCCCCTAAGTAAGTCAGTTCACATCTTGAGTACATGCGACAATCTCAGGTCTAAGGACACAACGCACATATTGTGTAATGAGAAATCACCATCTCTCGTGTTGGGTCAGTTCAGTTTCATGTCCCACATGAGCCCACATTATTAGTTTGACATCTCCATGTCCATGACTTGTGAAACATAGTCATCAACCAATACATGTGCAAGTCTAATATTCATATATGTCCTTGCATGAACTCTGACTAGGAACATCTTTAGAATAACCGTACAAGTAAAGAGTCTCACATATAATTCACATAATTGTCAATCAATACAAGTTGCCTTTCATGGATATTCAAGGAACACTTCATTAATCATGAATACAAGGAAATATGATCATCTCTATGATTGCCTCTAGGGCATATTTCCAACAAAAAGATCAGGGTAAGTGCTGCAGGTTGGTCCTTTAATCCATGTGCTAGGCCTTTTGGTTCATTTCATCAAATCAACTTGCAATCCTCGGTTTAGAGGCTTTGTAAACATGTCTCTTTGCTCCTGTACCGAAGATGGGGCATACTTAGTGGAGGTGGTAGGCCAGCCGGCCTAGGTGAGGCCGGCCGGCCTAGGTTTTTCCCAGTTTTGGCTCATTTTTGGTATATTATCTCCTGTGACCACAACTCATCCAAAACTTGTTGCACTTGTTAGAAATAAGAAAATATGTATGGAACATGGTGTAAAGCTCATGTTATTCCCGAGAAGTTGATGATCAAAATGGGAAATAATGGCCATCAACAACTGGTCGGGGATAATCTCTTGGAAAGAGAGTGATAGTCAACCACTTGTGCATCAAACAAAGAGTCGGATTTTGAGTTTCATTGCACCGAGGTACAAACTTGCCATGGACAACTTGACCAAAAATCAAACCCCAAAACTCATGACGATTAAAACCGCGGCAAGCTTTTTTTGAGGGAAATTGGCAAGCGGGCATTAAAACCAAGGAGGTGGCTGAAATTTTTCCAAGTATAATAGTATTCATTTCCTTAGAACTGGAAACAAATAGCATCATCCACCTCCTGAAGGGTGCAAAGAAACTGGATGGTAAGGAGATGAGAACTATTCTCCACAACGGGCACAAAACCATCCCATCCAACCACATTCCAAACATGAGCAAAGTCAAGGTCCATACCTATATTCTGAAAGAGGTCCGGATCGAAGGCTTTGGTGTGGCCAAAGCCCCAATGCTTGATCATGGCACAGGCTTGACGCTCGTGGTCGTCTCGCAAGTCGAGGTACGGTGCGTCATCATCGTAAATATCCATGTCCTCGGCTAGTGGTTCACCGACTTGCTCCTAAACTTATTCTTCTTGTTCGTTTTGCTCATAGTCCATCATGGTCGGTGTTCGTGTAGGTTCGGGAGCTTGACTCACTATTGATGGAGAGTGCTTCCGGAATGGACGAACACTCCAACAGTCCGGAAGTGCTCACACAGACAACTCGGAGTTAACACAAAGGCTTCGCACGATCAAGTGGAGTTTTCTCTCTCTATTCAATATGTCCCACCAATGTACAGCGGTCAGGTATTTATAGGTGATAGTTCACCTACCACCCTCCGTTATTACACTGTAATGCCCCCTAACAACTATATTCCCGGAATATTCCAGGGACACAACCGTATTTTTACATTACACAGCAGATCACAGCTGGGCCCTTACTATTTATTGGGCCCCGGCTCGTACATCATCATTCGGTGAGCTTGGCCTTCGCGGCTGTAAGGATCACCGGGGTGTCCGACCCTAGAGGGGGAGGGGGTGAATAGGGTCGCTAATCACTTTTTGTCCTAGGGCTCAAACTACTTGCATAAGATAAACCTAACATGTCCTACACATGCTAGTTATGACTAAGGTTTATCTATGCTACTCTCTACTTACCCCTAAAAACTTGCAACCTATAGCCAATCCTAATCAAATTAACTAGGAAAGTAAAGGCATGCAAGATAGAGTAAATGCGGAAATGTAATACGGTAAGTAAAGAGGTAAGTGCAAGAGGGATGCAAACTCCCGAGTAGACACGGTCATGTAACGTGGTTCGGCACAAACGCCTACGTCCACGGGACACCGAGGCTCTTCCGATCACTGTCTTGCACTACGCCACCAAGGCGATGCCGGCAAGCAAAGGCAAGTGCCCACAAGACACCGAGTCTCGTGCACCGCCACCGTCTCTCTCGGTCACCCGGCCGAAATCCACTACGGAGCTTCTCCACCAAGGAGGGGGCCTCCTCCTCCCCCGCACAAAGTGTCGTTGCCACTCCACACCAAGCCAGAGGGTCACACGACGGATCACAAGATGCTTGCCGCAGCAAGACTTCTCTCAAGGGAGCTCTCGCAAGAACTAGTCCCTATTACAAGCACTAAGCACTCTCACAAGTGTGCTTAAGCCTATGTGATGTACAATGAAGCTCTTAGGTGGTTGGAGATGATCTTTGGCTCTTGTATACTTCCATGGTCTCCAGCACTCTCAAATGAGCCATGGGGTGGCATATATATAGCCCACACACCCAAAACTAGTCGTTGGAAAAAAGCTAACAAAAAGTGCTATCACCGGTTAAACCGATGCTCCCATTTTTGTCATCACCGGTTTAACCGGTGAGTGCATTTTCCAACTAGCCGTTATACTTCAACGGCTACCTCAATCGACCGACGTAATCAACCGGTGAATGTAATATAAATGTCGGTTCAACCGGTGAGTGTAACTTCTTCACCTTCCATGGAAAACCATCCTTCTGGACAACTGCACCGATGTGTTTGACCGGTGATACATCGGATCAACCGGTGTATGTATTTTTCCTGATCTTCATTTGGCAATGCATCGACGTATGCATTTTCTTCAACGTCGGTTTAACCGGTGAGTGTATCTTCAGTTTCCAGCTTCTGGACAATTACACCGGCATGTGTCTTTTCCTTAACATCGGTTCAATCGGTGTATTGAATTTCTTCACAGTCTCTTCGAGCCTATCTTCAACCCGTAGGGGAGGCCCTTCGGGCCTAGCTAAGCCTATCTTCTCTTTGTCATCACTTGAACCTAAAAGCCTGAGAATGGTCATCTTAACACTTATATTAGACCAAGTATTATGTTGTCTATATCAATCACCAAAACATTATATTGAAATATGGCATGAGAGGCCATTTTCGCTACAGCGGCATCCGACGCGATCGCTTCCTGATGCCTCTCTTCGCAACTCTTCGCCGTTGGACCTTGGTCTTCGCCTCTCTTCGCTTGCCTTCGTCTTTGCTATTTGGACCTTGGTCTTCGCCTCTCCTCGCTTGCCTTCATCTTCGCTCCTCTCTTCACTTGAAGCC
The DNA here is from genome assembly GCF_016808335.1 of Panicum virgatum. Taxonomy (NCBI): domain Eukaryota; kingdom Viridiplantae; phylum Streptophyta; class Magnoliopsida; order Poales; family Poaceae; genus Panicum; species Panicum virgatum. The sequence continues at coordinate 22,738,472 of NC_053143.1, read as the reverse complement.
CGAGGCCCTTCGCTCGCTCAGGATACTGAGCCGGCAGAAGACCTTGTCGTTGGACCCGAAATGGTCTATGGGCCTTCGATCGATGGCCAAAGGTGGCGTCCCCAATAGTAGCACCTCAGAGTCGTTGCCCATCCTTGGAGGGGCGATGACTTCGACTTCTTCTTCCGAAGCGCCACCCTTCGGGTCTCGACCGATCGCTTCGCGGTCCAGCGAGGCCTGAGTCTCATCGATTTGCCTGTTAAACAACGGACCAGAGATCGAGGTGTCATAAATGTATTAATGAATAATTTAAATGAGTTTGGCCCATCGAACGAGGCGTCCGCTGCAAAATGCCGATGCTGCCCCTCCACGCGCGCTCACTTTGCAAAAGGCTTGGAGGGCAAAAAGGACTTTGCACATTCCCCCCTTATATAAGTGAGGGCGCATGGACAGGGAGGGCACGCTCCCATTGGCTTCCTGTTCTAAACTCTCTCACTTTATTCTGCCTTGGTGTCTCTTCGGCGTGAACTAGCGCATCTTCTTTAGCTTCTCTCACTTCGCTAACGCCACGGCGACCCCGTTTGACCCTATCATGGCTCTGAAGAAGAGCAAAGCCCCGCCTACCACCTTCTTCTGGCCGACGAAGATGACACTACCCATGTTAGAAGACATGGAGAAGAGAGGGGTTCTGTCTCCTGGTCTCGGGCGGGTTCCACCGAAGACGGACGTCTACACGAAGCCCCGGGAAGACGAGGTGGTCGTATTCAAGGTCTTCTTTCTGGGTGGGCTTCGCTTCCCCCTCGACCCCGCTGTCGTCGACATCTTCATTCGGTACGGAGATTTTCTACATCATATGACACCGAACTCCTTCACTCGAATCAGCCTCTTCATGTGGCTGTCGAAGGCGTGCCGCCTCGCCCCCACTCCTGATAACTTCGCTCGGGTGATGCGAGTACACTATCAACTAAAGACTATCTTTGTTCGAGGATCTGATGGCAAGTCGACGGAGATGGAGCCCCAGTACGGGTGCTACACCTTCGCGTTCCAGCAGACCGCTCCCAGCCCCGTGGGGCATCGAATAACAAGTGGCCAGGGGACTGGTCTTCGTTCTGGTTCTACCATAAGGTTCCCCTCGACCCGGAGACGAAGCGCCACCCTCTGGTTGTCCGGAAGCTTGGTAATTTGGGCGACACCCCAAAGGTGGACATGGCCTGCATCCCTGCCAATGAAGCATACCTGGGCATCCTTCGCGGTGTCGAAAGTGCTAAGCATGCGGGACATCACGGAGGAGTTCATCACATGCATTTGTTTCCCCGTGAGGGAAAACTGGACCGTGTCATCCTAGGCCCCATTGGAGAAGGAAGTTTACGGGCTTCCAATGCCCATCTTCAGCAAAGTCTTTAGACTTCAAAAAGAATGTGAGTTTTTTTCGAAGGCCTTATAACTTCTATCTTCGGCCTACAGAAATTGATGCCGTAGAGGTGGAGGCCTGCGCCGACAAATCCTTGGTCCCGTGTCTGGGTATGAGTATGATCTGCTGCAGACAAAGCTCGGCGGCACGCGGGGCAACCGGGTTTTCTCGTTCTTTGAGACCGAGGCCCCGCAGCGCTTCGCCGAAGCCCAGATTGCCACTCAGAAGGCGACGACCACAGCCGGAGGCGCGGGCGGCACCACCGCTGTGCTTGAGAAAAAGAAAAGGAAGAAAGGTGGTTTTGGCCCTAGTAGTGCGAAGTGCTCGAAGATTCTCGACTTCCTTTCTTTGTCGCCCCTTCGCAGTGCTGGGGAATCTGAGGATGATGGGGGCAAGGGAAGCCCTGTCGCCACTGCTTCGCCTCCAATTGCTGCCCGGCCTATCACGGTCACCGCTCCACTGTCAAAGCCCCCGCTGGCTCTGGAGTACCCACCATGGAGCCAGACAGCGATGACGAACTCACCCAGGATTTCCAATCTGTCCTGGCGGCCACAAATCCCCATGTGACGACCTCGGCCGCAGCCCCTTCGTCCCCCAAACCGACATCGACATCTTCGGGTTTGTCGTCGTCGTCCAGTGGCGAGGACGTGGAGGGGCCGGGTCCGGCCCCAACAAGCAAGCCGCTACCCCAAAGGCAGGGCCGACTGGCTCTGGCGGCGAGGGCGGTCGACACCCTCCTGCCGGGTCCTCCATCCGAAGGCCCACAACGTACACCTCGACAGAGAGCAGCAGCTACCACGTGAGCACCTCCAACCCTGTTGAGGTGGTTGCTGCTCTTGGCATGCCGGAGGCGACACTGATCGGCGGCAACATCATTGGGAGCCTTCGGTTTTCAAGCAGCGATCGGGAGAGGAGGTTCCTCGCCGAGGCTGGCTCCTCCTTTGGCTTCCCCTTTATGGAGAAACGCCTGATGGCCTCCGTTGCTTCCCGCTGCGCCTCCCGTCAACTCAAGATTGACAACGAGCGGACTTCACAGTTGGCGAGATTAGAGGAGCGCGTGGCCAACCTTGAAAAGGAGAAAGCTTCTCTTGAGGAGTGTTGACGGTCATTAACAACCCATTTTGACCATCAACTATCATGCAAAAGTCGAGCATCAGAAGGAATAAATGTTAGCATAGGATGATTATTTGACGAATTCCACAGATGCTGGTCTGAGAATGTGTGCAGGTGAATTTCGGCCAAAACTGCAGGTAACAAGCATATTATCCAAGCCATAAATTCTTGGGTCAAGCACAAGCACGCCCAAAGGCCAAATGGGCCCACTTGGCAGCTGTATATGAGAGGGAAACTCAGCCCACACGCGTGACACATCATTGATCCGAGGCAACACCTTCTCGACAAATCATATGCATTCACGAGGATCCACGGGCCCACCAGAGCACCAAAACTGACTCAAGACAGGCCCTTACCCATATACATGACATGGGGGTCCACCTAACAGTCTTCTGACCAAAGACCGGGGCGAACAGAGCTAGCCGACGGTCGGCCGACCAGCCAGGTCGGCCGGCCCAGTGGCAACGGCCCACGGGCCCCACCACCTCTCAAATGACACGTGGCGAGGTGTGATTGATCCCCAATGGTAGTTTGGCTCATTTCTCGGGCGAATGGCTGGTGGTTCCCTCCTATAAATACAAGGGGAGGGGGTGAGAATTACAACAACACACACAACACACTCACATATTACTCACCTCCAAGTGTAGAGCCTCTCCAGCTTGTGTTTAGTAGGAGTTAGGAGTAGAGGTACTCAAGAGGGGTGCCGGTAATGGCGCTCTTCTCCAAATTGCACCTCTACGAGAGTGATGGAGATAGTCGGGGGATGTGCCGGGCTTGTCGGCGCTCTTCTCCGCTTGTACCTCGACGGATGCTTGTTCGGTTGTAAGTGTTTGAGACTTTCTTTGCTTATTTAGAATTAGAGTTTAGATCGCAAGTTATCATCTCTGCCTTATATTAGTTGATGTGTATGCTAGCGAGTAGCATTTGACTCTAGAATTGGGCTCCGGATAGAAAAGGATAACCCTGTACGCCTCTAGAGTTAGTAGGGAAAGACGTAGACATGGTGTCTAGGTTGGACTATACCACTCAGTTGTCTGATAGTCCCACGGTTTGTAGAGGTAGCCGGCAGGTGGTGATAGCCCTGTTCAAGCCTTTTAGTAATCCTCCACATTCGGATATTGGATAGAGCACATATTGGAACTATCGGCTTGTATAAGGCGGTCGATACCTTTAGCTCGAAGTATAACGGCGACGTGATCTCTTTTTCTAAACATAGATTCTGGATCTTAGAAAGTCCTCTCTTTCCTATCCTCCTACACCAGTGTGTGTGTGTCCTTGGACAGCCTGAACCCGTAGGTAGTGTACTCACGTTCCCTAGTGGATACGATACCCTGGAATACTCTTGGGTGAAAGCTACAGCGGTATCCGTGCGCTTGCGGATTTTATTCGTGACGTTACAAAATACCAACAAGCTTTCTGGCGCCGTTGCCGGGGAACGGCAGCTACATTATCTTCGGACTCGGTCGTCTGCGTATCTTTTTCCTTTTCTTTCCTTCTACCTTTACCCCCGCTACCCTTGGAGCAGCTATCCTTTCCCTAGCTCTCTACCCCAATGGGCGAGTTCTTTGAGCCATCACCATCTTCCTCATCTAACCATGAACTCGACCCTGGCTTTATAGCCATGGTTCGGAAGCGACCCTTCTCTGGAGAAATTCATGAAGATCCCTATGAGCATTTGCTAGAATTCGAGGAACTGTGCTCGGGTCTAGAAATCTTAGGCATGACACAAGAAGCCTTGCGGTGGAAATTGTTCCCCTTCTCTCTTATAGAAAGAGTGGAGCAATGGTACACCCGCACGATAGGAAATATGAGCGGTGATTGGGAGGAGCTTTGAGATGACTTTTGTTACTTGTTCTCCCTCACCGAACACATAGACTCCCTACCGATCGACATCCTCGATTTTGAGCAATTAGAGAAGGAGTCCATAGGTGCAGCATGGGCTAGATTCTCACACCTTTTGGCATCTGTCCCAGACATGTCTATACCCGATGAAGTATCATTGGAAGTTTTCTACTCGGGTTTAGACATGGAGACTGCCCTAGAGCTTGACGATGCCAGCGGAGGATGGTTCATGCACACAACTCCGGAAGAAGGAAGAGACATCCTAGATAGTTTCTTGGAAGACTCTTTCTTTTCTACCGACCATAGTGAACCCCGCCGGGAGGAATTTGCGTCGAGCCATGAGAGTCTCTCAACACCCGAATATGAGCCTTCATCTTCCACATCTCCATATTCGTTTGTTGAGCCCTCTCCCGAACCACGAACACCGAAGGAAGAAGAAATTCAACCTTCGGAGTTCTCTTCCCGATTCGAGGATGACCCTTCAGGGAACATCAAAAATACCTCGAATCATCTTAGGCACGAGGAGCCTATGAAATCAATGCATCTTTATGAGACCCTCGATATAATTTCCCGTCATACACCCGCAATTGATTGGTCAAAGGAGCCAAAGCGTGCTTCTGAAGCGATTCGGATTAGCCCAACCTCTACAAGCATCACTTCTTTTATGAAGGGAAAAATCATAGAAGCTCTTCATGACCCTGCTGCTGAGGTTTGCATCTTACCCGAGTACCTTTTGGATACTCTTGTGGGTAACAAGCCTTTAATCCCGACCGACAAATACTTTAAAAGTCCATCCGGACTGTACTTTGAATGTCGGGGGATTGCAAGGGACGTGCCTATCACCATAGACAAAATCGAGGTGCATTTAGATTTTTACATCTACGATATCCTCGATTTTGATCTTCTCCTAGGCCTCCCACTAGAAAAACTTCTGGCATCTCATGGGAGCCTAGATGAAAAGCTTAGGGAAACCGGCTCGGCCACTGCTACTCCTCATCTAGAAAATCTTCTAGCCAAGCCACTTCCCGAGCAAAACCCGCTCAAGGAGATGATGCATACATCTCCGTTCATATCATCCAAGCCTGTTTTCTTGAGAGTTCTAGAATCCTTTAAAGAATACGACTTGGAAGATAGCCTTCACTCTCATGAAGATGAACGATCATCATCATCCTTGACCGAGTTTGAGCCTCTTCCCGATGGCCTAGAACTGATGTTCTCGGCCTTGATCGAGATACAACTATGATCTTTCGTGATAAATCTCTTGAGATGGAGAAATCATGGGCCAAGGAATTTTGTGAGGCACCGACTCTGGAGTCCGAAGAAAAGGATTCCACAAATGAGCATGGGAGTTTCACTTTTGACATACCACGAAAGCCATGCTCATCCAATGCAACTCCAGAGTCAGGCATGTTTAATGCACCGTGCACACACGAGGACTACAACCAACTCAAGGTCCTCCTCTGCAAAATCTTCAGAAGGTTGGTTGTAGACGTATATGTTTATCGTAAACATTGCAGATTTTGTGGGTGCACCGTGGCACTAACCTTGTAGCTAGTTTCAACAATTGGTGGTGAAACAATGACCCATCACCAATGATGGCTACAAGAGTTATCATGGTCGAGCTTATGACCAGAAACAAAGCACTGCCTGGAGATAGCCCGGACTACTATCTTTTATTTACTTCTGTATTTCCCTTTCAATAAAAAGCAAGAGCATGTTCTAGGATATAGTTTTCCTTCGGGTATTTTTGGTCGCTAACCATTCTAGGGGAAGATCAAAGAGAATGATGGATAGACAACGCCTACGAACATGTGAGCTACACCGACTACAACACCTCGATATGCCTTGATGAAGAAACAACTACAGAAGGAGACTTGAACTCCTTACACTTGAAGTGTTGCAAACTCCAAGTGTGGGGGAGGTATGTGAGTACCCCGAAGTAAGTTCTTTTCTCAATTCATATCTTGTCTTGGAATAGGTGTATGTCCTCGTATCTTGCTCTATAAAAAAATGAAAAAAAGGGAGGAGTTGCCATGGTGACAATATTATCAAGATGCCGTGGTAAGTACTCTCAATGTCCTGCTTTTGACATTAAACAAAGCCCTGCTTGGAGGTTGCCCGAGGATCACCAGGTACAAACTCGGTATTATCTCTCTTTGAATAAAGCTCAATCATACTTCATGCTTCCTTTATCTGTCCTTGTATGTATGCTCTAGTTTGAATGTGTGTCCGGAAATACATTCATAGGCGTTTTAAATCAAGCATGGTGTTTGGGTTAAAATGTCCTCTTCAGTCAACTAGACCTCGTGTCTAGATTGATTGACGTTCTTGGAGTTAATACTTGTATAGATGTTGGTTGCATATATGGACTAACCCCTGTAGAAAAATCAAATCCAATTGGGTGAGTGATCGAGCTGAATTCAAATGGAAAGGTAAGACAAGGTTTTGGATTAATGTTGCACAACATACTCATGTTAATGTAATCTTAGTTCAGCCTTGCTTGAGTAAGTATCTTGGTGAGATTAAAATTTAGTTTCAAATAAATTTTAGGAGCTCCCTGGTTCTTAAAACCGGTAGAGCTATTAGTTTGTTTCCACATTTTTATTTTTGAATAAGCACCAGGTACAAGGACAAGTGTGGGGGAGATCTCTCGGAACTTTCATGCATATACACTCGAGATCTCCCACAACACGTGCACAGCACTGAACGAACCAGCATGCAAAAGGCCAAGACGAATTGGTGCTAGCAAGGTTTGGCCAACCGGAACAACCACCATTCGTTCTTCATCGCGACGGTTTGCGCACTCTAACCCTCACTCTCCTCAACCTGTGAGTTTAAATGGAAGTCATAGCTTAATCATTAAAATTAAACTCAAAAGGTATCCTCTGGTTCTGTGCTTCTCTATGATCTTCTTGCATACTTTTTATTCTTTGCTAAGCCTGAGCTTGTGAATCATATCATTAGGGAATCCATAATTGTTAAGTTGTTGACTAGTGAGATATGGTTTGATGGAAGGATCCTTGCTTTCTCTGCTTATATATCTGGGAACTTTTTATTAAAAGAAAACCTCCATAGCCTTACAACTCCACGAGTTTGTCCTACCAAAGCCATATGCTGACCTTCATGATACAAACCTTTACATATATGTGCCTTGTTGTTGCTTTGAGCTTCTTCAAACTTTGTGACCCTAATGAGATGTCTTTCATACTTGCTTGATCAAGATCATGTGCACTCCACCAGCTGAACTTCTACACTGGAAGTCAGGTATGCCATTCCATCCATTCACAAAATAAAACTCTATGTTTAATGATCTCTCTCTCTCTAGTATCCTTCAAATGAGGCATGGGCTATCAAAAAAAAGATGTCATGCCCAAGAAGCATGACCCAAAAAAAAATGAACACATCAATGTCCATGAAAAAAAGAAGAAAAAAAAATATATATATAGCCATGTCCTCATGTTATCCAAATAAAGGAGAGAGAGATTCATAAAAGGAGCATTCCATTTCCACCATCCACCTTCCACATATGTGCACGATCTTGATCAGCTTGTGTGATTTGTCATCTTCATGGATTCGTTGTTTGATTTTGCAATAAATGTGACACAAGTGCATGCTTGAATTTCCCTACCTTGAGCTCCACATAAGCTATCTTTAGAAGTAGGGTGAAAAGAGGCAATGCCTTGGTGAGGATATATACACAATGAGCGACATGAGAGATCCTATGGAGAAGTAAAGCTACGGTTGGTCTTTACAAAAATATTTCCAAAACCCTAGTCATATAGCAGGGAAGTGGAGGAGACTGAAGTCAATACCGTTCCACTCTTCAACTTCCCAAGCAATTCATGGTAGACACATCAAAATTCACAGACAAAGGTAAGGCCTAGAATAATTTGTATGCAGATGTCATATCATGTGAAGTCAGGTATGCCTTAGTTCTTGCCTTTACTCGAGGACGAGCAAAGAACTAAGTGTGGGGGATCTTGTTGACGGTCATTAACGACCCATTTTGACCATCAACTATCATGAAAAAGTCGAGCATCAGAAGGAATAAATGTTAGCAAAGGATGATTATTTGACGAATTCCACAGATGCTGGTCTGAGAATGTGTGCAGGTGAATTTGGGCCAAAACTGCAAGTAACGAGCACATTATCCAAGGCATAAATTCTTGGGCCAAGCACAAGCAAGCCCAAAGGCCAAAAGGGCCCACTTGGCAGCTGCACATGAGAGGGAAACTCAGCCCACACGCGTGACACGTCATTGATCCGAGGCAACACCTTCTCGACGAATCAGATGCATTCACGAGGATCCACGGGCCCACCAGAGCACCAAAACTGACTCAATACAGGCCCTTACCCATATACATGACATGGGGGCCCACCTAACAATCTTCTGACCAAAGACCGGGGTGAACGGAGCTAGCCCACGGTTGGCCGACCAGCCAGGTCGGCCGTCCCAGTGGCGACGGCGCACAGGCCCCACCGCCTCTCAGATGACACGTGGCAAGGTGTGGTTCATCCCTAATGGCGGTTTGGCTCATTTCTTGGGCGAATGGCTGGTGGTTCCCTCCTATAAATATAAGGGGAGGGGGTGAGAATTACAACAACACACACAACACACTCACACATCACTTACCTCCAAGTGTAGAACCTCTCTAGCTTGTGTTTAGTAGGAGTTAGGAGTAGAGGTACTCAGGAGGGGCGCCAGCAATGGCGCTCTTCTCCAAATTGTACCTCTACGAGAGTGAGGGAGATAGTCGGGGGATGTGCCGGGCTTGTCGGCGCTCTTCTCCACTTGTACCACGACGGATGCTTATTCGGTTGTAAGTGTTCGAGACTTTCTTTGCTTATTTAGAATTAGAGTTTAGATCGCAAGTTATCATCTCTGCCTTATATTAGTTGATGTGTATGCTAGCGAGTAGCATTTGACTCTAGAGTTGGGCTCCGGATAGAAAAGGATAACCCTGTACGCCTCTAAAGTTAGTAGGGAAAGGCGTAGACGTGGTGTCTAGGCTGGACTATACCACTCAGTTGTCTCATAGTCCCACGGTTTCTAGAGGTAGCCGGCAGGTGGTGACAACCCTGTTCGAGCCTTTTAGTAATCCTCCATGTTCGGATATTGGATAGAGCACATATTGGAACTATCGGCTTGTATAAGCCGGTCGATACCTTTAGCTCGAAGTATAACGGCGACGTGATCTCTTCTTCTAAACATAGATTCTAGATCTTAGAAAGTCATCTCTTTCCTATCCTCCTACACCAGTGTGTGTGTCCTTGGACAGCCTGAACCCGTAGGTAGTGTACTCACGTTCCCTAGTGGATACGATACCCTGGAATACTCTTGGGTGAAAGCTACAGGAGGCCCTTGTTGCCGCATGCACCGAGGCGAAGAGCCATGCTGAATCGGCCGAAGCCGCCCGCCGAGACGCTGGAGCGGCGGAAGAGGCGAAGGCTAGTGCTAAAAAGGCCAGAATAGAAGCCGAAGAATCACGAAAACTTGCCTTCGCCTTGCTCGTGGGAAAGATGTTGTCCAGCGATGGCGCACCGCTATCAGCTCCTTCGCAGATTTAGTGCAAGCTGATATGCACGGCCTGCTCGGGAAGTTCGCTCTTGACCCCCCGGAGATATCGCAAGAAGAAAACATTGAAGTGGCGGAGCTCTTCCGCTGGATCTGTGCCTCCTTGGTGATGGCCAGATCTGGCGCGGGCTTCAAATGCGAGCTGTCCGCAACGATTGCGGTGTGTACACTTAGTGCCGTCGTCTGCCGTTTGCTTCCAGCGAAGAGCAGCGGCTCTTCGTCTGGCATTGTGATGGCTCAGCTGCGGCTTCTTCAGGATGCATCCTTCGAGTGGCCTTCGCTAGACTCCCTGCGCCCCGAGTCCCTCCCTACTTTGCCGAAGAACATCACCAAGAACTTCGCGAAGTACTTCCATGAAAAGGGGCGTGGACTCGTTGATTTGGAATTGGAGCACATGAAAGATCAGGTACCAGCTTTGTGTTTTCCAAAGTTCACTTTTTGTTATCTTCTTCACTAATTGACATGTTTGCTCTCTCCTAGATTCAAGAGAAGGCTGAAATCTTCGCTCGAGGATTCCTTGGCGAAGCTGAAGCCGGCAACATGCGCAGCGGCGCTCTCGCCAGCGGTGAAGGCGGAGCCCCCGGCCAGGGCAAAGGCGAGGTCCCCGGGCAAGGCGAAGGCGGAGCTGCCAGAGATCAAGGGGACAGTGCGCCGAAGCCGGGCGAGGTGTGAGGGGCGAAGGCCGAAGCGATTCTGTAATCTTAGACTGCTGTACTTAAACGAAAAAATGTTATTGTATCTAATGCCTTCGGTATCTGCGCAGGACCCTGCGCTGGCCCCTGCGCGGATCACCGAAGGTACCGTTCCCTGGTGTCTGAACCGCAGAAATTTTTATGTTTCTGGTTTAACATGGAAAAAAGTCCGCGCTCGCAATCCTTGGCTTTCATTCGAAGACTTTTGGTCTAATCGAAAGCATATATATGAACATCGGAACGCCGATACGAAGCGCTTTTTTGCGGAATTCCAAAGCGATCCTGAAAAACATGCGAAGATTTTGTCCGAACGCCAGCTTCGCTGCGAAATAAATACTCTTTTGGACACTGACAGGCCTTATAGTGCACCCATGGGTCTTCTAGAGCCGAAGCCGGAGCCCGTGGAGGAAGTGATGGAACGGCATGAATTCATGTATCGTCGCAAGGGAATTTTTGACGAAGAGTCTTCTTAATGTTGCGTTGCCCTCGCTTGCAGGGGCTGGCTTTGAAGCATTTCTTCGCCGGACTGCCGGAGAAATATTAGATATCACGGTCCTCGAAGTCATATCTGACTTGGACCGCATTATATTTGAGGAAGAATCTTCAGATGTAACCTCGTAGTTTGATAGATTTTTTTTAGTGTTTTTCGCCTGCGAGCGAAGTGTACATTTGTGTCTTCTTCGCATTTGCGCGAAGAGTATGTCTGCGTTCTAACACAAACTGTGATTTGTATGTGTGAAGAATGTATTCCTGTTTCCTCGTTTACCCTTCGATTGTGCAAAATTTCATGTGTTGCGAAATGCCACCCCCCTTTTGCTCAACCATGAGGGTGAACGTGTTCTGACTGGTTCATCGACGCCGCATTCGAGCGTATTTTGTTATTTTGAAGTGCCACCCCCTTCGCTCAATTTGCGGGGGCAATGAATTTTTATGTGACTTCAATTTTTTTCCTGGTAGGATTTTGCTTTTGGTCCTCGCTTACAAGAGTCTTATTAGGGGACCTTCGGCTATTTTAGCTGGAGAACAAGGTGTGCCTATCCTTCGGTTTTCGTGCGAAGGGATTTTTGTTGCCTTAGGCTCTTCGCTTGTAATGACTTTTCTGCCTTTTGCTTTTCGTCCTTAAGGTCTTTTCTGCCCTAGGCTCTTCGCCCATAAGGACTTTTCTGCCTTAGGCTCTTCGCTCATAAGAACTTTTCTGCCTTAGACTCTTCGCTTATAAGGACTTTTCTGCCTTAGGCTCTTCGCTCATAAGGACTTCTTTGCTTTAGGCTTTTCACTCATAAGGACTTTTCTGCCTTAGGCTCTTCGCTCATAAGGACTTCATTTTCTTTGGAAATAAAGCTAAGGGGAGCGAAGCCCCTATCCGAGATTGCGCCCCGTGCTTACTTCTTTCAAGCCTCATCGCTTGACCTATGCGCCGATGACTCCCCTCTTCGCTTGGCGAAGAGGGATAGACGCCTCGGCGCCTTTATAATATACATACGTTGGAAGACATTTTTTTCTAGGGGCCTTGTTTATATTTCACAAGGGGTTACACATAATTCCGCCTCGTTAAAAACCTCACACCTTCGACTGTCAAATTGAACATGCGAAGGCTTCCCCATGAGGAAAAGAGTACGGTCCCTTCAGTACATCATGCGAATCTTCGCGAAACAGAAATTAAAATTGCGTAAAGAAAAACTAAACTATGAGCCCCTTCGGTTATTTTCCTCCGGTGGCTCTTACATAGTTCCTACACATAGTACTTTTGTAGCATATCCTTGTTCCATGAATAAGGGTCTTCGGCACCTTCCAGCGTGCGAAGTCTGCAGGCTTCTGGCCTCACCATGGAGGCGACAACAAATGGTCCTTCCCACTTGCTATGCATTTTTCCTTTTTGTTTTGCCTTCGGGATTCTGCGAAGCACAAGATCTCCTTCCTTAATCTCTCTGGGCTTCACCTTCTTGTTCTTCCACCTTCGCGTTTCTTCTTGGTACTTGCCGAGGTTGATTGCGGCTTGTATCTTGCCCGCTTCGATCGTGTCAATCGAAGGCTTTATGTCTTCTTCTATTTTGTCTGCCCTTTCGGTTGTTCTCCATGATTTGAGCTTGATTTCTTCTGGTGTGAGAGCCTCCTCACCATACAGTAGCTTGAATGGGGTAAACTTCATGGTCCTCGATTCCGTCGTGTTGTGGGACCACATTACCCTTAGCAGCTCGTCGATCCATTTTCCCTTCGGGAGGTCGGTGATGTTTTTATTTATGCCTGCGAAGATGATGTCGTTGGCCCTCTCCACCGCGCCATTTGATTCCGGGTGGTAGACCGAAGCGAAGCATAGCTTCGTCCCCAACTGTGTGGTGAAGTCTCGGAATGTGGTGCAGTCAACTGCTTGACGTTGTCTACGGCGACTTCCTTCGGTACGCCGAAGCGACATACAATATTTTGCCAGAAGAACTTCTGCAAGGCTCCGGCGGTGATATCCCTGAGTGCCTTAGCTTCGACCCACTTCGAGAAATACTCCACTGTGACTGCAGCGTACTTGTATTTTCCTGGCGCCGTGGGCAGAGGCCCTACAATGTCGATGCCCCACCGTGCGAGGGGCCACACCGGGGGCAGTAACTGCACCTCGTCTGGTGGCAACTTACTGTACAGTGCATGCCTTTGGCAATTTGGGCATGTGCGGACCACCTCGTGCGCGTCTGCTACCGCCGAAGGCCAGTAGAAACCTTCACGAAAAGCTTTGCTACCAAGGCCCTTGTTGCAATGTGCGGAGAGAACATGCCAAAATGAATCTCTTCAAGCAACTGTTTGTCTTCCTCGCGAGAGATGCACTTTAGGAGGGGCGCGCAGACCCCCCCCGGTACAGGTCTTCATTGATGATTCTGTAGTTACGGGAGCGAAGCGCCATTCTTTTTTCTTCGTTGTCATCTTCCGGGATAAAGTGTCCGCAAAGATAAGCCATTATAGAGGCCCTCCAGTCTTCGCAGGCTCTTTGGCACAATTGACGGAGCTTTACTTCAATTTTCGAAGAATACGTCAAGGGGTAACGGATCATACTAAGCTGCGGCCTTCGCCAATATATCGGCTTCCTTGTTTTGTGTTCTGAGGAAACTTCGTATGCTGAACCCAAGGAAAAACTTTTCCATGCTTCGCACAAATGCTAAGTACTTTGCCAGCTCTGGCTTTAGGGCTCGGTTTGACTTGTTGATTTGCCCGATGATCAACTCCGAATCGGACCTGATGGATAGCCTTCGCGGTCCCAGCGCTCATGCTTTGCGAAGACCTAAAAGTAGGCCTTCGTATTCTGCAACATTGTTTGTGCAGCCTTTGAAGTCGAGCCTTGCTGCATATTTCAGCTGCGTGCCCGAAGGGGCCGTGAGGACTGCCGAAGCCCCTGCCCCATCTCTCTAGTATGCCCCATCACATTCAAGCTGCCATATTGATTCTAACTTCGGTGGTTCTTGCGAAGGCATCGCCGGAATCCGGTCTACAATGAATTCTGCCAAGACCTGGGACTTGATTGTTATTCTGGGGACGAAGTCAATTGTGTGCTCCGCTAGTTTTGTGGCCCATTTGCCTATTCTGCTGGAGGCCCCCTTGTCTTCAAACATGTCCCGAAGAGGGAACGAAGTTGGGACTTTTATCTTGTGACTCTGGAAATAATAGCGAAGCTTTCGCGAAGCCATGACAACTGCGTAAGCCATTTTCTCCATTTCAGAGTATAATAGTTTCGAGCCACTCAGGGCTTCGGAGACAAAATAGATGGGAACTTGCTTAAGTTCGCCTTCAATTGATCATTCTTCGACGAGAGCTGCACTGACCGCCGCACCCAAAGTGGCGATGTACAACAAGAGCTTTGCCTTCTCCGAAGGGCTGGACATGATTGCCAGATTTTCTATGTATGTTTTTAAGACTTCGAAAGCCTTCGCTTGTTCTTCACCCCACTGCATGTTGCCAGTTCCTTTCAATGCCTTGAAGAATGGAAGGCACTTTTCTGCCGACCTAGAAATGAATCTGTTCAGCGAAGCCAGCCTACCTATGAGCTTTTGTACCCCCTTCTTTGTAGTTGGCGGCTTCATCCACCTGATTGCCTCAATCTTCTCAGGGTTCGCCTCTATGCCCCTTTTAGTGATCATACAGCCTAATAACTTGCCTCTTCGAACACCGAAGACACACTTCTCGGGGTTCAGCTTCAGTTCGTGTCGGCGAAGATTTTCAAATGTTTCACAAAGATCTTGTATGTGATCTTCCCTCTTCCTGCTTCGGATGACCACATCGTCCACATATGCGGAGATGTTTCTGTCTAGCTGATCCCCGAGCACCTTCTTGATCATTCTGTTAAATGTACAACCTGCATTGCGAAGATCTTCTGGCATTCTGACATAACAGTATGTCCCGAAGGGAGTGGTGAAGCTGGTTTTCTCTTCGTCTGCCTTGTTCATGAAAATTTGATGATAACCAGAGAAGCAGTCCAACATGCTCAGCATTTCTGAGCCAGCCGCTGCGTCAACCAATGTGTCGATGCGAGGCAAGGGATATTCATCCTTCGGACATGCCTTGTTCAGGTTGGTAAATCGATGCACATTCTCCATTTCCCATTCTTCTTCGGTACCATGAAAACATTTTCCAACCACTCTGGGTATTGTACCTCGCGAATGACGCCTGCATCTAGCAACTTCTGCACCTCACCTTGTGCTGCTTTCTTTCTTTCTTCGAACAATGACCTCTGTCCCTGTATTATTGGTTTTGCCTTCGGCTTGACCGTAAGTGTGTGTTCAATGACTTCTCAACTTACTCCCCGCAGGTCCGACGAGGACCAAGCGAAGACGTCTTGATTGTTCCGTAGAAATAGTATGAGCCTTTCTTCTTCGTGCTCCTCAAGCTCCTTGCCAATGATCACCATACGATCAGGTACATCTTCACATAACAGTACCTTCTTTGTGTGTTCTGCTAGTGACACCCCTTCATTTTTCTGGTTTCTTCGCGTGTCTTCGGCAACAAATGCTTCAGTGTCCTCTTCGGACGCTTCAATGGCGTGCACAGTCTTGTTGATGCTGTATGTGTTATCTTCGCACCTGCGTGCTTCTTCTTGATTGCCGCAGACCGTCGCAACTCCCCCGCCGAAGGTATCTTCATACATTGATATGGCTGATGGATTACAGCTGCAAATTTCACTAGCGTGTTGCGGCCGAAGATGGCGTTGTAGGGGTAATTGATGTCAACCACATCGAAGGTTATTGCTTCTGTTCTTTGATTAGCCCCTTCGTCGAATGTGATGTTGAGCTCTATCTTGCCGAGGGCTTCGATTCTCTTTCCTCCGAAGCCAATGAGTGGGTATTGAGAATTCTGCAAAGCTTGCTCTGTGAACCCCATCTTGACGAAGCACTGCCATACCAGAATGTCTGCGGAGCTGCCATTGTCGACCAAAATTCTTCCTACATCATTCCTAGCGAAATGTATCGAATTCTTGCCAATGTTGGCTCTAATGACAAGGGGGTCATTCTGAGGGTAGTGTTGCAGCTGTGGCAGAACCAATTTGAATTATACCAGTTTTAGTGCACTAAACATCTAAACGCACCTCAACTGGTATAATCATTGGTCCTTCAGGTAGAATCCAATTATAGCCACTTGATATTGGATCGTATCACAAGTATATATCCCGCACGAAGGTGAGTCAGAGATACAATAATTCCACAATAATGTATATCATATAGATAAGGAGTATAATTTACATCAGAGTTTTAAAGCTAATTAGCCGAAGCTCTAGCTTTTACAAATTTTATTCCAAAGGAAACTAAAGAAGTTTCATAGAAGTAGAGTATAAGAAAGAAGTTCTGCAGCGGAAAAGAAAACATAACTATACACAACCGTCGTGGGGTAGATGTCATGGTAAGCCCGAGCATGACATCATTCTGCCAAGTCAAAGCTTGCTGGGAATGGTTCCCATTCCATAGACCAAATAGTAGGTAAAACACTAGGCCAAGTCAAACTAGTGTTTTGGTCTTCCAAAGTCATTCCTGAAAACAAGGTCACAAGTAAGACTGAGTATACTAATACTCAGCAAGACTCACCCGTCTAAGGGTATATCATAGCCCTTTTAACTAGACATGCAAAGCTTGTAAAGGCTCAGGGGTTTCTTTTGCTGAAAAGCAACAATGAGCTCGTACGTTCCGTCGGCTAATAATGTTGTTTCTATATGCAATGCAATAATTGGAATTTAGTGAAGTGCTTGAGTATAGCTTTCCTTCACTAAAAAGTTGGAATTTAACCAATTAAACAATCCATAAAAAGGTTTTAATTAAATTTGTAAAGACATACACAATATACAAAGAAAATTTTTAAAAGCATGAGCTAAAGTTTGGTAAAGAGTTTTGAAAAAAATTTATAAAGTTGGTCATGTGTTATAGAACACTAGATTCAAAGCTCACTTAAAGTAGAGCTCTAAAATCAAAGATATAAATAAAACGAGCTATTAATAAGTTTTATTTTTGGAATTTGATACACAAGGAAATATTTCAAACTCTTCACACTAGATGATAGAGCTAATTAAAAGGAACAAAACAAAATTAATTTGGCATTTTTCTATTTTTTCTACATTTTTTCTAGAAATTTTGAAGTTCACTGCAAAAAGAATAAAAGGAAAAAGATCTTTTTTGCAGAAAGGACCCTGGAAGTTTTGAAAGCTTTGCAATCGGGTCCTTGGCCGTGGTCAGAGGGGAGGGGGAGCTTTGACCGCCGATTCCGGCGAGGGGAGTCGCCGGCAGCAAGGGCTAGGGGGCCAGGAAGGCTCAGTGAGTCAAGGCGCACCTCTGGGTACCGGTGGCGTGGCTGGAGATGGCCGGTAGGGGGGTCGTCGGCGTAGAGCATGACGCGACGGCGGGGGTGAACGGCGGCGAGGGGTTTCCGGTGAAGGACTGGTGGCGGGGAGTGGTGGGTGAGCTTCACGGAGTCACTGCGAAACTAGCATGGGTATCGAGGTGGTTGGGCTAGCACTGTGGCGGCGGGTCGACGGCGGAGTCGAGCTCGCCGGAGAAGGAAATGGTGTGGTGGTGGTGTACGTCGGCGAAGAAGCTTGAGTGGGCTATTTATAGCCCAGATGTGGAGGGATTAGCACGAGAGGAGGTTCAGGGATGAGTTCGGCCTGAGTAGAGGCGAAATAGTCAACGGCGGTGGTCTCTCCACGGGCGCCGACGATGTGGCACACAGGGGAGGCGCTCGGGCGGCGTGGCAGGGTGAAGGGGCGCCAGCAAAGGTGGTTTGGGTGACGGCGGTGCTCCAGGCGCGACGCGTGGAGGCGGTGGGGGTGTCGAACAGGGGCAGGGGTGGCTTCCCGTGGCGGCGTGCTCGCCGGATAGACAAAACAGCGGCGGCGATCTGGGGGCGCAGCGTGGCAAGGAAGCAGGACCAACATAGGGGAGGGGTGGGGCCAGGGAGAGGCAGGGAGGCCTGGCGGCGCTCCAACGGCGGCGCAGGGTAGCCGGTGGGCAGGGAAACCCACGGCGGCGGCGGCGCAGCAGAGCTCCGGGGAGGCTGGAGCTAGAAGATGAAGTGGTGACCATTTTGTAAATAGAGAAAAGTGTAAGGGTCCGACTGTAAACTAAAAATTGCCATTGATCTTGATCTCAAATGAAAAAGTGTCTAAAAATGAAAGTTGTTCAGTTTTTCAAGACCTACAACTTTCATGTTGTGCAAATTTTCACTAGATCAAAGTATTTTGAAATATTTTGAAAAGTTTGAATGAATTCTATTTAATAACGGAAAAAAATACTTTTTGCTTGCAAATTCATCACAATTTTGGACTAAAATGCAATAAAACTGCCAAAATCATGATTACAAGTATTTTGCAAGAAAGCTCTTCATAAAATTGAAATTACTCCCAAAGCCAAAACTTCTTGCAAAAAGGGGCTAGTAATTTCTTATAATTACAAAAATGCCCCTAATTTTGCACTAAAATTTTTGAACTATCAAACAAAGAAAACACTAATTTCACACAATCATTCATACACTAACAGCTAGACACCTGAGGTGTCACAGCTGCAGAAGATCCGCCTGTGTGAAGGATATCGGGACATGCGACCACGGGGTTCGGAAGCCTTTGCCTTCACTTACATGAGAGACAGTTCTGAAGTATTCTTTCTGCTTCCTCTTCGTCTCATGTATTGGTTCGTTGGATCCTCCAGAGATGGCGTTGATGATGTTAACCATGCTGCCGGAGGGTGCGTCGCTTGCACTTTCCGGAATCTGTCCTGGCTCGAGCTTTGGTCGTGGGGGTAAGGGCATGGAGCTCCTTGACCATGTGTTGGCGTACTGCGGAGCAGGTAGCATCGGCATCAATTGGTGCGAAGGTGGCGGCATGGATTGTTGCGAAGGCAATGACATTGGAGGTGTGTATGATGGGTTGTAGTTGTAGACTGGATATGATACTGGCCAATTTGGTGTTGGGGTTCAAGTGGTGGGTGGAAGGGGAACTTGTTGCAGTGGTTTTGAAGTGTAATTTACTAGTTTTGCTGACTGGGCATTTTTGCGCTCGAGCTCTGCCTTCGTTTCAATTGCGATTGGGCATTCATTGGTCCAATGACCATGATCTTTGCCATGGAAATAGCAAAATGGCGTTTTTTCTCTTCGGCCCCCCTTTTCTCTTCGGCCTTTCTGGTAACGGTCTTCGCGATTCTATCTGTCTTCGCGGCTGGACCTGTCACCACGGCTAGACCTGTCTTCACGGCTAGGTCTGTCGTCGCGATGATCTCTGCCACTCTTGTTCTTGTGGTGCCTGGTATCCCGTGACTCCTCTTCGGAGACACTATTGACAGTTTTCTGCTTCGACTGGTCGGAGTGCCATGGCTTCTGGTGCGACCTCTCGCTGTTCCGTAGTTTCTTCCTGAAGAGCTTGTCTCTTGGCTCTTTGTGAATCTTCGAGGCGAGCATCGACTCTTCGCATTTTTGTGATGTCTTCGGCGGAGATGCCGAGGTCCAGCAGAGCGACCTCGTGTTGTCCTTCTGCGATGGTGTCGACGGAGGTGTCTTCGTTGCCAGCTGCGGGGTCTTGCCCGGCGGTGGCTTCGTCTTGCACAAGCATCGTCATCGTCGTCGTCATGTCTGCCGAAGTGGTAGTAGTGTCTCCCTTCTTCTTTGCCGCCATGTGATGTGGCGTGGTGTGTCGAACCGATGGGTGGGCGCCAAACTGTTGGTGGAGAGTGCCTCCGGAATGGGCGAACACTACAACAGTCCGGAAGTGCTCACGCAGACAACTCGCAGTTAACACAAAGGCTTCACACGATCAAGCCGAGTTCTCTCTCTCTATTGAATGTGTCCCATCAATGTACAGAGGTCAGGTATTTATAGGTGGCGGTTCACCTACCACCCTCCGTTATTACACTGTAATGCCCCCTAACAACTATATTCCCGGAATATTCCAGGGACACAATCGTATTTTTACATTACACAGCAGATCACAGTCGGGCCCTTACTATTTAATGGGCCCCGTCTCGTACATCATCATCCGGTGAGCTTGGCCTTCGTGGCATCCGACGCGATCACTTCCTGATGCCTCTCTTCGCAACTCTTCGCCGTTGGACCTTGGTCTTCGCCTCTCTTCACTTGCCTTTGTCTTCGCTGTTTGGACCTTGGTCTTCGTCTCTCCTTGTTTGCCTTCATCTTCGCGCCTCTCTTTGCTTGAAGCCCGAGGTCCTTCGCTCGCTCAGGATGCTGAGCCGGCAGAAGACCTTGTCATTGGACCCGAAATGGTCCGCAAGCCTTCGGTCGATGTCCAAAGTTGGCATCCCCAACACTCACCCTGCGATCGGGATGAGCTCGACCCCGTCATCTTCTTAAATGCTCCGAAAATCTTCCATCCTACACCCTTCATGCTTGCAACAAGAACGAACAAGAATGAACGAGAACAACTTGATTCGGGTTACGTTAGTGAAATTGAAATGAAACTCTTACACAAAAGTTTTTCCTTCAAGAGTGTAGACAAACTTGCAGCAATGAAATGAGAAATAGAGGTTTCTTGAAACCAAACTTGAGTCAAAATCCAATAAAAACCCGAGCAAAGCTTGTGAGAGGGAGTGTGAGAGTGAGAAGTGAGCATGAGAGCTTCACAACTCCATCTCGGCCTCTATTTGAAGGGAACTTGATGTGTGCATGCAAGGAGATGTTGGGCACAACAGCTAGGTGCAGTTGGAGGAGGTGGGCCTACTAGCTGTTAGCCTGGGGTCGACCGACCCAAGGGTTCGGCCGAACCTTGGGTGTCCCCCCTGGCTGACAGCTGGGGCCCACTGCTCCTCTAACGGTTACTTGCTTTTATGCTTAGGTGCCCGACTAAACTTTGTTTCAAAGGATGTTCAAAAATATTTTTCAAAGAATTTTGATGCCCAGAAATATTTTTAGGATTTTTGTATAAATGAAGAATGTGCTAGAAAAGATTCCATCATGCAAGAGTGGTTTGGAAAATCAAACATGCAGTGGACAAAATTCAAATTCAAGAAAAGCAAATTTGTGGAAGAATCAAATATGAGATAAGTACCAATTTACCTTCGGCAAGAGCTCGTCGTTTTAAGTCTGACGTGCAAGACTTTTCTCCGGCAGTACTTACCATCTGTCGGCTCGCCCTGGAGAATTAGATGACACCGAACTCTCGACCTTTTGCCACACCTTGTTTGATTTTCTTTTATGTGACAATGCAGTTGGTCGGTGTTCTGGCTAGGGGAGTGGTTCACCCTAGAGTGCTTGCTCTTCGCTGTCCTGATGAATCAGGAAGCGTTGCTCCTCCCTGTATTTAAACTGGAAAAACATGTCCTCTTTCCTGGCGCGTGATGAGGACATGAAACCTATGGATACGACTATGATAGTTAAATACAAGGTGAGCTCATTCCTATATTTGTATAATTATTTTTGGTACAATTCACTTAGTTCCACTTGTACATGCCAATCTTTGATTGTAGGCCCAAATGTAAAGTTGAACTTTCATTTTGTCGGTAGACCGATAGTGAATCATTGCGAAGGTCATAACTCAGTCATCCGAAGTGCGATTGAGGTCTATGAGATCTTGATGGAAAGCTTATTTGATGGAAAGCTTATTTGATAATCTCTCAAATAGATCTGGTCCCACGTCAATATCTCGTCGGCAAGGTCTTCAAATCATCATGACATTCTGTCATTGTTTCTGCCGGAAGCTACATTGTCATCATGGGCTTGTTATTCATCCTTGGGATCCTGGCCAAAGTTGGAGAAAGCCCCAAAGATTTGTAGAGGAGTTTTAAGATGCCCAAGAACGTCCTCCTCCATGGCCACCACCTTAGGAGACCTGCAAGGCGGTCCAAGTCAAGTTGGAGGCCCAAACCAAGTCGACTTCGAGTCCGTTTCAGAGTCCAGGAGCAGTCTGCACTAAAACAGGTTCCACGGTCACATACAGGCTTGGATTAGGCAAAACTTTATATGGTTGGAAATATAATTCCAAGACACTTCCAATGGAACCAGTCCCAGGCCCAAATTCGTCCGGAGTCGTCGGGAATCGTCCGAGTAAGTTGACGTCTAGAATCTGTCCTAGTGCTGCGTCACTGTTTTTGGGCCGATGGTCCGTGTATCGTGTTGGAGCCCAATAGGGGCGCGTCCAGGGGTCCCTCGATGACCCTAGGGTCTTCATTAATAGCCGCCGCCACATCGTAAGGGTTTGGGTTTTGCTTAGATTCATTCTGTCAAGAACAGTTGTCGCCGTTCATCGGTTTGTGAAACCCCAACTCGTGAGATTAATCATTCATCTGCAGAGTAACTTCATTTGAGCTGCGTTTCTTTCGAGTTCTTGCTTGTGTTCTTCATTGTGCTTGCAGGGATTAGCCTTCTTGGCGAGGTCAACCGGGTTGTGACACGGTTGATAACTAGAGGAGTTGTGGTGCTAAGATTGCTGGATTCGGGTCTTAGGATCTGAAGCCGGATCGGTGTGTCTCGCTCCGCCTACAACGAGAGTTATCCAGAACCTAACGGAAGATCGGGAACACTCGACCCCATCATTTGGTAATCAGAGCTTCAGGTATACCATCTGGTTTACATCTATCCTTTAGTCCGAGTGTTTTCGCTTTCGTCCCATAGTCCACCGCCATACTTCTTTCCTACCGAAAACCGTCCGCGCCATATCCTTTGCATAATTCAGTTTTAGAGTTCGTAGTGTTGAGTTTTTGTCCTAGGTCAAGTTCTTGTTGCTAGTTTAGATCGTGTTTTAGTCTAATTTGTGTGATCCCCTTTTGTCCTAGGTCAACCCTTGCCATCACCATCCACAAGATCCACATCTTTCGTCCATATAAGATCCTGATTCGACTGTCTTCCATAAAACAGTCATAACTTTTGCATCTGAACTCAAAAAAGTGCAAACTCTATATCTACGGAGAACTACAAAAAATTTTAGATCTGTTCCATCCTAGAATTGCTAGGTTAAAAAAAATTAGAATTGCGAAATTCGATCAGGAAAACTGAGTTTTGGGGCCGACAAGTTTGGTATGCATTTGAGAGCACAATCATGATTTTGAATAGACCACATCTTTTATCCAATTGATCTCACATTTTTTGTGGTTTGTTTTTGTGTGCTCCTTGCTGGAAAAAATATATCAAAAGTATAAGAGAAAAAAAGGTTGAGAAAAAAAAAAGAAAAATAGTGAATGAAAAAAAAACAAGAAGAGAGGAGCACATAAGCAATAGCCAATATCTCTATTTGATTGTGGTGCCTTTTGCCTTGTCCTTGTTCGTTGCTACCAATCATACTTGTTTCCCTCTCTTTTTATCACAAATTGGTACTAGGAATACGTATTTGCCAGCAACTAGGACAAGTGCTTTGGATATTTATTCAATATTGCTATCTGTGACTGACTTGTGTGCCACATACAAATATTTTTGTTCCTTTGTGTGCCTTCCAAGCTCCACATATACACTTCAGATCAGTAACCAAGAGGATCTTGCAATCTTGGTACCACTTCCTCACAGGTATCACGAACCAGCCACCGGTTGTACCATCCACTGCTCGTGTGGGTAAGAACTTTGTAAGAGCTTGGTAAGACGCTTGAGAGTGTGTGCCTTTTTGCATAACCACATCCTAGTAGATTATAGGAAAATATACTTCTGTGTGTTTTCTTGTTTTCCACTAACAATGACAGGTTACAATTAAAGAGATGGAAGAAAGATGATGACTTAAGGCCCTTCAAACATTGCAGCACCAAACCATGTAAAACGAGGTACAATTGATATTTCTATTCCTTCTTTTGATGGTGATTGCAATTATTCTGAATATGCTAAGTGGGAGCTTGAGGTAGAGAAGGAATTGCTTTCAATCAATAATGTTTCTGAATATGAACAAATTAGAGCCATCACTAGTGCTTTCACAGGATATGCTTTAACATGGTGGCAATTTCGTTGTGAAAATTATGAGACACCTAAAACATGGTTGATGTTGAAACAACTTTTAAGATATGACTATGTGCCTATATACCACTTTATTTTGTGTGAAGAACTTCAATTTCTCCAACAAGGTAGCAAATCAGTGAAGTCATATTATGAAAAAAATGCAAGCTTTAATATTACGATGTGAAATAGATGAATATGTGGAAGCAACTGAGAATAGATTTTTGCATGGTCTTCAACCTGAAATTCAGAATGTTCTTAATGATCAGAATTACACTTCTCTTTCATAATTATTTGAACTTGCTTGTATGGCTGAGAAACAATTATTTCATGCACCTATTTGCAAAAATGAAGAGCAACAAATAGAGGAGCAACGTCTTGTTGTACCGCCATGTATGCCTAACATTTTGCAGGACTTTAGAGATTACAAGCAACATGAGACAAATGAGGAGGAAGATGTACACATAGTTTTTGGTGAAATTTCAGTACCAACACTTCCACTTCCTTCCACTGAGATTGAGATCATAGGTAATAACATTTGTGAAACACTGCAAGGTGAGCATCTTTTTTCTACTCTACCTTTGTCACAAGCTGAGGTGCATGATGTTTCTTGTGATAAAGAAGAGTTGTGTGACATCATTACTTTGGAGCGAAATATTTGTGTCGAAAATATAATTTTGCTTCCCATTGAATCTGAAAATGATGAGCTCAAATTATTATCTTCTTTAAATACTTTGGGTTATATAGAATTTGATAATCTTTGTACTCTAAGTAGTTTGAAGGAGAAATTTATATGCGCTGAATTGCCATGGTTGCATAGATGTATATATCATTTTATTGGGCGATATAATTGTAAAGGAGAGTATATGGTGCATCGTGTCTATATGTGCTCAAATCTGAAATCTACTTTGGTTGTGCAAGAATTTGTTCAAGTAGAAGGTTGCAATAACAATAATCATATCTTGTCGACATCCCCTAGTTTTGTTTTAAAGAAACAGGTTAACTTTCAAGAAGGGGAGCGATATTGGTTACTACCAACAACCTGTCCTCCAACTAAGCTCAAACCGAGGACGGTTTACTGTCAAGAAGGGGAGGATGATGAGGACATGAAACCTATGGATACGACCATGATAGTTAAATACTAGGTGATCTCGTTCCTATATTTGCATAATGATTTTTGATACAATTCACTTGGTTCCACTTGTACATGTCAATCTTTGATTGTAGGCCCAAATGTAAAGTTGAACTTTCGTTTTGCCGGTAGACCAATAGTGAATCATTGCGAAGGTCATAACTCAGTCATCCGGAGTGCGATTGAGGTCCATGAGCTCTTGATGCAAAGATTATTTGAAAATATCTCAAATATATCTGGTCCCACATCAATATCTCATCGGCAAGGTCTTCAAATCATCATGACATTCTGCCATTGTTTCTGCCGAAAGCTACATTGTCGTCATGGGCTTGTTATTCATCCTTGGGATCCTAGCCCAAGTTGGAGAATGCCCAAAGATTTGTAGAGGAGTTTTAAGATGCCCAAGAATGTCCTCCTCCATGGCCACCACCTTAGGAGACCTGCAAGGCGGTCCAAGTCAAGTTGGAGGCCCAAACCAAGTCGACTTCGAGTCCGTTTCGGAGTTCAGGAGTAGTCTGCACTAAAACCGACGCCATGGTCGTATACTGGCTCGGATTAGGCCACACTTTATATGGTTGGAAAGATAATTCCAAGACGCTTCCAATGGAACCAGTCCCAGGCCCAAATTCGTCCGGGGTCGTCAGGAATCTTCCAAGGAAGTTGACATCCAGAATCTGTCCCGGTGCTGCGTCACTGTTTTTGGGCCGATGGGTCCGTGTATCATGTTCGAGCCCAATAGGGGCGCGTCCAGGGGTCCCTCAATGACCCTAGGGTCTTCATTAATAGCTGAAACCACATCGTAAGGGTTTAGGTTTTGCTTAGATTCATTCTGTCAAGAACAGTTGTCGACGTTCATCGGTTTGTGAAACCCCAACTCGTGAGATTAATCATTCATATGCAGAGTCACTTCATTTGAGCTACATTTCTTTCGAGTTCTTGTTTGTGTTATTCATTGCGCTTGCAAGGATTAGCCTTCTTGGTGAGGTCAATCGGGTTGTGACACGGTTGATAATCAGTGGAGTTGTGGTGCTAAGATTGCTGGATTCGGGTCTTAGGATCTAAAGCCGAATCGGTGTGTCTCGCTCCGCCTACAACGAGAGTTATCCAGAACCTGACAGAAGATCAGGAACCCCCATCCCCATCAGTGCAGAAATGGATTTCTCCTCTTCCGACATCAATCCTTGCCCTAGCGGTCCTTAGGAATGGTCGCCCAAGAATGAGCTGTATTCCGAGGTTGCGTTCTATATACATTACCACAAAGTTGGTAAGGACGAAGGAGTCTCGTACTCATGCCAAGATGTTTTCAATTATCTCTTTGGGATATCAGATTGACGAATTTGCAAGCTGTACGAGCATGGTTGTTGGGGAAAGAGCAGGGTACTAAAGTTGTTCAAAGATTACCTTGGGCATTATGTTCACACTTGCCCCCAGACCGCACAGTGCATGCTCAAAGTATTGATCATAGATCGAGCAGATGATCATAGGGGCCCCTGAATCCTCTTGCACTGCTGCTACCAGGCCATCCTAAGAGTCATTCCTTGAGGGATTGTACCTACCTGCATGGTTAGTACTTGGTGGCCTCCGAGACGGATCCGGTGGACACCATGCTGACATTTTCAACGGGAGCCTTAGGATGCCCCGTGATCTTCCCGCTCTCAACAGTAGTATGGAAGCAGCAATTTGTGCAAGTTGAGTTTCTATCGGTTTCAATTTTTATATTTAAACTTTATTGGGTTTTGTCATTGGCAAAAAGCTTTTTATTTATGTTTTCAATAATTTTAGATTGGTCTAACACTAGTTCTCTTCAGGGGGGTTGGTTCAAATTGAAATTCGAGTTGAAAGAAGAGTTTTAGTTACTACCTCCCTAGAATGGTGAACGCGGCTGGTTCCACCCCTAGCCTCCTTGATGTGGACGATACCCACTATTGTTGTTGAGGTAGGCGCAGTCTTCACGAGTCTCGAGGTAGTCGTTCCTCGAGTGTCCATCATTACCATAGACTTTGCACGTGAAGTGTGAGTCCATGGCACATACGGGAGCATGAATTTGTTGCTTGCTCCCTTCTTCCATCTTCTTGATGAGGAGGTCCAGCTTGGCGACAATCATATCCATCTCTTTGACGGTATGCATGCCCTTCATGCGGGGTTGGAGTCATTCTTCGCTCTAGCCCTGGTTGGAGACCATCTTCTCGACCAATTCTTTTGCTTTGGTGATGGTCAGGTCGAGAAAGGATCCTCCAACGGCATAATCAATGTGGGCTCTTGATGCCATCGTTAACCCATTGTAGAAGCTTTGGAGGATGTGTCATTCGCCCATTCCATAATAGGGACATGCCAGGATGTATTCCTACATCCTTTCCCAAGCTTCCGGGATGGATTCCATCCCCATCTGCTGGACACTTGAAATCTTCTTGTGTAGGGCATTTGTTTTACCCAGCGGGAAGAACTTTTCAAGGAACGCCTTGGAGCATTTGTCTTGGGTGTCGACGTCTTTCTCTTTGTAGAACCAGTGTTTTGCCTTCCCCAGCAAGGAGAAAGGAAACAAACAAAGCTTGATAATATCGGCAATGACACCCCGTATCACTACGATGTCGCAGAGCTCCAGAAAGTTATGCAGGTGTGCATTGGTGTCCTCATTAGGCTTACCGCAGAACGGGCTAGCCTGCACTATGTTGATAAGGCTAGACTTGAGCTCAAAATTCACGTCCCCAACATTGACATTGGGTCCGGTAGCCACATTGGCGGTAGAGGAGACGGAGAAGTCGCGGAGAGTCTTCTCAGCCATAGCCTCACCAACAAGTGGCACTTCAAGAATGGGTTCTTGTGCCGGAAGAACAGCTGGAGGAGGGATGACACGAGGTCATGTCCTTCTCACAAGTTTCGCTGGATTTTCTGTGTAGTTTTCCAACAGGGAGAAACTGTCATACACTATCCCTGTCTTCTATCAAGCACAAAGATAAAAGAAGACATAAAGTGACATTAGCCTAAAAGAGTAGTGTCTACATCTTAATTACAAAGCCTAGATTAATTCTAGTTCAAAAACTTTATTTCCATGCCATCCCGAGCAACGGCGCCAGAAATGATTGTTGGCGTTTCTTTGCAATTACTAGGAACGGCGGTGTTAAGCCTATCCTTAGTAATGGTGCAAGAAATGGACGATGACATTTCCTAGCATCACCGCTGGGGATGTGTTAATTCCCCCAGCAATGATGTCAGGAACTACCACTCTTGTGGTATAACTTTACAATTACAGAAAGAATCCACAAGTGCACGGAAATACCATTGTAGCATTTCACTAGGAGAGTTAGGGTATTGAGATTTATATTTTTCCAAAGGATGGTAGTGGCAAAGGTATTGAACTTAGCATTAATCATGACATTGTACATTAAGCAATAGGCATAGCTCTGGTAGGGGTAAGTCATGATAAAGAAGATAAATTAGGGTAATGTGACACAAGTACACAACCAACACTTTAAGGAGGATGGAAGAAAGAAAGAAAGAAAGAACAAAAGAAACTAACTAAACTATGATATGTAAAGTTGGCTAGAGCTTAGGCTAGGTTAGAAGGTCCTATGCATCTATTCAAAGCAGAGGTTATGTTAGCACATGGTTAGGGCTGCAGGTGCCAGGAAAATGGGAGTATCGGGGAGAAAGTCCCGCACTGGAGTACATCCAGTCCCGTTATATCTTTGCATGAACTCCTACACCATACGCGAATATCGGGGAGTGCACTAATTGCAACACTACTATTACGACGGACGGACAGAGCTGTCACCACCTGCCATCTACCCCAGTCACACCATGGAGCACGGTCACATCCGAAGGATCCCGCATACCCAAGCACCACGTCCGTGTATGAAGTCACTACCCTAGCATCGCTGGGTCTCCACACTTTGGATGGACAAGTAAAACACTAGAGAAAGTCCGAAAGCACAACGAACCAACATCCTTAGCATAACTCATGAATAACCAAAGCATGGATTGATTAACTATAGAGATAGCATATCAATCATGGCAAAGCTCTCTATTATGAATAGAGTGCTGATAAATAGAATACAAAGCCATATCGAGGACCGAGGATTCCTCAATGACTCCGAGGAAGACTTGATTCGCTAAAGGAAAACAAGCCTAGCTCTACTACCTAAAAGCAAGAGAGGGAGAGAGAGCCTCCTTGGAAGAATGAGGTGTGAAGTGTGTGTTGATGTATGTCTGTTGAGAGGAGTGGAGGAGAGGCCAATTTATACTCTTGGAGGTCGGTTCCCGCCATCTCACTACTACAAAAAACCATTAACCACAACCTTTAAAAAAACCCTCGGAGGCGGGCAGGAAAAATAACTACCTCGGTTAATAGCTAGCATTAACCAAGGCGGTCATTTCTTATTAACTGAAGCTGTTAAAAAACCGCCTCTCAAAATAGATTAACCGAGGCGGTTGTCTTATTTACGGAGGCAGTTAAAAATACCTGCCTCGGTTAATCATTTATGGAGGCGGACAGGTATAAGGCGTCTGCCTCAAAAAACTGAGGCCCAACCCACAGCCCAATACCACAGTCGACTATATAAACTGGACTTAGGTTTTTTCTACTCCCTCTCCCTCAACCGCTGCCGCTGCCACTTCCTCCGTCTCCCTCAGACACCACCGATGCCCCTGCCTCTCCCTCAGTCACCACCCCCGCCCCTCTCTCTCCCTTCCTGGCGCCGCGTGGCTCCCGGGCGCCGAGAACCCAGCAAGGCCGCCAGCGCGGGCAAGGCCTGGCCCGTGGCTCGGGCGCAGCCCCAGCCACCAGCGCAAGGATCGGGGCGGAAGCGACGGCCGGCGGATCTGCCGGCGGGGAGGCCAGATCCAGCGGCGGTGAGGCCGGATCCAGCGGGATCCGGCGGGCGTGGTGGACCGGCGGCGCGGAGGGCCCGGGCTCGCCCTCCTCCCCCACGGCACAGGCATGGTGGAGGGCGGGGCCCAGGCAGAGGGTGGCGGATCTGGTCGAGGAGCGGCGGATCCGGCGACGGTTGGCCTGATCCGGGCGGCAAGCAGCGATCGGCGGCGACAGCCGTGGATGGGCTCGGCGGGCCTGTGGATGGGCTCGGCGGGCCCATCCATGGGTTTTCTTTTTTTTCCTATTCGATTAATGGAAGTGGGCAGTCCAACCGCCTCTGTAACTCACTGATTAACCGTGGCCTTCCATTGGAGGCGGTTGCCTTTGCCCGCCTCCGAAAATAAAAAACGCCCGCCTCCAAAAAGAATTCTGTAGTAGTGTCTCCTCACATGGAAACAACTGCAACCGACTTGTTGATGATATAGGATCAGATCTCCCGCCAAGACGCACCTGGACTGATGCCAGTCTAGGTTCGGCCGAACTAGGGGATCGGCCGACCCCCTGGCACAGTCTTTCACCACCGCCTTTGCCTAGGTGACTACCTGGTGGATCCTCTGCACTGTTGGGTATGTTTCCTATTTCTGTACGTCAGTTTGCTCTGACATGTGGGCCTTCTTTTGGATCTTCTGTGGTTTCTACTGCATCTTCTTCGTGTTTTCATCTTATTCCGCACGTACTCATCTGAAATGGTCAAACTCCAAAACATCTATCGAACTAGATTAGTGATACAAATATGCGAGTAAGATGTGTGATTTTTCTTTATTATTGAGTCTAGTTGACGGTCATATTTTGCACATAAGGACCGTTAACAGCCATGATAATAGGGAGGAAACTATTGAGCATCTTTTTCATGCCCTTCCTTAGTTACTAGGTGGTTTGATTTGGGGATTGCCTGGAGTGTTGATGGCAACATCCATGAAAAGTTGTTCACTGCCAAACAAGAATTCTCCTATCCTTTTTTCATGGAAGTGGTTATGATAGGCGCCTGGTGCATATGGAATGAAAGAAATGCTCTTATTTTCAATGGCAAGGTTCCAGGCTTGCTGTCTTGGAAGACTGCATTCAAAAAGGTAGTGGGTGATCATCTGTGCAGAATCAAGTTTTCTCTTCATCAGTCTATTCAAATGTGGCTTGATGCTCTATAACCTCTTTTTTTTTGTAGCTTTGGTACCTGGTTTTGTCTTCTTTATCCCCCCCCCCCCCCTCTCTTTGGCTAATCTCTCGTTAAGCCTTTCCTTATTTGTTATTAATATCTCTATAACACGAAACGGGTCTATTCTCTGGCACGAGATTAGGCCACGTCTACAGTTAAAAAGGACCGTCGGATTGGGCACGAATGGGCAGGGAAGTGCCGCCTCCATCCTGCTCCTGAGCGCGGGCGTCGCAGCCCCGGGCTCGTTGGCGGCGACCTCCTGCTCATCGAGCCGGCAGCGGATGCGGCGGCGCCGCCAGGGGCCTCGCAGGCGGCCGCGGGAGCCTGCGAAGGGAGGAGAGGACGGAGCAGCTGAACAGCCAGCGCAGGGAGAAGAGGCGGCGCATGGGGCCAGAGGCGACGGTTGCTGGAAGACGACGGCACCGCCGGCGAAATCCGCCGTGGGCACCCTTCCATGGACCGATTGCTTCAGCCTCGACCTCCGCCTCCACACCAGGGAACCTCCCTCACCCCTCAGGCGGAGCCCTCGTTGACTGCAGCGGCTCGCCGTCGACGACAAGGAGCTGCCGTCGACACCAAGGAGCCACCGTCACCGCCATGGCCGGCCCTCATGGCAAGCTGACCCACCGGCCCTTCCTTCCTTCGATTAGTCGCAAAAATGGAGCCGCCGTCACCTGGCCAACCTGACGCGCCCGTCGGCCGCTCGCGTTCGCCGCCGACGTAGCCAGAACGCAGCCATCGCTGCCGCGGACGCCATGACCGCGCCACCTGCACGTCGCCGGCCAGCTGCCGCTGCCCACACCCCGTGCTGCCTAGCTTAGTGGATGCGCGTCGTCCTCGTGATGCTCACGATGGCGATACCATCGCCGGCGACGGCACGTTGTTGCTTGAGGATGACGTCGAAGAGTGCGTAGATACAGTGCTCGATCAAATGTCTCAACCATTGCAACAGCTTCTCCATGGACTGCAGGTCTTTGCAAAGCTTCTCCATGTCGAGAAACGGACTGCTCTTGCCGTTCCAGCAGGTCAAGTTTGCATTCCAAGGATTGAACCCGCTCATAAGAGTGCACGCCACCACCGACCTCGCCTATAGTCGGCAGTGCTTTGCCGTCCTTGTTCGCCGCGTGGTCAGAGTGCAATTCCCTGTGGATCTGCGATGCTGCGCGTGTTCGCTGATAAGAGTGCACAAGCACACGAATACATGTATTAGAGCATCTCCAAGAGCTTTTTCAAAATCTACTCTCTAAATTATCATTTAGAGAGTCATTTGAATGAAAATTATTTTCCATATCTTTGTCTTTTCCAACGGCCCTTTTATATTTTATTTGTAGTCTAGAGAACCATCCTTACTCTCCATCTTTGGCTAACATGAAATCCGGAATAGAGGATATCTATCTTTGGATATTCATTTGAAGAGCCTGTTGGAGCCTAATTTTTCATCAAAAACTCTATTCTTATAAATTAGAGAAGATATAAAGAGTCTTTTGGAGATGCTCTTATGTATACTCTGTAACCTGTAACCTGCTTCTGCAAGACCTGCAGCCCCTCAGGCCCAAGCCACCCACCCACATGCTTAGGTCCAATCTTGTGAAGTCTTAATTCCAAATCTGTTAGACTGCGAGGTAAGCTTCGTTCCTTTGCACAGCCAAGATGCTCAAAGTAATTTTCTGATTAATCTTTTTCTCGGATGGTGTCACTTGATTGTTCTGTATATAGCTAAGGCCTATTAAGGCTATTAGCTCGTTGATATATCCAAACCAGCTTAATACTCTTCAATTAATTTCTTTATTCTCAGATCTGGCCATGCAATGTCACCTACTCTTGACCATCCTATGTAAACCCAACATCAGCAGCCACTTGCAAATCAAAACAAACGGACGAGCTTCCAATGACCATGTCCATCTTGCTCACTGAATCCAAGCAGGAATTTTCATCGAACCAGCATCTATGATCAAGGAGTTTTCGATATCAAGGTTGCCAATTCATGGCCACCCTTAACTACTATTTCATATAATACATAAATGCAAATAAATACTACGACCATATTTAAGCAGAACGTTGTTGGTTTGCTCAACACAATATCCAGCATCAAAGGGCACATATTTCCCCCTGAAAATCAATACATTGCAAACTACAATTATATGATCCTAAACAAACTATACACTCGTCTGTACATATATACTACCCTACGAATGAAATAACAGTCCGTCAAATATAGTAACATAACAAAAAAAAAGGTCTTGCGCGGCAATGCTGCGTGTCCTTTCTAGTCTATACTATATCTACTAAAGTACCAAGAATTGGCGCAACCTCACGAGCCTTGGCCCCACGTTGGACTCGTGGACTGTTCATGCGGGGCCCACGTGTGACCCACGTACTCTTCAGGTGGGGCCTAGGTGGGGCCCACATACTTTTTAGGTGGGACCCACGTATTATTTAGGTGGGGTCCATGTGGGACCCACGTACTCTTTAATTAGGTCCCGCGCACATTATTTGGTGGGACCCACAGTGCTATTGAGTCCGTTTACCTTTAAAAAAATATTCCTTCCATTACTTAAAAATATAAAATATAATTTATTATTTTTTATAGATAAAAATAATTTATATACTACGTTCACATGTGGTAGTTCTACTATTTTTTGGACTTCGCTTTCGCAAAATATAATTAAATCATTCATTCATTGCTAATTTTATCTTTTTTTTAATTACCAAAACTAATAATGTAAACCAATCCATTAAATATATCTACTAACACAAAAAAAATCCTAAAAAAATATCTACACCTCCATCCTCCATACTAGAAGGTTTTGGATTAGTACGCTCTCATACGGAAATCCTAAAAAAATATCTATACCTCCATACTATAAGGTTTCAGATTGGTACGCTCTCATATTGTAATTTTTATATTTGATTCAGTACATCGACATGATGTTGCTTTGAGCAAGGTTACGGATAATATTTTCCCACTATTATTTGATCAACATTTTGGTATAGGCGCGCATAGCGCGCCAACTACTCTTCAGGTGGCACCCACATGGGACCCACATACTTTTTAGGTGGGACCCACATACTATTTAGGTGGGGTCCACATGGGACCCACATAATATTCAGTTGGGTCCTGCGCACATTATTCGGTGGGACCCACAGTTCTATTGAGTGGGTCTCTTACCTTTAAAAAAAAATTTCTTCCTACTTGAAAATATAAAATATATTTAATTACTTTTTATAGATAAAAAATAATTTGTATACTACGTTCACATATGGTAGCCCTACTCCTTTTTGGACTTCGCTTTCACTTCGTAAACTCGCAAAATCTAATTGTATCCGTCATTGATTGCTAATTTTATCTTTTTTTCCTTACCAAACCAATAATCAATGTAAACTAATCCATTAAATATACCTACTAACACAAAAAAAAATAAAAAAATATCTATACTTCCATACTAGAAGGTTTCTGATTGGTTCGCTCTCTGACTCTAAATTACTATGCTGATTTACTTTAATTTTTAGATTTGATTCAATACATTGATACGATGTTGGTTTGAACATAGTAATGGATAATATTTTCCCACTATTATTTGATCAACATTTTGGTATAGACGCACAATGCACGCCAACCTAACTAGTTATATACCTATACTAAAGTGCCAAGATTTGGGGAGTTCCGTGAGTTTTGTCCCCACGCGGGCCCGCACTGCAGCATGGGTCTGATGCACTATTTAAGTGAGGCCACATACTGTTCATAGTGGGTCCCATTCACTGTTCATAGGTGGGGCTCGTAGTTTTTTTTTCTTTCCCTTCCTACATTACCCTTCTTCGTTTCTTTGTTTTTCTCTTTTTTTATACTAATAATTGATTTACAAAAGTCATATGCAACACCACTTTAATTTTTTCCCACACCTCACAACCGTAAACTAAAAATATATT
Organism: Panicum virgatum; assembly: GCF_016808335.1. Lineage (NCBI taxonomy): Eukaryota > Viridiplantae > Streptophyta > Magnoliopsida > Poales > Poaceae > Panicum > Panicum virgatum. The sequence goes on along the minus strand of NC_053143.1, from coordinate 22,703,413 downwards.
TATAAGAATTATTAAAATTATGAACCAGTTTAATCTAACATAAATAAATCTATTTCCTTCTAATAATTGGTTTTCATACTTCATAACACGAATCACACGGTACTATTTACAGTGACCCGCATACTGTTCACACCTACACTCAAACAAATACTACTAATCATAAACTTTAATACATATTTAAAAAATTACCAAAAGCCTTGAACCGTTCCAATGTAACATACAAATCCCAACAAATATTCACATCCAAATAATTAAATTTTAATTTTCGTAAAACTTTTTTCACTATATAATGCTTCTTCTTTTAATTATTTTAAATAATATTTTTGTACAGGCAGGCATCGCCCCCCCCAACCTGTCTAGTATTAATATACTCTACTAACGCGCCAAAAATCGGCGCAAGCTCATGAGTCGTGGCCCCATGTGGGGCCGGTGCTGTTCATACGGGACCGGTGCACTGTTCATGCAGGGCCCACATACTGTTTATGTGGGACCCACGTACTGTTTACGTGGGATCCACATGGACCCTACATGAACTGTATATAGGCCCCACGTGGGACCAACATACTATTTAATTGGGGCGCGCGCATAAAATATATTTAACTATTTTTTATATATGAAAATAATAAAATAATTTTGTATACAATATACACGTGGTAACTCTACTATTTATTGAATTTTGTTTTCACTTCATAAACTCACAAAATATAATTGAGTCATGCATTCATTTCTAATCTTATTTTTTCTACCAAAATCAATAATTAGTGTAAGCTAATCCATCAACTATACCTACTAATATAAAAAAATTCTACATGTACTATTTATACAAGACGCACGTGGGTTCTGCGTGCTATTCAGGTGGTACCCACGTAATATTCAGTTCGAATCCACCCACAAAATATATTTAATTATTAAACTCGCAAAGTATAATTAAATCATCGTTCATATTATTTAAAAGTTATGTTTGCGACTTGGATTTCATATGTATCAGCCATGTACAAAATAACTTGAACGGCGCAGCGTAGCGCGCCTACCTGTCTAGTATATATACTATACTAAAGCTCCAAAAAATCCGAGCGATTCCGTGAGTCGTGGCCCACGTGGGACCCACGCACTATTCATTCGGGTCCCACATGCTATTCAGGTGGGACTCACGTACTATTCAGGCGGGACCCACGTGGGACCCATGTACTATTCAGACGGGACCCACGTGGGGCCCACGGTTCTATTAAGTGAGCCTCTTTATCTTAAAAAAATTATTTTTCTTCCATTATTTGACAATAGAAAATATATTTAACTACTTCCTACATATATAAATTATAACTAAATTTTGAATACTACATTCACATGTGATAGTTCTACTACTTTTTGGGTTTGGGTTTCCCTCCGTAAACTCACAAAATATAATGTAACTGTTCATTCATTTCTAATCTTACTTTTTTCCTACTAAAGTAATTAAACTATACCTACTAACACAAAAAAAATAACAAATTCCTAAGAAAAAAATTATATGTACCTCTATACTAGAATGCTTGAGATTGACGCGCTCTCAGACTCTAAACTACTATGCCGTTTTACTGTAATTTTTAAATTTAACTCAATACATCGATACAATTTTGCTTCGAATATAGTAGCGGATAAGCTCCAAAAATCGGAGCGATTCTGTGAGTCGTGGCCCCACGTGGGACCCACACACTGTTCATGCGATCCCACATACTATTCAGGTGGGACCCACGTGGGACCCACGTACTATTCAGACGGGACCCACGTGGGGCCCACGGTTCTATTAAGTGAGCCTCTTTTTCTTAAAAAAATTATTTTTCTTCCATTATTTGACAATACAAAATATATTTAACTACATCCTACATATAAAAATAATAACTAAACTTTGAATACTAAATTCACATGTGGTAGTTCTACTACTTTTTGGGTTTGGGTTTCCCTCCGTAAACTCACAAAATATAATGTAACTGTTCATTCATTTCTAATCTTACTTTTTTCCTACTAAAGTAATTAAACTATACCTACTAACACAAAAAAAATAACGAATTCCTAAGAAAAAATTATTTGTACCTCTATACTAGAATGCTTGAGATTGACGCGCTCTCAGACTCTAAACTACTATGCCGCTTTACTGTAATTTTTAGATTTAACTCAATACATTGATACAATGTTGCTTCGAACATAGTAGTGGATAATATCTTTCCATTAATATTTTAGGTCAATGTTTTTGGTATAGGCGCACGTAGCGCGCCAACCTGACTAGTACCTATACTAAAGCCCCAAGATTTGGGGCGTTGATGTGCGTTCTGGCCCCACGTGGGGGCCCATGTACTGTTCATGAGGGCCCATGTGGGCCTTATGTACTGTTCATGCAGGTTCCACGTGGAGCCCACATACTGTTCAAGTGGGACCTGCGCGAGGCCCATACTATTCAGGTGGGACCCGCATGGGCCCGCATACTATTCAGTTGGGCCGCGTATATAATATATTTAATTATTTTCTACATAAAAAATATTATGACTTTGTATACTACGTTCCCTACTACTTTTTGGACTTCACTTTCACTTCTTAAACTCACAAAATATAATTGGATCATCCATTCATTGCTAATCTTATATTTTTTCCTACCAAAACAAATAATCAATGCAAATCAATCCATCAACAGTACCTACTAAAAAAATAAAAGGTTTGGAATTGATGCACTCTCAGACACTGTAATTTTTAGATTTCATTCAATACATAAATACGATGTTACTTTCAACAGGGATAATATTTTTCCATTATTACTTTTGATCAACTTTTTAATATAGGCGCGCGTGGCGTGCCAAGCTGACTAGTTTAATTTATGTTGCCGGGGGGTTCGTTGCTCCATGGTTTTTGCTCAAAAAAATATTCTAAAGACTTAAAGGCCATCCATGGTAGGAAAAAAAACTGCATTAATTGCCACAGTCTCTAACATTTGGCACGCCAGTTTCATGTGATCCTCCTGCACCTCACTTGCAGGAAATACCCACTGTCGAGGGATGCAAATCAATTGAGGAAAAGCAATAGGTTTCGATGTCAATCAAGTTGGCAGGGTGATTAGAACTTTATCTAGCATTTCCCCATCCATTTACTTGTAACTTGATCTAGGATTCCAATTAGATTGTTTTTTTGCTTCATAAAAATAAATTTTCTTCTTAGAAGAAGTTCCGTTTAGAATTTTGATATAGCTCCCATATAGAAAGTCGAAATTGGTATAATGAAGTCCCCAAAGAAATTGAAGGAAGAAAATTCCTCACATTTGTGCAAATCTCTCTTTTTTTTCTATGGAGGGCAACTCAGCTATTTTGTCAAATACAACGAGCTAACAACTAAAACAGGACTTCACAAATAGAAGTTCCAATCAAGTTAGCAAATCACTGCTCAAATTGAAATGCAATAGCTGGAGGAAATGTTATGACTCCAACAAGGAATTAAATCAGTTCTTACCCTTTTTGGGCCACACAGGATTTTGTTTTTTCACCCAGGTAGACTTATGTTACACCTTTTTATTGGAATACTAACTACAAGTCTCTAAATGATTGAGTACCCATGCGTAACTCTAAAATTAGTTGCATGGTCTACTATCAGCTTCATAGAATATAAGTATCACCACTATTGCAGTAATGCTGATCGTATAAACCATAATTCTTAGACATATGAGTTCAAGATATTGAATCCTGCGCAATTAAAATGGTTTGATTCAACTTTGTCCTTGTATCCAGAATATGACTTGATTCAATATTTTACCTTGCAATTAAAATGGCTAAAGCACTCTCAAGCTCAATCAACTATGCAATCTAACAACCAATCAATTTCAACAAGTGAATCAAGGATTGCTCCTCTCCGTTGCCGAAGGCGGAGGGCAGGGCGGCCGGGGGGGGGGGGGGGGGGCAGGTTTGCCTTGGTTGCGTGGGTCATGATGCACAATGACCATATTTCCTTTAGGCGAATAATATCAACCAAAATAGCTATTTTGCCTAGGTGTTGGGAAGCATTTTCAAGCACTGTAAAATGGTGAGAATACATTAAGCTAGTGCCTTTATTTTATGGCCGGCTAGCGATAACCACTAATTCTTGACTGATCTGGACCTCACTTAGAGCCTGTTTAGTTAGCAAATTTTTTTGCCAAATTTTTTTGGCAATATTTACAATACTAATTAGAAGTATTAAACATAGACTAATTATAAAACTAATTACATGGATGTACGGAAAATCATGAGATGAATCTGTTAAGTCTAATTAATTCGTCATTAGAAATTGGTTACTATAGCACGATATTGTCCAATCATGGTCGAATTAGACTTAAAAGATTCGTCTCGCAATTTCACCCGGGCTGAGGGTTATGGAATTAATTTTATCAGTTATCCACGTTTAATACTCCTATTCTAATTAGTGATCAAACGTTCAAAAATACTGTATCGCTGAAATTTTTTTTGAAAACTAAACAGGGTTTTAATGCACACGCACGTACGTACAGTGTTTAGACTTGATAGCTTCCATGAACTCAATTAATGCGGTTGTTGTGTTGGCCGATGATTTTTTTGAAAACTAAACAGGGTTTTAATGCACACGCACGTACGTACAGTGTTTAGACTTGATAGCTTCCTAGAACTCAATTAATGCGATTTGTTGGCCGATGATCGGTAAGGTTGACGGTGACCAACGCAGGCAGCGCCGTGCCTGTCCTACGCACAAACGCAGACAAAGGACTGCGATGGCAGACGCAAGGGCGGCAAGGATCGGACGTCGTGCTTCCGGCGAAACGGTGGCGTTTGGGGAAGTCTTTCTGAATCAGACGAATTGAGGTTGGGAAGGCGCATCGTTGATCACGTCCGCTCCAAAACTGTTCATGGAAATTGATTGCTTTAGATGGTGTGGATATTCCGGCACATATTTAAAGTATTAAATGTGGATCAATTACAAAATAAATTATACAATCCATCTGTAAACTACGAGACGAATTTATTAAATGTAATTAATTCATCATTAAAACATGTGTTGTTGTAGCAATTTAGTATCTAATCATGGCTTAATTAACTTTATTAGATTCGACTTGCAATTTATAAATAAATTATGCAATTAATTTTTTATTTTGTTTATATTTAATTCTCCATGCATGCAGGTGTCGCAATATTCGATGTGATACTTTTGCAATTTTGAATTTTGGAACAGGGTATGTAGCTTCTTGCTTGGGATATCAATGACAGCACATGGGTAATGGACTCCACTGCAACAGAGACGACCATGACGACAGACAACTGAGTAGTCGTAGAAATAATTTCGTCGAGTTTCAGGTCACCAAGACAGGCTATAAATACAGGCTTCTCAGGGCCACCATTGAAAGCAGCTCGATCGGCGTGACCAGCTACCACTGCTGAGTGTTTGGAAAAAGAAAGTGTTTTGAGCGCCAGATCGGGGCGCCCCTGGTGATCAGGTCGTTCTTACTCTCACTCTGTACTTACGCACGAAAGAGGAAATACTACTCGATCAGAACCCTTTAATTTGTTGGGTCTTTTCACTGTGTATTCTGCGATTATCTCGCGTTTTGTACTGATTCCGTAGTTTTTTTATAATTCTCATGAGAATAATTCCACTTTCTGCAGAACAACAATGTCACAGTCTGTGGCCTTGCATCTTTCTACGGGCTTGCATGGAAAACTGTTGACACTCAAAATTGGCATGATGAAGATTTTTTGGACAATCTGGGCAGACCGGTCAGACCTCTCCTCTAAACCGGTCAGATCGGTCTAGATAAGTTTGTCAAATTGCCAAATAGACTACATTATAGCGTAGATCTCGTCGAGACGATCGAAATGCATATATAGAACGTCAAATTCGGAGTCCGGATGAGGGAGTTATGCCTACCGGAAGACCTGCACCCCGATCAGAACGGTCAGACCGGTCCGAAACGCCCAGTCCGAGTTAGGAGTTGTATTTTGACACGGAATTTGATAGGGTTCCGACTCCTAACGGGTACAGACCTCCCCACCCTATATATATGAAGGGTCACAGCCGATTGAGGGTAATCCCAATCGATTCACACATTTATCCTTTACTTTTTTCTCCAAACCCTAACTTTTCCAATCTCATATGCTGTTCTTTGCTCGTCTCCACGGCGTTCGATGGCGTTTTGAATGGCCTGCCGACCTCAGAGCAACCCTAGATCCACGAGCTCTGACGGGGTCCCTCCCGAGCTTGAGGTTTTAGGTCTTTGCGGCATTCTCTGTAGAACCGGTCTGACCGGTCACCATAACCAGTCTGACCGGTCACCATAACCAGTCTGACCGGTCTGTGCGCAGGGAGCCCGTTGGTGAAGATCGTGTCGACGATCAACGCGCGTTCTAGCGCATTCGAGTGTGTTGGCACAAATTAGTGTCAACACACTTTTTGGCGACTCTGATGGGGACAGATTAATCTGGTTTTTAAACCGATCTAATCTAGTTCTCAAAGAAGATGTGCATCATCACCGACCTCGACGAAGGCAACATCTCCACATCTATCGAGGAACTCAGCGAGGAGGAGTGCCAAGAGTACTTGGTGGTCAGGGAGCACTTCAAAGCACAATTCTTGAAGGGATTCAAGAAAAATCAGCAAGGCCAGGTCACGAGGGTTCAAGACTTTGTGATGCCCTCCTTCACGCTCAAGAATAAGCAAGTCGAGGTAATAAGCAACATAAGCACTTCATTTTCTGACTTGTTTAGCCAATTATCATCTATTATGGATAAGAAAATTACTGATATATATAAGCCCATGAATGATTTAAAAGATCAAATAGATATCATGAAAAAAGGCAAATCCGTAGATGATAATTGTGCTTTCTAAACTGCTAATTCATCGGCTACGCCAGCATCTGTTCAAGAACCACTATATGGCATGCCGACGAACTATTTTGCAGGGCAAACATCATCATTGCAGCTGGTACAGCCGAATGCAGCTGGACCGGTTAGACCGGTCCAACAGACCGGTCAGACCGGTGCGATGGTGGCCAGCCCAGTAACATCTACACCGAACATGTCTACTGTTTGCTCGGCAATCCTTAGCCGAACCAATGAGATGACAAATTATGTGCAGCCTTCTCCTTCACAAGAATCTAGTTCTCCACATGAACCGATTTTTGTTAATGTACATAAAAATTCTGCGAGGCATGCACCAATAAGTTCACTTCAGACGATAGTACAAGATAATCCTATAGAACATCGTCTTAGTTCTGTAGCACAAGCATCCATGAGTGGTAGATGCAAAGCCGATCCCGCTAGGTTAAAAGAGGATCCGGCTAGTGTGATGAAAACTAAATTCGGTGTGGATATAGGTAATTCTACATTATACCAAAAGGCATATCTTCCTGAATTTGATTTAGTTTCTTTTCCTGCTGGTTGGTGTGTTCCTGATTTTGTGAAATTTAGTGGTGATGATAATAAAGCACCTTAAGAGCACATTGACCAATATATCTTACAACTGGGAAAAGCTGGTTTTCATGAGGCTTTGCGCATTCGATTATTTTCATTATCTTTGACTAGAACTGCTTTTTCTTGGTTTTTTCACTGGCCCCGAATTCTATTTAATCATGGAATCAGTTGGAACGTAAGTTTCATGATCGTTTTTATAATGGGCACAATGAAGCTAAACTGTCGGATTTGGCATCGGTTAGGCAAGGCCAAGATGAGCCTGCTTCGGGTTACTTCCGAAGGTTTAAAAATATCAAAAACCGATGTTTAAATTTAACCATTTCTGAAAAGGAATTGGCTGATTTGGCTTTTGATGGTTTGTGTTCTTATTTAAAAAAAGAACCCGAAGGCTTTGAGTACCACACTGTTAATTATTTGCACATGAAAGTCTTGGGTTTAGAATTTAGACTCCAGAATGCTAAAGATGCCCATAATACTCATCGGTCCATACATATTGATTGTAAATCTGATTCGGACGATGAGAAAAAAGAATTTGTTCAATTCATATGGCCATCAGAAGCTAAGCCATGTTCTTGTTCATCGCTTAAGCCGATTCCGAAGAATCGGCAAGAACAAGTTCGTTTCACATTTGATGTTTCTAAACGTGATCGCATATTTGATGAATTGCTTAGAAGCGGAAACATCAAGTTCTCACATGTTATACCGCCACTTGAGAAGCTAAAGCAGCATCCATATTGCAAGTGCCATAATACTTTTTCTCATGCAACTAATGATTGCAATATCTTTCGACGAAAAATCCAATTGGCCGTTAATGAAGGACGATTGGTAATGCATGAGGTAAAAGATGACAAGGCGTCATTCCCTGTCCATACGATTGATTTGGATAATGTCAAGGTACTCATTCGGTCGGAACAAGCCGAATGAGCAAAAGGAAAAAAATGTTATCATTGGCGAGCCAAGGCCGAAAAATGTCAATGACAAGATTCAGGCTAGGAAAGTGACGATGGAGAAGACTCTTGATGGAAAGGAGTCACTGAAGATCTCTGTCAAAGCTTCAAGGCCCAGGGGGCAAGAAAGTTCCTCTCAAAAGTCGAGTCAGCCTGCAACTCAGGCACGTCCGGTCAAACCGGTCAGACCGGTCAGACAAAAAGGCCGGCCCAGAACTTTCAAGCCTAAGCGCCCGGAAGGAGGCACTCAGAAGGTTAATGAGTCAAAGGTGCAGGGGAGTTTTACAAAGCAGAAGCTCACCTTCATTCAACTACTAAACAAGTACACAAAGGCCGTTCCAAAAGATTGGCCACTAAAAAAGAACCAAGTTCACCTCCGCATCAAGGCAAGCGTTCTTCTACTAGGGGAGAATCCAGCAAGCGTAGGGGTGACAGCACTACAGCGTTCCCTCCTCAGAAGATGTGTACTACCACGCCATGGGCATCACCAGCATCGGGTTTTTTTTTGTCCTACATGGGGGCATGAAGGAATTTGGATGTATTGTTATCCGATGCTATACCCACCTTCTCACCATAGAGAGGATGATCACAGGAGGCCTATGTTTGACAAAGTGACACGACCAATGTACGATCGATTGGGACCCTACCAATCAGGTCAGAGGCGGCAGCCTGCACCGGTCAGACCGGTCGCCACTGACCGGTCAGACTGGTCTCATCAGAGGCCGGGCAAAGTTCATTCTCCAAGACAGGTCTACCGTGTCAAGGAGAAGAAAGAGAATGTAAAACCCACTATTGATCTAGAGAAGGCTAAAGCTGATGATGTTGTGCAAATCGGCGATATCAAAGTGGTTGTCAATAATACGGGTACAAGACCAATGGTTTTTGGTAGATCGATCAATCCTTCTATCCAAAGGCCGATCATGGCTAATGATCATGAGGCCAGCAGCAGTAGCTCAAAATCAAAGTACTTTCAACCAAGATGGTGTCCTCCAGGGTTGACTCGTACTCAAAGAAGGAAGCTGCAACGCCTACGTGCTCAGGAGAAGGAGCAGGAGTTCAAGAGGTTGAGGGACAAACAATTCAACCACAACAAACCAATGGTACCTCAGGGCAAGGTATGGAGGGTTAAAGCAGTTGACCAGCAAGCACGACCGGTCGAACTGCCTCAGGCGACTGGTCTGACCGGTACAAGCGACCGGTATGACCGCCCAGAGCAACCGGTCAGACCGGTTGAGGTTTCAGCAGAACAAAAAACCGAATTGGCAATGCCCGTTTCGATTCCTTGCGATGGAGAAACACCACTAGCATTCTCGGTACAAGGCAATGAGGAGCTAGTCGATCATGAGGCTACACCGAAAGCGCAGCAATATGGAGCTCAACGACATTTAAGTACTCAGGGGGCAAAATATTGGGAAATGATAATTTACCTCATGAAGTTTCTATGCAACATATCAGTTTGCAAGGGGCTCCCAAGACTTTGATTTTGAGGTCTTGAACTGGTTGAAAATTGTACATCAGCAAATAAAAGCCGAATTAGAAGTTTTTCAATTCGAGCTAGAAAATTGGCAAACTACTTGTAATGAGGCATGTTGATGTTCTTACTTCTATTCTTCGGTTAAAGAATGAAGCTGAATTTATTTGGGGGCAGAACAGTAAGAGGCCTTTGAAAAGATTAAGGTTTATCTGTCTTCACCACCTGTGCTCAAGGCACCTAGGAGAGGGGTTCCTTTCAGACTTTATGTGGTTGCTAGAGACAAGGTCATTGGGGCTGTTTTGACTCGAGAAACCGAAGACAAGGAGTATGTCATCACTTATACAAGCTGATGACTTTTCGATGCGAAGACGAGGTATACTTTTACTAAGAAGTTATGTTTGTCTCTCTATTATGCTTATACCAAATTGAGGCATTATCTATTATTTAGTACTCGCATAGTAGTATGTCAAACCGATGTGCTCAAGTATATGTTACAAAAGCCGATTTTAAGTGGTAGAATCGGCGAGTGGGCTTATGCTTCAGTTGAATATGATTTGGCTTGTGAACCCTTGAAATTTATGAGAGGCCAAATTGTAGCGGATTTTTATTGTTGAGCATCAGATTAATGATAAGCATGATTTGGGAGTCGGATATGCTATTTGCACACCATGGAAATTATATTTTGATGGATCGGTTTGTGATGATGATCAAGGAATTGGTGCTGCTCTTATTTTTCTGAATGGTGTTATTTTTGAGTTCTCAAACCGATCAAAAGAGGATTGCACAAATAATCAAGTTGAGTATGAAGCGCTCTTATTTGGCTTGGAATTTCTGCAATCTATGGGCGTGAAACATGTAGAAGCCTTTGGTGATTCACTTCTGGTGGTGCAGCAGGTATTCAAGGTATGCCAATGATAAAATAAATCTTTAAATGCATATCTTGACAAGTGCCTCGATATTTTTTTCCTTTGATGAATTTGTTATAAGACATATACCAAGGGAAAAGAATAGAGAGGCTAGTGCTCTGGCTTAGCAAGCATCTGGCTACGCAATTGTGAAGAAATATTTTCATATTCAAAAGCCGATGCAAGCAAAAGCCGAGTTGCAGGTTCTGGACGAACCGGTCCAACCGGTCAATTCAACCGGTCTGACCGCCCAGACTATTGAAGACACTCAATTCGGCTATGAAAGGTGATTCATCACTAAAGCCGAAGATCAGGACCGGATGGTTCCTGTAATCTCTTATTTAAAGATCCTGGTCGCGGTGTAGAAAGGGATATTCGGCGGATGACACTCAAATATGTTTTAGTCGACGATAAGCTCTAACGTCAAACAGCCGAAGATTTATTTGTTAAATATTTGAACTCGGATCAGGCCAGGGTTGCCATAGGCAAAGTTCATAAAGACATTTGTGGTACACCTCAATCGGCTCCCAAGATGAAGTGATTATTTAAAAGAGCCAGTTTGTGTTAGTTTACCATGATGTCTGATTGCTTCAAGCGGTGTAAAGGGGTGTGAAGAATGTCAGCGGTTTGGTGCCCACTGTGATGATACATCCTATTATCAAATCATGGCCGTTCCGAGGTTGAGGATTGGATTTCATTGTTTAAATTAATCCTCCATCTTCAAAAAGACATTGCTTCATGTTAGTTGTTACGGATTATTCTACTAAATAGACCAAAGTGGTTCATTTGAAGAACTTGATTCACAGCCGAGATAATTTATACTCAGGCTTATCCTACTTGCACCAGATGACATGGCCATATACACTATCGTCATTGGAAGCAAGAGATGATTGGTGCGTAGGTGCTTTGCATTGCTTCAGTGTAGTTTTGGGCTTTCAGAGATGTTTCTTGGTACACAAGCTGTACCAAGAAATAGGGGGGCATATGTTGACACTCAAAATTGGCACGATGAAGGTTTTCTGGACAATCTGGGCAGACCGGTCAGACCTCTCCTCTAAACTGGTCAAAGCAGTCTAGATAAGTTTGTCAAATTGCCAATTGGACTACACCATTGCATAGATCTCGTCGAGATGATCGAAATGCATATATAGAACATCTAATTCGGAGTCCGGATGAGGGAGTTATGCCTCCCGGAAGACCTACACCCCGATCAGACCGGTCAGACCGGTCCAGAGCGGTCAGACCGGTCCAGAGACCGGTCAGACCGGTCCAAAACGCCCAGTCCGAGTTAGGAGTTGTATTTTGACACGGGATTTGATAGGGTTCCGACTCCTAATGGGTACAGACCTCCCCACCCTATATATATGAAGGGCCACGGCCGATTGAGGGTAATCCCAATCGATTCACACATTTATCCTTTACTTTTTCCTCCAAACCCTAACTTTTCCAATCTCATCTGCTGTTCTTCGCTCGTCTCCATAGTGTTCGATGGCGTTCTGAGTGGCCTGCTGACCTCAGAGCAACCCTAGATCCACGAGCTCCGACAGGGTCCCTCCCGAGCTCGAGGTTTTAGGTCTTCGCGGCGTTCTCTGTAGAACCGGTCTGACCGGTCGCCATAACCGGTCTGACCGGTCTGTGCGCAGGGAGCCCGTTGGTGAAGATCGTGTCGATGATCAACGCGCGTTCTAGCGTATTCGAGTGTGTTGGCGCAAATTAGTGTTAACAAAAACCATTGACAAGGATCAACTTGACTCGACCGTTGAACAGTTCTCTCTCTCTCTCTCTCTCTCGTTGCTAGTGGTTCATGCAAATTTAGGCCATGTTTGGAAATTAACACATGATTTTAAAATTATAAAAATCATGAACTGGGTATTCACCACTGTTAGACTAATAAGGAGATGAATTATTCATTCCGAACCAAGAAGTGACAGGTCACAAACTGGTTTTATTTTTTTCACTATATTTTACGATGGCAGAAGGTACTCTGAGAGTTACTAATTCAAAGTCATTAACATGTGTGATGACAATGTGGTGATTACTGGTTGACATGTTGGGAAATTTATCATATAGAGATATATATACCATGCCTTCAGAAAACCAAGTGATTTGGAGCAAATGGGTTATTTGCGAGGGTTTAAAGTTGAAAATTGTGAATGATAGTAGTTAGAAGGGTTACTTTTGGACACGTCAATATATATTTTATGACAACTTGACAAGTGAGATACGACACACACCATGCATGACTCGGAAATTTGAGAAAATGAACAGGAGAGAAGAAAGAGTGGTCTGCACTCGAGAGCGCGTAGATATTAGAACTGGACCGGCTGGTCCGATTGGTTATTAAACCGTGAACCGGAGCTCTCTCCAGTCCATTTGAGATAAAAGACCAGCATGCAAGCGAACTTGGTAAATCCCGATCCGATCCCCAGCTTTTGCATGCATGAAACCATCTAGTTTTTCATATTTGAAACCGGATAAATCCCGATCCGACCACCTCTTTTCCATGAAACCGTCTAGTTTTTCATATTTGAAACCGGAGTAAACCAGGTGGGCTCATGCTGCCGAGAACTCGAGGTTCTGAGGGGGTGAGTGCTGCTCCATATAAGGCTGGAGCTCGCTATGATAACGAGCTGGCTCGGCTCGGCTTGGCTCGTTATTATAGCGAGCTGGAAGTTAGGCTCGGCTCGGCTCGTTTGTCAGCTCGAGCTGGATCCTTTAGCTCGGGAACCAATCTCGCGCAACACGCGCGGCACAGGACTGACCGCCGCTGGAGTTGCTGTCCGCCGCCTTGCCACGCAGGGCGAGCTACGAGCCGGTGCACAGGTCCGCGGACGCGGCCATGCAATGGGGGCGCTGGCTGCTGCCTTGCCACGTAGGGTCACCCACAAGTGCCGTGCGCAGGTGTGGGGACACGGCCTCACGGGGGAGTGGCCGCCAGCCACCGCAGTGCAGGGTCGTTGCCGCTTGTTCGCCGGATGCCGAGGCCGGACCAGGCCACCGTGCCGCCGGGTCGAGACCGTAGTCGGTCTCCGGGCTGGTGGGGATGGACCGGATGTTTGCCGGGTCGAAGCCGGCGAGGCGGCAGGCCTTGAAGAACGTGGAGTGGATCTGGTCGCCGGCGTACACGGTGAGGCGCGGCAGCTCGGAGACACCCTCCGACTCGATCTGGCGCAGGGCGGCGTGAGCGTGACGAGCATGGCCTCGCTGGTGGTGCCAATGATGACGCCACTTCCAGTGCCGCGGCCGGCGGCGGTGTTGTTCATGAAGCTCGCCGGCAGGCGCAGGAGCTGCGCGAGCCAGTCGAGCGCGAGCACCTCCATCTCGGTGGTGTCGGGATCGGAGGCAGCTGTGGGGAGAAAGAAGGGAGAAAACAAAGGAAAAAAAAACAGTGGGGCCCACAATTTGGCAACCCAAATAGACGGCCACCAAATTGAGGGGTGGGAGAAGAAATTTGGAAGCCCTACCAAAATGGAAGCCCATTTGGAAGGCCTGTTGGAGATCAAATTTTTGTACCCACTGTGCAAATATAGATATGGTAGCCCATTTAGTCATACTGCTGGAGATGCTCTTACAACAGAAGCTAGTTGATGGGTAAGTTGGGCTGAGTAAAAATGGGCCGAGTGGGATGGATTGTTGGGCTGTTTGTGGGGTGTAGTATTGGCTCGTTTCGGCTCGCGAGCCAGCTCAAGCTAGCTCGTTAAACTATCGAGCTAAAACCTTAGCTTGGTTTGGTAATATTTCCAAACGAGCCGAGCCATTAATGAGCCGAGCCGAACGAGCTAGCGAGCCACATATTTTTCGTCCAGTCTTAGCTCCATAGCATGTTTGTTTACCACCACTCCACTCCATCAGATGCATTTACAGTGAATTATGTACCATGTTCAGACCATTTTGAACCGGCGCCATCGAACCAATGCGAGGAGATGAGCGGTTTGATCACCCTCTCGAAGTAGTTCGTTTTAAACGAAGCAGCTGATCTAGATAGTTGGATGGAGATCCGAAATGGTTAAAAATGAAACAGATGCCCAAACTCTTTTAACGATGACAATTTGAGACCTATTTGTGATAGATATCAATCAGAATTTTTATAGCAGCGTGCATCTTTTATTAATTAATGAATCCATATATTACTACACTTAATTCCATATATTATAGGAGTGTGTGAGTACAATCTCTGGATGTCACCATGTTAGAATAAATTTTTTCCAGTTTTTTTGGTTTATTAAATCTTCCTCTTAGCCGCTCCTGAATGTTCAATTTGCTTCAGATATGCAAAGTATCATGACCTGCACGGAGGCGATGAGGAATTCAGGAAGTCGAACTATAGTGACTTGGTAGATGGAATTATTTTCTTTTGAGCCAAAGTTAAGTACTTAAATGTTTTAACACTGGTTGGGACTCAAATTTGCATAATTGTCACTGTACAATCAGGTAAAAAAGTATTATGATCTTGTAACCACCTTCACTGAATACCACTGGGGTCAATCATTCCATTTCGCCCCAAGGTAATAAAATATGAACCTCTCGTTGCAGTTATAACTTACTAAACGCCTTCATTTTGTCTACTGACTTCTCTACTTCACAACTGTGTTGTATCCATTCGGCTGAACTCCATTTATATCTTTTAATTATTAGATGGCATGGAGAAACTCTTCGTGAAAGCATCAAGAGATTTGAGCATTTTATTGCCCTTCAATTGGGGCTCAAGAAGGGGATGAAGGTTGGAACATAAAAACAGAACTGCTTTGTTAATTTAGCATATTAGAGATTTTTATGACCCTAGGAACTACCCAAATTTCCAATAATGGTACGATCTAAATCTATCCTAAACAATTGTGTTGTATAGAATTTTACAATGATTGAAAAAATAGGAGCCGTCCATCTCATAAAAATCTTACGGTAGGAAGTACCCTGAAGTACCTAGGATAAAGTACCTGGTACTTCAAAAATGCGGGACCAAGTACCAAAAAGTGGGACCAAATACTAATTTAATTTAATTTTTATAAATATTTTCTATAGATCAACGGCTAGAAAAAAATTCAAGATAAAAGTACCTGAAAGTACCTATTGGTACTTTACAATCATTATAAAAGAGCTCGTATTTAAAATAAATTGTAGCATTACTTTGTACTAATTTTCATCACAAGCCTTGTAGCCATCACTGATAAATAGGCAGCCATGAACCTATCATACACTCATTAACTACTAGTGGTACTAACACTGAGTTGGCTTTTTGTGCAAATAAAATTTTGGATCCATACAGTATTCGTTCACTGCAAACATTGTTCAAAGAGAGTTCACATAAATCATATCATTGTGGTGTCTTTTAGCCACATTATTTTAATTTGATGTCAAACATGGCTATTCCACTTGTATATGTTGGTAGATACAATCCTATCAACAGTTCTGCCACATTTAGTTTTTTTGAATTCAGCATCCATATGGTCGTTGTTGCTTCGCAGGTCCTGGATGTTGGATGTGGA
The DNA here is from genome assembly GCF_016808335.1 of Panicum virgatum. Lineage (NCBI taxonomy): Eukaryota > Viridiplantae > Streptophyta > Magnoliopsida > Poales > Poaceae > Panicum > Panicum virgatum. The sequence continues at coordinate 22,687,174 of NC_053143.1, read as the reverse complement.
ATTGGGGGACCCTTAAGAGAAATTGCCAGATTCAGGTACTGAGCTAATCATTTAAGGCTGAGATGAAATTCCTCGGAACATGTAAATATATAGCAGTCTCAGTGCTGTTTATCATTTTAGCTCAACAGAGATAACTGGGTTGAACAACAATGCTGACCAGATATCAAGGGGCAAGGTTTGCTTTTTTACATCTTTTTCCTGGAATACAATAAAAACAATGTGAGCATACTTGTGTAGATCAGTTGTAAAATGGGTTATTGGATTTCAGGAGCTCATTTCTTTGGCAGGTTTGAGTGAACAGTGTAACTTTATAGAGGTGAACTTGCATCCTTATCATGAGTAGTATCATGCTTTTCTTTGAGTCTAGACCATGTTTTATTCTAATGGTCCTTATCTCTAATTGGCCATCGTAGGGAGACTTCATGAACATGCCATTCCCTGATAACACCTTTGATGCAGCCTATGCAATTGAGGACACAATTCATGCACCTGATGTGGTATAACCCACATCATAAATTCCTAGTTCAATTTTGTTTTTAGCCAATAATTCCAGTGTTGCTAATTTTTTCCCTCTATCTCGTAATCGCAGCTAGGCGCCTACAGGGAGATATACAGAGTGCAGAAACCAGGCCAGTATTTCGCACTAGATGAACTGTGCTTGACTGATAAGTTCGATCCAAACAACACTAAACATAGGGACATCAAGGCAGAAATTGAGCTTGGCTGTGGCCTGCCTGACGTCCGTAGCACTCGCGAGTGCATCCAAGCGATAAAAGATGCAGGATTCGAGGTTATGAACAAAAATCATCATGCCCATGGTTTAGTTTGAAGTACCTTAGGTGCTAGAATGACTCGGTTCTTCTCTTTTATTTCAGGTTATCTTCGCGAAGGATCTTGCTGAGGACTCCGACTGCCCTTGGTACCATGAAATAGATCCTGGCCACTTCTCATTGAAGAGCATCATCAGTACCTCACGTGTCGGACACCTCCTGACTCGTGCAATTGTAATCTGAGAAGACTCTACTTTAGGACATGTTTCTAGGTAATTGTATGATCTGCAGGTTTTGGTCTTCAGATACCTTACTGTACTGCTTTACCATTTTTTTTGCAGGTTGGCACACTTGAGTTCCTCCGTATTGCCCCCAAAGGCTGCAATAGATTGTTCAGCATCCTGCAGACTGCTTCCCACGGCCTGCTGACGGGCAGCCGGTATGTCTTTTCTTTGTTTCAAAGGAAATTTTAAACGCCTAATAATCGGATCACACAAGTGAGCAACAAATACAAATTAAATTAATGGACCTAATGGATCTTGCATGATGCCATGATCTCAGGGAACAGATTTTTACGGTGACCTTCTTTGTCCTGGGCCAGAAACCTCACAAGGAGAGTGAAATTTAAAGCAGCCTACAACAATAATGCCGTATGTAGTATGGGCTTATACTCAGGAGTTATAGGACTAAAGTTGGCTGTGATCCTTGCACTGTACTAAAGTATTGCTAAAGTTCTATAAAATAATGTTGTATGCTGTGTACTGAATTACTGGGAAATTAAGATTACTATCTGGAATAAACATACTTGTAGTATCCGGATATTGAGCGCTCTCTGAAAAGTTAGCAATATCTCTGTGCAAACATATTGATCAATGGCACCATATCGCAAGCAAGTGCTTCACCATTTTATCCACTACAATAGAAACGCTTATATAGGAGACTCAAGGATCGTTTGGTTTCAAGGGCTAAATTTTAGTCCATGTCATCAAAGAGAATCTTAATATTTAGAAGTATTAAATAAAGGTTAATTTTAAAACTAATTGCAAAACCCTGAGGCTAAATTGCGAGATGAATCTAATAAGGTATACTAATGATTAGCGGATGATTACTGTAGCACCACTGTAGCAAATTATGAATTAATTAGGCTCATTAGATTCATCTCGCGAATTGGCACTCAGCTGTAAAAAAGTTTATAAACAGATTTTATTTGATACTTCAAAATAGTATGATTTTTTTTTATGTGACAGGAACTTAAAAAAAGTTTATGGAAACAAACAAGGTCTCAGTTTCATACGCTGTCTTAAGTCAAGGCAATAACGCCAGTTGATGTTGTCGAAATGTTAGATTTTGTGTAGAACTTACGAGGGAATATTCGTGACCTTATCCTGCATAACTTACAAAATGTTAGATTTTGTGTAGTCCACTTAAGTTACATATTTTGCTTATCCAATTAATTCATTTGAATGAATTGATGAGGCCAAGCACTTACATAAATGTATATGAAAGAACTGCATCACAATTATTTGATCTGGATTTTGCTTCAACGGCGCACATGCCATAGTTCTGGTCATTTTATTTATCATGACTTAATTAGTAGCATCCATTGCCACATTTGGATAGTGGCGACGCATGTAACATCCTCTGAGAAGGACATCTGACTTCTGAACCAATTTCTCCAACCGGGGCAAATAAAAAAAATCTAAAGCTCAATTATATATTTTTCAGTTATTCTTAGAGTGGACTACAATTCCCCTTCATTTGTCTGGGTCATTGCCTTTTTAGTGTGATGAAGTAAAAGGAATTAGGTGGACCTAAGTACTTGACTGCTTTCGGGATCATAGAAAAACTGCTTGAACATTAACCTTCCAGAAATCACTGTCAAAGACACCAACTGACTTAAGATTATTGACACCAACTGACGAGATCGAATCAGAAATCACTGTCAAAGACAGGCAGTAAGATCATAACTCGGGACTATTTGTATGCAATGAAATCAATGAAAATTCATTCTATCCTCTCTCCCTGCGAGCCTATATAAGAGAAACACCCTCCTCATATATATTTTTGCATGAGCAACAACTCTCACAGCTTCCTATGCTACTACTGCCACACCATATTCTCAGTCGCGCCCTCACAGAACTGGTGAGAGCAGGCCTCTTGAACCATGTCATGCTACGTTATCTGAAAGGGTAGGTGGGTGATCAGGTTCTGAAGAGCGCAAGGCGCGATTGCTTGCTAACTCTTTAAATTCGTATGGCTATTTCCAGTACTTACTAGAGGACATGTCCACGGGACAACACTGTGAACATGTTGGTGCCACTTAAGAACACCAATTGTTAACCGCAAGTGTATAGATCAATGTAAATTTTCCTTTAGAATACTACCTAGGGTTTATCAATCCACAGCATAAATGGTGTTGATTCAACTATTGTAGTAAATTTACTAACCGAACAAAGCAGGAGTATATATGAAATCTAAGTAAAGAACCAAAACTAACAGACCAAAGCCTCTATTGTAAATAGATATAAGTGGAATGTTCATCACAAAGATTGCCCGTTAGTTTTCCCTCCTGTTGAGAAATGTTCATCACAAAGCACATGACCTTTTCCCTCCTGCATACTATAACTGCACAGGATAATCAACCATTTCGCAACAAGCACGTTATGATGATGTATACAAATGATAAATAACAACCAAAGATTATTGGAACCCTAATGATCCAACTAGCCAAGCACATTAAAGCACTCATCAACATATATAAATCTATGATACACTACTACAAAAATCTTAACCAAGGCGGGCAAAAAGCATTAACCGAGGCGGTTTTTGTAACCGCCTCGGAGTCATCGTCATGGTTAATGTGGCATTAACCGAGGCGGTTTGCTGCCCGCCTCGGTTAATCAAATAAAAAATTAAAAAAAATAGACAATGAGCCCGCCAAGCCCATCGCCGCTGCCGAGGCACCGCGCCGCCGCCGCCGGCACCTCCACTCCGCCGCGGCAGGCCGCTCTGCCCCGATGGAGGCCGCGCCGCCGCGTGCTGCTCGGCCCCGCCCCGGCCACTCCGCGCACGCAGATCCAGGCCAGCAGTGGCGAATCTGGTGCTGCCTCCTTGTGCTAGCTGTAGCCGGAGGAGACCCACGCCACTGGAAGAGCCCCGGCCTGCACCACCACGCAGGGCTCGTGAGCCCCCCACGCCGCCGCCGGGGCGCACCGGCCCTCGAGGCGACCACCACACCGCCGCCAGGGGCACACCGGGGTGAACGGCCCCCACCACTGAGGTCACCCCGTGGTTACCGGGGAGCGCGGTGCCCATCCCTCCGCCGCCGCCGGGGAGCACGGTACCTCGCCGCCGCCGCCGTCAAGAGCCCTAGGACTAGGAAGGAGGAAGGAGAGAGGGAGGGAGAGAGCGAGGTAGAGAAGAGGGAGAGGTGCGGTGCCGCTAGGTGGCTGCGGGGGTGAGGGGTGAGGGGAGGGAGTTGTGATTTAGGGTTTGATCTTATTTTTATACAATGAGGGTGTCTAGTGGGCTGGTATGGACTTGGGTGGGCTGTTGTCTGGGCCTGATTTATCGAGGCGGTTGTATTATAATGCCCGCCTCGGTTAATGATTTTGTGAGACGGTTATTTGTAACCGAGGTGGTTTAAATTGCTGTCCGCCTCGGAGGTGTTTTTAAAAGGTCGCGGTTAATCAGTTTTTGTAGTAGTGATAAAAAATGGTCTCAAACATAAGCATAGAAATTATATATCAAGATTCCCTTTGATCCTAGGGACAAATCCCAAGGACATATAGAGAGTTTACCCCCATGATCAGCCATATCTTGTTGCATAACAAGGGTATGAAGGCTCTAGAGAGTCTGTTGACACCGTTTTTTTGACACGTGTCAAGGAAGGTTATTTTAGTGAAGGGGAAGTGGCCGATTTGAAAGAAACTAAAAGATGAACAGGGTTGGAATGGGCCGATGGGGTCCGTCCGATGGACTAGAGGAATATGCTTTGAAGATGCTGATTTGCCCGCTCTAGTGCTCGGTCGATGGAGAGTTGCCGATTAAGTCAAGGAAGGAGAAGAGGACCTAGACTCTACGAGAATCTTGACGATTCGGTTGTAATATTTAAAGTAATTTATCTTTAGAAAGTATTTTCTTTTTTAGTCAAGTAATGTTTGTCGTGATCAGTTAGGACTTGATAGCGCTAGGCTACATATATCAGTTGTAAGGGACTGGAAAAACTTGATACACATCCAATACAACAACAATTTACAATTCCTTTGCATTTTTTCGGCGACTTCACCTTTTCTTTTCTTTTTCGACGAGTTCTTTCAAGTTGATCAAGGACGCCTCATATTCGAGCGACTTGATTTGCTGGTGAGTTTTCGTTTTACCTAGTATTTTTGAGCTTTAGCTACCGGGCGCATCGCTGTGGCTTCGTTCAAATCTATTCAAAAGATATCGAGTTCATCTAGGCTTTGACTTCCGAGCGTATCGTTGTCGTCTCGTCTAAATTTATTCACAAATTATCGATATCGGCTAGATTTGTAGGTTTTCCTATGTTTTTTGGTCATTATCAGATCTATCCGCTAAAAACGTATTAGATCGGCTTTAGGTCTTGCAGTAACACTTTTGTTATCTCAAGAGCCGGTTTAGATTTGTTTTTAGTTTGTATCATCTAAGTTACACATTCGTAGCTTAGATCTTGCTATATACACGTAATCGGCTGTCTTAGGCTGATTTCATCGTCTAGCGCATCGGCTGATCCTGCCGACACGTTTGTTCATTATACGCTCGCATTTAATATTCGTTTGTCGTCTTCTGTATCGGCAGAGATTGCCGATACGCCTGTGTGAGAGATATTCGGAATCCCAGCCGATACGCTCTCGAATTTGACTTTATTTTCTTCCTTGTCAATTTCAGGTCAAATTGACTGGCACGCTTGGTTGACTTTCCGGAGCTTGGCGAACACTTGCCCTCGGATTCCAGTGTGTTGATTTTTGCGTCAACAGAGTCCCCAGATCAAAACTCATAGTAAGACAAAGTGAAATAGGACTGAGCCAATCGACCTGGATTCCTAGACCAATCCACCTAGGGTATTTTTGTCGGAGCCCCGTGATCTCCCATGACGCTCTACTCGACAATTCGATCATGGTGGAATGACTAGAACGAGTCGTATTCATGAAGCCCTGACTCCTTTCATGTGGTCCTTTAGAGGGCATTTAGACTCCTCTTCAAGTTGGTTAGGGGCAAATGGATTATATGGAAACTCTAGAATTTGTGTGGGCCTCAACATTCAAGAATAGCAGTTCGATTGGAACCTAGAATAGGCTAGGCCTACGAGCCTGAGCTCTTTCTGGGTCTTCTATTGCTGAATTTATTTTGTGCAGTCCTTTGATGACCTTTTTTTTGGGAGAAGTCCTTTGATGACCTTTGTCCATGTGTCCATCAAGCTTGTATAAAACCCTCTATTTTATGTTATTAATTTGCAATATACTCCAAAGTATAACACATATGAATATGAGTTATTGAGGCTCCAAGTGGCAGGTTAGTGTAAGAATCATAAAAAACCCCACTACAATAGTATAAAAAAGTGTTGTAATCGAGCACCAGCACAACATGATCTCGCTACAAAAGGAATACCCTTTTACAGCACCTATCACCTTTGCCAAAAGTCCAAATAAGTGTTGGTACGATCTATACCAACGCATATAACCGATGAAGGCTGACCCTAGTTGACTTGTTAGGATTAGGGTTGAAAACGGTCGGAAACGGTAATTATTCGGTAATCAGTTTTTTGGTCGTTTTTCTTTGATTGCGAATAAATAGGATATAGAATCTTGTATACAAATTTGTATTCTTGTTTTGAGCATTGAGCTTGTAAAGATTCATAAAAGGTAAACCTCAAATTCATCCTATATTTTCTCAAATGATAGATATAAAATTCGGTATGGATTCGGAAACAAATTCGGTATTTTTTTCACTTTTTGTTGTTGTAGGGAGCAAATAATGCATAAAATAATTTATGCAAAATTTTATTCTTATTTGTAATAATGTGCTTGATAATATAAGAAATGATCACCATCCAATTTTATACATATCTATTTTAAAATATTAAATTTGTTCTAACAGTTCAGATTACCACTTTCATCCCTAGTTAGGATCTGTTGGGCCCTGCGTGAAATAGGCAGGGAAGTTATATTTTACTTTCACGAGAAGGTGGGGGAGGTGGGCATGCGGAACAGCCAACAACACATCTCAAATCTATTCCAAGTCATCCATTGCCAAATAGGGTTTGTTTGTAGTGTCTATGCATCAACTCTGGTCGACTACATGGAATAGATGTAATCAGAATGTGAGTGATTTGCATAACAACACACCCGGTGCCTCGGGCACTGGTCGAGCCTAATGTCACACCCTCCATTTTTTTCTGGTTATTATTTTTGTTCATGTGTTAAATTGTGAATTAAATATGAACATGCATGAGCATGCTAACTAACTGTTTTTAGAACATCATTCATGCTAAACAACATCATTTTTTTTAGTTTTCAAAATTAAAACATACTGTGTTTTGCCTAAATAGCTAACATTAACCACCTCTAGGATGAAGGAGAACCAAAACTCAACTCTAAAAACAGCACACCCCCACCCCCAGCCCAAACCCTAAACATCAAGGAAGAACATTGAATGCTCCCAACATAGTGCGGTTGAAGAATATGTACAAATTCAGTAAGTGCAAGTTGGAAAGTGGGACTTTTCAACTGTTTCTTCTGCGCTGCTTGTTGAGGTTCACTCCATGCAGTAGCTTATAACTGAATCCTGATATAGAGTCATCCAACAATTACCCTATAAGCTGCTTATAATAATGCTCCAGGATTCTCCAGCCACTGGTCGCATTTGATTAATGATTACCGTACCTGCCTTATGCTAATAATGTTAATGATGCTTTTACAACTAACAACTTAACCACTGGTTGGCTATAAGTACTGTCTCAATACTGACGGCAGATCGATCACTACTCCTGACTCCTGAGGCCCTGACTGCCCACCATCATCTCCATCCCCCATCAATCCTACAAATCACAGCCTACTGATCCTTCATAAAACCTTATAACGCCAAGCACATAGTTTCTCTAACCACCGGCAACTGTGAATTGAAATGGACAGATCCAAGAAACCCAAATCAAACTTAGGGTCACGGAGGCAATTCGAGCTACTGGACTTGAACAAGTCTTCCTCGCTGAACATGTCGACATCCACTCTGAGGAGCGTCGGCGAGGAGACCAGGAATTGCGGCAAGGCGGTCCAAGCGAGCAGGAGGGCGACCACGGTGAGCTTTGCCCCTCCTCCACTGTCGGCGGCAGTGGCAGCGCCGGCAAAGGCAATGGTAAGGCCTGCGACTGCAAGTGGAGCACGCCCGGGTTCTGCCTCAGGGCAGAGGTGCGGGACATCAGCGGGGAGGTTGCCGGAGCCGCCGGGGGCCAAGGCGATGAGGAGGAGTTGGGGGTGGACAGGTGGCGTGGATGCCAAGGAGAAGAGCGGTAATCCTGTGGCGGCGAAGGTCATGGCAAAGACACAGTCCAGGAGCAGCTCGGTGAGTAGTCATCCATTTCAAACATCTGTCTCGTTTGCTGGATGGGTAATTCTGACATCCAGACAAAAATCAGTGTTTTCTCTTTGCATTATTATGAGCACGACTGGTAGGAAAGTTTCAATATTTCAACTGTTCTCCAGAATTTAGTCACACCGTGGCGTGATAGAATATTCCTATGATGTTCAGAACTTATTTTGCTGCTTGCATTGGTTCACTGGGCGGTTCATTTGAGTCAATGGCAACCTACATCGATTACACGTTTGGCAACCTACATCAATTACACGTTTGGTTGAATGGTAGTTAAGTAAAAAAATAATTAGTGATGCAGCACCATGTACTTTATGCCTTCATTGCCATTTAATTTGGACGGACAGGATTATTACGTTTACATTTTCTCTTTAAAACAGCACGTTTGCACCAGAAAAAGGACTTACATGAAAAAATGTATGTCCATTAATTGCATTTTCCTTGACACTGCATTAATTTTGGTGAAGTGCATTTGCATCTTTTGCGCGCCCCTTTGCTCCGCTATTGTTATACGCTACGATTAGCAATATTACGTCATCCACTTTGTTTTTTTATGCCTTCATTACCACCCCTTGCCACATTGGGCAGTGCTAGCTGACGCATGTAGCTTTCATTGAGAAGGACATCTGAACCGATTTCTCCAACCACGGCAATAGAAATATTCAAATAGTAATTTTCAATTATTCTTTTGGCGGATGGATTGCCCTTTATTTGTTTGGGTCATTACCTTTGAGTGAAACGTAAAAGACATTAGGTGCACCTAATTAGATTTCTTTCATGGTTCTCTGTCAAATCTCTGCCTTTTGTTGCCGATTATTGATTGAGCCACTAGTGATACCTTTTATACTCATGACTGTTAAAATCGTGTGAAACTTCGTGTTTACCCTACATTAAAACTTAAAAATTACTAGCACTTGTTCCTTGCACATACCTATAGTGTGGCCCATTGGCAAATTGGGCTACTATAATACTTCCTCGCTCCATTTCAAATTATAAGTTATTCCGACTTTTTTGGAGAATCAATTTATTTTTATGTTTGATTGAAATTGTAGAAAAATTACAAAGATTCATAGCACCGAATAGATTATATACTATAAAAATATATGTAATGAAAAATCTAGTGATACTTATTTGATATCATAAATGTTAGTATGTATAAACTTGGTCAAATTTGAAATATTTTAACTCTCCAAAAAAGTTAGAATGACTTACAGTTTGAAACGGAGAGAGTAATCGGCAACATTGACTTTACTATTCAATGTTTAACCGTTCATAATTTATATCAATGCCCAAAAATATAATACATACTTAAAGCCTTTTTTTGATAAAAAAATAATCCAATGACATTTTTCTCACCTAATTAAATGTTTAAACAAATATTATTAGTCAAAGATTGAAATAGTATGACCCATAGTTATAAATTAAATATTTTTATGGACATCTAGATCTCATAAAGGTTGCTGAGCTGCTGGAGGACACAACAAATAAAACTCCTATTTGCTGCCAGACATACAGCATCAGTGGCAATTATTTGCTACCTGAAACCACCTTGAAAAATATATTATTTTTGAGCTGAGTAGAATAGATAGATTTTAAGGAATGACCGTTTCGCCACTGTTCCTAAACAGTTGCATTCTTGGCTCGACTGGATATATTTTTGCTTTTCTCGTAATTCAGAAGAGAAGATATTTGTCTCCAGCAATACATTTGCCCTTCAGGGGCCGGGCGAGATAGTCTATTCGCCAACTTCGCTCTCCTACCCTCAGTAGTGCCAGAGCAAATTGGCACTAAGGCAAAGTGTTTCCAAATAATGATGAATTTTCGCTGTCTCCTCTAGTACCTCTGCACGTTTTGGACGTCCAAGAGTAAATTTTTCTATTATTTTCAAACATATGCTAGTTCTAAATCTGCGAATCCATTTGGGTTATGTTGAAAATTTTCAGCTGAGATCATAAATAAACTAGCTAATCTTTTGAGCGCCCTGCTGATCATAGCAACTACATGCGCAGACATTAACAGTACTAATACGTACACAACAATCCATTCAGGTCCCAAGAAGATTGCCACCACCCGAGGACAAAGAGAAACCATTGCCGAGGACAAAGACCATGACCAACTCTAGGACAAAGACAAATCCAAGCACGCCTCCGAAAACGGAGATGGAGGGAAGCAGAAGCCCCCCTGATACTTCAAGGAAGAACATGAAGGCTCCCAACAGTGTGTCACTGAAGAACATGGACATGGTCTCCCCTCCCACAAGAACATCGGTGGCGACGATTGGCGCATCATGGGATTCACTTCCATCAGATCTCCAGAACTTGGGCCTGGTAATAGAATAATTTTCTTTTCAAAAAGAATAGTTCAAATATTTTTGCATTGAGATTTTGCACGTGTGATCTGTGCTACGCATGCTGAATTGTATCAGTACATATGTTGTGCATTATCGGTTGTGTGCAGGAAGTCATGGGGTACAGGGATGATGCGGAGATAGCTGCTGTTGAGGCGTTGAAGGAAGCTTCTGCTGCCGAGATTTTACTGCGGTGCCAGAGGTAGAGTACGTCATCCTAATCTTACCACCTGAGAAAATATTCTTCTTAGTTTATTCTTAGTTAACTACTTACTAACCACTTCTCCATTCTTTTATCTGGCATAAAGATTTATTCAAAACTTACTGAATTGATTTTTTTTTACAGCACCTTTGCGGAGCTGACTTCCGGCGCGGCCAAACACTCTCCGCAGCAGACCGTCGACGAGTTCCTCGCGCTCCACACGGCCATCACAAGCTCCGACGCTGCCGTCCCCTTCGACGACAAGCGAAACCGCCATGCAGGTGATTGGCTGCGCGCCGCGGTCTCCACGGAGCTCGCCCCCTTCTCCCTCTACTCGCCATTGAGGAGGTCCAGCCACACGGCAGGGTCGCCGGCCTCCTCCCCGCAGGCACCGCCATCGACGCAATGGCCAATGGCGGCTGGAGCAGCCGTCGCCGAGGAGGAGACGTGGCTGGAGGCGGCGCGGAGGCGGCTCGGGGAGGAGATGTGCGCGTGGTTCCTCGGTCACGTGGAACGGCTGCTCGACGGCGACGTGGCCGGGACGCTGGGGCAGCTCAAGAGGGTTAACGACTGGCTGGACGCCGTCGGGCTGGGGCCGGAGACGGAGGCCGTCGAGCGGGTGAGGAAGAAGATTTACGGGTACCTGCTGGACCACGTCGAGTCGGCGGTAGTCGCATTGAATGGCGGCACGGCGGCTACTCGTGGCCGGACAAAATAATCCTTCTATTCTAATGTAGCATGGATGATGAGCCTCTTTGGCACCTGAGTACCTGACCACCTGTTCTAGTAGTTGAACTAGTAGAATCGATTCGTGCGACGGAAAAACTAAAATGATTTCCACTAATTGCGTGGGCCACCAGCCTTGGACGGCGAGCGACGACCCTGGACCGGGGAGGGTTCTGGGATGGGGCGTCGGCTGTCGACGGCAGCCGGTGCTGGACCAGGAGAATTGGGGCATTGGTGTCACGACCCGAAAAATTCAAATATGATTAAAATTAAGCAATTCCATCATGATCATCATTAGTACATAACAAAGCATCATGTGCATGTGTATGCTTGATTAAAATTAATTTTTGTGATTTGTTTGAATGTATGCTTGTGATGAAAGTTCAAATTTTGTTATGCAACTATGCCTCCAAAACTTTTATTCAAATACTAGATTTCAAATGTTGATTTTAAAATATTTTTGTGAAATTGTATGTCCTTTGAATCGAGCCACAAAATTCTTGGAAAATTTAAAAATAGTAGTTTTGTTCTTTTTATTGCAACCAAATTACAAACAATTTTTGAGTGATTCTTGTTGAAAAATATTCTAGGAAATTGTATATAGCTCCAGTAAAAATTTGGTGAATTTTTTAGCCCGGAAACACCTTTGTTTTGATTTTTCAAATTTGAACCGGTGTTTTTCTTTCTCCGCTCTCTACTGGACCCACCTGTCGACTGGTCCCACACGTCAGGGTCACCCCCTCCTTCCCCGTGTCTCCTCGCACGCTCGTTGGTCAGTCTGGGCGGTGGCGCCATGCTGTCGGCCACTGGTTTGGCCAGCGTGGCCGCGGGCAAGCAAGGCGCCTCTCCGGCAGCTCACTACCCCCTTGATTTAAACATCAGCCTCCTCCCCGAAATCCTAGCCCCCAATTCATTCTCCTTTCTCCATTGCAACTACTCAGAGCTTCTTCCCAATTCCGTCCGTCACCAAATCCCCCTTCTCCGGTGAGTTTCCCTTCAATTTCTCGCGGCTATGAACTCCCCTCACCCTCCTCGACCCATTCCGGCGCTCATCCCCTCCGTTCCCTCATCCTACAGGGCTTCCCGGCGGAGCGCCTCCGTCGCCGTTGCCCTTCTTCATCACATGCCCTGTCCGCCGCCGTTCCCTGCAGCCCAAGTAGCCGGTGAGGCTCGCCTCCTCCTCGTCGCCATGCGCATGCCCCCTGCTCCGTTCCGGCCCTGCTCCGCTTGTCCCCGCCGTCTGCCGTGCCTGCCGCCGCGGCGCCAAGCGCATCGTGGGCCCACTGGCCATGCTCTGTGCGCGGGTCAGGGCTAGGGATGCTGCCTTGACTCCGCCTGGTCCGCCTGGCCTCCTGGGAGTGCCAGATCCGGGTGCACCTAGCTGTTTCCTCGTGTTTTTGTGTATCTCATAAACCTGTCAACTTGTAAAATGTGTGTAAATTCATGTATAGCTCCGAAAAATGTGAAACTTATTGTGTTGGATTCTTAATGCTTAGATCTTCTCTGGAAAAATGTTTTTTTTGCATGTTATCTTGCTGTAGATTTATTTATAATTTACTGTTAAAAAAGTAAGTTAACTGCTTAGTAATTTGTGTACTGCTCTCAAAATGCCAAAACAAATTTTGCTGGACTCCTTGTGAAGTGTTCTTTCGAGTGGTACAACTGGCTTGCATGAATCTTGCATGTTTGTTAGGTTTTTACCTCGATTTTGTGCTTGATGCCTGAAATGTTGCTTATTGCATAAGTATTTGGTGAAATGTGATAAAATGGTAAAACCATTTTTTTACCTTTGTTTACATGTTTAGTTCCTGTGTAAATTTTATGGAAATTTCTTGGACTCTTTTGCATTTCCTTTTTATTTATCTTTTTTTGAGTAGATGAAAATTGATATATTTATGATTAATTCTAGAAAAATAATTTTGCTGCAAATCCAACTCTTATGAGTTTGTTTTGATGCCCTCTGTGTTCAAAATTAATTTTGTGATTTATTCTTGCTGTATAAAATATTTTTGATAATTCCTGTTTAAGATGTTCTTGCTTAAGTTTCTTAGACATGCTTGATTGTTGTGGCTTGTGTTTATGTTGTATCATGGCATGTTGTATCATTCATTTTTCATGTCATATCATGCTTGCATAATTCATAGCATCATGTTAATGCATCAAATCATTCATGCATTGTAGTGACCGAAATGCCGGAGACCGAGACCTCCGAGTCCATTGAGCCCGAGCTCGGTGTTGAGTTCCTTGTGGAGCTGGAAGAAAACCAAGGCAAGCAGCTAAGCATGATCCCTTGCACCTTTTTAAAATGATGCAATTTAGTTATCTCATCGGGTATTTATGGTTATATATATTATATTTATTATTGCATTCTTTTACCTACTTGTATGCATTTACCATCCCTTGATTATTTATCATTGTCCTTGTCACTTGTTAGTTAAGAATTACTTAACTTGATTAGATGTTTAGCCATGCTTAGAGTACTTTACCACTTTATAAGAAAGGTTAGTCAAGAGTCATCACACTTATCCGGTTATCCTTGATCGCACTTGTACGACTTGGGTCTTGTTGGATGGAAAAATAGATCGTGGTCCGGGCGGAACGGTAGGGCCTAGAGAAGAAAGTCACGGGCGTAGTCTGCTCGGATCATTTAAGGACCATCCGTGGATGACCTCGGCTTTGAGAATTTTATCATGCTACCACATATCTGAAATAATACAAAGAATGAGCCAATTACCTCCCTTGTCATGGCCCTTGATGCACGGTCCTAGATACGTGGCCAAGGGTGCTATGTAGAGAGGCCTAGGGGTGTCCCCGGTGGATCTAGGTGACTCTCCGCGTAAGCTAGGTGTGAAGTTCAATGGTTGGGGCTTGTTGAACGGTTTACTCGAGTACCAACTTATCCAACTTGGCCCGTTGGGTGAGCTGCATGGTCCTTACGTCGTGTGGATAAAGAAGTACACCCTTGCAAGGTTAAAAATCAATTCGAATTGCCGCGCTCTCGGTTATCAGCAAGCTCTTTGTCCAACAAACTTGAAAGCTCTTCCATAGCTTTTGAGCATTTTCACAAGAATAAACACGATTGAACACATTATCACAAAGAGAAGACAAGATTATGCATTTAGCGGTGACATCATATTGCTTCTCTTGTTGACCATTATTTTTTACCCCTTCACTCACTACTCTCCAAACATTTAGCCCAGTTGCTTGGAGATGGGCTTGCATTAAGACCTTCCATCGTTGGAAGCCCGTGCCGTCGAACCGTGGACCGGGTCTAAAAGGATCCATCCTTTCCCCCTAAGAGCTAACTCACTAGGCGGTGAAGCATACCAATCTAATGAGCCGGCAAACACAAATTTGTCAATAGAATTGGCTTTCTTTGTGAGAGAAGTGAGTCTCGGCTCTGATACCAATTGAAAGCGATCGGGTGCTCTAGCCTAAGAGGGGGAGGGAGTGAATTAGGCACTATTAAAACCTTAACCTATGGCTCCAACTAGTTTGCACAAAACATAAACTAGATCAAGCTATCTAGATATGCAACTACGGTTCACCTCAGTGTGAAACCCTCATCCCAAAAGAGTTTTGCAACTTATAGCCAATCCTAGCAAGATACTACACTAAGAATGTAAAGGCACATAAGTTGCAATATGAAATGCGGAAGCTTAAAGGGAGGGATGAGAGGAAGCGAACTCTCGACACGAGGATTTATCCAGTGGTTCAGATTGCCACAAAGGCGCCCCTACGTCCACGTTGTTGAAGCACTCATGAAGAGTATCGCTTCCCGGCAATCAAGTCACTTCCGTGAACACAATCACGGTCACCTTGATCCCGATCTTCACTAAGGGAGATTGCCCTCGAAGAAGGGGTCTCCGTCCCCCGCACAATGTCGTCGACGCCGCTCCACACCAAACCGGAGGGTCGTTGACTTGCCGGCGAGCCACAAATTGCTCCAAGGGGCCGGCGCACCGTAATACAAGTGTGGTTCACTCTAGAACCAGTCACAAGGATCTCAACCTTGCTTGTTCACTCACTCTAGAGCTAATCTAGCACTCACACTTTACAAATCAGTGCTAAAACCTAAAGATATGATCAATGAGCTCTTGTATGGCTTGAAGGTGTTCTTGGGTGTGTATGAGATATCTTGGGACTCCAGCAAACTTCAAATGGCCGGGGGAACACATATATATAGGCCACCATGTCAAGAGAGCCGTTACTAGCCGTTGGCCAGTTTTCTGCATAGACATCGGAACTTCTGGTGCATAGAGCATCAGTTCTTCCGGTCACTCTGCACTCTGAAGTAACCGTTGGCCTCTCTAACACGCTGCAGCAACTTCAGGGACCATCGGATGAACCGATGCTAGGGCATCGGAACTTCCGGTGACACTAGTCCTTGATATAGCCGTTACACTTTGTTGATGTCATTGCACCGATGCATTACTCTGGTAGCCGTTAGATCTTCCGGTGCTGAAGGCTTGGCTGCTGCATGCTTGACATCATCTCTGGAACATAGTACGTTGAATGCCCCGATGCTTAACTTGGCTCGTCGGTTCAACCGGTGCTTCACTCTTTCTTCACTTGATCTCCAGAGGTGCTCAGACTTGTACGGATGCCAGGCGTCGGATCTTCCGACAACCATCGGATGCACCGATGCTTAGGCATCGGTTAAACCGGTGCCCCTGTTTTCTGCCAAACTCGTCCACTATGCTTTGACATCTCTACGGTGGATTGGACTTGTTATCTTGATGGTGGATTGGACTTTGCATCTCGACGATAGATTAGACATTGCGTCTTGACGATGAATTAGACATGGACCTAAAAACTCCTACAAGTGTGATCTCACAAACTTGTTAGTCCCATTGATTATGTTGTCACTCAATCACCAAAATCACAAACAATGGCCTAAATGGGGCCATGTTCCTTACAATCTCCCCATTTTTGGTGATTGATGACAACACAATCAAAGCAAGCATAAAATTTGTAAAATTTGACAAATTGAATCACTTACACTTGCTTAGATGCTTACCACCATCCAATGTTGACTTGGTCTCCCCCTAAAACCATGATTCCCCCTTTTGTTCCTCCCCCTATCTCGCTACTTCTCCCTCATGACTTGATTCACTTGGCATTTCTCCTCCTTTGGAATATACTTTTCCCTCTTGGGAATATTTCTCCCTCTTTGTTGGGAACATGCCTTGCTTTGATCCACATCTCTCCCCCTTTGGAATCAAATCACCTAAAAGGTCTTGCACCTAAAGGGTCTTGCAAAAACAATATAGCTCAAGAGAGGATTAGTAGTCTAGTGAGTTAGTTTCATGACTTATGATCCAATTGTATGATATCAATGAAGATACCAATTGAAAATTTACTATGGTGGATCACAAAATCACGAAACTAGCATGACATAAGCTAAGCTTTCCACAAGTATGTGCACAGAATGATAATGTGAAAATCAAGTGCACAACTAGATGTTATAACTAGAAAGCTTAGATCATATCATGCACGGAGGTATCTCTAAAAAGGATAAGAAATTGACAATTATACCAATTGAATGAGTTTAGAACCTTGCATACCTCCAGGGAACCTTTGTTTACCTTGCATGTACCAAATTGAAAGTGATTTGCAACCAATTGAAAGTCTTTGAAAGAAGAGTCCTTGGTACACAAAGGTTAAGCAAATGTATGAGCACATAGCCTCTGAACTTAGATATGAGCATTTAAGTTCAATAAAGCATGGCTCAATATGCATGAAATCACAATTTATCTAATCACTCTTATAGAGTTGTTTATTCACATTGATCGTGAGAAACATTCTCTTAGAGTGTTAACTCCACATGAGACTACAAAAGATAAACTTGCAAACAAGTTAGTCTCAAAATCACAAGCCATAGAGTGAACTCCCTCTAAATGTATGCATTTAGTGTTTGAATCACCAAGCAAATATATGCACATTGATTTTGACACAATTGGGAAGTTTACCCTATTGCTTGTGTTCATGGTACACATATGAAATACATACCTCATGAGGTCCATGTACCATGAAGGGTAAACTTGTGTAGCTTTCTACACACTTATCAAACCATGTAGGTTGCTCATGGGTTAGAATCATGACACAAGCAACCCACCATATATAACACTAGGAGATGCAATGCATGCAAACATCCTAGCAAGAGCAATGGAGCTACATGATGTTTGAATTGAAATCTAGCTACCATTACCTTATGGGGGACTTGGGCAAAAAATATCCAAGTTGTGAGCTTAGCTTATTTTGGCTTGAACCTTCACTTCCACTTGTAAGCTAAGCCTCCAAATCCCCCATAGCCGTTTTTGGCTTTAAGTCTCCTTTCGAACCCACACCATTTGAGACCCCTTCATATTGGTGATGATATCCTTGGGCACCCAAATGGAGTGGTTCCAACTCCTTTCCTTCTTCTCAATCTTGTGAGCAACCACCTTGCCATTGGTCTTCTTTTTGATCACATAGGAGGTGCTATTGCTTTTGTTCCTCCGGTTAGGCTTGGTGTAGACGAGAGAACTCTTGATTGTGAGCTTCTTCTTGTTCTTCTCATCCGGAAGCTTCTTCCTTGGTTGAGGACACTTGTTGGACTTGTGGCCTTCTTTGTGTCACTTTGAACAAGTCACGGTGGACCCCTTCTCAAGCTTCTTCACCATGTCTTCACGGTTATCTTGAGAAGATTAGACATTGCTCTCTATGCCTTTGCCCTTCAATCTATACAAGTCCTTCATGAGCCTTTCCACTTCTTGCTTGAGCTCATCATTCTCCTTGGCAATGAAATCATCACATGATTCTACAACAACATTCTCATTGCATTTCTCATTGCAAGGATTAGAGTAAGATTCATCAATTAAATCAATGCAAGAAGTTGAAGCATCTACCCTAGAGATAGGAATTGCACAAGGGATATCTTGCTTCATTTCCAAAGAGTCATTTGTATCATTAATGTTCTCAAATTTTAATTTGAGCTCTTCATGATCCTTGCTAAGCAATTTGAATTTGCACATTAAATCTTCAAAATTTGTGGCAAGAAAAGCATTTAGATCATTGAGAGCATTAAGGTTTTTAATTTCTTTTGATTGCTTGTTAATGACTTTTTGGTGCTCATGAACAAGGTCAAGAAGTTCATCAATTGAAGGAGAGTCGGAGTCATCATCACTTACATCGCTATCCATACCTTTTGCCATAAAGCAGGTGTTGGATGATGACCCCATGCGGGAGGTGAATTTCTTGTTTGATTCATCACTTGAACTTGCACTTGATTCTTCACCACCGCTAACCCATTCACCAAATATGGCAAATGATTCATGCTTGGGCTTCTTCTCCTTCTTTTGCTTATTCTTCTTGAACTTCTTCTCAATCTTCATAAGTTGATGGTGAGGCCCATCCTTGAGGAAGACCATATACCCCATTGAGTTGATTTTCTTCAAGCATTTGTTCATCTTCTTTACTTGCTTGTAGAGGTTGGGGTGCATTGGCTCTTTATCATCACTTGAGGAGCTTCTTGCATTCTCTTCTTCCTCATCACTTGAGCTACCTTTGATGGCCATCTTCTTCAACTTCTTGAGTTGCTTGCATGCAAGTGCACTATGTGTTGGTGAAGAAAATGACGCTTTTGTCTTGATGTCATTGCGTAGCTCATGGGCGATCACCTTGTTGAGGACTTGATTTGGTGTCATTGTGTCGAGCTCTTTCTCATATAGAATTGTGGTCACCAAATCATAGTCCGGCCTTCGGAGTGAGTGAAGGATCTTGCGAATGAGTTCCAAATCTTTAATTTGCTTCGCACCTAAGGAATTAATCTTATTCACAAGAGTGTTCAAGCGTGAGTACATTGATTCGGCATTCTCATCATCAAGTTGCTTAAAATTATTAAGCTTATCAAGGAGAACATGATATCTTTCGTTGGCAACATCCTCCGTGTCCTCATGGTTCTCAGTGATAGTCTTCCATAGCTTTTGAGCATTTTCACAAGAATAAACACGATTGAACACATTATCACAAAGAGAAGACAAGATTATGCATTTAGCGATGACATCATATTGCTTCTCTTGTTGACCATTATTTTTTACCCCTTCACTCACTACTCTCCAAACATTTAGCCCGGTTGCTTGGAGATGGGCTTGCATTAAGACCTTCCATCGTTGGAAGCCCGTGCCATCGAACCGTGGAGTGGGTCTAAAAGGATCCATCCTTTCCCCCTAAGAGCTAACTCACTAGGTGGTGAAGCCTACCAATCTAATGAGCCGACAAACACAAATTTGTCAATGGAATTGGCTTTCTTTGTGAGAGAAGTGAGTCCCGGCTCGGATACCAATTGAAAGTGATCGGGTACTCTAGCCTAAGAGGGGGAGGGGGTGAATTAGGCACTATTAAAACCTTAACCAATGGCTCCAACTAGTTTGCATAAAACTTAAACTAGATCAAGCTATCTAGATGTGCAACTACGGTTCACCTTAGTGTGAAACTCTCATCCCAAAAGAATTTTGCAATTTATAGCCAATCCTAGCAAGATACTACACTAAGAAAGTAAAGGCACACAAGTTGCAATATGAAATGCGGAAGCTTAAAGGGAGGGATGAGAGGAAGCGAACTCTCGACACGAGAATTTATCTCGTGGTTCGGATTGCCACAAAGGCGCCCCTATGTCCATGTTGTTGAAGCGCTCATGAAGAATATCGCTTCCCGGCAATCAAGTCTCTTCCGTGAACACAATCACGGTCACCTTGATCCCGATCTTCACTAAGGGAGATTGCCCACGAAGGAGGGGTCTCCGTCCCCCGCACAAGGTCGTCGACGCCGCTCCACACCAAGCCGGAGGGTCGTTGACTTGCCGGTGAGCCACCAATTGCTCCAAGGGGCCGGCGCACCGTAATACAAGTGTGGTTCACTCTAGAACCAGTCACAAGGATCTCAACCTTGCTTGTTCACTCACTCAAGAGCTAATCTAGCACTCACACTTTACAAAGCTAGTGTTAAAACCTAAGGATATGATCAATGAGCTCTTGTATGGCTTGGAGGTGTTCTTGGGTGTGTATGAGATGTCTTGGGACTCCAGCAAACTTCAAATGGCCGGGGGAACACATATATATAGGCCACCATGTCAAGAGAGCCGTTACTAGCCATTGGCTAGTTTTCTGCGTAGGCATCGGAACTTCCGGTGCATAGAGCATCAGTTCTTCGGGTCACTCTGCACTCTGAAGTAACCGTTGGCCTCTCTAACCGATGCTAGGACGTCAGAACTTCCGGTGATAGTAGTCCTTCATATAGCCATTACACCTTGATGACATCATTGCACCGACACATTACTCTGGTAGCCGTCGGATCTTCCGGTGCTGAAGGCTTGGCTGCTGCATGCTTGACATTGTCTCTGGAACATAGTACGTTGAATGCACCGATGCTTAACTTGGCCTCGTCGGTTCAACCGGTGCTTCACTCTTTCTTCACCTGATCTCCAGAGGTGCTCAGACTTGCACGGATGCCAGGGCGTCGGATCTTTCGTCAACCATCGGATGCGCCGATGCTTAGGCATCGGTTAAACCGGTGCCCCTGTTTTCTGCCAAATTCGTCCAATGCATCGCAGCGATCAATTGGATCCTTCAAAATTATTCTATCTCTGGATTTCCACTATGCTTTGACATCTCTACGGCGGATTGGACTTGTCATCTTGATGGTGGATTGGACTTGACATCTCGACGATAGATTAGACATTGTGTCTTGACGATGAATTAGACATGTTGACTCATATCTATGAGACCTAAAAACTCTTACAAGTCTGATCTCACAAACTTGTTAGTCCCATTGATTATGTTGTCACTCAATCACCAAAATCACAAACAATGGCCTAAATGGGGCTATGTTCCTTACATAACTCTTTGTAGAAAGTTTCAGTTATGGTGAGATATGTTCATGAGACTTTTATGGTTACTTACTTGTTTCCTTATAATGAATTAAAATTGGTGTTGTGGGTTGGGCAAAACAATTAATTTTGCTAGAGAGCAAGATGTTTGTTTAGAGAGCTAATGCTTATGTAATAATTACTTAACCATAAAGCCTCTTTCAGCCTCTTGCATGATCCTTGATTATTTAAATTGCATAAGACTTGCGAGTACCTTTTGTACTCATCTTGCTTTTTAAACTAAGTTGCAGGTGAGTCGGAAGTTGTGTTCGGTTGATGTGGCCACAATGATGCCCTTGAGCAAGACACCATTGCTTTATTACGGTTTTATCAATTTATCCTCCGCATAGTATATCTTTCATGAGAGCATGTTGAAACACTAAACTTTAATTTCATATCTCTTTTATGTCATTCGTGAGCCCAAGGCTTGTAATTTGAACCCTCCTATATTGAATTTGTAATAATTAATTGTAGTACTCCTTTATGGTTAAAATTGCTCTTTATGGTTCATTGGTGATGTATCTATTGTATAACAAAACGTGTGCTTAATACTGGGCATGTGGCAAGAACATACTGGGACTACCAGATTTTATATCATTTTAAGTGAATGACGTGTCGGTTGTCGAAGTCTCTAGATGTGGGTGAGCACGTGGCATGTTTGTAGGCGAACATGTGCTAGCTCTCATCTTAAGAATGATGGCTGGCGGTTTGCTTAAAACAATGTCAAATTGGGCAGTTCTTACAATTGGCCATCGGCCGGTGGCGGCTGCCGGAGCCCACGGCAGCGTGCTTGCGGGATTGGTGTCTGACGACTGGTGAGCAGGCAAGGGCGGGTTGGCGGGCTGAGTGGGGATGACGGGTAGGGATGAACAGAAGGGAGGGATGTTGCGTCCCCGTGTTTGGTCCTTGCGGCCGATGTTAGAAGTAAAAGTGAATGGAATGGTTGGATTGTCTTGATTGATAGAGATCATTGTTTATATACAAGACCAAAGGAGGCCGAAGGGACATGCCCCTTCGGTATGGCCCCTTCGGGATGGCCCCTTCGTGTGTTGGCCCTTTCGTGGCTTGGCCCTTTCATGATGACCCTTTCATGAAAGGTAACTGCCTAATGACTAATCTAATTAACTATTACAGAAATTGATCACTAATTCTAATTTCTTCATAACACTCCCCCTTGATCAATTTTCTTTTTCTTGTGGTCTTGTAATCAATTTGATCTTGTGGTCTTGTAATCAATTGAATAACTCCTTGAAAACCCTATGGGAAAAATTAGGAGATGCAATATATATAACTCCGCCAAAAACGTTTCAGGAACAATGTGAGGAGAATCTTTGGAAACCCTATGGGAAAAACCAAAGTAATTCTGGTATACTAGGCAAAACTCCTTAAAACCCAGCGGGAAAAATAAGGAGAAACACTATAATATACAATTATCAATGTTAGTAGACCCTTGAGACAAACCCAAAGTCCTAGTCTAATAACATCTTGACCCTATGGTCAATATGCTTCCAATATCATTTTCCAAAAACCCCTGTGGGGAAAATAGATGATATAGCATATACCTTTGCGCTGTCATTGCCTCATCAAAAACTTTATATGAGTAACCTCAAAGGAAAAACTCACATAAAGAAAAGAGTACAATGCATGTTATGTCCAAGTATCATCCACCAAAAACCCCATGGGAAAAATGGATGATATGGCACGACCTTGTGTTGATATTGTCTCGTTAAAAACTTTATATGAGAAACCCTAAGAAAAAACTCATAGAAAGAAAAGAGTGCAATATGATGTTTGTTACAAGTTACTATTCAGAGAGACTCTCCCCCTGATACTTGCAAATCTCAAAGTAATTTCATACCAATGCACTCAACACATAAGAAATGTGGAGTATGGTAGATTTTGTGAATATCTCAGCGAGATTATCACATTACTTAGTTTGCAAGTGTTCGTATGTCCATATTACTTATGGAGCAGAACCATCTTAGTGCAAAAATATTTCACTAAGTGTAACTTGTCTTCATCTACACAATACAAGTTGCATTACCTTTATAGGTAATGACTATTGATTCAATAGAATCAACACCACATGTGCTATTTGAGATATCAAAAGATACTCTTAGTTCCAATCTACCAATATTTGGTTGGACTAGCGCTGCTACTAGAAAGCAAATCTTTGCAAAATAATATCCGGCCGGGAATTTTTGCAAGATATATTAGCGCATTAATAGAATAGAGATAATGAACCATATGTCCTATTATCTCATCTCAATCACTATGGCATACAATAACTTTTCTCCTTTTTAGAGATGGAACAATCATAGGAAATCTTCATATTGAATCACTCAATATGATCAGGATATAGAAGCTTTATACAAAATCTTGAGAGAAGATGCTTAGATCATAAACACAAATTAAAGTATTGGTTTAGTCTATATCTTCCATCTTAAACTCCGTCTTTGATTATCACGCGCTATTAATGTGTGTTCATCAATAATGGTGTCAAATTTATTGATCACCATATAAGACTATGAAGTCCAATCAAGGACATCAAAAATGAACACCCATGTGTAATCAACCTTGTATCCCTTAAGTTTAAGGAATACACACAAAGTCGATTGTACCAAATTCGACTTAACAGCTTTAAGCCATATATTGACTTAAGTAATACACAATATATGTTGCGATTTTATGTATGAGGGTTTGGTATGTGAACTCCTTCCCAGAAACTTCACAAGTATGCCAAACCAAGTGATCATATAAATATATGCAACCACTACATCTATCAACTATCAACTGCAATGATAGATGCTTTTGTACTGCCAATCAAAAGATAGTATCGAAAATTTATAACAATTATTTAGGAGAATAATTTGCATTGAAAATCAATGCCTGGGTTTTGCATAAACCCCTTGTGCTACTAGTCTTGCCTTATATCTCACCACCATATTGTTCTCGATTTATTCTAGGATGAAAACACTTATGTATTCCACAGTAAAAATACCTTGAGATGTTAGCTCCATAGGCTAAAAAATCTATTTCTTGGTGAGCAAGACTATCTCTATATGTACTACTTCATTCAACAAGTTCCAATAAGAGTGTTCGAAACACTCTGCCATGGTCTTATTAACTGGATGACTTGGAATGTTGTATACAATTTATTCAGAGAAATATGTGTCGACAGATGTAGCCTTTCTATCATATAATTCTCTAGTCTATCAAGACTCAAAAGAACCATTAACGACTCATCGTGACTTCCTGAAACGAGAGTTATGGCTTTCCGATATCCTAGCATCAGTATTTAGGTGCAACTCTGAGCTAAATTTGTGGATGACATTCATCCATCAGGTAATAACCAATATTTACCCACAAGGTGTCGCCAACCATAGGTTGACCTGCATTTACTATCTTAGAAGGAAAGCCTTCTGTTGCTAGCAATGAATAATCCTACTTTATGGCCATACTTCTCCCCCTCTTATTCACAATTGGGAGATGAGTGGATTTATTTGGTATCTCCACTCTTTCTGGCACATACTTGCAAAGGATTAACAAATTTAAAAGATACCTTAGTGGTTAGTAAATGCATGTGGCAGTTTATTTGCAATATTTTGCAAATCAGTTTCTTGAACTCAAAATTCAATTCATTTAGTATGTGATCCTGAGCTTGAAATGCCTTAAGCATTCTAAATATTTTCCTGGCATTATATATGGTACTTCAAATCTCTCCCTAATGCCTGGAAATGCTCATTATTAAAATAAACCCAGCGTAAATAGGTCCTCCTTGAGAGGTTCTAGATACTTTATGATTGACGGAGGTTGAAATCTTATGTTGATCCCAAATTTTCTGTGTATACCCATCAATGTACGCTGTGGTGGTGAGACTGGTACGCATACTACGTAACCCAATCTTACGCGAATAGGAAATCTTCATGGATTCCCACGTACTAAATGCTGTTAATCATAAGTTAGGAGTGTGTAAATCTACCTGACCCCAACATGAAGTTGGCAAATAGCAATTCTCGAATACTAGTTCTCTATTATTTTGATGTCTTTCGTATAGATTCCATTTATCCCTTTGGATATTTAACTAAATTCTAAAGCCAAAACAATTGTTTTAAGGCATATAAATTCAGTAGAGTTCAGTATAATGAGCTCACAACCTGAGCCATTATTTACCAAATGCATGGTTGAGTGTGGATACTTCACACACTCTAGATCATCTTATAGATGAATCTTTACAACCATGAAATGTCTGAACTGTCCATACAATATTTGTATCGGACTCAAACATATTCTCTTGAATATGATCAAGGAATCTAAGACATTGAAATATGATTTTAAGATAAGAGGGTCTTAAAATCTGTCTGTGGCACTTGTCGTAGCCACACTTTTGGAATGCATCCCATATGATGGACAAGTTGATCATTCCAAATTTGGAATGCATCAACAGTGTGAAAAATTATCTTATACACAACATTTTATGCGGGAATGATTATATGTATAATACAGCCAAAATGAGACTTATCTCATTACTTATATGCCATATCCAATATGTCTTCTTGTGTTTCCAAACGAAAACACATTTGGATATCTCTATAATTTGGTAATATATGAGTCGAATTAGGACATAATTAAATATCCTCAATTGTTAACTCATATCCATAGGAAGAATGATAGTGGTAGAACAAACCAAACTATCATTGCATCGCATCAACGATGGCAAAAAATATTCCCTCTTCTTGTCATAAGAACTAGGAACATTTTGCTTCCCCAATTGAAGAGTTTGTGGTAACAAAATCCACTAGGCACATATCATTCCCACATTGGAATGATTCACATACGACCTATATCTATATATGACAAGACTTCAATGAAATTCTCATCTAATATATAGAAATCCATAAATATTAGCAAGTATCAAATTTATTAATATGATATCTACAATATTTATGCATTGACAATAAGTATAACAATATATTTGATGTATAACGAACAACCCCTAATTGAGGTTCATGAAATTCTTCCCTTAGTCAATGGGATAAAACTATTGCTATTTTCCACTGTCCATGTAGGATAATGATACAATCTAGAGCGAGTTCATCAAACTCCTCTGAAGTTAATATCCAACATGTGACAGCCCATTGATTTAATTAATTTACACCTAAGGTAAATTAAAAATCATATGATGATGTTGTAATCTCCAATGCAAAATTTAGAGGGATCCATATCTTCACTTTATTTTGTATAGTTGAAAGTAGTCAACAAAACTTTAAACCTCACAGCAATTAGAGGTAGTCACAAGGTGAGTAGACCTCACAAACAATCATTATTAATATGGCACACACATAGTAGATAATCTCTATGTCCGAAACATAGAGTAGATCTCTCAGTAGTAGGCAAATAAATTGCTGCTATAGGCACGGTCTCTAGGCTGATATATCCACATGAATATACCGCAGCCAATACCTAAGACTCTACTACTTGTGTGTAATCTTTAATAATGAATGATGGTAATCACCATAAAAGTATACCATTCGTATATTTCCAAAACACTTATTTGAGAGAACACAATGTAGTTAGTCATCAAGTTAAAATAAACAGATGTAGACCTCTCAGCAATGGGTGAAAAGTCGCTGCCATAGGCATGGTCTCTGGGCTAAATAATTCAATATGAATTAAGTGCAGCCAATGCCTAGGACTCCATTACTTGTATTAGGATCCCAAATGTATCCAAGATATGTATATAACAATTTTGCACAATCCCTCGATAATGAAGAAATTCATAATTAAGAAGAACAATTTTTGTTAAAATGCAAGTGAAGCCGACGATTTGTCACTTATCTTGATGGCCAATCAGAAGCAGAGGGAGCGCTTCTATACCGAAGCAGAAGGTTGGCCTTGTTTTTGCCGCGTCGTCTTACTTGCCGTCCGGAAGAAGTTGCCGTTTCCTCTTCACTAATTCTTCTCAATCTGCAAGAACAAGTGATGTTGGCGAAGTCAAAGACAAAACTGCTGTTTCTTTCGGGGAAACCTATTCATCGCGCGCGCGGGTGGCAGTGAAGCTGTCGCAGAAGCGCCGCAATGCACCCTATTCATCTTCCCCGGCGAGCTCCGGCCGGGGTTCAGGCCCTGTTCATCTCCCGCATCGATGGTGGTTGGCGCCGGGGTTAGGGGAGGGGGGTGGCCGGGGTCCGAGGGGTGGATGATGGGCGGAGCGGCCGCCGGAGAGGTCGCCGGCGGCCAGGGTGGTGGAGGGCGGCGGCGGCCTTATGATTCCGTGTTGCTGGGGGGTGGGGCGGCTCCATGGCCGCCGGCCATCGAGGAGGGGGTCGGGGGCGGCGGTGGCCAGGCAGTGGCGGTGGTTCGGCCGGCGGAGGGAGCGGCGGCGTGGGAGCACCGCCGGCCGGGCAGTGCCGGACAACCGGTGGGCAGTGCCGGCGGCAGGGGCGAGGAGAAGGCGGCGGCGCGCGGCGGCGAGCTCGGTTAGCGTAGCAGTGGTGGAGGGCGGCGCCGGAGGCGGCGCCGGAGCCGGGGGAGGCGGGGGCGCGGCACTGGGAGCTTCTGCGATGTATCGACGGTAAATCGCACAAAGCGATGAATAGACACTCCTGTTTCTTTCCGCCCTCTATTCTTGATTCTTGTCTCTCGAATTCACTAGAGCAAAGGTGTTGTCCTGGGCGGAGAAGATGGTTTGCTTCCTCCATTTTCATGGATGACGATGAGGCAAAAATGCCTCTGTTCTTCTCCTGCATGCGTGTGATTAGTGATGCAAGGACCAAAGTGACAAGAAATACATAAAAATAATATTGTTCCTGGAGGCCGAATAGCCCCCGCTTTTCTCTTGCGTGATCCATCTTATATGGAGGTTATGCTTCCTGTGCCCTTGCGTTGGTTTCAGTGCAAGGCTTCGGCGGTTGCATTTTGCCGTGAAGAAGATTGCAGCATGGCCGTTGTTGTCTTGTCTACATTGGAGTGATGACGCAATTCGACGGCCTTCCATTCTTCTTCTGTCCATTGCCTTGCGGGTTGCAGTGCCGTGAAACGACGTCCATGGATGCAGGCTGTTCTCGGAGACGTCGTCGCCGGCTGTGCTTGTTTCATTCTTCGTTTGTCGCCTCCAGCAAGTGGCCGCCGATCTTCCGGTCTTCTTCCTTCGCCTCATGGCCTGGTTCCTCAGCGCAGAGCATCATGCTGATAACGTGTTAGAAGTAAAAGTGAATGGAATGGTTGGATTGTCTTGATTGATAGAGATCATTGTTTATATACAAGATCAAGGGAGGCCGAAGGGACATGCCCTTCGGTGTGGCCCTTTCGGGATGGCCCCTTCATGAGTTGGCCCTTTCGTGGCTTGGCCCTTTCGTGATGGCACTTTCATGAAAAGTAACTACCTAATGACTAATCTAATTAACTATTATAAAAATTGATCACTAGTTCTAATTTCTTCGTAACAGCCGAGACGCCAAGGCGTGAGTGGGAAACTAGTGATTAGGTTACTCTCTCTCCCGAGTCCGACGCCGGTCTCCATCGCGCGCCTGCTTCCAGCAACAGGTGGCGGCGACGCGGAGCCCGCGGGGTGGCGCGGCTCGTGGAGGCAGAGGCCTGCAGTGACGGCGGCACGGAGCCTGTGGGGCTGCGCGGCTCGCGGAGGGGAGGCCCGCGGCGGCGGCGGCACGCCGCGGCTTAGGGGCACACGCAGGCCCCTGGCGGCGGCGGATTCGGCACCATCCCCTCTCCTCCTCCTCCTCGTCCACAGATCCGGCAGGCAAGCGGCAGTGGCATGCCCAAGGAGGCCGGATCCGGCGGCGTGGCAGTGGGACGCGACGGTGGGGAGGCCGGATCCGGCGCCCTCCCCTCTCCTCCTCCTCCCCCCTCCTCTTCCCCAGATCCGGCAGGGGCGAGGTCGGAGACGAGCGTGGCGGCGGCTGGCGCAGCAGCTCCACCATCAATGGGCGTGGCGGGCCCGTGGATGGGCTCGCCGGGCTTGCCCGTGGATTTTTTATTTTTCTTGTTTTTTATTTATCGAGGCGGGCACTAAACCGGCTCGAAAAACCCATTCCAACCGTCTAAGAAAACGAATTTTGTAGTAGTGTCAGGTTGCTGGTCCGGTTGCCATCCCTAATCCTAACCAACTTGTCCGACTTGGGTTTGAGTCTTCCCCAAAGTTTAACTCTCCTATCCGAAAGTTATATACATGTATGTATGTGTGTGTATTTCGATCGCCTCAATGAGAGCTATGCAATAATAAAATTAAAATTGCATTTGTAACAAAACCATCGAAATCAGTCTGACAGTATGTGCACACCGGTATGTAAAGTTGTGCCAACTATTTATTCTCCTTCTCCAATGATCGGAATACCACGTAACTTGATTCTCACTATGATCATTCTCGGACTTAGCAATATACGCAAAATAAATGAGCTTGCCATCCGGATTGTGCATAGGAAGACTCCGTGATAGGGTAGATTAAATCGTATTCATGTGAGACGAATCATTGCCAACATACATGTGAGGAAACATCTCAGCATATGACTTTATGTTCATGTTAAACTAAATAAATTATAATTGAAAAATGTATTTTAAGGATGAAAATCTGAGGTATAGTTTAACTAGCTTATAATTAGAAAACCATTTTTGTAAACATTAACTAAAAATATTTTAAGAGATATGTCTCGAGTTATTTTAGGGATGATTAACTATTTCGTTATGAGAAACTCAAGTGCGTGCGCTCTATATATGGGCTGATTGTAATCAAGGGAAAGCTAAGCAATGAAATCAATCTAATTCTCTGTATCCTCTTCTCTGATTTCCCCGGTCTACTTGGTTGATCAATTCCTGCACCGACAGCTCCTCCTCGACGGCGAGGTCCCGGCCCTCGACCAGAAACGCACCACCACTACCATCTACGCACCATTCCTCCCTCCAACATCCCACCACATAACAACCTAGTATCAGATTGCTCGGGCTCCGATCCGATCGAAGATCTCCAGAAGTCCATGAACGATCTCAAGGCGCTCATGGAGAAGATGGACACCACGGTGTCTGCCTTGCTCCGCTGGTGCCTAGTGCGTCGACCTTGGTGGCTCTGCCCACTTTGGTGGATACCCTGCAGAAGACCGTGAAGGAAGCCAACACTCATCTCGAGTCGGTTAGCAGTGCGGTGAAGCGTATGGAGGCCAGCGACTGCTAATCATCATCGGCAAAGCACAAAGGGTCTGGGGGTGATGGTCTAATGGGGGCGCCGCCACAACGGCCATATAGGCCACCTCCGCTGCCACCGATTTTTTCCCATACTTCGGGCTCTCGTAAGGATGTGCATGAGGACGATCCGTTCCTGCTGAAACCAAAGATGGTGTTCCCCTCGTACGACGGCTCTTGGGACCCATTGCCTTGGATCAACCACCACGAGTTGTATTTTCGTGGGCACAATACTCCCATCACGAAAAAGGTATGAATGGCATCTCTGCATTTGACGGACGCCACTCAGATGTGGTATTATCACTTGGAGACTGTCAGTGGAGAGCCAGAATGGCGTCGTTTCTGTCAGCTGCTCAACCGACATTTTGGACCTTCCATCACGAAGTCCCCGTTGAGCGAGCTCGCGCTGCTACGCCGAACTGGCACGGTGGAAGATTATACTCGACGGTTTGTTTCCCTGGCATGCCGCTAAGTTAAATTGACGGAACGCCAGTGAAACGACCTAGGTCTTCGAACGAAGAACTCGAATCCCTGTATCGTGTGATAGTCTCTGGATCAGTAGCTTTCACATACAGAACTCATTTCAAACAGTAAATCAGTTCATACTCACTTAAAAGAGGTTCAAACATGGATTTAATTATTACAAAATCCATAGGATCTGTAGTACAAATTTATTACAAGCCCATTGGGCTAAACTGGAACAAACAGAAAATGGTAGCGGTAGCTGGTCTTTAGGCCATCTTTCACCTCAAACTTCTTCTCCACAGTCAGCACTTGAGCGTAGCACGGGCTTCTAAGCTTCAGTCGTACCATCCGTCATTGTTGGCATCGAACTCTTGATTGGATCCTGCAACTTGCCAAACTTTCCCCAAAGACGGTATAGGTTCACATCACCATCCGTATGCAAGTTTTAAGTGGATGCAAAGGTATAAAAGTACACAAGGATAGGCTGAGGTTTCCTATGCAAGCACAAGTATATAAATATATCCATAATCATATCTCTCACCCATCCCAGGTCGGTGCACGAAATCCGAATCCCTGCACCTCATCTGACTCCACGGGGGAAAGTGGAATAGAGGGAGATAGAAATCAGGGTTTACTACTCTAAATGAGGTAACAACAGAGTAGGAAATGTACATGACCGAGTATGCGGATATACGTATAAATTTCACCCTACAGGGGTTGCGCACCTGTACCCACTCGCCCCGAATCCAGCCAGCAAGCTACTCTGACTGACTCCGAAGCACCGGAACGAGACTAACCGCTATGGCACCATTCTTGTCCCCCCAGGTTGGGATGCAACCCCCTCGTGGTTGGGGCGCCCTGGAGTTTTGTGGCCCTGCCCCTGCCATCCGAAGTTCTACCAAGCGCCCATGCTCCTCCCGCATCGGGCCTCCCCGCACTACCCTACTCCTGACAGGTCTGGTAACACGCATAGCTAGCTCGGACTGGATCCACCATCACAGTGGGTAAGTGGCGTGCATGAAAAGTCCTACAAATCTTAGATACCGCATATGTCCATAAGAGACGGGGCAAGCTCTCCTCACGCAGTCCTCCGCAGTGGTCCGCCAAAGGCACCCATAACAGATCTCGCCTCTCCTTGGGCACCCATAACAGGTACCGCCCCACTTTCTCTTCCTGCACCCGCCACAGGTGCTCCCCAGAATGTGCCCAATACACATTTCCGGCCAGTAACTTGGCCCCGCTAGAAGCTCTATCTCTGACTCCTCACAAAGTGGATCTCATGCATGCAAGACTATCATATCATGGAATTCCCGTGCCCATTCACTCTCATGGTAGCCAAAGCATTTAAGAATCAATCAAGGATTCATAGGGAGCAAGGAATACGGTAAACAATAGGCCTTGCAGGCTTATCTCACATACACACAAGTAGAGCAATAGCAATTCTAGCAAGCAATGCCTAATAGGTATTCAAGTTGTAGATGGGTGATGCTCCTCATAGAACTCATGTGGTCGTCGGTCTTCTTTTTAGCACCAGGACCTATTCGTAATTATGAATTACTATAGGGGCCAAAGTGCAAGAATGCACAAAACTATCCAAATAAGATTCAACTCACAAAAAAACCTACTCTAACATGTAGATCATGATTTTATAAGAATTATGAAACTGGTTTCATAATTTTTGGAGCTCCGGTTGATTTATTATGAATTTTTGAAGCTTAAAATAATTTTTGAAATTAATAAAAGGTTTTCGAAAAGAGAAAATCACACAGTCAGCCACGTGGCAGCCTCTGGGCGCGCCACGTGTCATGCCGACGTCAGCATGACATCAGCACTGGGTCAGCCTCTGCTAATGTCATCATAACGTCAGTGTTGACTTGGTCAACGTTGACCATGTCAACGGTCAACGGGTCCACGTCCGAACGGGGTCAGCTGGGCCCATGTGTCAGCGGCGCTGTGTCGCTGATGGGCGGGCCCCACACATTAGGTCTGATTAAAGGAAAAGAAAAAGGGGAAAGGGTGTAACAGGCTCAAGGTGTAAGCAGGCCGGCTCGTTGGCCCACTTGGCTCGGCTCAGGGTTGCGGCTCAAGGCTTCTCAGGCCGGCTCGGGCCACGGATTACTGGGTCGGTAGACTGGGCCGGCGGAAAAGATGTCAGCGCACTTCTCCTCCCCCTCTTTTTCTTTTATTCCCTTCTTCTTTTTTGCTTCTGTCGCTGACCTCCTGGTCCCATTTGCCGGCGCCTCTTCCTTCCTCTGGCTTGCAGGGCCCCATGTCATCGGCAGCGGGATCTTCTGCGCCCTCTCCTCGATCTGGTGTGGCTCGGTGCCGTGTGGTCCAACTTGTGGCACAAGTGTGCGGTGGTCTTCCCACGCCGAGGTGGAGCATGGCAGGTCGGCGGCGGCACAAGCTTCGCCCCTTCGTCTTGGGCAGGACAGCGGCGAGCGACGGCAGAGCTCCGACGAGGACAGGGCAAGGTCAAGGTGAGGTCCGGCGGCGACGGCAAGGGTCCGGTGGCGGCGGAGTAGAGCAATGGCATGTGCGCGCGGGACGTCGTGGCACAGCTTGCCGGTGGGGCTCGCAAGTGGCGCAGGGCAAGGGCTAGGCCGGGGCTAAGCGGCTTGGCTCGACGCGGGCATGGGTTGACCGCGGCAGGGCTTGCGCCAAAGGGCGGTGGTCAGGGCCAAGGGCTTCAACGGTGGTGAAGCGGAGCAAAGCAAGTCGACGGCGGGTCGCGGCGAGGGCTCAGGTTCGTGTGTGTGTGCGCGGCTAGGCGGCGAGCTAGACTCAGGTTCAGGGCAGGCCAAGGTCCAGGCTTAGCCACGGCGAACTGGGCAGCAGGGCAGAGCGGACCGGCGGAACGACACTCCGGCAGCACGGCTAGGGTAGAACACGAGCGTGCACGTGCGTGCGAGACAAGGCAGACAACGACGGACGGCTTCGACGCCCCACGGGCAAAGGCGAAGGCCATGCGGAGCTTGCCGAAGCCCGGGTGAGACCAAGGACAGGGAGAGGTGGAACGGGGTGGCACGGCCTTCGTCAAGATGGTGCGCACTGGCACTTGGGAAGCCAAGGCCCGGCGCAGCCGTTGCGCGCGTGGCGCTCCGTGGCCGGAACGCGGTGGCGCGGGCGAGTCTAGACGAGGTTGGGCATGGTTAGGTGGTTGTGGGTGCGAGGGCACGCACGCAGGCACTTGGGAAAACCAAGGCCGCGACGGCAAGCAACGACGGTGAAGGTAGGCACGCGGGCAACCGGCTTGCCGGGGCCGCGGCGGCGTGGTTCAGGCGAATGTGTGCGCAGGCGCTCGGGGCTTGGATGTTGGAAATATGCCCTAGAGGCAATCATATTTCCTTATATTCATGATTAAAAAAATGTTCCTTGAATATCCATAGATGACAACTTGTATTGATTAATGCTTATGTGAAGTATTTGTGAAACTCTTTACTTGTATGGATATTCTAAAATGTTCCTAGTCGGAGTTCATGTGAGGATACACATGAATATTAGACTAACACATGTATTAGTTGATTGACTACGTTTCACAAGTCATGGACATGGGGATGTCAAACTAATAATGTGGACTCATGTGAGACATGAGACTGAACTGACCCAACACGAGATGATGACTTCTCATTACACAATATGTACGCTGTGTCCTAAGACCTGAGATCGTCGTATGTACTCAAGATGTGAACCGACTTACTTAGGAGCCATCAAACACTGCACCATAATAGGGTAGTGATAAATGTGGCTTTCGGGTCTGTCAAGAAGCATGCCGTGAGACATAGTCGGTCAAGATGGGATTTGCCCCTCTCTACAAGAGAGAGATATCTCTGGGCCCCTCGAGCGATTCGGATCTGGAAATGCATGGCCATGCTAGGGTTAAGAGTTAACCAAGAATTCCGAATCACAGGATCGAGAAAGAGTGGTCGGTTTTAAGCTAGACTAAATATCGTTGGGCAAAAGGAACAACATGTATATGATATTGTGGCGGCTCGTCTGATATGATCTTTGTGTGCATATAGGAGTTGACATGTCTTGCTAGAGGCCACTGTCTACTATTAGGTTGAGTAAGAGTACTCGGCCCTTGTCTATTCGCATGTGAGCCCATAGGGTCACACACTTAAGGGAAAGAAGCCTGATAAGGATGAGATCCGAATTAGACTGGGCTTAAGTGCACTAATGGGTCTTTTTGTCCCAAAAGGTGGCGCCCAAGGTGGGGCCCAAGGCAGCCCACCTAAGGGGCTATATAAACAGAGGAAGGGGGCGCCTAAAAACCCAAACCCTTGCTACTATTCACATGGATGAACAGTACCATGACAGTAACGGCATGCTACAGTAGCACCCCCTCCCTGTTCCTCCTCCTGGTGCATCTAGCCCTAGTTCGTTCTCGCGGATCTAGCAATCCGGAGTGCGAAGCTTCTTCCCGTACATGTGGACTTCGTGAAGGTGCTGCGCTTGCTGCACAAGGACGAGCCATTCGTGAGGAGGTTCATGCAACTGCACTGCCGGCTTCCATCTGCACTACACCGACGCGCTACAGAAGTTCCGCAACCGCGCGTCTAGTGGTAATCCCGTGATCTATAACAGCAGTAATCCTGGTTTATGTGGTAGAAAATTTTATTTTTGCTACCCCATATTCCTACAGCGGTATCAAGAGCCAATGTTGTCTCGTTATAGATTCGGATATGTGCATATGGAGATATGCGTAGTTTCAGATCGATCTATGACCGAGTTTCGTAAACTAGCTGCGAAGGTTGTGCAACGACATACTCCTACCGGTCGGTTTTCCGCCATCGGAGTTAAGTGATGCACATAAACCCGGTCACTGCAGTTGGAGATCAATGTGATTGGTCGAATCGAAACTTTGAGCATAAGCCAGATGCATGAAATGCATAGGGCAGTAGATTGGATCTAATGTGAATTCCGTTTTGTTGCAAAAGCGTGTTTTACAGTAAAACAGTCATAACTTTTGCAAACGAACTCGGATTTAGGAGAACTTTATATCGATTTATATCTACAGAAAAAGTTAGACTTGGTTCAAAACAACATGTTGTTTCTGCGAAATTTAGATTTGCGAAATTCGACCCAGAAGATAGAGTTTTCAGTGTTTTAAGTTTGGACATCGGAATCGCAAAACTCTGTTTTGCAGGTTTTGTGATCGGTATTGCCTCTATGTGTATGTGATGCATGTGTGTAATTGTTTCATGACCTGCTTGTCGTGATTATGACAATTTGACCAGAGCCATATGAATTGTTGCATTTGATTTAATGGCATGCGTGCCAACCTGTGATGATCCAAGTCGTGAATGTAATTTTATTTACTAGCTATTAGGTGTAATAGCAAGTTCTAGTTCTTGGAGTTTTCATCACATGGAGGATGGTGCATATGTACATGGAGATGGAGATCAACATGGTGAACAAGTTCCATGAAGATGGAGATCTACATGGTGAACAAGTTCTATGGAGATGGAGATCACCAGAAGAACAAGGGCCATACTGATTCACAATTATGTGCTTGCCGTTTTTGACGTTTTACTACTATGTGCGTCATAGTAGAAGTAGAACGATCCCTCACAAACTTCGAGCTATCATGCCCTACCAACTAAACCTTGCACTGTCACATGTCTTGTACGATTAGTGGTGGGACTATGAAATTAGGGTGCCACTGGTTTTTCTTGACTAGACAGGCTGTATCGGATACATGCACGCATAAAGGGTTGGTTAGCTTGACAAGGTCATCTTAATGGTTAAGGACCTAGGGGCATAAAGGTTGGGAGTGAGACATGGAGATGTCACCCAACAACAAGAGTCATATGTGATATGATTAGCAAAGAGTTGCTTACCGATCTATCTAGTCTTCTAGCGGTGATGATAAAGCTCACTAGTCGACTTGATAGTTGTGGGTCTTGAATCGCTAAGAATCAATAGAGGGATATTGATTTTAGTGGGAGTAAATTCTTTTAATTGCTTAATATCGTTCACTCCATCATAAATACATTTGTCTCAGTATTTTGCATTATTATTTTGTTGTGATCATTGTCTGCAATAACACCCAATCCTTTTCATTGCGTTCGGTCCTTGAGAAGGACAAACTGAATGGGACTAACTATGCGGATTGGATCCGCAACCTAAGAATTGTTCTCAGGGCAGAGAAAAAAGAAGATGTTCTAGATACCCCATTACCAGAAGAGCCTGCTGATGATGCACCTGCTGAGGAAAAGACTGCTTACAGAAAGGCTTGTGACAACAACCTTGAAGTAAGCTGCCTTATGCTCGCTTGCATGGAACCTGACATACATATGCAGTTCGAGACAAACCATGAGGCACACGATATGATCGTGGCACTTCAGGACATGTTTCAAACTCAGGCCAGGACTGAAAGGTTCAATGTGTCCAAGGCCTTTGTCGAGAGCAAGCTGACAGAAGGCACTGCAGTGGGTCCGCATGTAATCAAGATGGTTGGTTACACACAGAGGTTGGAGAAGCTGGGCTTCCCACTTGGCCAAGAGTTGGCCACTGATTTTATTCTCGCCTCTTTACCGCCAAGCTATGGGAACTTCATCTCGAACTACCACATGCACGGGGCTGAGAAGGGCTTGAATGAGCTGTGCGGCATGCTCAAGACGGCAGAGAGTGACATCAAGAAAAGCACAAGTGGTGGTCATGTGATGGCTATCCAGAATAAGCCTACTTTCAAGAGGAAAGGTTCTTCTTGGAAGAAGAAGAAGGGCAAGGCTAAGGTTGTGAACCCCAAGCCAAATCCTACACCCAAGTCTAAACCTGGACCAGCTGCAGACAAAGAGTGCTTTCATTGTCACCAGCCAGGACACTGGAAGACGAACTGCAAGCTGTACCTAGCCACACAGAAGAATCATTCTTCCACCTCGGGTACGCTTGTTGTTCATATTACAGAAATATTTATCGCTGACTCTTATGTTAATTCTTGGGTATTTGATACCAGATCGGTTGCTCATATATGCAATTCGATGCAGGGAACGACAAAGAGTAGAAGCGTTGAAAGAGGAGAAGTTGACTTCTGCGTAGGCAATAATGCAAGAGTTGCTGCTGTGGCTGTCGGGACGATGCAACTTCACCTACCGTCAAGATTTGTCTTGGAGCTTAGTAATTGTTATTTTGTTCCTAGTTTGAGTCGAAACATTCTGTCTCCTTCATGTTTGATGAAGGATGGTTATTCTTTTGCGAGTGAAAACAATGGTTGTGCTATCTCTAAGAATAATATGTTTGTGGATTTTGCGTTCATTGTGAATGGGCTATTTCTTTTAAATCTTGATGATTCACCTATCTGTAATATTAATGCTAAAAGACCTCGGCTTGCTGTTTTGAATCCTACCTACATGTGGCATTGTCGTCTCGGTCATATAAGCGAGAAACACATGAAGAAGCTCCATTCGGATGGACTTCTAACTTCGTTTGATTTTGAGTCATACGAGACATGCAAAGCTTGTTTGCTAGGCAAGATGACCAAGACGTCATTCACAGGTTTTCCAA
Source organism: Panicum virgatum (assembly GCF_016808335.1). Taxonomy (NCBI): domain Eukaryota; kingdom Viridiplantae; phylum Streptophyta; class Magnoliopsida; order Poales; family Poaceae; genus Panicum; species Panicum virgatum. The sequence continues at coordinate 22,648,451 of NC_053143.1, read as the reverse complement.
AGAGAGCATCGGACTTACTGGAACTCATACATACTGATGTGTGTGGACCAGTGAGCTCGATTGCTAGAGGTGGATTCCAATACTTCATAACTTTCACTGATGACTTGAGTAGATATGGCTATGTCTACTTGATGAAGCATAAGTCTGAAACTTTTGAAAATTTCAAAGAATTTTAGAGTGAAGTTGAAAATCAGTGTGGCAAGAAAATTAAAGCTTTATGATCTGATCGTGGAGGTGAATATCTAAGCCACGAGTTTAGCAATCATCTAAAGAGTTGCGGAATTGTTCCACAACTTACGCCGCCTGGAACACCTCAGAGAAATGGTGTGTCTGAGCGACGTAATCGAACTCTGTTGGACATGGTTCGATCAATGATGAGCCTGTCGGACCTACTGTTATCGTTTTGGGGTTACGCTCTAGAAATAGCAGCTTTCACATTAAATAGGGTGCCATCTAAATCCGTAGATAAGACACCATATGAGATATGGACTGGCAAGACTCCCAATTTATCTTTTCTAAAGATTTGGGGTTGTGAAACATTTGTCAAATGACTCCAGTCTGACAAGCTTGCACCCAAATTGGTTAAGTACATATTCGTGGGATACCCAAAGGAGACCTTAGGGTATTACTTCTACAATCAATCTGAGGGCAAAGTGTTTGTCGCTCGGAACGGAGTTTTCCTAGAGAAAGAGTTTCTCAGAGGAGAGAAAAGTGGAAGAACGGTGCAACTCGAAGAAGTTCGAGATGAGCCAATAGGACAAGACTCTACAAGTGATGCTAATGTAGCTGAACAAGTTGAGATGCCTATGGCAACAGAAGCACCTCCGCAACTACGAAGGTCAGCAAGGCTCCGCGCAGCGCGGGAATTATTATTGTTAGACATATGCAGAGGCGATGGCAGACCCTGACTCTGAGAAATGGCAAGATGCCATGAAATCCGAAATAGAATCCATGAAGGAAAATCAAGTTTGGAACTTGATAGACCCGCCTGATGGTGTGAGAACAATCGAGTGCAAATGGATCTATAAGAAGAAAAAAGATATAGATGGAAATGTTCACATCTATAAAGCTCGACTTGTCGCAAAAGGTTTTCGACAAGTTCAAGGAATTGACTACGACGAGACTTTCTCGCCCGTGGCAATGCTTAAATCTGTTCGGATTATTCTAGCTATTGCTGCATATTTCGATTATGAAATTTGGCAGATGGATGTCAAAACAGCTTTCCTTAATGGAAATCTGACTGAGGACGTGTATATGATGCAGCCCGACGGTTTTGTCGATCCAACCAATGATGGAAAGATATGCAAGCTTCAAAAATCCATTTATGGATTAAAGCAAGCATCTCGCAGTTCGAACATTCGTTTTGATGAAGTAGTCAAAGGGTTTGGCTTCATTAAAAACGAAGAAGAAGCTTGTGTTTATAAGAAGGAAAGTGGGAGCTATGTTACATTTCTAATCTTGTATGTAGATGACATACTGCTGATTTGAAATAATATTCCTATGCTTGAGTCCGTAAAGACTTCATTGAAAAATAGTTTTTCGATGAAGGATTTAGGAGAAGCAGCATACATACTGGGCATCAAGATCTATAGAGATAGATCAAGGAGGCTTATAGGATTAAGCCAGGATACTTATATTGACAAAGTGTTAAAATAGTTCAACATGGAAGAGGCGAAAAAAGGGTTCTTGCCTATGTCACATGGCATACATCTTAGCAAGAGTCAGTGTCCTACGACAACTGATGAGTGGGATAGCATGAGCAAAGTTCCATATGCTTCGGCAATTGGATCTATTATGTATGCAATGATAAATACCCGTCCAGATGTTTCTTATGCTCTAAGCGTTACAAGCAGATACCAGTCTGATCTGGGTGAGAGTCACTGGACAACTGTGAAGAACATTCTTAAGTACTTAAGAAGAACTAAGAATGTGTTTTTGGTCTATGAAGGTGAGGAAGAGCTCGTTGTAACGGGTTACACCGATGCTAGCTTCCAAACTGACAAAGATGATTCAAAGTCCCAATCAGGTTACGTGTTCACAATAAATGGTGGTGCTGTTAGCTGGAAGAGTTCCAAGCAGGAGACGGTGGCCGATTCTACGACAGAGGCCGAGTACATCGCAGCTTCGAAAGCTGCGAAGGAAGTTGTTTGGATAAGGAAGTTCCTTATTAAGCTTGGTGTGTTCCCTAATGCCTCTAGCCCGCTGGATCTCTACTGTGACAACAGTGGAGCCATTGCACAAGCCAAGGAGCCAAGGAATCACCAGAAGAGCAAACACGTTATGCGACGATTTCATCTCATTCGAGAGTTCATCGATCGGGGTGAGATCAAGATATGCAAAATACACACGGACCTGAACATTTCAGATCCGTTGACAAAACCCCTTCCACAGCCCAAGCATGAGAGGCACACAAGAGCAATGGGTATTAGATACATTCTGGATTGACTCTTGTGCAAGTGGGAGACTGTTGGAAATATGCCCTAGAGGCAATCATATTTACCTGTATTCATGATTAACAAAGTGTTCTTTGAATATCCATGGATGACAACTTGTATTGATTAATGCTTATGTGAAGTATTTGTGGAACTCTTTACTTGTATGGATATTCTAAAATGTTCCTAGTCGGAGTTCATGTGAGGACACACATGAATATTAGACTGGCACATGTATTAGTTGATTGACTACGTTTCACAAGTCATGGACATGGGGATGTCAAACTAATAATGTGGGCTCATGTGAGACATGAGACTGAACTGACCCAACACGAGATGATGACTTCTCATTACACAATATGTACGCTGTGTCCTAAGACCTGAGATCATCGTATATACTCAAGATGCGAACCGACTTACTTAGGAGCCATCAAACGCTGCACCGTAATAGGGTAGTCATAAAGGTGGCTTTTGGATCTGTCAAGAAGCATGCCGTGAGACATAGTCGGTCAAGATGGGATTTGCCCCGCTCTACAAGAGAGATATCTCTGGGCCCCTCGAGTGATTCGGATCTGGAAATGCATGGCCATTCTAGGGTTAAGAGTTAACCAAGGATTCCGAATCACAGGATCGAGAAAGAGTGGTCGGCTTTAAGCTAGACCAAATATCGTGAGGCAAAGGGAACAGCATATATATGATATTGTGGCGGCTTGTCTGATATGATGAGATCCGAATTAGACTGGGTTTAAGTGCACTAATGGGCCTTTTAGAACCAAAAGGGGGCGCCCAAGGTGGGGCCCAAGGCAGCCCACATAAGGGGCTATATAAAAAGAGGAAGGGGGCGCCTAAAAACCCTAACCCTTGCTACTATTCATGCGGATGAACAGTACCGTGACAGTAACGGCATGCTACAGTAGCACCCCTCCCTGTTCCTCCTCCTCGTGCATCTAGCCCTAGTTCGTTCTCGCGGATCTAGCAATCTGGAGTGCGAAGCTTCTTCCCGTACGTGTGGACTTCGTGAAGGTGCTGCGCTTGCTGCACAAGGACGAGCCGTTAGTGAGGAGGTTCACGCAACTGCACTGCCGGCTTTGAATTCAAACTTAGGTTAGATGGTTAGGCCTGTTAGTTTTAGGGGGTTTTGAGTTAGATATTAGCATTTGATTTCAAAGTTTGAATGGCTCAATTCAAACTTGAAATCTACACAAATTTCAAACAATGAAAATAAATTCAGCTGAGTTCAAATAAACATGGTAGATCCAATAAAAATCAAATAACTCCAAATGATTCACACTAACAATATTTATCCTTATATTTATTAGGCGTTAAATTCTAGGAATTTGGGAGGGAAAATGAAGCCAACCTTAAGCCTTTCTAACTATTTTCACTCCTACACAAAATTTTTTTGAAAACTCATATTTTTGGAGTTTATAACATTCCATAAAAATTACGGGATGTTACAGCCAGCACGTTCTTTTTTTTTTGAATCCTCTCATTTTGGTACAGCTGTAATTTCCGTTCAAACATGCACACACGCATACCCTACACATGCACACCTCACGCACTCACACCCCACATGTACAAACAAACCTACAACTACACTTAGACTAACAAACTATGTCTATCTTGAGATCACCGAATGACTCCGTATGCAACGGGCGCATTGTATTCCCTATGTGGCTCCAAGCATGAGAGGCTGCAGAGTTTAAATGGGGAAGAACCCTGGTGAGAAACACCAGTGTCGAACTCAGGGTTCGAACGCTGGCAGGCAGGCTGCACACCAGCAGCGCTGCCAACAGAGCTAGCGCTCATTCTCGAATGCTAGCAGATTCTTCATCGCTGGCCTCACCAACCCGCTAAAGACGGATGTGATGATCAAGAAGCCGACAACGATTGATGAAGCGGTCGTCTTTGCCCGTGCTTATGAACAGCGCCTCGCCCTGGAGCCAGCACGGTGTCAGGGAGGTCACGAGCCTTTCAGGCCGCCCGGACAGGTCGCTGCTCCCCCAGTGCCAGCCGGGTTCAATCCGACAGTGCTCGCCAAACCGCCAGGGGCAGACCACCTTGCTGCTCTCCCATGACGCCAGTTGACGGCCGCTGAAATGATGCAATGGCGCTCGGAAGGATTATGCTACAATTGTCCGAATAAATATTTTGCAGGACACAAGTGCAAGCAGCTGCACGTTATTGAAATTGATCCAGATGATGATGATCTTGCTGACTCTCCAGAGGATTCAGATGCACGAGCTCAACCTCTTTTATGCTCCCCCTAACCCGCAGCCGTCGGATGGCAAGACCCCGTGCATTTCTCTACATGCGCTGATAGGCATTCAGCCCAACGAAGAGGTTTCCTATATGCGCATCTGGGTGTTCATTGGTTCCTGGCACCTGACTGCCTTGCTCGACTCAGGATCCTCAAAGAATTTCATAAACACTTGAGTAGCATAAGAACTATGCATTCCCATTTATCCCGGTGATGCTCTGAATGTGAAAGTTGGCAATAGGGACATGGTGCATAGCCCAGGTCGGTTGGCAGAAGTTCAAGGAATGGTCGGCGGCGATTAATTTTGGTTCGACTCGCACTCACTTCCCTTGGATCCCTCGATATGGTGATTTGAGTAAGTTGGATGAGTCAACTGGTGACATCCAATGGAATTTAAGGGAGCAGACCTTCGGTTTTCGAGTGGTCGACAAGAGGATCTTGTGGTGCAGCATTGACCGGCCGTCCCCCCTCGCCTTCGGATCCTTGGAGGCACGACCTGGTGACCTATTATCGGAGTTGCTTCAGGCGTTTGAGGGACTCTTCAGGGAACCCCACGACCTGCCGCCACAGAGGGCCACCGAACATCGAATTCGACTTAAGCCTGGCACAGACGTAGTAACAGTCAGGCGTTACAGGTACGCTCATCTTCAGAAAGACGAGCTTGAGCGCTAGTGTGGGGACCTCCTCTGACAAGGAATCATTCGGGCCAGCACGTCAGTGTTCTCCTCTCCGGCGCTACTAGTCAAGAAACATGACGACTCCTGGCACCTCTGCATTGATTACCGGGATCTCAACATTGCTACCATCAAGGATAAGTTCCCTATTCCTGTTGTCGAAGAGTTGCTTGATGAATTGCATGGTGCCAAGTTCTTACCAAACTGGACCTTCGTTCGGGATACTATCAGGTGCGCATGTGTTCAGGAGATATGGAGAAGACAACTTTTCGCACCCACCAGGGCCTCTTTGAGTTTCTGGTGATGCCATTCGGTCTGACAAATGCACCCGCCACTTTTCAACCTTTGATGAATTTGGTTTTAAGACCGTTCCTCAGGCACTTTGTGCTGGTTTTCTTCGATGATATCTTGATCTATAGAAAGTCATGGACGGACCATTTTCTGCACATTCAGGCGGTGTTTGAAACATTATAGCAGCACCAGCTTTTCTGAAGAAGTCGAAGTGCTCCTTTGGGGAACCTTCAGTGGGATACCTAGGCCATATTATCTCAGCGCAGGGAGTGGCCATGGACACAAGCAAGGTGCAGGCTGTCCTGTCTTGGCCGCAGCCCAAGACAGTGCGTGCTCGAAGCTTCCTTGGCTTGGCTGGCTATTACCGTCGCTTTATTCAGAACTATGGTTTGATCGCTGCTCCACTCACTAAATTACTGAAGAAGGAGGGTTTCTGCTGGACTGAGGAGGCAGTTGCGGCCTTCCACACCCTACAACAGCCGCTGTACAGCGCACCGAATCTGCACTTACCAGATTTCACTACGCCAAACAACCAGAGCAGACGGTGCAAGCCTAGGGATGGCACCCACGGATGCGGGTGCTGGTTTGGCAAAAACCCGCCCGCAGGCAAACCCGCGGGGCTGGGCAAAACCCGCCTGCAGGTAGACTCGCGGGTGCATTTCTGCACCCGCACCCGTCGGGTTTCGGGCGGGTTTCGGGTATCCGCGGATTTGACAATAGCTATAATAAGAATCACAATTCAGCATAGTAATAAGATGAAGCTAACAATAAATCACAATTCAGCTTAGTAATAAGATGAACTAAATCAATACATAAGACTATCTGAATTAATCAATCAAGTGGCGAGGGAGGGGGAGGGTCTCTGGTGAGGGCGGGAGGCACCACCTTCTTGCTGTCTACTGCCTGCGTGCCTGCTGAGGGCCGCCTGACCTCCTGGGCGTCGGCGGAGTGCGGAGTGCCGCCTGGGCGCTTGCCTCCTGGACCACCGGCGGCCGGCCACCAGGACCAGGAGCCGGGATGGGGAGGGGGCGGGGCGGCGGGCGGCTGCAAGCAGCAGGCCAGCGGCTGCGGGGTGCGGCTGCGGCCGTGCGTTGGTCCGCGGTGCGCCCGTGCGGGCTGCCTGCCTACCTGGCGGCTGAGATGGGTGGGGGTCGGGGGAATGGGGATTGGAAATTGGGAGCTAGAGTTACAACCAGCTATATATGTGTTGGATAAATGGGCTGGGCCTAAAGGTTATCTGGGCCAGAATTTATGTATGGTGCGGGTTCATCCGCGGGTGAAATTATAAACCCGCAGCCGCACCTGCATATTGCGGTTGCGGGTGCGGGTGCACCCGTGGGTTGAATTTGAAATCCACACCTACATCCACCGGGTCTGAAATCCGCGGGTACCCGCATCCACGGGTTCAATTGCCATCCCTATGCAAGCCGAGGAACATGGCTAATTTAGAAGATTTTAAGAAATATCTCAAAGTTATTTTAGGGATGATTAACTATTTTCTTTTGAGAAAGTGTATGAGCTCTATATATGGGCTAATTGTAATCCAGAGAAAGCTAAGCAATGAAATCAGTCTAGTTTCCCTTCGGTCTCCTTGGTTAATCGATTCCTGCACCGACGGCTCCTCCTCCACGACGAGGTCCCAGCCCTCGACCAGAAATGCACCACCACTCCCACCTATGCACCAATCCTCCCTCCAACATCCCACCACATTTTTTTCCCTGCATGCGGGCCCAACACAGGCTGTTTAGTTCGCAAAAAGTTTAAATTTTAGTATTGTAGCACATTTATTGTTATTTGACAATTAATGTCCAACCACGGACTAATTAGTCTTGAAAGATTCATCTCGTATGAAACAATTATACTGTGTAATTAGTTATTATTTCAGTTACATTTAATGCTGCATGCATATGTCCAAAAATTCCATGCGACAGATCCTGTACAATTTTTTTTGAAACTAAACATGACCTCAGTTGAGAAAGGCTGTCGTGCATTTGCTTTGTCGTCTCCTTCAAAGCAGGAAAGTTCATCTCCCTTGATCTTCTGCTGGTGTTTCTTACTTTCTTCTATTTCGGTCCATGTACTGTTTCACGAATACTATAATGGGTTTGTTTGGATCCCAAAGCTATTTTTTAGACCTAGAGAATCTTACTATTTAGAAGTATTAAATAAAGTCTATGCACAAAACTATTTGCAGAACCCTAGGCTATTTTGCATGACGAATCTAACGATGTATGTTAATCTACGATTAGCATTTATTTACTGTAGCATCACTATAGTAAATTATAAAATAATTAGGCTAATTAGATTCGTTTCACAAAATAGCCTAGGAGTTGTAGAATAGGTTTTGTCGGTAATCTACATCTAGTACTTCAAAATAGCAAGATTCTTCGAGACTATTTTTTTAGCCGGAGGATCCAAACATGGCCAATGAAGATTATAATCGATCCAACAGAAAGACTACTGGTAATCACTATCTTTATTATCGATTCTTAGTTTTTGATAATGACTGAGACTGGCCTAAGCGCCCTGCCCAAACCAAACGATTTTGCTACGCGTTTCCCGGTCTCACCGACCCTCTGTCGCTAGTATCTTCAAGAAATGTCTCACCGACCCTCTGTTCTTTTACTCCGGCGGGGCCCACCGTAGCTCCCGGTACCATGGTTAAACTATCCGACCGCTAACCGGTAACCGCCGGCCTCCGGTTCCGGTATACCGGTCCGGTTTGGCCGGTTACCGGTCGGAACCGGACAAATTCAAATTTGAATTCAAACTTCCCAGTTCAACCGGTTTGTACCGGTATACCGGCCGGTTTGACTGGTAACCGGTCAAATTCAAATTTTTTTCTTTTTTGGTTTAAATTCAAATGCCCGCAAAGTATACTAAATAAATGTTTGTATAAAATATTTTAGTCTAAATGAACCCTCCAACCCTTCTTTTGTACTACTTTATATTGTATTTGTATACTTTTGTATGCACGTTTTTTTGTTTAACTTCAAATCCCCGCAAACTATACTAAACGAACGAATTTTTGAGAAAATTTGACACCATTAGATTTGTCGCATCTTGAAGTATTTTTAGGAATTTTTTGAAAATTTTTCATTTTTTGAATTTAAATTTAAATTTTGAATTTGGACCAGTTTCGTATCAAACCAAACCGGAACCGGTCCGCACCGGTTTGACCGGTAACCGACGGTTTGGGGAACCTGCCCAGTACTTGGTCAGCTCCTCCCCATTCCGTTTCCACCACCGCAGCAACAAACCCCCTCCTGGATTCCCCCCACCACCGGAGCGCGCCGCCACGCCGATGGCGTCCCAGTCGCCGCCGGAGGCAGCGCCGCCTGCCTCGGCGGGGTTGGAAAGCATGGAGGGGCTCGTCCTCGACACGATCATTTCCAAGGCCGGGGCGCGCCCCGCCGCGGCGCTCGCCTGCGCCAGCACCCGCTTCCGCGCCGCCGTCGCCGACGAATCCCTCTGGCGCCGCTTCTGCGCAGAGGACCTGGGGCTCGACGCGCCCGTGGACCCCGACGGCCAGCAGCTCCCGTCGTTCCAGGTCAGCCGATCTTAGCTCTGATTGATTGGTTTCTTTGTTTCCCCCCTTTGTTGGAATTGCAGGAATCTTTCGGTTCAAAAAAAAAGAGAGAATTGCAGGAATCAAAGAGCGAGCGATCATTCTGCGTGACGCGGTTATCGTTTCTTGTTTTCTTCATGCTGCTCGGTAATTGTGATAGGAACATTGGACGATTTTATTTTATTTGTAGGGGAGGGGGTGGGGGGGGGGTGTTGCTGGAATTGTAGAGCTCATTTCATACAGAGCGAGGAATCCATTTTCAAATTTAGAAGTGAGGGAGTGGATGAGAGTGGTGATGCTGCAGAGCTTGTCAATTTCTCATTTTGGATTTTTAGTTCTTCCATGGATGGGACAAGCACTTAGGACCTGTTTTGATAGCAGCTTTATCATTTTTAGAATGTAGACATGTAATTAGATTTGGGTTGTAATGTTTCACGTACAAGAATACATCGGGTTTGGAAGGCACGAGAATTGCATTAGCTTTGAAAATGATAGTGAAAAGGGTAATGTCAAAAATCACGGTGGTGCAATTATCTTCAAAGGACTATATCTTCCTCCTGTTGTGATGAACTACCCCGTTTACATTTTACAGTAGTCTAAATCTATATGCAGCAAAGGTTATGATATCCTTGTTTAAAAGACGAAAAACTTGTTTATTCATTCTTCTCTTTGTATGAAAACAAATAAGCATTTACTATCTGCAACAAAAAGAACTTTATTTCTCGCAATGATGCCATTAGGATTGAAGGATCGAGTTCTAGACTTTTAGAATAATTCCGTCCTTGATTGTCCTTAAACGGAAGTTTCACCAGGTAGAGCAACATTTAGGGTGTCATGGCATATCCCCCCTTCCTATTATGTCGTGAAGAAGTTTTCCACTCATATTTCTAAAACCTACTTGGACTTCTCCTAATGTTATTAGTAGTACTTATACCTCACTTTGGAGTGGGTCATTTTCCAGGACTTTATAATTGCAAGAGGACTCCTAATCTGTTAGTTGTACTTCTACCTCATTTTGGAGTGGGACATTTTCCACGCCTTTATAATTGCAAGCACGTGAGTCCATAAACCAAATCCAATCAAAGTTATGCAAAGCTAGTAGAATCAACTTGAAGAAAACTATTATTCTTTGGTGGCAGATTCTTGTGTAAATATACATGGAAGGAATTCGCAGGCCCCTAGGGAAAATATTTGAGGCTGTTAGAGAGGGAGTAGAATACTCTTTCGAAGTTGTGTGTGGGAATAATATGGTGCCATTGTTTTAGCTGTATCTAGGGTTTCATCTATGGCATTCATGAGACTAAACATTCTTATGTGGTTATCTCATGATCTTGGATGTGAATCCAGGAGCTATTGTGTGTATGGGATACTAGAGTATGACAATACATCTGTTCTTGTGTCATGACTTGATACTGTTACATCTTTTATACCTAATGCTGGTTTATTATACAACAACAACAACAACAACAACAACAACAACAACAACAACAACCAAGTATTTTAGTTCCAAGAAAGTTGGGGTGGCCAGAGATAAATCTGAAAGTGAGCCAGCATAAAAAAAGGGAAAGCCTATGCAAAATTTATTAAAGCATTACCAGTAGTGATATTTCTAGGTGTCTAAGGATTAATTCATTATGTTTCTAATTGTTCCTGCTGGTTTTCGTAAAGATTGAGTATTTGACTGGCTGACCATTACCACAAATTTCATGATGAAGTCGATCTTATTCCATTATATCTGTTGTTCATGTGGGGACTTATGCATTTTTACATGTGGTGTTGACTGTTGAGTTGAGTGAATATATTTCTTAATTGCATCCTCGTGAACACTTGAACTTATTGCTCAGTGTTGCGTGATGTTCCTCAATCTTCTTACATGATAGATTCTCGGAAGCAAGATATTTAGGCTAAGCATCAGGATGCATTTTAGCTACCCAAACGAACATTTAAGGATATTGGACAAGCAGTAGTCACTTGACAACCTCTCATTCATGTTCTAAGGAGCATGCAAGTCATTAGGGTGGCAACGGTATGCAATCTCCATGCTATATTTGTTGTCTGTTGTGAATGTTTGGTTTTTTGCACCCCTAATGTTTGTTCCACATCGTAGTAATTCTAAAGGAACAAGCCAGGGGAGAAATCATATGGTGTAGTTCTTAGTTCTAGACTTCGTTACTTATGAACCTGCAATTTTTTACTTATGTTGGCCCACAAAAAGGCGACATATCCAGCAACTGAGTGTAGCAGAGATGCGGATGTTGCGGTGGTTTTGCGGGCACACAAGAAGGGATAGAGTCCGGAACGAAGTTATTCGGGAAAGGGTAGGGGTGGCACCAATTGAGGAGAAACTTACCCAACATCGGTTGAGATGGTTTGGACATATCCAACGGAGGCCTCCTAAGGCGCCGGTGCGTAGTGGGGTTCTAAAGCGTGTCGATAAGGTAAAGAGGGGTAGAGGTAGACCTAAACTGACTTGGGACGAGTCGGTTAAGAGAGACCTTAAGGATTGGAATATCTCTGAAGAGGTAGTTTTGGATAGGAGCGCTTGGAGACTAGCTATCAGCGTGCCTGAACCGTGACCTTTGTGTCTTTTGGGTTTCATCTCTAGCCTACCCCAACTCGCTTGGGACAAAAGGCTATGTTGTTGTTGTTGTTGTTGTTGTTGTGTTTATCTGTGGTGTTATTTCTTCTTATATCTAGAATTTTAAATTCCAAACATCTGTTGGTGTCATTACATCAAACTTAAATCTCCTTTGTAGGTTGCGTATAAAGTGTGGTTGGAGTCTTTTGGCATGTACCCTTTACCTCTGGTAAAGAGAGTGAAAGAATTCTGGAGTTCAATGAAAATATGGTTGTCTGAAAACTTCCCTGACGCAGCCAAAACATTGTGCAAAGGTGTTACCGAAGCTCAACTAAAATCAGCAGAGGATGACCTTGGTTTCAAGCTTCCTATGCCCACAAAGCTGTTGTATCGCTTTTGCAATGCTCAGCTGCCTTTTAGTGAAAACCATGAAGTAAATAAACGCATTGCCACTCATGGAATAATTGGGGGCTATGCGTTTTATGATCATTGGGTAAATGTGCATTTATCACCACTTGAGCAAATAGTTGAAGAGACAACAGAGTTTTATCGTGAGTTCCCGGATGTCTTCAGTGGGCGCAAGCTCATTATAGTGGCGACTTCATGGTTTAATCCAAAAACATTTCTCCTGAATTGCTCAAATGGTGAACTTTATGTTGGCACAAACAACTTACCATTAGGAGAAATGCTGCCTTGTGTGCCTAAAGCATTGATAAAGCTAACTGATAATGATCTGCCCCAAGATGGATTACTTCTGTGGTTAGAAGAGCATCTCAGACGTTTACAGAATGGCATGATCAAAACCCGTATGCTGATGAAGTCAAGGTATATCAGCTTATATCCAGAAGCACCTCCATCATGCACTTCAGCTGTGACAAATGGTGTTAAGGTTGTATTCTTGTCTCCCTGCACAGTTACATAATCATTTAGTTGAACTTGAAGGTGTCATAACTTCCTCTACTTCATGCTTATACTTCAATGGCAACACATTTGGTTCATCTACCAAAATTATCTTTTGCACGTGTAGTGTGTGGACTAATTTTTTCTTCATATGCGCTAATTTTGTAACTGCAGCAGTATTGTATCATGTATACCATTCTCATGGTTTATCTCTTTTCAGCTTTGTTCTGACATATGTGTGATATCGATAGGTACGCGGATCTGCTGTCTTTGTACCAGAACATCCTGGGGACCCTCAGCGAAGTTGTATGTACACTTACTCAATTCGCCTGTCAGTTCCAGAGGCTTGCATGCTAGGTGGCGTGTACTATTCTTCATGCCAGCTTAATTCACGCCACTGGACCATTCGATCAAGGGACAGGGTTGTTTCTGATGTGAGGGGAGAAGGTGTTATTGGACAGGTATGGAGAAATCAGGAAAAACAAATCTACATTATTTATTGTTGAATGCTCAGGTACATTCGAAAGATAAAAATAGCTTATCCATCTAATGGGCTAGTCCTCTGCAGTATCCTGTGCTGTCACCAGGTCAGGATGAGTTTGTCTACGAGAGCTGCACGCCACTGGCCAAAGGGCCTGGATCTGTGGAGGGCTCTTTTTCGTTTGTGCCCGGCAAGTATGTTATGATTCTGCAGTAAGGTTATGTGGTTATATGACCTTACCTTTTTTGACCGGTTGGAGATCTATAATGATTCGTAGGCCTCACAGTGTTCATCATTTGCCCCTCTGTTTTCTTTTGCAAGGTTGAGCCGGCCTGAAGGGAAGCCGTTTGAGGTCATGGTGGCTCCGTTCCCTCTGGAGGTGCCTGAGTACATCTTCTAAAGACCGTCGCGAGAAATAATGTAATCTATGTGGTAGATGGTTCTCCCAGGTACTTAGCTTGGTGGACCAATCTTTGTCTCCTTGTTGGAGTAATGTAAAATATGGAACCGTGTGCTCGTTACTTGATATAGCAGTAGATACTAAACAACCTATATGGCACTTTGTTCGGCCGCAATCAGTCACGTTGCCGTTGGGGAGAGAGCATCGAATGACACCTCCCCTTGGCTTGGCTCCACGCTGGAAAAAGGCAATACGGTAGGCGGCTCAGCTTCCAGCTTGTTGCCACGAGCTTCCCGATCGACTTCCAATTTGTTGCTCGCTTGCGTTCCTCATCAGATCGTGGCCGCGGACATCGCGCCTCAACATTGGGAGACGAGGCTGAGCGCGGCAGAGGGAGGGGAGGCGGCCGCGGGCATCGTGGTGCAGGTCGGGAAGGAGGCGCGGCGGAGGGGAGACAACCGTGGGCGTCGTGGTGCAGGTCGGGAAGGAGGCGCGGCGGAGGGGAGACGGCCGTGGGCGACGTGGGGCTTGGCGGCCGGGTGGGGAGGAGGTGCGGCGGAGGGGAGGCGACCGCGGCGCCGCGGGGCTGGGCCGGGCGGGCGACGGGCGCGCCTGTCCGCTTGCGCAGCAGTGGCCGCGTCTGGCCGTCGGCGGGTGTGGACGCCGATGGTAAATCCTCTGTTCCGTGTTCTTTGCATGAGGGTTGACTTGCACAATCTCATACCTCCTTCCGATCCTCTATTTGGTTAGATTGGGAATTGAGGCCTAATTTTTTCATAAGTGTTATCATCCAGGGCCCTAATCCAGTGTTTGACACATCCTATTTCATATATTGTGCAGGGCTGATCACTCCATGATGGTTGAAGCAGGCCAACGATTGCATCAGTGTTGCAGTGGGAAGTCAGACTGAAAAGGAGGCTGCAAAATTAATCTTTTGATGCTGAAATAACTGACAATGTTCAAGCTGAGATGAAAGCATAGTTCCTCTGTGTAAAGACTACTTTGTCAAGCAGATACAGTGACAATGTAGTTCCCTCTTGCTTAGAGCATTTCCAAGAGCTCTTATATTTATGAATAGCTAAAATCCTAATTTAGCTATTATGTAAAACAAAATAGCTAGCGAAAAAGTGATGAAATCCAACAGTTTCTTCAAAATCCAAAAAGGAATGGCTAGCGGCACCCTCTGGACAGAAAACGAGGATAGAAGACGAAGTAGATAGAGTTTCTGTTGGATAGGGTTTTTTGTCTTGTTTTTCTTTTTTAGAAAACTCACCTAAGATACAAGAACTCTTGAAGATGCTTTATCACGGTGGCTTTCAGATGACAGCATTGCAGTATCTTATTGTTTCTGTATGTTTTTTTAAAGTGAACCAAAGCTGTTAGTGTTGTTGTTGTAAGATCAAGTTCTCAAATTGTACAATGTATGTATATGTTACAAAAGATAGATTATTCTGAGATTATAGCAAGTTTTGACAAATATGATTGCCTTGAGACATCAGCTCTCATGTTTATTGCTTAAAGATTTAGATAATAGGTTTCCTATACTGCTGTTGTTGGTTCATTGATTTAGATGTTAAATGACTGATGCCTATTGCTGCTGCTGCTTTAGACAATAGGTTAAATATGTAGCTTCTCCATTGCAGTTTGAATGCCTATATGTCAGACTTGTTGCAATCCCTTTAGATAAATTTGCAGCATTTAACCTGCAGCATGCATTCACACTCTAGCAGTCTTCAAAATGACTTGTCCAACTTTCAGTAGTTCAAAAAGTCTGAACTCAAATTGGTTTCTATCCCCTAACTTAAGCAATGGATGAACTCAGCCCAATTGATTTAGTCGAGCAATGGATTAAACTCATCCCAAATGAGTTTAGTTAAGCAGAACCAAGTCAAGATGATATGGGTCGCCCCTACGGATGATTAAACTAACCATCTTGGAAGTGGATCGGGTGATGACAATAAACCAATCTAATTGAGTGATGGTTTCAGAAATATTCTAGTAATTAGACCAAAACATGATTTCGTAAACAAAGAGGCGCGATGTCCGGGGCCACGATCTGATGGGGAAGCCAATCGTGGCAACGAGCTGGAAGCTGAGCCGCCTACTGAAGGAATCGGAGCCGTATTGCCTTTTTTTTCAGCGCGGAGCCAAGCCAAAGGGAAGGTGCCGTTTCATGCTCTCGCTCGTCCACGCAGCAAAGATCCAGACGGGGCCGCACCGTGCGGGGTTTGCCCGCCTCCACAGAATTTTTTTCCGAATAATTGGCCAATGGGTATGAATAATCTAATAGGTAAGCAATAAACCTGCAAGTGGGGTGAGTTGAAATGGATCTCACATCAAAAGCCGGACTCTAGAAATAAAATATTATGTTCACACTATAAAATTTTATTAAAATTCATTGAAATTTGTTAAAAATGATTCAGTATTATTGACAGCTACTCTGTGGAAAGCAGTATGACCAGACCTATACGTGGGCTCCAGATAGAGTCGAACTCTGAAAATAAAACCTCGTGTTCACACTAAAATTTTATCAAAATTGACTGAAATTTATTAGAGATGACTCAGTATGATTGACAGTTACTCTGCGTAAAATAGTGTGGCTAGAACTATACGTGGGTCCCACATTTAGAGCCAGACCTGAAAATAAAACTGCGTTCACACTATAAAATTTTATCAAAGTTGACTAAAATTTGTTGGAGATGACTCAGTATAACCGGCAGCTACTATGTGCAAAGCGGTGTATGTACACAGATACGTGGGCCTCACACCAAGAGCGGAGCTACAGAGCATAGGAGAATAGAAAAGAACTAACAAGTACGTGGGTAAAACAGGCATTATCCATATATATCTATCCATATCCAAGTTGAGATGAGTAATCCATACTCTACTCAAGGATGGTTGTATCAGGCGGTGCCTGATAAGAAGACCTTGAGTGTCATGCGGGAAGGCAAGACAGTTATGATTGGAGAGAAGTCAAGTACACACCAATACAAGATGATGAGAATCGTTGTGGCAGAGTCATGGATGATATTGCAACAGTGGTGGTGTTCTGTTTGAAGGTCGGCGAGGCGGCGAGATTGGCATCGTCGGACTGTTCTAAGTGAGCAGCAAAAGGAGACGACTCTAGTCCGGTACACGAAGGTTCGAGCATGGATGACTTCAAGGTGGCGTTCATATTCGCCAAGATGGAATTTGTTGGATTTTGTGTCGAATATGTGTACAATTTGATTATAATTGGGCTTGAGTTGTAATTTGGTAGATTATGGATATAGTTTGGGCCATACTTTGTATCTCTAGGGCCCATAAATATGAGGGCACTACCGTGTAACTGTGAGACGACTTGGCGGCAGGTGTGGGCGGCGGCGCGGTGGTGCTTAGATGCCAATGTAGCTGCTGATTTTGGGAAGGAGTGTCCGTAGTCATGCTCTGAGGATGTAGACACATCATCGAACCTCGTTAAAAATATTATGTCTCGGTGTCGATCTCGTTTGTGTGACCTTGTGATTTGGTTTTGCATTCTTCGATTATCGCTTTTGCGCTATTATTCTAACAGGAGCCCTATCGGAGCCTAAATTGTTTCAACAATTTTTTTCGAATGTTGTTGTGCTAAGTCATAAGGTGTTTCTAGTGTTTTCTTTTTGGACGTTGCAACAGTTCACTGCAATTGCTGCAGCCGTGCTATACAATTGTTTCGTATTTTCTTCTTCCCTATTCATTTTGTGATGATGTGACTAGGTTTGCGATGGTGCATGAAACAAGAGGAGATGTTGCGGTCGGATTTTTTTTCAATTTTTGATTCATACTTGTTTATTTTTATTTGCTATTCATATTTTCAATTTGACTCAAATTTGAATTTGAATCAAATTCAAATTAAACTAAAAACAATATTTAATTGACTACCTGAATAGAGGGTTACATCTGGCAGTGCGAGAAAGCTCCCTTAGAATCAAATTCCTAGGGAAATTACCTTTCCATGTAGGATGGTGGCTGCCATGTCAATATTTTTCCCTACGAGTCAAAATCTTAGGGAAAGAGGAATACCCTACGGCTTCACAGTGGGATCTTAGGGCACATCCGCCTTTCCCGTCAAACTCATCCCTAGGAATCGTTCCCTACGGAATACCCCTCGGTAAACTGTTTTTCTACTGTTTTCTTGTCTTTCCCTAGGAATTCAAGCTCTAGGGAAACCGGAGGATTCTAGTAGTGACCCGATGGGAACATGTTCTCTTAGACCTCCGGATGCTAGCAAGCCCGTTTAAAATATCATGTGTTTCAGATGCTTTGTTTATTATTATGAAACTATATTTTTGATCACCGGTAGCAAAACAGGGGCGCGGATCAATCTGTCTATACTATAATCTATGTATTCTATATCTATATACTATAAAAGTTAAAATAATTGGAGCTATTTTTTTTACCAAGATTAGGCCCAACATATAGCCCTCGTAGAGGTCACATTTGTCAGGGCTAGAGGTTTGACGAAAGGGAGTGTGGTCCTATTTTTCGATAGAATAAAAATATTTTCATCAAAATCCTAATATTTTTTATACCAGCAATTTTATATACCCAACTCTTGTACCCGTGTATTACACTTTACTTTCCATTGCACATGCATTCACTTATAATTTGCATTATTATTTTGGAAGGATAATAATTAACATTATTGTTTATGGAAGGAAAAGAAATAAATGATATTGTTGGTTAATGAAAGAAAACTAAATACGTGCCGCACAGTCACGTAGCACTCCATTAGTTAAGTTAAATAATTAAAAAATTCTTGACTCATGTGGCAACGTACTCCGCCCGGGTCACCTACAAAACGTTGACACGTCAGTTTTCAGTTTTTAACTGCGAGCGCTGCCAAAAACCCTACATCGCCAAATAGGAAAACGCAAATCCCACCCGGCAGGTGCAGGTGCATCGATGCCGTCGCCAGCGAAACGGCGGCCAACGCTGCGCCACGCCCACGCGACGCCGTCGGCGCTGGAGAACCTGCCGCCGGTCGCCTTGGCGACAGTCATTGCGAGGGCCGGTCCTCGCGGCGCCGCTTCGCTAGCCTGCGCCAGCAAGACTCTCCACGCTGCCGCATCCTCCGAGAAGCGGTGGCGACGGTTCTGTACTGACGACATTGGCATCGATGCTCCAGTGGACCCTGAAGGCCGCGTGCTCCCCTCCTTCAAGGTACTCTCTGATGGCTGCGGCTTCCTCCATCATGCCTAGTTATGTCATCATCAACCAAAGATATTGAGCCCTTTCAGGTGTTCCCAAAATCAGATTTAAGATTCGATCCAGAAATCAGAATACTAGTTAGTTTTTGCAGTTTCCGTATTTAGATAGAATATATTAGTTAGGTTTTTAGTGTCGGTATTTAGGGACATAGAAAATCAATTGTAGAATAGAAATTTGGTCTGCAAACTTTGTATTGGCTGTAGCCTCTTGCTGAGGTTAAAGCCGGGAACTCTTTTTCCCATTGTCTAAAAAAGAATAGAAATTTGGGACTGAGAATTTTGACACCTATATATTAGCTATACTACGTTAGATACTTAGATCACAAGGACCAATCAATGATTTGGCTTGCTGTATCAGCTTCATGAAGAGTTTAAAGTAATTATAAAAGTAAATAGAAATTCTTGCTACAAAACATAAATGATGGGACAAAGAACTTTCATTATTCACAACATACTAAAAATGTGTGCCTGGTTTTTCTTTTACAATTACGTTCCATGAAAAACTGAACTTACATGATTGCTTCAATTTGGCACCGGAGATAAATATGTCCTAATGTGCTTGGTGTACATAAATTAATTTTGAAGAGTTATGCGCACCACGAATAGGATTCTCATATCAAATGAATGGGATCATGTTTCATAGGATTAAATTTCTGCAGAAGAGAGAATGATTAGGATCAACTTTAATGCCTGAAAATAATCCTTTATTAGTTCTTGGGTACATTGAATTGCAAATTGTCTACTTGCCTAGCATGAAGGCTACTGATCCAGTTCAATACGCTGTGCTATTCAGTTTTTATGAAACAAGCGCTGAATTGAGAAAACCAGCCATGTTTTCAGTATTGTCTTTACCCTTTTTTTTCAGTATTGTCTTCGGTTTCCCTTTTTTAATACATGTGCCAAATGTTTGTAAAATTTTTGTCAGGCAACATACGTATCTTGGTTGCGATCATTTCGCATGTATCACTTGCCACTAGTAAAAAGGGTAAAAATGTTCTGGACACTGTTAAAAAGCTGGCTTTCTGAATTCTTTCCGGACGCACTTGAAACGCTAGCTGAAGGTCTTTCTGATACTGAGATAAGAATAGCAGAGTACGATCTTGGTTTTCAGCTCCCTATACCCACAAAGTTATTGTACCGCTTCTGTAATGGTCAGCTTTGGAGAAATGACCTGGAATCGTGTGGCATCATTGGAGGCTATGAGTTCTACCATGATATGGTTAATGTGCACTTGTTACCTCTCAAGCAAGCTGTTGAGGGTGCCAAGTTGCTCTGCTCAGACAATGGTGCCATTAGGAGATCTAACTACATCGTAGTTGCTGATTCTTCTTTTGAAGCAAAAACATTTCTCCTTGATTGTCTGAGTGGCCAACTCTACGTTGTCACCAACAATTTTAAATTGAATGGCGAAATGATGCCATGTGTACCTAGTTCACTAATAAGGCTGCACACAGATAATAACGATATGCCACAAGATGCTCCTTTTGTGGCTGGAGGAGCACCTTAGGAAACTACAGAGTGGCCTGGTCAAGGTGCAGATTTCTAACTTCAGAAGGGACGCAAGACACATCAGTTTGTATCCAGAAACACCACCTACCTGTTCAACCGCAGTTACACATGGTATAAAGGTAATGTTGTTGTGTTCCTCTGTTTCAATGCTCCCGCTTGATTTGACTGATTGAATTATAATTGCCTTTGCCTTTGTGCCAAATCACAACTGAAGCAATTTGTTTTTTTCTATGAATTAACTAGAATAATATGCAGTTGCAGCATATTGTTTCCCTCCCATTCTTAGGAATCAACTAAATTTGACACCACATGGCACATGGTACCCTAATTGATGTATATTAAGAATGATTTGAAGAGATATCAGGAAAAAAAATTTGTCATGTACATCTGTCAGTTTGGTACATTGTAAAGAATATTGATGCTCTTCTCAGCTATAATGCACACCTGTAGAATGTAGATTTGAAAGAAGTGACAAAAGCATAAGTATCCCCTGAAGCGGATACGCAACTTCAACAAGACTAATGCATAAACATTGTTGGAATCTTGGAATGGAAATATTATGGGCAAAGCTGTGTCTCATTGTACCAGTGGACATAATGCTGAAATGCGATGCCTGAAACAAACTAAAAACTGAAATAAAATCTTGCTCACTTGAGTTGAAGGTGGCTGTATTAAGTTTTCACATAAAGCTAGATCATTTCCTTTTAATGAAAAAATGATATAGGTACCTGAAAATGTGTTATAACAGTGCACGTGCTCAGGTGTACAGTATCCACATGAGACTACATCAGGGACCTTCAGATTAGTTTTTTAGTGAGGATGATACATAATTTTTCCAAACAGCAATGGCTGCTACTGATATCTGTGAAAAAATTACAGGTCCGTGCATCT
Source organism: Panicum virgatum (assembly GCF_016808335.1). Lineage (NCBI taxonomy): Eukaryota > Viridiplantae > Streptophyta > Magnoliopsida > Poales > Poaceae > Panicum > Panicum virgatum. The sequence goes on along the minus strand of NC_053143.1, from coordinate 22,627,239 downwards.
GCTGTTTTTGTTCCAGAAGATTCTTCTGTCCACGGTGATCCATGCAAATATGTTTACTATTACTTTATTCGCGTATCACTTCCTGATGCATGCATTGTCGATGGCAAGTGCTACTCTTCCTCCCAGTTTCAATCATGTAGCCTAATTATTCGTACAGGAAATGATGTCTTTCATGATGATACAGAGGTAAGCTGAAAGCGACGATACTCAAATATGAAGTCATGCAAGTGCATACAACAGTTCTATTAAATTGTGTATATTACATTTACATCTCTGTTGGCTGTCTTCAGTACAGTGGTCTATTGGTAAAGGATGCTCCAGATGAGTTTAAGTATGGGAATTACATATTAGTGTCAAAGTTACCGGCGACCATGGAGGGATCTCTCATATTCATTCCACTGAGGTAATTTCCGTTGGTGAAGCTTCCATAAGGAAATTTTAAAATAAATAACAATACAAGATTTGAGTTTCAGTCTCTGTTGATTGATGACATATAGAAGTTTGACTATTGTTGTAATCTTTGTATATTGATGTCAATAGATAATAGAATATGCCAAACATAAGCATTTGTTTCTTTCACACCTTTATTGTGACATTTTTCTTTCTGTCTCAAGGCACCACCAACCTGATGATAATCAATTTTCTGTCAAGATTGCTCCATTCCCTCTGCAGCTGCCAGAGTACGTCTTCTGATGATTCAGGCTCCCAAAACTGATTTCTTCTGCCTAGTCCATGTTCTATGTAGAATTCTGTCCAAAGTTGTTGGATAGCATATGTCGTGACTGTGTTTGAAATTCTAGCACATGACATGGACATGTGTACTGTTTTTTGTTCTGATGTTTCTCTCGATGATTTGTGTTCGATGTTTGATGAGTGGAAAAATGCATGTTCCATGAGTGCCCGCAAACTTCGTGATGTTACTAGACTTGCCAAGCACATTTCTATCTCACTACTACAAAAATAATTTGTAGTAATATTCTGATTTCTTTTAGTGGCGGGTCAAAATGTAACTCGTTGTTAAACATGGAGTGGGGTTACTGTAGCAACCGACCAGCCCCTAGAAAATTATTTTCAGGAGCGGGTCACCGCTTCACACTCCCTTGAAAATGACGCCTATTTTTAAGGGTGGGTGAGAGGATGACCCGTCCCTGAAAATGTCATTTGTAGGGGCGCTTAAAGTGACATTTTTAGGAGCGGGTGAGGGGGTGAGACATATATCGAGAAAAAAAAGCTTGTAAGCCCGTTCACGTTAGTCATTGTTGACGCTTGCTACGGACTATTTTTAATCATTAATTTGAACAGAAAATCTAGAGAGTTTGTATTTATTACACATAATTATATCTAAAATAATGCTAAAACCCAATATGCTCTGAAAAATATGCAATGTTGGAAATTAAGCAGAAATACAAGTTACAAGCACCTTATGATCCAAGTTACGTCGACAAATCAGATCACAGAATTCATGCTTACACAAATCAAAGCGACCACTTGCAGGTGCAACCGACCTAGGACAAGATCGGTGCACCCACAAATGACAAGCGCACTCCAATAGCTCCCTACTATAAATATGAAAGGGGGTTCATTTGAAGACACACCACAAGTTGCACAAGTGCTCATTCCTTTCTTGCTTAGTCCATTAGGCTAGTGGAGTTTGGCTAAAGTACCTAGTCTTCGGTTCCCTGAGGTTGCTCAGGAGTTTCGGTATGAGTTTAGCTTCTACTTTCCTTTGTAATTCTCAGATAATTATAACAGACTTATCTTATAGTTATTTATATTGACATGACTTATATCCTGCGGTGTCAGACATATACTTCATGATTAGTTTGTATTCTTACTTTTATGATTTGCATGACTGATAATTAGCTTTAGTACACCGGTACCCATTCCAGTATTCGAATGTTTGCTCTAGTATGATGTCTCTCCATCCGGATGGTGGGGACTCCGTGCGGGATACTAGAGTATCGCTTATTAATGTAGACAATGTGTCTAGGTTAATCAGGTGTTGCTAGATGTCACCCTTTCGCACGGTTTGTAGAGGTAGCCAGCAAGTGGTGATAGCCTGTTTTGGACAGTGAAATCCTCCAAGTTCGGTTGGGGGGGGGGGGGGTAGGAAGTCCTTAAAGTACCGTGATGAGCTAGATAGTCTCTTATCTGTCAGTAATGAGCGATCTCATGGTATTTTCTGGTTGTCTAGAGTTAGAATAATCATTTGAATGGTGTATTATGTAATATGAGCTATATAATTAACTAAAAGTACATAAAATTCGTACAGCTAACTTCTTCCTTTCTCCCCCCTGCCTTAGGCTTATCTTAACTTTGAGCATGAAGCTTGTGTGTCACACTACTTCTTATCCATCATTTATCTTTTTTTTTGAGCGAAAAGACGGGGGGGGGGGGGGGGTGTTCCCCACAGTAGGTTTTATAACAAAGAAAGAAAAGTTATACACAGTTCATACTTACAGGGGAGGGTAGGGGGTAGAATGTACAAACAAGAGAGGGTACAAAATTAGGTGATTGACTCTAGGCATCAAATAATATTAGACCGTTTATCCTCCCTAACTCTCACGAGCTGAAGGTAGACTTGCTCTCGAAATTTCTTCATCCATAGTCGAAATGTTGGGACTCCATTGTCAAAGATCTTGGAGTTGCGTAGGTTCCAAATTTCCCAAGCAGCAAAGACAAAAATTTCCATGCAGAAAGGTAACCCAAACCTGCCGAGCTCAAGTAGGACACGAGCACAGAGAGGCTGCGTCATGGCATGGTGAGGTGACCCTGCTGATAAGCATCATTAATTACATATTGAAGTAATTCAGCTGCAAGCACGAAGAGGAGGGGGGAGAGAGGATCTCCTTGTCTCACTCCTCTTTTGCATTTGAACTGTTTCCCAGGAACACCATTAAGTAGGATTGAGGAGAGACCAGAATTGAAGATTAGTTTGATCCAAGCTAACCATTTATCCGGGAAACCCATGTGCTTCATGACTTCTAGAACTGCATTATGTTCCATAGTATCAAAAGTTTTGGCAAAGTCAAGTTTCAACACTAAAATGACCCTTTTACTTTGCTAACATTGATGTATGTATTCAAAACACCAAGCTATACAATCTTGAATTGTTTTAGACCTGCTAAAACCATATTGGTTTGCATGCAAAATCTGCAGAATAACCTTTTGCAATCTTTCAGCTAGGATCTTTGTCAAGAGCTTGATACTGCAATTTATCTTACCCCCCCCCCCTATTTATTCAATTAAATATCCAAGCAAGAATTATTCACCAACTTACCTTTATTAACCGTCGCCTTCCCTGCAGAAATAAAAATGACAATCTTGGTGTAGTTCTGGGTAAAATGCTACAATGGTATTCTGTGCTCCTGCGGATTTACTCGTAATCTATAAAATACCCCCACATTGGTATACAAAGCGCTGCTGCCTAGGAACACCCACTTGGTGGTGATGCTGGTAAACGCCAACAAGAATTTTTGGTGCCATTGCCGGAAAAGGCATAAGTTAATTAAATAGATAAAGTTATGAATAAACTCTTGACTGGTGTTCATTGTTTAGACGGGCTAACTTGGGTTTGTTTTCTCTTTAATGTGAAAATAGGATAGTGTACGACTGATTTCGATCTGCCGCAAAATTTCACTCAGAATCTGGAGTCATTGTTCAGAAGAGTTCGACCCCGTGTCGTACCCCCTCATATTTCACTCTCGGGGGTCGATCCAGTCACTATTGCGCCATGAATGTCCAACACCATGGCCCATAAGATGCTTCGTTATTTTTCTGCTCTGTCTGCTGCCAACATCTCCATTGGGCCAGATGTCAGCACTAGAGGGGAGAATTTCGAGATCAAGAAGGGTCTTATAACGATGGTGCATGCCAGCTCTTTTTGTGCCAAGGCCAATGAGAATTTCAGTGCTCATCTTCACCAATTCCTGTAGCTTCGCAGTACCTTTGTTATCAAGGGAGTTTCGCAGTACCTTTGTTATCAAGGGAGTTTCACAGGACGCGATCTGGCTACGAACATTGTCATGTTAATATAATCTTGCAAGATCTGAGTATCCATTGATTGAGATCTAGCAAGTGGCCCGAGTTGGAAGATGATATGAGTCACTTTGTCGTGGAGCTAGATCAAGAAATACAGACAAATAGGTCACTACAACTGCACCAACGCGAAGGAGGACCGATATCAACAAAGTAAATTTGTTTGCGAATAAATCGATGGACCGAAGCTAACTGCTGTCTTGTGCTTCAATTCCAGTTTATTAAACTGATGAGACACGGTGCGTTCAAATCTTCTTGGGTATCCAGCAGCCGTGGAAGCCGTAGGGAAGGCCATAGGGGAACCATGCGCGCGCAATCTCTTCGAAGCTCGCCGCATCGAGTAGCAATGCATAGCCTTCACCTTCTGTGGTGCTTACAATAGATATCACAACGCCTACACAGTACAGACCGTTCCCATGGCATGTCAATGCATCTCATAGCAGTTTTCTACTGGCTCAAATAGATGACAAAACATCAAAGAAATACATTTCAGTCAGTTCAAACTTACCGTCATCTTCGTCAGTTCCTCCTGGCCTCGCCACAAAGAAGGGTTCCGATGGCACGGACCCTGGCTCGTACCAGTTCTTGGCCTCTTTTTTGACAATGTCGATCTTAGTGAGCGAGTTGAAGAAATTGCAAGGCCGTTGCGCGCCACAGGCGTAAACATAACGGTACTCCTTGCCTTGGTAGGCCAGGTTGATGGAACACAGCTCCACTCCCCGGCCATGCACCCAGGGTCCAGCACCGTCTCCAGCTCGCCCAAGGGGGTTCCGTCCAGCGGTATACTGAATCGGGCCACCCTTCACATGCATGCATATGGTCCACAAAAAGACTTCTAAAAAAGAATCGCTTGTACATATAGTGGCATCGATAATCAGAAACTGCAAGCATACGTGTACCTAGCATACGTGTACATATAGTGGCATCGATAATCACATTTTTTTAATTTTTTTGCTATATGTAAATAATTAAATGAATTTTCAGATAAAATAGAAAAATATTTTTAGGGGCGGGTGATGGCATCACCCGCCCCTAAAAATGTATTTGTAGGGGCGGGTGATGGTGTCACCCGCCCCTACAAATCAATTTCCGAGTTAATATAAAAGAATAGCATACCTCATAGAGTCACAAGTGCTTGTGTAGTGTAGTGTGTATATTTCGTCAAAAAATCGTAGCTTGACACAACTGGACTAGTGGTGGTGGCTGGTTGGTTAGGATAATTTTTTTTTATTTTGTTGTTTTCGATTTTTTTTATAACCTATTTGATTTTCCGGACAAGAATTTGTAGGGGCTGGCCATGGCATGACCCGCCCCTAGAAATCGATTTTTAGGACGGGTGACGCCATGACTCACCCCTAAAAATGATTTTTAGGTGCGGGTGCATTACTCATCCCTGAAAATGGTATTTTTAGCTGTGAAAACTAGAGGCGGGTACTGCATCCGCCCCTAAAAATTGTTTCTGTAGTAGTGGATCCTTTGGGCGAAAAACATGCTCCGGCTCATCGGAGTGGCGATGCCGACGTCCATGGACACCAAATTTCTTGCTAGAGATATCATCTTGGAGGATCTCGTCAACGTCGTTTGGCTGTCCTATGGTTGACGTGCTTGCTTGTTCATTGGGAAGTCGGAGCTGTTACATCGCTAGAGTGCGATGTAGCTTGGCAACGAGATCCTTTCTCAATTCTTGGGGATCTTTTAGTTTAGTTTTGTTACTTTAGCAGCATCAAATGATTTGAGCATCATGTTTCTAAGAAGATGAGATGTGATGGTTTGGTATTGCATTAAGACTTTGCAAGGATGAATGGAGCGATGAAGAAAACTGAATCTTAGTCTTTTAGTTTTCTTTGTTGTATTTTAAAACCCTCATTTGAGGTTTAGAGTCAAAAAAACTCTTGTAACTTTTGGTTGTATACATCCACCAGTGGATATAGAGGTCGGTTATTTGAAAACCCTCATTTGAGGTTTAGAGACTAAGATCTCTTGTAACTTTTGATTATTTCTTATCTAAGAAAAGCAAGTATCTAAGACAAGCAAGTATCAATGAAGGATAATCGTTTGGGTGACAGCCACAGCCTGCCACACTGCTGTGGCAGCGCCTAAACTGCGGCGCTGAAAATCGGCGTCACAGTTGTAGCCGGATTTTGTGCTATGAAGGTCTATGGTTGTCGCGGCTTTTGGCTGAACCAAGCAGTAGCTTTTTGTTTTGTGGCTCGTGGCATGTTAGGTAGGGCAAAGTAAGGAAGAGAACCAAACACTCTAATAATATCCTAGTCAGTACTCCCAAGCATCCCGGTGGTGATAAAAAGGCACTTTGCTCTTCTAGTGTTTACAAGGATTGTTGTGGCATTTTACATCCTCGAAGATGACTGGCAATATTGAGGCCGGAGCCATTAATTATTGAGATTGCAAAATATCTCTAGTTGGCGAAAGCCTTGGAGGTGCATCTAGAGATAAGACCGCAAGACACTACTAGCTAGGCGTTGCATTGCTGTCATCCTTGTCATCAAGATAGTAATAACACGCATGTCTCCAGAAAAAAACACGTCACATTGCTTACATCCTCGTCATCAAAATGTTGCAACAAAGTAGCCGAGTCTGGGCAGGTGACGCGCCCTTCAAGGAAGAAGCCACCCACCATTGGTTTTCGGTGGGCCGTGACCCTGACCCCTGCAGCCCGCAGAGTGAAGGACCGGGAGTGCGGCCAGGGGGGAGTGAATGACAGTTCTTAAAAAGAATTTTCTCAATGAAAATAAGGTCCATGTCCTGAATTCAATCCGACACGTCGATCTCTTCTAACCGCTAAGGTGACACAAGCTAACTCGTGACGACCTCACCCTAGAACGGTAAGGAAAAACTTGATGCAAAGCAAAAGCAGCCGAAAAGCAATCTACTCGAACAAGGCACAGCACGAAGCGCGCGGAAGCAATCAATTTACCAAAGTGCCGAAAAACTTTCACTTGACCAAGCATGCAAAGATTCAACAATGATTAGTGCAGCTTAATATCACGGAAGCAAAGCTTATCCATAAAACTAATTTTGAGACACCAAAAAAATTAGAACTGAACGCCAAAAACATCCTCTTAATAAAGCATGCAAAGACTAGCAATTAAAATTACTTAACACAAGTCAATTAGGTATGCAAAGATCTAGAAGCAAAAAGCAAGATCAAGTACTAAATAACTCAAGCTAAGCCTGCAGCAAAATAAACTATTTGAATCACCACGGTCACAAAGATCCAGATTAGCAATGAAAGAATACACTAGCAGAGGTGATTAGCAGTAGCAATAATTAGAGACTGTAGCAAGAAAACAATGTTTTACTAGTGAGTAAGTGGAGCTCCTACAGTGCTCACCTCAGCTGTGCTCACCTGCCTGCGTGTAGCTTCCGGTCTGCAACACCGACCGGCCTGCTTGCTGCTTGGGCTGCTGCGTTGCTCCGCCTTGGGCCGCAAGTGTGCATGCGCTGCTGGCGTGCTAGCTGAGTTGCCGCGGTTTTTCTTTTTTATATTTAAAAAAAATTAAAATTTCAAAAATATATGTCCGTTTTGGAAAATTTCAAAAATATATCCCGATCGCCCTATGGGGGGCGACAGGGCTCAAATGTAATTTTTTTTTCTTCAAATTTGCAACGAAGTCCCTGGAGAAAAAAAAGGGGGCCTGTCGCCCCCCCAACGGGCGACAGGCCCCTGTCGCCCACCCCAGGGGCGACCAACCAATGGGCCTAGCCTACAGGCGCCAGGGGGCCGGTCACCCCTCCTGAGGGCGACGGGGGGGGGCCTGTCGCCCCAACACGGGCGACCGGGTCAGGCCTAAGGCCTCCCCCTCATTCCCTCCTCTCATTTGACCTCAAAAAATCGAAAAAAATCCAGAAAAAAGAGAGGGGTGAGAAGAACGGAAGCGGCGAAGCTCTGCCGAATTCCGCACTTGTGATCTACCGGTAACTTCCGTATAAATTCGTTGATATTGTATAACAATTTAATTTAATTAGCAGATTAGCTGAATTAGATTTGGTGTTTTAGAACACTGTTTTAGTATTACAATTTGAGTACTATTACAGATTTTTTCAAATAAAATAATTATACATTAGAATAGAATTATGATAGTACCTTATTGATATTGCAGTATAAGACAATAGAATTATAACAGTACCTATATTTTCACGCATCGATTTGGTATACGATATGTGCATTGCTTAAATCATTGTTTGTTATTTGGCGCACCACACTATAGCGCCAATGTCTTCGTCAGGATCAACCTACATTCCGTGGAGCAAGTGTAAAGCCACCGTACCCAAAGGAATTAATGTGCCAATGTGCTTCTGCGGTTCGTTATGCAAATTCATGCAATCTGAGGTTTTAGGAGATGACTACGGCATGAGGTTCTTTATGTGTGAGAACTACGAATATGATCCACATAAGCGATATGGCAAAGACCGGGCCAATGTAGTAGGACAACATACGCTATTTTTCTCTATGACCTAACATTGAGTTATGATTCTAACTTGTGTTGGACAAAGTCTCCTCCGCCTCTTTGTGATTTTATGCAGTGGTTCGACACCGTGCAGTCGCAGCAGGCAAAGAACATTGTGGAACAAAAAGCAAGATGGGCTGCAGAATGTTGGCGCCGAATGAAGCAAGAGGAACAGCAAGAGGAGAAGCACAACAAAGAGCAAGAAGAGATCCGCAAGAGGATGGAGGAGGTGGATCGTAAGGCGGCGGCCGAACGTGAAGCTGACAGGGAGAGAAAGCGAGAGAGGGCACGCCGTGCGAAGGAAGCCGGGCCCGAAGCAATTAGGAAGGGCAAATATCCTAGGTGCACTCAGTAGAGTAGTACCATGTAATCCCGGTATTTTACATTCCATAAGGCATGGTAGGTTTAGATGCAACAAGAAATTATCTTATCGCGTGCACATGTCACTGCAATTAGTTGTTTATGTTTTAAGTTGAGAGCTTAACTCTGTGTGTTGTAGCCTTTACCATTAATTTGCAGTTGTAGCCGGGAGTCTATGAAATCTTTGAACTTTTCCTTAATATTTTCGGAGCTTTTCATGTCACTAGAATATTAAAAAGCACACATTTTATTAATATAACGATAAGAATTAAGAACTAAGAAATACATCATGGTCTGCTGCTAAAAAGCTCGAATAGCTCAAAATAGGAACCATAGTATATCTAGCTGTGAGTACGAGATCACAGGTTGCCACTGCTCAGCACGGCGATCACGGGTTTCCCAAATGTCGCATTCTTTGCCCAGACATACGTGACAAAAGACGACAACCCAATAGCAGTGCTCTTCCAACATTTCAAAAAGATGTGACAACACGGCAACCACACCAGCTCACCTTCAAAGCAGTCTCTCTGGCGAGGACGACGGACCTGTCATTCTACAGCGAAGGTCTGTGGCGTGTAGTGGGGAAGGCGGCATCTAGGCGCGATCGACCGAGCGACAGTAATGCAGTGCTGTGAGTCTGCATGCACAGAGATGCATCGAGTAGTCATTTCGAGAATTGAATCTAGCCTTTTCAGTGTTAGGTCAGCTAGCCTCTTCACTGTGTTGTCATGTAGATTTTTTAGGTGTATTTACACTCCACACTCCGGGTATCAGACTTTTGTGCGCATATAAATACTCCCAAGTTTGTGAACTCCCAGCACAACTCAAACATCAAACCTCATTATATACCCAATGTCTGGAGGTGGGTCTAGCGGGAAGAATTACTATGGTTTTGGGAAAGGAAAAGGGGGAAGAAAGGGAGACCCCATAATATGGGAGGGGCCTCTTGGACCTGATTCCTTTCCGGAACCAGTGTTTGAGTTTCCGCCACAGCACAAGAGTGAATTTACCAATGAAACTCCTCTTCGACAATACGATAACCGTAGAGAACCGTGGCCAAAATGCAGACATGGTGAGGACTGCTTAGTGCAAATGTGCACCGACGGGATGGATGGCGGTCGGCGTTTCTTTAAATGTCCACACGCATGGGTAATACTTGGTTGTTTCATTTCTTTATCTTTAATGAGACACCTTACATGAAATTTATTTTGCAGTCTTCCGATGCTCCAGAAAACTGTGGTTTTACTAGGTGGGTAGATCCTGCACCAATTGATTCTGTTCAGGAGTTCATCGAGTACCTCCAGATAAAGATCTTTGATCTGGAATGCAAGGTGAACCATTATGAGAAAGTGAGCGAGGGTAACAAAGATGACGAAGTTGATGATACCAGCAATGCAGCCGGTTCACAGGATGAACCATGCACTATTCCTTACTGCAACTGCCCTTGTCACAAGAAGAAGGGCCATGCGCCTCCGGCACCACCGCCTGCACCACCTGCAATGGGTGGATACTGCGGAGAAGGCTCAACGCAGTTTGCTATGTGGGGGTACGGCTACTAGGACTACCCTAGTGCTAGTGACATGCTGCATCATTGTGTTTGTTCTGTTTTTTTTTAAATTACCTAAGGCATGTTAGGTTAGTCTGGAATCTGTTTACCGTAGTTTGCAACGGGTTCTGAAATGCCACTGCATGTGTGATGTGTGTTTCATTATCATTGTATTATGATGTAAAATTTGGTGGTTCACATTACGTAATGCATTTCTTAGTTCTTATGTTTATTTCGTGCCATGTCTGTGCCCAGCAGAGGGCTAAGAGGGTCCGATGCCATAGGGGTGGTTACATATCTCTGATGTTTATTTGTAATGAGATAGCTGTGGACCGCTTATTTATACACTTCAACGTTCGCCTCTGATCACTCTCGTATTTTCCATTACAATCAATAGATGATATGTTTATACTTTGATGCTCCATTACGACTAAGTACGATTCAAACTCGACATTATGTACATGTCCAGTGAATGCAAGTTTGGTACGAGACATACATACAAGCATAATACAACATTAACAATACTAAATGCGAATACATCTTAAACCGATGAACATCATATGTTATAGATCATGGTATGAAATCATCTAGGTCGTCATCCCAGTTGACAGATGGTGGTGCTGCAGATGGTGTAGTATGGCTCGACGAACCTCTTGGCTTTCCCTTTCTCTCTTTTCTGATTCTAGGTTCATGTACAGGGGGATGAACATCATGTGTTGGAGGCCATGGTTTGGGGGGCATGAAGTCATCTATGTCATCATCCCAGTTAACACAAGTTTGTGCTGCAGGTGGTGCAACATGACTTGACGAACCTCTTGCCTTTCCCTTTGTCTCCATTCTGATTCTAGGTTCATGTACAGGGGGAGTAACATCATGTGTTGGAGGCCAGGGTTTGGGGGGCATGAAGTCATCCATGTCATCATCCCAGTTAACACAAGTTTGTGCTGCAGGTGGTGCAACATGACTTGACGAACTTCCGGGCATCTGTTCTTGCGCAGGCCAAGTACTATCACCCGAAGATCTTATCCGCCTCCTTCGTCTAGTTTGCGGCATAAGTCCACCACCGAAGATACATACCAATTTACGGAAATTTGGTATCGTTTTGTTAATCAACTCTGTGTCCTCGGGGTAATCCTAGCATATAATTAAAAAATAATGTTACTGTTTCATAAATATGGATTCGAAATGACGGACGGGATTACAACTGAATGAGAGTTACCTTAATGTGCATCTCATACACCTCTGGCCGCATCCATATCTTAGAAGAACTTTGTAAGAATCCAATGATAGTAGGATGATTCGCTAGTTCACATACTCTCATGTATATCTTCCGACGTTCTATCAGGTGTCCCTTTACATCTTGCGTCGTAATACCTCGAAATAATGTGAAATCTTTAAACTCTACTACTTTGGACAACACCATCTCTATCGTACCATCCGCTAACGGATCCAACTTCTTACTGATAAAAAGATGGGTCATGATATTAAGTATTATACTAGATTTTTCTTCGGTCCATGAAAATCCTCCACAATTTGAGGCAGCCATTGCCTTATGCTGCAATATCAATAAGGCACTTTCAAAATTCTATTCTAATTCATAATTAATTTTAAAAAAAGTCTGTAATAGTACTGAAATTGTAATACTAAACGAGTGTTCTAAAACACCAAATCTAATACAGCTAATCCACTAATTAAATTAAATTGTTATACAATATCAATGGATTCATACGGAAGTTACCTGTAGATCAGGAGTACGCAATTCGGCAGAGCTTCGCCGCTTTTCTTCTCCTCACCCCTCTCTTTTATCCTGAATTTTTAGGCTCAAATGACAAAGAGAATGGCGACGAAGGGTGGCCAGGGTTTAAAATAGGGGGAAGGGACCCTGTCGCCCCCCCAACGGGCGACAGGGGCCTATCGCCCGTTGGGGGGCAACAGGCCCCCTCTTTTTTTTTCTCCAGGGACTTCGTTGCAAATTTGAAGAAAAAAAATTACATTTGAGCCCTGTCGCCCCCCATAGGGCGACCGGGGTATATTTTTGAAATTTTCCAAAACGGACATATATTTTTGAAATTTTATTTTTTTAAATATAAAAAAGAAAAAACCGCTGAGTTGCCTGTGCGTGGCCTGCAAGGCCTTGGGCCGCGTGTTGGGCTAGCCACCAGCTCATGGGCCGCACGCCCAGCAGCAAGCTGCTCGCCCCCACGTGGCCGCGTGCGTGTAATACAAAAAAAAACATAGAGAAAAAGAGCCCAATCGAATTTGGGCCCGATCCTAACAAACCAGCCCACACACTTGGCTTAAGTCGAAACTCTTTTCCCATAACCTATGGGGGACCGAGGGGCGCTGCTGGGGTCACGCGGGTGACCCCAGCAGACCTGTCACCCACTATAAATTTTATGTTGCTGGGTCTAAATTGACCCAACAAACTGGCCCATAGTCAAATTCGTTCTAGAATAAATTTATTTTGTTTCGAAATAATTTTTAATTATTCTAGCAATACAAAAAATTTGTTCGGGAACAATTTTTTTTTTCCAGAACAAAAAAAAATAGTTGTTGGGCATTGTGCGATGGTTTGACTGCCAGTAGCACAAGCGACTCCTAACATTTGCCGAGCCCCTTCTCAGCGCTGTCCCCTCCCCCTTCTATTCGTTCTTCCTCGAGGAACGCCCGTCACCCTCTCCTCAGCATCTCCCTCCTCTCTAGAACCTCCACCACAGCAGCAATAAGTAAGAGAAAAGGAGAAAAATGAATTGAGGAGGAGGGAAGGATCAAGATGTGGTGCATCTTTGGAATAGACTTGCTCTTCCCCACCCCAATCCCGCAGCCCTAGGTTTGAGGAACGACCAAGGTGAGGCGAATCTAGTTTTATCCCTGCTAATTGATGTTTTTAGATGGTTCTTGGTCATGGGGATTAGTGGATTAGTGGGGGAAAACACAATTTGAAGGCCGATCTGAGGTCTGCTGTTCTGTAGCTCGGGCAGTGCTGCTGTCCTTATAGTTTTGGCAACCTAAACGATTTTTCCTCCAAATGTGGGTTATACAAAATTTGTAGAGGTTTATGGGATCTAGCTGCTGTCAAAATTTCACATTTTTTGGTGGAGTATATAATCAGTTATTGACTTTTGTTTGGGCGCTGTCCCTGATTGTCCAGATTTGGACAGTAGATGTTCAGAGGTGTGTTAGCCGACCTTAACCATGGAATTAGAGGAAACCCATAATAACAAAGTTGTAGTTCTTCCAAATATGTACATGTTGTCAAAATTTGAGAATATTCGGACAACAGGTTTGGGAGATATGGATTTTTATATGCTGCTGCCCAGAATTTCAGATAGATTCTCTACTTCACATTCAATGCTGTTTTATCCCTCTTGGTGTCATGTTAAAAATAAAGGACCTTTGCATGGTTGTAGATCCTTCCTTAGGCTTTCTAAAATGTGCTCGTTTTCAGTCATACCATGTGTAGATTATAAGATACAAAAAAATGAAACAGCAGTGCTGCAATTGCCTTGTGGACTTTTTGATGTTTGGGTTGGATGATGGTTTTGGAGGGGGCGTAGGAGCTCTTTACTTACCGAAAATCTCTTTGGCATGTGTTGTTATCTAATCTTGAATTGTCTAAAACAGGTGGTAGTGCCTCAGATCGTGTCTAAAGTGGTCATCCCTTCTATCATTTGAGGCAATTAAATGTGGCGGTGGTGGCTACACGCTTTAAATTGTTATTTATTCTACCTCCACATTAAAAATTCAGAACCACAATTTATATAATACCATCTATTTGAACTTATTTGATTAGTATGTTATATCATCTCTATGGATTCGATGGAAAATCTATAATTCTTTATCTATGGCTTGATGATGCTTTTGGTGGTGGAATAAAATAATGTTTACTCTCTGCCATGGGGGTTGCTTAAGGATATATATATATGGCTTACCTTTTTCTTTATATGGCATTTGCATTGCATCTCATTCATTGCATTGGCATATGGAGTTATGTCGCGAACCTATGGTTCCGACCGTACCGGTACAACATCGTTTATTGGGCATAACGATGCAGCTTCATACCTTGTTGGGTACAAAGGCAGGAGACATGGCACTGCATTGCATGGCATTGCATTTGCATTGTGAATTTGGGATGTGAGTTGTATGTCATGGAGTATGACTTTGGGAGATATTGGTAAGAAGTGATCCTTAACTAAGGATTGGTGACGGTTAATCTCATCCTTTACGTGGAAATTTAAATCGATATATTTTATTGCTCCTCTTTGGTTCACTTGTACTGGAAATTTAAATCGATGCATAATGAACTTGTAGATTAAATAGCTTGTTAAGGCAGTTTACTTGCTGAGATCTTGCATCTCACACCCCTTTTTATCTTTCTAGGTACTCGAGTGGCTTTTGCGTGAAGGGGTGGGAAATAGCAGCTCACGTCACTCTTTCACACCTTTGTCGAGTTTAACTTATGTTGTAATATAAGAAGTGCTAGAATTTGATTAGACTAAAACTCTAGACTCGTGGATCATGTTAGATGTTCCTAGACCCTGGTGGTGTTATCTACTCTCTAGAATGTTTTATCCCGCTAGTGTGCTTATTTAATCATATATCATGTTATGGTGTTGCTTCTGCTTGAACTCAAACAAGGGAGATGCTGCCAAAAATTCTTCTTGGCTTGATATACGTTGTTTTTGGTGGCATCCTTGTTAGGGCATGTTTAGGGGTGTTACAGTGCGCTTGAGGGCTGGCACAGCAGAGCAGTCCGTCGAGCGCGGCCACCGCTGCCGCCGGCCAGGTCGTCCTCCGCGCGATGCCCCAAGCTAGCAAACGCCTGCTGTCGCATGCGCACCACCTCCACGTTCGTGTCCCATTCGATGCCTGGACAAGAACAGAAAAGGAACACACAAGAACAGTGAAGGAACGCCCAAACTTAAAACTCAAAATACTCCTTCAAAACTTCACGAATTCGAACGAAAATCGAACCGTAGAAGCATAACCACAGGGACTAACATATCTGGTCATGCTGCTCTTGATGTTTTAGCTTTCAATTCCCCAGGTTCAACAGGCAGTCAAGTCGTCCCACGATCAATGGCATCTTCCCCACTGGTATGCAGTCCCTAGCCCTTCTCAATTGGATGTGATCAGTTCAAGGCCCTGGCCGGGTCAGTGTTCCAAATTATAGATGATCAGATTATGGTCTTCTTGTTGCCTAGGTGGCCGGGTCAGTGTTGTTCCAAAAAGTATAGATGATCTTTTGGTCTTCTAGTTGCCTAGGCTGATAAGCAAGTGTGTGTCATATTATATTATACAAGCAAGGAAGAAACTATATATACCCATGCTAAATTATTTTCCATCAATGGGAACTTAGAATTCATATTATGAAGGAATTTGGAGATCAAATATCTTTGCACAACATCTGTTTATCAAGAATTTTTTTTCTTGTCGTGCATAAGTGTTGTAGATAAAGGATGCAAATCTGAACTAAGTATCTCATTTTTTTGATAGTTAATCTTCAGTTTACACCCAAATCTGAAAAAAAGAATTATCAATTTTAGTTATTCAGATTTCACTAACCATATTATCTGATCTTCGGGTTCAATTTTAATTAGATTGTGGTACCATGGCTTCAGATGTTTGGACTCTCCATCTTGAATGTGAGGGTGCAACTCCAGGACAGGAACATGTGTGCAAAGGGAAATGGACAAGGATATGATATGTTTCTTCAACTTGGAATTTGTCCAGGAATATGGGTACACATCAAACGATTATTTGTATTACAAGAGGAGATAGTTTGGTTGCTATAGAATGGGATTCCGATGTCATGGAAATGCTTAAAGACAATGAAACCACAAAGGATGTTAACTTGTTTGTGACAAAGCAGATAATGGCCATTATGGCATCTAAGTCGAAGAAACCACCAACCAAGTCTGCACCAACTAAAACTAAAAGGAGTATGGTACAACTCACATTTACTCATTTCGATTTGTATGACCATCCAAGTATAACTTACCAAGTGATGTTATGTTTTTTTAACGCTTGATAATTGTTTGGCCCCACATTTATTCACAGAAAAAAGTGGTGCAAAGAGCAAGGAGTGTCTGCTGGTTATTCAAACTAAATCAAAATATGCCAATGATATTGACCAACAGCATGATGATGACATCCAAGAACCATCAGGTATAGATGTAGTTGCATTACATTCTAATATAAATAATGTGGACTGCATTGCTATTGTATGTTTATTTTTTTGTAGCTGATGGTGATGAATTACATATGCGAAAGGGGACTATTTTGACATATGTTTGGAATTTGTATGAGGGAAAACGAATAGTAGTAAAATGCAATAATCTTGGTCAACCGATTGGAAAAGAAGGTGGTCTGCTAGGACAATTTTTAGGCACTGTAGCATGAAATGGTGGTTATTGCCCTGTAGATATCAAAGATTGGAGAAAGGTCAAAAAGGATAATGCTAGTCATTCAAGTTTGCAAGATTGTTTTATTTAAAAGAAACAGCAAGGGAAACCCACACTGTAGGTTTGCAAGATTTCACAAGATATTCTTATATGAATATAAGTACTTAATGATGCAGATAGTTATATTAAGTCATTTTCGTAATCTCATTGTAGACAAAGTTCTTGTATCCTCTACATGTGAGAATTGGATTTTGAAATCGATCGGAAGAGATTGGAGAAAATATAAGGCAACATTAAAAAAGAAACAATTTAACCCAAAGAAGAAAAAAATCTTATTTGTACAAGCTCTGTCCACATGATGTTGATCAAGATCAATGGGATAATCTAATAAGATATTGGAAGTCTGCAGAAGGAAAGGAAGGAATATTGCATGAATGTTTATTCTAATATCTTTTTAATAGACAATTCTCAATATATAACTAATTTACTGGTGCTACAGGCCCTTAGTGAGAAGAACAAAATAAGCTGTGAAATGAAAAACATACCACATACAGCGGGTACAAAGAGTTATGCTCGTTGGTCTGAAGAATTGGTGAGTCCTTTTAGTAGATCAATAGATTTCAGTAGTATATCTTTCTTATCATTGTTGTATTATCATTATTTTTTAGAGACAGGCAGATCCCCCAAAAAAAAAACTACATAGAGCTCAGGTTTACTTAGCAACTCACAGGAAAAGGGTCCTGGGGACAAATGAGGATACTGCTGCGGTATGCGATTTATACACAATGATATGAGCATCATGTTTGCAATTTTCAGATTGTTTCAATTTATATAAGAACAATTTTATCTGTTCTCATTTGTTATATGTAGGTTCAGTTAGAAATCA
This sequence comes from Panicum virgatum, assembly GCF_016808335.1. Taxonomy (NCBI): domain Eukaryota; kingdom Viridiplantae; phylum Streptophyta; class Magnoliopsida; order Poales; family Poaceae; genus Panicum; species Panicum virgatum. Next base: position 22,609,536 of record NC_053143.1, on the reverse strand, counting down.
TAGATAAACAACCAGAGTTGGCTCAAAATATTGAAGGGAGAGTTGCATAGGAAGGCGATGCATTGCATCAGGTGTTGGGAGAAGAGAAACCTGGACAAGTGCATGTCATGGGATTGCTTCCAGTTCCTAAACAAGTCTATGGCCGAAAAACATGACATTTTAGGGACATTAATGTAATTATAGTAGATGGATCATCATCATATGTAGAGAATCATATGCTAGAAGAAATAAAGCAAACAATGATGATGATGACTTATTCCTGTCCAATGAAAAGGTAATCATGATTTTTTCTTGTCTTTTTAACAGCACTATACTCTAACTTGCTTATATACTTTTTATATGGGTCTCATGTTTTAAATTACCTAGATTTATTTTTGAAGCATTGTCAAGAAGATCCTATTTACAAGGAAGTATCATATCAAGGAGCAAAACCGTCATCCCCACAATGCTCTACTAATCAATCTACTCGACAAAAGGTATGTTATTTCAGTCATGGCAAGCAAGTTACATTCTGTATCAGCATGTAAATATAAATATTTTTGCTTCTTTTCAGCTTGATGCACGTAAAAGGAATCCAACTGATGGTAGAATAATAAAGAAACAGAAGGTACTTAAGAATCAGGCTTCCACATCTATTGCAGCAATATATTTTCCAATACTCAGCATGGTGTTGTGACTATTTTATGTCTCATTTCAGCTGACTAAGAATCAACAAGGATTTCTCCGAGATACTACAGCCACGACATGACGAGTGCTCACACCAGATAAGGGTGCAGGCTATAAGGTGAACAAGCAACCTCCAATCAAGGTGGACAAGCATAATGACAAGTATTTTGATTTTGTTACCTCTATGCAACTAACTCTCGTTACTTCGATAGCGGTCTTCCTGTTGTGTAGTTTAATCTCTGTCGATCTAACCATAAGATAGCATAGATATAGCTAGCCTAGCACAGTTGACTCGAGCTTTAACTTCTGCCTTGCTCCCAGCCTATAGCATCTTTATTTATTTATTTATTTATCTTGAGGGTAGTTGTGTGTGTGTCACACTACCTCCTATCACGTTATATATCTTATCCCTGTTTATGCAAGAGAATACCCAATCTAGATAAAGTTCATCAACTAGTCTATATCTCTTCATTCACCGCTTTCCCTGCGGAAATATAAATGACACCCCAGTATACTCCCAGGTAAAATGCTACAGCGGTATTTCGTGCGCTTGCGGATTTATTTGTGGTTCATGAAATACCTGCCACCCTAATTGACGTCTGCGGGCGTCATCGCTGTTTCCCGATGGTGACGCTGGTAGGCGCCAACAAGCATTTTTGGTGCCGTTGCCGGGAAAGGCAAAGATTGAAGTATATGGACAAAGTTATGAACAAAAATCGAAATCGGTATTCGCTTGCTAAACAGGCCAACTTGGCTTTGTTTTTTTGTCTTTGTTGATATGAAAACAGGGTAGTGTATGACCGGTTTTGACTTGTCGCAAAACTTTCATTCCAATCCAGAGTCACTTTTGAGAAGAGTTCGTCCTCGTGTCGTACCTCCTCAAATCTCACTCTCGGCAGCCGAATCAGTCACTGCATCGTCATCAGCTTCTCAAGCTTTGGCCCAAAAGACACTCTGTGATTACTCTGCTCTATCTGCTAACCAGGTCCCCACCAGGCCCGAGGTTAACACCGGAGGGGAAAATTTCGAGATCAAGACGGGTCTTATTACAATGGTGCAGGCCAGCCCTTTCTGTGGCAAGGCCAATGAGGATGCCAGCGCTCATCTCCAGCAGTTCCTAGAGCTCTGCAGTACTTTTGTTATCAAGGGTGTATCACAAAATGCAATCCAGCTCTGTTTGTTCCCATTCTCTCTCTTGGAGATAGCGAAGCAATGGTTTTATGCTAACAAGGCTGCTGTGGACACTTGAGCGTTCAGCAATCAAGAAGATGGTGTCCAACTAAGGTTGGAGTGATGATCGCCTCCAACCACCACAGCGAGGCATGCACTCCATCAAGGAGGCCGACATGCTCGCTATAGTAAGTATTCGTGGTTCCTATCTCTAATTTTATACTTGGTATAGTATATGCTAGTAGTGCTTGTAGTTGAGTGAGATCAGTTCTCTTACTCGTGGGTTCATCGCTCTGTATTCATACAAAGTGCTGTAGTTTGCTACGAGATATCATACGTAGTTAGACTGCAGTAGTAATCAATAGCGTAGGCGTGATGTCTAGGCTAAGGGTTATCCTTCGTTTGTCTTATATCCCACGGTTTGTAAAGGTAGGCCGTAGGTGGTGACAGCCCTATTGGTCCTCTGTAATCCTCCACGTTCGGATATAGCGTAGAGCTGTTGGCCGGAGTCGACAGGCAGACCAGTTGTAAACCGGTGCCCGAAGCGAGTATTGTGCCTAAGAGACCGACGTTTAACTCAGCTATAGTGCTATCTTACGAATCCTCTCTTCCCTTCAACTTATCTTGGTGTGTCCTTGGACCGACTAGAATAGAAGAGAGTGCACACACGTTCCCTGTGGATTCGATAGCCCTTGGAATACTCTGAGGTGAAAGCTACAACAATATCCGTGCGCTTGTGGATTTATTCGTGACGCTAAAATACCCAACAAGCTTTCTGGCGCCATTGTCGGGGAACGGTTATTGTATCTTTCTTTGTACCTAGTAGTCCTCATATGTTTTGCTTTTATTTTCTTCTACCTTGGCCCCCGCTACCCATAGAGGAGCTATTCTTTAAAAGCTTCTCTGCCCTACGGGATTCATCCCGTATCATCTTTAGTTTCTTCCTGCTATCTTTACCCCCGTTACCCATGGAGAAGCCATCCTTCCACAGCCTCTCTGCCTCAAAGGGGGAGTTCAATGAGTCACCATCCTCTTCCACATCTGGCTATGAACCTCGTCCTGATCTTATCGCTATGGTTCGGGAGCTTTCCTTCTCTGGGTTAAGTAGCGAGAACCCAGACCACCATCTGCGAGAGTTCGAGCAGCTTTGTTCACGCTTTGCCTCTGCAAGCATGAAACAAGATGTCCTCCGGTGGAAGTTGTTTAAATAAGCTTTGAAGGTCAATATTCTGTTTTCATGAAAAAAAGATCCATATTGTTTCACAAATGAAGTTTTATATTGTCCTTTCTTATGATCTTTTATCGAGTATTTATCATGTACTCATGTAGACTCTGTTCTCATAGCTTATTTCTTTTGCAGGAGAGAAACAATTATCCTGCACAATGGGCAATATTTGTAGTATAATATGGCTTTGCCATTTAAATAAATGTGGACATGGACGTGTTTACTTATATGGTATTTTGTAATGAGGGCTTATGTCGTTGGTCAACTTTCATTATCTTTGAGTTACTTATGTGTGTGGAAGGCATTTAACGCTTTTCCATTATTGAAAAAACACATTTTTGTTTAATTACTGGCTGGAAAATTGTTGTGGCCATGCAAGTGGTCAGTTGACGGTCTCTTCCCCTTTGATGTCCAATGTTTACTGTGCCAGGTAGCATACTAGGCATTTTTAGAATCATTCCAATTGCTCATTAATTATACCGTTTCTTCTTTCTAAAGGCATTTATTTTCATCTTGTATTTTCTATCCTTTTTATTATGTTAATTTTTTATTTTCTAAAAGATATTCTGGTTAAACCATGTAAAGAATACATATTTATTAACATGCATGAGTGCAAACGCTTGGATTGAATGATGGCAATGTTGGAAGGAAAGTTACTACCTCCGTTCATAAATATATGAAACCATTGAATTCATTTCTCAAATTTTGACCAACAAAGTTTACTTACTCAATTAGTTAAGTAAATACTATATCTACCACTAAATGTACTTAAAATTTGATTTACAATTTATCTAGTTACATAAATATTAATAGAAAAGATGAAAATTCGAATGCACAAAAAAAGTCAATTGGAACATATATTTGAGGACGGAGGTAATACTTCGTGAGATGGGAAGCCTGTTACATTGACCTAGGTTTCCATTCTCTGTATCAGCTTGATGAGACTTAAAAAATTCCATACGAAATGGTATTGTTCCATGTGCTGGGGTTTGTTGTTCTTACGCACCGGATAGCATTGTATTTGCTTCTTTTCGGAGTAAAAATGGAACAGGTCCTTATAAAAAACTAATGATGTTGTGTTCTTATTTAGTTCGGTATTCCTGAAAATGATTAAATGAATGATATAGAGATCAAGATCACTCTGCTGCTCTGTTTCTGTGGGTTACATTTTTTGGCTAATTAAACCGGTGCACAAACGGACTCTTAGAGTTTGTTATCATCGCAGATGATTATTCCAGTTGCAAGGTCCCTTTGTGTTATTTCTTCCACGGAAAATGTTGAAACGAGGATAACAAAGTATATTAGGAGGTTGAGATGTACACGGTTTCAAGACAAACTACATCACTTTCAGTGCATTGCCATCTCTTCTCAACTACCAATTAGCTCCCTTGCGAAATACATACCCGTCACTCTCAAGATTTAAACAAATATATAGTGTGTCTATTGGTATTTGATTAAAAATTAAAGCATGGAGGCATAGATCTCGACGACCACATTATTGCTTTTTTTTTTCTTTTGCTCAGTAAACTTTGGGCAGTTCGTGGACGGAATTATTTACTAGAATACAAACAGAGGCACGCATACAGTAGTGCTAGTTCTTGTTCTGTGTACTACTCCCACTGGATTTAGAGACAGACACTCCAATCATGATGGTTTGTAGGGACCGTTCAGCCCGCGGTCCACCCCTAGAAACCAATTCCCAGGGGGCAGGGCGGATACTATAGTGTCCGTCATCAATATAGTGCAGAAAGGCTCTAACAAAATCGTTTTTGTAGTGGTGCTCATCCCTTTGAGTTATTTCTTCCACACAAAATGTTAAAATGTGAATGATACAAACTACTATAGGAGGTTGAGATGTACACGGATTCAAACTATGTCACTTTCAGTGCACTGTCATCTCTTTTCCAGCCAATTAGCTCTTTTGTGAAATACATACCCGTCACTCTCCGGACAAACAAATACATAGCGTACGTGTTTGTGGGTATTTGATTAAAGTAAACCCTAGATGGAGGCATAGATCTCGACGTGATATGGTGGATAGCAGGATTAGAGGCTACTCGCCCTCACGTTGGAGGCTATGGGAAGTATTTGATTCTAATCTTGCTTGTCCTTCATTGATACAAGATAGTCTCTTTTATAGAGACGACTGACTTGATCCCTAAGCAATATCCTAACCGAATCAATCTATCTTATCTCTTTCCTAATAAACTAAATTAACCTAATCAAATAGGATTCGGCACTGTTCACGCACGTGCTACAGTACTCGTGGGCCTAGATCGGCCCATAACACTTCTCACATATTTTTCTTCCTCCTTCTCTCGTATGTGCGGCCCACAAATAAGTCCACAACACTTCCGCCCTCCTTTCGAAACAGCTCGTCCTCGAGCTGGAATGATGGATAGCGCTCCTTGAACGACTCCAAGGGCTCCCAGGTCGTGTCGGCCGCCGGAAGGCCGAGCCACTGCACCGAAAGCTCCCACACGCCATGGTTGAGCCTTGCGCGCAGCACCTTCTGAGGAGTAGGGACAGCCCGGCCGTGGTCGATCGGCGGTAGGGGTACTGGTGCAACAGGAGGATCGCCCACATGCTTCTTGAGGAAGACCACATGGAAGACGTTGTGGATGCGGGCTGAAGCTGGAAGCTGTAGACGGTAGGCGACGTCCCCAATGCGCTCCACAACCTGAAAGTGACCATAGAACTTGTGTGCCAGCTTGGCAGCTGCACTGGATGTAATGCCCGCCGCAGCCCGATGGTTGAGGCGTAACCATACCCAATCTCCGACAGCAAACTCCACGAAACGGCGAGAGCGGTCAGCCGTCTCCTTCATGATGTCTTGGGCTTGGTGAAGGCGATCACGAATGTCGTTGAGAAAGACGTCATGCTCATAGAGCTAGCGGTCCAGGGCCACCACCCGCGCCAAACCTGGCCTATAAGATGCCAAAGTCGGTGGAGAACGCCCGTAGACCACCTCAAATGGCGTGGTCTTAAGCGCAGTCTGGTAGCTAGTGTTGTAGCAATACTCGGCCCATGGCAGCCACCGCAACCATTGCCGTGGTTGATCACCAGTGAGGCACCGTAGATAGACGCCCAAGATTCTGTTCGTGACCTCAGACTGCCCATCCGTCTAAGGGTGGAAGGCAGAGCTGAGGCGCAGCTTGACACCGGCGAGGGAGAAGAGTTCCGTCCAAAACTTGCTGGTGAAAACGGGGTCGCGATCACTCACGATGGAACACGGCAATCCATGGAGCTTCACGATGTTGTCGAAGAAGGCCTGGGCGACGGAGATCGCTGTGTAGGGGTGTCCCAGTGCGATGAAGTGGGCGTACTTGGAGAAACGATCGACGACAGTGAGCACCACCGTCTTGCCGCCGATCCTAGGAAAACCCTCCACGAAGTCCATGGCAATATCTGCCCAGACCGAGCTTGGCAACTCCATCGGTTGCAGCAGGCCCGCTGGGTGAAGATGCTCTGTCTTGCTGTGCTGGCAGACAATGCAGCTGCGGACGTAGTCGGTGATGAGTCTGGACGCGTGTGGGCTGTAGAAGGATGTCCGCAGGCGATGCAACGTCTTCTGGGCCCCTTCATGGCCGGTCCCGTGTGCATGCTGAAGAAGAACCGGCCACAAGGATGAGTCGTCGGGGACAAAGATGCGTCCCTTGTGGAGCACCAGTCCGTCCAGCTCTGTTCAGGCTGCTCCGGCCAAGCCGTCGGCGATCTCCTTGCGCTTGGTGTTGAAAGAGGGGAGGGACGCCACCTCCTGCTTGAGCTCGTCAAAGAGCTCAAACTCTGGTCGGGATAGCGCCAAGGCATTGATGGCACACTGATCCTCGTCGCACCGGGAGAGAGCATCGGCGACGACGTTCTGGCGCCCCGGCCGGTACTCCACCGTGAAGGAGTACCCGAAGAGCTTGCTGACCCACGTGTGTTGAGGGAGCATGGACAGCCGCTGGTCTAGGAGATGCTTGAGGCTGCAGTGGTCGGTCCGGACGATGAATGGGCACGTCCACAGGTACGGTCTCCAGTGACGCACCGCCTGCACAAGACCGATTAGTTCGCGTTCATAGGCCGCCAGCTTCATATGACGGGGCGCGACCGTCTTGCTGTAGAACGCGATGGGGCCGTCAAGCTGATGTAGCACGGCCCCGAAGCCCGAGCCGGAGGCGTCGCAGTCGACGACAAATGGCTTGTCGAAGTCAGGAAGCTGTAGCACGGGTCCTGTGGTGAGGGCGTGCTGGAGGGTGCGGAAAGCGTCCGTTGCTTCCTGCGTCCAGCAGAAGGCCTCCTTCTTGAGGACGCCGGTGAGGGGCGCCGCGATGACGCCGTAGTTGCTGATGAATTTCCGGTAGTTACCTTGGACTGATCCATGGCCACGCCATCACCGGTGACGATGTGGCCCAGATAAGCCATGCTCTTCTCGCCAAAAGAGCACTTAGACCGCTTCAACACCAGCCCGTGCGCCCGGAGGGTGTCGAAGACGGCACGGACGTGTTGCAGATGCTCGCTCCATGTCTTGCTGTAGATGAGGATGTCGTCGAAGAAGACAAGAACGAAGCGACGGAGAAAAGGGCGCAGTACCTCATTCATGAGCGCCTGGAACGTGGACGGCGCGTTTGTGAGGCTGAAGGGCATCACCAAGAACTCGAAGTGGCCATGATGGGTCCGGAAGGCCGTTTTGTCGATGTCGGCGGCGAACATCCGGACCTGGTGGTAGCCGCTACTCAGGTCGAGCTTGGTGAAGAATACGGCGCTGCGGAGCTCGTCCAAGAGTTCGTCGACGATAGGGATGGGGAACATGTCGCGGACGGTGACGGTATTGAGGGCGCGGTAGTCGACGCAGAATCGCCATGTCCCGTCCTTCTTGCGCACCAGCAAGACCGGGGAGGAGAACGCGGACGTGCTGGGGCGTATGATGCCTTGCCGCAGCATGTCTGCGCATTGGCACTCGATCTCGTCCTTCAGCAGCTGGGGGTATCTATACGGTCGAACCGCCACTGGAGCCGTCCCGGGCAGCAGGTGAATGTGGTGGTCGAAGCTGCGGCTCGGTGGGAGAGTTGTCGGCGGCTCGAAGAGGTCGGCGAACGAGTCGAGGAGGAGCTGGAGGTAGTCGATCGCCGCCACGGCCGCAGCAAGGCGCGGTCTAGAAGGAGCGCCCTTGCCCACGAGGCACACCCGTCGGCCGCCATTCCAGAAGGATAGGCGCTGGCGCGCGCAGTCCCAGTTGAAGGAGCCGAGGGAGCGCAGCCAACGGTACCCCAAGACCAGCTCGTAGCCCTCCAGTGGGATGACGAAGATGTCAATGTTGAAGGGTTCGCCGCCGATGATGATGCAGACCGCACGGCAAACCCTGGATGACTGCAGCCGCTCGCCGTTGGCTACTTTGATGTGGATGCCGCTCAAGGGCTCTGGAGATAAGCCCAGGCGGTCTGCTGTGGATGACGCCATGAAGGTGTGCGTGGATCCCGAGTCGACCAGGGCGGTGATGGGGATGCCCGCGATGTCGGTCTCGAGGAGGAAGGTGTCGGTGCTGCCGAGACCCGTCATGGCGCACATGGACACCTCGACGGCCAGCTCGGAGTCGTTGTCGGAGGCGTCGTCTTCCAGGGGGAAGTCTTCGGATATCTCGATGGTGTAGACCCCCTTGCCCTTGCACACCTTGTTGTGCCCGGGAGCGAACTTCTCGGGGCAGTTGAAGCACAGGCCGTGGGTGCGGCGATCGTCCATCTCCTCTGCGGACAGCCGCCGGAAGCGTGTAAACGGTGGGGCTGCTGGCGAAGGATCTGGCGGCGGTGGAGGGTCGGCCGAGGATGCAGAGGGCGCCGTCCGATGCTGGGAGGCCGCCGCGAATGCTGGGGCGGCCGGCGACGCCGCTGCTGACGATGATTTGGAACCCCGAGGGGGAGGGCGCCACGCAAATCGCGACTCCGTGGCGATCGAAGTCGAACGCCGCTCGTATGCCCGAGCGAGATTCATGGCGTCCTCGAGGTGCTCCGGGTGCTGCATCTCCACATCGATCTGCAGTGTGCCGCCCAAACCGGCCATAAACAGGTTAGTCTGCTGCCGTTCGGAGACATCGTCGCAGCGGGTGAGTTGGGTGAGGAACTGGTCGATGAAGTCTTCGACCATACCCGTCCGGCGGAGCTGGGCCAGTTCGCCGAGGGGGTTGCTGCGGATGGACGACCCGAAGCGACGGTTGATGGCTTGAACGAACTCCGGCCACGATGGAACGCCGCGATTACGCTCCAACCGAAAGTACCATCGGGCGGCTGCCTCGTGGAGGTAGAAGGATGCCGTCCAGGTCTTGTTCGCCTCCGGGGTGCGATAGGCTTGGAAGCACTGTTCGCATTTGTGCAGCCAGATTGCCGGATCGTCCTTGCCGTAGTAGTCGGGGAACTTGAACTTGTGCGCGGGCGATGGGTGGGGGGATGGCGGGTCAGATCCCGAGGCCTCGAACTGGTTTGTGGGAAACTTCTCCAGGACCCGGGTTTGGATCCGATTGATGGCTACGTCCAGTGCTGAATACTAGTTCTTGACTTGGCTGATCTCATGGGTGTTGAGCTCGACCGCGTGGAGGAGGTTGTCGAGCTTGGCGCTGATGTCCGCCGGAACCTGGGCGTCAGCCATGGCGGACAGAGGTGGCGCCGGGTGAGGAAGTCTCTGATCCGGCGGCTGGTTGAGGGTTTAGCGGTGGCAGTGCGTAGGGAGGGGTTGGCGGCTATGGCTGGAGGCGCAAGGATGGTTTGTGTAGGGGTTTTGGCATCTAGGGTTGGTGGTGGGGTTGGAGGCGCAGGATCGGAGGATCGTGATACCAGATCATATGGTGGATAGCAGGATTAGAGGCTACCCGCCCTCACGTTGGAGGCTCTGGGAAGTATTTGGTTCTAATCTTGCTTGTCCTTCATTGATACAAGATAGTCTCTTTTATAGAGACGACTGACTTGACCCCTAAGCAATATCCTAACCGAATCAATCTATCTTATCTCTTTCCTAATAAACCAAATTAACCTAATCAAATAGGATTCGGCACTGTTCACGCACGCGCTACAGTACTCGTGGGCCTAGATCGGCCCATAACACTTCTCACACATTTTTCTTCCTCCTCCTCTCATATGTGCGGCCCACAAATGAGTCCACAACACGACGACCACTTGTTTTTATTTACTTTGCTCAGTAACCTTTGGGCAGTTCATGGGATAAATTGTTCACTAAACTGGCTGTGTACTACTCCCATTGGTTTTAGAGACAAAGGCACTCCAATCACTAAGTTATACTTTGTACAAATGCATCTCCTCTCCATATTTTACACTCAGTCGTATCTCATTCTCTATACAACATTACCAATCTCACTACTAGCAGACTAGAGCAAGTCATTCATGGAGCTTGCAGCAGCAGCCCTAGGCAGCCTTCTCCGTAAACTGGGCTCCCTTCTCACAAATGAATACAGGTTGCAGAAAGCGGTGAGGGGGGAGATCAGGTTCCTACAAGCCGAGATGGAAAGCATGCAGGCTGCCCTCGAGTGTGTGTCAAAGCTGCCAGCAGATAAGATTGATGGTATTCACAAGATTTGGGCGAGGGACTTGAAGGAGCTAGTCTATGATATTGAAGATAACGTTGATGCTTTCATGGTGCGCATCGATACTCCTGTGGATGGCAAGACACATAGCTTCAGAAGATATTTTGATAGGATCATCGACCTATTGACAAAAGCCAAGCATCGCCATCAAATTTCCAATGAGATTCAAGAGATCAAGAACCGCATCCAAGAGGTTTCTGGTAGGAGAGAAAGGTACAAGTTTGAAAATATTGTAGTGCATCCTGACAATAAAAAAATGGATCCTCGGTTGCCGTCTCTCTATGTTGATGTAAAGAAGCTCGTTGCGTTGCTAATGCGTGGGGAGGGTGGGAAAAAGCAGCAGCTATTGGTTGTGTCCATTGTTGGAGTCGGTGGCCTTGGAGAAACAAGCCTTGCCCATTTAGTGTACCAAAGAATCAGAAGACAGTTTCAGTCTCAAGCTTTTGTTTCAGTCTCCTTGAAGCCAGAAATAAATAAAATTTTCAGCAGTATATTACGGCAGGTTAGTGGAATGGAATACCCCAATGATGAAGCATGGGATCAAACTGAGCTTATAGCAAAAATCAGACAAATTCTTGAGAAAAATAGGTATGACCTATATGTATTCCTGTCAACGTTATAATACCAAACAAAGTTACTCATTGTTTGTTAACCAAAACAGAGTTGGTAAGCATTCATTTACCAGAATAAAGTTGCCCATCATTCACTAACCAATAAGAGTTGTTAATACTTCGTTAATGCAAGGACACATTTATATAGCTTAAATAATCCCACGTTAACTGGTCAATAATCCGTGTACATAGTGTTGCTTTTAATCTAAGCTGTAATTACGAAATCCAAGGGTATTCAATGGATGCTTTTATTTAAAACACTGCAGGTACATCATTGTGTTTGATGATATATGGAGTGATTCAGCTTGGATACAGATCAAATGTGCTCTTATTGAAAACAACCTTGGTAGCAAAGTCATTGTGACGACCCGGAATGTTGATGTGGCTAAAATTTCTTGCTCACCCATTGATGCAACTCTGTATGAACTAGATCCTCTCTCTTATGAAGACTCTAAAAGGCTGCTTTATAGTAGGGTATATAATGAAGGTGAGGAAATTCATCCCGAATTGGAGGAGGTATCACGAAATTTTTTGAAGAAATGTGGTGGCGTACCATTAGCTATCATTACAATAGCTGGTTTATTGGCTAGTAGACACAAAGCAAAGTATGAATGGTATAGCGTATACAAATCAATGGGTTCAGGACTTGAAAAGGACAAGACAATGGAAAATATGAGAGAGATATTACATCTTAGTTATTGTGATCTACCTTCCTATCTAAAGCCATGTTTATTGTATTTAAGCATGTTTCCGGAGGATCATATGATTCCAAGATACGATCTTGTATTAACTTGGGTAGCAGAAGGTTTCGTTGATGAAAAACAGGGGAGTAATTTGTATGACATTGCAAAGTGGTATTTCAATGAGCTTGTTAATAGAAGTATTATTCAGCCAGTAAACAAGGATGAAAATGGCAATGCAAAATATTGCCGTGTACATGATATGATACTTGATCTCATCATCTCCCTTTCCGTACAAGAAAATTTTGTCACCATATCTGAAGGTTCACACCTCATAGCTCCAGCACGCAAGATCCGACGACTGTCACTGCAAGGTACCAAGGTATATTGCAACAAGGAAGCTACCACGGAAGAGCAGGCCATACTGCCATCAACTGTGAATGTGTCCCAAGTCAGGTCTCTCATTGCATCAGGTGATACATGTAAATGTCCGCCACCTCTGTCAAGGTTTGCAATTCTACGTGTTTTGTCCTTGACATGTTTTCCCGGCAAGAGAAATCATGTGAAGGATCTTGGGAGCTTGCTTCATTTGAGATATCTGAAACTCGGTGGAAAGCTTGAAGTAGAGCTTCTAAAAGAACTTGGAAACCTACAACATCTCAAGGCATTGGATTTGTTTTCGGCAGACATAGAAGAACTGCCAGCGAGTATCATTAGGTTAAGGCAACTTGAATGTCTGATAATTCCTCGCACCGTGAAAGTTCCGAATGGGATTGAGAATTTAATGTCCCTGGAGCTGCTTAGATGGTTGAATGTGGAAAAATCCCTAGGCACTCTAGTTGGCTTAGGTAATCTCATCAAACTGCAGGGGCTTGGCATTTCTGGATTGCATTCTAGTGAGAGTTGCGCGGAAACATTTCTCCAGGGCCTATCCAATCTAGGCAACCTTCGCCGTCTATCTTTTCGAGGCCACGGGATATGCTCTCTTAATTGCATGCCGGATCAATGGCAGGGCCCTTCACATCTCCAACGCTTTTGTAGTAATGATTTAACCTTCTGTCAGGTGCCCCGCTGGTTTTCCTCACTCTCTGAACTCTCGAACGTGTCCATCCGTGTCAATCTTCTAAGACAGGGGGATCTAGAACTGCTTGGAGCTTTACCCGTGCTATGTTTTCTTAAACTACAAGTAGATCCTAATGGTACCACTGATAAACAGTTGGTGGTTGGTGCTAATCAGCCCTTTCGCTGTCTAACAGAATTTGAGTTTTATCACTATTCAAGATGCTGGCTGGTGTTTGCTCAAGGAGTGATGCCAAAACTTCAGAGGCTTGAGTTATCCTTTGGAGTACGGAAAAGAGAAGATGGTGGTTTTGATACCGGCCTGGAGAATCTTTTGTCTCTTAAGCATGTTGCTTTCAAAGTTGACTGTACAGGCGCCCGGATCAGGGAGGTGCAGGATGCAGAGACCAAGATCAGGAATGTAGTTGGCATCCATCCGAGCCATCCAGTTCTTACGCTGTCAAGAAAGCATGAAAATTTAAAAAGGAAGGAATGAGGACAAAGTTGATTGTGGAAACATATTATTGTTTGAAAACTGTACAGCGGGGCAAGTCCCCGCTGTGACAACCTACCTTATCGATCATTTTAAAATATGTAGACATATTATTGTAGTGACTCAAATAGGTTTGAACCCATATTATGTGGTTCTACATAACTATGTACGCATTTGAAAATACTAATTGTTCAAATATGAATATGACGAACTGGATAGTGATTCTACTCGTATTATTGCATCACATCACTATTTTTAATTGCATTTGAACATCATTATTGTTGGGGATCGCTACCTCCGCTGTAAGGGCACAGCCGAAGGTTACGAGAGGACCAAGGTCAGGACGGTAACCTCCGATAGCTGCTTTAGCCTTCTCAGGTCTTTGTGCCTGCCATCATTTCTTGTCTCAGGATGGAGCACTGCAAGATCGGAGGTTAATGGTAAGCCTCGAAACAAAAATATATATGGATCCTCCATAAGCTCCAATCTCGTTGATAAGGATCTGGCGTCGCTCGGTGTAAGGAACATGGCCCCATCTAGGTCATTGTTTGTGATTTTGGTGATTGAGTGACAACATAATTAATGAGACTAATAAGTTTGTAAAATCACACTTGTAGGATTTTTAGGTCTCATGGATATGATTCAACACGTCTAATTCATTGTCAAGACGCAATGTCCAATCCATCGTCGAGACGTCAAGTCCAATCCACCATCAAGATGACAAGTCCAATCAATCGTAGAGATGCCAAAGTATAGTGGAAATCCAGAGATAGAATATATTTCAAGGATCCAAATGATCGCAGCGACGAATTAGATGAAAAGATGCCGAGTCAGCTGCACCGGTTAAACCGATGCCTATAGCATCGGTGCATCCGATGGTTATCGGATAGACCGACGCCCATGCATCGGTGCAACTTTTGGTGCCAGAAGAGATCAAGACAAGAAGGCTCTTAGGCACCGGTTTAACCGACGAGTCACTCAGAGGCATCGGTGCAATCAACGTACTATTGTTCAGAGGCGATGTCAAGTGCGCAACAGCCAAGCCTTTAGCATCGGAAGAACCGATGCCACATCGAAGCAAGCGTCGGTGCAATGATGTCAGCAGGTGCAACGGCTATATGGAGATCCAGTGTCACCGGTTTAACCGATGCCCGAAGCATCGGTTTAACCGATGGTCCCAGAAGCTGCTGCAGAAGTGTCAGAGATGCCAACGGCTACTTCAGAGCGCAGAGTGACCGGAAGAACCGATGCCCTATGCACCGAAAGTTCCGATGCCTACGCAGAAAACTGGCTAACGGCTAGTAACGGCTTTCTTGAGTTGGTGGCCTATATATATGCCTCACCCGGCCATTGTGGTTTTGCTGGATTCTCAAGACATCACACACATATCCAAGAACACCTCCAAGCCATCCAAGAGCATAGAGATCAAATTCTTAGTCCTTAGCACAAGCTTTGTAAGTGTTAGTACTAGGTTAGCTCTTAAGTGAGTGAGCAAGCAAGGTTGAGATCTTTGTGGCTGGTTCTAGAGTGAACCAAACTTGTACTTCAGTGCGCCGGCCTCCTTGGAGCATTGGTGGCTCGCCGGCACGTCAACGACCCTCCGGCTTGGTGTGGAGCGGCATCGTCAACATTGTATGGGGGAAGGAGACCCCTCCTTCGTGGGCAATCTCCTTTAGTGGAAATCGGGATCAAGGTGAACGTGATTGTGTTCACGGAAGAGACTTGATTGCCGGGAAGCGATACTCTTTGTGAGTGCTTCAACAACGTGGATGTAGGGACGCCTTTGTGGCAATCCGAACCATAGGATAAATCCTCGTGTTAAGAGTTTGCTTCCTCTCATCCCTCCTCTTTAAGCTTCCACATTTCATATTGCAATTTGTGTGCCTTTACTTTCTTAGTGTAGTATCTTGTTAGGATTGGCTATAGATTGCAAAACTCTTTTCGGGATGAGGTTTTCATACTAGAAGAACCATAGTTGCACATCTAGATAGCTTGTTTTAGTTTATGTTTTGTGCAAACTAGTTGGAGCCGTAGGTTAAGGTTTTAAGAGTGCCTAATTCACCCCCTCCCCCCTCTTAGGCTAGAGCACCCGATCACTTTCACCCGGAGGCCTCGGTTTGCATTGGTTGAAGGTCCCCCGTGGATAACTAGATGGAGAAGGAGACGTGCTACAACCTCCAAAAAAACAAAAGGCTCCTCAGTGCTGTTTCATGATAATGACACCTGAAGACCCCAACCCGAAGGAGGTGTCAACCTCCTGTATCACATGAGATGCCTGATTGTGTAACCATAATAAATTTGTAGAGTCCAACCCCTGAAAATGATCATGGGACCCGAATATCCTCCGGATAATGTGAGCAGATGGGAGTATTTCTGGGATCATGTAACGAAGGTCAGAGGTGAGTACCGCAATGCAAGCACGAATTCGAGGGAACTCCCATTTAGATATTCGGCTAGGGGTGTAACACTCAACAAGATCCTGCCCGTGAGACGTCTAGGGAACACAGTGATTTAGACAGGTTCAGACCACTCAAAAGCATAACACCCTACATCCTGTGTGTTTCTATTTAGTGTTTAGTGATGGTCTCCCCCTCCGAGTGATTTGGGTCTAAAAGGAGTCAATCCCTTTACATGTCACCTTTCTATCCTATTTATATCCTTCTCCTTGGGCATTAGGGAGAGGCTTGCCGACTATGGTGTGAATGCCCAACAAGTGGCGCCTACCCACAAGGCAGGGCCGAGGCATGCGGGACAGACCTGACTCTGCCCGGGACCACTTCCTGAGGGACCTCGGGGTGCCTCCTGTGGCCATCTCGGGATCCTCACACCTAACATGGTCTTTCTCCGCACGTAGCCCGGGGTTGTGGTCTCCCAATTTCGGGGCTAGCTTGACGTGATGTGTTGCAACAGTGGCATGGTCCACCCCACCGTCCATCGCAGAGATGATGCAACATGACCCAGGAAGAGTGTTCCCCTTAGCTGCTCACAGCGCCGTTTGCAAGCACGCCTCCCCCGTAATCATGCTATTTTTATGGGGAAGCTGCCTTCTCCTCGAGCCCCGTCCTGCAATGACAGGATGGCACAGTAAATGCGCAGCTGGGCGGTTCCTTTACCACAAAGGGATCACCCTGGCATAGGGGGAGTGCTCAACCTCTCCAGTACTGGGCTCTCTAGGAGGGGCCCCGCACTAGTGCCTTGGCTTGGGCACATCATCTGTTGATGGGCTGGATGGTCGTTTAGGCCCGCTTAACCCTGATTTGTCTAGAGCTAAGGAAACCCCCATTCTCGTGGTGCCGACGGTAGGCCTCAAGAGCTTGGTGTCTATCGTCTGGCACATCATCTTGCTCGATATCAATAATGTTCTTGGGTTCGACCTTCATCTTATCTTGGTCTTCACAGCCCATCGCCATTAATGGTGCTTCCTTCTTCCCTAGTGGAGTCACCAAAAAGTATATTGACGCCAATCTGATCAACACACGAATGCGCTAGAATGTGCAAATCACAAACTATTGCTCCTGCAGTGTTCCTGCGTAAGCTGGTCAGACCGGTTCTTCCAGGGGCACCACAAAAACCTAGATCCACAAACCTGGGAGGGATCCTGTTGGGGCTAGCGGAGCTAGGGTTATTCTGAGGTCGGCAGGCCACTCAGAACACACTCGGACATAGAGATGCAAGAAAATAGAATTAGCGTTTGGAAAAGAGATGAGTCTGGAGAATAAAAAGTAAATGCAATAATGAATGAACTGTTTAGGATCACCGTCAATCGCCCGGAGAAATCGTACCCCTTTCAAGAGTCAGTTTCTAAATATCCCCCATTACAAATCTACACGGATTCAAGCGGGCTCGACCAATTTGACCGGTCGGCAGACCGGTTTGACTGGTTAGCCTTGGCCTTCACTAGTTTTTGCTGTCAACACTTACAGCTCTAGAAAACATTGGATATAGGGAGGGCATCCAGAAAGGAGCTGCCAGCAAATATTTCTCAGCTCAGAAAACTTGAAGATCTGAGAGTCGATAATGGAGTAAAATTTCCCGATGGGATTGGTAACTAATGTCCCTGCAAATACTGGGATGGCTTGATGTGAAAGAAGCACCAAGCTCTTTACACGTGCTAGGCAATCTCACCAAACCGAGATCTCTCAGCAAACGTGCTTTATCTGATAATGGGAGTTACGGGGAGAAAGTTCTCGAGAGCCTATGCAATTTAAGCAAGCTTCGCACTATAGCTTTTCTTGGCAACGGGATATGCTGTCCACATTGCATGTCATATCAATGGAGGTGCCCTGCACATCCCCAGCTGACACGGTTTAACCTTCTCTCAGGTGCCACGGTGGTTTTCCACCCTTTCTGAACTCTCCAACTTGACCATCAAGGTCAACCCTATTTGGAGCTTTACCCGTTCTACGTTTTCTTGAACTGGGCATGTAACCTTGCATGCACATGTTTAGCAAGGTTGGAGCCAACTTACAAGCTTTTGTCCTCCAGCCATACTACATTTACATTTAGGTTGAAAGGTGGTGTGTGTATGCGAGCCCGTCCCTCGGAAGGGGAGCTCGTAGTCGTAAACCAAGACCAACCACCTCATCGATGAAAGAATGAAGTCGTCTTCTTCAAATGTTTCAAGGGTTATGGTGGCGTTTTATAATCCTCGCGAGGAAATTGCACCAGTCAGTGTCACATGGAATGGCTCCTGACTTCCTGCACTCTGCCTTTTAAATTGTTATCACTGAAAGAAAGAAAGCACACGGTGACAAATGGTATACCTCCTCAGTAATGAAAGACATACTGTGCATTTCCGATGCTACTAGATTGAGATATTTCTCCAATTGGTATATATTTTCGGAAATGATATAGCTACTAGATTGAGATAATGATCCGAATGAAACTCAGTTTATTTGCTGCATGATAGATTTTAGGCAAGTTATGGTTTCCTCTATAATTTGCCCATTCACAATTGACACATGAGTTCATTACCATCTATGTTTACGGCCAGTATCCTTGCATTGGTCAAGCTGACCCTTTATCAAGGACTCAAGGTAGGTGGCGCAGCGCAGCAAGTGTATCAAAGAGGGCCTTCACCAGCAATGCCCAACCACCGCGTTGACGAAAGAAGGCGTCTATGCGAGGATTATTGTGGCATCAATTTATAATCTTCGATGGAGACCGGGTGGCATTGTTAGGCGCTGAAAAATATCAGTAGTTGGCCAACGCCCTGCTGTCATGAAAAGTACTAGGCGTAGTAAGATAATACTAGGCCTTGCTGTCATCCTTGTCAGCAAAATGTTTAACAAATGTAGGTGCCACTTGTCATCCATCAGCCATGTCACCTAGCTAGACTGAACCTCTCGGACGCAATAGTGTGTTACACTTTCGGGATGGATCAATCGGCAGAGAGACATGGATTCAAACCGCAAGATGATACAGGCAATCAAAAGTTTGCAACTCTGCCTCAGCCCTCTGCTTTCTCAATTATCTTTAATTTACACATCTTGAGATCCGTATAGAATTTATTTTATTATGGTAACGATCAAAACAGACAGAAGTGAAAATTGAAGTTAGATCTTGCTAGCAACGTGAAGCTTCATGAATTGTGTGTACGAAAAATGATCTTTATATTATACAAGTGAAGCTTGGATTCGAACCGCAAGATGATATCTACTATCGTGAAATACAGGCGCACATGCCATCCAACTGTCAACTTCGTGTGTGAACATCATACTAGCCGCCAGGGCCGTGCCGGCATAAATCGGGGCCCTGTGCGAAATTCTGAAATGAGGCCTACTAGACTAACCATCCTTATGTTTTTGGCTGCCAGAATTATATTTTCTAGATAGATTTGCAAAAAATATGGCTTCAATCGATCGTTTTCTAACATAAAAGATGAAAGAATAAAATTAATTAATCATTAAAGACTCAAATGATACAAGTATATATGTATATCAATACAGTTGGGGAATTAAAAGAAATATTTATTTACCTTCTACTTAAGCCAGTCAGTTGCGTGAAGAGTTGAAATTGCAGACCTGCCGTTGTTGAATTATCCGCTTGCCCTGGGGCCGCCGGCCGGCTGCTGCACCGCATCGCCGTCGCGAACTCGCAATCATGGCCTCGGCGGTGACACGGTGTTGCCTGCCCTGCCGTCTAGCATCTGCCTCGACAGCTCGCCCCTTGGTGTCGTGACTCGTGAAAAACAAGAACTGAAGATGAATCGGCACAGGATTTGAGGATCGAAGACGGCACGACAACTAAATTGGCGGGCGGCGGGCGTCAGGACTCCTTAGTGTTGCGGGTCTTTTTGTTTTGTGCAGGGCAGGGGCGTGGCATGCGTCCGTTTCACCATTTGCATTAAGGCTAGCCAAGTAAGAAGGATGCAGAGAGTTAATGGGCTGCTACAAATTTTGGGGCCCAAAAAAATGGGGGCCCTGTGCAGCCGCACGGGCCGCACGCCCCCTGGGCACAGGCCTGCTAGCCGGCTGGTATTTCACCAGCTCTCGCGTTTCCTTGTTCTTTTTAGAGACCAATAAGACCTTGAACTCCGTGATTTGGTTATACTAGTCTCCTTAACTTTCAGTCCTCAGACGCCCATCTCTTCTCCGTAGACACCAGCCATACCGAAAGAAGCTAGCAGGGTAGCCACCAACGAGAGCAAGGCATGCATGGAGCTCGCAGCGGCGGCTCTGGGAAGCCTCCTCCCCAAGCTTGGCACCCTTCTCAGCGATGAATACAAGCTGCAGAAGGGGGTCAGGGGGGAGATCAGGTTCCTTCAAGCTGAGATGGAGAGCATGCAGGCTGCCCTTAACAGGGCGTCGAAGCTGCCGGCTCATCAGATTGATGAGCTTAACAAGATCTGGGTGAGGGACTTGAAGGAGCTGGTCTATGACATTGAGGACAGTGTTGATGCTTTCAAGGTTCGTGTCGATAATGATCCTGAACACGCCAAGGCGCATAGCTTCAGAAGATTTTTCGACAGGACCATTGGCTTGCTGACCAAGGCCAAGAGTCGCCATCATATCGCTGATGACATCCAAGACATCAAGAGACGCATCGATGAGGTTTCCAAAAGGAAAGAAAGGTACAACTCTTTAGGTGTTGGAGTGCCACAGCCTGACACTGTCGATATTGATCCACGCATGCCGTCTCTCTACCAAGATGCAGCAAAGCTCGTTGGCATCGATGGCCCTACACAGAAGCTTATCGACTTGCTAACAAGAGTAGAAGGTGTGAAAAAACAGAAGCTAAGGGTTGTCTCTATTGTTGGGGTGGGAGGCCTGGGCAAAACAACCATTGCCAATTCCGTGTATGAAAGATTACGGGGACAATTTGAGAGTCATGCTTTTGTGTCGGTGTCACTTAAACCAGACATGAAGCAGATTCTCAGCAGCATACTCCGGCAAGTTAGTAAAGACAAGTGTACTAATGCTGGAGAAAAGGATCGGGATGAACTTCTAAGGAGCATCCGGGATTTCCTCGTCAATAAGAGGTACATATCCTAACCCAAGTATAATTCCATTATTTTTCTGCAATAACTAACATCAGTACTACTTCACAGTCGATAATTCTGTTAGTGTATACTATTTTTCATCCCAGGCAACCTTTTGACTGTAGCCGTAATTCTGTTGTAATTGTAAGCTTGAGCTACCTCTATGAGAATAAGCATCTGATGCTCTTGCAAATTAATTTATGTACAGGTACCTCATTGTAATTGATGATGTATGGAATGTAGAAGCATGGGAAATCATCAAATGTGCTCTTATTGACAAGAATGTTGGCAGCAGAGTTATTGTGACAACCCGTAAAATGGATGTGGCTAAATTCTCTTCAATGGATGGTGAACTGTATGAACTGGATCGTCTCTCTGAGAAGGACTCCAGAAGACTTCTTTGTAAAAGGATATTTAGCGAAGATGTTGGAATTCATTCTGATCTGGAAGAGGTAACAATGAAAATTTTGAAGAAGTGTGGAGGGATACCATTAGCTATCATTACTATAGCAAGTATGTTGGCTAGTATGCCCAGAACAAAGTATGAATGGTATGGTGTTCACAATTCTATGGGTTCTGGACTTGAAACAGACAAGACACTAGATAAGATGAGAAATATATTACATCTTAGTTATAATGAACTGCCTTTCTATCTAAAGCCTTGTTTATTATATCTGAGCATGTTTCCCGAGGATTTCGAGATTCGAATAAATGATTTGGTACGACTTTGGTTAGCAGAGGGTTTTATCTATGGAAAACAGGGGAGCAATTTGTATGATATTGGAGAGAAGTATTTCAATGAGCTTGTTAATAGAAGCATGATTCAGCTGGTAGAAATCAATGAATTTGGTGTTGCAAAAACTTGTAGAGTACACGATATGATACTTGATCTCATCATTTCCCTTTCAACACAAGAAAATTTTGCCATTATACTTGACGGTTCGCACCTCAAATCTACAATGCACGGTATTCGACGAATATCATTGCATGATAAAGTAGATGGCAACCGAGAAGATAGCAAGGAAGAACAAATTATACTACCAACAACAGTAAGCATATCCCATGCCAGGTCACTCGTTGTTTTCGGCAATGCAGTTCAATTGATGCCACATCTGTCATGGTTTTCAGTTCTTCGTGTTTTATGTTTGAAAAATGTTCCTAGTAAGGTTATTCATCCCAAGGATCTAGGGAGTTTGCACCACTTGAGATATCTAGAATTAGGTGGAGAGGTTGAACCAGGGCTTCTAGAAGGAATTGGAAATCTAAAGCTTCTGAAGACATTGGATTTGTGGGGCCCGTCCATAAAAGAACTGCCAACAAGCATTGTTGAGCTACAAGGACTTGAACATCTAATCATGGATGAGTTTACGGGGTTGAAGCTTCCAGATGGGATTGGTAATCTGACTTCCCTGCAAGAGCTGTCAGGGCTCGATGTGAACAACTCACCAAGTACTCTGACTGAGCTAGGTAAGCTTACAGAACTACGGACGCTGGCAATAAAAGGATTAGGTGAAAATGAGAGTTACATGAAGACTTTCTTGCAGAGTCTATCTAATCTAGGCAACCTTCGCACTCTTGAATTTTATGATGGCTCTGGAGGGGGCCTGTACATCTACAGAGCTTTAAAGGGTACTTTTCAACCTTCTCTGCGTTGCCACGGTGGTTTTCGTCCCTCTCTGAGCTATCCTGCTTGTCCATCAGGGTCAATGTGCTAAGACAGGTTGATCTCCAACTGCTTGGAGCTTTACCCGTGCTACGTTTTCTAAACTTACAAGTGGAATCTGGTGGCGTCACTGAAGAACGGTTGGCCATTGGTGGTGACCAGTCCTTCCGCTCTCTAGCAAAGTTTAAGTTTATGTACTATTCAAGATGCTGGCTGGTGTTTGGACCAGGAGCGATGCCAAAGCTTCAAAGGCTTGAGTTGTACTTAGAAGCACAGAAGACAGCGGGTGGTGGTATCGATGTTGGCTGGGAGAACCTCACGTCCCTTAAACATGTAACCGTCAGAGTTACGTGTAAGGGAGCCAGGGCCAGGGAGGTGGAGGATGTCGAGACCAGAATCAGGGATGTAGTTGGCAGCCATCCGAACCATCCAACTCTCAAGCTGTCAAGAGTTTCGGAACCAGATGAGGACAAAGATGTCCGTGAGGCTTCGGAGCAGCAACGGTACTTTCTTTTGCTAACATATATCCACCATTAAGTTGCCACGTATATTTGCTCGTCTCTTTCGTTTGCTGACGTATATCCACCGTCGGTTTCTCTACTGCTGTTACAGTGTCATATGATTGGCTATCAGTTAGGACTTGCAGACTGCCGACGACGGAAAGGAAGGTAAGAAATTCGTTTCCCATAAATTCCCACGCATGTCTAGTTTGTTTAGTAACTTCTTTCTTTTACAATTTTCTAACATGTGTATCCTTGCTTCTGCTATTGCAGTTAAGCCAGGTGTCCGATTGGGACTTGCAGGCTTCCGAATTCGATTCTTAGCCATCCATAATCTAATATTTTCCTAAAATAATCCTTCTTTGGTGTCCTCCCCTGTTTCTATTTGTGTTGCCCCCTGCTTCTATTATTGTCCTTCCCAATTCTGCTTTGCACCCCAATCTGGCATCTCTTTGCCGCATCCCCCCATTGTTCACGTCCTCATTTGCTGCATGCAAGTTTCTAAGTCATTCCATCAGTTCACAACATTTCACTTTACTAGCATTTCTCCATAGTTTATTTGTTTCGCACCAAATTATGCTTCTATAAACCAAAAAAAAATTCTCTATTATGAAAGAAAAACAATATCATCCATTGTTATAAAAAAAACTCCATTCTATGCTTGAAAAATAGATCCACTCCTTATCAAAAAACAAAAAAAAGTCTGTTATTATGCTTTTTGGTGTCATGCACCCTTTAAACAAAAAAATCACCTCTATTTCAGCTTGTTGTTTTGAGTCTTCCAATCAGTCAGTGCCATTATGTTACTACACACATTTCACTTCTATTTGGATTTCTCCGTACTCTATTTCCTGTTCTTGCTTAGTTCTCCGCTTTAACAAAAAAAAGTCCATCTCTATTATGCATAAAAAAATAAATCAACTCTTGTTATCATTAATAATCCTATTTTGGTGTTCTTGAAAAATAACCCCCCCTGTTATCTTAAACCAAAAAAACTCTTTGTTGTGCTTAAAGACTAAATCTGTCCCTGCTGTCTTCCCTCCTTTAATAAATCAAAAAAACACCTTGTGTTCTTGAAAACTGAGCACTACCCCACACCCGACCCCCACTGTAAACATCCATGAAAAAAAATGCTGTTCACATGCTTGATAATTTGGTCACATCCTTTCTGTCCTTCGAATGTATTGAACAAGCCAATGTCATGCTGCTCCAACATATTCAGCTAATTTCCCTTCAGACCTGGCCTTCATATTGGATGCATTTTCCACCAATTTGACTTTTCGGTAAGTTGCCCCCAACATTTGCCTATCAGATTTGTTTCTCGATACCTCAGTGATCACATTTTCTTTCATTATATTATGTGTAAACGAATGAAATGTTTGATACAGTATGCAACAATTACCAGTAGTATATGGATTCACTGTGCTCAAGTTTTAAATATGATACTTGTGAATTCGGTCTCTTATTTATTTATGGAAAATCTGGTGTTTATTTTTGTTATTTGGGGGGCAGTGTAGTTAGTTTTGACCATTTCTCACTTTCTTAATACAAAGATACGCAGTTCTCCTGCGTGTTTGAGAAAAAAATTGTGTTATCAAATTACTCCGGACTTGAGTTAAACTATTGTTTCACGTGCAGTACTGTTAAATTGAACAATAATTTGATATAAAATATTCACTAGTGCAATGCCTAACTCAACTTGCTTTGGACTAAAGTCTCTGTTCTTGTAGCTGTGTCTCATAATTTCATAATTATGTACAAGTGCAAAAGCAAACTACTTTCAAATTTAGCATTGTAAATATACTATATACTTTGTTCATGTAAATGTGTTGTTACAATGGCTTTTTTTTTCATTTGTGTGACTTTGCAGCTTCTCTATAAATATTTTTATAAACAGGTAAATCTATAAGTCAAGCCAAAAATATATTGATGGTAAATTTAGTAGTACTTATTTTGAACAGGTCAAAATTTAAGAAAAAATTCAATTGTGTCATATAATTAAGAATGGAGGTGGTATACCAGAGATATTAATTGAAATTTCAAAGCTCAAGCATTTTTATCTATTTCAGAGAATATGAAAACGTTATACAACCCAACCCATCATACGCATGTATTGTTATTATTGTGTGGTTTGAATTCCATGGTTTATTGTTTTACATATTTTCAAAGACTAACTGTTTGAATATGGTGAATTGGAGAAATGGTGATCCTACTTACAAATTTAGTGATATTGACTCTTTAAATAAACTTTGAAGATCAATATTCTGTTTGCATAAAAAAAGACCCATATTGTTTCAGAAACGAAGTTTTATCTTGTCCTTTCTTATGATCTTTTATCGAGTATTTATCTTGTACTCATGTAGACTCTATTCTCATAGCTTATTTCTTTTGCAGGAGAGAAACAATTATCCTGCACAATGGGCAACATTTGTAGTAGCTTTCAAGATTTTATTACTTTGTTTGGGACTTGGAGTGTTCATTATAATATGGCTTTACCATTTAAATAAATGTGGACATGGACTTGTGTAATTATGGACTTATGTAATGAGGGCTTATGTTGTTGGTCAACTTTCATTATATTTGAGTTACTTGTGTGTATGGAAGGCATTTAGCATTTTAAGTATGCTTTTCTATTATTGAAAAAACACATTGTTGTTCCATAAAAAACATATTGTTGCTTAATTACGGGCTGGCGGATTGTTTTGGCCACGCAAGCGGTCAGTTGACGGTCTGCCCCCTTTGATGTCCAATGTTTACTGATCTGCCAGGCAGCTTTCTAGCATTTTCAGAATCATTCCAACTGCACATTAATTGTTTTGTTTCTTCTTTCGAAAGGCATTTATTTTCATCTTGTCTTTTCTATCCTTTTTATTATGTTAATTTTTTATTTTCTAAATTTTTTTTACCTATTTCCAAAGCAAGGATTGTTTTCTTGGTCCATTTTGGGCTTGGGCCATATTTTATTTGTGAGCCGAACCGATCTCTTTTGCATCTACTATCCGTTACTTGTTTTTCTCCCCACATCGTTGTCCCCTCTCATGAGGTGACGACGGTGGCAAGCGCCGCCCATCGCATCAATCTATTGCGATCGGAATCGAAGTGCTCACCGACTTGGAATCGATGTCATCGCTAACTCAGAATCGATATGGCGTCCATCATGTTTTGGCCGGTAAGTAGCAGGGTCCAAGGAATGTTTCCATTTAAATTGCAGTTGGACCATCTCCGACATGTTTCCGCCGCAAAGCTCCTCACCGTCGAGGAAAATTCTCTCCATTCCGCATCCACGAACAGCAAGCGAACTCTGTAGTTAGTCTTGTCAAGGTGTCGATCCGTAGTTCCGTAGCCTCTCTCTCTCTATTTGGCCGGATCTGGTCGCATCTTGTCAGGAGATTGGGGTCGATTTTCACATTTCTAGGCTGATCCATTTCGCTTGGCCCAAATCGGATCGAGGCTCCGTATTATTTCAGTTTTAGTAGTATTCCATAAATTTTCCTCATCCAGGGTTTGCTAGACTGTTTATTGGCAAGCTCACCTAGCCTCGGTCGGTTACTATTTCTGATTGTTGCCGTCCTACAGGCATCAAACGAAATCCTGTAGATAGTTTCAATTCTACCGATGGGTCAGTGTATTATCAAAATTAAGAAGGTTGAATCATACCTAGCATGTTATCTGCCTATTTTACATAAGTTGAATTGATCCGTTTGTGATCACCTTGGCCAAAATGGATATGTGTAAATTTAGGTAGTGCTGCTAACTAATTCATGTTGGTATGCTGATCTGTTTCAGGTTATACTGTTGAATCCTATCTATACTTGCCGCTTCTATATATTCAATTGTCATGTTATAAATCGGCGGTGTAATTATCATTATTGGTTTTGTTTGAAATTCACTGTTCGCCTTCAATTCTCTGTTTATGAGTATATAGAGCACGCATCAGCTTAACGTGCCAAGTTTATTTGCCGTAGAATTCATTAATTTGATATTGATATTGGATGTTGGATATTTTTCCTTATAATCTCTATTCTGTCCCTGGGTCATAAGATGCTTCCGATATTCATCATAGAGTGCTTGGAGATTTAACATTTCCCATATTAAAACTTTGTTTAGGCAATAATGTGTTATCTAAGAACCCCCAATGCATGACGCCACCATTCAACACCACATCCATTGCCTTCAATTGTATGCCAATAGATGGCCAGCGAGGTGAGGAAAAGAAATCCCGGTTCTCTCCTGGCGGTGGCTCACATACATCAGCAAACGGGAAAGCAAAGTTGGTAAATTGGAAGTTAATTAGCATATATAATAACCCGTAGCAACGCACGGGCATTTATGCTAGTAACTAGTTCAATCAAGTAAATAATACATATTTATTAACATGAGTACAAACGCTTGGATTGATTGATAGGCGGTGTTGGAAGGAAAGATACTCAATATAAATGCTTGAGACATCCAACCTTTTTTCTGTTATTTGATGGCAACAATCCATATATCTGCTGGTGTTAATCCTGATAGCCTTTGCATACATGGTTATAGGAAACAAAGATCTTACAGAACTTTGGTTCCCTTCACAAGACATTCTGGAATCATGCGGTTTAAAATCAAATAAAACACCACCATTTGGTTTGCAGAACGGGGGCGACCAGTCTAACATTATTGAGACATCCTTTACCAACTTAAAGAATTGAGAGCTCCTCTCTTGCAGTCTTCATGCAATAACTGTAGCAACTCTTCCTTGTTTTCCTTAAGAGTTTAGAGAGGATCAAGAACAGTGTGTGTGCACGCGCGCGTGCAAGTTCGCAACAGCAGCAGATGTCTAGATCGGTTTGGCTATTGAATTTGCTGTCGTGACGCCACGCATGACTAAAGCTCATTGCAACTTTGACAATTTCTGGAGAGCTGGTCATAGATCCGGGCTAAATGTTTAAAAGTGCCAATTATTTTGGATCTATCCAATCTGTATAGGAAATCTGTAGACACAACTACACATTCCTCAAACCAAACGAAGTGCAATTACTCAGTTCCAAAAAAAAAAGTGCAATGTTACTCCATTCCTCAAACTAAACTTTCAGATGACAGGTTGCTCCCGTACCCCCAACCTGCTAAAGCACTACAAACGTGCATAAAAGTTTATATAAAATATGAATATATGCAACAATACTTTCTAGAAATTGTGAAAATATTGTGCCCTAAAAATTTAGATAATCTTCAAAAGTAGCCTATTTTAGTGAATTTTAACTTTAAGATTTTAAATGTTGGAAGTGTTTTTGTTCAAAATGAGTTCATCTCCATTCATAACTCTATATAAAATTTACAAGTTTTAGAGGTGATTTGATGATTATTTTTGCCCAGAAGTGTGTGGCTTAACTGACAAAATAGGTGGAAGTGTCAAATAGGGAATGAAGTTGAACTCCATGTCAAATAGGAAATTAAAAATTTTCAGCATTAAATAAGATAGGCTCAACTTTAGCAATGTTAAATAGGGATTTTTTTCTCTTAATTAAACATGCATCCCTAGGTTCCTAGGTTTGACACAAGCATGGGTTCATGCAAAACAGTATATCCCAAGTACAAATATGTGTACGTGCATACGAAGGCTCAAACTTTATCGGACTGCCAATACAGAAGCGAAGTATGCCAGAATTCCGGTATCTGTTTTGAAGAGGTCTATTTTATTGATCCAAATGAAATTGCTAACCATCTAACAATAGTCATGTCTAATACGTGTAAATATATTTTCTAGCTACAAAACATCATAAATTGGCTAATCAAATAACAACTTCCATTAGTACAAAATAAGGATGATCTGTAAGAAACACATACAGGATTCAAAATGGACAAATAACGGCCACTTGACATCAGCAAATACTGCTTGCACTGGTTAAAGTTTGATTTGCAGTTTGTATCCACCAATTTGAGTGTTCAACCGCACCATGTATGGCCAATATGCTAATGGCGAACTTCTCAATACTAGCTAAAAGTAGGGAGCCTTCACCAAGCAATCCTATGACTCATGTACGTGTAGCTCCAGTTTTCCTTCTGGGAACGTCAATGCAAACAAATGTTCGTCTCCTATCCAATCACCATTAATTTGGAAGTCAAAACGCACTGCTTAGAAGCTAAGAAACAAGTTCATTCCTTCAAAAATAATAATTTATTGCCACAAAAAAAGATTAATTATCAGCATTAATATGGAATGGAAGCATTGCAGATAAATTTGACAGACAGTAAGGTGTGTTTTGCTATGCATTGCAGTATGATGGCATTCAACTACTGATGATAGTGTGGAGAAGGCTCTAGCCTCTAGGTTTTACAGTATATGGTCTCCAGTGGCAAACTACAAATATTACTCAGTTATGTTAGATTCCTCTTGGCAATGCATTAAAAGAAACTTGCCCATTGTTTCAATCGCAGACAAAAGACAACATCATCATGCACTAGCAGTACCACAGACCAGCTGTCATGATAATATTCACGCAATATAAAACACAGAAAACTGTATGAAGATAATAAACAAATGATACCTATGACATGGCAAAAATTAAAAAAACATAACAGCAATCATCTTCTCCTTGCAGCAGCAGCTGGTGCTCGTGCTCCAGGTTGCCCTGCCCTGCTGCTTGTTCCTCTGGTATGTTGCTGCTGCCGTAACAGCATTCATGACAATGAGACCAAGAGAATAATGTACATCCCTGCAAAACAAACAAGTCAGGTTAAAGGGGAAGGTAGAAACATATGAATATGCAGACACAGAAGGAATAGTCAAAGTGAACAGATACTAGAGCAGCAACTCACATATTTAGCCCAGAAAGTTTCTCAGGTGGTTTTGATCCTTCACCAAGTCCATTGTCGGCTTCTAATAACTGGTCCACAAATGATGGGGTTTGCAAGCACAAAATTTAAAAGGGTTTGAATCCAGCTTTCATTTAACCCTCTAAATCTTTGATAACTTTCCAGTGGGAATAGATCTAGGTCAGTACAACACAGGGACGTGGCCACACTTATAGTCAGCTCCCCTAGATAATAAACAAATGATACCTATGACATGGTAAAAATTAAAAAACATAACAGCAATCATCTTCTCCTTGCAGCAGCAGCTGGTGCTCGTTGTGCTCCAGGTTGGCCCTGCCCTGCTGCTTGTTCCTCTGGTATGTTTGCTGCTGCCGTAACAGCATTCATGACAATGAGACCAAGAGGAATAATGTACATCCACTGCAAACAACAAGTCAGGTTAAAGGGGGAAGGTAGAAACATATAAATATGCAGACACAATGAAAAGTCAAAGTGAACAGATATCTAGAGCAGCAACTCACATATTTAGCCCAGAAAGATTTCTCAGGTGGTTTGATCACTTCACCAAGTCCATTATCGGCTTCTAATAACTGGTCCACAAGTGATGGGGTTCTGCAAGCACAAAATTTAAAAGGTTTTGAATCCAGCTTTCATTTAACCCTCTTAAATGCTTTGATAACTTTCCAGTGGGAATAGATCTAGGTCATGTACAACACAGGGACGTGGGACACACTTATAGTCAGCTCCCCTTTTGCCACACACAGAATAGTTGCAAGAATATCATTTGGCACCTGGGACAAAGCCATACACTGATACACCTGAACAGGGGAGCCCTCCAGGCCAGATTCCAACCATGATTAGCATTGGAAGTTAGCATTTCAACCATGATTACATTGAGGCTTCTGGCTTCTGGGCACTTAAAAAGAATATTTATCTTCTTAAACTAACTAGCATCGATAACATTGTATTTCTGTTGCAAGGGGGCCTCTCTTGAAGCATTCATTGCATTGTAACGTGCCCTTAAAGAGCTTCCAGAAGTTGCTTATTGCAATTATATTCTAACATAAATAGTATCAACATTGCCTTAATAAAGTAGTAACTTACCTTGGTGCCTGTTCAGCAGTCTTCAGAATAGTATAAGAGCTGAATGTCCATTTTGATGGCTGCAAAAAAGTCAAAGCATCCCAATAAGTCACCATAAACCTGAAAACAGTTACTCACCAATGAACACAGCATACAAGAAAAACGTGCTCGAGGGCACCCATTCACATGTTATTTGTAATATACATAATTTGGTGAAAGTTTGAACAACACATCTCTCAACAGCTCAATTCAAGAATGTTGTAATCGTGCTAATACAGTTGAACATCTACGAAGTATTTTAGGGAGCAAGATGTTCAACTCTAAGCATTTGCTAGCAAAGTGCGGTCGTTGGGTCTCCCAGTGGTGAGCCAACCGAGCAGGGTTCAATCCTTAGTCTTGCACCCAAAAGAAGGCACCTCCTTGTGGCCTGTACGGGTATAGGAGCTGACCAGTGGGTATCAGGTCCCTGTACAGGCTAGACTTCAGGGTCTTCTTGACCCTGTGGTTCAGTTCTCTCAATCTTTAGGCTAAACACAGGGAGGTCTATCCCAAGGAGTAAAATTTTTTAAAGGATTTTTGTAAGTTTCAGCCGAAATTAACTAATTTTGATTAATCAACTTATATCTAACCAATTTTGTTAACAATCCATCAAGGCATTCAGAGTCAAACCAAATCTTATCAAAGAAATTTTGAGATGACCTTTTTACTAGCTCTACTCATAAACAAGGCAAATACCTCTATTAAAAAGAAAGCAGCTGGTGCAGATAACATGTTAAAAATAAAAATAAAACAACCACATCATAACCACCTGTGGACAGCCGCATTATGTGTGCAGCACGGCCAACGCGAGAGCGCACACAACAGATGGCGACATGGATGCTGGCAAGCGTGGCTGGGGTCTGGGGAGGCAAAGCGACCGCGGACAAGCATGACGGCTGGTAGCAGGCAAGCTCGAGCGCCAATAATGGCGGAGATGATGCAATTGATTTCTTCGAAATGGAACAAGCTAGGGAAAACAGAGCCAGAACAGAGTGGTGAGCAGCAACTACCTAGTGGAGCCGGTTAGGGGCATCGGAGTGACGCCGGCTGTAGGCAGATTAACTGATGATGATGTGACACACTGGCACAATAGAGGGTAGTTAAACTAAGGCAAATGTGTGACACGACATGTTTTTCAACGTTAGCATAGCATGCCATAAATTTGATTCCATTGCAGTACTTCATATCAATGAAGTCATATTTTAAATCACAGTCTTTTAGTGTATATTATTTTTCATCCCAGGCAACCTTTTGACAGTTTTTTTTATTGTAGCCGTAATTCTGTTATAATTTTATGCCTGGGATACCTCTCAAAAAATAAGCATCTGACGCTTCACAGGTACCTGATTGTAATTGATGACGTATGGAATGTAGAAGCATGGGAGATCATCAAGTGTGCTCTTATTGACAAGAATGTCAGCAGCAGAGTTATTGTGACAGCTCGTAACATGGATGTGGCTAAATTCTCTTCAATGGATGGTGAAGTGTATGAATTGGATCCTCTCTCTAACAAGGACTCCAGAAGACTTCTTTGTAAAAAGATATTTAATGAAGATGATGGAATTCATTCTGATCTGGAAGAGGTAACAATGAAAATTTTGAAGAAGTGTGGAGGGATACCATTAGCTATCATTTCTATTGCAAGTATGTTGGCTAATATGCCAAATAGAACAAAGTATGAATGGTATTGTGTGTACAATTCCATGGGTTCTGGACTTGAAAAAGACAAGACATTGGATAATATGAGAAATATATTACATCTTAGTTATAGTGACATGCCTTCCTATCTAAAGCCTTGTTTACTATATCTAAGCTTGTTTCCAGAGGATTTCAATATTCCAAGAGATGACTTGGTGCGCCTTTGGGTAGCAGAGGGTTTTGTTGATGGAAAAATATGGAGTAGTTTATATGATACTGGAGGGAGGTATTTCAATGAGCTTGTCGATAGAAGCATGATTCAGCCAATAGGTATCAATGAATTTGGTGCAGCACATGCTTGTCGAGTACATGATATGATACTTGATCTCATCATTTCTCTTTCAGAACAAGAAAATTTTGCCAGCATAGATGAAGGTCTGCGTCTAAAATCAACATTCTGCAAGATTCGAAGAATGTCGCTGCAGGGTAAAGTAGATGGAAATAGAGAAAATAATAGGAAAGAACAAATGCTACCGCCAACAACAGTAGACATATCCCATGCCAGGTCACTGATTGTTTTTGGCAACATGGTTAAATTGATGACATCTCTGTCGTTGTTTCCAGTTCTTCGTGTTTTATGTTTGAAAGATGTTCCCAGAAAAAATATTCATCTCAAGGATCTATGGAGTTTGCACCACTTGAGATATCTAAAATTAAGCGGTCATGTTGAACCAGGGCTTCTAGAAGGAATTGGAAACCTAAAGCTTTTGAAGACATTGGATTTACGGGGCCAGTTCATAAAAGAACTGCCAACAAGCATTGTACAGCTACAAGCACTTGAACATCTTTTAATAGATCTAAGTAAGCTTCCACAATCCACATGGGTTTGGGAATCTAACTTCCCTTCAAGAGCTATCGAGGCTCGATGTGGACAAATCACCAAGTGCACTGGCTGAGCTAGGTAAGCTTGCAGAACTACGGACGCTGAAAATATCAGGATTAGATAAAAATGAGAGTTGCATGAAGACTTTCCTGCAGAGTCTATCGAATCTAGGTAACCTTCGCACTCTTGAATGTTCTGATGACATTGGACCCATTTCCCTAGATAACATGTCAGATCAATGGAGGGGGCCTATACATCTGCACATATTTAATGGGACCCTTTTAACCCTCTCTGCGTTGCCACGGTGGTTTTCGTCCCTCTCTGAGCTCTCCTACTTGTCCATCGGGGTCAATGGGCTAAGACAGGTTGATCTCCAACTGCTTGGAGCTTTACCCGTGCTACGTTATCTACATTTATGCGCACATTTAGATCAAAAAGAATTACGTGGTGGGGTCACTGAAGAACGGCTGGCCATTGGTGGTAATCAGACCTTCCGCTCTCTAGCAGTGTTTGAGTTTACAAACTATTCAAGATGGTGGCTGGTGTTTGAACAAGGAGTGATGCCCAGGCTTCAAAGGCTTCAGTTGATCTTTAAAGCATCTATACGTGGTTTTGATGTTAGCTTCGAGAACCTCACGTCCCTTAAACATGTCACCGTCGAAATTGACTGTCAAGAAGCTCGGAACACGTGTGCTAAGGTGATGGATGATGCGTTTGACATGGAGACCAGAATCAGGGATGCAGTGGAGAGCCACCCGAACCATCCAACTCTCAAGCTGTCAACTCTCTACCCGCAATGGTACTTTCATTTGCTAACCGTTGCGTTGCCACGTATATTTGCTCGTCTCTTTCGTTTGCTGACGTATGTCCACCATCCGTTTCTCTGTTGTTGTTAAAGGCTCAAATGACTGGCTGTCAGTTCGGACTTGCTGACTGCCGAAGACGGAAGTGAAGGTAAGAAATTCGTTTCCCATAAATTCCCACGCATATATATGGGTCTCTCACTAGTTTACGGTTGACCGTAAAAACTACCCCCATGCGGTCGATTCTCCAACAGGAGTTAATATTTCCATTTTTGGAAAGTGCTGTCCGACCCACCACGCGAGATCGGATTTTGTCGTTATGTGATAAATATTTTTCGGAGAAATTTTTAAGAAAAAAATTTTAGAGAGAAGAAGAAAATTTTGATAAAAACTTTTTGTAGTTTTTTTTATCATTTTCTGATAAAATAATTCAAGAATTTTTTTAAAAAAAATTGTAGAAAAAAATTTGTTAATAAAAAATTCAAAAGAGAAAGTTTTGAGAAAAAAATTGAAGAACAAAATTTTTCATCCAAAATTGAATAAAAAAGTCAAGGAAAAAATTTTTATAAAAAACTTGCAACAAAAAAGAAAAAAAAATTTGTACCGCCACCGTCCCGCCGCCTCCCCTCCACGCCGCTGGCCCGACGCCGCGCCTCCCGTCCCTGCCGCCTCCACGCCACCCCACCCCTCCCCTCCCCTCCTTGCCGCCGAACCGCCGCGCCTCCCCTCCCCGCCGCCGGCCATGGAGCAGAGAGAGTCCCGCTATGCCTCCCCCTCCCCGCCGCCGGCCATGGAGCAGAGGGGGCCCTCCGCGCCTCCCCTCCCCCGCCGCCGGCCATGGAGCAGAGAGAGGCCCGCCGCGCCTCCCCTCCCCCGCCGCCGGCCACAGAGCAGAGGGGCCCCGCCCGCCTCTCCTCCCCCGCCGCCGGCCATGGAGCAGAGAAAAAAGGGGAGGGGGAGGAGGACGGCCGGCCATGGAGTAGAGGAAGGGAGGGAGAGAGAGGAAGGGGGAGGTAGAGGAAAAGGTTGGGGAGGAGGACGGCCGGCCATGGAGGAGAGGAAGGGGAAGGGGAGAGAGGAACTGAGGAAGGGAAATTTAGGATGAGAGAGAGATAAGGTTGACTGGTGGGTGGGAGAAGGAAGCAAAGGAGCGTGAGACACGTGATCGACCGTGACTTCGCATGCGTGCGGGCGACCGCAGATTCAGCTTCCCGCATATATACTCCGTTTATTAACTTCTTTCTATTACAATTGGGACTTGCAGGCTTCCAAATTCGATTCTTAGCCCTCCATAATCTAATATTTTCCTGAAATAATCTTTCTTTGGCGTCTTCCCCTATTTCTATTTGGTCTCCTCCCCTGTTTCTATTTGTGTTGCCCCCTGCTTCTATTATTGTCCTTCCCAATTCTGCTTGGCACCCCCAATCTAGCATCTCTTTGCCGCATCCCCCCATTGTTTACGGAGATCATTTGCAGCACGCAGGTTTCTGAGCCATTCCACCAGTTCACAACATTTCACTTTTACTAGCATTTCCCCATAGTTTATTTGTCTCGCACCAAATTATGCTTCTATAAACCAAAAAAAAAATCTCTAATATGAAAGACAAACAATATCATCCATTGTTATAAAAAAAACTCCATTCTATGCTTGAAAAATGGATCCACTCCTTATAAAAAACAAAAAAAAAGTCTGTTATTATGCTTTTCGGTGTCATGCACCCTTTAAACAAAAAAATCACCTCTATTTCAGCTTGTTGTTTTGAGTCTTCCAATCAGTCAGTGCCATTCTGTTACTGCAGACATTTCACTTCTATATGGATTTCTCAGTACTCTATTTCCTGTTCTTGCTTAGTTCTCTGCTTTAACAAAAAAAAAAGTCCATCTCTATTATGCATAAAAAATAAATTAACCCTTGTTATCATTAATAATCCTATTTTGGTATTCTTGAAAAATAACCCCCCTTGCTATCTTAAACAAAAAACTCTTTGTTGTCCTTAAAGACTAAATCTGTCCCAGCTGTCTTCCCTCCTTTAATAAATTAAAAAAACACCTTGTGTTCTTGAAAACTGAGCACTACCCCACACCCGACCCCCACTGTAAACATCCATGAAAAAAACAAAAAAAATATTGTTCACATGCTTGATAATTTGGTTCCATCCTTTTTGTCCTTTGAATGTATTGAAAAAGCCTTTGTCATGCAGCTCCAACGTATTCAGCTAATTGCTCTTCAGACCTGGCCTTCATAGTGGATGCATTTTCCACTGATTTGACTTTTCTTGGTAAGTTCCCCCAATATTTGCCTATCACATTTGTTTCTCAATACCTCAGTGATCACATTTGCTTTGATTATATTGTGTGTAAAAGACTGAAATATTTGATACAATATTCAACAAGTACCAGTAGTATATGGATTCACTATGCTCAAGTTTTAAATATGTTAGATGTGAATTCAGCCTCTTATTTATGGAAAAGCTGATGTTTATTTGTGTTATTTGGGGTAGTGTGGTTTGTTTTGATTATTCTCCTTCTCGATACAAAGATACGCAGCTATCTTGCTTGTTCAAGAAAAAAACAGTGTTATCATTACTTCGAGCTTGAGTTAAACTATTGTTTCACGTTCAGTACTGTTTTACATATTTTCAAAGACTAACTGTTTGAACACGGTGAATTGGAGAAATGGTGATCCTTACTTAGACATTTAGTGATATTGGCTCTTTAAATAAACTTTGAAGGTCAATATTCTGTTTTCATTAAAAAAAGACCCATATTGTTTCACAAATGAAGTTTTATATTGTCCTTTCTTATGATCTTTTATTTAGTATCTATCTTGTACTCATGTAGACTCTATTCTCATAGCTTATTTCTTTTGCAGGATAGAAACAATTATACTGCACAATGGGCAACATTTGTAGCATAAAATGGGTTTGCCATTTAAATAAATGTGGACACGGACGTGTTTACTTATATGGACTTCTATAATGAGGGCTTTTGTCGTTGGTCAACTTTTGTTATCTTTGAGTTACTCATGTGTATGGAACGCATTTAACATTTTAAGTACGCTTTTCCATTATTTAAAAATACATTGTTGTTTAATTACTGGCTGCCAGATTATTGTGGCCAGGCAAGCGGATGGTTAACTGTCTCTGCCCCTTTGATGTTCAATGTTTACTGATCTGTCAGGCAGCTTACTAGGCATTTTCGGAATCATTCCAATTGCACATTAATTATACCGTTTCTTCTTTCTAAAGGCATTTATTTTCATTTTGACTTTTTTGTCCTTTTTATTATGTTAATTTATTTTCTAAAAGATATTCTGGTTAAACCAAGTAAAGAATACATATTTATTAACATGAGTGCAAACACTTGGATTGAATGATGGCAGTGTTGGAAGGAAAGATAGCCAGGCTCAAGACATCCAACCCCTTTGCTGTTAAATTTTCTTTTTATTTGATGGCAGCAATCCATATATCTGCTGGTGTTCCCATACCGTACCGTTCATTTAAACAATCTTGATAGCCTTTGCATACGTGGTTATAGGAAACAACATTATAAAGAACTTTGGTTCGCTTCACGAGACATTCTGGAATCGTGCGGTTCAAAATCAAAGCAATCCCCACCATTTGGTTTGCAGCAAGGGGGCCACCAGTCTATCATTATTGAGACATCCTTTGCCAACTTAAAGATTTGACGGCTCCCTTATTAGTCTTCATGCAATTACTGTAGCAATTCTTCCTCATTTTTCTTTGTATGTTTCGGGCCAGAATTTTTGTGATTGATGTCTGAAGCACTTCAGAGTTCAGAGAGGTTCAGGAAGAGTGTGTGTGCAAGTTTAGAACAGCAGCAAAAATCCAGATCTCTAGATCGGTTTGGCTATTGAATTTGCTGTTGTGACGCGATTGATGGCTAAAACTCATTGCAACTTTGATGATTTCTGGACAGCTTGTTATAGATCCGGGCTACATGTTTGAAAAGGCCAGTTTATTTTGCATATATCCAATTCATATATGAAAACTGTTGACACGACTACACATTCCTCAAACCAAACAAAGTTCAATGTTAGTCCATTCCTCAAACTGAAGTCTCAGGTGACAGGTTGGCCTGCTCCCGTACTCCCAAACTGCTAAAGAACCCTAAACATAAATAAAAAGTATAGCGAGCCGCTAAGTACCGCTATAGCAACCAATAGCGCTGCTAATCAGTTTAGTGAAAATTTTAGAAAAGCATGCGTCGTGCTCATGCAGCTGGCCTGGATCACATGCATCTACGCGGACCATTTGTACCTGCGCACCTAGCCCAAGGCACCAGGCGGAAAGCTCTGATTTTGCTTCCCCAGGCTAGTGCCGTATGTGGACGCCATACACTACCAGAAAACGGCTCATTCATTCGTGACCGTTAGTACCGGGCGCACTTTGGTCCGATACTAACGTGCCTCTTTAGTACCGGGCCAAAGCTACAGTACCCCCAGAAGCCTTTTAGTACCGGCTGGAGCCACCAGCCGGTACTAACGTGCGCCACCGACAGCCGAGCGCAACGGCTAGATGATAACTTAGTACCGGCTAGAGCCACTAGCCGGTACTAAATGGAGCCGAGCACATTTAGTACCGGCTGGTGGCTTTAGCCGGTACTAAATGGGGACTTCTAGTACCGGCTGGAGCCACTAGCCAGTACTAATTCAGCCACTATAAATCAGCTCGCCTTCTTCCTA
The DNA here is from genome assembly GCF_016808335.1 of Panicum virgatum. Lineage (NCBI taxonomy): Eukaryota > Viridiplantae > Streptophyta > Magnoliopsida > Poales > Poaceae > Panicum > Panicum virgatum. The sequence continues at coordinate 22,570,479 of NC_053143.1, read as the reverse complement.
CCCGAGCCCGAGCCAACCATTTGACCGAGCTCGGGCTTTCTTCCCATGGCGAGTTAGAGAGGAAGTACTGCCCCATTTTCTCAAGTGTTGTGGGGATTTCACTCATCCAAGTGCACTAAAGGTTTGCAACTTCATCCTCTTTTGTTTTATGGTATTCATTATTTGTTTCATGCTCTGTAGTTTGAGAAATTTGTGATTTTTAGAAATATATAGAATGAGCACGATTTCTTTGATTTATGGATGGATTTGAGATGTATAGAACCCATTACTTGATTTGGAGAAGGTCTATTGGATAGTTTCAATGTGGATAATTTATAGTGATTTTTTTCATTTTTTTTCAAGTGGCATGATTAATTAGTTTGGTATTTGTTATGCATTTAGTTATATTATTTTGTCACTCTAATGATGTATTTATTCGGGCTCATATGAAAACCATTGAGAAGTTTAAAAATCTTTGTTTCGGATCATGAATATGTCGTTAACCTTGATCCTGCGGTAAAAACACTGCTATTCGGGGCTAGCATCGATATCCACGATGCGGTGTGGTATATATGAGGACGCGATGAAGGAGTACGGTCTTGGTCCCAACAATGAAATCCTCACGTTTGAGCGAGTTGAGAATGAAATTATCCGGACCAAGGCCATACTCCTTCATCGGGTCCTATTGTACCGCATTGTGTCATGGATATCAATGCTAGCCCCGAATACCAGTGTCATCACCGCTGGGTCATGGTAAACGACATAGACATATTTCGAAACAAATATTTTTTCTTCTCGATGGTTTTAGAGAAAGTGGGCTTGAAACAAAGCCACGAATATTGATTGCGCATCCCTTATGGCTTGGAACGACATGTTCGCGTTGAACTAAAGAGTGTCAAAATAATTATGGTTTAAGATTTATGTTTTCATTTTTATTATAATAATTTGTTCAGTTCTTTATATTTATTTGATTAGTGTACTGGAATTAGTTTTGTTTCTTAATGAGATATATAATTGACCTGTTATTAATATTACTTCTTAGAAATGCCTTTGCAACATGATGCCTTTGAGCGTCGAGCTGCAGCTTGGACGACGGTACGCAATCAATTGGAACGCACCGGTCATTCGCTTGAGTTCCACCCTGCAGAGCGTGTTGGTCTTGTTAGCGGTCGTATTCGTCGTTTGATTAAGAAAGCTTTTCATATATTCTTCCTTGGCAAAGAAAGTCGTAAATTTCATCGTGAATTTAACGTCAAGTTGCATGGTACTGATGATGATCGTGAGTTGATGGCTCGATATAATGCAAGACATGAAGCGTCGGGGCTGACGGAATATGATCGTTCCGTGTCAAGACTTCGCGAGGCAGTTCACGAGGAATTGGTCAAAAGATCTCATGATGAGTAGTTTGTATTAGGTAGCTCACATTTAGTTTAATCTATATTTTGTTTTGGACCTTCTAGTTTATTATGTTGTGTAATTTAAGCATGTTATGTAATGGATGTACGGACCTTTTACATTTCAATGTCTAATTTATTGTAATGCCTTTGCAACATTATGAATGCTTCATTATGTAAATTTTATAGTGTGAAATTTGCCAATTTATTGTAGAACGATGGACCGACAATGGATGTACGGCGACAGGTGCACCATGGCGTGGATTAATGGTCTAATGTCTTTTCTTGATACGGAGGAGGCCCACAAGTCATCAAAAGGTTTCATGTGTTGTCCATGCCGCACTTGCCAAAATAAGAAGGAATACTCTAACAAGCACACACTACATGCCCACATTTATCAAAAGGGTTTCATGGATAACTATACACTTTGGACCAAGCACGGTGAACCTGTAGTTCTAATGCAAGAAGGTGAAGGAGATGATGATGATGACAACAACATTACAGACTTGGCTCACTTATATGAAGCAAGTGCCTTTGAAGATGAACCAATGGACGAGACTGAAGCAAATTCTGCAGAAGATCAACCACCTGACGAACTAGGTCAGGTTTTAGTCGATGCATAGAGAGACAGTGAAACTTTGAAAGAGTCAAAGAAGTTTGAGATGATGTTAGAGGATCACAAAAAATTATTATACCCAAATTGCAAGTAGGGGCTTAAAAAGCTCGGTACCACACTAGAAATGCTGCAATGGAAGGCTGCCGATGGTGTTAGTGATAAGGGATTTGAGGAGCTACTAGGTATTGTAAAGAACATGCTTCCAGAGGGGAACGATCTGCCCTCTACAACATATGAAGCAGAAAAGGTTGTTTGCCCTCTTGGATTGGAGGTACAGAAAATTCACTCATGTCCTAACGATTGTATTCTCTATCGAGGCGAAGAATATGAGAAACTGGATGCTTGTCCTGTCTGTGATGCAAAACGGTACAAGATCAGGCAAAATGATCCTGGTGAGGTCGACGGGGAGCCCGTCAAGAAAAAAAGTTCCCGCTAAGGTGATGTGGTATTTCCCAGTAATACCACATTTGAAGCGCTTTTTCAGAAACAAATCCAATACTAAATTGATGTGGTGGCATAAAGAAGAGCGTAAGCAAGATCAGATGCTGAGACACCCTGCGGATGGGTCCCAGTGGAGAAATGTGGATAGAGAATTCCCAGATTTTGATAACGACCCAAGGAACATAAGGTTTGGTTTAAGTACGGACAGAATGAATCCATTCGGCGAGTGGGGCAGCAGTCACAGTACATGACCTGTGACCCTCTGTCTGTTCAACCTTTCTTCTTGGCTATGCATGAAGCGGAAGTACATGATGATGCCGGTGCTTATCCAAGGCCCAAAACAACCTGGCAATGATATTGACGAGTACCTAAGACCGTTGGTTGATGAACTTTTGCTGCTGTGGAAGGAGGAAGGTGTACATGTTTGGGACGAGTACAAACAGGAGAATTTTGACCTGCGAGCATTGCTTTTCATTACCATCAACGATTGGCCTGCACTTAGCAATCTATCCAGATAGTCGAATAAGGGATACCAGGCATGCACTCATTGTCTAGAAGAAACTGTCAGCTTGTATCTAAAAAATTGTAGGAAGGTCGTGTACATGGGTCATCGTCAATTCCTTCCCCTCAACCACCCCTTGAGAAGAAAAGGAAAACATTTCAAAGGGGAACCAGAAACTCATGCTAAGTGTTGACGCTAATCTAGTGAACACATCGGTGCGCTAGAATGCCCGGATCGCAAACGATTGTCACCAGCAGGCTTCAGACAGGACCGGTCAGACCGCTCCCTCCAACCGGTCAGACCGGTTGGACGCAGAAACTCACAAAAACCTAAAACCTCAAGCTCGGGAGGGACCCCGTCGGAGCTCGAAGATCTAGGGTTGCCTTGAGGTCGGCAGGCCACTTAAGACACCCTTGAACGCCATAGAGACGAGCAAAGAACAGCAAAGGGGTTGGAAAAGATTAGGGTTTGAGAGATTGAGTAGAGATAATATTTTTGATTCGATTGTGGTTAGAAACCCTCAATCGGCCGCAGCCTTTATATTTATAGGCCGGGGAGGACGTACCCCTTCCAAATCGGGTTACAATAGGACTCTTAACACAAAACCCTAACCCTACTCGGATTACAGGCCCAGACCGGTCTGACCGGTCGGCCTCGGTTATTGCCAATTTTGTCCTCCAACATATGCCCCCTACCTTTTTGGTGAGCTATGCAAGCCAAAAAGCAAGTATCTAAACATGCTCTAAGAATACAGAATTACAAATTCAGCGCTAGCCTAAAAATAATGCTAAGGGCGATATTCAAATACCGGCCGTCTTTATCTTCAAGCGTCTTGCCAAACACTTGGGTAATATTTCTTCAAGTACCTTCCATTCAGTGCCCTAGGTAGACGTTCTCCTTGCAGCGTCTCCACCATATAAGAATTCCCGAAGATAACTTTGACAATCTTGTATGGACCTTGCCAAGCCGGCGACCACTTGCCAAACTTATTGCTCTTTGTCCCAAGAGGCAGAATCGTCTTACAAACCAGCTCACCAACCTGAAAAGATTTCGGCCTTACCTTTTTGTTGTAAGCTCTAGCCACCCGAAGCTTGTCTTTCTCAATTTCCTTCAAAGCTTGCAACCGCTTGTCGCTCACTTCTTCAATATTATCCATCATCAAGTCATGGTAATCAACAGCAGAAAGGTCATTTTGTTTAGCCAATCTATAAGCGTTCAGATTTACCTCAACGGGTAAAATGGCCTCTTGACCATAAACAAGGTCAAAAGGAGTAACCTTAGTAGCACCATGTCTAGATATACGATGAGCGCATAATATGTTGGATAAAACCTCATGCCACCTCCTAGGATTCTCTTCTATCTTTTTCTTGATGAGCTTTATCAAAATTTTGTTACTAGACTCGGCCTGACCAATGGCCTGAGCATAATATGGAGATGAATTGAGTATCTTAATTTTATAAGACTCGGCAAATTTTCGTACCTCCTTTGAAATAAATGATGAACCTTGATCCGTTATCAAAGTTTGAGGAATGCCGAATCTATGAATAATATGCTCCGTAATGGACTCAATTACCTCTCTATGTGTCATATTCTTTAAAGGTACCACTTCGGCCCATTTAGTAAAATAATCCGTTGCCACCAACACGAAGCGATGTCCCTTTGAAGGAGGAGGATTGATTTGACCAATAGAATCCAAACCCCATCCTCTGAATGGCCAAGGTTTAATGATAGGATGTAATAACGCAGCAGGCACCAACTGAATATCACCAAACCGCTGACATTCTTCACATCCTTTATAATATCTAAAGCAATCCGAAATCATACTTGCCCAATAAAAACTGGCTCTCCTAAGCAACCACTTCATTTTAGGAGCTGATTGATGCATACCACAGATGCCTTCATGCACTTCTCCCATAGCAATACGGGCTTGATCAGTACCCAAACATTTGAGAAGAACATCATCGGCAGTCCGACGATAAAGCTCATCGTCAACCAAAATATATTTAAATGCCAAACACCGAATATTTCTCTCTGCACCTCGACCAGGATCTTTCAAATATGCTATGATAGGCATCTTCCAATCCTGCACTTCGGCCTGACCCTTTTGAATAGAAACCTCGGTCGAACTGCTACTTGTATCGCTCTCAGTGGTCAGACAGGTCTCTGGACCGGTCAGACCGGTTAGAGCGGTCAGACCGGTTCGTCCAGAACCAGTGACTCGGCTTTAATTTGCATCGGCTTTCTAATGTTAAAATATTTCTTTGTAACATTATAGCCAGATGCTTGCTGAGCCAGAGCATTAGCCTTTTCATTCTCTTCCCTTGGAATATGTCGAATTATAAATTCATCAAAGCAAGAGATAATGTCGAGGCACTTATCAAGATATGCATTTAAAACTCAATTGTAACATTGGCATACCTTGGATACTTGCTGCACCACCAGAAGCGAATCACCAAAGGCTTCAACATGCCTCACGCCCATAGATTGCAAAAATTCCAAGCCAAATAGAAGTGCTTCATATTCAACTTGATTGTTTGTGCAAATTTCTTCCAATCGGTTTGATAACTCAAAAACAGCACCACTCGGAGAGATGAGAATATTACCAATGCCAACTTCTCTCCCATCATCACAAACTGATCCATTAAAGAACAATCTCCATGGTGTGCAAGTAATATAACCGACTTCCAAATCATGCTCATCATTAATCTGATGTTCAACAATAAAGTCCGCTACAATTTGGCCTTTAACAGATTTCAAAGATTCATAGGCCAAATCATATTCCACAAGTGCATAAGCCCACTTGCCGATTCTCCCACTCAAAATCGGCTTTTGTAACATATGCTTGATAACATCGGCTTGACAAGTCACTATGCATGTACTAGATAACAAATAATGCCTCAACTTGGTACAAGCATAGTATAAAGATAAGCACAACTTTTTAATAAATGTATACCTTGTTTCCGCATCAATGAGTCGTCGGCTCAAATAAGTGATAATATACTCCTTCCCTTCGGTCTCTTGAGTCAAAACAGCACCAATAATCTTATCCTCCACAGCCACATAAAGCCTAAAAGGAACCCCTCTCTTAGGCGCCTTAAGCACCGGCGGCGAAGAAAAATAATTCTTAATCTTCTCAAAAGATTCTTGTTGTTCTGCCCCCCAAGTAAATTCGGCTTCATCTTTTAACCAAAGAATAGGAGTAAAATAATCAATCTTCCTAGACAAGTTAAATATAAATCTCCTCAAGTAATTTACCTTGCCCAATAATTTCTGTAAATCTTTCTTACAAGTCGGAGCCTCAACATGCTTCATGGCTTCAACTCACTTTGGATCAATCTCTATGCCTTTCTCATGAATAATAAAGCCCAAGAACTTCCTGGCCGATACTCCAAAAGCACATTTGAGTGGATTCATCTTCAAACCATACCGACGCATTCTTTCAAGAGCCAACCTTAAATCAGCCAAATGATTTCCCAAATCGGCAAATTTAATCACAATGTCATCAATATAAACTTCCAATATAACACAAAGTAAATCATGGAAGATCAAATTCATAGCTCTTTGATAAGTAGCACCGGTATTTTTCAAACCAAAAGTCATGACAACCCACTCAAACAAACCGATAAATCCCGGACATCTAAAAGCCGGTTTAGACATATCTTCCTCAGCCATAAATATTTGATTGTAACCGGAGTTACCATCAAGAAAACTAATGACACGATGCCCGGAAGCTTTATTAATCAACATATCGGCAATAGGCATAGGATATTCATCTTTAGGAGTGGCTTTATTAAGGTTTCTGAAATCAATGCATACTCTAATCTTGCCCGAATCCTTCTTCTCAACGGGCACGATATTAGAAATCCACTCCACATATCTACAAGACCGAATAAATCCTGCTTCTAACAAGTGATTAATTTCTTCTTTAATTCAGTCATTCATTGCAGGATTAAATCGCCTAGCAGGTTGTTTATAAGGTCTGAAACCGGCCTTAATCGGCAGCCGATGCTCAACCAAATCACGACTCATACCAGGCATTTCAGAATAACTCCATGCAAAGCAATCCACATACTCTTTCAATAACTTTATTAAGTCGGTTTTATACTCAGCCGATAAATTTGCATTTACAGAAGTCGGCCTAGGAACACTACCATCTCCAATATCTACCTTTTCTAAAGGATCAGCCGACGTAAACCCCTGGCCTAACTTATCCATGTCTTCAATATCTTCAATGGCCTCGCACATATCGTTCATTCGCGACCGATAGTGCTCAATCCTTTCCATCAACCAGTCTGCATCAGACCGGTCTGACCGGTTAGACTGACCGGTCTGACTGGTCGGCTCTGTGTGCCGATCCGAAGGCCGGTCTGACCGGTCGGGACATCCGGTCTGACCGGTTTCGCCTGAGCTGCCTACTGCACACATTTTTTTTGCAATAATGTAGCCAATTCTCCATCAGCTTTAGAGTAGCAGGTATGAACCCATCCTTGGTGCAACTGATCAACTCGAAATCAGATAGATCCAATCCCGATGAGCACTTGATGTCATCATGCACTCCAAGTGTGTTGGAATCGGCGGTTGCAATGTAAGATGAAGTGTCACCATGGACTACCTCAATCTCATCGCCAATCCACTGAAAAATAAACTGATGCAAGGTAGAAGGCACACATTGATTGGCATGAATCCAATCACGTCCAAGTATCAAGCTGAAATTACCTTGCACCTCGGAGACGAAGAAGGCTGTTGCTAACATCTTGCTCCCCACGGTCAACTCCATGGAAGCCACCCCTTTAGCACCAATAGGGTCACCTCCACCCACACCGCTGACCGTCATGTGTGTCTTGATCAGCTCTTCATCCGTCTCTCCAAACTTCTTGTACAACGAATAGGGCATCAAGTTCACAATTGCCCCTCCATCAACAAGCATGTGAGAAATCGGCCTTCCATTGATATGACCCTTCATATAAAGGGCCTTCAAGTGATTGTCCGATTCCTTTGGTTTTTGGAATACGGCCTCGCGTGGCCCGAAATCCAGAACAGCTGCTTCCTCCTCTTCCGAAATGACATAGTAATCTTCGGAGAAACGCACAACATTTATCTCCATATTGCTGTGCACCGGAGAAGCCTCATAGTCCACCAGTTCCTCATCTCCCAAGGCTGCAGGAACCACTGGAACTTCATCACAAAGAGCTGAAATAACTACTGTAAGGAACATGGCACCACTTATGCCATTTCAAGTGATTTTGGTGATCGAATGACAACACAACACTTGGACTAATATGATTGTTAAGATGACCATTCTCAGGCTTTTAGGTTCAAGTGATGACAAAGAGAAAGAGAAGATAGGCATAGCAAGGCCCGAAGGGCTGCCCCTACGGGGGTTCCGCTACCCGGTTAACGGACGGGGGTCGAGGGGGAGCCGTCCCTCGCGGGTCTCAGGGCAGCGCCCTGAAAGCTCTTCGGATCAGGAGCACCGGAAGATCCGACGCCATGGGCATCGGAGCATCCGGTGGTAATCGGAAGAACCGACGCCATGATGTTTGGTGCAGGATGGAATCGAAGCCAAGTCAGCCTTTAGGCACCGGTTGAACCGACGGTCCAAGAAAAGGGCATCGGTGCATTGGCAGTCCTTTGTACCAGAAACGATGTCAAGTGCCCAGAAGAAGTTTCTTCAGCACCGGTTCAACCGACGGTGCATCGGTGCATACCACCGGTGTAATGACGTCAGCGTCCAGGAGAAGATTCCTTCAGCACCGGTTGAACCGGTGAAGCATCGGTGCAAAGCATCGGTTCAACCGGTGGTCACTGCGTCAGCCGTCAGGAGTCCAACGGCTACTTCGGGTTATGAGTGACCGGAAGAACCGACGCTACCCCTGCCAGAGGCATCGGTTCTTCCGGTGATACGCAGATTTTCAACTGACCGTTGGAGCAATGGCTACAAGACTTGGTGGCCTATATATATGCCTCACCCCGGCCATTTGAAGTGTGCTGGAGTTGCTGGACATCCCACATACACCCAAGAACATCTCCAACCACCATAGAGCTTCATTGTACATCATATAGGCTTAAGCACACTTGTGAGAGTGCTTAGTGCTTGTAATAGGGATTAGTTCTTGCGAGAGCTCCCTTGAGAGAAGTCTTGCTGCGGCAAGCAACTTGTGATCCGTCGTGTGACCCTCCGTCTTGGTGTGGAGTGGCAACGACACTTTGTGCGGGGGAAGAGGAGGCCCCCTCCTTGGTGGAGAAGCTCCGTAGTGGATTACGGCCGGGTGACCGAGAGAGACGGTGGCGGTGCACGAGACTCGGTGTCTTAGGGGCACTTGCCTTTGCTTGCCGGCATCGCCTTGGTGGCGAAGTGCAAGACGGTGATCGGAAGAGCCTCGGTGTCCCGTGGACGTAGGCGTTTGTGCCGAACCACGTTACATGACCGTGTCTACTCGGGAGTTTGCATCCCTCTTGCACTTACCTCTTTACTTACAGCTTTACGTTTCCGCATTTACTCTGTCTTGCATACCTTTACTTTCCTAGTTAGTTTGATTAGGATTGGCTAGGTTGCAAGTCTTTTAGGGGTAAGTAGAGAGTAGCATAGATAAACCTTAGTCATAACTAGCATGTATAGGAAGTGTTAGGTTTATCTTATGCAAGTAGTTTGAGCCCTAGGTTAAAAAGCGATTAGCGACCCTATTCACCCCCTCCCCCTCTAGGGTCGGACACCCCGGTGATCCTTACAACTACTTCGGCTTTCTGCTCCACAACAGGCTCGACCGGTCTGACCGGTTGCACCTGGCGGTCAGACCGGTCCTCTGCACCAGTCAAACCGGTCACCTGGGGCGGTTTGACCGGTCCTGTGGACTGCACAGTGGGCTTGGCCCGCCACTCTTTGCCCTGAGAAACCATTGGCCGATACTTATTGAACTTCTCATCCCTGAGCTTCTCGGCCTCTTGCTCCTTTTGCTCCTGGCGCCTTAAGCGTTGCAGTCTCCTCTTCTGAGAATGGCTCAAACCCGGCGGGCACCACCTAGGTTGATGGTACTTATTCGCCGAGCCGCTGCTACTGGCCTCATGATCATTGGCCAACACGCGCTTTTGGGAATTAGATCGAGCCGACTTGCCAAATACCATCGGCTTCTTTCCAACATCCTTGACCACCACATTCACATCACCGATTTTTACGACATCATCGATGGTGGTCTTCCCAGAATCCACTTGCATAGGCTGAACCTCACCCTCCTTTTTCTTGATGCGATATTCCTGCTTTGGAGGATGGGATTGAACCGGCCTCTGTTGAGACCGGTCTGACCAGTCGGGCTGGACCGGTATGACCGGTGCAGCATGATGCTGCTGACCAGATTGGCATGGGCCCAATCGGTCATGCACCGGCATTTTGGAACCTTCCCCCTGATAATGTGGTGGATATGGCATGGGGAAGCATTGCATCCAGACTCCTTCATGTTCCCACACAGGATTTGTAGCATTTGATGCCGAAGGCATCCATGGCATGGTAGCATATGCCTTTTGGGGTGGGAACACGGTAGCGACATCACCTCTACGCTTATTTGGTCCTTCCCTCATTGGAGAACCTCCTCGACGCGGGGGTGACCAAGACCTTTTTTTTAGTGGCCGATCTTGTTGAATGGCCTTAGTGTACTTGTTCAGAAGCTGGCCAAAAGTTGGTTTCTGGGTAACCATCTTCCCCTGAACCTTTGGTACGTTCTGCTTCCAAGTACCCTCTTCCGGGCGCTTGGGCTTGAAAGTTCTCGGTCGGCCCTGGGGTGGACCGATCTGACCAGTCGGCGAAACTGGTCTGACCGGTCGGTCCTGGACAGCAGGCCGACTCGCAGCAGTGGAAGAACTTTCTTGCCCCCCGGGTACTTTAGCTTTGACAGTAATTTTTATCAACTCCTTGCCATCAGGAGTCTTTTCCATAACCACCTCCCTGGCCAGAATCTTGTCATCGGCATTCTTCGGCCTTGATTCACCAAACACCACATTCTTGCCTTCCGCTCCTTCTGCTTGTTCTGGCCGAAGCAGCACCTTTGCATTGCTCAGATCAATGGTATGTGTGTTGGTGTGAACAGGGAATGGTGTCTTGTCAATCTTCATCTCAGGAAAGATCAATCGTGCTTTATTCATGGCCGATTGAACCTGGCGACGGAATACATTACAATCGTTAGTCGCATGAGAATGAGAATTATGAAACTTAAAATATGCACGCCGCTTTAACTCCTCAAGCGGCGGTATAACATGATTAATCTTAATGTGTCCCAAATGCAAAAGCTCATCAAAAATGCGATCACATTTGGAAACATCAAATGTAAATTTCATCTCTTCTTTCCGACCCTTTTGAGTCGGCTTAAGTGATGCACAAGAAGCTGGTTTGGCCGATGATGGCCAAACAAATTCAGCGGTGTAAACCTCATTATCCTCATCGACCGAAGAATCGGAATCATATTCAACAACATGAGTATTAGACCGATGAGGCTTATATGCATCTTTGGAATTTTTAATCTTATATTCTAGGTTCATTGCTCGAAGTTGCAAATCATTAAGATTAAAGTAATCAAACCCTTCGAGCTTTTCTTTCAAATATGAGCGCAAACCATTAAGAGCAACATCTACCAAGTCCTTATCAGAAATTGATAAATTAAAGCATCGATTTTTAACTTCTTTAAACCTCTTGAAGTAATCGGATACCGATTCATCTCTAGTTTGCTTAACTGATGTTAAATCTATCAATTTCGCTTGAGTATCCCCACTATAAAAATGATCATGAAATTTTTGTTCTAATTCGTTCCAAGAGCGGACTGAATTTGGGGGTAGAGCAGAAAACCAAGAGAAAACCATTCCAGTCAATGATAAAGAAAATAAACGAACTCGCAAAGAGTTACTAGAACTAGCCTCACCTAATTGAGCAACATATTGACTTATGTGCTCCCAAGTCGACCGATTATCGTCCCCGCTGAATTTAATAAAATCGAGAACGCGCCACCCCATAGGATAAAGAACCAAATCATAAGCATCGGGGTACGGCCTTTGATACAACCGATTTCTACCAGGATTTATGCCCAACTCACTAAGTTTAGTACTGAGCAAAGTATTCAACTCCGCCCTCATCCTGGAAAGATCGGCTTCATAGTTTCCGCCGCTAGATGTTTGAGCATTGGATGTTAGACGACTAGCCACCGGCTCAGTAGTACTCATCGTCTGTGTGGCATGATGAGGACTATTTTTTGTCAAATCATCCCAAACATCTTGCGGCATAGCGGGTGGAAAAGGAGGTTCGCCGTATGTTTTGGTGGTATACGGCGGTACAAAACCCTCCAATTCATCTGTTCAGCCAGGAGCAGCCGAACTTGGAATTGGCGCGAGTGGAGGAGTTGACGCCGAGACCAGCACCATGGCACCGGTCTGACCGGTCGGAGGGACCGGTCTGACCGCACTGGCTGCCCAGGCAGCGGTCTGACTGGTCGATGCTACCGATCTGGCCGGTTCGGCCGTGGTTGGCCAAACGGTGCCTGGCGGTGGTGTCAGCCCAGCGAAATAATTCGGTGGCATCCCAAATTCCACACTAACTGTAGATGCAGGAGTTGCCGAACTAAAGGTAAGGTCTTTAGTAGAATATGTAGTATTCACATATTTACCTTTCTCCATCCTATCCATGCGCTCAGATAACTCAAGCTAAGTGTTTTGCGCGGATAACTGCGCATCATTGATTCTCTTCCCAAGCTCAGTCAATAACATGTTGTATAGATCTGGATGGGAAGAACTTACATTGGTGGCTGCAGGAGCAGGCGATGGTAGTGTAGTAGCTAAGATCGACGGCAGGACAAACGTCTCCTTCTGGATCACGCCTTGCCGAGTCTTCCCATAACATGCCAGCATCCTCGCCTTGAGCTCCTCATTCTGCTGCTTCATGTCAGCATCGAACTTCTGGCGTTGCTCTTCGGATAGATCTTCATACATGACATGGATGGCATTCAACGGATCTATCTTGGAAGCATCTCTGTTCTCACCGGCCATTGCAACCGATGTAGATTGTTTCTTCTTCTTCCCCAGCGGAGTCGCCAAAAAGTATGTTGATGCTAATCTGGTCAACACACCGATGCGCTAGAACGCGCGGATCGCAAATGATCGTCACCAGTGGGCTTCAGACAGGACCGGTTAGACCGCTCCCTCCAACCGGTTAGACCGGTTGGACGCAGAAACTCACGAAAACCTAAAACCTCAAGCTCGGGAGGGACCCCGTCGGAGCTCGAAGATCTAGGGTTGCCTTGAGGTCGGCAGGCCACTCAAGACGCCCTTGAACGCCATAGAGACGAGCAAAGAACAACAAAGGGGTTGGAAAAGATTAGGGTTTGAGAGATTGAGTAAAGAGAATATTTTTGATTCGATTGTGGTTAGAAACCCTCAATCGGCCGCAACCTTTATATTTATAGGCCGGGGAGGACGTACCCCTTCCAAATCGTATTACAATAGGACTCTTAACAGAAAACCCTAACCCTACTCGGATTACAGGCCCAGACCGGTCAGACCGGTCGGCCTCGGTTATTGCCAATTTTGGCCTCCAACACTAAGCCTATGTTCTGAAATGGAAAACATGTTTTTTCGATGGTGAAGGATGTCCATGTCGTGTTTGGAAAGGGCCGTGGAAGCCAACAAGTTCCGAATGATGAAAACGGTCATGCCCCAATGTGGAAGATGAAGTCCATACTATGGGAGCTCCCATATTGGGAAGTCCTGGAGGTCCGCAAAGCGATCGATGTGATGCACTTGATGAAGAATCTTTGTGTGAACCTAATAGGATTCCTCGGTACGTATGGGCAGACAAAAGATACACTAGAAGCAAGATGTGATTTGAAAGAAATAAAGCAACGAGAAGACCTACGTCCTGAGAAGAGAGAAAATGGACATCACTACTTGCATCCTGCTAGCTACACTCTTAGCAAAGAGGAGAAGAAAAGCATGTTTGATTGCTTGAACAGTATGAAGTTACCGTCTGGTGACTCCTCGAATATGCAAGGAAGAATTAATATGAAAGAGAAAAAGTTCACAAACTTAAAGTCTCATGATTTCCACGTACTGATGACCCAATTGCTTCCAGTCGCGCTGAGGGGTATTCTACCAGAGAATGTAAGATTAGCAGTCGTGAAGCTATGTGCCTTCCTTAATGAAATTTTGTAGAAGGCAATCAATCCAAATAAGCTCACAAGGCTACAGAATGACGTTGTCCAATGTCTTGTCAGTTTTTAGATGGTCTTTCCATCTCCTGGTTTATATTGTGAAAGAGATAAATATTTTAGGCCCTGTATTCCTACACAATATGTTCTCTTTTGAGAGATACATGGCAGTCCTAAAGAAGTACATTCGGAATTGTTCTCGCCCAGAAGGATGTATCGCCAAGGGCTACGGAACAGAGGAGGTCATTGAGTTTTGTGTTGATTTTATTGACGATCTTAATCCGATTGGGGTCCCTATGTCACGCTATGATGGGCAACTGAAAGGAAAGGGCACACTAGGTAAGAAATCTAATATGCACATCCCTGAAAGTGAAATCCGCAAAGCAAATTTCACCATTCTACAGAATTCATCCCTCGTGGCCCCATATATGGATGAGCACATGAATATTGTCCGGTCTGAAAACATAGGGAAATCTGAGTCTTGGATTACACGTCATCACATAGATAGCTTTGCGGTTTGGCTGAGAAGGAAACTCATGGGGTGAAAGCACGATTGATGTACAACTGTAATGACTTGCTAGGGGACCATCGGCCACAATCATCCAATACCAAGGGTATGAGATTGATGGATATACATTTTACAAAAGAGCCCAAGATGAAAAGAGCACGAACCAAAATAGTGGTGTGTGTATTGATGCAATAGGCCATGATCGAAATAAGGACAGCTACTTTGGTGTCATAGAGGAAATATGGGAGCTAGACTATGGGCCTTTGATGATTCCTTTGTTTTGGTGCCAATGGGTGAATTGAGTTGGAGGCGGCGTAACGACAGACCGGTATGGGATGACAATAGTGAACTTCAAAAAAATTTGGATATAAAGACGAACCATTCGCCCTCGCCAAGGATGTGACGCAGGTGTTCTATGTGAAGGACATGGCAAGCAAACCTAAGAAAAATCAAGGCAAGTCCGACAACGAGCCAAAACGCCACATAGTTCTTCTAGGAAAAAGAAAAATCATTGGAGTTGAAGACATTTCGGACAAGTAAGAAGACTTTGATCAGTTTGATGACCGTCCTCCATTCTCTGTTGATGTTGACCCTAGCATCCTGTTGTCCAAAGACGACGCTCCTTACTTACGCCGCGTCACGATCAAGGGACATTCATAAAAAGAAAGGTTGTTAATGTTTCATTAAACAATGATGTGTAATCATTATGTTATACTTTCATGTTCATGTGACCAAGTGATTGATGTAATATATGGTTGATGAAATAACTTATATTTAAATTTTTATGCATTTATATAATAGTTTGCACACAAAACACAATTGAAACACGTATAAAAAAATTTTGGACTCAATATGATAAATTTAGTGCATACACAGTAAATATATCTAACATAGTGACCTAAAATACAGAAATATAATTTTGCATGGTGAAAACAACATATATTTGTGTTTATAATTAATTTATTATGAATAAATAACATGTAAAACACCCACAAAATAAAATAGAAGGGCTATTTAGTTAGATGTTTAGTACTGGGCTGAATGTTTGCCCGGTACTAAACAGCTACGTGAAATTTTCCCGCCAGATAGGGCAGGTTAGTACCGTGCGTAGCCCTTGCCCGGTACTAAATGTGCCACTTTAATACCGGGCCGTGGCTACGACCGGTACTAAGCTGCACTGGCGCCAGTTTAGTACCGGACGTAGCCTTGGTCCGGTACTAAAGTGGCACCCCTATATATAACACAGGACTTGTGCGTTCGCCATTCCCCCTCACCGAAGTCTAAGCCGAGATCGATCCCCCGCAGCCGCCGCCGCGTCGCCCCTCCGCCTCCGCCTCGCCGCCGCGCCGCGCCTCCATCTCCGCGCCAACGCCGCGTCGCGCCTCTGCCTCCGCCTCTGCGATGCCGGGCCCTCTCCTCCTCGGCAGCGGGAGGCCCTCCTTCATGCTTTCGCCGCCGCGGCGCCCGGCCCCCTCCGCCTCCGGCTCCCTGCATTGCCCCAGGCCGTCCGCAGCACCACCTACGCGCCGACCTCTGCACGGGCCGTCCGCGGCATCCGGGCCTCCGCGCGCGCACCGACGTACGTCGCCGCCGCTGCTCCGCTCCGTCCGGTACCCTCCTCCGCGCCGTCCGTCGCTCCGCGCCACTGTCCGGCCTCCTCTATCTCGGGCGCCGCCGACTCCTGTGCCCAGAGCGCGCGCGCCTCGCCGCCGACGTGAGCCCTTGGGCTGACGTCAGCACGAGTCTATGCTGACGTTAGCATTTTTTTAATTAGGCATACTGATTATAAAAATATGGACAAAATTGTTAGAAATTAGTTCAAATTGATGAAATGTCTATAGATATTTATTCAAATTGTTGAAAATATGTAGATATTTGTTCAAATCGATGAAATTTGTGAACTTTTGTACAAATTTGTGAACATTTGTAGAAAATGATGAATTGCATCGAACATTTGTGAAAAATTTTAAAAAATTTGAGAACATTTGTGAACATTTGTAAAAATTTATAGAAAATAGTAGGAAATGTTAGAATTTTTTTCATGTAGATATTTTCCATTAAATAGTAGAAAATAGTAGGAAATTGTAGAAACTCCCATGGCATATTGCACAAATTATATTTTTGTATCAATATCAATACTTTGTAGAAATTGATGAAATTTGTGAACACTTGTAGAAATTTCTGAACATTTCTAGAAATTGATGAAAATAGTAGGAAAATTTGTAGAAAATTTGTAGAAATTATGTATAAATTGTAGATATTTGCACAAATGATGTAAATAGTGGACTAATGTTAGGAATTGATAATATTTGTTCAAATTGTAGAAAATTTGTAGACAGAGTATGAAAAATGTTAGGAATTGATAGTAAATAGTAAAAATTGTAGAAAATTTCAAGGCACCTTGTAGAAAATTGTATAAAATTCCAGCGCACATTGTATATAAGATGTATATGATGTAAATTTTAGATTGTCTCCATGTATGTGATGTACAGCTTCATCGATGGAACTTGTCATTTTTTTATAGTGTTAATTTGTATAAAATTGCATATCAAACATATGTTGATTCACCTAGGAAACGAAATGGAACCCTTTCATCGTGATGACAACGACGCCTTTCTTGAGGACATAATTCGTTCGGGCACCCACCACCAAGAGACTTACGAAGAGGATGCTGCCGAGTACGACGGCAACCAATACCTGAATGATACTGGCTATGGCGATGATAATCAGCCAGAAGAAGAAACTGTACAAGATGTTAGCGCCAAGGTATATACAATTCATGCTTATATATATAAACATACGCATTAATTCTGTATGTAAGTACAATGTGCACTAAATAAAGATTTTGCTAGGAATCCGGATCGACTAGGAAACCAAAACGGAAACGAGGGTCGAAGAAAATTATGGAGGGGCACACTATTATCACTTCATTGCATCCTGACGGTGAACCAAAGTCTCCGAAGGGTGTGAAGATGATAGTGGTGAATCAATGTGGATGTTATGTCAGGGACCACATTCCCATTAGCTTCAAGCTATGGAAGAAAAGTAAAGCCACAGATATTGATGCTGACATCGTCCCCAAGACCGAGAAAGAAATGTTATGGGCAGATGTGAAACGGCACTTTAGCTATCTAGAGGACAAAGAACAACTGTTTAAGAATTGGGTCATGAAGAAGATGGCTATTGCTTTTCAGACGTTCAAGAAAAATTTGAACAAAGATTATGTAAAAAAGGGACTCACGCCGGACTTTGAGAAAGACTTCAAGAATCAACATCCTTATTGGGAGGCATTCGTGCAGTATAAGTCATCCGAGGATAGCGAGAAGAAAACAGCCCAAGCCAAAGAGAATGCGAGCAAAAAGAAGAACTTCCATCATCTTGGGCAAGGAGGATATGCATCGGCGATTCCGAAATGGCAGAAGCTAGAAGATGATCTCATTGCCAGAGGAATCATACCGGCGACTTTCAACTGGTCGTTGCGAGCAAAACAATACTTCAACGCTCATGGAGGCACATTGAATATGGAAGAAGGGTCGTTCGTCACTAGTGATGCCATAAGGGAAGCGGCCGATAGGCTCGATGTGGCACTAAAGGCCGTGTCCGAAGGTAGCTTCAAGTCGGACAGAGAGAAAATGAGCTGACGTACGCTTTTGGCACACCGTCACACAGGACGTGTGCGAGGCATGAGCGTAGTTCCATGGAAGCATGGCTTCAGTGCCGACATAGACACGTATTGAAGCCGACAGAGAAGAAAGGCTGAAGAAACAGAGAAGATGCATGCCCTAGAAGAACGGGTTGCTTCGATCGAAGGTGCACTTGCAGCTACCCAGCAGTAACAACCAGAAGCCAGATCAACGGCTCAGTTGGAGACTAGCCCCATCGGCTCGCAGCGTCGTAGCAACGTCGCTTCAATAGAACACCCAGCTGCAGATCGAGAGGAAACGGTTGTGGAACATTACCCCGTGGATGACATCACCATGAGGACCCCCTATGAGCTTCTATATCGGCTAAGGAAAAAACTAAAAGTAGTCGCTCACAGGGTTGCTGAAGTCCCTGTTCAAGGCGGGACAATCCATGGCATGGCGATTCCAGAAGGATATGCTAGAGTCATGGTTGACCGTGTCGAGAAAGGATGGGAAGACCTCGACCTTGAGATCCCTGGAGGTGATGGAGAAGAGGAACTAGGACAGGCCCTCCACACTTGGATCTGTTGGAAAAAAAGTACATAAGAATTGCTCAAAGAACCACAGAGTTCGCAGAAAGGGATCCTAGCTCGTCTCCGAGGTCACTAGCCGCTCAATGGTACCCCAGCTTGGAACCACCGTCACCGGCCGCTGCCAGGGACCCCAGCGTTAGTCCATCGCTGTCATTTGCCTCCGCCACCTCCACCCCCCGCAAAGAAGAAGCAATCTGCTTGGGTCCTGCCACCGCCACCTCCAAGGCCGAAGAAGGCCCAACAACGCAAGAAGAAAGAGAAACCCCCGCCAGAGAAATCAAGTTACGAAATGACTGATGAGTTATTGACAGCCTATGTGCAAAATGTTACGAAATGACTGATGAGGAATTGACAGCCTATGTGCAAAAAGACGTGCGCGAGCAGTTGAAGCCAAAGAAGCCTCAGCCAAAGGAACCAGTGGATCCAGTAGGGAAGAAATTCTATCTATCCATGATGTGCCAACCAAAGCAGAAAGAAATGATGTCGGACTATGACCGCTCGATCACAAAGTCATGGGAGAAGAAGAGTAACCGTCGAGAGAACCAGAGAGTTCCCCAGCTCGGAGAACAACCCAACAAAATGACACCTCCTCTAGTAGTGCTTTCAAAAGAGGATGAAGCTACTGCTCAGTTTGTCAAGGAAACCAACCTCACAAAAGGTCAGCTCCTAGGTGATGAGATCCCGCTTCACTCAGGGGCAGGAAGAAAGCCATTTGTAATGGGGCAACCTCTGATGTGGCCAGAGTTGATTGACAGGCTACCAACAAGAATGCGTGTGTTGCATCAGTGGTACATGAAAGCATGTGCAGAGGGGTATATAATGCTAGCTGCTCGAATTAAACATACCCATTTCTATCGGGGAATGGATGACATTTGGATCGATTTTGACCATTTTTTGTTCGAATTAAACATACCCATTTCTATCGGGGAATGGATGACATTTGGATCGATTTTGACCATTTTTTGTTTCTATTCCATCAAGACGCCCTAGACAAGTCCCTCGTCAGTGTATGGGCTATGTAAGTGTTTCCTGTCAATTCTATACTCTAGCTCTACTAAGTCTTTTTGATTTCTCATTCCCTCCTTTTATTTGTAATCGTGCAGGATGAAAATGCAAGAATGCCGGAAGAGCGGGATTTACAATGTTGGCTTCATGGATCCAAATGTTATACATGAGGAGAGTGTACGCAAATGGCCAAATCGGACCGAGAATAATATATTCATATCCTTGGATGGGCAGCACGATCGCACATTCATTCTGTTTCCGTACAACTTCGAATCGGACAGAGAATAATATATTCATATCCTTGGATGGGCAGCACGATCGCACATTCATTCTGTTTCCGTACAACTTTGAGTGAGTCCTTTGACTTTTTTTAGTCACTTCCATTAGCCAATAAGTGTATATATCTAACATTTCTTCTATCCATGTATGTATCAACAGTTTCCACTGGATCCTACTTATCATCGAGATCGATCGGTCCCGAGTTACTGTGTGGGACTCGTTGAAGAAGCCACAAGAAAAATATCAAAATCTCATACACATCATGCAAAGGGCATGGTCTCGGTTCCTCAAAAAGCACTTAGGAGTCACGTTAACGCCGAGTGAACTTGAATTCAACTATGACAAGCCGGTATGAATATAATACATATCGCACATCTACTTTTATTTATTCAAACAGCATGAATATTTCATAACATGTATATATGTATATAGTGTTTGAGACGGAATCAAAGAACCAATCTCTGCGGATACTACGTATGTGAGCACATGCATTATTTTTGCAGAGAAACCAAGAGGATGACACAACAAATATTCGAAGTACGTATAACATTAGTAACAATTTCTTGCATCTAATTCCATGCAGGTACTGAACTAAAATATTGGTGTTTATTTGTACTTGACAGATTGGAAATATGAAAGAGAACCTCATCGAATCGGAAAGAATCAGGGCAATTCAAGAAGCACTTTGTGGATTCCTGTTGGATGAGGTGATAAATCCAAAAGGTGAATTTCATTCGATCCAAGGATAAGTGTGGCACGAGCTGAACAAAATAAACGCCGCAAGAACAATGCCGATGATGATGACGATGATTAGAATTATTGAATAATTTGTCGGAAAAAACTTATGAGCATTCATACTTGTAAATATTTTTATAATCCCAAGCTAGTGCTCTTTTATTAGAACTAATTATAATATTTCAAGTTTATATAAATATAATATGTATATAATTTCTTTTATTTGCTCAATATACAAATACGAATTCTAGATACGAGTACGAATACACAAACCGCTGCGAGTACGACTACTAATACTAAATAATTGAAATTGAAAAGAAAAGAGAACAAACATAAAGGCACAAAAGGAAAAAAACTTCTTTTAGTACCTGTTGGTATCACCAACCGGTACTAAGATGCCTGGCCTAGGTGCTTGGCGTGGCCAGCAGTTTAGTACCGGGAGTAGTGACCGGTACTAGGTGCTCGCGCACTTAGTACCTGAGGAGCGGTACCGGGCGGGAAACCGGTACTAACCAGGGGTTCCTGCCCGGTACGTATGTGTATTTTTCTTGCAGTGATAGCTGCTCGGTGCTGATCTGCACAACTGCTGCCTATTCTGCCGCCGAGCGCCAGTGCAGCACGTGTGTGCCTATAAGTCGATAGCCCAGCACGCATTAGCAGCGCTATCTCTTCTCGCCGCTACGGAGTTTAGCAGCGCTAATTGCCATGACAGTGAACTTAGCTTCTCAAGCGGAAGAAAGAGTCGGTGAGATAATTCCTAATTCGTATAGAAATCAACTTTCACATTTTTATTTTTTAATTTAGAATTTATTGAGTGTATTAGATATGGACTCTTCGAGTTAGCCTGACCATTAGATGAGATCTTTATAAAATCCAATGGTGTAGATTCTTTTTTTTTAGATTAACGTGAGAATTTCTAGATCCTTTCGGTAAACATGATACGGTGGCTATTTTTAACATGTATTAAGATAATAGATAGATTTGTACAGTCCCATCCCTTCGGTCTTCTCGACAACTCACAGTGCAGTCCTACCGCATTATCATTATACAACATTACTAATCTTGCTACTAGCCAAGAAAACAAGGCATGCATGGAGCTTTGGCCGGCGGCAGTGGGCAGCCTACTCCCCAAGCTCGGCACAATCTTGAGTGATGAATACAAACTTCAGAAGAGGGTGAGAGGGGAGATCAGGTTCCTCAAAGCTGAGATGGAGAGCATGCAGGCTGCCCTGAACAGGGTGTCCAAGCTGCCGGCTCATCAGATCATGATCTTAACAAGATCTGGGCGCGGAACTTGAAGGAGCTGCCTATGACATTGAGGACAGCGTCGATGCATTCATGGTGAGATGCTCCTCATCTGTGCACCAAGCCGCATAGCTTCAGATGTTATTTCAATATGACTATTGAATTGTTGAGAAAAGCCAACAGTCGCCATCATATTTCCACTGACATTCAGGACATCAAGAGCCGTGTCCACATGAAGATGTTAATCGGCGAGAAAAGGTACTGAAGGTTTTCTGGTGCAGCCTGATAATAGATAAATGGATCCCTTATTTGGTGCTCACCTAATAAGAGGGGAGGGGGTTGAATTAGGCACACTTAATATTTGGACCTATGGCTTCTACTATTTTACACAAAACGTAAGCTAGATCGTACTATCTAAATGTGCACCTACCTAAAGTAACTAGTGCTTTCACCCACTCACAAAGAGTTGTGCAAACTAGAGCTAATTCTAGCAAATACTACTCTAAGGAAGCAAAGGTACCCAAGTTGCCTAATAAGTGTGTCAAGTTTGAGATCCATCCCTAGAATCTAAAATGCCTACAAATTAATGTACACTTGACAAACTTATTAGTTCCGATGACTACTATGTTATAACTTAATCACCGAAATTATAATATTTAGTAGCTAAATAGGGTCATATTTATTTCTCACCAGGTCCGTAAGCCGCGGAGGAATGCCACAACCCCAAGCCCGCTGCGGGGCATGCAGAGGCCATGTCAAGAAACCTGGTGAGAGAGATGAGGCTGGGAGATAGAATTTAGCAAATACTGACATGGGGAGCCGCATTTGTTTAGGAAACGGTGCTGTAACAAAACTATTGGATAGGTCACCAGCATATTCTATGTGGACCCTTCTGTAGAGAGTGTGTACTATCTTTATTATTGTTGCGGGTGCCCTTATATAGATCAAGGGGACAAAGGGAATCTGATCTCCCGTGATTCAGTAGATAATAGTGCCTGGTGTTTAGCAACTAAACCACTGACTGCTGCAGGAGATGCACGCCGTCTGAACTGCTCCACTTTTTGTTGTTTGCTGTAGCAACAGACACGAAGCCGCAGATCTCGATGACCACATAGCAGATACTAGGACGATTTGCTTTTTAAACTATATATGTAAACTTTCGGCGGTGCTTGGGCTAAATCTTTCAATAAAATTCTGGCTAGCACATAGATAGAAGTGCTAGCTCACGTGCTATGTACTTCACGCATTGGCTTTTCGAGACAAAACGCTCCGATCTCCGTGGTTGGGTTATACTTTGTACAATCCCATGCATCCTCTTCTCCAAAACCCACAGCACAGTCGTCGTGCCTCATTCACCATACAAACATTATTGGCGGATCTAGAGTTGCACCATAGGGTATGCCGCAAAAAAAAAATTCCATATATAATCAATAATTCAAGGTGCAGCATTAGCATTACTGATGACCAATTCAAAGAAAATAAATCTGATAGGGTAGTTGCAGTTTCAAAATTGCTGTCACATATGTGTGGATAAAAAATTTAAAATTAATATAATTGTGTTTATAAGAACAATATACCTTCTCAGGTTTGATTATGTAAGAAGTAAGTGGCCGAAGATAAAGCGGACATAATGGCAAGGAAATATTGATCAGTATCAACCTTTGTGTAATGTTGTTGTTACTAGATTTCTAGGGGCCGGGAGACAAATCATGAAAAAATGTACGAGCATGCACCACAACAGCAAATGGCAGCAGTCCTGCGCAGCAAGCCAGCAGGCCGCAGGCGGAACGACCGGGCGATGGGATCGCAGCCTCGCGTGGAACTGACCAGACGACGCAACGATTAAACTTGGCCTAGATAGTTTTTATTTCTCTCTCTCGTATACACATGTGCTGGAGCAGCAAACTGGGCTGGCCGCAGGGTATGCCACGGCCCACCCGGCATACCCTGTGGCTCCGCCCCTGACATTATGAGGGACCGAAACTGGCGACCAGAGGGGGGGTGAATGGGAGCCGATCAAAATTTCTTCGAAATTCAAATCGTCGGCATATGTCCCAAAATCACTGCAAGCCCTCAAACTTAGATCAGCGAGAATAGCTATGAACAAACTATCTCGAAGCCGAAAACCCAAATCGCAGCACGGAACCAAAACGAGTCAAAATCCAGAACTGGCCTGCAGTGACCGGTTTCACAGACCGGTTTCACAGACCGGTCAGACCGGTCGGTCTGGAATTCAAAAATCAGACCGGTCAGACCGGTTTCAGAGACCGGTCAGACCGGTCCCTTCCGGACAGCCCGAGACCAAAGCTTCAAAAGCCAAATCTTGAGTAAACGAAGTCCAAATTCGATGAAACTTGGAGGAAGGCTTCGTAACTACCCTGTGAACATATCCCCAAAAGATCTCACCCAAAAGATTCACGGATCGAGAGAAATCATGGAAAGATCAAAGAGGATTGGGGTTTTCTCAAGAACACAAAATCGCCAATTCGTGAGAACTCTCGATTCCAGTAGGTTTAGCACTCGGCTAGAAGGATTTGAATCGTCACAAAGAGTCCATCAAACCACGAATTCAAGGGTTGGTCTCCTCCAAACAAGAAACACACCAAAATAGGAGAATTCAACCCAAAACGCAAGAGAGAAGGGGAGGACGAGATGCTCAGCACACACAAGTGAATCTCGAACAAAATTCATCCATTAATCTCAGAGGAATTCACCTATACAAAGGCTAGAGCCATCCGCCCATCATCCACCCTCTAGATTGAAGAGAATAGCTATAATCTAAACTCTCTTTGCGTTGGAGTCCTTGGCCCTAACCTAGAGCAGAGGCTGGGAGAAGGAAAAACTCAGAGAAAACCAAAGACACAAGAGATTCACCCTCCCACAGGCTAGTGGGGGTATTTATACCCGGCTGTTGCGGCCAGACCGGTCAGACCGGTCGGGTCTGCAGCAGCCCGCTGTACACCCTCGATCGACGGCGGAGCTTCTTTCTTCGACTCGAAGTCTTTGCTGCGATGCCGCCACGTCAACGAAGTACCGGTCCGCGGTTTTGGTGGGTCCGCGAAACCCGGGTAGGTGGCCGGTTTTGAGAAAACCGCCAAAACCTCACGCACGGGAAGATTCCCGCCTCCACGCCATGGCCCTAGACGCCGTTCCCGCCTCGGCCTTCTGACGGCCCTAGACACCGCCCAACGTCCGTCACCTCCTCGCCCGCAGCGAGGCCCTAGACGCCGTCGACGCCCGTCGCCTCCGCCAGTCCCGAGACCGACGCCCGTAACCTCCACGACTTGGCGTCTTCAACCGCCGTCCGCCTCCTTGGTTTTGTGGCGCAAACCAAGAAACCCGCCTTCCGTCGCCGCTTGCGCCCTCGATCCAGGAGTGGACGCCACAGCTGCCGCCCGGTCCGAGCTCCGGTCCCGGCTGCCCTTCACCGTCGTCCACCGCACGGTCCATCGGCCACAGCACCTCCACGGCAGCTCCCCGTCGACACTCGACGCCCGTGTACCTGCAATCCAAAGATCAAGCGCACGATCACACCGCACGGTTGACAATTCACTCATCACAAGCAGGATAGAGTACTCTCGTTCCTCAATCTCCCCCTTGATGAGTGCATTGTCAACACACCACCTGAAAACAGAGAAGTGATAAAAAGAGAAGCAAGAAAGTGAAGAACTCAAGCAAGTGACACAAAGCTCAGAAAAGCAGAAACAGTCACTTACTCAAATACAGATCGATCCCCTAAGACAAGGGCAATGGCTCGATGCAATCGATCAAAAGCCAAAACATGACTCCTCAAAGACAGAGGTAACGCTCGACGCAGTCATGCAAGAAGCAGAGGGAAAACAAGGAAAACCAGGAGCCAAAACCAAAGCAGAAACTCCCCAAGCAAAGGTTTTCCCTCTCACAAGTGCAACTCTCCCAAAATGATGCACTCTCAAAGCCTTGTGCACAACAAGTTTTTCAAAAATCAAACAAGTCTCCCCCTTGTTCGATCACTTCTCCCAAAATTCTCCCCCTTGTTGGCACATGCACACATCAAGGCTAAAAAGACCTAAAGCTCCCCCTGAAGCTGAAACTCCCCCTGAACAGATGCTATGCAAAGAATGCAATGCAGGAGGTGTAAGTGAAGGCATTCAGGGATACAATGATATGAGCAACATCTAGTCACAAGCACGTGTGCATCCATAA
Organism: Panicum virgatum; assembly: GCF_016808335.1. Taxonomy (NCBI): domain Eukaryota; kingdom Viridiplantae; phylum Streptophyta; class Magnoliopsida; order Poales; family Poaceae; genus Panicum; species Panicum virgatum. The sequence goes on along the minus strand of NC_053143.1, from coordinate 22,544,197 downwards.
ACAAGACCTGCATCTAGCTCAACAGGGTATATCAAATCAGTCTAGAGCTAGGCAAATTCAGTTTAGGAGAAATAAAAGCATCACCCAAGATTTAGCACTAACAAGTAGGGAATGGAAAGCAGTGCTACTCAAACTCATACAGGTGAGCCAAACCAACCAAAACAAGTTGCCAACATTCATTTTTCAATCAAATTTATCTCAAGCAAATTTTAATGCCAGGGGTTGAAAGCTTGTCAAGCTTCACTTAGCAACGAGGCTAAGCCTATGCCAAAAGACAATCAGAAGCTTAAAGCACTCGTTTCAGTCATGCACAGCCTTGCCCGGGTTCTCACAAGTGCAAAGTGAGCCGTTCCGAAAGCTCGATCAGTGCGACAAGCAATCCCACTTGGATCTTTTCAATCCATTTCAAGAGCAGTTCAAGCAATTTTATTAAATTCAGATCATTTCAAGTATGAATTGCTGAACAAAAGGCTATACTAGCATGAATAAGATAGCAAAGCATATCAACACGCCCTAACATGCTAGTAGCCAAAACAGGGTGATCATGTTTTCAGATTTTCAAAACAAAATAGCTTAACTCAGATGATGTCATATACACAATCGAGCAAGCTATACATGATCAAATTTATCAACTCACACTAGCAGGCACTAGAAGATCATAGCAATGTATACAAGAATGCTAGTGCAAGTGAGACAATGCAAAATGCAAACATGTACAATGCATATGCACAATGCAACTACCAAACCTAGAAAACAAAAAGAAGACCAAACAAAACCTACAAAGCTAACCAAAGAAAAGTCAGCAATCAACAGGGGTAACAAACCCCAAGCTCCCCTCGCAAGCGAGCAAAGGTGTCCTGCTCTAGCGGTTTGTTTAGGATATCTGCGGTTTGCCTCTCTGAAGGGACATGGATCAGGTCTATGTGTCCTCTCTCATGGTTATCTCGCGGGAAGTGGAACCGGATATCTATGTGTTTGGTTCTGGAGTATAGGACAGAGTTCTTTGCAATGCTAATGGCTGACATGTTGTCTACAAAGATGGGAACCCTACCGAAACTCAAACCATAATCCTGCAAGGTTTGTTTCATCCAAAGTATCTGGGAGCAGCAGCTAGCAGCGGCAACATACTCAGTTTCTGTGGAAGAAAGCGCTGCGCTAGCCTGCTTGCGAGAGGACCAAGACACCAAAGATGTCGACTTGCGATCCAACCGACACCCACTGAAATCGGCATCAGAAAAGCCCACCAAAACCAGAGAAGAATCCGCAGAATACCAAAGACCAAATTCAGGGGTGAATTTCAGATACCTGAAGATGCGTTCCACCACCTGCCTGTGGGAGGTGCGCGGAGAAGCCTGGTAGCGCGCACAAAGGCAGACGCCGAACTGGATATCCGGTCGCGTCGCCGTCAGGTACAGGAGCGAGCCAATCATGCTCATGTACTCCTTCTGGTCCACCGCCTCGCCGTCCAAGTCCTCATCAAGCGCCGTCGAAGTGCTGATCGGAGTCGGCTGAGGAGACAAGTCGCTCATGTCGAACTTCCGCAGCAGGTCTCTAATGTACTTAGCTTGATGGACAAAAGTGCCCTGAGGAGTTTGCTTGATCTGCAGCCCGCGGAAGAACTGCAACTCACCCATCATGCTCATCTCGAACTCCCTGGACATGTGATCAGAAAACTTGGAGACAAGAGCGTGAGAAGAGCCACCAAAGATAATATCATCCACGTATATCTGAACTAAAAGAAAATCAGTGCCAGATCGCATGAGGAACAAAGTTTTATCCACACATCTCATTTTAAAGCCCTGAGCCAGCAAAAAGGTTTTCAATCTATCATACCAAGCTCTAGGTGCCTGTTTCAAACCGTAAAGAGCTTTCTGAAGTTTATAAACACGGTTTGGAAACTTGGGATTTTCGAAACAAGGGGTTTGCTTCACATAAACCTCTTCTTCGATAAAACCATTCAAGAAGGCAGATTTCACATCCATTTGGAAAACTTTAAAACCCGTGGAAGCAGCAAATGCAAGAAAGATTCGAATAGCTTCCAAACGAGCAACAGGGGCAAAAGTCTCCTCAAAATCAATACCCTCTTTTTGGCAAAACCCCTGGGCAACAAGACGAGCCTTATTTCGAACAACCAAACCATCCTCACCCTGCTTGTTTTTGAAAACCCACTTCGTTCCGATGGGATTACAAGCAGGTGGAGGCTTGACCAAAACCCAAAATTAGTTTCTTTCAAAATTTTCAAGTTCCTCATGCATGGCATTGACCCAATTAGTATCAGAAAGAGCGTGTCCAATATCTTTGGGATCAAAAGAGGCAACAAACGCTGAATGAGCAAAACCAGCGATACTTGTTACCTTGGACCTGGTGACTCGCTCGTTGAGATCACCTAGCATCTGTTGAGGGGGATGGCGGCGCTGGATGTGTCGCGGTGCTTCCCGTGTCGAAGTCGTTTCCTCCTCAACCAAAGCTGGTGCCTCCTCAGGTGCAGCTGGTGAAGCCTGAGTCACCTCCTCGATCAGCCCCCGGGAAGTAGACGTAGTTGGGTCGGGGCCGTCGTCATCGTCCGAGCTCGTGGCAGAGATGGCTGGGTCCACAGCACGCGTGGTAGCCTCAGCGTCGACCTCTGCACCTTCTTCCTCCTCATCTTCAAAGATGGAGGTGCCGAGCTCATCATCTCCTGCAACTTCAAAGACAGAAGAATTGCACGGCGCAGTCTCGTCGAAAGTGACTTCACAAGTCTCTCTGACGATGTTAGTATCAATAATCAGCACACGGTACGCTCTAGAGTGAGAAGCATATCCGAGAAAAATGCCGTCAGACGAGCGAGACTCAAACTTATAAAGATTTCCATCTTTCAGCACAAAACACCGGCAACCGAAAACTCTAAGATGGTCAACACGGGGCTGGCGTCCAAACCGCAACTCATAAGAAGTCCTGTGCATGAAAGCACGCAAGAAAATGCGGTTGGACACGTAACAAGCGGTGTTAACCGCCTCAGCCCAGTATTTGCGAGGAGTCCTATGCTCATCGAGCATCGTCCTCGCCATCTCAACCAGCGTCCAATTCTTCCGCTCCACAACTCCATTCTGTTGTGGAGTGTAGGGAGAAGAATACTGGTGTTCAAGCCCTTGATCACTGCAAAAGGCGTCAAAACGAGCGTTTTTTGAATTCTGTGCCATTATTACTGCGAATCGCTCGCATGGCCTGGGGTAGCTCATTTTTCAACCTCAAGATCAAGTCTCGAACAAACTCGAAAGCCTCATCCTTGGTTCTCATGAAAAAGACCCAAGAATAGCGAGAAAAGTCGTCCACGATCACAAGAACGTACCACTTCCCACCAACAGACATCACCCGAGAAGGACCTACTGTGTCCATGTGTAGCAATTCTAGGGTGAGCGGTCATCACCTGATTAACAGGCGGATGAGAAGCGGCAATCATCTTCCCGTGGCGACACGGATGGCAAACAAGGTCCTTTTCAAACTTCAATTTGGGCAATCCTCGGATCAGGCCAAGTGAGCTCAGTCTCGACAACAAATCGAAGCTCAAATGTCCAAGTCTCCTATGCCACTTTCACAAATCAGAAGAAGGACCAGCCATCAAGCAATAAGAAGGGCCAAAAAGAGTTCCAGAGAAGTCAACCAAAAAAACCCGATCGCGAGGTGTAATCCGGCAAACCAAATTTCCCCTGGAATCCAAAACACGCGAGCAACCCTCCTTGAAGCGTACCTCAAACCCCTCATCAAGAAGTTGCGAAACAGAGAGCAAATTAAAGCCAAGATTCGAAACCAAAGCAACTTCTCTCAGGGTAAAGTGATCAGAAACTCGAACAGCGCCAAGTCCATGTACCTTTCCTCTTCCATTATCCCCGAACACAATGTACTCCTTTGAACACATCGGGGTGAGGCTGGAGAACCATTTGTCATTTCCGGTCATGTGGCGCGAACAACCGGAGTCCATGATCCACCTGTTCTCCAAGCCTCCGACATGCACATCAGTAGTGAGACAAAGGGTGAGCAAATGTCTCAACACTGGGGTTAGCAAAATGAGAAGCAAACCAGTGTCGAGCCATTTGCTCTACAGAAGGGTTAGCAAAACCAGGCAAAGCGTATCCCCTGTCCCGTCTACCGAGTGACTGATGAACACCACCGCGAGGAAAGCGTGGAGCCTCAAAACCTCCTCCAAAGCCTCGGTCCCGTGGTCCATAGCCGTACTGAAAACGACCAGGAGCACGACCGGCAAAGCGACCACCCGCTGGAGCACGGTAACTACCACCGTCTCCCTGACCTCCACCTACACGGCGCGCCCTAGCATCTTGCCAACTACCACGCCGAGGAGGACCATGCACCCGAGCAGAGTACATGTCCGCGTTCCGTCTCTCCTGCTCTCGCCTCACAGCCCGCTTTCTCCTGAAGCAAAACTCCTCCAGGTGACCTTCCCTGTCACAGAACTCGCAGTGGTACCTCACCTCACGCTTGGGAGGTGGAGGCCTAGCCTGCGGACGGGGAGGAGCATCCCTCTTCTTCTGGGCAACCTGGGCTGTGGCAGCAGGGAGCGTGTCGAGGGGATTCCTTAGCACATTGGGCTTTGGAACCCAAACCTGCTTCTGCGGAGGTACTTTCGGTGGTTCTTTAAGCACACCATCCGCGGGGTCAACAAGCGAAGGCTGCGTGCTCGTGCTAGCAGTGTTTCCAGCAGCCTTTTACCATACAACCTGTCAAAGTCTGACTTTGTGTATGTGTAACCGACCCCAAACCCATCACCACGCTTGAACTGCTTAATCATCATGCCCAACTGCGGCTCACTGCTAGAAACCCAACTCAGAATCGCTCTAAGATATGTGTTCTCATTCTCCAAGTTGGCTTTCTCTACCGCAAGACTATCCAAATCAGAGATCAAACCAGGGCAAATAGAGCAGTCAATAGGTGGGCTAGACTCTACGACCTTAGTCTTTCCAAAAGACTTGATCAAAGCGTTCTTCTCCTCTAGCTCCGACCTAAGCGTGGGACAAAGCTTACAAGCGCCAAGCAAAGCAGGCCTAGATCTAAGCTCCTCTAGTTCACAAACAACAGTAGCAAACTTGGACTGCAAAGAAGCTAGATCAAACTTGAAGATAGGACACTCATCGCATTCAAGCACATCACTGACAATGGGAGCGTCCTTGACAAGTTCAAGCTCATGCTTGGCCTTGGCTAGCTTGTGAGACACGTCAGAAAGCGAAGTCTTAGCAACATCTAAGTTCGCGACGTTCTCATCATGCTTGGCATGGAGAGCAACAAGATCGTTCATGTGAGATATGCAGGCAGCACACTCATCCTCACTAGATTTCTCCCTAGCACAAGCCAGCTCAGCCCTAAGATTTCTACGCTCTCTAGCTGCTTCCTGAAGCAGCCTCTTCTGGTTGTCGAGAGCGGCGTACAACTCCCTAACCTCTGTGTCAAGCAGGTCGATCGTGGAGTTTACCTCTGAATCGCTCTCGGATCCAGGAGAAGAGCCGGAGTGCGTCGGTGTAGCAAGTCCACCCAAAGATGCATGAGCACCATCAGCTTCGCCCGCCATGGTGCAGAAGCTCTTGCGCCGACCGGCCGCCAAGCAAAGGCCGATGAAGCCGGTGGCCTCCTTTTCCCGCTTCTTCTTCTTCTTGTCGTCGTCGGAGGTCGGTGAAGAAGAGCGGTTGGTGTCGGAGCTCTTGTCGAGGTCACTGAGCTGTGCCAGAAAGGCCTTCTCCCGCTTCTTGGCCTTGTACTGGAAGCGCTTCTTGAGCGACTCCTTGTCGAAGCATCCTCCCCGGTCCCGACTGCGGTGCTTGTGGTGCCGACGCTCCTTGTTTGAGCCTCCCTCGTCGCGGTCGCGGTGGCGGTAGTAGTCGAAGGAGTTGTTCTGGCCACCGCCGGACTTCTTGGGGCAATCGACGATGAAGTGGTTCAGATCGCCGCAGTTGTATCACCCGGGGTTCTTCCTCTGCCTGTTGTGGTAGACGCGCTGGAACTTACTGATGAGGAGGCACAAGTCGTCGTTGCCCACCGTCTCCAGCTGCTCATCTGAAACAGAAGGCAAAGAGGCAAGAGAAAAGCCAAGAGCAGAGTTAGCGTTAGAGCTCGATCCACCTGGGCCAGTCACAAGAGCGACGCTCTTGGAAGGAGGGGCACCATTGAGCTTGGCTCGTGTCTGGTTATCCACCTCCGTGGCCTTGAGCTTGCTGAAAAGCTCGTTCATGGTCAGAGTCTCATATCCTGCAGACTCAATGATCGTGTTCACCTTGAGATCCCACACAGAGCGGTCAAGTGCGTAGAGCAACTTGAGAGCCTTCTCGTGCTCTGTGTACTCAAGGGCACCAGCAGATCCGTTCGCATTGACTTTGTTTACAATCGACTGAAAACGACTGAACATCAAGTCAATGCTCTCACCTGGCTCCTGTGTGAAGTTCTCATACTCACGCCGGTGAGTCTCGAACAGTCTGGCCTTCACCTGAGGTGTACCCTCGTGATAGTTCCTAAGGCACGTCCAAATTTTGTGGGCTTCCTGAAAACCCTCGACGCATGAGAACTCCGCACGAGAAACGCCAGCGAACAAGGCATTGACGGCCTTGGCGTTAGCCTCATGCTGGGTCACCTGGAGAGGTGTGGTCCAAACAGTAAGCTCGTAAAGCTGGTTCGTGGTAATCTCCCAGACATTGGCTCCCATGCTCTGCAGGAAGGCTCTCATGCGAACCTTCCAGTAGGCATAGTCCTCGCCGGAAAACACCGGGATCTTACCAAGACTCGCCATGGTCGTCAAGTGGTTTTCAAACCGGTTAAGGTACTGAAAATCTCAACCGAGCTCTGATACCAATTGAGGGACCGAAACTGGCGACCAGAGGGGGGGTGAATGGGAGCCGATCAAAATTTCTTCGAAATTCAAATCGTCCGCATATGTCCCAAAATCACCGCAAGCCCTCAAACCTAGAGCAGCGAGAATAGCTATGAACAAGCTATCTCGAAGCCGAAAACCCAGATCGCAGCACGGAACCAAAACGAGTCGAAATCCAGAACTGGCCTGCAGTGACCGGTCAGACCAGTTTCATAGACCGGTCAGACCGGTCGGTTTGGAATTCAAAAATCCAGACCGGTCAGACCGGTTTCAGAGACCGGTCAGACCGGTTTCAGAGACCGGTCAGACCGGTCCCTTCCGGACAGCCCGAGACCAAAGCTTCAAAAGCCAAATCTTGAGTAAACGAAGTCCAAATTTGATGAAACTTGGAGGAAGGATTCGTAACTACCCCATGAACATATCCCCAAAAGATCTGACCCAAAAGATTCACGGATCGAGAGAAATCGTGGAAAGATCAAAGAGGATTGGGGTTTTCTCAAGAACACAAAATCGCCAATTCGTGAGAACTCTCGATTCCAGTAGGTTTAGCACTCGATTAGAAGGATTTGAATCGTCACAAAGAGTCCATCAAACCACGAATTTAAGGGCTGGTCTCCTCCAAACAAGAAACACACCAAAAGAGGAGAATTCAACCCAAAACGCAAGAGAGAAGGGGAGGACGAGATGCTCAGCACACACAAGTGAATCTCAAACAAAATTCATCCATTAATCTCAGAGGAATTCACCTATACAAAGGCTAGAGCCATCCGCCCATCATCCACCCTCTAGATTGAAGAGAATAGCTATAACCTAAACTCTCTTTGCGTTGGAGTCCTTGGCCCTAACCTAGAGCAGAGGCTGGGAGAAGGAAAAACTCAGAGAAAACAAAAGACTCAAGAGACTCACCCTCCCACGGGCTGGTGGGGGGTATTTATACCCGGCTGCTGCGGCCAGACCGGTTAGACCGGTCCAGGGGACCGGTCAGACCGGTCGGATCTGCAGCAGCCCACTGTACACCCTCGATCGATGGCGGAGCTTCTTTCTTCGACTCGAAGTCTTTGCTGCGATGCCGCCACGTCGACGAAGTACCGGTCCGCGGTTTTGGTGGGTCCGCGAAACCCGGGTAGGTGGCCGGTTTAGAGAAAACCGCCAAAACCTCACGCACGGGAATATTCCCGCCTCTACGCCGTGGCCCTAGACGCCGTTCCCACCTCGGCCTTCTGACGGCCCTAGACGCCGCCCAACGTCCGTCACCTCCTCGCCCGCAGCGAGGCCCTAGACGCCGTCAACGCCCGTCGCCTCCGCCAGTCCCGAGACCGACGCCCGTAACCTCCACGACTTGGCGTCTTCAACCGTCGTCCGCCTCCTTGGTTTTGTGGCGCAAACCAAGAAACCCGCCTTCCGTCGCCGCTTGCGCCCTCGATCCAGGAGTGGACGCCACAGCTGCCACCCGGTCCGAGCTCCGGTCCCGGCTGCCCTTCACCGTTGTCCACCGCACGGTCCATCGGCCACAGCACCTCCACGGCAGCTCCCCGTCGACACTCGACGCTCGTGTACCTGCAATCCAAAGACCAAGCGCACGATCACACCGCACGGTTGACAATTCACTCATCACAAGCAGGATAGAGTACGCTCGTTCCTCACATTACCAATCTAGCTACTGGCCAAAGAGAGCAAGCAAGCAAGGCATGAAAGCTTACACAGAGATTCAAAAGTTTGATTGCCTGTATACATGTCATTTGTGTGACAGCTGGAGATACATGCTCTTATTACTCACCACTCGAGCGTTGTGCTATCCTTTTGACCGTTTGTGAACGGATACACGATACATATGCACGGGCATGTATATGTCTGATCTAAGTCTCATTTGCTTTGCACCAATCCCAACTTGCAGTACGAGACTGTTTTTAAGTCGCTTTTGCTTTGAAAATCCTTAAATGAGCCTTACCATGGGCTATTTCTCAAGTACACACATCTCTTTTTCGAAATAATTATTTGGTATTTCACTTTCTATCTAAAAGGAATCAGTCCTCGTAGCTTAAGAAATAATACATAGTAGTGCCTGGTGTTTAGCAACTAAACCACTGACTGCTGCAGGAGATGCTCGCCGTCTGAGCTGCTCCACTTCTTGTTGTTTGCTGTAGCAACAGACATGAAGCCGCAGATCTCGATGACCACATAGCAGATGCTAGGACTTGCTTTTTTAACTATATACGTAAACTTTCGGCGGTGCATGGGCTAAATATTTTAATAAAATTGAATTCTGGCTAGCACATAGATAGAAGTGCTAGCTCACGTGCTATGTACTTCACGCATTGGCTTTTAGAGACAAAACGCTCCGATCTCCGTGGTTGGGTTATACTTTCCTCTTCTCCAAAACCATAAATGTGACTTATCATGGGCCATTTCTCAAGTACACGTATCTTTTTTTCGAAATTATTATTTGGTATTTCACTTTCTAAAGGGAATGTGCTCGTACCATAAGAGGAGGAGAGGATGAATTAGGAAAATTTAAAACTCTAAACCTATGCCTTTCACAAATTTGCACAAAATTTAAACTAGCTAGATTAAGTTATCTGTAATTACTAATTATGGTTCAACTAGTGCCTAACTCATCCCAATAATAGTTTTGCAACCTAGAGCTAATCCTAGTAACGAACTACTCTATGAATGGTGAAACAAGAAATTTTTTGAATGTAGTAAGGAAATTGGCAAATTATTTTGGATAGGGCAATGCATAAATGGAAACCTCAATGGGCTATTCTGAAGCTAAATGTCCTCCAAAACTCATATGAAATCCCTAGATATTTAGCTTCTTCATTTCTTGGCTCCAAAGGCCCTCCAAATAATAAAATTCATTCAAAAGTTTCAAGGGTTTATGCAGGAGTACGTGTTGCAAAAGATTTCGAAGAATTGGTACGTAGAGATGTATCCAAAGACGATGTCGCAGTGCCAAGTAATTAGCTTAGACGGAGGTCATGTATACAGGCAATCAAACATTTGTTTCAATAATCTTTAATTTTCAGAGACCAATATAAGACCTTGAACTCCGTGATTTGGTTATAGTAGTCTCCTTAACTTTCAGGGTCCTCGGATGCCCTTCTCCTCTCCATAGGCACCAGCAATACCACTCTCACTCGCCATACCGAAAGAAGCTAGCAGGGTAGCCACCAACGAGAGCAAGGCATGCATGGAGCTCGCAGCGGCGGCTCTGGGAAGCCTCCTCCCCAAGCTTAGCACCCTTCTCAGCGATGAATACAAGCTGCAGAAGGGGGTCAGGGGGGAGATCAGGTTCCTTCAAGCTGAGATGGAGAGCATGCAGGCTGCCCTTAACAGGGCGTCGAAGCTGCCGGCTCATCAGATTGATGAGCTTAACAAGATCTGGGTGAGGGACTTGAAGGAGCTGGTCTATGACGTTGAGGACAGTGTTGATGCTTTCAAGGTTCGTGTCGATAATGATCCTGAACACGCCAAGGCGCATAGCTTCAGAAGATTTTTCGACAGGACCATTGGCTTGCTGACCAAGGCCAAGAGTCGCCATCATATCGCTGATGACATCCAAGACATCAAGAGACGCATCGATGAGGTTTCCAAAAGGAAAGAAAGGTACAACTCTTTAGGTGTTGGAGTGCCACAGCCTGACACTGTCGATATTGATCCACGCATGCCGTCTCTCTACCAAGATGCAGCAAAGCTCGTTGGCATCGATGGCCCTACACAGAAGCTTATCGACTTGCTAACAAGAGTAGAAGGTGTGAAAAAACAGAAGCTAAGGGTTGTCTCTATTGTTGGGGTGGGAGGCCTGGGCAAAACAACCATTGCCAATTCCGTGTATGAAAGATTACGGGGACAATTTGAGAGTCATGCTTTTGTGTCGGTGTCACTTAAACCAGACATGAAGCAGATTCTCAGCAGCATACTCCGGCAAGTTAGTAAAGACAAGTGTACTAATGCTGGAGAAAAGGATCGGGATGAACTTCTAAGGAGCATCCGGGATTTCCTCGTCAATAAGAGGTACATATCCTAACCCAAGTATAATTCCTTTATTTTTTCTGCAATAACTAACATCAGTACTACTTCACAGTCGATAATTATGTTAGTGTATACTATTTTTCATCCCAGGCAACCTTTTGACTGTAGCCGTAATTCTGTTGTAATTGTAAGCTTGAGCTACCTCTATGAGAATAAGCATCTGATGCTCTTGCAAATTAATTTATGTACAGGTACCTCATTGTAATTGATGATGTATGGAATGTAGAAGCATGGGAAATCATCAAATGTGCTCTTATTGACAAGAATGTTGGCAGCAGAGTTATTGTGACAACCCGTAAAATGGATGTGGCTAAATTCTCTTCAATGGATGGTGAGCTGTATGAACTGGATCCTCTCTCTGAGAAGGACTCCAGAAGACTTCTTTGTAAAAGGATATTTAACGAAGATGTTGGAATTCATTCTGATCTGGAAGAGGTAACAATGAAAATTTTGAAGAAGTGTGGAGGGATACCATTAGCTATCATTACTATAGCAAGTATGTTGGCTAGTATGCCCAGAACAAAGTATGAATGGTATGGTGTTCACAATTCTATGGGTTCTGGACTTGAAACAGACAAGACACTAGATAAGATGAGAAATATATTACATCTTAGTTATAGTGAACTGCCTTTCTATCTAAAGCCTTGTTTATTATATCTGAGCATGTTTCCCGAGGATTTCGAGATTCGAATAAATGATTTGGTACGACTTTGGTTAGCAGAGGGTTTTATCTATGGAAAACAGGGGAGCAATTTGTATGATATTGGAGAGAAGTATTTCAATGAGCTTGTTAATAGAAGCATGATTCAGCTGGTAGAAATCAATGAATTTGGTGTTGCAAAAACTTGTAGAGTACACGATATGATACTTGATCTCATCATTTCCCTTTCAACACAAGAAAATTTTGCCATTATACTTGACGGTTCGCACCTCAAATCTACAATGCACAGTATTCGACGAATATCATTGCATGATAAAGTAGATGGCAACCGAGAAGATAGCAAGGAAGAACAAATTATACTACCAACAACAGTAAGCATATCTCATGCCAGGTCACTCGTTGTTTTGGGCAATGCAGTTCAATTGATGCCACCTCTGTCATGGTTTTCAGTTCTTCGTGTTTTATGTTTGAAAAATGTTCCTAGTAAGGTTATTCATCCCAAGGATCTAGGGAGTTTGCACCACTTGAGATATCTAGAATTAGGTGGAGAGGTTGAACCAGGGCTTCTAGAAGGAATTGGAAATCTAAAGCTTCTGAAGACATTGAATCTAAAGCTTCTGAAGACATTTAATTTGTGGGGCCCGTCCATAGAAGAACTGCCAACAAGCATTGTTGAGCTACAAGGACTTGAACATCTATTAATGGATAAGCGTAAGCTTACGGGGTTGAAGCTTCCAGATGGGATTGGTAATCTGACTTCCCTGCAAGAGCTGTCAGGGCTCGATGTGAACAACTCACCAAGTACTCTGACTGAGCTAGGTAAGCTTACAGAACTACGGACGCTGGCACTAAAAGGATTAGGTGAAAATGAGAGTTACATGAAGACTTTCTTGCAGAGTCTATCAAATCTAGGCAACCTTCGCACTCTTGAATTTTATAGTAGCACTGGAACCATTTCCCTAGATAACATGTCAGATCAATGGAGGGGTCCTGTACATCTACAGAGCTTTAATGGGGGCGTTTCAACCTTCTTTGCGTTGCCACGGTGGTTTTCGTCCCTCTCTGAGCTATCCTGCTTGTTCATCAGGGTCAATGTGCTAAGACAGGTTGATCTCCAACTGCTTGGAGCTTTACCCGTGCTACGTATTCTATACTTACAAGCAGCATCTCGTGGCGTCACTGAAGAACGGTTGGCCATTGGTGGTGACCAGTCCTTCCGCTCTCTAGCAAAGTTTAGGTTTATGCACTATTCAAGCTGCTGGCTGGTGTTTGGACCAGGAGCGATGCCAAAGCTTCAAAGCTTTGGGTTGTACTTAGAAGCACAGAAGACAGCGAGTGGTGGTATCGATGTTGGCTGGGAGAACCTCACGTCCCTTAAACATGTAACCGTCACAGTTGACTGTGATGGAGCCAGGGCCAGGAAGGTGGAGGATGTCGAGACCAGAATCAGGGATGTAGTTGGCAGCCATCCGAACCATCCAACTCTCGAGCTGTCAAGAGTTTCGGAACAATTCATGACGTAGGATGAGGACAAAGATGTCCGTGAGGCTTCGGAGCAGCAAAGGTACTTTCTTTTGCTAACATATATCCACCATTAAGTTGCTACGTATATTTGCTCGTCTCTTTCGTTTGCTGACGTATATCCACCGTCGGTTTCTCTACTGCTGTTACAGTGTCATATGATTGGCTATCAGTTAGGACTTGCAGACTGCCGACGACGGAAAGGAAGGTAAGAAATTCGTTTCCCATAAATTCCCTTGCATGTCTAGTTTGTTTAGTAACTTCTTTCTTTTACAATTTTCTAACATGTGTATCCTTGCTTCTGCTATTGCAGTTAAGCCAGGTGTCCGATTGGGACTTGCAGGCTTCCGAATTCGATTCTTAGCCATCCATAATCTAATATTTTCCTAAAATAATCCTTCTTTGGTGTCCTCCCCTGTTTCTATTTGTGTTGCCCCCTGCTTCTATTATTGTCCTTCCCAATTCTGCTTTGCACCCCAATCTGGCATCTCTTTGCCGCATCCCCCCATTGTTCACGTCCTCATTTGCTGCACGCAAGTTTCTAAGTCATTCCATCAGTTCACAACATTTCACTTTACTAGCATTTCTCCATAGTTTATTTGTTTCGCACCAAATTATGCTTCTATAAACCAAAAAAAATTTCTCTATTATGAAAGAAAAACAATATCATCCATTGTTATAAAAAAAACTCCATTCTATGCTTGAAAAATAGATCCACTCCTTATCAAAAAACAAAAAAAAAGTCTGTTATTATGCTTTTTGGTGTCATGCACCCTTTAAACAAAAAAAAATCACCTCTATTTCAGCTTGTTGTTTTGAGTCTTCCAATCAGTCAGTGCCATTATGTTACTACACACATTTCACTTCTATTTGGATTTCTCCGTACTCTATTTCCTGTTCTTGCTTAGTTCTCCGCTTTAACAAAAAAAAAGTCCATCTCTATTATGCATAAAAAAATAAATCAACCCTTGTTATCATTAATAATCCTATTTTGGTGTTCTTGAAAAATAACCCCCCCCCCTTGTTATCTTAAACAAAAAAAAACTCTTTGTTGTGCTTAAAGACTAAATCTGTCCCTGCTGTCTTCCCTCCTTTAATAAATCAAAAAAACACCTTGTGTTCTTGAAAACTGAGCCCTACCCCACACCCGACCCCCACTGTAAACATCCATGAAAAAAAAAATGCTGTTCACATGCTTGATAATTTGGTCACATCCTTTCTGTCCTTCGAATGTATTGAACAAGCCAATGTCATGCTGCTCCAACATATTCAGCTAATTTCCCTTCAGACCTGGCCTTCATATTGGATGCATTTTCCACCAATTTGACTTTTCGGTAAGTTGCCCCCAACATTTGCCTATCAGATTTGTTTCTCGATACCTCAGTGATCACATTTTCTTTCATTATATTATGTGTAAACGAATGAAATGTTTGATACAGTATGCAACAATTACCAGTAGTATATGGATTCGCTGTGCTCAAGTTTTAAATATGATACTTGTGAATTCGGTCTCTTATTTATTTATGGAAAATCTGGTGTTTATTTTTGTTATTGGGAAAATTCGATTCATGCCACCACAACTCCGTGAAATTGGGTTTCACGTTGAAAATCATGCCACTCAATGGCATCGATTTCAACATGAAATCAAAAATCGTGAAATTGTAGTGGCATGGATCCAACTGACCCTTTGTTATTTGGGGGGCAGTGTAGTTAGTTTTGACCATTTCTCACTTTCTTAATACAAAGATACGCAGTTCTCCTGCGTGTTTGAGAAAAAATTGTGTTATCAAATTACTCCGGACTTGAGTTAAACTATTGTTTCACGTGCAGTACTGTTAAATTGAACAATAATTTGATATAAAATATTCACTAGTGCAATGCCTAACTCAACTTGCTTTGGACTAAAGTCTCTGTTCTTGTAGCTGTGTCTCATAATTTCATAATTATGTACAAGTGCAAAAGCAAACTACTTTCAAATTTAGCATTGTAAATATACTATATACTTTATTCATGTAGATGTGTTGTTACAATGGCTTTTTTTTCATTTGTGTGACTTTGCAGCTTCTCTATAAATATTTTTATAAACAGGTAAATCTATAAGTCAAGCCAAAAATATATTGATGGTAAATTTAGTAGTACTTATTTTGAACAGGTCAAAATTTAAGAAAAAAGTCAATTGTGTCATATAATTAAGAATGGAGGTGGTATACCAGAGATATTAATTGAAATTTCAAAGCTCAAGCATTTTTATCTATTTCAGAGAATATGAAAACGTTATACAACCCAACCCATCATACGCATGTATTGTTATTATTGTGTGGTTTGAATTCCATGGTTTATTGTTTTACATATTTTCAAAGACTAACTGTTTGAATATGGTGAATTGGAGAAATGGTAATCCTACTTACAAATTTAGTGATATTGACTCTTTAAATAAACTTTGAAGATCAATATTCTGTTTGCATAAAAAAGACCCATATTGTTTCAGAAACGAAGTTTTATCTTGTCCTTTCTTATGATCTTTTATCGAGTATTTATCTTGTACTCATGTAGACTCTATTCTCATAGCTTATTTCTTTTGCAGGAGAGAAACAATTATCCTGCACAATGGGCAACATTTGTAGTAGCTTTCAAGATTTTATTACTTTGTTTGGGACTTGGAGTGTTCATTATAATATGGCTTTACCATTTAAATAAATGTGGACATGGACTTGTGTACTTATGGACTTATGTAATGAGGGCTTATGTTGTTGGTCAACTTTCATTATCTTTGAGTTACTTGTGTGTATGGAAGGCATTTAGCATTTTAAGTATGCTTTTCTATTATTGAAAAAACACATTGTTGTTCCATAAAAAACATATTGTTGTTTAATTACTGGCTGGCTGATTGTTTTGGCCACGCAAGCGGTCAGTTGACGGTCTGGCCCCTTTGATGTCCAATGTTTACTGATCTGCCAGGCAGCTTTCTAGCATTTTCAGAATCATTCCAACTGCACATTAATTGTTTTGTTTTTCTTTCGAAAGGCATTTATTTTCATCTTGTCTTTTCTATCCTTTTTATTATGTTAATTTTTTATTTTCTAAAAAATTACCTATTTCCAAAGCAAGGAGTGTTTTCTTGGTCCATTTTGGGCTTGGGCCATATTTTATTTGTGAGCCGAACCGATCTCTTTTGCATCTACTATCCGTTGTTTTTTCTCCCCACATCGTTGTCCCCTCCCATGAGGTGGCGACGGTGGCAAGCGCCCCCCATCGCATCAATCTATTGCGATCGGAATCGAAGTGCTCACCGACTTGGAATCGATGTCATCGCTGACTCAGAATTGATATGGCGTCCATCATGTTTTGGCCGGTAAGTAGCAGGGTCCAAGGAATGTTTCCATTTAAATTGCGGTTGGACCATCTCCGACATGTTTCCACCGCAAAGCTCCTCACCGTCGAGGAAAATTCTCTCCATTCCGCATCCACGAACAGCAAGCGAACTCTGTAGTTCGTCTCGTCAAGGTGTCGATCCGTAGTTCCGTAGCCTCTCTCTCTCTATTTGGCCGGATCTGGTCGCATCTTGTCAGGAGATTGGGGTCTATTTTCACATTTCTAGGCTGATCCATTTCGCTTGGCCCAAATCGGATCGAGGCTCCGTATTATTTCAGTTTTAGTAGTATTCCATAAATTTTCCTCATCCAGGGTTTGCTAGACTGTTTATTGGCAAGCTCACCTAGCCTCGGTCGGTTTCTATTTCTGATTGTTGCCGTCCTACAGGCATCAAACGAAATCCTATAGATAGTTTCAATTCTACCGATGGGTCAGTGTATTATCAAAATTAAGAAGGTTGAATCATACCTAGCATGTTGTCTGCCTATTTTACATAAGTTGAATTGATCCGTTTGTGATCACCTTGGCCAAAAGGATATGTGTAAATTTAGGTAGTGCTGCTAACTAATTCATGTTGGTATGCTGATCTGTTTCAGGTTATACTGTTGAATCCTATCTATACTTGCCGCTTCTATATATTCAATTGTCATGTTATAAATCGGCGGTGTAATTATCATTATTGGTTTTGTTTGAAATTCACTGTTCGCCTTCAATTCTCTGTTTGAGTATATAGAGCACGCATCAGCTTAATGTGCCAAGTTTATTTGCCGTAGAATTCATTAATTTGATATTGATATTGGATGTTGGATATTTTTCCTTATAATCTCTATTCTGTCCCTGGGTCATAAGATGCTTCCGATATTCATCATAGAGTGCTTGGCGATTTAACATTTCCCATATTAAAACTTTGTTTAGGCAATAATGTGTTATCTAAGAACCCCCAATGCATGACGCCACCGTTCACCACCACATCCATTGCCTTCAATTGTATGCCAATAGATGGCCAGCGAGGTGAGGAAAAGAAATCCCGGTTCTCTCCTGGCGGTGGTTCACATACATCAGCAAACGGGAAAGCAAAGTTGGTAAATTGGAAGTTAATTAGCATATATAATAACCCGTAGCAACGCACGGGCATTTATGCTAGTTACTAGTTCAATCAAGTAAATAATACATATTTATTAACATGAGTACAAACGCTTGGATTGATTGATAGGCAGTGTTGGAAGGAAAGATACGCAATATAAATGCTTGAGACATCCAACCCTTTTTCTGTTAAATTTTCTTGTTATTTGATGGCAACAATCCATATATCTGCTGGTGTTAATCCTGATAGCCTTTGCATACATGGTTATAGGAAACAAAGATCTTACAGAACTTTGGTTCCCTTCACAAGACATTCTGGAATCATGCGGTTTAAAATCAAATAAAACACCACCATTTGGTTTGCAGAACGGGGGTGACCAGTCTAACATTATTGAGACATCCTTTACCAACTTAAAGAATTGAGAGCTCCTCTCTTGCAGTCTTCATGCAATAACTGTAGCAACTCTTCCTTGTTTTCCTTCAGAGTTTAGAGAGGATCAAGAACAGTGTGTGTGCACGGGCGCGCGTGCAAGTTCACAACAGCAGCAGATGTCTAGATCGGTTTGGCTATTGAATTTGCTGTTGTGACGCCACGCATGACTAAAGCTCATTGCAACTTTGACAATTTCTGGAGAGCTGGTCATAGATCCGGGCTAAATGTTTAAAAGTGCCAATTATTTTGGATCTATCCAATCTGTATAGGAAATCTGTAGACACAACTACACATTCCTCAAACCAAACGAAGTGCAATTACTCAGTTCCAAAAAAAAAAAGAGCAATGTTACTCCATTCCTCAAACTAAACTTTCAGATGACAGGTTGCCAGGTTGGCTGCTCCCGTACCCCCAACCTGCTAAAGCACTACAAACGTGCATAAAAGTTTATATAAAATATGAATATATGCAAAAATACTTTCTAGAAATTGTGAAAATATTGTGCCCTAAAAATTTAGATAATCTTCAAAAGTAGCCTATTTTAGTGAATTTTAACTTTAAGATTTTAAATGTTGGAAGTGTTTTTGTTCAAAATGAGTTCATCTCCATTCATAACTCTATATAAAATTTACAAGTTTTAGAGGTGATTTGATGATTATTTTTGCCCAGAAGTGTGTGGCTTAACTGACAAAATAGGTGGAAGTGTCAAATAGGGAATGAAGTTGAACTCCATGTCAAATAGGAAATTAAAAATTTTCAGCATTAAATAAGATAGGCTCAACTTTAGCAATGTTAAATAGGGATTTTTTTTTCTCTTAATTAAACATGCATCCCTAGGTTCCTAGGTTTGACACAAGCATGGGTTCATGCAAGACAGTATATCCCAAGTACAAATATGTGTACGTGCATACGAAGGCTCAAACTTTATCGGACTGCCAATACAGAAGCGAAGTATGCCAGAATTCCGGTATCTGTTTTGAAGAGGTCTATTTTATCGATCCAAATGAAATTGCTAACCATCTAACAATAGTCATGTCTAATACGTGTAAATATATTTGCTAGCTACAAAACATCATAAATTGGCTAATCAAATAACAACTTCCATTAGTACAAAATAAGGATGATCTGTAAGAAACACATACAGGATTCAAAATGGACAAATAACGGCCACTTGACATTAGCAAATACAGCTTGCACTGGTTAAAGTTTGATTTGCAGTTTGTATCCACCAATTTGAGTGTTCAACCGGGACCATGTATGGCCAATATGCTAATGGCGAACTTCTCAATACTAGCTAAAAGTAGGGAGCCTTCACCAAGCAATCCTATGACTCATGTAGGTGTAGCTCCAGTTTTCCTTCTGGCAACGTCAATGCAAACAAATGTTCGTCTCCTGTCCAATCACCATTAATCTGGAAGTCAAAACGCACTGCTTAGAAGCTAAGAAACAAGTTCATCCATTCAAAAATAATAATTTATTGCCACAAAACAGATTAATTATCAGCATTAATATGGAATGGAAGCATTGCAGATAAATTTGACAGATAGTAAGGTGTGTTTTGCTATGCATTGCAGTCTGATGGCATTCAACTACTGACGATAGTGTTGAGAAGGCTCTAGCCTCTAGGTTTTACAGTATATGGTCTCCAGTGGCAAACTACAAATATTACTCAGTTATGTTAGATTCCTCTTGGCAATGCATTAAAAGAAACTTGCCCAGTGTTTCAATCGCAGACAAAAGACAACATCATCATGATAATATTCACGCAATATAAAAAACACAGAAAACTGTCTGAAGATAACAAACAAATGATACCTATGACATGGCAAAAATTAAAAAACATAACAGCAATCATCTTCTCCTTGCAGCAGCAGCTGGTGCTCGTGCTCCAGGTTGCCCCTGCCCTGCTGCTTGTTCCTCTGGTATGTTTGCAGCTGCCGTAACAGCATTCATGACAATGAGACCAAGAGGAATAATGTACATCCACTGCAAAACAACAAGCCAGGTTAAAGGGGAAGGTAGAAACATATGAATATGCAGACACAGAAGGAATAGTCAAAGTGAACAGATATCTAGAGCAGCAACTCACATATTTAGCCCAGAAAGATTTCTCAGGTGGTTTGATCACTTCACCAAGTCCATTGTCGGCTTCTAATAACTGGTCCACAAATGATGGGGTTCTGCAAGCACAAAATTTAAAAGGGTTTGAATCCAGCTTTCATTTAACCCTCTAAATGCTTTGATAACTTTCCAGTGGGAATAGATCTAGGTCATGTACAACACAGGGACGTGGCACACACTTATAGTCAGCTCCCCTTTTGCCACTGAAGAACTCAGAGCAAGAGTTTGTAACTGAATAGTTGCAAGAATATCATTTGGCGCCTGGGACAAAGCCATACACTGATATACCTGAACAGGGGAGCCCTCCAGGCCAGATTCCAACCATGATTAACATTGGAAGTTAGCATTTCAACCATGATTACATTGAGGCTTCTGGCTTCTGGGCACTTAAAAAGAATCTTTATCTTCTTAAACTAACTAGCATCGATAAGATTGTATTTCTGTTGTAAGGGCGCCTCTCTTGAAGCATTCATTGCATTGTAACATGCCCTTAAAGAGCTTCCAGCAGTTGCTTATTGCAATTATATTCTAACATAAATAGTATCAACATTGCCTTAATAAAGTAGTAATTCACCTTGGTGCCTGTTCAGCAGTCTTCAGAATAGTATAAGAGCTGAATGTCCATTTTGATGGCTGCAAAAAAGTCAAAGCATCCCAATAAGTCACCATAAACCTGAAAAAAGTTACTCACCAATGAACACAGCATACAAGAAAAACGTGCTCAAGGGCACCCATTCACATGTTATTTGTAATATACATAATTTGGTGAAAGTTTGAACAACACATCTCTCAACAGCTCAATTCAAGAATGTTGTAATCTTGCTAATACAGTTGAACATCTACCAAGTATTTTAGGGAGCAAGATGTTCAACTCTAAGCATTTGCTAGCAAACGCACTTGCAGTGCGGTCGTTGGGGCTCCCAGTGGTGAGCCGACCGAGCATGGGTTCAATCCATAGTCTTGCACCCAAAAGAAGGCCCCTCCTTGTGGCCTGTACGGGTATAGGAGCTGACCAGTGGGTATCAGGTCCCTGTACAGGCTAGACTTCAGGGTCTTCTCGACCCTGTGGTTGAGTTATCTCAATCTTTAGGCAAAACCCAGGGAGGTCTATCCCAAGGAGTAAAAATTTTTAAAGTATTTTTGTAAGTTTCAGCCGAAATTAACTAATTTTGATTATCAACTTATATCTAACCAAATTTGTTAACAATCCATCAAGGCATGCAGAGCCAAACCAAATCTTGTCAAAGCAATTTTGAGATGACCTTTTTACTAGCCCTACTCATGAACAAGGCAAATACCTCTATTAAAAAAAGTAACTGGTGCAGATAACAAGTTAAAAAAAAATAAAACAACTACATCATAACTTGTTTGTTTGCCTTGAGGATACAAGAATTATACTGTAAGGCCAGTCTATAATGTGAACATGTACCTAACTGCATTTTTTCTCGAAATTTGCATATCAGAAATTTACAAGTTATCAGACAGATCAATCATTATTATTGGAAAGTAACTTACAAATTTCATTGGACGTGGGTACTGACATCCGCCAACAGAACCATAGTTAACTGCCAAAACATTTACACCATCCTGAAAATAAGGCAGCAGAAGAGTATATGTGAGTCACAACCAAGGTTTAATTTACCGACCGGTCCGGTCAAACCGGCGGGGTCCGGTACCGGTATACCGGACCGGTTCGGCCGGAAACCGGTGGAAACCGGTCAAATTCAAATTCAAATTCGTATGTTCAACCGGTTCCGACCGGCTTACCGGCCGGTTTGACCGGCTTACCGGCCGGTTTGACTGGTAACCGGTCGGTTTGACTGGTAACCGGTCAAATTCAAATTTTTTTTGGTTTAAATTCAAATGCCCGCAAAGTATACTAAATAAATATTTGTATAACATATTTTAGCCTAAATGAACCCTCCAACCCTCTTTTGTACTACTTTTACATTGTATTTGTATACTTTTATATGCATGTTTTTTTTTTGTTTAACTTCAAATCCCCGCAAACTATACTAAATGAACGAATTTTTGAGAAAATTTGACACCATTAAATTCGTCGCACCTTGAAGTATTTTTAGGAATTTTTTGAGAATTTTTTATTTTTTTGAATTCAAATTTGAATTTTGAATTTGGGCCGGTTTGGTACCGGCCCAAACCGGAACCGGGTCGGACCGGTTTGACCGGTAACCGGTCAAACCGGACCGGTTCCCACCGGTTTGGTGAACCCTGGTCACAACACCAAGGGAACTATTAGTAATCACTTTCTACAAGCTAATGGACTACTATTCTATGAAATGGTTGAAGTATGGGGAAATATAACTTATTTCTGTGTAGCAACTTGCAAACAATATATCAAGCCGAACTAGCAGCTTGTGACAAAGATAAAAAAAATGTGCTTAGAAACTTCAAGTAACCAACAAGATATGTAATCAGTACATTTCACAAATATCAATATCAAACGAGAGCGAAGAGTGCACTTTTTATTCTCTATCAATATCAGAAATTTGGATGAGGATATTTCACAAATAGAAGTAAATCTAGAAATTTAGTTCAATGCCTTAATGTATGTTATTCCACAAATATATAGTTTTAGGCTTTTCCAAAACTTCCCATCATCATGATATAATTTACACTATATTCTATGCGATTATGTATGAATACAAAAAAATGAAGTGGAGAAAATTACCATATGGATAACAATGTGTTCATCCAAACTGTCACGTGGAATGCATCTCTGAGAAACATAGACAAAGGCAAGACAGTTAAGGAACTGAAAAAAAAATCTAGAATCACAAAATAAGTCAGTAATTTTGCTTGTAACTAATTTTAATCGGTTTATATTATTGATTATGTTCTGAAAAAAATCAAAGCTCTAGTTAATTTCTGTTCTGAAAACAATATACCTTTTAGAAAAGATCATAATTTAAAAGCATCAGTTGGTAACCAGTGGTTTGAATAATGAGTTCTCTTATAATCATAGGAAGGAGAAACACTCTGATCAGCTATTTAGTCAACTTACAGCTTTGATTGAGGAAACAACATTATTTTTTCTTGTAGAGTCCAACACATTAGATGGAAGCCTAATTGTATAAAAGCCATCTTCCTGAAGCAATTTCTTCAATGATGAACAAATGCAGAAGCACCAAATTAGTTGACAAAATCACAGGTTAAGGACAGCAGGGGAAAAGGAATGGTGGACAAGAAGTTACTTTAAATGCATCTTTTTCATCCTCAGTCAACTCATTCCTTGTAAAGCGAAGCTTTGTGAGAGTCTGATCCATATGAAGAGTCAAGTTAGGAAAATAGTTTTACTCATCACATTTACAGCATTTACAGTTGAAGCAGGGCACTAGAAATCTAACAGATCTACTGACAGCTATACTGAAATTGTTGATTAGTCATCAGCAAAACTAATCAAATTAGAACACTAACAAGCATAGAGAAAAGTAATAATAAATCAAATTTTCCTTATTTCAATGAAGGATCAAAGATAAATTAAGAGAAGTATCAACCATTAATAAGTGTAAGTAATTATTAATCAGAAGCACATAATTCCCAATAAATCATATCATGTCTGGTGAAGAATGCATGCCAAAACAACCAACAGCAAAACAATGTACAGAATATAGGACCACCAAGCCTATAAATGTCTTTGGAAAACGGAGGCAAGAAATGACGTCCAACAACTAAGCAGTATCCAACCATATAAAACATTGTTGTAATTCACAAGGAGCTAGCACAAAATTTGCTCCAAATCGCTCAAGCAGACATAGGTGACATCATATTCGGATAGAAAGCCAACCACTTCATCTTGCTCTTTACAATTGGTGACATCATCTTGTAAACTCACAGTTAGCGGGGATATATCAGGCGCCAATTTTTTACTTTTGCAAAACATAGTTCAGTTGAAATAAGCTATAGCTCAAAACTTCTCGATAAGCTTCGGCAATTTCAGGCCATTTGAAAATTGGCATATAGACACCACAGTAGTGTAATGAAACATAAAGGTACAATATTAAGCATTGTACATAGCTAAAAGAGGTGGAATTATTCACAGGAGATTTTGGAGAAATCAAGTTTAGACCGCAATAACATCAATTATCCTACTACAAAGGGACACAATTATGCAATATTACAATGAAATGAAAAATGAAGATATTTAACATCAGATATCATGTGCTTAGTAGAACAAACATGGAGAGCAGAATAGCATATAAGCGATTTTCGTAAATGCAAAATGTTGTGATGTGCTAGAGCCATGGTGAAATACAAGGTATCGTTGTGCTAGTTCTGTTCTTATCAATTGATTTCTGGCATATAAAACTAGTTATCTATGTAGACTTGAGCTGCTGTTGTACTTAATAATTGTTGCCACCTGTAAGTATGGAACCATATGTTAAGTTGGTATTCATGTGCTATTCATATCAGGATTGGGTCGTCATATGATGAGTTACAGGATAAAATACAGGCTTCATTACTATTCTCAATTTAGCACCCAAAAAGTTTAGTAAGATAAACAAAGATATTGCAAAAGAGTTACAATCTGTATCATCTTTATTAAATAGAAAAGAAAACAAGACAGATTGGTTTAAGTCATTTATTCTTTATTTACATGTTCATTGGTAAGGAAATGTCATTTGTCTAGATGAGACAGTAGCCAGTAACTTCAAAGGTAACAACCTCAGCCCCATGCTCCTAGCAGTATGAAGCAGAACTTTTGCATGTCATGACTCATGATTATGACTGAGCTTCACAGGCTCTAATTGTGATTTGCGAATTAGGAGCTAGCTGGACATATGATGTTAGCGCTGTTTAATTTTCATGTTCTTCCTTTTTCCAATTCAAATGAAAAACTGATCATGGTTGCTTTCATGATTTTCATTGATGTGTTGTATGATCAGCAGACAATGGGTATATGTTTGATATTTGTAAATGCTATAGAATGTAGCCTGAATGGCCACATAAGCAGCATGCTACCATTCAAAAGCAGAACAATTGAAGATATTTGTAAATGCTAGGGAAAGCAACCAGAATGGTCACATAAGCAGCATGCTACCATTGAAAAGCAGAACAATAGAAGAATACTCGCTGCTTGCAGAAAGCAGAACAAAATTCATATAATTTGAGCACAAGACCATGAGTGAGCAAAGAAGTACGAAACAAATAGTGCACTAAAACTCTAACGCCAATTAACTTATCTTATGGTACCCATATGGGATAGATCTAACAAATCGAAGTGCGGTGATAGGAAGCAACGTCTGATCATAATTTAGCAGGAAACGTCCACTATCATGAGATCCACTCCCCAATTTACACCTTCCAAACAAATTCGAAGCAAACGATTCGCCAACTCCCCAAATAAACAACTTGACGAAGCTAACTGGATCACGACATCTACAAATCCAATGCTAAGGCCGCCCAAATCACGATCCAAAACCAGCTAAGAAAACTGGTCACCCATTGATCACGGATCAGAGAGTAGGCAGGCCAAGCAGATCAGCGAAACAAGCAAAGCAAAGCTGTGTCTTACCTGCGTGCCATGGGCGGAGGTCTTGAGGCGAGCAGAGAAGGTTCCGGCGGGGACGAACCCCTTGCCGGCGCCGAGGTCGTGCTCGAGCGCGAACTGCACGGCGTTGGACTCTCTGGCCCCCGACGACGCCGCGTCCGCGGATCGGCGGCGGGAGGAGGAGACCGCCGGGGCCGCCGGCGGGGAGGGGGAGGCGGGGCGGGCGCCGAGGCCCTCGAACTCCTCGTCGTCGTTGAGGAGGAGCTCGTCGGACCGGAAGGCGGCGGCGGTGAAGGAGAGGGAGAGCAGGAGGAGGGCTGCGAGGGCGAGGAGAGCGCGGCGCGGCGGCGCCATGGCGGGCGAGGAGACGGCGGAGGAGGACGGCGAGGCTTGGAGTGGACTTGGCGAGAGATCGGAGAGGTTTTTTGACGGACACATGGACATCGGCGGGCTAGGGCTAGGGCTAGGGCTAGGGCCGGGCAGGGCTTGGGCCGACGGCTTGGCTGGATACTAGGTTGGGCCGAACGGACTAAGGGTAGTTTGGTTTGAGGGGTTAAATTTTATTCCATGTCACACCAAAAAGAATTTTTTTTGAAAAAAGGAAAGTAACTTATATTATTATATTAAGAAAAGGAGCACAGTACAATCCTTCCCGCCACAGTTCATCGTCTTCCTCAGCAGAGGCCGCCGCCGAAGCATCATCAGGTCGTGAGCAGCGCACCTGATCCTCAACCTTGCATCTTCACCTTTCGAGATCAGAGAGCGGACACCAAACTTTGGAAAGCTGCAAGAGGTTGACGATGAAAGAACAGCAACCGTCGGCATCCCTAATCCCGCCCCTCTTCCGCCTGCAACCACCCGCCCAGAGCACCAGGCCGCCAAACCAGACCCAGCGAGCAGAACAACGGACGCAACGCCAAGGAAGAAGAACCACCCTCCTGTACAACTCACGGATCCGACGCCGGCATCGGAGACCACGCCGACGAGGGAGAGAGAAATCCAGAGTACCATATTCCACGGAGCCGACGTCGTCTCCCCCAACGAGTCGCCGGCGGGAACCACTAACCTCACAAGACGGCCGGAGCAGAAGACGAAGACACCGGAGCAAGAAGCAGCGCCGAGAAGAAGGAGAAGAAAGACCCACATATACCTGACGCCGGAGGAAGCGCCAACTGAGCCGCCGCCGCCACCGAAGAAGCACATATGGGGACCTAAACCTAGACGGGGACGAGGCATCCACCGCTGGGAAATACAAGCTAGAAGACCTAGATCTACAGCTAAACTAGTTCCACCCGCCGAGGAGCTGGGCTCCCCTCTCATCTCCAGCGCCCTGAGGCCGCCGGAGGAGAGGGGGCCGGCGGATCGCCGGGGGAAAAGGAGGCCGCTCTCGAAATCGCCCTAGAAGTCTTGTAGCAAGGGGAAAACGAGAGAGCAGCCTGGTCTCTGTAATCTTTACTACATCAAAGAGAATCTTAGTATTTAGAAATATTAAATAAATGTTAATTATAAAACTAATTGTAGAACCCTAGGGCTAAACTGCGAGACCAATTTAATGAGACATACTAATTCATTATTAGCGGATGGTTACTATAGCATCACTGTAGCAAATTATGGATAAATTAGGATCATTAGATTCGTCTCGCGAATTAGCACTCAGCTGTCAAAAAATATTTACAAACAGATTTTATTTGATACTCCAAAATAGTAAGATTTTTTTTGATGTGACAGGGACTAAAGAAAAGTCTGAGAAAACAAACAAGGCCTAATTCGCTTGAGACCTTGTTCCAATGGCCTGAGTCCCATTGGTGTGAAGATGAGCAAAAACTTCCCGGCTGAGTAATTCTACCTGAGATTACACCGAGCTAAACTCCCATCAAACTAACGTGTACTCCTAGGAATGAATCATAATCCAAAATCCATCTAATGATATCTAGTTAACATCCAATTGATATGACATTAACATCCGATCCAATCCTAGTAGATAGTCCCCACCATCGAATACTTACTCTTACTCCTATGCGCCATGGAAAGGGAGGGATGAGAGCGCCTGGACGTTATGGGCGCGACACGTGTCCTGGAGAGAGAAAGTTCGACGTGGGACATGGATTCGGCCCATACGCAACAATCAGCCCATTCGTGTCCTGAAAAGAGGAAGTCGACGCGGGACATGAATTCGCCCATACGCAACAATCAACGCATACATAACCATCAATGCATCAACCATTTTTCTCTATATTTCCAAGTGGGTGCGGCGTAGCGTGCAATGTACCTAGTTCTATCCAATCTAACCTCGTGAACATCCACATCCATCCAATCAATCCTACCAATTCACGCCGGGCTTCCTCGTCCACCACCACGCCGGTGCGGAAGTGGAGGTAGGCCACCAGGTCCTGCACCTTCCGCTCTTGGATGGCACACGGCAGCGCTCGCGGCTGGCACCCGAGGCCACCCCTTCGCTGTAGTCGTCCGAGCCGTAGCCATTGTCGCCGCCGTCATCTGAACCGTCTTCGTTGCCCTATGGGTCAGATGGGAAACAAACTAGTCAGGCCATAACCATGGCCACCACCAGCCATGGCTGGGCGTCCGGCTAGCACGCGGGTCCCACCGGTGGTGTGGCGAGGCCAGACAGCGGCGGAACGGCACGGGCCTGCAGTCAGCGCTGTCGGGCAGAGCTAGCGCAATGCAGGCCCTCCAATCCTCGTCCTGCCTCAGCCGTGGTGCCTTCCTCTTGGACCTACTCCTCACGCTGTTGTACCCACCGCTGCTACGGCCCCTCGTCAGCGACAACGACCGAGGGCTCTGGGTGAGCCGCCGTAACTCCCTCTTCCGCAGACTCCGGTTGCCGGAGCCCGACCCACCGAGCGTGGAGCGCGCGACGCTATCCGTGGCCGCCTCCCGCGCACTGCGTTGTGGCTTCACGGGCTGCTTGTTCAGGTAGGCCAGGTTTGCGCTTTGGTGTGGCGCCGGTGGCCATGGCGCCGCCTCTAGCTGCCTAGTAGTGCTCCCCTCGTCCAGTCTAATAGGATTTGGATTATCTCTGAGTTTTTTATTCAATAAAATCCAATCCTAACTCATGTAAAGTGATGGATATCCAAATTCAATCAGATCCAAATCCAATAGAATCCATGGGTCAAAATCCAATTGGATTTGGATTTAGCCCAATCCATTCCCAGAAGTACTAACACGCAAGATAAAAATTGCCA
Organism: Panicum virgatum; assembly: GCF_016808335.1. Taxonomy (NCBI): domain Eukaryota; kingdom Viridiplantae; phylum Streptophyta; class Magnoliopsida; order Poales; family Poaceae; genus Panicum; species Panicum virgatum. Next base: position 22,515,415 of record NC_053143.1, on the reverse strand, counting down.
TCTCACTTTCAAAGACGGATCTTTGGGGATGCCCTAAAGGATCTGGTTGCTCTTTCCTTTAGCTCACAAGGTTCTCGTTAAATCCAGTGGCTTCTTGTCAAGTAAATCATAAGAACACAAGAGATAGTATTGATTAGGGTGGGGAGTAGAGGATCACAAGAAAAGGTGATGTGAGGACGAAAGGTAGTGTGCCAGGTAAGCTGGAAAGTGGAGTAAGGCCAGGGCACCATCATCAACAAGGATTAATGCATGGTTAATTGTATGTGTCTACATTTTAAAATTTATTCATATTTTCTTTTGTTGGTGGTATGTGTTTTCTTGAAAAAACATCTGATTGCTCTTCTTGAGGAAAAGTGAGTTCACCGGAAAGAAAGAAACTGTAACACCCGGTTTATAAAAGAACATAAACCGAGCAATCATATACGTGCCAGGATCAAGTCACACGTATATACAACAGAATGAACAGTATATCATAGCACATATCACGTAAAAGATATAATAAATCGAAATACGAATGTTATTTATTACAATTATGACAAAATGTCTGATACAGCGGAAGCGAAGTACAAAATACGATAAAAGCTCTCCGAAGCTGAAGCAGGGCGCCACAGGGACGTCGACTGAGAGACGAAGCACCTAGAAGTCCTCGTAGTCCTGGTAGCGCTGGACGAACTCCCTCGTGTCGGCAGGAACTGAGCAGCAGTAGCGTAGCCAAGAGGAAAAAGTAGAGAAGAGGCAAGAGTGAGTACACAACTTGTACTCAACAAGTATAACACAAACTATGAGGCTCTAGGCTGGCTGACTCAACTGCATTAGCTTTTAAGTGTTGGCAAAATTTTATTAAAGCTATTTACTACGAGTTGATGAATTACCATTAACCCAGTTACATAGTAATTAATCAAGATTAAACATGTTACTACTGAGAACCATACCAAAACCAAGCCACCAAGGTAAACCCCGAGAAGCACCTCCCTCGTCGGAAGGAGATAACTTCACTAATCAAAAGGAGGATCTGGGCCGCTCATAACCGTGAGCACGGCTAGTATACCAGTTTTACACTCTGCAGAGGTTGCACATCTTTACCCACAAGTCGTGAGCTACGCCAGTTGTTCATCACACTTCCTTAGGTGAGATGACTAGCGACTCACTACGAGGCCTTTAAAAAGAATCTCGTTGGTAAGGCGTAACCGCGAGAGTTAGGTCGGCGACGATGGGGCCCACCTCCGGGGGTACAAGCACAGGAGCGCAATCCAAGCACAGACCAAGCCGGAGGAGCAGGGACCATTGAAGCTTACTACTCTTGCCCCGCAGGTAAGTTACTCCAAACCAAAAAGATCTAGTTATTACGCCAAGTCTATCCCATTCTAGCCTTGTGGTAGCGCTGTTGTCCCAGGTTGTCGCTCTATGAACCGGTCCTTATGGAGAGTGGCCAACCAGGCAGTAAGCACCGTGCTGGCCCCCTAAACCATGTTTCTAAAAAAAACATCTTTTAACGAGAAGTGAGCCACTCAAGCCACACAGAGTGCCACTCTCAGGCTTAAGTTCAAGTAAACCATTAGTCAAATTAATTAAAAAGGACCCGAGTGTGTTATAGCGCAGCAACCTAGCACAACTAACCAAAATGCAACCCAAAGGTATATATAAAGGATATAAACTGGCTAGGAAATCCTTAAAGGCATACAGTATTAAAATGCAGTATGGAAATGTATTTAAAAGTGATAGGTTGTTCATGTTATACTTGCCTTCCTCGTACTGCTCCTGCTGCTGCTCAAACTGATCCGAAGACGGCTGCTCCGGGTACTGGTACTGGGGCTCCTCAGATGGATCAACGTCTACTCACGAACACATGGCCAAAACAATGCACAAAAATAAGCATACAAGCAAACATTAACAAAAACTAAGAAACAGTACATCAATACATAAAAACAGCACACTAAACTAGTCCAATACTGTTCTACGCGTTACAACGATCGCGTGGATATAAAGAACGCTAAAAACGGAGCTAAAACGCATTTTCTGGGCTAAAAACAAGTTCTAGGGGCTTATTTGTAAGAAAAACAGAGTTCCAGGGGGTTTTCTGCTAAAACCGAGGACTAAAACGTAATTAAACCTTAGTTTCAGGGGCTAAACTGCAAAACCGACGGCTCTGGACGGCGGGTGCTATTTCTAAAGAGCTCAGGGGTTAAAACATTAAAAACAGGACCTGAGTGATATTATTTTTGAATAAAGGTGGACTGCGGGTTGATATCAAGAAAACCGAGGGGCTCTTTAACAAAAACGCCAGGCTGAAGGGGTACGCTTGAATCTGGGCGCTTGGATCTGGATCGGATGGCTAAGAACAGTTTGGATCTAGATCTAATCTTGGCCGTCCATCCGAGATCGGGCGGCTAGGGGGTTTCGGGCGCGTGGGGGCGGCGGCGCCGTCGCCGGAGCTCTGCTCCGCGGCGGATGGTCGCCGGCGCAACCGAATCCAGTGTCCCCGGGCTCGATTCGGGTCGCGGTTTGGTGCAAAATGACGGGCGCGACACGCGTGGTCCACTGGGGCCTCGTGCGCGGGTCGGGGGTGGCCGGAGCGTGGAGCTCGGCGGATGGAGGCGGCGCTGCGGTGACGGGCTTGCCGGGGTCGGGCGTTCCCGCCGTGCCAGGGCAAAATTCGAAGCGCTAAATGAACGGAAGGCAAGATTGGAGCACGGGGGGCTCACCAGAAGCTCGGGACGGCGGATTCGTGACGCAGGGTTGGCGGCGACGTTGGTCGGCGGCGAGGTACGGCGGCGCTCACCTGGGGCGGGTCCGGTGGAAAAATCCCGAGCGCCCGCGGAGCAAAGGGGACGCGAAGGCGGCCGGAGGCGCTCCTGGATCCACGAAGGGGGTCCTGCGGCGGCCGGTGGAGGCTGGAAGGCCGTAGCGTGGCCGGTCTACGGTGGAGCAGGGGAACGGCAGGGCAGAGCGGCGTGCAGGCGGCGGCTAGGGTTGGAGGCGGCGCTAGGCGTGGAGGGTGAGGGATTTGGGGGTCCGCAGGGGCCAATTAAAGGGGCCGGCGGGGATCCTGGGGATGCGCACCGTGGAGGGCGCGGCGCGAGATCTCCGGCGAGATGCTCGGCGGTAGCTGCGCGAGGGGGAAGCCGATGCTGGCAGGCTGGGCCCACGGGTCAGCGGCCGGGGCGGGCTGCGAGCGGCTGAGCGGGCGAGCGGGCTGGCTTGCGCCGCCAGGTGGGGTCGGGCTGTCAGGCGGGGCGGGGCGGCTCGGGCGCTGGCGAGCTGGCCTGCGCGGGATGGGGCCGGGGGAAAGAGCTGGGGTTGAGCCTGCTGGGCCGAAGTGTGGGCGACGCGGGCCGTGCGGGGTTCGGGCTGAGCGCTGGGCCGCGCGGAAAAGGGCCGGGGGAAAGAGGGAGAGAGAGAGCCGGGCTGGGCTGCTGCTGGGCCGGAGTGGGCCCGCGGGAAGGGAGAGGGGTTTGGGCTGGGAAGTTGGGTTTGGGTTTGTTTTCTATTTTCCTTTCTATTTTCTATTTACTCTCTCAATTCAAAACCTAATTCAAACAAAGTTTGAATTCAAATTTGAATTTGAATCCAAACCACACTCAAATAAAATTATGCACCAGCATGAATGCAACAAAAATTTAAACCTATGATAAATTTTAATTAATTAAGGAACAAAAATTAGATTAAATGCCAACTAAACACAATAAACCTTAGAAAATTTAACTAAAGCCAATTAATTTATAAATAAATACTGAAATTTGTAATTAGGGTGTTACATACCCTACCCCCTTAAAGAAATCTCGTCCCGAGATTTAGCTGGGCTGGCTAGCAAAGAGATCTGGATATGTCTTCTTCAACTCATCTTCTCGCTCCCATGTAGCCTCAGCTTCACTGTGGTGACTCCACTGAACTCTGCACATCTTGATGCGCTTGTTCCGAGTAACCCTCTCGGATGTCTCCAGAATCTTCACCGGATGCTCAGTATAAGTCAGATCCTCCTGGACATCGACTCCATCCAGGGGTGCCTGCTCCTCGGGTACTCGCAAACACCTCTTCAGCTGAGATATATGAAAGACATCATGAACTCCTGAGAGGCTGAGAGGTAACTCCAGGCGATAAGCAACTTCGCCTTTCCGCTCTAGCACCTTGAATGGCCCCACATACCGAGGTGCTAACTTCCCTTTGACATTAAATCTGCGGATCCCTCTCATCGGAGACACCTTCAGGTACACATAATCACCAACACTGAAAGTCAGGTCTCTCCGTTTGCCATCAGCATAGCTCTTCTGCCTGCTCTGTGCAATCCTCAGATTTTCTCGCACAGCCTGAACCATCTGCTCGGCATCATCTATGATCTCAGGGCCAAAGAGCTGCTTCTCACCGATCTGATCCCAATAGAGAGGAGTCCTGCATTTTCTGCCATACAGTGCCTCAAAGGGAGACTTCTTCAGACTGGCCTGGTAGCTGTTGTTATATGAGAACTCAGCAAATGACAGGCACTTATCCCAACTAGTACCATACTGAATGGCACAAGCTCTCAGCATATCCTCCAACACTTGGTTGGTTCTCTCTGTCTGCCCATCTGTCTGAGGGTGATAAGCCGTACTGAAACGCAGCTTCGTATCCAACGAATCATGGAGCTGCTCCCAGAACCGAGAAGTGAACTGAGACCCTCTGTCAGATATGATCTTCTTGGGCACTCCATGCAAGCAGACAATCCGAGAGATGTACAACTCTGCAAGTCTAGCTCCGGAGTAAGTAGTGTTCACTGGAATGAAGTGAGCAACCTTCGTCAGACGATCCACTACTACCCAAATAGAGTTGTACCCTTTCTGAGTACGAGGCAATCCAACAATGAAGTCCATAGTGATTTCTTCCCATTTCCACTCTGGAATCTTCAAAGGCTGCAATAGACCTGCTGGCCTCTGATGCTCAGCCTTGACACGCTGACAGGTGTCACAAATAGCCACGTACTCTGCCACTGAACGCTTCATCCCATACCACCAGAAACGTTCCTTCAGATCATAATACATCTTCGTGCTGCCCGGATGGATAGAGTAAGCTGTATCATGGGCCTCACTCAGAATCAACTTCCGAAGATCATGCACATCAGGCACGCAGATCCGGTTCTTGTACCACAAGGTACCCTGATCATCCTCTCTGAAATGAGGAGCCTTGCCCTTCTTAAGCAACTCACGAATCTCCTGCAGCTTCTCATCATCTTTCTGATGCTGCCGGATCTCTGCCTCTAGAGTCGGTACTGCCTCAAATGCTGCACTGGAGGTATGATGCAAGAAGCCCAGACTCAACTGCTCGAACTCCTCGCATAACTCTGGAGGCATCTGGAAAGCAACGGCCATGTTGACATAACTCCTTCTGCTCAAAGCATCTGCTACAACATTGGCCTTGCCCGGATGATAGTGAATCTCCAGATCATAGTCCTTGACCAACTCTAGCCATCTTCTCTGCCGCATGTTCAGCTCATTCTGCGTGAAAATGTACTTGAGGCTCTTGTGATCAGTGTAGATATCACACCGCTGCCCATACAAGTAATGCCTCCAAATTTTCAGAGCATGCACAACTGCGGCTAACTCAAGATCATGAGTAGGATAATTCAGCTCATGCCGGCGTAGCTGCCGTGAAGCATAAGCTATCACTCTGCCCTCCTGCATCAGAACACACCCAAGACCATCCTTCGAAGCACCACAATATACCGTGAACCTCTTCGTCTGGTCTGGCAGAGTGAGGACTGGCGCCGTAGTCAACCTCTTCTTCAGCTCATCAAAGGCCATCTGACGCTCATCAGTCCATACGAAAGCCACATTCTTCTCTAGCAAGGAAGTCAAAGGCTTCGCGATCTTGGAGAAATTCTCGATGAACCTCCGATAATATCCAGCTAAGCCCAAGAAAGATCTGACTTCCTTCACTGTCTGCGGTGTCTCCCACTCGAGCACATCCTTCACCTTACTCGGATCAACAGCAATGCCTCCCTGAGAGATAACATGACCGAGGAATGGAACCTCGTCAATCCAGAACTCGCACTTGCTGAACTTGGCATACAGCTGATGCTCTCTCAATCTCTGCAATACGAGCCTCAAATGCTCCTCATGCTCTTCTTCTGTCTTGGAGAAGATCAGAATATCATCAATGAAAATCACCACGAAGACATCCAGATAATCCATGAAGACCATGTTCATCAGATGCATGAAGAAAGCCGGGGCATTAGTCAAGCCGAAGGACATGACGGTATACTCATATAGCCCGTACTTGCAGGTGAATGCCGTCTTCAGAATGTCCCCAGGACGGATCCTCAGCTGAAAATAACCCGAACGAAGATCAATCTTCGAGAATATACGAGCACCTCGAAGCAGATCAAAGAGATCCTCAATACGGGGCAGTGGATGCTTGTTCTTGATAGTAACTGCATTCAGCTCCCGATAATCGACACACATCCTCTTCGAGCCATCCTTCTTATCTACCAGCAATAATGGAAAAGCCCAAGGAGAGAAGCTGCGACGGATATAGCCCTTGGCTAGCAACTCATCAATAGTCTTCTTTACTTCTTCATGCTCTATAGGCGCCATACGGTAGGGCCGCTTTGCAATAGGAGCTGTGCCAGGCAAGAGATCAATACAAAACTCAATGGCGCGTTCAGGCGGCATACCTGGCAGATCATCCGGAAAGACATCCGGGAATTCAGACACCACGCGAATACCGTCCGTGGGTCTAGCCTCCATCTGATGAAGAAATCCCGAAGGCTCTACCGCACTGATAACAACCTCTTGGCCACTGGAAGCTGATAACAAGACTGTCCTCTGAGCACAATCTATACGAACTCCCCATTTGGCCAGAGTCTCCATTCCCAGAATGACATCAATGCCCTTGGTGTCTAGCACCATCAGATCAGTACAGAACTCTACTCCCCTCAAAGAAACACTGACTCTCGGGCAGTAAGTGTGAGACCTCAACTGTCCTCCCGGTGAAGATACTAACAGGCACCTCTTTAATGTGCTAGTATGAATACCATGATGCTCGACAAAAGACTGAGTAATGAAGGAATGCGTAGCACTAGTATCAAAAAGCACTGTAGCTGGATATGAATTAACCATGAACGTACCAATAACCACATTGGGAGCCTCGGCCGCTGACTCGGCCGTCACGTGGTTCACCCTGCCCTGTGCTGGCGCCCTGGGCTGAGCTGGGCGCCCCTGCTGTCCCGCCTGCGCCTTCCGGGGGCAAGCGTTGGCGTAGTGCCCCGGCTGGCCGCAGTGAAAGCAGGTGCGAGGAGGTCCCTGAGCCTGCTGTCCGGTAGGAGCTGCCGGACGTGGAGCCTGCGGTGCTGGTGGAGCTGGTGGAGCACGAGCCGAAGGTGCCGGTAACCTCGGGCCCTGACCTGCCTGCTGCTGTCGAGGCGGGTACTGCTGCGGTGGCCTCTGCTGGTACTGCTGAGGAGGCCGGTACTGAGGCTGGTACTGCTGGGGCTGCTGGAGTCGTGGACGAGTGTTGCTGCCGGTAGCAACGGGGACAACCTTCCTCTTCTTGTCCTCCATCTCCAGGTGCTTACGCTCAGTGTTGAGCGCACTGTCAACCAGATGGTTGAAGTCGTCGAAGCGGAGGTTGAGCAGCGCGTACTGGAGATAGTCCTCAAGACCCTCCATGAAGTGCTCCTGCTTCTTGCGGTCATCCGCAACCTCGGCAGGGGCGTAGCGAGCCAGCTGAAGAAAGCGATCACGATACTCCGTGACCGACATAGTCCCCTGAATTCACAAAGACAGATAGATATCGGAAGATTAACTCAAGATTCATAAGGATAGAACAAGGGGCATTAGCTCAAAAGAAACCGCTGAATGATTATATTTAAGATTACCTGCTTCAGTGCAAGGAACTCCTTCTGCTTCATCTTCATAACGCCCGCGGGGACGTTGTGGCTACGGAAACGCTCCCTGAACTGGAGCCAGGTGAGAGCCTCGCGGTCGTGAACTGGGTGGGACTCCCACCAGTCCAAAGCTGCCCCTCGCAGCTGTCCTGCTGCGTACAAGACGCGCTCACGGTCATCGCACTGGGCGATGTCCAGCTGACGCTCCACTGCACGGAGCCAGTCGTCAGCCTGAAGAGGGTCGGACGTGTGAGAAAACGTCGGCGGGTGACCCCTCAGGAACTCAGCACGCCTGTCGCGAGGCTGCGGCGGTGGAGGAGGCGGAGGCTGAGTGTGAGCGTGCTGAAGAGCCTGAACAGTGTTGTTCAGGGTAGCCATCATCTGCATCTGGAGCTGGAAGTACTGCTCCGGAGTCAAGGGCGGAGGCATCGGGATCCCAGTACCCTGGTTGTTCTGACCCTGCTGCTGGCCAGAACCTGAACCGGTGCTCCTGGTGTTCACCATCTGATTTGAACAAAAGATTTCACGAGTAAGGATATTGCAGGAATAAACTCAGATGGATATGATAACTCTTAGCGGAAAAAGACTCAGCCATGATAAAGTAGACAGGATAGAGTTGACTGTTTTACCCCCCAACGATCTAACTCATTTTATGAATTAGTTAACTTTACATCTGAGTGATTTTCTTTAAACAATTTTAAACTACTAAGCTATGCAATCATTCAAAAATCCAAATCAAACATGTAGCATAATAACAAGCAGACAATTTTCACAACTTAGTCGAGTTTAGCAATAGACTCGACTAACACAACGCGTCGCAGAACGTGCTATCGTATTATTATAAAAAGGTCACCTAGCTATGCTCATGGTGGTCAGATGACTGATTCAGGCCAAAATCTACGAAACTATTCTTCAGAGAGAGAAATCAAGGCAAGAAGAGTAAAAAGTCATAGAAGTCAAGGGGTATAATAGTAAAATAGTTTCAGCAGGCAAGGATTGGAGAGAAGAAGTCCTAAAACCCGACCAGTTCTATCTAGGCTTCGTCCTACAGTCGATACGGCTCTGATACCACTCTGTAACACCCGGTTTATAAAAGAACATAAACCGAGCAATCATATACGTGCCAGGATCAAGTCACACGTATATACAACAGAATGAACAGTATATCATAGCACATATCACGTAAAAGATATAATAAATCGAAATACGAATGTTATTTATTACAATTATGACAAAATGTCTGATACAGCGGAAGCGAAGTACAAAATACGATAAAAGCTCTCCGAAGCTGAAGCAGGGCGCCACAGGGACGTCGACTGAGAGACGAAGCACCTAGAAGTCCTCGTAGTCCTGGTAGCGCTGGACGAACTCCCTCGTGTCGGCAGGAACTGAGCAGCAGTAGCGTAGCCAAGAGGAAAAAGTAGAGAAGAGGCAAGAGTGAGTACACAACTTGTACTCAACAAGTATAACACAAACTATGAGGCTCTAGGCTGGCTGACTCAACTGCATTAGCTTTTAAGTGTTGGCAAAATTTTATTAAAGCTATTTACTACGAGTTGATGAATTACCATTAACCCAGTTACATAGTAATTAATCAAGATTAAACATGTTACTACTGAGAACCATACCAAAACCAAGCCACCAAGGTAAACCCCGAGAAGCACCTCCCTCGTCGGAAGGAGATAACTTCACTAATCAAAAGGAGGATCTGGGCCGCTCATAACCGTGAGCACGGCTAGTATACCAGTTTTACACTCTGCAGAGGTTGCACATCTTTACCCACAAGTCGTGAGCTACGCCAGTTGTTCATCACACTTCCTTAGGTGAGATGACTAGCGACTCACTACGAGGCCTTTAAAAAGAATCTCGTTGGTAAGGCGTAACCGCGAGAGTTAGGTCGGCGACGATGGGGCCCACCTCCGGGGGTACAAGCACAGGAGCGCAATCCAAGCACAGACCAAGCCGGAGGAGCAGGGACCATTGAAGCTTACTACTCTTGCCCCGCAGGTAAGTTACTCCAAACCAAAAAGATCTAGTTATTACGCCAAGTCTATCCCATTCTAGCCTTGTGGTAGCGCTGTTGTCCCAGGTTGTCGCTCTATGAACCGGTCCTTATGGAGAGTGGCCAACCAGGCAGTAAGCACCGTGCTGGCCCCCTAAACCATGTTTCTAAAAAAAACATCTTTTAACGAGAAGTGAGCCACTCAAGCCACACAGAGTGCCACTCTCAGGCTTAAGTTCAAGTAAACCATTAGTCAAATTAATTAAAAAGGACCCGAGTGTGTTATAGCGCAGCAACCTAGCACAACTAACCAAAATGCAACCCAAAGGTATATATAAAGGATATAAACTGGCTAGGAAATCCTTAAAGGCATACAGTATTAAAATGCAGTATGGAAATGTATTTAAAAGTGATGGGTTGTTCATGTTATACTTGCCTTCCTCGTACTGCTCCTGCTGCTGCTCAAACTGATCCGAAGACGGCTGCTCCGGGTACTGGTACTGGGGCTCCTCAGATGGATCAACGTCTACTCACGAACACATGGCCAAAACAATGCACAAAAATAAGCATACAAGCAAACATTAACAAAAACTAAGAAACAGTACATCAATACATAAAAACAGCACACTAAACTAGTCCAATACTGTTCTACGCGTTACAACGATCGCGTGGATATAAAGAACGCTAAAAACGGAGCTAAAACGCATTTTCTGGGCTAAAAACAAGTTCTAGGGGCTTATTTGTAAGAAAAACAGAGTTCCAGGGGGTTTTCTGCTAAAACCGAGGACTAAAACGTAATTAAACCTTAGTTTCAGGGGCTAAACTGCAAAACCGACGGCTCTGGACGGCGGGTGCTATTTCTAAAGAGCTCAGGGGTTAAAACGTTAAAAACAGGACCTGAGTGATATTATTTTTGAATAAAGGTGGACTGCGGGTTGATATCAAGAAAACCGAGGGGCTCTTTAACAAAAACGCCAGGCTGAAGGGGTACGCTTGAATCTGGGCGCTTGGATCTGGATCGGATGGCTAAGAACAGTTTGGATCTAGATCTAATCTTGGCCGTCCATCCGAGATCGGGCGGCCAGGGGGTTTCGGGCGCGTGGGGGCGGCGGCGCCGTCGCCGGAGCTCTGCTCCGCGGCGGATGGTCGCCGGCGCAACCGAATCCGGTGTCCCCGGGCTCGATTCGGGTCGCGGTTTGGTGCAAAATGACGGGCGCGACACGCGTGGTCCACTGGGGCCTCGTGCGCGGGTCGGGGGTGGCCGGAGCGTGGAGCTCGGCGGATGGAGGCGGCGCTGCGGTGACGGGCTTGCCGGGGTCGGGCGTTCCCGCCGTGCCAGGGCAAAATTCGAAGCGCTAAATGAACGGAAGGCAAGATTGGAGCACGGGGGGCTCACCAGAAGCTCGGGACGGCGGATTCGTGACGCAGGGTTGGCGGCGACGTTGGTCGGCGGCGAGGTACGGCGGCGCTCACCTGGGGCGGGTCCGGTGGAAAAATCCCGAGCGCCCGCGGAGCAAAGGGGACGCGAAGGCGGCCGGAGGCGCTCCTGGATCCACGAAGGGGGTCCTGCGGCGGCCGGTGGAGGCTGGAAGGCCGTAGCGTGGCCGGTCTACGGTGGAGCAGGGGAACGGCAGGGCAGAGCGGCGTGCAGGCGGCGGCTAGGGTTGGAGGCGGCGCTAGGCGTGGAGGGTGAGGGATTTGGGGGTCCGCAGGGGCCAATTAAAGGGGCCGGCGGGGATCCTGGGGATGCGCACCGTGGAGGGCGCGGCGCGAGATCTCCGGCGAGATGCTCGGCGGTAGCTGCGCGAGGGGGAAGCCGATGCTGGCAGGCTGGGCCCACGGGTCAGCGGCCGGGGCGGGCTGCGAGCGGCTGAGCGGGCGAGCGGGCTGGCTTGCGCCGCCAGGTGGGGTCGGGCTGTCAGGCGGGGCGGGGCGGCTCGGGCGCTGGCGAGCTGGCCTGCGCGGGATGGGGCCGGGGGAAAGAGCTGGGGTTGAGCCTGCTGGGCCGAAGTGTGGGCGACGCGGGCCGTGCGGGGTTCGGGCTGAGCGCTGGGCCGCGCGGAAAAGGGCCGGGGGAAAGAGGGAGAGAGAGAGCCGGGCTGGGCTGCTGCTGGGCCGGAGTGGGCCCGCGGGAAGGGAGAGGGGTTTGGGCTGGGAAGTTGGGTTTGGGTTTGTTTTCTATTTTCCTTTCTATTTTCTATTTACTCTCTCAATTCAAAACCTAATTCAAACAAAGTTTGAATTCAAATTTGAATTTGAATCCAAACCACACTCAAATAAAATTATGCACCAGCATGAATGCAACAAAAATTTAAACCTATGATAAATTTTAATTAATTAAGGAACAAAAATTAGATTAAATGCCAACTAAACACAATAAACCTTAGAAAATTTAACTAAAGCCAATTAATTTATAAATAAATACTGAAATTTGTAATTAGGGTGTTACATACCCTACCCCCTTAAAGAAATCTCGTCCCGAGATTTAGCTGGGCTGGCTAGCAAAGAGATCTGGATATGTCTTCTTCAACTCATCTTCTCGCTCCCATGTAGCCTCAGCTTCACTGTGGTGACTCCACTGAACTCTGCACATCTTGATGCGCTTGTTCCGAGTAACCCTCTCGGATGTCTCCAGAATCTTCACCGGATGCTCAGTATAAGTCAGATCCTCCTGGACATCGACTCCATCCAGGGGTGCCTGCTCCTCGGGTACTCGCAAACACCTCTTCAGCTGAGATATATGAAAGACATCATGAACTCCTGAGAGGCTGAGAGGTAACTCCAGGCGATAAGCAACTTCGCCTTTCCGCTCTAGCACCTTGAATGGCCCCACATACCGAGGTGCTAACTTCCCTTTGACATTAAATCTGCGGATCCCTCTCATCGGAGACACCTTCAGGTACACATAATCACCAACACTGAAAGTCAGGTCTCTCCGTTTGCCATCAGCATAGCTCTTCTGCCTGCTCTGTGCAATCCTCAGATTTTCTCGCACAGCCTGAACCATCTGCTCGGCATCATCTATGATCTCAGGGCCAAAGAGCTGCTTCTCACCGATCTGATCCCAATAGAGAGGAGTCCTGCATTTTCTGCCATACAGTGCCTCAAAGGGAGACTTCTTCAGACTGGCCTGGTAGCTGTTGTTATATGAGAACTCAGCAAATGACAGGCACTTATCCCAACTAGTACCATACTGAATGGCACAAGCTCTCAGCATATCCTCCAACACTTGGTTGGTTCTCTCTGTCTGCCCATCTGTCTGAGGGTGATAAGCCGTACTGAAACGCAGCTTCGTATCCAACGAATCATGGAGCTGCTCCCAGAACCGAGAAGTGAACTGAGACCCTCTGTCAGATATGATCTTCTTGGGCACTCCATGCAAGCAGACAATCCGAGAGATGTACAACTCTGCAAGTCTAGCTCCGGAGTAAGTAGTGTTCACTGGAATGAAGTGAGCAACCTTCGTCAGACGATCCACTACTACCCAAATAGAGTTGTACCCTTTCTGAGTACGAGGCAATCCAACAATGAAGTCCATAGTGATTTCTTCCCATTTCCACTCTGGAATCTTCAAAGGCTGCAATAGACCTGCTGGCCTCTGATGCTCAGCCTTGACACGCTGACAGGTGTCACAAATAGCCACGTACTCTGCCACTGAACACTTCATCCCATACCACCAGAAACGTTCCTTCAGATCATAATACATCTTCGTGCTGCCCGGATGGATAGAGTAAGCTGTATCATGGGCCTCACTCAGAATCAACTTCCGAAGATCATGCACATCAGGCACGCAGATCCGGTTCTTGTACCACAAGGTACCCTGATCATCCTCTCTGAAATGAGGAGCCTTGCCCTTCTTAAGCAACTCACGAATCTCCTGCAGCTTCTCATCATCTTTCTGATGCTGCCGGATCTCTGCCTCTAGAGTCGGTACTGCCTCAAATGCTGCACTGGAGGTATGATGCAAGAAGCCCAGACTCAACTGCTCGAACTCCTCGCATAACTCTGGAGGCATCTGGAAAGCAACGGCCATGTTGACATAACTCCTTCTGCTCAAAGCATCTGCTACAACATTGGCCTTGCCCGGATGATAGTGAATCTCCAGATCATAGTCCTTGACCAACTCTAGCCATCTTCTCTGCCGCATGTTCAGCTCATTCTGCGTGAAAATGTACTTGAGGCTCTTGTGATCAGTGTAGATATCACACCGCTGCCCATACAAGTAATGCCTCCAAATTTTCAGAGCATGCACAACTGCGGCTAACTCAAGATCATGAGTAGGATAATTCAGCTCATGCCGGCGTAGCTGCCGTGAAGCATAAGCTATCACTCTGCCCTCCTGCATCAGAACACACCCAAGACCATCCTTCGAAGCATCACAATATACCGTGAACCTCTTTGTCTGGTCTGGCAGAGTGAGGACTGGCGCCGTAGTCAACCTCTTCTTCAGCTCATCAAAGGCCATCTGACGCTCATCAGTCCATACGAAAGCCACATTCTTCTCTAGCAAGGAAGTCAAAGGCTTCGCGATCTTGGAGAAATTCTCGATGAACCTCCGATAATATCCAGCTAAGCCCAAGAAAGATCTGACTTCCTTCACTGTCTGCGGTGTCTCCCACTCGAGCACATCCTTCACCTTGCTCGGATCAACAGCAATGCCTCCCTGAGAGATAACATGACCGAGGAATGGAACCTCGTCAATCCAGAACTCGCACTTGCTGAACTTGGCATACAGCTGATGCTCTCTCAATCTCTGCAATACGAGCCTCAAATGCTCCTCATGCTCTTCTTCTGTCTTGGAGAAGATCAGAATATCATCAATGAAAATCACCACGAAGACATCCAGATAATCCATGAAGACCATGTTCATCAGATGCATGAAGAAAGCCGGGGCATTAGTCAAGCCGAAGGACATGACGGTATACTCATATAGCCCGTACTTGCAGGTGAATGCCGTCTTCGGAATGTCCCCAGGACGGATCCTCAGCTGAAAATAACCCGAACGAAGATCAATCTTCGAGAATATACGAGCACCTCGAAGCAGATCAAAGAGATCCTCAATACGGGGCAGTGGATGCTTGTTCTTGATAGTAACTGCATTCAGCTCCCGATAATCGACACACATCCTCTTCGAGCCATCCTTCTTATCTACCAGCAATAATGGAAAAGCCCAAGGAAAGAAGCTGCGACGGATATAGCCCTTGGCTAGCAACTCATCAATAGTCTTCTTTACTTCTTCATGCTCTATAGGCGCCATACGGTAGGGCCGCTTTGCAATAGGAGCTGTGCCAGGCAAGAGATCAATACAAAACTCAATGGCGCGTTCAGGCGGCATACCTGGCAGATCATCCGGAAAGACATCCGGGAATTCAGACACCACGCGAATACCGTCCGTGGGTCTAGCCTCCATCTGATGAAGAAATCCCGAAGGCTCTACCGCACTGATAACAACCTCTTGGCCACTGGAAGCTGATAACAAGACTGTCCTCTGAGCACAATCTATACGAACTCCCCATTTGGCCAGAGTCTCCATTCCCAGAATGACATCAATGCCCTTGGTGTCTAGCACCATCAGATCAGTACAGAACTCTACTCCCCTCAAAGAAACACTGACTCTCGGGCAGTAAGTGTGAGACCTCAACTGTCCTCCCGGTGAAGATACTAACAGGCACCTCTTTAATGTGCTAGTATGAATACCATGATGCTCGACAAAAGACTGAGTAATGAAGGAATGCGTAGCACCAGTATCAAAAAGCACTGTAGCTGGATATGAATTAACCATGAACGTACCAATAACCACATTGGGAGCCTCGGCCGCTGACTCGGCCGTCACGTGGTTCACCCTGCCCTGTGCTGGCGCCCTGGGCTGAGCTGGGCGCCCCTGCTGTCCCGCCTGCGCCTTCCGGGGGCAAGCGTTGGCGTAGTGCCCCGGCTGGCCGCAATGAAAGCAGGTGCGAGGAGGTCCCTGAGCCTGCTGTCCGGTAGGAGCTGCCGGACGTGGAGCCTGCGGTGCTGGTGGAGCTGGTGGAGCACGAGCCGGAGGTGCCGGTAACCTCGGGCCCTGACCTGCCTGCTGCTGTCGAGGCGGGTACTGCTGCGGTGGCCTCTGCTGGTACTGCTGAGGAGGCCGGTACTGAGGCTGGTACTGCTGGGGCTGCTGGAGTCGTGGACGAGTGTTGCTGCCGGTAGCAACGGGGACAACCTTCCTCTTCTTGTCCTCCATCTCCAGGTGCTTACACTCAGTGTTGAGCGCACTGTCAACCAGATGGTTGAAGTCGTCGAAGCGGAGGTTGAGCAGCGCGTACTGGAGATAGTCCTCAAGACCCTCCATGAAGTGCTCCTGCTTCTTGCGGTCATCCGCAACCTCGGCAGGGGCGTAGCGAGCCAGCTGAAGAAAGCGATCACGATACTCCGTGACCGACATAGTCCCCTGAATTCACAAAGACAGATAGATATCGGAAGATTAACTCAAGATTCATAAGGATAGAACAAGGGGCATTAGCTCAAAAGAAACCGCTGAATGATTATATTTAAGATTACCTGCTTCAGTGCAAGGAACTCCTTCTGCTTCATCTTCATAACGCCCGCGGGGACGTTGTGGCTACGGAAACGCTCCCTGAACTGGAGCCAGGTGAGAGCCTCGCGGTCGTGAACTGGGTGGGACTCCCACCAGTCCAAAGCTGCCCCTCGCAGCTGTCCTGCTGCGTACAAGACGCGCTCACGGTCATCGCACTGGGCGATGTCCAGCTGACGCTCCACTGCACGGAGCCAGTCGTCAGCCTGAAGAGGGTCGGACGTGTGAGAAAACGTCGGCGGGTGACCCCTCAGGAACTCAGCACGCCTGTCGCGAGGCTGCGGCGGTGGAGGAGGCGGAGGCTGAGTGTGAGCGTGCTGAAGAGCCTGAACAGTGTTGTTCAGGGTAGACATCATCTGCATCTGGAGCTGGAAGTACTGCTCCGGAGTCAAGGGCGGAGGCATCGGGATCCCAGTACCCTGGTTGTTCTGACCCTGCTGCTGGCCAGAACCTGAACCGGTGCTCCTGGTGTTCACCATCTGATTTGAACAAAAGATTTCACGAGTAAGGATATTGCAGGAATAAACTCAGATGGATATGATAACTCTTAGCGGAAAAAGACTCAGCCATGATAAAGTAGACAGGATAGAGTTGACTGTTTTACCCCCCAACGATCTAACTCATTTTATGAATTAGTTAACTTTACATCTGAGTGATTTTCTTTAAACAATTTTAAACTACTAAGCTATGCAATCATTCAAAAATCCAAATCAAACATGTAGCATAATAACAAGCAGACAATTTTCACAACTTAGTCGAGTTTAGCAATAGACTCGACTAACACAACGCGTCGCAGAACGTGCTATCGTATTATTATAAAAAGGTCACCTAGCTATGCTCATGGTGGTCAGATGACTGATTCAGGCCAAAATCTACGAAACTATTCTTCAGAGAGAGAAATCAAGGCAAGAAGAGTAAAAAGTCATAGAAGTCAAGGGGTATAATAGTAAAATAGTTTCAGCAGGCAAGGATTGGAGAGAAGAAGTCCTAAAACCCGACCAGTTCTATCTAGGCTTCGTCCTACAGTCGATACGGCTCTGATACCACTCTGTAACACCCGGTTTATAAAAGAACATAAACCGAGCAATCATATACGTGCCAGGATCAAGTCACACGTATATACAACAGAATGAACAGTATATCATAGCACATATCACGTAAAAGATATAATAAATCGAAATACGAATGTTATTTATTACAATTATGACAAAATGTCTGATACAGCGGAAGCGAAGTACAAAATACGATAAAAGCTCTCCGAAGCTGAAGCAGGGCGCCACAGGGACGTCGACTGAGAGACGAAGCACCTAGAAGTCCTCGTAGTCCTGGTAGCGCTGGACGAACTCCCTCGTGTCGGCAGGAACTGAGCAGCAGTAGCGTAGCCAAGAGGAAAAAGTAGAGAAGAGGCAAGAGTGAGTACACAACTTGTACTCAACAAGTATAACACAAACTATGAGGCTCTAGGCTGGCTGACTCAACTGCATTAGCTTTTAAGTGTTGGCAAAATTTTATTAAAGCTATTTACTACGAGTTGATGAATTACCATTAACCCAGTTACATAGTAATTAATCAAGATTAAACATGTTACTACTGAGAACCATACCAAAACCAAGCCACCAAGGTAAACCCCGAGAAGCACCTCCCTCGTCGGAAGGAGATAACTTCACTAATCAAAAGGAGGATCTGGGCCGCTCATAACCGTGAGCACGGCTAGTATACCAGTTTTACACTCTGCAGACGTTGCACATCTTTACCCACAAGTCGTGAGCTACGCCAGTTGTTCATCACACTTCCTTAGGTGAGATGACTAGCGACTCACTACGAGGCCTTTAAAAAGAATCTCGTTGGTAAGGCGTAACCGCGAGAGTTAGGTCGGCGACGATGGGGCCCACCTCCGGGGGTACAAGCACAGGAGCGCAATCCAAGCACAGACCAAGCCGGAGGAGCAGGGACCATTGAAGCTTACTACTCTTGCCCCGCAGGTAAGTTACTCCAAACCAAAAAGATCTAGTTATTACGCCAAGTCTATCCCATTCTAGCCTTGTGGTAGCGCTGTTGTCCCAGGTTGTCGCTCTATGAACCGGTCCTTATGGAGAGTGGCCAACCAGGCAGTAAGCACCGTGCTGGCCCCCTAAACCATGTTTCTAAAAAAAACATCTTTTAACGAGAAGTGAGCCACTCAAGCCACACAGAGTGCCACTCTCAGGCTTAAGTTCAAGTAAACCATTAGTCAAATTAATTAAAAAGGACCCGAGTGTGTTATAGCGCAGCAACCTAGCACAACTAACCAAAATGCAACCCAAAGGTATATATAAAGGATATAAACTGGCTAGGAAATCCTTAAAGGCATACAGTATTAAAATGCAGTATGGAAATGTATTTAAAAGTGATGGGTTGTTCATGTTATACTTGCCTTCCTCGTACTGCTCCTGCTGCTGCTCAAACTGATCCGAAGACGGCTGCTCCGGGTACTGGTACTGGGGCTCCTCAGATGGATCAACGTCTACTCACGAACACATGGCCAAAACAATGCACAAAAATAAGCATACAAGCAAACATTAACAAAAACTAAGAAACAGTACATCAATACATAAAAACAGCACACTAAACTAGTCCAATACTGTTCTACGCGTTACAACGATCGCGTGGATATAAAGAACGCTAAAAACGGAGCTAAAACGCATTTTCTGGGCTAAAAACAAGTTCTAGGGGCTTATTTGTAAGAAAAACAGAGTTCCAGGGGGTTTTCTGCTAAAACCGAGGACTAAAACGTAATTAAACCTTAGTTTCAGGGGCTAAACTGCAAAACCGACGGCTCTGGACGGCGGGTGCTATTTCTAAAGAGCTCAGGGGTTAAAACGTTAAAAACAGGACCTGAGTGATATTATTTTTGAATAAAGGTGGACTGCGGGTTGATATCAAGAAAACCGAGGGGCTCTTTAACAAAAACGCCAGGCTGAAGGGGTACGCTTGAATCTGGGCGCTTGGATCTGGATCGGATGGCTAAGAACAGTTTGGATCTAGATCTAATCTTGGCCGTCCATCCGAGATCGGGCGGCCAGGGGGTTTCGGGCGCGTGGGGGCGGCGGCGCCGTCGCCGGAGCTCTGCTCCGCGGCGGATGGTCGCCGGCGCAACCGAATCCGGTGTCCCCGGGCTCGATTCGGGTCGCGGTTTGGTGCAAAATGACGGGCGCGACACGCGTGGTCCACTGGGGCCTCGTGCGCGGGTCGGGGGTGGCCGGAGCGTGGAGCTCGGCGGATGGAGGCGGCGCTGCGGTGACGGGCTTGCCGGGGTCGGGCGTTCCCGCCGTGCCAGGGCAAAATTCGAAGCGCTAAATGAACGGAAGGCAAGATTGGAGCACGGGGGGCTCACCAGAAGCTCGGGACGGCGGATTCGTGACGCAGGGTTGGCGGCGACGTTGGTCGGCGGCGAGGTACGGCGGCGCTCACCTGGGGCGGGTCCGGTGGAAAAATCCCGAGCGCCCGCGGAGCAAAGGGGACGCGAAGGCGGCCGGAGGCGCTCCTGGATCCACGAAGGGGGTCCTGCGGCGGCCGGTGGAGGCTGGAAGGCCGTAGCGTGGCCGGTCTACGGTGGAGCAGGGGAACGGCAGGGCAGAGCGGCGTGCAGGCGGCGGCTAGGGTTGGAGGCGGCGCTAGGCGTGGAGGGTGAGGGATTTGGGGGTCCGCAGGGGCCAATTAAAGGGGCCGGCGGGGATCCTGGGGATGCGCACCGTGGAGGGCGCGGCGCGAGATCTCCGGCGAGATGCTCGGCGGTAGCTGCGCGAGGGGGAAGCCGATGCTGGCAGGCTGGGCCCACGGGTCAGCGGCCGGGGCGGGCTGCGAGCGGCTGAGCGGGCGAGCGGGCGAGCGGGCTGGCTTGCGCCGCCAGGTGGGGTCGGGCTGTCAGGCGGGGCGGGGCGGCTCGGGCGCTGGCGAGCTGGCCTGCGCGGGATGGGGCCGGGGGAAAGAGCTGGGGTTGAGCCTGCTGGGCCGAAGTGTGGGCGACGCGGGCCGTGCGGGGTTCGGGCTGAGCGCTGGGCCGCGCGGAAAAGGGCCGGGGGAAAGAGGGAGAGAGAGAGCCGGGCTGGGCTGCTGCTGGGCCGGAGTGGGCCCGCGGGAAGGGAGAGGGGTTTGGGCTGGGAAGTTGGGTTTGGGTTTGTTTTCTATTTTCCTTTCTATTTTCTATTTACTCTCTCAATTCAAAACCTAATTCAAACAAAGTTTGAATTCAAATTTGAATTTGAATCCAAACCACACTCAAATAAAATTATGCACCAGCATGAATGCAACAAAAATTTAAACCTATGATAAATTTTAATTAATTAAGGAACAAAAATTAGATTAAATGCCAACTAAACACAATAAACCTTAGAAAATTTAAC
This sequence comes from Panicum virgatum, assembly GCF_016808335.1. Classification (NCBI taxonomy): domain Eukaryota; kingdom Viridiplantae; phylum Streptophyta; class Magnoliopsida; order Poales; family Poaceae; genus Panicum; species Panicum virgatum. Next base: position 22,494,602 of record NC_053143.1, on the reverse strand, counting down.
TAAAGCCAATTAATTTATAAATAAATACTGAAATTTGTAATTAGGGTGTTACAGAAACATTGTGCGACGGGTTAATTTTGGCGATGAAAACAGTGAACTCTTCCAAGCCATAGCTATATATTCTAATAGGAGAAATCACATATCTTCCCTGAAAACAACTAATGGAAGTCTCCTCGCTGAACATCAAGTGATAATTGGAGCCCTTGTCTTGCTTCAGAGATAGGCTAGGCATATTTGAATTTTCTAGTATTCTTTATGATCTCAGTTCATTTCTCCATCAAGTGTACTTGGCAGGACTGGATGAGCCTTTCACCTCACAAGAGATAGAAGGAGTTCTCAAGGACATTCTCTCAAGACATGCTCTTGGGCCATATGGTTTTAATGGACTTCTCTACAGGGAATGCTGGCCCTTGATTAAGGATGACATTATTAAATTATGCAATGATTTTGCTGCTGGAAACCCAGATTCCACTAGTATCAATAGATGCCTTATCACTCTTATACATAAGAAGAATATTTCATAGATTGTGAATGATTACATGCCCATTTCTTTGTTGAACTACTCTATCAAATCCCTTACCAAGCTATTGGCTAACATGAAACAACTTGCATTCTGAAAGTTGTACACACCGATCAATATGGTTTCATCAGATGAAGAACTATTCAAGATTGCTTAGCTTGGCTTTTTAGTTCCTTCACATCTTTCATAAGTCGAGCGAAACTGTCATATTGAAATTGGACTTTGAGAAGGCTTTTGACAAACATTAAGTGATTCTGAAGGTCCTTAAGCACAAGGGTTTTCTGACAAAATGGATACAATGGATAAAGGAAAATCTTAGTATAGGTGCTTCTTCGGTGCTTCTTATGGTGTGACAGGTAAACCCTTCAAGTGCAAAAAGGGGATAAACCAAGGGGATGTTTTTTCACCTTTACTGTTTGTGCTAAGTTGATCTCCTCCAATCGTTTGTGCTAAGCTGATCTCTTCCAATCAGTTACTAATGATGCAGCCAACCAAAACTTAATCAACCATCCCCTTGGTTAGAACTTTGGTGGAGATTTTCCTGTTGTACAATATGCAGATGACACCCTTATTATTCTGCCACAATATGCAGATTACACCCTTATTATTCTGCCAGTAGGTATTACACAGCTTTCAAAGTTAAAGGAAATCCTACAAATCTTTGCTTCTTCAACTGGTTTGAAAGTCAACTTCAATAAATCTTTTCTGGTACCTATCACTGTGTCAGATGAAAAAATAGATCACTAGCAACTATTGCAGATTGAATTGGAACAATGCCTTTCACATATTTGGGGTTACCTTTTGGAACTACTAGGCCTGCAATAGAAGAGTTTGGCCCATTCTAACAAGAATGGAAAAACATCTAACGAGGATAACATGGTTTCTCTCCTATGCTAGCAAATTAGCACTAGTCAACTCCATTTATTCCTCCATGCCCACCTTCTACCTTTGCTCCATAAAACTATCTGGGAAGATTCTAAAATAAATCGATAAATACAAAAAGCAATGCCTCTGGACTGGAGGATCTATCAAAGAAGGTGTCGGTACCCTGTAGCAGGGATACCCACTCTTACTGCAGCAAGGTAGGACCTGCGTAGTTATCCGTAACTGCGTGGAAGGGACAGAGTAGCCAGGCCCCACAGGCCAGGCTCTTCCCTCACTAGGCCAACGGCTCCGGACCCGCTCGCCGCCTGGGGATGGGTCCGGAGACGCCACGTGCCTCTAAGCAAGGGAAGATCCGAGCTGACGGCCGGGACCTCGGACCCCCATAGGGGTCCGGGACCTCCTGCGCCGCCCGGACCCCCCCTTTTTCTCCCGCATAGGGGTCCGGGGATGCCACGTGGCCGGAAGGCACGGGCTCGAGCGCGAGCCTTCCGCTGGAAGACTCGCGCGCCCACTGCATTTAATGCAGGTGGACAAGGCGTGCTCTGCCGCCGCAGTATGCAAGACAGCTTTTGTCAGGCCTCGCTGTGCACCGCGTATTACCAAGGTGCACAGTGCAGCCGCCTGTGCCACGCCCGCGCAGAGCCCGTCTGCCACATTAAATGGATACGACGGCACGGCACTTTTCCATCATGCCGCCTACGCCGCAAGCTACACAGCCCGCTTAAGCTATGTGGCAGGCGACGCCACTAGCTGCGCCAGGTTCCGTCCCGACAAGACAGCACCAGGACATGATGGGCGAAGGGCTCCGGGAGCAGGCAAGGGAGCCCAGAGAGAGATCTCCTTTGCCTGCGACGCCATAATGTATGAACAAGTATGTTATTTTATACTACATCGTTGGACCCACCTGTCGGGGACCCAACAAGCTGTGTACGCACCCCCTTGAGATATAAAAGGGAGGCGCTCACTGTGCACAGGACAGATCCAGACAGACACAAGCTCTCGCAACCTTCTCACTCTCGTGGGAAGGCAATACAACACACAGTGGACGTAGGGTATTACGCTCCGGTGGCCCGAACCACTCTAAATCCTGCTGTGTTCATCGTGTTCTTGAGTGAGATCGATCTAAGACTAGCTAACCCCCAAGTACACACCCTCTGGGCTAGGGCGGGTGCCTTCCGCCACCCGGCTGTGGTTTGCAGCACCACGACATTTGGCGCGCCAGGTAGGGGAACTTTAGCTGGTCGCAACATTTCATCTCTTCTTCGTCCCCATGGTTCGCGTGGACGATGTGGAGATGACGGAGGGTGTGGCGTCCTCCACGCCACATGCCTCTCGCGTTCCTGCTCCAGGGGCAACTGTGCCTGTGGAGCAGCCACCGTTGGCGGCGGCGCGCGCTGCTCGCCGGCAAGAGTCAGGGCGCCCATCAAGGGCCCCCTCGCAGGCTGCGAGCGGCGGAGCGCTGGCAGCGGCTAGGGAGTTGCTTCGCAACCCCCCGGATGAGGCAGCTTCGCCAGACGCCTTGAAGCAGTGGCGGGACGACGTTGACCGTCTCCTCCACCTGGCTCAGGCCCCCTCCAGTTCTGCAAGGACTGGGCAACGACCTCCGCCCGGCAACGCGGTGGTACCTTACCGCCAGCGTCAGGGCAGGGCGTCGGCGTCCGTGCGCTCCCCTACCGTGAGGGGTGCACGAACAGAAGACCTGCGGGCGGAGCTCAACCACCGGCGCGCGGGAGAGGATGCCCGCATCTCCGTCGAGAGGGCGCGAGAGCGCCGTCTCAACATTGAGGGTCGCAACCTCAATGCTGATCTGGACGCGCCGGCACCCAGGCCTCCGGTGAACGCCCGGATACAGTCTGGCGCACCGGTGGCTGGGGTGGGCTGTGCTGCACTTGCGGAGTATGCCGGCTCGGATGCGTTCGCCTCGCCACAGAAGATGGAGTGCCGCTGCCCAACCCATGGAACATAGAGCATCTGCGTAAGTTTTACACCTAGGCAGAGCAGGGAAATAAACTTTTCCTTTGTAATAAGATAGAGTTAGCGTGCGGCCCAGAGTGGTTGAGGGCCACCCTCGTAAACCCGACCTCTGGCATCCATCGCACTGGCGGCTAACGCGCGGCTCAGAGCGGTAGAGGTCCGACCTCGTAAACCCGGCCTCTGGCATCCATCGCGCAAGCCATGTACATCGAGATTGCAAAGGAAAGATTCTCTCCTAGTTCTGTCTTTGTGTCAAGGTTAAATTACGCATTTCGATTCTCAGAATTTTCGCTTTTCTAACCCCCGCGGGACCTCTACTCCTGTTGCTGCAACTAAGATCTGCATTGAGCTGCTGGACTGCCGTACAGGTCCGGACCCTCTTGCTGCTGGAGAGGGGTCTGGACCCCTAGGGACCTACTCTGGGGAGCGGGTACTTGTTTCCTGGGGTGGTTCGGAGCCCTGTGTAGCCGCTTAGCTGGTTCCGTACCCAAAAGCCTGCACACTCCACCACCCTGTAACGAGTGCTCTAGTACCTGGAGCCGGGTAAGTGGGGGGCCGGACCTCGTCCCAGCTCAAGAGCTGGCTTCCTAAATCCAACACGGCATGTCCAGCTCTATATCTCAAAGGATCGAGTACAACAAAGTGACCTCACCCACTGCTGCGAAGGGTCTGGGACGATGAAGCCAGGTCCGGAAAGATCGTGCTGTTTCCTGGAGTGGTCCGGAGCCCTGCGTAGCGCCTTAGCCTGGTTCCGACCCTAAGCCTACGCACTCTGCCACTCTGTAACAAGCACAGAGCTACCTGGGCCTGCGCATCTAGAGCCCTGGACCTGGTACCAGCCTGGGATTGGTCAGGAATGAGCCCCGCGGGTCTGCTACTAAGCTATAACTTTGAAGTGGTACACAGGTTAAAGCCTGGTTAGTGGTAGTCAGTCTCAAACCATTGAGCCTACCTACCAGGGGGACCGAGTATCCGCTTCAAAGCTTTCATGCAGGATAAGAACCAGTTTCGATGGTAGACAGACTCATAGCAACTGAGTCTCTCTCCCAGGGGGCCCGGGGCATCCGCTTTGTCCCAGACATCATGGATGAATTCTGCATGCGTCAAATAGCTAAGATGCAGTATCGTTGCTACTATATAAGCGAACTTGATTCTTCTATCTGTACTCCTGTATACTACACAGGGAACAAGGCGCTTGCTCGTCTTACAGGCTATGCAGCCCTATGCCAAGGAGGTCCGGAGTATCTTCTACGGCTCAAATGGCAGACAGGTCCAAGCGACTGAACCTATCCGCTAGGGGGCCAGGGCGTCGGGGTGCTGCATACTGCAAATCAACAACTGACAAACAGCTAAGTTGAAGTTTTTTATACTTCAAAAATTTCAGCTAGTACAAAGTTGTTACATAATGCAAAAGGAAAAAGATACAATGCCCAGCTCAAGGGTCTGCAGGCTCTCGCTTGAAGTAGGCGGCGACGAAGTCAACAACCTCCTGCACGCTGTCCCGAGCGGCGGCCTCCGTCTCCGCTACAGGGCCATCGACCACAGGCGCCAGCGAGATGGTCGGGTCGTGGCTCTGGAGGCAGGTCAGGATGTGCTCCGCCACCAGCCGGATCAGCTCACGGCCCTCGGATTCAAGCTGTCCGGCAAGAACTGGCCCCAGGCGCTGGAGCCTATCCGAAGCAGAACTCAGCACCGGGAGGGCGTCAGCTACCGAAGCTGGCGGCTCCGCTACCTGGATCGGGCTCAGACCAAGTGGCACCAGCGCCAGGCTCGCTTCGGTTGCCCAGTCAGCGATCCGCTGGGCCTCAACACGCTGGTCTTCCTGATGCTTCCGGACCGCCTCCCGGACCGCCTCTTGCACCCGGGTGTCCAGGGCCGCCTTGGCCACCTCCACCTCGCGGGACCTCTCCTCGAGCTCGCGGGACCTCTCCTCCAGCTTGGTCTCCCTCTGCTCCGCCCATGCCTTCCGCTTCTTGAGCGAGTCTCGCTGGCACCCAAGTTCCTTCTCTATGCCGGTGGCGTGAGCCTCCCGCTTGGCGAGGGACTTCCGGCCCTCCTCCAAATCCGCCTCGTCGGCAGTCAGCTGGCGAGCTCTCTCCTGCAGTTGTTCACGCCATCCCTGCAGAGTCGCAGAGAAGATGTCAAGCTCCTGCCTCCGGACCTCGAGGTCCTCGCTGCGAGTCTCCAGCTCGGACTGTTGGGCTGCGAGGTGAGCCTCGAGGTCGGACCGCTGAGCAGCAAAGCCAACAACCTCCAGGGTGAAGTCCTGCTCCCGCTGCGCCAAGGATTTCTCTCGGTTTGACACCGCGAACTCTCGGTCAAACACCTTCCTAAGGTTGGCTCAGTAGGCCTCTTGGTCCGCCTTGAGCTTTGACCGAGTTTCCGTGGCGCGGGAGGCTTCAGCCTTCGTGTGCGCTTCCAGGCGGGTGTGCCAGTCGGAGAGACGCTGGCGCTCGCTCTCCAGAGCAGACCACTCCCGCCGGAAGGCCACCTTGGCGGAGGAGGTTGCCTCCTCGATCGACCGCCGAACCTGCAACAGCACCTGAGGAAGCGGAGTCGCATCCTCCTCCGGGAGTTGGAGCTGCAGGAGCCGCCTGCCAAAGACCACCTCCAACTCCTCCTCTGCAACAGGACCGGAGCTGGAGGTAGGGGCTCCCGCTGCGGCACTTGTCTCCGGCGCCCCCGCAGCCGCCGAGACGGGCGCGGCCGAACCCAGCTCCGGCGCCCCCGCTGCCGCCGAGTCGGGCGCGGCCGAACCCAGCTCCGGCGCCCCCGCTGCCGCCGAGTCGGGCGCGGCCGAACCCAGCTCCGGCGCCCCCGCTGCCGCCGAGTCGGGCGCGGCCGAACCCAGCTCCGGCGCCCCCGCTGCCGCCGTGGCGGACGCAACCACGTCGGGTGCGGTTGCGGCCGCCGCGTCGGGTGCGGCTGTGCCTAGCACCGGCACCTCCATCACCGTGTCGGGTGCGGCTGCGCCCAGCACTGGCACCTCCGCCGCTGCAGCATCGGGGGCCGCGGCGTCCAGAGCCGGCATTTCAGCCGCCGCAGCATCGGGTGCGGCAGCACCCAGCACCGGCGTTTCCGCCGCCGTTGTGTCGGGTGCGGCTGCGTTCAGTATCGGCGCCTCCACCGACGCCGCGTCGGGCGCGGCTGCACCCAGCATCGACGCCACCGCCGCCGCCGCCGCGTTGAGCGCTGCAGAGTCTAAAAATGACACGCCAGTCAGCATCGCGTCATGCGCCACGGAGCAAGCAGCAGGTCGCCGTACCTGAGGGTCCCGCACCTGCTGTCGCCGTCGCTGTCGACGCCGAGGCCGCCGCCGCCTGGGCACCTGCCGATGTGCCAGCGATGGTAGAAGAACCGCTGGGGCGGGGAGCCCTGGTAGCAAAGCAGAAAAGCCATAAAAAAAACAAAGCACCGGCGCAAGGGAGGAGAGCAGGATGACACTAACCCAGAAGTACCGGGTACCCAGCGTCCCCGGAGCCCGGGCCTCTTCTCTTGGGGCTGCTGCTGTTGCTGCTGCTGCCCCTGCAGCTGCGATGCAGGCGCAACCCGGGCTTGCTCCCGCTGCTGCTGTCCCTGTGGCCGCGGCATGGGCGCAACCCGGGGTCGCACCTGTTGCTGCTGATGCCGCCCGCGTGCCTGCTGCCGCTGCTCTTGCGGCTGCTGCTGCTGCTGCTGCTCTCGCTGCCGGCGGGAAGATTTCCTCGGCGGCGAAGGTGGTGGTCCAGTCGCGCCAGAGGACCCGTGGGGGCCAGCAGTCCGGGAGCTACCCTGGCCTGCGCCCTTAGAAGACCTCTGGCGCTTCGTGGCGGGCTCCGAGACCAGGGTCCCGTCGCCCCGGAGTAGCCTCCGCCGGCCTGCGTCTCCCGACGACGCACCGGAGCTGCTCTTTGCCCGGCTGGAGCCGGCCGCGGCCGCACTGCTAGCCGCGGCCTGCTTCCCCTTCGTGGTGGCGCCGGACCCCGCAGCGCTCAGCGTAGCCTGATCCCCGGACGTGCCAGGGATCCGGAGCCCACGGTTTGGGTCACCTCCGGTCTGCCATGGGGCCAGTCCCCCGTCGTCCAGGGTTGGCAGGGTAGCCAGCACCGCCACCCTCGCCGGGTCCTCGCAGAGGGGGGACTATGCTCTGCGGGAGGATCAGGTTCTCCGGGATGAAGGTGTCTCCCGTCACGTTCCGCACCAGGACCTCCAAGGCCTCCTGGGTCAGGTCACTTCCCTCCCCGCGGTGGGTCCTGCTGCAATCGTTGAGGCCGGTGAAGCTCCACGCCGGTCGCGGCCGCTGCTTCAGGGGGGCGATCCGGCGCTTCACGAAGTCCCCGAGCACGTGCCACGAGGTGAGGCCGCTCTCCGCCAGCGACCTGATCTTGTCCAGCACGGAGTCGAACTCCGACTGCAGCGACGGCTTGGCCCTCCAGGATGCTTTGTCGGAGGCAGGCCCCTCGGTCGGCAGGGCAAGGCGCTCGTTGGCTTCGGTGGTGGCGATCACCCAATCCCTGCGCCACTCCTCCCACCTTCCGCCAGCAAGACCGGGAATGTAAGGAGTCGGCAGGTCGCTCCTTATCTGGAAGTAGTATCCCCCCACTTCGTCCTTGCTCCTTCCAGACCTCACCAGAATGAAGCCAAATCACAAAAGTGGCCCCACCTGTGGGTTCGTACCTCCCCCAAGGTGGGCCCGGGGGCCACTGTCGGTACCCTGTAGCAGGGATACCCACTCTTACTGCAGCAAGGTAGGACCTGCGTAGTTATCCGTAACTGCGTGGAAGGGACAGAGTAGCCAGGCCCCACAGGCCAGGCTCTTCCCTCACTAGGCCAACGGCCCCGGACCCGCTCGCCGCCTGGGGATGGGTCCGGAGACGCCACGTGCCTCTAAGCAAGGGAAGATCCGAGCTGACGGCCGGGACCTCGGACCCCCATAGGGGTCCGGGACCTCCTGCGCTGCCCGGACCCCCCCTTTTTCTCCCGCATAGGGGTCCGGGGATGCCACGTGGCCCGAAGGCACGGGCTCGAGCGCGAGCCTTCCACTGGAAGACTCGCGCGCCCACTGCATTTAATGCAGGTGGACAAGGCGTGCTCTACCGCCGCAGTATGCAAGACAGCTTTTGTCAGGCCTCGCTGTGCACCGCGTATTACCAAGGTGCACAGTGCAGCCGCCTGTGCCACGCTCGCGCAGAGCCCGTCTGCCACATTAAATGGATACGACGGCACGGCACTTTTCCATCATGCCGCCTACGCCGCAAGCTACGCAGCCCGCTTAAGCTATGTGGCAGGCGACGCCACTAGCTGCGCCAGGTTCCGTCCCGACAAGACAGCACCAGGACATGATGGGCGAAGGGCTCCGGGAGCAGGCAAGGGAGCCCAGAGAGAGATCTCCTTTGCCTGCGACGCCATAATGTATGAACAAGTACGTTATTTTATACTACATCGTTGGACCCACCTGTCGGGGACCCAACAAGCTGTGTACGCACCCCCTTGAGATATAAAAGGGAGGCGCTCGCTGTGCACAGGACAGATCCAGACAGACACAAGCTCTCGCAACCTTCTCACTCTCGTGGGAAGGCAATACAACGCACAGTGGACGTAGGGTATTACGCTCTGGCGGCCCGAACCACTCTAAATCCTGCTGTGTTCATCGTGTTCTTGAGTGAGATCGATCTAAGACTAGCTAACCCCCGAGTACACACCCTCTGGGCTAGGGCGGGTGCCTTCCGCCACCCGGCTGTGGTTTGCAGCACCACGACAGAAGGGTTGGTGTTTTTGTAGCCTGAAAACATTCTTGTCAATCTAAAGAGGAAGGGGGTCTTGGCATTATTAATCTCCGGACCCAATGTAAGGCTCTACTTCTTAAATTCTTGCATAAATTCTATAACAAGGCTAATTTGTTTTAACTTGGAAATACTTTTACAGTAATGGAAGGCCACCACATGCGAGAAAATTTGTTGGATTTTTTGGTGGAGAGATGTTATGTCTCTGGTGGATAATTTTATTATGTTCACCTACTACTCAGTGAACAAAAGGAGATAATGTATGCTTTTTGGATTGATCTTTGGAATTGTGGTGTTCTACAATGGAGATTTCCTCAGATGAATATCTTTTTAAAGTCCAGGAACATCTCTGTTGTAAGGTTCTTAAGCAATTCTTCCACAAGAAAATTCTGGCTGCCTCTATCTACACATGATGCCATGAAATTGACAGAACTTCAGAATTTGGTCATGGATATCCAAAGGGTAGAGACTGATGATGATCAATGGTCTTATATTTGGGAGAATTATAACTCTTCACTAGCAATAGGGCCTACAGGCAGTTGCGGGATTCAATTCCAGCTTCACCTCTTCTTGAATGGCTTTAGAAAACCCAAGTTCAAAACAAGACCAACTTTCTCTGAATTTCCTTAGAGATAGGCTCAATACTAGATATTTTCTTGAGGCATAAGCAATATTCCGTGAGTCCTATAACTATTTCCTTTGTGTGGAACATGAAGAGGAGACTAGACAACATCTCTTCTTTGATTGCCTCTTTAGTCAAGTTTGTTGTATCTATCTAGATATCCACTGGGATAATTCCCTTCAGCCTCTTGATAGGTTATTCGAACTAGACGTAGATGTTCAACATTCAGAAGAGTGGTGATAGTAGCGTGATTGGCGATTTGGAATAATAGAAACAATATCATCTTTGACAATGGTTAGCTATCCTTTGCGGCATGGAGGTTGACCTTTGAAAATGAAATGAAGTTGGTTGTTTTTAGAGCCAAACTGACATTTGATGTTAAATTAAGTTCCTGCATCTCATAACATGTTTTGCTTTCCTCCTTTGGGCCTAGGACCTTTGTAAATTCCCTCCTTCTATTATATATAACAAAGTAGGTAGGGTGCTCCCCCACCGATTCCCCAGAAAGGAAACAAGTACTTTTCTTGATGATTGAGGTATGCCAAGGTAACACCATTCCTTGGCGGTTGTCCACTGCCAAGAAAAGCTATTAGCTTGCCAGCTGGAATTTTTTTTGTGTACAAATTTCCTTGGTAGTCAAACCTCCAAAAGAGTCATTGTTGTCAGTCGGTTGCCAAGAAAATCAAGTTTCCATGGCTCTCTATTTTTGACATATTTTTCTTGGTAGTTGACCACTAAGGACTATTTGTGGATTCCGGTAGTGACCAGAGAATCACGTGTTGTGGTATGTAGGAAATTCTGGATTCCGGTAGTGATTAGAGAATCACACTTTCTGGTATGTAGGCAAAAATTGCTTCTGAAAATGAAGAGGCATGCAGTCAAAAAGAAAATGAATGAAGTGGTATGCTCAAAAGGAAAAAAATGACACCACAAATAATTAATTTATCAAGTATTGTTTTTTCATTCTCTTTGTGAAAGATACATTTCATGAAAATCTAATGTTGATCATTTATTTGTTAGTGAATTTTTGTATCTTCTTTACTAAAACTTCTTATTTTGCACACTGCATTGGTGGTAATAGCCCCCTGAAAATTTATGCACTGCTTAATTATATGTAATCATGGTATTGTATAGTAGTATATGAAATGGATCAAGAAAAATATTTAGGTGGGCACAGTCAATTATTACTTGATGTTGAGAAAGTTAGCATTAGTTTTCAAGGCTCATGATCTTTCGCGCCCTATGTTCTTGCTTCTCTGCATATGTTGGCAGTGATGGATCCAGTGTGGGGCTGCAGAGGCTTGGCACCCCTTCTACCTGCTTGCAAACCATGGAGAAGTATAAGAGAGCAGAGGGAAAAGGGGTCGTTCTAAAGGAGGATGTGATAGCATTTATTTGGAGAATAGATTTGGACGTGTCCTCAATGGTTATGTTCTATTCAGTTACATGGAATTCTACTAAATGGCAAAATTAATAAGTCTCCTAGTAAAAATAAGCCTATTCACATTTAAGAAATTAGTTGTGGAGATGGTGTAGCCTTTTCTTAATTAATCCAAGCATCTGACTCGGTTAGTAAAAATGAGTTCTGTCATGAGTTAATCTATTTAAGCATTTTTATCAAAAAATGAATTCAGTAACATTTTTACACAAAATATAATTTTCCAACCTATAAATTGAGTCTGTTTTTCCAATAAACTTGTCTCAAGATATGGAATTTGAAAATGAGAAATTACAAGGATTCGGTTATGTGAAATTTGAAAATATTAAAATGAAATATAATGAAGATAACAAATAGTAAGATTAGAAAGGTAAAAAGAAAGAAAGACAAATGGCATTACCAAGACACGAACGCGGCCGAAAGCAAATTAGAAGCCTGGCCAGTTGTTGCATGTAAATGAGCCTAATCAACTACAAAATGAGAAACAACTAGTATTTGGCCCAAGAGTGCTGATCAGAAAGAAAACAAGACAAATAAAGCACATATCACTAGGCACATTGCAACGACAAACCAATTTTTTGGAAAAAGTTGTATTGACACCATCCAACTATCATAAGAGTTTGATTTCCAACCTTAATTAGAAATCTAAGCACCTGGCGACATTTGACTGTTGAATCTAGACAAATTTGGACCTTTGGTTGATTCCAAAGGTAGTTTTCTAATTTATAACTAATTATGATACCTGTACATTTTTTGAAATGTAATATATATGTTATTATTTTATTTAGAGTAATATTTTGTTCATGATCTTAGTGTTATATTTGCTCCGCTTGGAGTTGGAACAAATAAGATCTTCGGAATAGTCAAATTTATATTTTCAAAATATCATAAAAGTCTGATTTTCAAGGTCCAACTACAAAATCGAATAACGAGGGTTATTCTACTATTGAAATCATTCAAATTTGGATTTTGAGTGGTTTCAAAGGTAGTCTTTCATTTTGCAAAAAATTAAATATTCTAGTTTAATCTAGAAAATTATAAGCAATTCATTTTAAATAAAAAATGAAAACATTTTTAAAAAAAATCTATCTATCTATTGGCACACTTGTCAGTTATTCATATTCAATTTTTCTGTTTCTAATATTTATTTGCCAATAATTATACCTATTGTTTTTACTTTTTGGATAAATAAGATTTGAACACAAACGGATTGGTTACATTTTTAGAAACATTCTGGCATCAATTTCATATTTTTCGGTTTCCAATGAATTAGTTTCCATTTTCTAGATCTATCCAATTTCATATTCTTTATATTAAACTAATTTATTTAAATTTTAGAAAATAAAAACCACACTTCAAAACTGCCCAAAGGACCATATTTGTATGCTTCAACTGCCGTTTATGCCTTTAGTTTAAGATTAAAAATTAGACTATGGTGCTAATTGAAGGATTGAACTGAAATTTGTGCTAATGCAACGCTAATTGCAACACCGGTTTTTCATGTCGTGCACCAACGAGGAGTTCTAGACTTCTAGCGAGTGGCTAAACTTGGGTACAGAGTTGAAAAATATGGTTATAATCAGGGTTTACTCCAGCGAGACGGGCTTCAAGCGATGGCGGATGGGGTGCGTGTCGTTTGGTGGGGTGTGGCTCCTTGACACCGTCACGGGTCGCTACTGCTTCCGTGTTCATCATGTTCCAAGAGTCAGGGAGCCAGCGTGCCAGAGCACCACGCAGAACCTTCAGCACTTACCACCCTATAATTCGTCTTCCAATCGATCCTTTTGCTGTTCAGGCGAAGAACAAATTGTACCGAAACTATTCTTCAATGCTTTGCAGATTGAAACTTCATGTACAGAATCCAATGCAATAAATTTCTCCTATGCCAGCAACACACAATGGCTGGATTCTCCAGACCATCTGATCCCACGGAACATAGAACCAAACATTTTCGCAGCAATGGCGCGCCGGCGGTGGACGATCTCTCCTGGATCAGTCTCGACCGCCGGCAGTATACATCCTCAACTCTTTCTCCTCTGTAAATCGTAATGAAGATTAAAGAACACAGCAAAAAGAATTCCGATGCCAGCTTTTGCACGGCTCACGGCCCGACCCTGATCCGCACTTTCTTGGCGTGCATCTCGGCGAACTCCGCCTCCGAGTCCGAGATCTCCGAGTTGGTCGACGACGTGAGGTGCCGCACCGACAGGCGGTCGTCGCCGGGGTGGCGGCGCGCGCCGCCGGCCGCGTCGACCGCGAGCACGAGCAGCAGCGCCGCCGTGGCCGCGGACAGCGCGGCGAGCGCGGCCCACGCCGTGCGAGCGCCGCGCCGCAGCGGGGCGCACTGGTTGCCCACGATGTTCGCGAAGCCTGCCTTCACCAGCTCGCAGCTCACCAGCCGCTCCGTGCCCGGGAAGATGTCCAGCACGTTCTGGATGGAGCTCGTGTAGGTCTGCACCTTGTCGTAGTCGATCGCCGACGAGAGGTCGGCCGGCCGGCAGTTGGCGCCGCCGCCGAAGTCCGAGCACGTCAGCCTCTTCAGGATCTTCAGGACAGGACGAAAGAAACGCCATGTCAAGAACTCAAGATTACCGCCCAAATTGTTCTGAATTCTGATTTCTGAAAGTGTATAGAAGTTTGTGTTTACCTGAGGGATGTCACCAATGGTGATGGCGCCGGAGGGGCAGTTCTGCGGACGGTACTGGTAATCCGGCGGCCCGCTGAACGGGTTGCAGATGTAGTCCAGCTTCTTCACCGGATACTCCGATTTAATTGTGTTAATGTTTGAATTCACCTGATCAATGATGTCATGGATCCCTGCACCGACGTCGTGCAGAATTATGCTGCCGGAGAGCTTCTCGCTGCAGGGGATGATGGTGCCCAGTGTGCTGTTCTGAGGGTTCAGCTGGTACTCGTCCAGGGCCATACAGGTGTCGCCGGCGAAATTGTCGAAGAAGTAGTACAGGCCGAAGTACACCCAGAACAGGGTTGTCAGTATCCAGCAGAAGGCCATGCATCTGTTGGAGATAGTTTCTTGTAGTCAGCATGCCATACAGGCTGAAAGGTCTGATGATTTAGGTTTGTATATTCAGATGTGTTTCTGAAGTTTGAAGGTAAGGTACTCACAAGTAGCACAGTTTTTGCAGTTTTAGAGGGCTCCCAACTGCAATATTCAGAGAAGCAATGTATTAGATTTAGCAATAATTACCTGTTACAATTCAAAGATTCATATTGCAGATTCTGAATAACTGTGTCGCTTACCCAACAACACTAGAACTGCTACAAGATTCAGTGCCACGGTTAAAATGGTTACAAGTTCCCTGAAATTCATCACAAGTTTCAGTTTCAATGATGATCAGAAGTGGATAAAAAAAGTAATAATATGTGGATCTTTGATCTCTCTTTCCCATTCTGCAAAAAGTTCTTACAGTGCGTTGATCCCTCTGCTGACCAGGCGCATGTTCTTCTCCGCCTTCGCCTCAATGTCCATTGCTTCGGAGTTGAGCGCATCTACCGTGGGGTTCAGATGATCCCATGCTTGACTGGTGTAGTTGTACAGCTTTGATGTGTTCTGCATCATCTCAATAGCTCCTGTTATGTTGTAAATGGTTGCTGTAGCCTCAAGTGCAGTCGTCCCAATGATCTCTTTCACAGATTCTGCTCTTGAGTGGAATTGTACCGTGCCGCGAAGGGTGACTGCTGATGCGACTCTGCAAACAAAATGCTAGCGGAATCACAAACTGCAGTGCTGCATAGGTTTACAGATTCCCAACAGTTACTGTTGATACTTAGTTTATTTTTGGTGTGAGCAACTTACATGACAAAAACTGCAAGGATGATACAGAGTATCACAGTCAAAATTTGGTATCTCTCTAGGAAATAGTCGAAGTTAGTGTATCTTTCTTTCCTTTTTGTGCAGAAAACCTTGGAGACTAATATAGTTCCCAGAAAAATGATACCACCAATAACCCACAATGCTCCAATCACGTATCCAGATCTACCTGTAAATATGGTCGACTGAAAAAAGTAAAAACAACGGCAATCAGTTTTAATCCTTATATCGATATCGATTTTTCTATCTATCATTCTGAACATTTATCACGACTGAATGGTAAGAACAGAATTTTGGTGTATTCAGTAGTGGCATAGTGCCATGTGCATCTGCCAGAAAACCATGCCCTGACCTCTTGATGTATTCTCTAAAAGCATTTATCTGTGGCCTGGACATCATTTCTAGCCCAAAAAAGGCAATTACTACCTAAAACTTTGGGGAGTACGTTCAGAGAAGCAGAGAGCTTACACTCCAGTAATGCTTGTCAGTGATATTGTACCCTCCCTCATACTTCCTCAGACCATCAAGAGGATCAATTCTTCTTGTTCTTACGGATAGAGCGCTCGCCGATCTGTTCCCAGCCTCCGACAAAATCCTACCCACTGATCAGCACGAGCAACAAAGATCAGGTACCACCCGCAGCCAGCAATATACAGCAGGCAAGAACATTGTCAAGCAGAACAGTACAAAACATGCTAAAGGAACAATGCACTATAGACAGGAAGATTTTTTTTAAAAAAAAAAAACAGACAGGAGGAATGTCAACCAGAACAGTTAACCAGGATAACTTTGCGGTCCTGGCATGCTGCTTTACCTCTTGACGAAAGGCAAAAAAAGTCTGCGAGGTTTATCTATGATACACATCAGGGGTTACTCACCTGCTCCAGTGGGGTGTTGCAGAGTGGTTTGGGCCTGAGCTTGTGCGTGTAACCTGCATGTGCTTGCCGCAAAGCAGCAGAGCAGGAACACTAACTGCTCCAACCTCCTCGGTTCCATGCTAGCAAGCTGCCATCAGAAAAGCTCCAAGAATTACACTCCGATCACGATTCAGACAAATAAAGATTGCATGCAAAAACCAAACGATGTAGATCTGCATGGAAGTAACTTTTTTTTGCCCGCATGTGCGGCGTAAACTAGATGGCAGTTACTGACATACTGATACATAAAAGAGTGTTTAAATCAACCAGGATATGTAACTTTTCCAGTGTGTTCTATCAATTCTAATGTGAAACGCATGTAAATTTTCCTGGCAGTTTCTCCAGCCTAACTTGTCAGGAATTCCAATGTGCCGTCTATCAATTCAGTTCAGAGTACCTAACTTCAGAGTTCAGACTGACCTCTTGGAAGATGACTTTATTTCCTGGTCGCATCTTGGACTACTTAATTTGCTACCGTACCTAACTTTAACAGGTATGAATCAACCTACAGAGTTATGAGCTTATGGCGGAACGTAGCTCCGTTGCACACGGTGAGAAGGCACTACATGAGTTTGTCATCAAGAGGACTACAGGAGTTCCTCAATAACACTGAGTTTCAGGGATGTGACTTCTGTGGCATGTAATTACTTTAAATTAAGAAATGACAGCATACATGTTTAGATATCCAAAAAGTAGAGAAACTAGGAACATAGTGCAGTGTCAACAATCAGCATGCACTGAATTTATCGAATTTTCTTCTCGCAGTCCATCGTGGATTGCTTCTTCAGAGCAGGAAGCCATGAAAACCGAGCCAGAGAGAAGATGCATGCAAGATGACCCCAAAATAATCAGGGGCGGAGCCAGAAATTTGTTTTTTTCATTATTAGGAGGGGCCAACCATGTTAATTTATAGAAAAAATTAATCAAAACTCAAATGTTCAATGGAAATTTGGGGACTATAGGGGGGCTGGCCGCCCCCCGTCTACGCCCCTGAAAATAATCACACGCAATTCAGTCCCTACCTATCATCACTTCAGAAACTTCTAGGACGTAAGCGAGATCATCCAAACACCTCCTGAATTTCTATCAGGGAAGATGAGCAAGGAAAAACATTATTCTCAGGACGCCATGAACTCAAAACGCAAAGCCTGAACAGGAACACAAATAAAAAGAGAAACTGAAGAATCCCAAGCTCCGGAAACTCACCTGAACCTGTCGCGGCCTCCTCCTCCCCTGCTCCCACCATGCAAGCCGAAGCAGAGCTCCTCTGCTCCGCGGCGCCGTCTCCGAACTACCACCTTCCTCCCGGCGTCCCTCTCACCATTTACTCCGAGCTCCCAGACGTGGCCTCCCTTTCCCAGTCACTCATCATACAATTCAGCCACCTCTCTCTCTCTCTCTCTCTCTCTCTCTCTCTCTCTCTCTCTCTCTCTCTCTCTCTCTCTCTCTCTCAGTCCAACCAGGCCACCTCTCTGCCTTTCTCTCTCCAAGACCACCTTGTCAAACGAGGCGACCTGTTATATACTAGTAGGTGATCAGAGGGAGGTGGCGATCGTCGACAGGGGATGACATGGACATGGACGGGAGCAAGCAAGGAGGGCCGGGCCCCTAAAGCGCCATGCTTTCCTTGGCCATGGAGGAACTGGTAGGATGCGATGCGACGGGATGGGTCCCTCCTGCGCCGCGGCAGCCGGCACGGTCGCTTGCTGGCTGCAACCAAATCCCTCCGGCCAAGGAAGGAACGAATGCTAAAGGCGATCGGCCGGCGAGGGGAGCAGCAGAAGAGGGTTTGAATCGGGATGGGAGTCCGCGTAACAACTTTGGCTCGGGATCCCATGGGTTGGGTTGGGTTGTTTGGGTTTCCCGATTCTGTTCCGATTTTTTTGTTCAGTTGCCATCTTTCTCTCCTCCCTTTCTGCAGCTTCCTTCGAAGCCGGGAGAGTGTGTGTGTGTAAGTCGGCAGGAGCGGCCGGGGGCAGAGGAGCAGGGGCGAAGTTGTAACGGGGGGAGTTTTGCGGGATAAACCTCGTGGTCTTTGGTATTTCCATGTGAGATGAACCGTAGGATCCGGTGATATATGGGATATATGATTAACTGCTAATTTCAGAATGTGCGATGCGACCGAGGAAGTACGTTCATGAACAATCACATAATACTTTTTTTTCAAGAAGTTTCTGTTGTGTGATGTGATGATAAATAAAAATTGTGCATGCACCCTGGAGTACAATGCAAAACTGAAAACGAATACTTGATAGTGGTCCAATATAATGACGACCCAAGAAAAGATGGTAGGTCTATGGGCACATTGCAGGAGGAAACTAAGAACTCCCTAATGTAACATGTGGTTTTGCCGGTACCTTTCTTGCATTGAATCTGCCATCACTTTGCACCGATCAAAATATTGTTGAATTCAATTCAGCCGGCCTGGCCAGGCCTTCAATCTAACAAAAATAGGGATCGAAAATAGATTAGAGGTTCACAAGCTAGTATAAGAGTATTTAGTGAGGATGGGTGTTCAAATGAGAAGGCTACTGTTGCAAGGACGATTTGTTCACTTGGTTGGGAAGGTGGAAATAGCAATTGATGGGCAGCACAAGTTTGTCTGCTCTTGCCGAAACCATTTATATGGAGGAGATGAGCAATGCCAAGAAAGATTGAAACAATTTCAACCATTTAATAGAATCTATATTCACACTTTTTCGGTATCACCTAAATCTCATAGGCAAAACCTATAAACATGGGCAGAGATAAATTCAGTAGTATATATGAAAGATCCTCCATATATTTCCTCTAACGCGAGAAACCGACAAAGTCGTAAAAGCTGCATAATCCGTCCACACAATTTTTAGTAAGTTAGAGGGGTTTCCCTCGAAAGAGAGCCGCAGGCATAAAGGTCGCAAAAACGATTCTGCCGTGTTTCTTTCGGCTTCACCTTTTGCCCCTTTCGTCCCTTGCGTTCACAGTGCCGTAGGAAGCTGAAAAATCTTTGACCTAAAAATGTGGCGCCTTGGAACTAGCTAGCCGAGTATTAAATATCTACCGCTACCTGAATTAGTCTGAGCCTTAGTGGGGAATAATGCTGATTAGGCTAATTGGACAGCAGAGGTCAAAAGCCTCCTATTTGGAGAAGAGCTGAATAGGATGACCAAAGAAAGTACCTCCCTGGGACCCACGCAGGAGGTCAGTTGGATTCTATGCGGATCAGGCACAACTGCACCAACTTTATCTGCGAGTGTAGGAGAATTTTAGTTTATACACTGGATCAGACAAAATGTTTTAGTAGCATTTGATGATATCCTAATGTAGACATAGAGCAAATAAGCAGCCGACTTTCTAAAATATGATGACAACTTTTGATATACCCAATTGAAATAGCGTCTAGATATGCAAAAGCGTAAAAGCTTACAACTTCAAGTACATATTAAAGAGCTTGCTTGCTATGCTTGGAAGATACCAAACTTTAACACCTAATTCAACCATCGAGGCTTACTTTTGGCACAAGAATGTAACAAAATTAATACTAGCTACCAGTACGGATCAGAAAGAAAACCACCTATCCTAAATAAGTTCTTCTTTCGGAATGAGTATATATATATATATATGACCGGTCTATTTAGCATCCCGGGTGTTGAATAATATTCAACACCCACGGCGGAGCGCCGCCCCTCCTCCGGCGAGAGGTAATTACGGTGCTTTGTTAAGATGGGAGTAACATGTAGTATTAAAGGCTAAAAGTTATTTAGTATCCTAGTTACGATTCCGTTTTAATGAATGGAGCGCATGCAAGGTATAAAGGCAGCGTATCCTTGATTTGCTCCAATTAATTACTTGCGGAGTTGATTAGCCCCTTGATTTGCGCCGACGTTAGCTTGTTTGTCCTCCAGCGATAGAGGTAAAGGTGTGAGTACCTTGTTTCTCGTTGGTCCTACATTAATGCTCCCTTTGAGGCTTTGACCAGGCAGCTGTCCCTTTACATGAGTTAATGCTCGTTTGAGCTGGCAACATGCAACTCTCCACGTTGGTTTTGGCGTGATTTCAGCTGGCTGGTTTACGATCTTGGCTTGGATGGGAGTAAAAAAGCGTTACAATACATCTTTATTTAGTTTGGTTGTGGAGTAAAAAATTACTACTATATGTAGCTAATATATATCCGTACACGAGTCATTTTTTTCAGCTCCAAGCATGAGTTGGGTTGAAGTTTTGTGACTCAACTTTAAAAATTAATAGCAGCAAGCTGTTGGAGATCCGATGACATCATGTGAGTGTAATTCTTCAGCAAATCCATCCTCAACGAGTAATGTTCAACATGCGCTGCTGCTTTTGTCCGAACTCCGAAGTTCCCATGAGTCCTCTAGACAACTTTTTACTCTATTTTCATCGAAGGTAGTAAAAATCACATAGTATAGTAAAAATCGCAGGTAATATTTTTCCATACTAGATATCGTATTTTTCCATTTTATATGAGTACATTTTGGAGTAATATTTCACAGTGCACACAAAGGAGTGAATACCTCTTAGAACTATTTTTGCAAATAAGATGAGTATTTTAATTGACAATAGTGGTATTTTATTTCAGATATGAAAAGTATATTCCAAATGTTAGGAGAATTTTTTATCATTCAAATATCATGTCTATATTTCAACTGACAAGATGGGGAATTTTCTTTTAATGCAGGAGTATTTTCAACTGACCAGGGGAGTATTCTTTTACCAAATGTTAGGAGTTATTTTATTTTGTCTAACGTTCATGTGTATTTTCAGTTGAGTACAGAAGTATTTTTCAAAGGACACAAGTGTTTTGCAATTGACTAAAGTATTTCGATCAACACAACTAACAGGAGAATTTTCAATTGACAAGGGAAGTATTTTTCAACTGAATGATACTTTGATTTGATAACAAGAATATTTTTACTCCATGATTATTTTCCACCTGATAAAGTGGAGAATTTACAAAATGCTAGGAGTTTTTTTACGACGTGCGAGAAATCAACAGCAACAGTTATGTTACTATAGAGGGCGTGAACTTGATTGATGCATTTGATTAAGCCAATCACTCCACTTTGATTTCTGGTTATTTCAAATAATATTAATTTAGAAGTAATTTCCAACATCTAGACAAGTAATTTTCTAAGAGAAATTAAGCTCAGAATGGTACACGTGCATGGAATAGACAAAAATACGTTGACAAGTAATTTCTTGGAGTAATTTTTCAAAATCGAAGAAGTAAAATTAATTATGAGATCAAGTTACAAGGGTCCCTGGCACATGCTCAAACTTCCAAGTACTTGTACCATATACTCCAGGCACATTAACTTGATGGTAGTAATTTTAGTACTAGTAAACCATAAACCAAGTTACAAATTATACCCCATATATTCCAAGCACATGAACTGAAAAAATATACTCCAATCATGAACCAAGAATTACTCATGTAGTCCTGCATAACATGGTTCATAGAAAAAGAAAGTATTGGATCTCAAATCCAGTTATTGATCTTTTTCACATCATCAGACCATAAGAATAATAATTCTTGTCTTGGGTGATGATGCAGGAATGGCACAACAAAAAGAATGGTCTAGCAGGGGAGAGCATCGTAATAAAACTGCAACTGTCACAGAATGAAAATTTACAAATTTCTTTAGGAAACGTGAGTAGGTCTTTCTACCTAAATGTAGAAATCATATTAACAAATTAAAAGAGTACATGATAGTACAAATTAACAAATTAAAAGAGTACATGATAGTACAAATTAACACCATCAAATACTCCAAAAGGCAACTGGGATTTGATCTCAGATCATGCCAAATAAATAGGAGCACCATGCATGCAAATTCGTAACCTTGCTATTCAATCTCGAATGCAACAAAATCAAATTGTGTTACTTTCTTTCCACTGATTACCAGAAGATCGCTTGTCTGTCCAGGCCTCAAAATGCAGAATGCGACTCCTGCTGGATGAGATGCCAATTATAATTCTATCCCGGTTGCCTAGGTCTGCGATGAGGAACCCGTCAGCAACGCCACCAACCTAGGGTCCTCCATGGTGCTGCCACGGCCTATTGCTGCTGCATCCATTTGACCACGACTCGATTAATCGAGATTTTTAGGGGATCGTGCTGATCACCTCTACCGGATCTGGGCTACGCCACTTGGAGAAGCCAGATGTGGAGATGGCTACAATATAGGTATGAATAGTCGCAAACGGCAATAAGAACAATATCATCAATTCATCGAATGATTGTTGAACTCACCACTAAGGGACGCATATATAGTTGCTGCTGTCCACCGAATCAGGCGAACTTGTGCTCGCCGAAGAGGGATGCACGGGGAAGGCAGTTGCCCATTGCTGACGAAGTGTAGGCTGCGGCAAGGGGGGCTGCTGGCATCACCGGTCCTGGAGCAGATTGGTTGCTCACCTTGAGTGACGGGGCAGAGAATCTGCATTTTGGCCGTAAAAATAGCGTGAGGGAAAAATAGAGGATTAAAAAAAGAGAGAGAAGGGGTCTAACAATTATATATCGGCTTGGGGAGTAAATTGTTTCCTTTATTTTATGGTAATTAGTTGAGAATTTTATGGACGTGGCATCATACAATAATTATGGAGACAACTGTCCTATGGTTACGCTCCACTTATATAGTCTTGGATGGAATTAAAAGTGATTGCTGAGTTTTATGGGAGGTTTTTACTACCATATGGGCTTTCATTATGGCTAGGGAGTAATTAGAGGCTACAGGTGACATTATGGTTGGTTGGGTTGGCTGTTTGGTGGGTTTTAATTTTTCCTCACCGGAGTTGTATTCGGCGCCGCTGGTGTGTTGAATTATTCAACACACTGTGAGTAAAATAGTAGTTATATATATGTATATATGTATATATATATGTATGTATATATATGTATGTATATATGTATGTATATATATGTATGTATATATATGTATGTATGTATATATATATATATATATATATATATATATATATATATATATATATATAGTCCACCGGGGACATCTCTAAACTTTCCTATACATAGGTCCACTGGGGACACCGCTAAGCCTCCCTGCATAGTCCTTGGCCACGTATCTAGGACTGCACATCAATGATCAAGTCAAAGAAGGTAATTGGCTCATTCGTGCCATTATATTGGATATGTGGTAGCACGAAAAGTTGCTCAAGGCCGATGACATCCACGGACGGTTCTTAAACGATCCAAGCGGACTATGCCCATGTGACTTCTTTTTCTAGGCCCTACCATTCCGCTTATATCTCGATACTACCAAACCCTTACCACCAAGCTGAACCAGTGCGATCAAGGGTAACCGGTAAGTGTAATACTCCCAACTATTCTTTCTAGTAAGTAATATGAGTATTCTAAGCAGGGCTAAGCATCTAGTCAAATTAAGTTATTAACTGACTAACATGTGGCAAGGACATGGTTAAACAATTCAAGGAAGGACAATGCATCAAGGTAGGTATAAAAATGCAGTACGTACATAATATATATAACCCCACAATACCCAAGCGAGATAACTAAACTAATCAAATTAAATAGGTGCAAGGGATCATGCTTAGCTGCTTGCCTTGGTTAACTTCGGGCTTGACCACGAACGGGACTTCGGGTTCAGGCTCGATGGACTCGGCAGTCTCTCTCTCTCTCTCTCTCTCTCTCTCTATATATATATATATATATATATATATATATATATATATATATATATATATAAAAGTATCAGTTTAAAATGATTCAGTGATTTCATACTGAATATCATAGCTAATACGGTTGTTCTCATTTATACGTTTGGCCAGCCATATTTTTTTTGTCTTACGCCATGTTCAAAATGTTGAAATATGCTTATATATATAGCCACATAAAAATTACATTGAAAATTTTCAAAATCATACTACCTCCGTCCTAAAAAGATTGCAATTCTAGCTTTCCACCAAATAATGTATCTCAACTTCGATCAAATATGTATAAAAAGATAACAATGTTTATGATACTAAATAATTATAATTAGATATAAAATATTATTTTCATAGTATGCCTATTTGAAATTATAAATGTTTATTATATTTTCTATAAACTTAGTCAAATTTAAGGAAGTTTGACTCGTCCAACCTAGAATTGCATTGTTTTAGGGACGAAGGTAGTGCTACGGAAACTTTTTTCAAGTCTAAAGATTTAGAGGATAGGATTATCAATGTTGTGTATGCCTATAATTTTGAAATTCTTCAAATTCTTCCCTTGAATTTGGTTTCCATTTATCAAAATGTGTATTCATCATTCATTGTTATAATGTTCGATATTCCCAAGCAATTTATTCCAAAGATTTTAATATTCCAAATTAGATGAAAACTGTGAAATGTCAGATTAGTAGTATTAAAAATTAGAAATTTGAAAAAAACAACATCAAAATTAAAGTTATCAAAAATTTAAAGTCAATGTCCATTTCCCCAAGATACACAGATAGCTTCAGCATCCGCCAACATAAAGCGTGCATTGACCGAGCATTTAAGTTTCACCTTTTGTAATCCAAATCAAACTCAAATGCATAATTTTTTTAGTCAATTAGTATCAGAATCTGAATGTAAAATCGAGAATAGCACTAAATGGAATCACAAATTAGGTGGCAGCCTCACCGTCTGCCGCAGCTAATAACTTTCTCCATGTCATGATGTTGCTCACAGTTAAGGGGTTCAATTATGTTAACCGTGAACTGATAGAACAAGGCATCAGTAGAACACAAGACATCACACTAGTACTACTGAATGACATGTCATTTCCCCTTGCATAACTAACCTGCCATGCGTGTTGTGTGTGCTGAATACAGGTTCGATGCCTAATCAGCTAGCTATGTTGTATCCTTGCGGTTTAGAATAGTACTCGAAAGAGCTTTGTAAGAAAGCTGAGAAGGACGATGTTTGCCTGCATAACACGGTATACAAAGACGCTCGCCACACAAGATCCTGCCGGTTCCGATCGAACTCCCTGGACGACGGTTCTTTTTGTCCGTTGTCCCGGAGGTGACGGTGAACGCTCTACGGCGGCAGGAGTTATCAGACCGGTGTTGGCTGCTTTACCGGCGGCCCGGTAGTGGCATCCGTCGACGTCGGCCGCCGCCGCCGTATCGGCCCGTCGTCCCTTTCCGACTTATCGTTAGAATTTTTGCCGGTCAGCTCGCCGTCACAGGGATTGGATTTCCACGAAAGCGACGTCGGCGAAAGACCGCCCGTGGTCGCCGTCGCCGGCTTCAGCTTTTGCAAGCTGGAACGAAGCGAGTCGATCTGTTGAGCTCTCACACACGTTGGAAGTCGACTCGACCGTTCTTGCGTTGGTCTTGGCCGGCCAAACCGCGGCCGTGCCTCCGGCTAGTCGTCGTTCGACCGCAGCGTGCGTTACACTGCGCGTAGCCGCGTGGTCGAGACTGTCCACTGTCTAGGACCAGGAGGGTTGAGCACGCGGCTGACTGGCTGATGAGCACATGTAGGCCTTGTTTACATGCAGCGTGTAAAGGTTTTGATTTTTTTTATATTTGAAGTCACTAAATATAGATTAATCATAAAACTAATTATAGACTTCATCTATAAATTATGAGATAAACTTATTAATCTGTTATTAGCATATGTTACTGTAGCAATCACTATAGCAAATTAGTGTCTAATCATGACCTAATTAGGCTCATAGATTTGTCTCGTAATTTACAAGCAAACTATGCAATTACTTTTTTATTTCGTCTAAATTTAATACTCCATGCATGTGCCGCACATATTCCATGTGATAGTTTTGGCTTTATTGACAAAAGCCATGTTTGGACGGCAATTTCTGTGAGCAAATAGTTGGAATAATTATTTTTCGTTCTGAAATAACATTGCGCTTACAATCTGACATGCCCTATCTGTCCTGGGCTCCTGGCCTAGTGGCCATGCATGGAGCCTTTTTTTATTTTTTATATTTTTTAAAAAATAAAAATTTCAAAAATATAAGTCCGTTTTGAAATATTTCAAAAATATCCCCCGGTCGCCCCCCATAGGGCAACATGCCATAAGTGTAATTTTTTTCTTCAAATTCGCAACGAGGTCCCTGGCAAAAAAGGGCCTGTCGCCCCCCCCCCACCACGGGCGACAGGGGCCTGTCGCCCACCCCAGAGGCGACAGGGGCCTGTCGCCCGTTGGGGGGGGGGGGCGACAGGGTCCCCTTCACCCTATATAATCCCTGGCCGCCATCCCCTTTGTCATTTGATCCTAAAAATTCAGGAAAAAAGAGAGGGTGAGGAGAAGAAAAGCGGCGAAGCTCTGCCGAATTGCGTACTTGTGATCTACCGGTAACTTCCGTATGAATCCATTGATATTGTATAAAAATTTAATTTAATTAGCGGATTAGCTGAATTAGATTTGGTGCTTTAGAACACTCGTTTAGTATTACAATTTCAGTACTATTACAGACTTGTTTTTAAACTAATTATGAATTAGAATAGAATTATGAAAGTATCTTATTGATATTGCAGCATAAGGCAATGGCTGCCTCCAATTGTGGAGGATTTTCATGGACCGAAGAAAAATCTAGTATAATACTTGATATCATGACCCATCTTGTTATCAGTAAGAAGTTGGATCCGTTAGCGGATGGTACGATAGAGATGGTGTTGTCCAAAGTAGTAGAGTTTAAAGATTTCACATTATTTCGAGGTATTACGACGCAAGATGTAAAGGGACACCTGCTAGAACATCGGAAGATATACATGAGAGTATGTGAACTAGCGAATCATCCTAATATCATTGGATTCTTACAAAGTTCTTGTAAGATATGGATGCGGCCAGAGGTGTATGAGATGCACATTAAGGTAACTCTCATTCAGTTGTAATTTTGTCCGTCATTTCGAATCCATATTTATAAAACAGTAACATTGTTTTTTAATTATATGTTAGGATTACCCCGAGGACACGGAGTTGATTAACAAAACGATACCAAATTTCCGTAAATTGGTATGTATCTTCGGTGGACTTATGCCGCAAACTAGACGAAGGAGGCGGATAAGATCTTCGGGTGATAGTACTTGGCCTGCGCAAGAACAGATGCCCGGAGGTTCGTCGAGTCATGCTTTAGCACCTCAACCACCAACTTGTGTTAACTGGGATGACGACATGGATGACTTGATGCCCCCCAAACCATGGCCTCCAACACATGATGTTCCTCCCCCTGTACATGAACCTAGAATCAGAAAGGAGACAAAGGGAAAGCCAAGAGGTTCGTCAAGTCATGTTGCACCACCTGCAGCACAAATTTGTGTTAACTGTGATGACGACATGGATGACTTCATGCCCCCCAAACCATGGCCTCCAACACATGATGTTCCTCCCCCTGTACATAAACGTAGAACCAGAAAAGAGAGAAAGGGAAAACCAAGAGGTTCGTCGAGCCATACTACACCACCTGCAGCACCACCATCTGTCAACTGGGATGACGACCTAGATGATTTCATGCCATGATCTATAACATATGATGTTCATCGGTTTAAGATGTATTCGCATTTAGTATTGTTAATGTTGTATTATGCTTGTATGTATGTCTCGTACCTAACTTGCATTCACTGGACATATACATAATGTCGAGTTTGAATCGTACTTTGTCGTAATGGAGCATCGAAGTATAAACATGTCACTAGAATACTAAAAAGCACATATTTAATTAATATAATGATAAGAAATAAGAATTAAGAAATGCATTACATAATGTGAACCATCAAATTTTACATCATAATACAACGATAATGAAACACACATCACACATGCAGTGGCATGGAAGAACCCGTTGCAAACTACGGTAAACAGATTCCGGACTAACCTAACATGCCTTAGGTAAATTTAAAAAAAAACAGAACAAACACAACGATGCAGCATGTCACTACCACTAGGGTAGTCCTAGTAGCCGTACCCCCACGTAGCAAACTGCGTTGAGCCTTCTCCGCAGTATCCACCCATTGCAGGTGGTGCAGGCGGTGGTGCCGGAGGCGCAGGGGCCTTCTTCTTGTGACAAGGGCAGTTGCAGTAAGGAATAGTACATGGTTCATCCTGCGAACCGGCAGCATTGCTGGTATCATCAACTTCGTCGTCTTTGTTACCCTCGCTCACTTCCTCATAATGGTTCACCTTGCATTCCAGATCAAAGATCTTTATCTGGAGGTACTCGATGAACTCCTTAACAGAATCAATTGGTGCAGGATCGACCCACCTAGTAAAACCACAGTTTTCTGGAGCATCGAAAGACTGCAAAATAAATTTCATGTAAGGTGTCTCATTGAAGATAAAGAAATGAAAGAACCGAGTATTACCCATGCGTGTGGACATTTAAAGAAACGCCGACCGCCATCCATCCCGTCGGTGCACATCTGCACTAAGCAGTCCTCACCATGTCTGCATTTTGGCCACGGTTCTCTACGGTTATTGTATTGTCGAAGAGGAGTTTCATTGGTAAATTCACTCTTGTGCTGTGGCGGAAACTCAAACACTGGTTCCGGAAAGGAATCAGGTCCAAGAGGCCCCTCCCATATTATGGGGTCTCCCTTTCTTCCACCTTTTCCTTTCCCAAAACCATAGTAATTCTTCCCGCTAGACCCACCTCCAGACATTGGGCATACAATGAGCTTTGGTGTTTAAGTGCTGCTGGGAGTTCACAAACTTTGGAGTATTTATAGGCGCACAAAGGTCTGATACCCGGAGTGTGGAGTGTAAATGCACCTAAAAAGCCTACATGACAACACAGTGAAGAGGCTAGCTGACCTAACACTGAAAAGGCTAGATTCGATTCTCGAAATGACTACTCGATGCATCTCTGTGCATGCAGACTCACAGCGCTGCATTGATGCCGCTCGGTCGATCGCGCCTAGATGCCGCCTTCCCCACTACACGCCACATACCTGCGCTGTAGAATGACAGGTTCGTCGTCCTCGCCAGAGAGACTGCTTTGAAGGTGAGCTGGAGTGGTTGCCGTGTTGTCACATCTTTTTGAAATGGTGGAAGGGCACTGCTAAACATGTCACGTATGTCTGGGCAAAGAATGCGACATTTGGGAAACCCGTGATCGCCGTGCTGAGCAGTGGCAACCTATGATCTCGTACTCGCAGCTAGATACACTATGGTTCCTATTTTGAGCTATTCGAGCGTGTAGTCGTCATCATCATCGGCAGGATCTCGGCCGCTAACTCCTACCGCACCTAACTTGTCCTTCATTAAATCACAGAAAAAATCACAAAAACTTCCCTTATTTCACGAGCATTATGGAACCCACAAACATAACAAGTTCACATCAATAGTATCTATAGAAACAAATGACAAGTAAACTAGCACAATCATAAACATCGGATACAAATAAGCGGTCCACAGCTATCTCATTACAAATAAACATCAGAGATACAAACATCAGATATATCTAACCATCCCTAGGGCGTCGGACCCTCTTAGCCCTTTGCTGGGCACGGACATGGCCCTCGGAGTAGGTGAGAACATCCGGAGACCTCACCTGTCGCTCAGGACGCACAAGGGGCTGCGGTGTCTGCTGCTGAGAGATCCCAAGTGGTGCTCCTCCTAGCTGTGAATACCCTAAGACATCGGGGTCACCTTGCGTGGTAGGCTCTTCTGGAGTCAAGCTGTCGAAGTCGTCTAAGGTGAAGGTCTCGTTATCTGGTCGAAAGGAGGAAGAAGAACGTCCGGCGCCCGCATCGGGGTAGAATCCTACGCAAAAAATGTGGATGTTAGCGTACGCTCGTATATTTCGTAATGACATGTAGAAACCGAAATATGAAACATAAACTAACCTGTGTAGACCGGTATCTGTGGCCCCGGTACCATCCTTGTATACGGTCCGCCAACTGGTGCTGTCCCTCTAAACATTCCAGTATAGCCGAACGCAGTAGCTGGATCATATCCTGTATGTGATATTAGTAAATATGTAGGAACACTTGATCTAATTTGAAGAGATATGTACGTTACCTGCACTTTGGAAGAACTGCGACGTCGGCCCGTGCACGGTCGACGGACATGGGAACGACGACGAGGCCTGGGACGACCCGTGGCTGTCTTCGTACTGCACACGGCTTCCCAAGTTGTGCACTACCTGACGCAACTGATCACGCTATCTTGACCATGCCTCTGTCTGCTCAAACTGGGTCATTGGGGATCCAGCACGTACCCTCGTCAGGTAAGTCGAGCAGTCCATCTCCATCATGTTGCAAAGGCGAAACTGCATCCATTCAGTAAAGGTACAGTTAGAAACACATGAATTATCTTACGAATATGAATATATATATATATATATATATATATATATATATATATATATATATATATATATATATATATATGTGTGTGTGTGTGTGTGTGTGTGTGTGCAAATATGATCAAGAGACTCACCGCGCCAGCTAGTGCCTCCACGTGGTGCCGGGTATAGCCATCCTGAGGCCTCGCCTGGTGTGGCTGTGGGTGAGTGTCAACATAAACCAGACGAGCCCGAGTCCGGGGTAAGTACCAGGTCAGGTAAGCCCTAAAGGAGCTGTCTGTGTGTGGTCCTGTTGGATGGACCAAGTGCTCGTCTGCCTGTTCCCATTGGTCCACCCACGGCTGCATCTTGGTGAGCCAATGATCAGAGCACGGCAAGCCACTCCTTGACAACCTATAAAATTGGACCACGAAGAATCGTTAGATTCGACACGAATGTATGATCCAAGTTCATTCATAATTACCTGTGGTCCTGGCGACTGACAAACTCCAACGCGGTGGGCACCGGAAACTCCTGGCGCTGCCCAAACTGTCTCCTGACTCTCCAGGGGCAATATGCCTCAACCGCGATGTCATAAACCAGGACGGCGGTAGTAAGCCACAGGCTCGCATTCGCGGAGCAGTGCGAAGACAGGCCTGCTGGTGCACGGGTAGCCACAGCCTCTGGGCTGTAAGGCTCCCAGACAACGTCCTCAGGTGTCAGCATGTCCAGCTCCGAAACAAACTCAGGATATGCGCGTCTAACCTGCGCATGTGCGCAGGACCTCTGCATTCCGAATAAGTAAAATTAAAAGTGCGCTAATACATCATGTAACAATGAATAACAAAATTAGATTTGTTGCTAACGTACCTGACGCCAGATCCAGATAGTTCCCATAGTGGGCCTCTCGTCCTCCTCGTCGTCGTACATGCCCCCGTGGTAAGGCTCGTGGCTGACTATGGGCCAACCAACGGCTAGCCTCTCGTACGACCAAAGCTGTAGCAGTAGTGGGCACCCTGCCAGGATAGCGTTCCCATGTGTCTTCATGCAGCCGTCGCAGAGTCCACGGTAAGTGGCTGCAAGTACCGTCTCACCCCAGCTGTAGGGCGGTACGTCCTCGTCCCCATCCGCAATCTCCCATGCATACGGAAGGAGAATCCTATCGACCGAGTTGCCATGAGTGTTGTTGAACATGATGTAACCAAACAACCAAAGTAGGTACGCCTCAAACAACCAAATTGTCGAAACAAAGGAATACCGACGAATACATAAGTGATAAACAATAATATTTCATTACATACCGGTCACACCAATCGTGGTGTATAGAGATCGCCTCCCCAGGTGGATGAGGACGTAGCACCTCTAGGGCTCGGTGCTCAACAGCTGCAAAGTAAGACCTATGGCTCGAGTCGATAACTGGGTCTAGCAAGGAGTCCATCTCCATACCTGCATTCAAAAATATATGAGAACACATAGGTAAATATATATTTCATACAAACTGGACACATAGGTACAATAATACTTCATTACATACTTGCAATATTTCATTATTACATATTACAAATAATGAAATACAATTGTGGATCATGACACCGAATGCCATCCACGAGAAATTCTCGCCGATGCTCGTCTGAACGTAGGAGGTGCTCCATCTCTGGGATTTCCGGAAGGACCGACGTCAGCAGCATCGTGAAGTGCATTCTGAGGACACTTCTTGTAGTTGTGACCCAATGCTCCACATTGGCTGCAACGCTTTTGTGCCTTACTTGCTTCCGACTCGTCCATACCATTCCGAATACGACGTGTCTGACGGCGGCCTTTGCCTTTCTTAGTGGCTGGATCAGGAATAAACATCTTATTCTCATTATCCTGAGTGAAAGGCCCCACAATTCCAATCCCGTATACCTCATGTCCCCAGGTGGATACAGCTGCTTCCTTGCTGAAGTAAGGTGAAACAAATACTCCTGGCTGTAACGCAGACTCTGCACATGCCGCAATGAGATAGGAGCATGGCAACTGCAATAACTTAGGCTTCATGCAGGAGCAGAAGGCTTTGCCATCTACTGTAATCAAACTCTCCTGTACCACCATATCTCTACGGATACCACGACCACTTCAATCCTTGCATAGAACCTCAAATCTATGCTCCATTGTACCTGTCGATATGACGCGGTGCAGTTTAGCCTTTTCAATCTTCTCTTGCATATATTATGTCACTCTTTTGCAAAACTGAATTTGGGGGTTGCTGATGTTTATGCTTGCAGCCGTGTAACACTCTCTGAAATACTTCATGCACCCATACATGATGAACTCAACAATTCCCACAAGAGGAAAGGCACGACAAGAACGCATAACCATATTGAAACACTCTGCATGATTCATTGTCTGAATACCATACCGTATTCCGTTGGTATCATAAAGGAATGACCATTTCTCCTTAGGTACACCTCGAATCCAGTGTGAAAATGGCTTCTCAATTGAATCCCTAGCCTCTGCAGCCTGACTCGTGCCTGC
The DNA here is from genome assembly GCF_016808335.1 of Panicum virgatum. Classification (NCBI taxonomy): domain Eukaryota; kingdom Viridiplantae; phylum Streptophyta; class Magnoliopsida; order Poales; family Poaceae; genus Panicum; species Panicum virgatum. Next base: position 22,461,890 of record NC_053143.1, on the reverse strand, counting down.
TCCTGATGCCCTTACCTTCACTAGCTCTGCAGTCAACTGATCAAGCATCTGCCATAATGCATTGAATTTTCTCTGTTGATTTTGGGTGCACAACCTCTTAAACAGGTTCTTAAGATCCTTGTTCTTGAAGTGGTCATAGAAGTTTGCACCCATATGCCTAATGCACTACCTGTTTTGGACATCGGGCCACAATGGAGGCGTTGTCGCAGTTCCACGTTGCAATTTCAGTATTGATTGCAGTAGACCTGCATGCCTATCACTAATAAGGCATACATCTGGACGTGCAGCAACAACATGAATCTTCACTCGTTCAAAGAACCAATACCAACTGTCTATGTTCTCATTCTCAACAAATGCAAATGCGAGCGGAACTATTTGGTTATTGCAATCTACACCGATTGCGGTGAGTATCTGACCTTTATACCTTCCAGTCAAAAATGTGCCATCAATGCAGATCACCGGAAGACAAAACTGAAATGCTCTAACACAAGCACCTATGCAAAAGAAGGCTCGTTGCATAATTCTTTGTCCCCTAGTCACGGCTGGTACGAGGTATGTGTCATAAAAGCTTCCAGGATTTCTAGCAGCAACCTGGGATAACATACGAGGTAGGTTATCATATGATGCCTCGTATGTGCCGAACCGCATCTCGAACACCCTTTGTTTAGCCCGCCATGCCTTCAAATAACTGATGGTGTACTGATAAGTCTGCTCAATGTGTCGAACAATCATTTTTGTCTCATAATTTAGATTGTCCATAATAAACCCATACATTTGCTTTGCAACAAAGTCGCAAGATATATTGCGATGCGAGGGAAGAACTTCTGACAGCAAACAAGTGTGCTCTGTCACAATGGAACATTTCCAGTTTGACTTCCATTTTCCCTTGAATGCATGTACTCGCCATGGACATCCATCATTCACACACTTCACCTCATATTCTTTACTGCCAGATTTTACGACTCTGAATTCTCGTTTCAATGATATTGCCCATAGTCTCACAGCATCTTTTACGGCTTCAATGTTTGGATATGTTGCACCTTGCACTACCTCATTCCCTCTGTACTCCCACTCCTGATTTCGTACATCTTCTGCGACATGACTGCCAAAACCATGCTCCTTCCACTCTTTTGGCAATGAGTACTGCTCGTCATCAGATGAGCCCTCATATTCTTCCATCTCCATTGCGGCTTGGTCTTCTGCCTCCATCTCGTCCACAATGCTATGTATCCTCTCTCCCTCATCAGCAAGGTCCTGTGGTACCATGTTTTGGTTCTCTGTCTCTTCTGACTCATTTTGCTCAACATAATTGGTCTCTCTTCAAATACTCGGAGTTCCTTGATCAGCACAATGTTGGATTTCATTTTGTGTCTTCTCCCGGATTTGAACAAGAATGGCCAGAGGCCACCCACGCTCTAGAGCTGCTTTCATGTACTTCTGCTAGTCATCAGTGCTGTGTATCATCATCAATTCCCATAATTCACTTTCTACCTCCCAATTAACAAGAGACTGGACGGTGATCACATGTGTCAACGGATCAACACGGAACCCACGCTGCAGCCACTTACATATGGAACCAAAACTCCTTTCTAGAGGTTTATCTATGGCGCTAGATGTGCACTTAAAGGCAGAAAGATCTACTCCATTTGGCCCATACATAACATTGTAGTCACCATAAAATACTTGAAACTGCATCTTGCTCGACATATCTGTATATCACATAATACTTATCGAGTTATACTCTTTACTTCACTACCTTATTCAATAATCCGTAAAAACTAAGTATGAAATTCAACTACAACGTATAAGTATTCATAACTACGTGATGACACTCAAATTCTATACTGCATATGCCAAATTCTATTCTAAATCATAATTAATTTATAAACACGTTTCTAAAAGTACTGCAATTGTAATAATAAATGCGTAGTACTAATTTTCTAAACTAATTTACTACTACGTAACTACAAACTAAAGTATCATTAAACTCCTACTTAAATGGTTCTACTATAGCACTAATTAAATTAAATTACTCACCCCTACTTAAATTACTCCTACTTAAATGCGTAGTACTTAAATAGAAAAATATATAAACTAAATGTACTAACCTGCAGATCACAAGTGCTGAATCCGGCAGGGCTTCGCCGCTTTCCTTCTCCTCACCTCTCTCTTTTTTTCTGGATTTTTGGTAGAATTTTCGGGCTCAAATGAGGAGGGAAGGGGGGTTGGATTTTATATAAGGGGGGTTACCCCGGTCGCCCGAGGGGCGGGGGGCGACAGGCCCCCCTGCCGCGCCCGTGGGCTGGGTCCAGTGGTCGCCCGGGGGCGGGGGGGGGGGGGGGGGCAGGCCCCCCTGTCGCCCGTGGGGGGGGGGGCGACATGCCCCTTTTTTTCCAGAGACTTCGTTGCAAATTTGAAGACAAAACAAATTACACTTAGGGCCAGTCGCCCTATGGGGGCGACCGGGGGTATTTTTGAAATATTTTAAAACGGACATATATTTTTGAAATTTTTATTTTTTAAAAATATAAAAAAGAAAAAAGCGCATGCATGGACCTGTTGGCTGGCATGGGCCACATGTAGGCTTTTGCCCAGCTTTCACTTTGGCCTATACGGTACCTCGGGCTGTGCTTTGGCCCAGTAATCAAGTGTAGCCCAAAACAATAATCGCTTTTTCCAGGGGCATGCACGCTGCATTTGCTGACATCTCAAGGAAGTGCAATCATGTGCCTTGCAATCTCTCTATACTACGTGGCCACGCGCACGTCTACGCACCCGTCCTATTTCCTTCTTTTTGTTTATTCTTTTTATTAGGCAACAAACAAATTAGTTAGAGAAGGTTTGTAATTTCTTTTTACATGAAACTCATTGTTTCCTTCCTAACAACATGCATGCACGTATCATCCATATATGGAAGACCATAATCAGGCAAGGAATTCTTGCCGTGTATTTCCTTTTCCTGTATTTACACCAGCGCATAAATAGTTCATGTGGCCGCCCGAGTTTCATTGCAAAATCACAAGACGTTGAGCTGCAGGCCATACGCACCCTCGCTACATGAAAAAACATATTGCAAGCCACAGGTCCTACTGAAAAATGACTCATGTGTCTTCTTCTTGGTCCCTGGAATCTGCCTTGGCACAGCCTCATGGAACTGGGGTTGATCAAGTAGCGGTGGTGGCTTTTGTTTGTCCGGCGGAGGACTACAATTTGTTGCAGCCGTATGGAATTAGAGAATTGTGCTTGATGGACAACAGGTTAGTTAATTCTTTTCTTTCTGTAATACATCAATATTGTATGGAATAATGGAATTAATAGTATTTACTCTCTCTCTCTCTCTCTGTATGAATATATATATTTATGAATTAGATATGCTACGCCATCAACGGATTTAGTTTTCTATCGCCGATGTCGACTTGGTTGGCATACGTACAGACCCTGTTTTGCGTAATAGCATCAAATGTGTGACTGTCGATTGAGTTGAAGAGCTAAAGAAGTTCCATGATGACGTACCACGCTTGGGTGCTGATGGCCATAAATCCACATTGAAATATGTGTACGAGTACATGAGATGCTTCGAGAATTTTCAAGGTATTAAAACTGAAGAAACTTCATACATGATTAGATTTAGAATGGAGTGGATTGCTATGTTTTTAATAAAAATTAATTTTGTTGTTTTAGCAGAATTTATTTGTTTTAGTAGTCATTCGATGTAATCCAATGTTGCTTTGTTATATCAATTTTGAGTCTCATATTATTATTAAATATAATTATTCTTTAAATATGTGATATTTTTAAATATAATTGTTCTTTAAACACGTGCCATAGACACGTGCACCTCCACTAGTGCTTATAAAGGGAGTAAGTAAGACTATTTTTGTTCGTCATCCGTCCCCACTTTTGGTTTCCTCCGTCCGCCCGTAGCGCCTGCTGACTTTTCGTTTCGCCCGTCCGCCCCTTGGGCCTGCTGTTCGCCCATCCATCTGTCAAACTCTATAGCCCGCGCGACCATCCCAGCAACCCTGCACTGCAACCCGCGCCGCCGCCCCAGCATACGTCGTGCCCCCGCCTCACGCCGCCCAGCTCACGTCGCCCTGCATCGGCCCGGGCGTTCTTCGGCCATCGCCCCCGGCTGCGGCATTCTTTGCCGACTGTCACCGATCGACGTCATCGTCCTCTCCACATCCGGATCGTGCGGCCGCCGCCTCGGGTCGACGCCGCCGTCCCCGACGCGCCCAGAGCCCATTCCAACCGCGTCCGGAGTGACGCGCGGCCTTCCTCCCCTGCTCTCCTCTATGTTCGGCGCACACCACGGCCGAACATGGAATGCGCACACGTTATCTAGGTGATATATATGTTATTATTTCTTCCTTGCATGTTAATTCCTTGGCTATTAAGGTTATGATGTCATGTTGGCTTGCAGGGAAATGAATTCCTTGAGCTGGATGCACTTCTCTTTGTTTTTATAGGTGATGCTGAGCAAGATGTGTTTCTGCATATAGGACGTGGAGTAGGAGGCAAAGGCAATGCTGCTGCAGAAGTATAGAAAATGTCTTTGTTTTGATGTGGCTACAAATGATCGAGATTAGAAATTAATGTAGACCTGCGAGCATTGCTGCGCTCAGGATTCATGCTGAGGTGAAGCAACGAAATCCTATCAATTCAGCGGTGATGGAAACTGAGGTCCATGGTCATCAGGTCGACCAGGAACTACTTGATCTGGGAAGGAGTGCACGCGGAGGGGAGGGATTTTGCACGTCAGTTTAGGTGAGACGATCCCTAACATCTGGAGCAGGTCATGTTTATCGATTCAGCGGTGAATTCCTGAGCTCCATGTTAATTTCCTGCTGTTATACTATCACTGCACCTGTTATGTGGGGAAAGAAGTATTCTAGAAGGAATAAGAATAAAGGTAGCTAATAGGTTATATTTAGTCAGAATCGGGTTAGGAAATAGAGTTGGTTCTGATTAGGAAATCTTCAGGAGTTGTGTCGGTTGGGATAGGAGAGGTGAGATCTTGGTATGATATAAACCGAGAGAGTTTGTAACTTGAGAATTAAGTAATGAATTAATCTATTCCCTACCTCTGTTCTCTCCTCTCTATCCCCGTTACCCTGCTACGCCGCCGCCATTGATCCACCACGTCCAGCGGCGGATGCACAGGGGGGCTCCAGCCCCCCCTAAAGCAAATAATTACACTAAAATTACTGTAGTAAAATATTAAATCACCATTAAAACTTTATACAAATTAACAATTTCATTGATTCAGCCCCCCTCTTCTCCATCCTACCTCCGCCACTGACCACGTCACAGCTACGCTGTCCGGAACCTAGGGCCTGCTCCCTTCGGTTTGCTGCCAGAGCGTGAACGGCTACCCCGTAACACCTTGGTATCAGCTTCCAGCGATCCTTACCCCGCTCTCGCCGCCATGGGCGACTCAGATGCCACCGCCAATGCTCTGGAGGAACTCACGAAGTCCATTCAGGGGCTCCGACTATGGTCACGGCTAACTCTGAGGCCATCCGCAAGTTGGAGACTCAATCCTCCAGGTCCGGCTTCCAGCAAGATCGCTCCTTCGCGCACGGACATCACCAAGACAGGCCGCCGCGATTCCAGAAGCTGGACTTTCCCAAGTATGATGGCAAAGGGGATCTGCTGATCTTCATCAACAAATGCGACTCCTACTTCCACCAGCAACGTATTGTTGAAGAGGAGAAGGTCTGGATGGCCTCCTTCAACCTGGATGATGCCGCACAGATGTGGTACATACATGTTCAGAAAGAGCAAGGTACGCCATCTTGGAAGCGCTTCACGGAGCTGCTCAATACCAGGTTTGGGCCTCACCTTCGCTCCAATCCCTTGGGCGAACTTGCGGCTTGCCGCCGCACCTCCTCTGTGGCCGATTACCAGGAGCAGTTCCTGCAACTTTTGGCACGCGCGGGCACGCTGACGGAGCCCCAGCAGGTGCAGTTGTTCTGCGCTGGTCTCCAAGAACCCCTGAGCATTGATGTCCAGATCCAAAATCCCCAAACGTTGGAGGTCGCCATGAGTTTGGCTCGGGCATTTGAGCACCGCGAACAGGTGGTCGCGCAGGCGGCCCAGGCGGCGCGCCCCGTCCATCGCGGCATCCTGCCAACACCTACTCTCTCGGCGCCCCGGTAGGATCCCCTCCCAGCTGCAGCAGCGACACCGGCGCCGCCCGGGCTGACCTCTTCCACCAGCCGGCCGGAGTCCGTGTCCGTTGCAGGTCGCACTGTTCGCCGCCTCTCGCCTGAGGAGATGGATGCACGCCACAAGGCGGGCCTCTGTTTCAATTGTGATGAGAAGTTCTCTCGTGGGCACAACAAGGTGTGCCGCCACTTGTTCTACGTCGACATTATTTACGATGACTCGGATGAAGAACAATCTGCTGGGACGGAGGATGCACCTACGGTCTCCCTTCATGCTATTGCCGGGACTCGGTCTCCTGACACGATGAGGGTGGAGTTGCGGCTGGGTGATGCACCTCTGGTTGCTCTTATTGACACAGGGTCAACCCACAATTTTGTTTCAGAGGCTGCTGCTGCGCGCACAGGACTCGAGGCTGCTCAGCGGGACGGCCTGAGCGTCAGGGTAGCTAATGGTGATCGCCTCCCATGCTCGGGCGTGTTCAGCAAAGCTAACTTCTCGGTTGCAGGAGAGGTTTTTGCATCAGACTTCTTCGTCTTACCGCTTGCAGGATATGATGTGGTAATGGGTACTTGAAAGGAATTGGGTGCTCTAGCCTAAGAGAGGGAGGGGGTGAATTAGGCACTCTAAAAACTTAGACCTATAGCTTCAATTAGTTTGCACAAAACTTAAGCTAAAACATGCTATCTAGATGTGCAACTAGGTTGTTCTAGTGTGAAAACCCTATCCCAAAAGAGTTTAGCAACCTATAGTCTTTCCTGTCAAGAAACTATTCTATGAAAGTAAAGGCACACAAATTGCTAGTATGAAATGCGGAAGATTAAAGGGCGGGATAGGAGATAGCAAACTCTTGACGCGGGTGTTTATCCTGTGGTTCAGTTAGCCACAAAGGCACACCTACATCCACGTTGTTGTAGCACTCACTAAGAGTATTGCTACTCAGCCACCAAGTCTCTTCCGTGAACACAATCACGGTCACCTTGGCCCCGGTTTCCACTAAGGAGCTTCTCCACAAAGGATGGGGGTCTCCACGTCTCCCGCACAAAGATGTCGTCGCCGCTCCACACCAAGTCAGAGGGTCGATGACGTTGCCGGCGAGCTTCACGCTCCAAGGTGCCGGCGCACCAAGCTCTTGTTTTGGTTCGCTAATGAACCACATCACAAAGGCTCTAAGCCTTGCAATCTCACTCACTAAGAGCTAATCCTTTACACAACACTCTCAAAGTGTGCTAAGGGCTAAGAATATAATCTTGATGCTTTTGTATGGCTTGGAGATGTTCTTGGGTGTGTGTGGGATGTCTAGCAACTCCAGCAATCTTCAAATGGCCGGGGTGAGGCGTATATATAGGCCACCAAGTCTTGTAGCCGTTGCTCCAACGGTTAGCTGAAAATCTGCATATCACCGGAAGAACCGATGCCTCTAGCAGGGGTAGCGTCGGTTCTTCCGGTCACTCATAAACCGAAGTAGCCGTTGAAGTCCTGACAGCTGACGCAGTGACCACCGGTTGAACCGATGCTTTGTTCCGATGCATCACCGGTTCATCCGGTGCTTAAGGATCATTTCCTGGGCGCTGACGTCATTGCACCGATGGTATACTCCGATGCTCCGTCGGTTGAACCGGTGCTGAAGAAACTTCTCCTGGGCTCTTGACATCGTCTCTGGAACATAGGACGCCCAATGCACCGATGCCCCTTTTTGAACCGTCGGTTCATCCGGTGCCCATAAGCGGATTTGGCTTCGATTCCCTTCTGTCATGGCGTCGGTTCTTCCGACAACCATCGGATGCACCGATGCTTAGGCATCGGTTCTTCCGGTGCTCCTAATCCGCCCCGTAGGGGCGGCCCTTTGGGCTTTGCTACGCCTATCTTCTCTTTCTCTTTGTCATCACTTGAACCTAAAAACCTGAGAATGATCATCTTAACAATCATATTAGTCCAAGTGTTGTGTTGCCATTCGATCACCAAAATCACTCGAAATGGCATAAATAGTGCCATGTTCGTTACAGTACTCGGTGGCTTAAGTCCCTTGGACGGATTGTGCTTGGCTTCGACCGTCTGTACATGGCCTTCTGGAGGCAGGGACGACTCATCGAGTGGCATGGCTTGGCTGGTTCTCCGCGGCCTCAGCTACAGGCCCTGACAGAGGGGAACGTCATGGACTCTCTCTTGGCGGACTTCGAGGATGTGTTTGCAGAGCCGCAGGGATTGCCGCCTAGCAGGTCTCGGGATCACCAAATCCGGTTGCTGCCCGGCACCGAGCCCATCGCAGTGCGGCCTTACAGGTACCCGACCCTCCACAAGAATGAGCTAGAAAATCAATGTCGAACAATGGAAGCTGCTGGCCTCATCCGTCGCAGCTCTTCGGCCTTTTCCTCGCCAGTGTTGCTAGTCAAGAAATCGGATGGGTCTTGGCGTTTTTGCGTCGACTATCGATGGTAGAGGAGTCAAAGGCTTATTGGGCCTTAGCCCATTAGGGTTTATTAGTCGCTTGCTTAAGGGTCAAGTTGTTAGAGGAGTCAAGGGCTTATTGGGCCTTAGCCCATTAGGATTTATTAGTCGCTTACTTAGGGGTCAATTAAACCTCTCTATATAAGGAGAGGAGATATATCAATCTAATCAATCAAGAGATTAAAAGGAAATACCTTCCCTCTTGCCGGCCGTGGGCGAAGCCCCGCGGCCGGCGTTTCCAGCGCCCCCAACCCTAGCCGCCGCTCTCTCGCCCTCGCAGCCCTCCTCTTGTGAACAGTCCCCGCGGTACTGTAGCACCGCGGGTACTGTAGCGCACCCCCGCCGCTCCCTCACGATCTCAATCCCAACAACAGCCATAACAATCTGGTATCAGTTATGCCGGGCGACGACAAGTCCGAGCCACCACCGCCGCCGCCAACCATGGAGGGTCTGGCTGCCCAGATGACCAAGCTGCTGAGCAGCATGGGCGACATGGAGACGCGCATGGAGGCGAAGCTGCTGAGCAGCATGGGCGACAAGGAGACGCGCATGGAGGCACGCATCACCTCTATGGAGTCGCGCCTTCAACCGCCGCCGACGTCAAACCCTGCGGCGTCCATGCCCTATGGGATGCCAGGGTACAGATCTACAACCCTGGCGAGTTCTTCATCGACGGCCGCCGCCACGTTGTCCACGGCACCCCCAACGTCTTCGCTGACATCCAGCGCGCCCTTCTCCTACGGGATGCCGGGGTATGGATCTACTTCGCTGGGGAGCCCTTCCTTCACGGCCCCCGCCACCATGGCCATGGCCACCTTCCCGTCGTTCACCGCCCCCAGCCCCGTGCCAGGTTCCGCTGCAGATGTGCGACTCCCAAAGGCAAGAGCGTCTCCTGCAGCGATTGTTCCATCAGTCACCAAGGATCTGTGCGCCGACATAAGGGTTACAATAGTCCAGATACAAGCCGCTCTCCAGGAGATGATACAACTTGAGCGAAAGAGAGAGGCGGTCGTGCACCTACAAGCGGCAACGCGCAAGTTCTTGGCGCGACGGCTCGTCCGCGTGATGCGCAAGGAGCAACAGGACCAAGCGCCTTCATTCATCCAGGCGGCAGTGCGGCTGCAGGCTGCAGCACGCCGTCTCCTGGCGCGGCGACGGCTGCAGAAGATGCGCTTGGAGATGCAAGAGGCGGTTTTGACAGCGATCGACCTCGGCAATTGGGGGCACGACCTCGGCAAATGGGGGCGCGACCTTGTCCCGTCGGAAGGCCACCAGCGCTCGCGCCAACTCGCCGCTGTCTTCAAGCGCGCGCTGGGTAGCGAACTCCAATTCTACATCAGTGATAGGGGAGGCGCTTTCCTCCTTGTCATCGGCGGAGGCACATCGCCTAGTGCCATCACGTTCCGTCACTGGCCGCCACGAGGACGTCTCCGCGGGTCACTATTGCGACTAATTTCCGGTGGCGATACCTGTCCTCACATCTCGTTCCGATGGTCTCCATGGGATCCAGGCGGCTACTTATGTGCAGGTCCAGCACAAGGAGGGTGTCCGCCGTATCTTCAAGAGTAAAAAATAAAGAATTGCAGTTTATTTAAAATAAGCCGAGATGTAAAAGGCTTGTTCTTAGGTTTTCAGTTTGTGTCTAGTGGAGTCATCGTTAGCGTCATTGTTAGGTTACAGCTAGAGGACGAGCTGCATGTCTAGGTGGGGTGTAGTGTTACAGGAGTCAAGGGATTATTGGGCCTTAGCCCATTAGGGTTTATTAATCGCTTGCTTAGGGGTCAAGTTGTTAGATGAGTCAAGGGCTTATTGGGCTTTAGCCCATTAGGGTTTATTAGTCGCTTGCTTAGGGGTCAAGTAAACCTCTCTATATAAGGAGAGGAGATATATCAATCTAATCAAGCAAGAGATTAGAAGAAAATACCTTTCCTCTTGCCGGCCGTGGGCGAAGCCCCGCGGCTGGCGTTTCCAGCGCCCCCAACCCTAGCCACCGCTCTCTCGCCCTTGCAGCCCTCCTCCTGTGAACAGGCCGCGGTACTGTAGCACCGCGGTACTGTAGCGCACCACCGCCGCTCCCTCACAATCTCAATCCCAACAACAGCCATAACAATCGAGCTCTTAACGCCCAAACAGTGAAGAATACTTTTCCTATTCTGGTGGTGGATGAGCTCCTTGATGAATTACATGGTGCTAAGTACTTCACAAAGCTCGATTTATGCTCGGGATATCACCAAGTGCGTATGCATCCCGCGGACATTCATAAGACTGCATTCCGTACTGAGGGCCTCTATGAGTTTCTAGTCATGCCGTTTGGGTTGTGCAATGCCCCGGCAACCTTTCAAGCCTTAATGAATGATGTGCTGCGGCCGTTCCTTCGGAAGTTCGTTTTGGTCTTTTTCGATGATGTTTTGATTTTCAGTTCATCTTGGGCGGAACATCTTCATCACGTCTGGGCAGTTCTATCTCTTGCGTGCGCACAGCTTATTTGTGAAGCGCAGCAAGTGCTCTTTCGGGGATACTTTGGTGGCTTACCTTGGTCACGTAATTTCAGGGGATGGTGTGTCCATGGATCAGTCCAAGGTGCAGGCAGTGGTTGATTGGCCAATCCCACGCTCAGTACGGCCTTGCGAGGATTATTGGGTCTCGCCGGATATTATCGGAAGTTCGTCAAGGATTACGGAGCTATCGCTGGCCCATTGACTGCATTATTGAAGAAAGATGGATTTGTTTGGTCTGATCAGGCAACCCAGGCGTTTCAGGCTTTGAAGACAGCTCTCACTACCTCGCCGGTCTTGGCGCTGCCAGATTTTGAACGGCCATTCATTGTTGAATGTGATGCCTCTACTCATGGGTTCGGAGCTGTGTTGTTACAAGACCAACAACCTATTGCATATTTCAGCCGTCCTGTGGCGCACAGACACAGTTCCTTGTCTGCATATGAACGGGAACTGATCGGCTTGGTTCAAGCGGTGAAGCATTGGTGCCCATACCTCTGGGGTCTCCGGTCTCCTAACAATCTCCCCCAAAACCCAGCGCCACCGACGCTGGTCTTCACAGGAGCGTTTGCTCCTCCTCCGGGACGTCCTCCACGGCCGCCATCACCGTCTCCTTCTTGGGCTTGCGGTAGTCCCGGGCAAAATGACCGCATACTCCGCAATTGAAGCACCTGCTGATGCCGGAGTTGCCTTTGCGCCGCGCCCGCCACTCCTCCTCCGTGAGCAGGAGCCGCTCACCATCACCATGGCCGCCTGACGTGCCCTGTCCGCCTGCGAGCTGAGCGCGCCGCCGCGAACGCTCGTCGAACGCCTTCAAGCGCCCGAGCGCCTCCTCGAACGGCATCGCCTCCACATCACAGAACTGCTCGATCCCTGCCACCGCAGGGTACAGTCGATCGGGGACGGTGTCGAGGAGCTTCTTCACCATGGCGGCGTCATCGAGCGTGGACCCGAGGCTAGCAAACCTCGCGGCCATGCCGCTGATCTTCCCAGCGTGCTCGTCCAGTGCGTCGCCGTCTGCCATGAGCAGCTGGTCGAATTCCCCCTTGAGCATGGCGAGGCGCGCCGTCTTGACTCGATTCGCGCCCACAAACCGTGTCTTGAGGCTCTCCCAAACCTCCTTCGCCATCTTCTTTGTGGACACCTGCATGAGGATATCCTCAGGCAGTGCTTGAAGAAGCTTCACGCGCGTCGTCTTGTTCTTCCTTGCGTCGACCTCGGCGTCTGCCGCCGGAGCCACGGTCTCCCAGAGGCCCTGTGCGTCGAGGATGGCCTCCACCCAGATCGCCCACACCGTGTAATTGGTCTTGATGAGCATCGGCCAATTCGGCGCTCCGCCGAACTCACCAACAACGCGCACGATCTCCCCCTTCCTGCTGCTCTCGGCGTCTTCACTGCCCTTGCCGCCGAACGGCTTCTTCGGAGGGCCTGGAGGAGTCTTCTCATCGCCGCTCGCCATGGTCGTCGCCGTCGCACTCCGCCGCGGGACCACGCGCTTCTTGTTCGCCGGCTATCGAGGTGGGCTCACCGATCCACTGTAGAACATGCACCAGCGCACCGCCCTAGCCTCGGCCTAGCCTAGCTCTGATGCCACTTGTTGGGGCGACTGCAATCGCCGCCGCGCGCGAAGCAGAGCTCCGCCGAGGTGTCAACGGTGAAGTCACCCCTCTGGCGAGCTACCGCCCAGGAATTTGTGCGCAATCGACGCACAATCTCACACTCAAGCTCACCGAACCGCTCGCTTGGAGAATTCGCTCACACACACGACGAATTTCACTCGGCGGGAGGTGTAAGATGAACAGTACTCGAGGACGAGTTTTGCACACGAAAGCACGGCGCCGGACGCCGCTCTCCAATTCAACTCGCAAGGATCATCACTGGAGTACAACGGGGTTTTATAGCCCAAAGGACGCACCCACGTCCCACCACTTAGCCTAAAACTCCGGCACGAGCCGCCAGCCTCGCCACGGCGCGGACGACGCGCTCTGACGCGCACCCGCCGCGTGCTGGAGATGCTCCCGCCCAATGTGCCCGCTCCAACGGTCTTCAACGTCCGCGCGCCTAACGCGGATCGCCTCCCACGATCGCACCGACGATTGCCCCTACATGATCGGTGCTCGATCACGCCGTTCCTGTGCGCGCACGCACACGCACACGTCGTGACGCCCCCGCGCGCACACATGCGACACGCCACGGACCCGACGGTTCCACGCACTCACGCGATGCCGCACACAACACACGCACACGCCCAGCTGCGCACATGCGCGCTGGGTTTATTCCTAACAGTCATGAAGGGGTTCAGCTCACAATGCATCGCCTTGGTCGTGATTTCCATTCTCCAGCCTTGCTGTCCAATGTCCGGGAATTTATTCGCGGGTGTCAGACCTGCCAACACTACAAGGTGGAACAGCTTCATCCAGGCGGCCTCCTTTTGCCATTGCCTGTGCCGTCCACAGTTTGGTCTTATATTGCGATGGACTTTGTCGAGGGGTTGCCGAAGGTTGGTGGTAAATCGGTCATCCTAACCATTGTTGACCGATTCTCCAAATATGCTCATTTTCTGCCCATATCACACCCCTATTCTGTATGGCGTACCTCAGTCTATTGTGTTCGATCGGGACTATAGTCACAAAGTTCCTGGGTCGACCGGGTCGAGGAACGGGGTCGAGGGTCGTCACTTTATAAAATTGTGGTACGAAGGGGGTATACTTCTATGGAACGATAAATTATTATGTGGAACGCGACTCTGATTCATCCGGTCGATATCTTTGGGTCGATGCGTCTTTAAAAAGACAAAAACTATATACATATGTGCTACTAATGAAGAAACTAATCTGCACAAGCATATAAGAAACATACAAAATAGTACATCTAGATCATACTACACGTACTCAGCTTATTATCTAACAAAAACCACATCAATCCGCAATCAATAACCTTCTTATCCCAATTAAATCTGCTAGCAATGGGGCTACGACCCCTCTCAAACCGGGACGCGATCCAACCTGGAATGGGACACTGACCCTCTTTGACCCTGACTCTCGAATCGGAATGGCGTTCTCGGGTCATGGGACGAGGCATCGACCCCGAATTCTATGACTATGATCGGGACCCAGTGTTTACCACGGCGTTTTGGAAGGAGCTAATGGCCTTGACTGGGTCTAAATTGCACATGACAACAGCTTTTCACCCCCAAGCTGATGGTCAGGCAGAGGCTGCCAATAAGGTAATTGTCATGTACCTTCGTTGTTTCACTGGAGATCGGCCCCGCCAATGGCTGTGTTGGTTACTGTGGGCAGAATATACGTTCAACACAGCTTATCAGTTATCTCTGAAGGACACCGCGTTCCGGATGGTTTATGGGCGCGACCCACCTTCACTTCGGTCTTATGAACCGGGGGCCAGCCGGGTGGTGGCTGTGGCTAAGAATCTGGAGGAGCGCGATGAGTTCCTTGCTGATGTGTGCTACCGGTTGGAGCTAGCCCAAGCTATTGCTAAGCGACAGTATGACAAGCATTATCGGCCAGTACATTATGCTGTGGGAGATTGGGTTTGGTTACGTGTTCGTCATCGGACGCCGATGTCTTTGCCATCATCTGTCAAGGGCAAGCTGCGATTAATGCTAGATTATTATGGCCCTTATCAGATTTCACAGAAGATTAATGATGTGGCTTTTCGTTTGGCTTTGCCAGAGGGGGCCGCATTCATAATGTTTTCCATGTCGGCTTATTCAAGAAATTTATGGGTGAGACACCATTGGTTCCTCCTTCCCTGCCGCCAATGCATCATGGTGCAGCTCTTCCAGCTCCTGCCAAGGCTTTGAAGGCTCGCCTTGCTCGTGGTGTACGCCAAGTGTTGATCCAGTGGGAAGGCACTCCGGCCTCTGCTGCTTCTTGGGAAGATATTGACGACTTCATTCAACGCTACCCTTCATTTCAGCTCGAGGACGACCTGTTTGTCGAGGGGGGGATAGATGTTATGTGGGGAAAGAAGTATTCTAGAAGGAATAAGAATAAAGGTGGCTAATAGGTTATATTTAGTCAGAATCGGGTTAGGAAATAGAGTTGGTTTTGATTAGGAAATCTTCAGGAGTTGTGTCAGTTGGGATAGGAGAGGTGAGATCTTGGTATGATATAAACCGAGAGAGTTTGTAACTTGAGAATTAAGTAATGAATTAATCTATTCCCTACCTCTGTTCTCTCCTCTCTATCCCCGTTACCCTGCTACGCCGCCGCCATTGATCCACCACGTCACAGCTATGCTCTCCGGAACCCAGGGCCTGCTCCCTTCAGTTTGCTGCCGGAGCGTGAACGGCTACCCCGTAACAGCACCACTGCGTAAGATCTATTTGTCGAAGTGCCTAATAGAAAGAATAATATATGCTCAAACTCTAACACTAATTGGCTGATTTGTGTATTGCGCAGTGAGCAAGTTTACCTAGATGATTTGCTGAGTTCTCACGTTTTAGCACAAGAATTCATCAGTGCTACCTTGGGTGATTCCCCTGCTGGGGTATAGACATTAGAGCAACGTCAAGTTTTAATGCTAGGCATTGGCTGATTGGTGATCAGTGATAAGTGATCACATTCTAGCTACCTACATACATGTTTTATTGAGGTCCATATAGATTTTGTTGGCCTGGTGCTACCTATCAAAGATATTGTGAAAGGGAAGGTGAATGTATAATGCTACTATTATGATTAAAAGGAAAAATAGATATATATAGCAGATTAATATTTTCTCATGTTTAAATCATGGCTATTATGCTGTCTAACCACCAAAGAGTCTTGAATGGCTGAATTTCCTTTAGTATCAGAGTACGTAGCTTATGTTGTGCCTAATAGGTAACAACTCACAATTCTTCCCAATACATGACCAGAAAATAAATAAATGTTGCAAAGGGTCTTGATTCTCTCCATGAGTTATGTTATTCCAAACATGTCATGTCCACATTAAGCTCACCGATTAGAAGGAAGAGTCGTTGGATACAGGCTCTGTAATTGTTCACCATTGTTTCTAATTTGTCCATGTCCAGAAACTAATTTCTTCCTAATCGATGTCCTTGGTCTCTTATATTTCGTTTATAAATCATAAGATTCTGGCTGGTAAAATTGAGTTGAACCTGACTGAAGTTGATAATACTGTAGTTGACACTACCTTAGCTCATGAGAGAACCTGCTTAGTTTGCACAGAGATCATTTCGGTTATGTCATATTTTTCCCATTGAATTTGCTTTTTTCCTGGGACAAGCATTTTGCTCACACAGCACGTATGTGTGTCAAATCTGTTCTACTACTTCCCAACTAGAGTGTTGTGGTATGTCAAAAATGAAAAAAATTCAGACTCTGTTTCTCTTCAACTTGATTAGTTTTTGTTGTGGTGTGCAAACCCACAGCCGGGTGGCGTAGTGCACCCGCCTAAACCCAGATGGTGAGTACTCGGGGGTTAGTTAGGATTAGCCCAATCTCGGTGCAAGAATACGATGAACACAGAGGGTTTAGAGTGGTTCGGGCCGCCGGAGCGTAATACCCTACGTCCACTGTGTGTTGTATTGCTTGTGTTGTGAGAGTGTCCAGCCAGGGTCTGCCTTCCCTTGGCCTTGGAGAGCCTAGAGTGTGCAGCGAGCGCCTCCCTTTTATATCTCAAGGGAGGCACGTACATGGCCGTTGAGTCCCCGACAGGTGGGCCCAACGATGTAGTATAAAATAACATACTGTACAGACATTATGGCGTTGCAGGCGACGAAGATCTCATTCCTGGATTTCCTTGCTCTGCCCATGGGAATCTTCCATCTGGCATAGCCATGCCCTGTTGTAGGATCAAGAATACCGACTAGAGGGGGGGTGAATAGGTGGTTTAAAAACTAAAGCCAACAACACTAGAGAAATTTAATTAGTAACAAAGAAAAGCCCTATGTCAATGTCATGCTATTACTATCTCTAGATGGGTTTGCAACCTAGGGTGACAAGATACAAATCAAGCTCTAGTAAAGTAAATTGCTCAAAGTAAAGACAAGAATAAAAGTGAGCAAGAGAAGTAACCAAGCTTGACACAAGAATTTATCCGGTGGTGTCGATGACTTGCCGGTCACCCCTAATCCACGTTGAGGTGGATTCCAAGAATCAACCGCTCCTCTATCAAGAACCTCTTGATCTTGAGCCAGCTTGAATCAAGGAATCGCTCCACACCTCAATTCCACTAGAGTTGCTCTTCACCACTCCGGTGAGGTGAGCACAAGACCTCTCACAACCGAAATCGGGGCTCCTCAACAATCTCCTTGGAGGTTCTCCACGAAATCCTCTTCTCCAAGCCGTCTAGGGAGCGGCAACTCCCAAGAGTAACAAGTTGATGACGCTTGCTTTACCTAATGCCACAAAGCTCAAACTCTTGATGCAATGCACTAGGAAGCTCTCACACCCTCAAGAATGCAATCTCTAAGCAAGTGTGTGTGAGAGGGATGCCTTAGCTCTATTGTGTCAAGAATGCAGTCCAAATGGCCAAGAGAGACACCCAATGGCCGGGCATTGGGTATATATATAGACATCCCTTCAAAAAGTAGCCGTTACACTCTTTTCTGCGAAGTCGCGGACCGTCCACATTTCAAAAACCGGACTGTCCGCCGTTATAAACCAGTGAGTCAGAGTGCATTTAATGCGTGTCAGAACTAGCCATTAAGCCCTGGCGGACGGTCCGCGCCCCAGGAGCGGACTGTCCGCAGTGAGTGTTCCACTCCACCAGAGATGAACATAGTCTCTGGTACAACTTTGAAATTTGCCTGCGGACCGTCCGCGCCTCAGGAGCGGACCGTCCGCAGTTCATCCCTGAAACCCACCAGAGACAACCACAAGATGAACATTAATAGATAAGAATAACACAAATCAACATAGTTCATCACACATTACAAACCAAATGTTCAAATCCAAACACAAGTCTCAAGCCGAGTTTATGTAAGACACAAATCATAAACATGTAATGCAATGGTTCAACACAAATAAATGCGAGTAGCAAGCAGAAGCCGAAAGCGAATGATCTCCATGAGAAGTCCATGAGCTCCCCCTATATCCAAGCACTCCAAAGCTCCTTCTCCCCCTTTGGCATCAATTGCCAAGAAAGTCAATCCATCGGCGGTGGAGGAGGTGGTGGTGGGTAGAACGGCTGGTGCGGGTAGAACTCTGGAGGCGGTACTGGAGCCGGAAATACTGAGTTGAAGTGGTCAGAAAACCCGCTGATGGCTGTGCTGAAAGTATCAAAGCGCTGCTCTAGCTGCTCCTGCCTCTGCTCAAGCTGCTCAAACTGCTCAGAAGAGGGCAAGTCCTCAAAGCGTGAGTCAAGAGCTGCTATGTCTGAGTGTAAACTCTGTTGAACCCCCCGCATCTGAGCCATCATGGGCTGGAACATCTGCTGCTGCATGTTCTGGAAGTTGAGGTTCATCTGATTCTGCATCTGATCAGCCAACCCCGCAATCTGAGAGGACATGCTCTCCTGCATGGATGCAAAGTACGGGTCAAAGTAGCCAGCTGGAGGAGCCCACTGCTGCTGTATTGGAGGATGCGGTGGTGGCATGGCATGCTGAGTTGCAGCTGCTCCCATGTGAGCATCATCATCACTATCATCATCCTGCCCCTGTGCTTCAGTATCCATATCATCTCCAGGGAAAGGAGTCAAAGGCCCCAAAAGAAAAGTATTGTCATTCTTGAATGGCCTGAAAGGAGTGTGCTTGCTTTCACATATCTCTCTGAAGCTAGACTTGACTTTGATGATGGACATAATGTATGGAGCAAAATATAGGTTCATCTCCATGTTAAGCCTTAAATATGCAAGCTGATCTATGATAAGAGCAATGACATTTATTCTATTTCCGTTTATGACATGAGATATCACATTCCAATAGTGCTCTCTAATCTTGTCCTTGTTGCCACTCTTATGCATGAATGTGACTCTGACAATCTTATTAATCACTGCAGGATGATGCCTCAGACCCTGAGTGCCCCCAAAGCTTCTAGCAATTCCAAGATGTGCAGGCTTATAGAACATGGGGTAGTCATTCTTATCTAGAGGGTTTTCTAACACAACATTCACACTTTGCTCACTAGTGATGAAATCATAATCCAACTGATTAGCCTCAGCAAACTGTGCAAATGTAGCATAATAGGTTCTCTTGCCAGTTGTCCACCGAAATGTTTCCTCAACCATGTTGATCTCTAGGGTGGCATAGAACTGACGTATGACTGTTTCATTCCAATCACACCTATGCTGCAGAAAATTTGCTAACCCCATTTGCTGAAAACTATCTACTAGATCAGACATGACTTGTTGTTGTCTCATATAGCCTAGGTCAATGGTCTGATGTTTGAATACATTCTTCTTAACTAGATGACCAAAGTAAGCATCTTTTTGTACCTCAGTTTTGAAGAAGAGGATGTTGGTGTCACGAGGCAAGCTGAACTGATCCACTGCTCTAGCATTGGCATAGCTCTCTGCAGTCCACTGTCGGCTAGGTAGATCTAGCCCCATCAAATCTGTAACATCATCCTCAACCCCCTCAGTCTCTTCCTCTGAAGATTCATCACCTGCATCTCCTACTGAAGATGCTGCAGCCATCTCACTGAGATTTGGAGCATAGTCCACATCATTGGAGTCATCACTGTCTCTTTGTCTTTTGGAAGTCATAGCCTTCTTGATTTTAGAAGCAGTGGCCTTGATGATTTTCCGTGGTGGCCTGAGATCAAGATTTAACCATAAGAACAATTACTAAAACAATAGAAACAATCCATAATGATATAAGTCAGTTCAGCATTCATCTGAAAAATCTGACACTGGCGGACTGTCCGCACTTCTGAACGCGGATTGTCCGCGGTTCATGAACTACCACTGCGGACCGTCCGCGTCCAGCAGGCGGACTGTCCGCGACCCATCTGTTCTGCGCAGGAACACAAAATCGCCCTCAACTTTGATTCACCTATATTTTGAGTTTCGATTCAAATCCACCAACCAAATTTTAACTATAGCATCTCCTCATCACTAGGAATAAGATCCTCCAAGTATTTTTAAGAATCCATGGTCCAAAAATAGATCGGAGCATCTAACCCTAACTCTTTCCAATAAAGAAATCCGAGAGGACATGATGCACAATCTTGAGAAGAGTCCGGGGATGTTCTCGGACCATCCGGGAACCACGCCAAAAAGCCTTGACCTTGTCGTCTCCCCCACGTGCTTGAGAGAGAAAGAGAGAGAGCCTTTTGGATGATGTGTGCGGTTTGGTGGGGGTTTGTGAGAGGGACACCCATTATAAGTCAAGTCTGGCCGACCCTACCTTTCTGTCCATTCGCGGACTGTCCGCGATATCCTGGCGGACCGTCCGCCTATGAATTTTAACACTGACACCCGACTAAAACTGCCTCTAGCAAATTCTGCCCAACACAGGCGGATCGTCCGCGGTCCTTTGGCGAACCGTCCGCAGTGTATTTTTGCAGTTGAGAACTTCTCTGCAGAGCCTCTGGTGGACAAGTGTCATGAACGGCGGACTGTCCGCCCCTTACCCGCGGACCGTCCGCTGTACCAAATTTCAGACAGCCCTGAATTTTGCCAATTTTTTCAATTCCAACTTCAATTTGGGATCATTGCTCATATAAAAATCCAAAAATCTCAAATCTTGCAAGAAAACCTTCAAAAGACTCATATGAGCAAGTTATAACAAGAATTCAAAAATAAATCGAGTAAAATCATGAAAACTCATAAATGGCTCAAAAATACCTCAAAAATTCAGAAAAATGAGACAAAGAGTGCATGAAAGAACCATATGCCACATGTGCTAGTTTTCAAGCCACATTTGAGAAGTCAATGATATTTAACTCATTTCTTAACTTACAAAACCGAGATTCATCCAAAGGCTTGGTAAATATATCGGCTAATTGATCATCCGTGCCAATACCATCAATCTTGATACCACCCTTGTTCACATGATCTCTAAGAAAATAATGGCGGATATCAATATGCTTGGTTCTTGAAAATGTAGAACCGGATTAGTAGCAATCTTTATGGCACTTTTATTATCACACAACAAGAGAATTTCATCAAATTTCATACCATAGTCAAGAAGAGTTTGCTTCATCCATAACAATTGTGCACAACAAATTCCGGCCGAGATATATTCCGCTTCGGCGGTTGAAAGAGCCACGGAATTTTGCTTCTTTGAAGACCAAGAAACAAGAGATCTTCCAAGAAATTGGCAACCAATGGAAGTGCTCTTCCTATCAACCTTGCACCCCGCATAATCCGAATCCGAAAAACCAACCAAATCAAAATGAGCACCCTTGGGATACCATAAACCAATATTAGGAGTATATTTCAAGTATCTCAAGATTCTTTTGACGGCGGTCAAATGACATTCTCTAGGTGCGGCTTGAAATCGTGCACACATGCAAACACTAAACATGATGTCGGGCCTAGATGCGGTCAAATAAAGCAAATTACCAATCATAGAACGATAAAGCTTTTGGTCAACCGGGTTACCTCCCTCATCTAGGTCGAGATGCCCATTGGTGGCCATAGGAGTCTTGATTGGTTTTGCATCTTCCATACCAAATTTCTTCAAGATATCCTTCACATATTTTGATTGACACACAAAGGTGCCTTCCTTGAGTTGCTTGATTTGAAGTCCAAGAAAGAAACTCAATTCACCAATCATGGACATCTCAAATTCCATAGACATCATTTCACCAAATTCCTCACAAAAACTTGGGTTAGTTGAACCAAAGATAATATCATCAACATAAATTTGACAAACAAACAAATCCTTACCAATTGCTTTAGTGAACAAAGTAGTGTTAACCTTACCAATTTTGAAGCCCAAGCAGAGAAAACACCCTCTCTGGTACAATTTGTGTTAGAGCTGCGGACCGTCCGCCCACCTAGGCCGGACTGTCCGCCAGTCACTTCTAAAAACCACCAGAGCCAAACATGCTCTCTGGAACGATTGCGGACCGTTCGCGCCCCAGGGGACGGACTGTCCGCGCTTGTGCAGTCAGCTCTCAAACTTGTTCTTTTTCAAACTAGTCAAAGTGTCGTTAGCCCTCATGCATGCACCTAGACATTTTGAGCAAAATGGCACTAAAGACCCGTCAAGCATGAGCACACAACCCCTCTTGATAGTACGGCTATGTATCCAATAAATCCGGTCACTTTTCATCCAAACGCCTTGTGACCGGTAAAATACAAAAGCCCTATTTTATACCTTTGCCTTGAGCCCGAGCTTTGCTCATCATCTCCAAAACTCCATACGTTCACAACCAAATCTTTTTCATCCGTGGATCAACCTATACTCATTATCTCAAATGAAATTGTTAATCCACAAACCGTTGTCATTAATTACCAAAACTCGAATTAGGGGCCTAGATGCTTTCACCTGTCTTGTCGAAACAGCGCCAGGGTGTAGCTTGCGGCGTTGCCTGCAGCGTAGCTGAACGGGCCATGTAGCTTGCGGCGTAGGCATGGATGCGGCGCATGCGGCTTCACTGTGTACCACGGTAATATGCGGTCTACAGTGAGGCCTGATAAAAGCTGCCCCGCGTGACGCGGCGGCAGAGCACGCCTGAACCACCCGCATTGAATGCGGTGGGTGGGCGAGTCTTCTAGCGGAAGACTCGCGCCCGCGCCTGCGCCTGTGGGACACATGGCGCCCCCGGACCCCGCCCCGGCGGTATATTGGTTCTACGCGCGTGGGGGGTCTGGACGGACGCGGGGACGTCCCGAACCCCTATGGGGGGTCCGAGCCCTTGGATGTTGGTGCGGAGATTCCCCTCCTCAGGGACACGTGGCGTCACCGGACCCGTCCCAGAGCGGGGAGTGGGTCCGGGGCCGTTGGCCCGGTGAGGTAAGAGCCTGACCCGTGGGGCCCGGCTCCTCCGCCCCTTAGGGCGTAGTTACGGATGACTACGCGAGTCCTGCCTTGCTAGAGTAGGAGTGGGTATCCCTGCTACAGGGTACCGATAGTGGCCCCCGGGCCCACCTCGGGTGAGTTGACGAACCCGCAGGTGGGGCCACTACTGTGACCTGGCTCTACATAACTTGAAGCCTCTAGCGTTAGACTGTGTGTGCTGTAGGAGTCTTGTCTAGTTTTGGCCATCCATCGGGCCTTTCGCTGCCTCATCACATCACAATGGCTTACTGACTCGTGGCCACACACACAGTGGTACACCTAGTCACGCGAGCGACGCTCGGCATTGTTGCGGCTGGGGTAAATGGAATTTTTACCACCAACGCAGTTCCCGAAAAGCCTGGTCTTGCCAAGGCTTCGTGCGCGCATGTCAGCTCAGCTTCCGCCTCGCTTCGCGCGGGCGACGGTTCAGATCCTGCCTTTTCACACCTTCGTTTGTTACTCGCCCTCTCTGACAGGCGGGCCTGGGCCCCCTTGTCATGGACTGGGCGGCTAACGCCAGGCATGAGCATCGCTTGGCTTCCAGCGACGGTTCCGGGGCACGTCGGATGGATCAGGCTTCATAAAGGGCCGAACCGCATTTCGCGGTTACTTTTCCGCATTTGCCTTCTTCCTTCCAAACCTTTGGACCCCTTTGCCTTCAAGCCTCCTCGCCCCTTGCTCTTCTGCGCAAATTGTTCCTCGCCTCCATAGCAAGATGGCGTCCCTCGTTCGTCGCCGTCGTTTCCAAACCGAGGAGGAACTGAACACGGTGCGCCACCTGCTTGGGTGGAGTCCATAGGAGACTACCTGGGGGATTCAAGCAGGCTCGGTTCCCCTCGGCGATCTGCGCGTCGGGGAGTTTGTGCTGTTTATTTCGCACATTTCCAGCAGCTTGGGGCTGCCGATCTCTTCATTCTTCCTGCTGCTGTTGGAGGATTTCGGCCTCCAGCTCCAGCATCTCACACCCCACTCCATCCTCATGACGTCGATCTTCTTCCACTTATGTGAGATGTTCGTGGGGGTGCGGCCGTGCGTCATTCTCTTCCGCCACTTCTTCATCCTGGTGAAGTCCAGGAAGGGCAAGGATGAAGTGGGGGCATACTACTTCCAGACGAGGAGCGATTTGTGGACGCCCTACATTCCCGGGCTTACTGGCGGGAAGTGGGAGGATTGGCGCAATGGGTGGGTGATCGCCACCACCGAAGCCAACGAGCACCTCGTCATGCCAACCGGGGGGCCCGCCTCCGACCGCCAGTCCAGGAGGGCCAAGCCGTCCCTGCCGTTGGAGTTTGACCCCGTGCTGAGCAAGATCAGGGTGCTGGCGGAGAGTGGCCTCACCTCGTTGCACGTACTCGGGGACTTCCTGAAGCGCCGGATCGCCCCTCTGAAGCAGCGGCCGCGTCCTACCTGGAGCTTAACCGGACTCCAAGATTGCAGCAGGACCCACCGCGGGGAGGACAGCGATCTGACCCAGGAAGTTTTGGAGGTCGTGGTGCGGGCGGTGACGGGGGATATCTTCGTCCCGGAGCACCTGGTCCTTCCTCAGGGTGTCATCCCTCTTTGCGAGGACTCAAGCTTGAGGACTGCGGTGCTGGCCACTCTGCCGACCCTCGACGACGGTGGGCTAGCAGCGACCCAAACTGGGGGCGACCCAGACCGTGGGATCCGGATCCCTGGTGCATCCGAGGAACAGGCCATGCCAAGCGCCGTGGGGTCTGGCCCTTCTGCCAAGGGCAAGCAGGTCGTGGCTGGTAGCTCCACCGCGAGCGGTCCCAGCCAGGCCCGAAGCAGCTCCGGCGCATCGCCGGAGGAGGTGAGCCGGCATAGGTTGCACCATAGCGACGGGACCTTAGTTATGGAGCCCACTGCAAAGCGTCAGAGGACCACTGAGGACGCGGACCAGGGTAGCTCCCGGGCCCCCGGCTCATGCGGGACCCCTAGAGTAGTTGCGCCGCTACCACCACCGCCGGGAGGTGCCTCTCCCCGGCAGCAGCAGCAGCCACGAGGTGCGCCTCCGCTGCCGCCACGGCAGCAGCAGCAGCAGCAGCCACAACCTCCACCACCACCGCCACCACCAGGGCAGCAGTAGCAGCCATGAGGTGCGCCTCCGCCGCCGCCACGGCAGTAGCAGTCGCCCAGCCTCCGTGGACGCTGGAGACCCGGCGCTTCGGGGTAAGTGTTCTTCCGTTCACTTCCCTTATTCCCGGTGCTTCGCTTTTTGCTGAAGGTCTTCTTTTCTTCGTTTGCCAGGGCCTCTTGCCCAGGCAGCTCTTCCACCACCGCTGGCTCGTCATTGGGGGTCCAGGCGATCGGCGCCTCGGCGGCAACGGCGGAAGCGACGGCTGATGTGGGGAGCTCGGGTGCGGCGACCTCCGCTAACCCGATGGCGCCCAGAGCGGCAGCGGCAGATGCGCCAGTGCCAGGCGCAGCAACACCCGACGTGGTGGCCCCCGAGGCCCCGGCTACGGCGGCAGACGCGCCGACACCGGGCTTGGCGACGGCGAGCATAGCGGCAGCGGGCGCAGCAACGGCGAGCACCTCGGTACCCGAGGTCCTGATGTCTGTGCCGGATGTCCCCACCCCCTTCTCCCAAGCTGCAGTAGAGGAAGACCTAGAGGTGGTCTCTGGTAGGGGGCTCTTGCAGGGTCCCCCAGAGGAGGATGCGGTTCCCCTCCCCCGGGTGCTGGTCCGGGTCCGTCAGACGATAGAAGAGGTGACTTCTACCGCCGAGGCAGCATTCTGGCGGGAGTTGGCAGCTCTAGAGAGTGAGCGTCAACACCTCGGTGACTGGCACATCCGCCTAGAGGAGCGCACGAAGGCCGAAGCCTCCCGTGCTGCTGCCGCCCTGTCCGAGCTTGAGGCCGACCTTGAGTCCTACAGGAAAGGGCTCCGGAAGGTGTTCGACCGGGAGCTCGCGGCGGCGGGACGGGAGAAAGCCCTGGCGCTGTGGGAGGAGGCTAGCCTTGCAGCCTAGCGATCCGAGTTCGAGTCTCGCAGCCAGGGACTCGAGGTCCGCAAGCTAGAGCTCGACAAACTCTCCAAGTCCATGCATCAATGGCGCCAGGAGCTGCAGGAGAACGCCAGCCAGCAGGCTGTTTCCGAGATAGAGCTCGAGGGGGAGAGGAAGTCCCTTGCACTGTGGGAATCCCTCACCACCAGCATGGAGCAGGCCCTTGCGCGCCAGCGCGAGTGTCTTAAGACCCTGAAGGAGTCAACGACGCGGAAGGAGGCCTCGCTCCAGGAGAAGGCCCGCCAGCTGGAGGCGGCTCAGGCAGCACTGGATGCCCAGGTGCTGGAGGCGGTCTAGGAGGCAGTCCGGAAGCTATTGGAGGACCAGCGCATGGGAGCCCAACGAATCATCGACTGGGCAACCGAAGCAAGCTCAGCTCTGGTGCCACTTAGAATGAGTCCAATCCAAGTGGCGGAGCCGCCAGCTTCAATTGCTGACGCCCTCCCAGTGCTGAACTCTGCTTCAGATAGACTCCAGCGCCTGGAGCTGATTCTTGCTGGCCACCTTGAAGCCGAGGGCCACGAGCTGTTCCAGATGGTGGCGGAGTACATTTTGACCTGCCTCCGGAGCCACAACTCTGCCATCTCGCCAGCCCTCGTCGTTGATGGTCCAGTGGCGGAGACGGAGGCCTCCGCTTGGGAAAGCATGCAGGAGGTCGTCGACTTCGTAGCTGCTTATTTCAAGCGGGAGCCTGCAGATTCCTGAGCTGGACCATCACAACAGGCGAACTTTTGTTTTTTGTGTTATGTAAAAATATTGTACTTGTTGAAATTTTAATAGAAGAAAATTTCAACTTAGTTGTTTGTCAGTTGCTCTGGTTTGCGATATGCAGCACCCCGGCGCCTTGGCCCCCTAGTAGATAGGTTCAGTTGTTAGAACCTATCTACCATCCGAGCCGAGAAGACGCTCCGGACCCCCGTATGAGGTTGAGCAAGTGTCTTTGGGCATAGGTGTAGCATAGATTGCAAGTCAAACGAGGGACTTATTCCCTGTATAGCAGAAAATATTACAGAGAGGAAAATCAAACTCGCTGAGATGGTAGTAATGATACTGCAACTTAGCTGTTTGACGCATGCAGAATCGATCCTTGGTGTCTGGCTCAAAGCGAACGCTCCAGGCCCCCTGGGAGACAGGCTTAGTTGTTTTGAGTCTGTCTACCACTAAGACTGGACCTCGATCTGCATGAAGCCTTAAAGCGGATGCCGGGACCCCCTGGTAGGTAGGCTCAATGGTTTGAGACTAGCTACCACCAGTCAAGGCCTAACCTGCATACCACTCAAAGTCAAAGCTTAGTAGCAGGCCCGCGGGACCTATTCTGGACCGGCCCCCAAGCTAGTACAAGGTCCGGGGCTCCGGATACGTAGGTCCAGCAGCACAATGCTTGTTACAGAGTGGTGGAGTGTGTAGGCTTAGGGTACGGAACCAGGCTAAGGCGCTACACAGGGCTCCGGACCACTCCAGGAAACAACATGACTTTACCGGACCTAGCTCCAACGCTCCGGACCCCTCCCTAGCAGTGGGTGAGGTCATTCTATCATACTCAATCCTTTGAGATATGGAGCCGGAACTGCCGTGTAGGACTTAGGAAGCCAACCCTTGAGCTAGAATGAGGTCTGGGCCCCTAATTACCCAGCTCCGGGTACTAGAGCACTCGTTACAGGGTGGTGGAGTGTGTAGGCTTTGGGTACGGAACCGGCTTAGCGGCTACACAGGACTCCGGACCAACCCAGGAAACAAGCACCCCTCTCCAGAGCAGGTCCCTAGGGGTCTGGACCCCTCTTCCAGCAGCAAGGGGGTCCGGACCTGTACGGCAGTCCGGCAGCTCAATACAGATCTTAGCTACTGCAACAAGAGTGAAAATCCGTGCGGGGTTTAGAAAGGGAAAAGCTTGAGAATCGAAATCCGATATAGAATTTTGACACAAAGACAGAACTGGGAGCAAATCTTTCCTTTGCGACTTGATATACATGGCTTGCGCGATGGATGCCAGAGGCCGGGATTATGAGGGTGGACCTCTACCGCTCTGGGCCGCGTGTTAATGTTAGCCGATGGTGCAATGGATGCCAGAGGCCGGGTTTACGAGGACGGACCCCCACCGCTCTGGGCCGCACGCTAATTCTATCTTATTACAAAGGAAAAATTCATTTTCCTGCTCTAAGTGTAAAACTTACGCAGATGCTCTATGTTCCATGGGTTGGGTAGCGGCACCCCTTCTTCTGTGGCAAGGCGAACACATCCGGGCCGGCATACTTCTGTAACCTTGAAGGGACCCTCCCAGCTAGGGGAGAGTTTGTGGAGCCCTGCTCGGTTCAGGATCCGCCTTAGGACGAGATCCCCAGCCCGGAGCTCCCTACCGTGCACGAACCATTGATGATAGCGCCTGACCGCCTGGCTGTAGCGTGCATTTCGGATTGCTGCTCGCCACCTTTGTTCTTCAACGAAGTCCACATCGTCACGCCGCAGTTGTTCCTGCATGGATTCGTCAAAAGCCTGGACCCGTGGTGAGCCCAGGTGAATTTCTGGGGGAAGGCATGCTTCAGCCCCGTAGACCAGGAAGAATGGGGTCTCCCCGGTGGCTCAGCTGGGTGTGGTCGGTTGCCCCATAGTACGCACGGAAGCTCATCAACTCATTTTGCACCATGCTTCTTCAAGCAGTTATAGGTGCGGGTCTTGTGTCCCCTAAGGACCTCTGCATTTGCTCTCTCGACCTATCCATTACTGCGGGGATGTGCCACGGACACAAAGCATAGCTGGATGCCGATGTCCTCGCAGTACTCTTGGAAGAGTCTGCTTTTGAATTGGGTCCCGTTATCCGCGATGATGCAGCTTGGGACGCCAAATATGCACACAATGGACTTGAGGAATGCGACTGCTGATTTTTTGGTGATGTTCACCGCAAGGGTAACCTCCGGCCATTTTGTGAAATTGTCAATGGCGACGTAGAGGAACCGGTACCTGTCGACGGCTCGGGGGAACGGTCCCAGGATATCCACGCCCCATACGGCGAATGGCCATGAGGGCGGGATCATTTGCAGAGCTTGAGCTGGTGTGTGTATTTTCTTTGCATGGAATTGGCATGCTTTGCAGGACCTTACCAGCTCAGCTGTATCCTGGAGTGCTGTCGGCCAGTAGAAGCCATGCCGAAAGGCCTTACCAATAAGCGTGCGAGATGAGGAATGACTTCCACACTCGCCTCAATGGATCTCCGTGAGCAACTCGCGGCCCTCTCCCTGGGAAATGCACCGCATGAGGATACCATTGGCGCCACAGCGGTAGAGATCCCCTTCTACCACCACGTAGCGTTTAGCCAATCGTACTATACGCTCAGCGGACAAATCATCATCAGGAAGGATATTGTCTGTCAGGTAGTCCCAGATCTCGGAGATCCATGCATCTGGAATTTCCAGAGCAGGTGGGAGTGGCGCTATGAGGTCTCCAGGATCCTCAACAGCGCACACAACCCTAGGCCGGCATCACGGATGAAATGCCGCCGGGACCGCTAGCTTCGAGGTGCTAGCTTGATCCCCTTCACCCAGTTCGGTAGGCTGGGCGGTAGGTCTCAGCAACCGTATTTCGAAGACGCCCTCGGGCACAGATGCCCAGGTAGATGCTCTCGCAGGGAGATCATCTGCTGCTGAGTTGAATTCGCGGGGAACATGTTCAGTTCCAAGGCGTCGAAATCCTTCTCGAGCTTCCTCACGTGAATGAGGTATGCCGCGAGCTAGGGATTGTTGCAGAGTGTCGTGGTGTGCAAACCTCTACCTGGCGCACCAAGTGTCGTGGTGTGCAAACCCATAGCCGGGTGGCGTAGTGCACCCGCCTAAACCCAGAGGGTGAGTACTTGGTGGTTAGCTAGGATTAGCCCAATCTCGGTGCAAGATCACGATGAACACAGAGGGTTTAGAGTGCTTCGGGCCGCTGGAGCGTAATACCCTACGTCTACTGTGTGTTGTATTGCTTGTGTTGTGAGAGTGTCCAGCCAGGGTCTGCCTTCCCTTGGCCTTCGAGAGTCTTGGAGAGCCTAGAGTGTGCAGCGAGCGCCTCCCTTTTATATCTCAAGGGAGGTGCGTACATGGCCGTTGAGTCCCCAACAGGTGGGCCCAACAATGTAGTATAAAATAACATATTGTACAGACATTATGGCATTGCAGGCAACGGAGATCTCATTCCTGGATTTCCTTACTCTGCCCGTGGGAATCTTCCATCCGGCATAGCCATGCCCTATCTTGTCGAAACGGCACCAGGGTGTAGCTTGCGGCGTTGCCTGCAGCGTAGCTGAACGGGCCGTGTAGCTTGCGGCGTAGGCGGTATGATGAAAAGGTGCCGTGCTGTCGTATCCATTTAATGCGGCAGACGGGCTCTGCACGGATGCGGCGCATGCGGCTGCACTGTGTACCTCGGTAATATGCGGTCTACAGTGAGGCCTGACAAAAGCTGCCCCGCGTGCCGTGGCGGCGGAGCACGCCTCAACCACCCGCATTGAATGCGGTGGGTGGGCGAGTCTTCCAGCGGAAGACTCGCGCCTGCGCCTGCGCCTGTGGGACACGTGGCGCCCCCGGACCCCGCCCCGGCGGTATATTGGTTCTACGCGCGTGGGGGATCTGGACGGACGCGGGTAGGTCCGGACCCCTATGGGGGGTCCGAGCCCTTGGCTATTGGCGCGGAGCTTCCCCTCCTCAGGGACACGTAGCGTCACCGGACCCGTCCCAGAGCGGGGAGCGGGTCCGGGGCCGTTGGCCCGGTGAGGTAAGAGCCTGACCCGTGGGGCTCGGCTGCTCCGCCCCTTAGGGCGTAGTTACGGATGACTACGCGAGTCTTGCCTTGCTGCAGTAGGAGTGTGTATCTCTGCTACATGGTACCGACAGTTTTCTTCTGGTAAGACTGAACATTGTGTCTTCTTTTATATGGATATCCTGTCTGCTCTGCTATTAGATATTATAGCCTTATAGGTGTGACGAACTAAACTGAAGATGGTTTCTCATGGCTCATGGGTTTCTTGAAAATTCACATGTCTCAATCTGCACCACTTGAAATATGACTCCTGGAATCCTAGTTGTGAGTATGGTAAGATATTATCTGACTTTATCCAGGTATAGTTAAAGCTCCAACCTCAATATAATAGTATGCTTTTACTTTTTACAAAGACATCTGGATGTCACATACACACCCAGACATCAGACATGTACCTCCGTGCTGTGAAAACGTAAGCATCTATTACTTGCAATATAAAAATGTCTTATAATTGTAATATCCAAGGATTGTTCAAAAGAATACATTTCAAGAAAATTTAAAGATTCTTTCTTTACTATCTTTGTGATCTCATTTTTTTTTGTCTAGGATGGATTGCTTTAAGTTATTTGTTTACATAATAGCACACGGGATTTATCCAATTCCGTTTGACTCGTAAGAAATAAAAAATAATGTGTTTTCACTATATTTATTGGGTTGAAATTTTTTTTATTCCCGTAGCAACGCACCAACACAAACCTAGTGATACAAAAAAAATATACTTTTGCAATGATATGCACATGTTTTTCTGAATCAATCACTAAGTGGAAAACAAGCCAAAGGTCCACCCAAAACTACCAGCTTGAAGAAGATCTAGGTCTTCTTCGAGCCAGTACTTTTGGGGTGGATGGGATCCTAGAAAGATCCTTTAGTAGCGGGTGGTAACAACACCCAGTACCAAAGGCAAGATATAGGTACCGGTGGTGTTATTATCCGGTACTAATCGTTTAGTACCGAATGATTTTATCATTTGATACTTATGTCTAGCCTTTGGTACCAGGTGGTAACACTAGCCGGTATCTAAAGGTGCACCATGAGTTACTTCGAAAGGAAAATATCTCTTTCTCAATGACAACTGCTATGTAGAGAGCTACGCACGAGGCAAAAGGTCGTTGGTTAGAATCTCGGCCACCGTACGCCCCCATATTTCGTGTGAAAAAATCACGTGACGTGCGCTTGTGTAGTTTCTTCGAGAGCTTAATATATTTTTTAAAAAAAATGCATTGGTACCGGGTGGAATCTTTACCCGGTATCAAAGAGAACCTTAGGTACCAGTTGTTTTACCCGGTGATGACGGCCGAGACTTTTAGTCTTAGTTTCATAGTACGGTTGGAAAATTGGTACCTAAGGCTCTCTCCAGTCGATGCTGATGGGCTCTTTTCTAGTCGTGAATCCTTAGAGAATACATGCCATTGTTGAGAAGATTGCTATCTACTCCTTCAGCTATACTCCCTCGGTTAAAAAAAAGTCATTTTAGGATTTAAATTTATCCTAGAAAACAATTAATGTTACCTTATATGAAAAATATATGTGCATGCAAGAATTAGTTAGTATCAAATATGAATGATAAATAAGAGAAAATATGGTCATTTTACTTTCTTGTTATTTTTTTTCAAAATTTTTAGAATAACTTGTTTTTTGGATAGAGGGAGTATTCCTAAGATTTATAGAATAATTTGTTTTATGGACAGAGAGAGTATGATTCTCGTGAAGCCCATATTTCGTCAACTTTTGCTATATAGTATTTAGGAATGTTGATGCTAAGCAGTGCACATCAAAATGATACCCACCCCCCACATAATACACCAACACACAAATTTGCATAAGTAAGGAGTAGTAGGATACGAGGAATTCTTTTCAATGTATGCTTTCATCATTGTTTCCTTTATAATTTGCATAATGATAAATAAACTGATAAAATTCTAATTACGGAACTGTACGGAGGCGACATGTTTTTTTTTTAAAGTTTTAGCTTAAGTGCCTATAATAAAGTTGGCTCTGTATGGGCGTTTAACCTTGAAAACTTCATGCGACCCGACAAAAGACAAGTCCCCACAAATCTGAACACGCATCACTACCTCGTACTGAAAAAGGCTACCGACAACCGTGCGAATAAAAGATAGCCAGTAACCGACAAAACGCTCCACAGCCCATTATTGCAGCAGCTTTATCCGCTTATTATTACCCCAAGTGAACGACCCATTTATCTCGATCGGATGGTCTTTCTAGTATATTTTTGTGAGCGTTTGTGATAATATTTTCACAAATAACAGTTAGTCAAATTATATGCATGCTAAAAACATGCACCAACAAATTCATGATCATAGTAATTTTGAGATGCTAATTTTATTGTAGGAACCAATAATTTGTTATAATTTGTAATAGAACCTAAATTCGTAATACAAAATATAAGACGGTTTCATGTCAAAATTCACCTTAAATGATGGATGGAGATAGTATTTCTCCTTCCTTTAGACCCTTTTTTCCCTACCTATATAGGTATGAGCTCTTTTACAATGATTGTAAAGTACAAATAGGTACTTTCAGGTACTTTTAACTTGAATTTTTTTAGCTGTTGATCTATGCAAAGTATTTATAAAAAATAAATTAAATTAGTATTCGGTCTCACTTTTTAGTACTTGGTCCCGTATTTTGGAAATACCAGATACTTTATCCTAAGTACTTCGGGGTACTTCCTACCTTCATCACCGTAGGATTTTTTCAGATGGACAGCTCCTATTTTTTCAATCATTGTAAAATTTCTCTTTAGACAATTATTTTGGCATGTAGATAATTTCAATTGAGAAAATTGTCAACTATAAAGTTGTAGGCCAGTTTTGAGAGATAAAACATTGAAGTTGACACTATATTGGAGTAATTCTTGTATTTATCTGTGTAAAATTGTAATATCACTAAAATGAAAGAATGTATATTATTTTATCTCGGTACAAACTTGAACTTGGACCAGATGTCTGTGTTTCCAGTTTCATCACAATTAACTACTCCCTCAGTTTTGTACGTCATTTGATTTTTTTGCCTCAAGTTTGACCACTCGTCATATTCAAAAATTTGTGTAAAATATCACTCTTTTTCTGTAACTTGCTTTATCAATATAAGTTCTTCAAGAATGACTTAAATTTGACTATATTTGTATAAATGTTTTTGAATAAGATGAATGGTCAAACTTGAGATTAAAAAAATAAAACGACCTATAATTTGGTACGGAGAGAGTACTATATATGAGATTATCCCAATTGTTCCCGATAAAAGTGTTCAGATGTTATGTTGTTCCAAAACATTCCATTGAGCCACTTCAAATACTCCCTCCATCCCAAAAAACAAGTCATCCTAGAAATTCTTGGACATATCAAGAAAAAGGTAAAATGACCATGTTTGTCCCTATTTATTATCCATATTTATCACTAATTGATTCTTGCATACACATGCACTTTCTTGTTGTGAAGTGAAAGTGAAAAAGAGAATGTAATGAATGATTGATGTATTGATTGATGGTTTAGACCACAATATTTATATGTACAAGAGGGAAAGAGTGTCTATTCATGAAGGGACAAGCCCCTTCGTGAATGGCCCCTTCGTGATGTTTGTAACTGCCTAGTGACATCACAATGATATCATTAATCTAATTACTAAATATGGAAATTGATCACTAAGCCTATTTTCCTTCGTAACACTCCCCCTTGATCAATTTGTTCTTCTTGTAGTCTTGTAATCAATTTGATCTTCTTGTGGTCTTGTAATCAATCGTATAGCTCCTTGAAAAACCTTGTGGGAAAAATCAGGAGATGTATGTATTTATATGTCATGGAAAAACTCCTTAAACCCGTTTGGAAAAATAGGAGAAAATTTTGATATGACATATATGTATTGGTATTCCATTAAAAACTCCTTTAATCCAGTCGGAAAAATATAAGGAGAAAATGATATGGAATATCATTAATTGCAAACTTATATGAGAAAAACCTCAAAAGGAAAACTCATAATTAAGTTTGAATGTATTATGATCTGTTGATCATATTTGAACTTATTCTCCCCCAAAACCCTATGGAAAAAATATGAGGAGAAATTATATCTTGAATATCTTCTTAAAACTCTGCTGAGAAAACAGCAGATATGATATATGTGATATGTCTTGAATATCCCTTTAAAAACCCCAGTGGGGAAAATTTGAGATATGACACAGAATATTGCCTTATTAAAAACCTAGTATGAGAAAAACTTTGATAGGAAAACTCACTTAGGAAAAGAGTACAATATATAATCAGAAGATTAAAATCAAAGGTTTACTCCCCCTGATGCTTGCAAATCCTTAAGTCTTCTCATACCAATTCTGAAAACATATTTTTGGAATAATGATGTAGGTAAAGACTTTGTGAATAAATCTGCAAGATTATCACATGACTTTGTTTGCAAGATTTCTATCTCTCCATTTTTCTTGAGCTCGTGAGGATAGAATAATTTAGGAGCAATGTGTTTTGTGATATTGCTCTTTATGTAACCTGCATTCATTTGTGCAATGCAAGCTGAATTATATTCAAAAGTAATTGTTGGTTTCGTAATTGAACTAATATCACATGACTGTTGTATGTGATTAATCATTCTGTGAAGCCATACACATTCATGTGAAGCTTTATATAATGCAATTATTTCAGAATGATTAGTGGATGTGGCTACTAAGTTTGCTTGGATGATTTCCATGATATAGCCATTCCACCATATAAAAATACAAAGCCTGTCTGAGATCTGGCATTGTGGGGATTAGAAAGATAGTCAGCATCTGTATATCCAATTATTGATTTATCTTGATCAAATTGATAGAATAAACCAAGATCTATTGTACCTTGGAGATATCTGAAGATATTCTTAACTCCAGTCCAATGACGTTTTGTTGGAGCTGCGCTATGTCTAGCTAGTAAGTTTACCACAAATGCAATGTCAGGCCTGGTGCAATTTGCGACATACATTAGTGCTCCAATGGCACTTAGATATGGAACTTCGGTTTCCAATAATTCTTCATCCTCGTCCTTTGGTCTGAATTGATCCTTATTCATATCAAGAGATCTGACGACCATAGATGTCTTTGATGGATATGATTTATCCATATTGAACTTTTGAAGAATTTTTTGGATATATGCAGACTGATGTACTAATATCCCTGATGGGAGGTGTTCGAGCTGAAAGCCTAAACAAAATTTGGTTTTACCCAAATCTTTCATTTCAAATTCCGTCTTTATATGGTTGCGTGCTTCATCTATATCTCGTGTACTCCAATGATATTGAGATCATCCACGTACACAGATATAATGCAAAATCCATTTAAGGATTTCTTGATGAATACACATGGGCAATCATCATTATTGGAAAAACCTTTCTAAAGAAGGAATTCCTTTAGTCGGTTGTACCACATTTTTCCCGACTGCTTCAAACCATATAATGATTTCTGAAGCTTTACACAATACATGTTGCGAGAATGATTCTTGTTCGGAATATCAAGCCCTTCAGGAACTTTCATATAAATATCCGAATCTCGTGTCCTATAATGATATGCTGTCACTACGTCCATGAGATGCATGGATAGACCTTTCTGTGCTGCCAACGATATTAAATATCGAAATGTTATGCCACTCATAACTGGAGAATATGTTTCATCATAATCGATGCCGGGTCTCTACGTGAACCCTTGTGCTACAAGCCTCGCTTTGTATCTCAGCACCTCATTGTTTTCAATCCTTTTACGGACGAAAACCCATTTTGATCCCATAGGAAAAATGTTTCGAGGAGTAGGTATAACCGATGAGAATACCTCTCGTTTCTTGAACAAGTGCAATTCTGCCTCAATTGCTTCCTTCCATTTAATCCAGTCTGAGTGTTTGATGCACTCTGCCATGGTCTTAGGTTCTGGATCAAGTAGGAGGTTACTTGCAATCTTGGAGGCGAAATTAATGTCGACAATTGTAGTTTTTCTATTAAATAATTCTCCAGAATCAATATAATTAGTGGAAATTTCATTTACCCTTTGTGACTCTTCTATATTTCCCAAAGAATTAGAGTCTGGGTCTTCCGATGTCCTAGCACTTGTATTTGCGCGCGCACTTGTGCTAGGTATATGGTATCCAATTGGTGTCTATCAACGTGATGTTGATTTGCACTTACCGCTTTGGAAGTAGTCTTCCTTGGTTTCCGCGGAGGCTTATGCTTTGTTACCATATTTCTCCCCCTCTTATTTTGATCTGGGAGATTTTGAGTTGGTACTTCTACTCTTTCTGGTACGTTTACGGCAGGATTGTGTGACTTTGTGACACATTTGTAATCAATAAATGCTTCTGGCAGATTATTTGCAATATTTTGCAAATTGATAATTTTTTGAACTTCACGTTCAGTTTCTATAGTACATGGATCAAAGGACTGAATACCTGAGGCATACCAATTTATTTCCTGGCATTCGTTATGGTACATATTGTCTCGCCCTAATGCCGGGAAATTGTCCTCATCGAAGACGCAATCAGCGCGACGGGCAGTGAATAAGTCCCCTGTAAGAGGCTCGAGGTATTTTATGATTGACGGTAATTTATACCCCACATAAATCCCCAATTTTCTATGGGGGCCCATTGATGTATGCTGCGGTGGTGACATCGGTACGTACATAGCGCAACCGAATTTTCGCAGATGGGAAATACTTGGTTGATTCCCACGTACTAACTGCAACGGGGAAACCGTATTGTATGCAGTAGGTCTAATTTGAATCAAGTCAGCGGCGTGTAAGACCGCATGACCCCAACAAGATGTTGGTAATTGCAATTCTGTAATAAAGGTCTAGCAATTAATTTTATTCTCTTTATAAGAGATTCGGCTAACCATTTTGTTTCCACATTTATGCCTACAGCCATACAAAATTCGTTGAAGGCTTTTGAGAAAAACTCAGCGGCATTATCCATTCTGATGGATTTTATTGGATTATCCGGATAATGTGCTCTTAATTTGATAATTTGAGCAATGAACCTTGCAAAAGCATGGTTTCTTGTGGATAACAAACATACATGGGACCATCTTGTTGATGCATCGACAAGTACCATGAAGTACCTAAATGGCCTAGTTAATGGATGAATAGGGCCACAAATATCTTTTTGAATGCGTTCAAGGAATGTTAGTGGTTCAGCCTAGATTTTAAGATAAGAGGGTCTTAAGATTAATTTCCCTGTAGCACATGCGGTGCATACAAAATCTGAAGGTTTAGGAAATTTTGAAGTATTCATATGATGACCAAGTGAATTGCTAATAATTTTTCGCATCATCCCAATTCCGGGATGTCCTAGGCAATCATGCCAAGTCTTGAATATATCAAGATTTTGAAAAATTATCTTATATGCAACATGTTGTACGGGTTTGATATATGTGAAATACAATCTAGTTGATGGGGAAGGAATTTTCTCAAGCAATTGCTTGTTATATCCATCATTTTTGGTGATGAATAGATATTCATCTTTGTTGCCATTATGTGTTTCGATACGGAAACCATTACGACGGATATCTTTGTAACTCAATAGGGTACGAGTTGAATCGGGATACAGGAGTGCATCCTCGATTACTAATTGTGTACCCATATGGAGAATTATTATGGCTCGTCCTGAACCAACAATCACGGCATCTCGGCCTGCGATTGTCATGACTTTTCCTTTACTCTTAGTTAGAGTTTGGAAATATTTAATTTCCCTAAGTATTGTATTAGTGGTAGCACTGTCCACTAAACAAAGTTCTTCCTCCATTTGGATTGTCCCCATAGATAATCTATAATGATTTAGTCAAATATATTAAGATAAACTCAAATGATTATATAATGCATATATATTATTGAATAAGTATTATATATTTATAATACTATATTGTATGTCTTACAATATTTATAACAACAAATATTTACAACACAACATAATATTTACAAGAATATGGCTTAATGATCAAGTCTATGGGGGTGATTGAGACTAGTTGGTGTTTCCGAATATGTCGTTGGATTGGAATTCAACGAGCATATCGTCAGTGCTGAATAAATCGTCCGTCTGCGGAGGAGTCTTTTCATCAATGGTTTCCAAAGGAGTGTCCTTGGAGCAACGAGCGTCAGTCAATTGAGTAGTGAAGTGCGCTTCATACTTGTCCCCGTGAACTTGTTTGCCAACAGATTTCTGGTAGAGTTTAACCAAATGCTCGGCTATGTGGCACTTCTTAGTGATATGGTTGTGACAACCTCACCTTTGACAAACTTGAGAGTTGTCATGACGGAAATTCTTCTTGAAAGTGTCCTTGCCTTTGCGAGAATCCATATGTTTCTGGAAATGATGCCTATTTTTGTTCCACTTTCCCTTGAAATTCTTTTTGAATTTCTTGCCACCAAACTTCTTTTGAGTGTTATGACTATTGAAGTGAACTTCAGGTAAAGATGATGCCTCGACGGGGCGCAATTGATGATTCTTTGTTAAGAGATCATCATGTTTTTCTGCCTGAAGTAAATCATATATCAAGTCAGAGTATTTAGTACACTTGTGGCGGCGGTATTGCTGCTGCAATATCCTATTGGCTGGGAGGAATGTGGACAAAGTCTTTTCAATCTTTTCGGCATCATCAATTGGTTGATCACAGAAACGAAGTTTGGAACAAATCTTGTGGATGGCAGAGTTATATTCCGCAACAGATTTGAAATCCGTAAGGCGAAGGAGAGACCATTCGCGTCTAGATTCGGGCAAAATAATTGCCTTTTGTTGATCACAGCGTTCTTTGAGTGCAACCCAAAGTGCTCTAGGATTCTCCTCCATTATATATTTGTTCTTGAGATCTGGATGAAGATGATGTCTCAAGAAATGTAATGTAGCATATTTTGCTTCATTTGAAATAGGGGCTTGTGGATTTGGCTCCTCAATTGAATTGAGAAAACCCTTTGCTGTTAGCATGATTTTTACGTCCATAGCCCAAGTTAGATAGTTACTACCATCTGCGGCAAGTTCAGCGAAATCTTTATTGACATTAGGTGCCATATTCCTACATGAAATATCATGTATAGGATTAATTTACTGTGGTAAATTAAAATTATGTGTGTATAAATTTATGCAAAATAATGAAATCAAGACGAGGCTTGAATCAAAACTTAAGGTATATTGATTTAAATAGTGCAACTATTTTTTATAATATTCTTGCGGGAATAATTTACTTGATAGTCTCAATATATATAAAATGAATTTGTCTTGAATATTTTGGATATACACATTATAGGTAATCATCATAAGATGTAGACCTTTAGTAATGGGCAAATAATTTGTTGCCTAAAAGCATGGTCTCAGGGCAAATAAATTCTCAAAAAATTTATCGCAGCCGATGCTTAGGTCTCCATTACCTTGTGTTTTTCCAAAACTTGATTTATATACCTTAATTTGAATTTTGCATATTTCTACATGATGTAGAATGTAAATTGTGTGCTATATTGATAGTAATTCAAATAAAATAAAATAGCACATGAAAAAGATTTTTCAAATAATATTTGCATAACAAATATGAGATCTGCGGATCACATATATACAATTACTGCGGTAATCGTAATATCTATATTACAATGATACTTAGAATTCGAATCTGATGATCTAGATAGATATTTACAACAATTATGCAAATTCAGAGTAGTCAAAGGACTAAAAACAGAACAATCTAAAGCCTTTAATATAAATTTGCAGAACTAAATATGCTAAAACATAAATAAATAAAGTTCTGGGAGCCTTATTGTGAAATTGCAGAGGAATTGAAGGGGAAATCGGCTTGGGCCGCCTGTAGGCGGCTCGGCTTGGCATGTGGCGCGGCTATGGGCGTTCGGCCCAGCCCGTTGGGTCGGGCTGGCCCGAAAAAAAAAGAGCAGGAGGGGGGGGGCGGTTAGGGTTAGGACCCTGACCCGCTTGCCCAGAACCGCCGCCGCCATCTGCCTCCGGGGGCACCGCCAGCGCCCCATGGTCTTGCCGTCGCCATGCCATGGCTCCGGTGAGTGCCGCCGCCTGTGCGCCTATGAGCGCCACCAGTATCTAGCACCGTCGCGGGCGCCATCTCCTCTTCTCCCCCTTCTTCTCTCGTCCGCGCCGCCCCTGGTGTTGGCCGAGGTCCGGCCGCCGCCGTCGGTTGCGCCACGGCCGAGGGCCGCGCACGCGTCTGCCCCAGGCGAGGGCCGTCTCCCCCTTTCTCCCCCAGGCACGCCGGCCATGGGAGCTAGTCGGCTGGAGCAAATCGGCCCTGACCGGCCCTTGTCGCCGCGCTTAGAGGCGGGGAAACGTCCCCTCCTTGGAGGAGACGAATCCGGCCCCAAGATTAGTCTCGGATGGGAGTGTGTTGCGGCGATTGGAGGTGATGTCGGTGTAGGAGCGCAGGAGGTGCTACGGTGTGGGGGTGGAGGCGCGATGGTGATGTCGTAGGCGAAGCCCGGTGGCCACTTCTCGGCGTCAACATCGCTGATGGGGAATGGAGGTGCCCCACGACGTCCAGCCATGGCGCCGCCGCTGTCGTTCCTTGGCGGCGCTAGTGGCATCGGCGCCACTGTAGGTAATGGCGCCATTCTAGTGTCCCTGATGTAGAGGACAAGGCCTAGTGCCGGTGAATGGCGCTCGTGATGGCCGTTGGAGCGTCGCAGAGGAATCCTCTGGAGGTGAATGTTGCGCAGGGCATGACAAATGGCGCCCTGCACCATGAAGCGACGAATGCCGCCGGACTGGTTGCCGCGAATGATGGCGTTCTTCACTGCGTCTGTGATGGAATCGACCATGGCGTTCATGGAAGGTACGTTGGGAGTCGTCATGTTCGTTTACCTTGCAGGAACTCCGGCGATGTGCAAGGATTCCGGCAAAGTCTCCGGCGAGGTCTCCGTGCAGTTGCCTTCTTGTTCCAGGAAAGAAGTCGGCTAGTTCGTCCTTCCAGGGAGCGTGAATTCGGCCCCTTTCCTTTTTGCGCTCAGTGAAGAGAGTGCGCGTGTCTAATAACATGTTGTGAAGTGAAAGTGAAAGAGAGAATGTTATGAATGATTGATGTACACTACTAGAAAACAGGCCAAAGGTCCTGGCCAAAGGTACCAGCTGCTGTTGCAACCGGTACTAATGCCACGCATCAGTATCGGCTGCAAAAGCAGCTGGTACCTTTGGCCAGCGGCGATCAAAGGTAAGGGGTTTGGTACCGGGTTAAAGCAACACCCGGTACCAAAACCCCAATATAGGAACCGGTTAGTGCCACCAACCGGTACCAAAAGAACAAGAAGAAATAGGCACCGGTTGGTGGAACCAACCGGTGCCTAAAGGGTGGACAATGGCACCGGGTTTTGCCATGGCCCGGTGCCGCCACGTGCCCACAACAAAGGCACCGGTTGGTAACATCAACCGGTGCCTATGCCTTTTGTTTGGCACCGGTTGTTGAGCACCAACTGGTGCCTTTGAGCCACGCCTATAAATACCCCAACCCCTCCCCCCTCCAAGCTGCCGTGAACTCACTGTTCATGGCAGCCGAGTGAGGGGAGGGGAGGCGAATTTTTGTTTTTTTTTAAAAAAGGTTAGTTATTTTTCTCCATAACTTAGCAATTGGTTTTTAGAAGCAGTTATCATTTAATTTATTTGATAAGTGAATAGTATCTATTTATTATAGTTATATGCATTATCAATTATATATTTGAATTCAAATTTATTATAGTATGAATGAACTATTTGTACACTACAATGATGTATATAAATGTATTGTGGACCTAGATGAGTCAGCAATGGATGTACACGGCCGATCGGTGTTCAAAGGAGTTCATTGATGGCGTGCATGAATTCATAGAAGCGGCCGAGAAACACAAGTATGGCGGTTTCGTTCGTTGTCCATGCAAATTCTGTAAGAATGAGAAGGATTACTCATCAAAAGAACCATCCATAGTCACTTGTTCAATAGTGGTTTCATGCCGAACTACTATGTTTGGACCAAGCATGGCGAAAGAGGAATTGTGCTGGATAATAATGTAGAAGAAGAGGACAGGATTCCTGACTTTGCAGCCAATTATAATTCCTTTTTCAACGACACTGCAATGGGTGAGCCTGAAGAAGATACTGAAGGATACGTTGTAGAAGATGATCTTGGTCAGATGCTGCGCGAAGCTGAGGAAGGTTGCGAAACAGAAAAGGAATCGAGAGATCTGAAGCGTATGTTGGAGGACTACAGAACATTGTTGTACCCTGATTGCAAACAAGACCAAAAGAAGTTGGGTACCACATTGGAATTGTTGCAATGGAAGGCATCAAATGGTTTGTCTGACAAGGGATTCGAGGAGTTGCTGAAACCTATAAAAAACTTACTCCCTGAGGGTAACACCTTGCCGGAGACAACATACGACGCAAAAAAAGTTGTTTGTCCTTTAGGATTAGAGGCACAGAAGATACATGCTTGTCCTAATGACTGCATCCTATATCGAGGTGAGTATGAAAATTTGGATTCATGCCCTGTATGCAACGCATGCCGGTATAAGATCCCTCGAGATGATCCAGGCGACGTTGAGGGGATGCGTGTCAAGAAGAGGGTGCCTGCCAAGGTGATGTGGTATTTTCCTCTAATACCACGTCTGAAACGTTTGTTCATGAACAAAACGAATGCTAAATTGATGCGATGGCACAAAGAAGAACATAAGCAAGACAATATGTTGAGACACCCCGCTGATGGGTCGCAGTGGAGAAAAGTGGACAGAACATTCCCAACATTTGCAAATGAAGCGAGGAATATAAGGTTCGTCTTAAGTACGGATGGCATGAATCCTTTCGGTGAGCAGAGCAGTGGTCATAGTACCTGGCCTGTAACACTCTGTATATACAACCTTCCTCCCTAGTTGTGTGTGAAGCGGAAATTCATTATGATGCTGGTGCTTATCCCCGGCCCGAAGCAACCCGGTAACGATATATATGTGTATCTGAAACCACTGATTGAGGATCTTCTATTGTTGTGGAAAGATGAGGGTGTTCGTATGTGGGATGCGCACGCAGAGGATCATTTTAACCTGCGTGCATTGCTTTTCGTAACCACCAACGATTGGCCAGCACAAAGTAACCTCTCCGGACAATCCAATAAGGGTTATAGGGCATGCACCCATTGTTTAGAAGAAACCGACAGCATGTACCTCAAGCACTATAGGAAGATCATGTATATGGGTCATCGTCAATTTCTTCCGATCAAGCACCCATTAAGGAGGAGGCATGCTCACTACGATGGAAAGGCAGATCATTGTACCAAGCCTAGGCACCGTTGTGGGAAAATAGTGTTTGAAATGGTCAAAGATATAAAAGTAGTATTCGGAAAAGGACCCAACAGCAAATCAGTGCAGAGTGATGACGGACGTGCACCTATGTGGAAGAAGAAGAGTATTTTTTGGGAGTTACCTTATTGGGAAGTCTTAGACGTCCGCCACGCAATTGATGTGATGCACCTAACAAAAAATCTTTGTGTGAACCTTCTAGGTTTCCTTGGTGTCTATGGTAAGGCAAAGGATACATTGGAATCGCGGCAAGATCTTCAACGTATGAAACAACGGGCTGCCCTACATCCAGAAAAAAGGGATAAAGGACGTCATTATCTAGGTCCTGCGTGCTACACTCTTAGTAAGGAAGAGAAGCAAAGTATATTCGACTGTTTGAATAGTATCAAGGTCCCATCAGGCTACTCTTCGAATATAAAGAGGCTACTGAACTTGAAAGAGAAGAAATTCGCACACGTAAAGTCCCATGACTGTCACGTGTTGATGACGCAATTGATTCCAATTGCACTTAGAGGTATTCTACCAGCTAATGTTCGAGCAACAATCATAAAGCTATGCGCATTTCTCAACACAATTTCTCAGAAGGCAATTGATCCATCGAGTTTAAGCAGGCTACAAGAGGATGTTGTCCAAAGTTTAGTCAGTCTTGAAATGATATTTCCTCCATCATTCTTCAATATTATGATGCATCTTCTAGTTCACCTGGTC
Organism: Panicum virgatum; assembly: GCF_016808335.1. Classification (NCBI taxonomy): domain Eukaryota; kingdom Viridiplantae; phylum Streptophyta; class Magnoliopsida; order Poales; family Poaceae; genus Panicum; species Panicum virgatum. Next base: position 22,417,056 of record NC_053143.1, on the reverse strand, counting down.
AAAGAGATTGGTATTCTCGGTCCTGTTTTCCTTCATAATATGTTCCCTTTTGAACGATACTTTGCAGTACTAAAGAAATACGTTCGTAATCGGGCTAGTCCAGAAGGAAGCATTGTGAAGGGTTACGTCATAGAGGAGGTCATTGAATTTTGTGTTGACTATGTGGAAGAACTCTGCCCAATTGGGATTCCAGTATCACGTCATGAGGGGCGGCTGATTGGAAAGGGCACACTTGGAAGAAAATCAGTAAATGCCACAGATCATGCCACGTTGAGGAAAGCACATCTCACAGTTCTGCAACAATCAGCCTTGGTGGCTCCATACATGGAGGAGCACATGCAAATTGTGCGAAGTATATACCCTTTGAAGTCTGAGACATGGATTACAAAACATCATAACGATACATTCGCCACCTGGTTGCAGAAGGAAGTCATGGCCAACGATCAAATTCATGAGCAGCTAGCTTGGCTGGCCAGGGGTCCGGCAAATTCAATCCTGATGTACCAAGGATATGAAATTAATGGTTACACATTTTATACAAGAGCCCAAGATAACAAGAGCACCAATCAAAATAGTGGTGTACGTATAGATGCCACCGACTCTAGTGGCCAAACGAACTCATATTTTGGTTACATTGAAGAGATCTGGGAACTCGACTATGGGCCGTTGAAGATACCTCTATTTCGTTGTCAATGGGTTAAACTCACAGGAAAAGGTGTCGATATCGACGAGTACGGAATGACAACGGTAGACCTCAAAGAGCTTGGCTATCGAGACAAACCATTCGTCCTAGCTAAAGATGTCACTCAAGTTTTCTATGTGCAGGACATGTCTAGCAAAACGAGAAAGGACAAGTCCAGGAATAAATCAAGTTTTGTAGGTACCGGAGATGAGGCAAAGCGCCATATTGTTCTGGCAGGAAAAAGAAAAATTGTGGGAGTCGACGATGTCACAGATGAAGAAGAATACAATAAGGTTGAAGATATGACTCCGTTCGCAGTGGAGGTTGACTCAAGTATTCTTTTAGCCGAAGAGGAGGCTCCGTACGCACGTCATGATCATAATGAAGGGACGATTGTAAAGCGAACCATCGTTAATATTCCCTTAGTTGAATGATTATGCCTTGTAATATTTTCTGTGAACATTATTAGATTTCTTATGCAATGAATTGATTTATTGGACAATTAAATGATTTATTATGCAATTATTTGATTTATTATGCAATTAAAATGATTAGTAATGCACCTAAATGATTTATCATGTAGTATTTAGAATTATTTTGCATTTAAATAATTTATTATGCAATTATTTGATTTATTATGTAATTAAAATAATTAGTTATGCACCTAAATGATTTATTATGTAGTAATTAAAATTATTGTACATTTAAATGATTTATTATTGTGCACCTAAAACCATAGTTAATATTTTCTTAGTTGAATGATTTACTAGGCAATTAATAAATTTATTGAGCAAATAACAAATTTATTAGATAATTATTTTAACTGTTAGACAATTATTTAAATTATTAGATAATTATCAGATTTTCTAGGCAATTATCAGATTTATTATGAATTATGAGGCAATTAATAGATTTACAAGAGAAAAAGAAAAGATAACCTTTGGTACCGGTTGGAAAATCCAACCGGTACCTTAGGGTCCTATTTGGGTAAAAAAAAGTGGGGCATCGCGCGGGAGTCGAACCGTGGCCGCGAAGCCCAAATTACCACGAGTTACCATTGAGATACTGACGAATTCCGTTCAAAGGGGGTCAAAGAAGAGTGAAAAGTGAACTTCAAAAGGCCTAAGGTACCGGTTTTGTTAATCCACCCGGTACCATAGGGGCTTTTAATTTCCCGCCCGTTGGGCCCCTAAGGCACCGGGTGTGCGGAGAACCGGTACCTAAGGCCTCGCCTAAGGCACCGGTTGGAGATACAACCGGTACCTAAGGCCTACATAGGTACTGGCTGAATTTTTGACACGGTACTCTTGGCCAGGGGTATAAATCCGTTGCCTTCTTCCTCCCAATTCTCCACTGCTCCTCAATTCCTCCGGTCGACCGCCGCCGCCCTCCATCTCAGCGCGCGCACCGCCGACCTCCCTGACCCCTCCACCGGCTTCGTAGCTCGATCCCGAAGTTCCCCGTGGAGTCCAGAGGCCCGGAGGACCCCTGCATCGACCCGTCCATGAGCACCGCGCACGGGATTTTCCCCGGAACTCCGCGCCGGTGAGTTCTATGCGCCGTCGCGATTAGTCGCCGCTGGCGATCCCCCGGCCACGCTGACCCCTTGTACACATCCGCAGCAACACACCGCATCGATTTGAGGAGACCCGAGGCCCGGAGCAAGCCCTGCAGCGCCCCTTCCCCGAGCTCCGCACCATCCTCGCCGCCGGAGCTCGCCGCCAACCCTGCTGCGTCACGCCCCCGGCCGTTTCAAGCCTCGGTGAGCACCCTCTAGTCCCCGCCATGCTTTTACGCTAGATTGCTTTAGCCCGTAGCGCACCCCAGCAGCCTGCACGCCACGCGCCGGTGAACCCCGCCGCGCAGGGCTGTCGCCGTCGTAGCACACGCCGCCACGGACCTCCCCGAGGCCCGCAAAGGCCTCAAGTGGACTACGCATGTCGCGTAGTACCTTCCCAACCCAAACCCCAGCTCGATTCACCCCGGAAAACGCCGAGTTCGAACAACTCCGGCCGTGCTCCGCCGCGGAGCAAGGCCGCCGGCGAGCCCCGCCGCCGCCCCGCGCGCCCAGTCAATCCCAGCCGCCTGATCCTCAGCCCACGGACGAGATTAGATCACATCCGGATCTAATCTGAGCCGCGGGATCGTGATCCAACGGATTAGATCCGCGCATACCCCTTCGGCCTGGACATTTTGCTAAAGAGCCCCTGCACTTTCTGAGTATCAACCCGCGCTCCTGTCCTATTCAAAAGTATTTGCAGTTCAGCCCAAAATCTTACACGGACCCCCCTGAACTTTCCAATAATAGAACCCGCCGTCCAGCCCTTGTAGTTTTGCGAGTTAGACCCTAGATCTATGCGTTATTTATGTTTAGGTCCTCGGTTTTTGCAGAAAACCCCCAGAAACTCTGTTTTTCTTACAGTTAAGCCCCTAGATCTTGTTTTAAGCCTAGTTTTCGCGTTCTAGCTCCGTTTTAGGCGTTCTTTATGTCCACGCAATCGTTGTAATGCGTAGAATAGTTCTAGCATAGTTTTGGTTGCTATTTTCATGTATTGTTGTACTGTTTCTTAGTTTTTGCTATTGTTTGCATGTATGTTTATGTTGTGTATTGTTTTTGGCCATGTGTTCGTGAGTAGACGTTGATCCATCTAAGTAGCCCCAGTACCAGTACCTGAAGCAGCCATCTTCTGAGCAGTTTGAGCAGTAGGAGCAGTTTGAGGAAGGCAAGTATTTATGTATTTACTATATGCCTATAAGGACTTTCCTAGCCACTTTATATCCTTTATATATAGTGTATAATTTAGTTATAGAATTTAGTTATTAGAGAGACTTTATTTAATCATGTATTTAAATAGAGAGTGAATAATGCTTGTATTTATGTATTTATCATGTATTTCTGTAACTCATGTATTTATCATGTAACTCGTGTAACGACGATGAGTAACGACGACGAGTAATGACGAGTAACGACGACGAGTAATTTCGTATTCGCTCTCTAACTCACGCATTCGCCATCCCTCGACCCTCAACTCTAGACCTCAACCCTCAACCCCGTTCCTCGACCCGGTTCCTCGACCCTCAACTCGCAACCCCGTTCCCCGACCCGGTTCCTCGACCCCGTTCCACGACACACACACACACACTCTCTGTCTAATACACTCTAACACACACACACACACACACTAACACACACAGACACACACACACACACACTCACTAACTCTCTCTCTTTCTCTGTCCCTCTAACATACACACACACACTCTCTCTCAAACATGCATATTCGTTCAAAGAATTGAATTCTCCTGCTTCATTTAAGGATGGACACATACTCTAACACATTTTTACGGTTTCAGTTAAGGATGGACCCCTTCGGTGATGAGCAGGCTGCCGGGCAATACATGTTGGACGCAATAAACAAAGATACGAGGGCTAACACCACCCAGCCAATCGCTGAAGAAGATGCTCGGACAGCTGATTCGTTCCTGAATATGTCTGGAGATGCCGATGAAGAAGATGATGACTTTGCGCCGCCGCCCAATCAACAGCAGCATGTTCCAGTACGAGTCTTAAAACTATATGCATGGTGACTTCGGTAGATTAGTTTTGCGATTAACATATCTTTTCTGTAATTTAGTCGACCTCCGCATCGACTTCGTTGAGCCAGTCAAAAGGGAGACGCCGGCCAACCAAGAAAATGGAGGGAAGACAGGTCGTCACAGAAGTGGACGCAGAGGGCTGTCCAAGTGCTCCAGATGATGCTAGCACAAAATTTGTCAACCAATGTGGGGTTATGTTCGGGCAAGAATTCCGATCACCACAAGACTATGGAAAACGACTAAACCCGAAGAACAGCAACACACCGTGCCTGCACATCAGAAGGAAATGCTATGGGCAGAACTCAATGATATGTTCACTCTTTCTGAAGGAGTTGACCAAGAACTTGTGAAGAAATGTGCCTTGAGAAAGATGGCCCTTGCCTTTGCAACTTTCAAGAAGAAGTTGTACACCAATTACATCAAGAAGGATAAGGAGCCGAACTGGGACGATCTTCCTCAGGTTAAACCATACTGGGAGGAGTTCAAACAATACAAACTATCAGAGGAAGCCCAAAAAAAATCCAAACATGCGAAGGTGAATGCAGCAAATAAGAAGTACAGCCACCACCTTGGGGCTGGCGGGTACAAGAAGGCAGTTAAAAAATGGCAGAAGATGGAGCATGACCTTATAGATAGAGGCATCAGGCCGATGACTTGGGATTGGCCGGATAGATCCAAGTGATGGTTATTTGCTAATGGCGTGACACTAAACCAGTTGGATGGAAGTTTGGTCGTGCCCGAGCATATGCAAAAAGTGTCCCGCGATCTAGTCGCTGCAATAGATGAGACTCAACAAGGAACATTCCATCCTCAAAGGGAGAATGATGAGCTGACAAGGGCATTAAAGAATCCGGAACACCCTGGACGAGCCCGCGGCATCGGCGTGGTCCCATGGAAAGTTGCTTGGGCCGGAGATCCCTCTTACAAGACTCACCGAAAGAGCAAAGCCGAACAGGAAGAGAAACTTCATGCCATAGAAGAAAAGATGAACAAGAAGGTTGCGTCCTTGGAATCTCAGATGGACGCCAGGGTCAATGAGGCGGTGCAGCTAGCTCTGAGCCAAAGGGGCACTGGTGGGTCGCACCCGGATGTTGTGATAAGCCCGGCCTGTCAGCGACGCAGCAGCTGTGCATCCACGGCGGCGCCCGACGTACAAGCGGAACAGCAACCCCAGATTGAGCCAACGGCGGTAGATGACCAGAGGTATCTAGTGGATGATGTCACCATTCCGACACCGTGCGAGCTTCATGTGCGAGCAAGAAATATATCCATTCATGTCGCATATGGGTCAGCCCTGCCCCTGAATCCTTCTACTACAATTCATGGAAGGCCGATACCTCCTGGCTACACCTCCGTCACAGTCGAGCAGATAGTTGGAAACAATGAGGATCTTGAGCTCGACTTCGTTGGAGGGGATGGAGAGAAGACATTGGGAGACGCACTGCACGGGGTCGTTCTATGGCGCAAGGCCGACATCAAACTTACTGCAAGTACAACGGCTCCCGTGCAGACCGATCGCCCGTCTCCGCGGCCTACCTCACCGCCGTCCCCACTACCACCTCCTTCACCACCATCTCCGCCGGCGCAAAGGGCCACGAGTACTCCAACTCCTCCTACACCAGAAAAGGGAAAGAAAAAGACAGCATCCCTCCCAGCGGCTGGACCCTCAAAGAAGAAGCAGAAAACGGTCGAAAGACAATTAACCTATGAGAAAACCGCTGAGGAGTTGGAAGTGGAGACTGCTCGATATATAAAAGAACAATTGAAGCCTAAAGTCCCCCCGCCGAGGGAAAAGGTACCTCTAGAACTAGGGAAAAAGCTTCTCGCAAACCTAGACATCCCACCAAAACAGAAAAGCTTACCCTCGGACTATGATCGTACTCTGACAAAGGCACACAAGGTGAGAAATCTGAAGAAAAAATGTGGCAAGACCATTCCTTAGGTTGGCACACAACAAAAAGAACTCGAGCCCCTCCGAGTGCCAGGGTTGCCACTCCTACACCCGACAGACGTACAACTCCAGGCAGATCTACAGGCCGCAATATTTCTTTCTGAATCTGGATTAACGCTAGAGGAGGCAACAGGGCATGTGGAGGCAAAAATCCCTGTCGCTCGCACTATTACTCCATTCCAGCATGGAAAACCGTTTATCACTGAGGAAGAGGAGAAAAGTCTAGGCACGCAGATGTTCAATTTGCATAGATGGTACATGCGAATGGCGAAAGATGAAGGGAAAATGTTTGGAGTCAAGTATCGTGACCATGATTTCTTCCGCGGGGAGGACGACTTCTGGGTGTACTTCCAAAATTTATATCACATTTACCATCGACAAGCCCTCGACGCCTCTATCATCACCATTTGGGTTTTGTAAGTATCACTTACCTCTACATTAATACTTTTTGTTAACAAGAACATAATTATATATGTGCATTATAAAATTTCTATTGCATCGTTTAGACAGGAGACCCAAAGAAGCCGAAAACATGGATGGCACCATCAGATCGGCTTCATGTCTCCTTTGCTAGTCAACCAGAAATTGATCAACGAAAGTTACAAGGAAACGTGCGAAAACATGTACGATTCGTTGACTAGGCAAAGTTACAAATCCTATATATTCATACCATACAACTTTGGGTAAGCCTTGATCGACTCAAACCTCTATTATATTACTAAATAAATACTAAGTTGTCTAATACATTTATGTATATATCCTATCTATATCTGCAGTTATCATTGGATTTTACTCATACTTTCCGTAGAGACCGGCAATCTTATAGTCTTTGACTCAATGAGAAATCCAAAGTCCGCAATCCAACATATCATAGACCCCTTGAACAGGTAAGTTCAGTTTGCACAATCAAATCTTTTTTCTGTTAATAACAATTCCTGAATATCAAACTTAACTTTGAGCGCAGGGTTTGGAAAAAATTTGTGAGAAATAACAAAGGACGTGGTCAATGGAGGCCCGAACTGAATGTTAACATGGATTATCCGGTATGTTCATTCATAAAGATTTGTCTAGTTAAGTATATAATCCCAAATTGTTCTAAATTGAGTAATTTATTTGTTTCTCCTTAAGTGTGCGAGAAAACAACAAGGAACTAATTGGTGCGGGTACTACGTATGCGACTACTTGCACATCATGGCTCCATGCGGGAAGGCTACTGATGAAGAAATGAGAGTACGTCCAAACCGTTCACTAGTATATTTTCATAATTGTACTAACGCACATAATGTTAATGCTTTTTTCCTAAATGATAGATGTCTCAAATGGGGGATGAATGTTACTCTACTGATCGGATCAACGCCGTGTGCGAGCAGCTCGTCGGATTCATTTTGAACGAGATCTTGGATCCTAGAGGCGAGTTCTACCACGACGGTCACATCAATAGAGGATTTCCATCGACATCCTGAGGGGACTAGTAGTTGGACAGCTAACATGACTTGTACATTTGTAAATATTTTTAAACATTATGCCTTGATGTTTGTAAATATATTAGTTCATCTAATTAGCTTAATTATATGCTCGCATTTCACTTTTAGTTAGTTTCAAATATTCTCTGAAAACGAACACGAACAACCAATGAACGTAGAGTACTGTAGAGCTTGAGTGCGTTTAGCAATTATAAAAGAATAAACAGTAATAAATATAACAAACAAAACTGGATTTGGGAAAAAAAAGGAAAATGTCATTGGTACCGGTTGGAAATACTAACCGGAACCAAAGGGGCTGCCACCTTACGTCAGCGTGGAAGCCTCTTTGGTACCGGCTGGTATTTCCAACCGGTACCAATGGAAGCCTAAGGCACCAGTTGAAAAACCTGGTGTCTTAAGTAGAGGCCAATGGTCGCGGTTGCGGGGCACCGGTTGGGAAACCGGTGCATTTGGCCTTTCGCAGCCGGTGCCCAAGGCCCGTTTTCTAGTAGTGGTATTGATTGATGGTTTAGACTATAATATTTATATGTACAAGAGGGAAAGGGTGTCTATTCATGAAGGGACAGACCCCTTCGTGAATGGCCCCTTCGTGATGTTTGTAACTGCCTAGTGACATCACAATGATGTCATTAATCTAATTACTAAATATGGAAATTGATCACTAAGCCTAATTACTAAATAGGATAAGATGACTTATTTTTTGGGACAAATTTTGAATCATAGAGTGACTTATTCTCTAGGACGGAGGGAGTATATCACAGCAGCATTTTATTTTTAGGAAGATAATACATATTTTCATATGTCAAAAATACATACATATTTCCTTGTGCATAATTGCACGAGCACAAAAGTAGTTCATTGCGCTACAACAAAACGCTACCTGATTATACTACCATAAAACAGCCATTATTTCTACATCACCAAAGTTCGTCTTCTCAGATAATAAAATGGTTTCCAAGGTATCTAGAATAGATTGTGACGTTATATTATAGGAAGACAGTGTAAATCCACCTGTATTCTTAGTTTAAGGTTGTTTTAGTTAATCCTCTCCCCCTACGGGATGGAGGGAGATTTTGACTGCTAGAGGATTAAATTCCTTTTAGTCCCCTCCAATCCTCTTAATTAATCCCTTCAAACCGAACGAAGGCCTAAGGGTTGATTGAAAACCATTTTCAATGAGCAGTAGTAGAAACAACCTGAAAAGAAGTGGTACCATCATTATGGCGGAGGAAGCGAGGAGTCATTCTTGTAGTTGTCAGACCGGCCTCACCACCATGTACATTCAGGCGACAGGGCCGCAGGGCAAATGCGATCAGGAGGTGATATTTGGCTTGGCCTTTTACCCCAATCTTATGATAATTAAACAATGTACTCCCTCCGTTCCAAAATATGGGTCGTATTGGCTTTTCTAGATTTATAGTGTTTGCTAAGCACCTAGATATATCATATATTTAGATACATAGCAAAATATATGAATCTAGAAATGTCAAAGTGACTTAAATTTTGAAACGGAGGGAGTAGTCCTTTGCAAATCAGATCAGCTTGTATTGTCACTACTGGAAAACCAAGATTTTCCTATGGGGATCGATATTTTTTGACGGGCTATGGTCCCACCGACAGAAAAATGCTTATTTTCTTGTAGGTTATGACAAAATGCATAGGGAAATAATAAAATAGACATGAAAAATTAGCTTATCTCTTGTTCTTTTGCTTCTTGAGGGCTTCATCTAGTTTTCAATAACTTAACTATTGAACAAAGGTGCATGTGTCCATATGGAGCAAACAAGGTTATATTAGTATTCAACTCATCTATATTGTTACATTTAGTTTAACCAATATGCTCTTGGTATTTTAAGTCTGCAACTTGATTATAGCTGCCCTGTTATTTTCTTTCATTCCTGCAACTAGATTACATATGTTATTTTCTTTGCAGCTTTGTTTGTGTGGATATTATGATGCTTACATTCTATCATATTTGTTTCATATTATTAATTTAGGCTAATGGTTACATAATTCTTTTTTGCAACTGGCATGAAGTTCAATGATGCGTCTACTGCTTTCTTCTAGGTGGCTTGGTCAGTTATCTTCTACTGATAGTTTCTGACATGATAGTCAACTTGAAATGAACTCAAACAAGTGGAGCTCTACTTAACGCCTTCCAACCACCGTTTAATGTGTCTTTTATTAAAGTGTTGCATTTTTTAATTTACAGGTAATAGAGGAATTGTTGAATCAGCTTTTGAGTTAAAGTGTTTCATGTCCATAGACATATCCATATTGTAACACCAATTGAATTATTGCTGCTGAGCAATTTGACACTGAATTTGTAAATACTATATATATTGATGAGCTCTGGTTGACATCTGGGTTTCAGTTGTCGATGTGTTTGATTGAAATTTATGTGATTGTGAACCATTAAAATTAAATTTGAGCATATTATTATGAAATTGTATTTCCCAGTCGATTAAAAAGAACACTAGAAGAAAAATAGTACTTTTGTCAGTTACAATATTTTTCTGTTGGTTTCAATGCTATTTTCATGTCGGGATACATTGGCAGGAAAATACTTTCAGACTTGAGGAAGGTTGTTTTTTCTGTGCGTGAAAACCGATAGGGAAATAATTTTTGTCGGAGACCCGACAGGCAAATTTAATTTCCATATCAAGCTAGAGCTAGATCTGATGAAAATTTGCGTGTCGGTAGCCAATTTCCCAGTTGGTTTTGTAATTTTTCTGGCGGTATTCGTTATTTCTTTGACGGTTTCACACTGACAGGAAAATTCCGTAGTGGTGATGGCTTCACATTTCTGGCAGCATCGCCTTGTTCCAATACGTTTAAACATGTTATAAATGTTACAAGAAATGATGATATGACATGAATCATGTCACATGATATATGTCTACATCAAATCTTAGATAGCATTTATGTTAAAGCTGATTTCGAAAGATAGCGCACTATAACTTTTGACAGATTGCCTAGGTAACATATTCCACGAAAGATTCTGTGCACCTTTCAAGGGGCACAATTCTAAGAAATCAATAGGCAACAAGATCCTTTCACTTTCCTGCAGTAGAGTGTTGTTTCAACCATTCTTCAATTTTATCACGTACTACCATTGGACTAACTTATCAGTGGTCACACTAAGAGCTTTGCAGTGTGGACCAAACAATTCTTTATGTGGCTTTGGAACTTGAAGCACTTTTAACTTAGCTCGATCCTATTTTAGGTTTCCACTGGTGCTCTTCTCAAGTGCTCAAATCTTAAGAAAGGTTCCATGTATATTGTAATGGGATCTAGGGTTGCGTAACAGCTAGCGAGGTTCACAATACGTTTCCTCGTACTATTTCTTCTTTTGCATTTGCTTTTTGTGGAGTGCCATGATTTGCTATTGGCTCCTGACATTCTTTACTGATCTATTGATGAAGTAACACGTGAACACAAAAATCATGAGGCCTACACATCACCAGGAGTGTATAGGATTTGGTTCAAACTTGTTATGTTGTTATTTGCTGTGCTGGCATGCACTTCGCTTGGTGCCAAATAATTGAAAAGGGCCACAGTGAAAATGTGGATGCGCATGAGCTAGCATGGCCTAGATAAAACTTGGCAAGATCAAACAGTCTGCAGCCCCATGAGAGGAAGGGATCCGAGGAGCGGCATGATAACTCGCACTACTACAAAGACAACTTGTAGAAATGCCTTGATTTTTTTTCAGAGGCGGACCAAAATTTTACCCGTTGCTACAAATGGAGCAGGATTACTGTAGCATTCGACCTACCTCTAGAAAAGCATTTTTAGGAGCAGGTGATGGCATGTCCCGCCCCTGCAAATGGTTTCACACCAAAAAAATCATAACTTTTTCATATGATCTTGAATAAATTTAAACTTTATATTAAATCTATAGAGAATGACGAGATTTAAAACTTTGTAGTTGATAACTTTTCATTTAGGGTTATTTAATGGTCCAAAAAATTATATAAGTTCTCTAATAGCTATAACTATATAATATCTCATATAACTTAAGTTATACTTTGAGATTTCCATAATCTTAACCTTTATGTACACTAAAAATATACTTGGCACATTTTTTGTTTCTATAGTTCACAATAACAATAGTGTAAAAGTTTCACTTTTTTATTTGTTTTGCTATACGTAAATAATTAAATACATTTTTAGATAAAATAGAAAAATATTGTTAGGGGCGGGTGATTGCGTCATTGGCCACTAGAAACAGATTTGTAGGGGCAGGTGCTGGGGTCACCCACCCCTACAAATCAATTTCTGAGTTAATATAAAAGAATAGCATACCCCATAAAGTCACAAGTGACAGTGTAATGTGGTGGTAAGAAATGTACATGTGAGGCTTAAGGTAGGCGGTTCAAATCCTAGATGATCCAAGTGTGCATATTTCATCAAAAAAATTATAGCTTGACACTGTAGTCTATAGGGCTAGTAGTGGTGGTTGGTTGGCTAGAATATTTTTTTTCCTTTTTTTATATGTTGTTTAAAATATTTTTGGACTTTTATTATTTTTTGAAAATGGATTTGCAGGCCCGCCCCTAGAAATTAATTTTTAGAGGCGGGTGCGTTACCCGCCCCTAAAAATGACATTTTTAGCTGTGAGAACTAGGGGCGGGTAACACCTGCCCCCAAAAATGCTTTTTACGGGCCTCTAAAAATCTTTTTTTGCAGTAGTGAGGGCAGTAAGCTATTTCCTTGTTGCACCATGAAAAATGCACGGGTTTGTTGTGACTTCATATTAGGTTAACCGTCAAAATAGTAGTCTAACTTCTTTGGAGTTTAGGTTACAATAATGTCCAAAACATAATACCTTGATTATCTTAGTGGTGATATATATTCCCCTTCATCCAAAGAGCAAATTTCTCGAGAGCTCTAGAACTCAATATGAAAATGCTTCTTTTTCTACTAATAAACTAGTTTCATCGTCATAAGAATTATTGTTAGCTACTCCCTCCATCCTCCTTTGATATATACCTATTCCAAAAACTAAAATTTTCTCTTTTAATGGTCGATGTCTCATTACAGACATATGGATGGCCTTTTTGGTTCCTGCGCAGAGTAATTCCTCTAGAAAAAACCGGTGCATGTATATATGATGACAAATGAGGAGTCCTCGTGGAAAACTATATCCACTAACGAGAAGTACATGTTATTGTGATTAATTAGATGATAATTAAGTATGGCCCTTTTGTTTAGTCATTGTTCCAAGATGGAAATGGATATCGTAAGAGAATACAGGTGGTAGCTGCTAATGATCTAAACTAATGCACGTGTTTACCTTGTTACTGAACTTGTTGCAATCATTGCTAACAATTGTTTTGTGATATTATCTTTGTATCATTGTTTTGGTGTAGTTGATCTTTTATTTTTTATAAATGATGAGATTAAGCCATTGAAATTTTAAACAGAAAAACTAAACAGATCAATATATTTTGGTTACGAGGTTCATTTTTTAATCCCTTTGTTATTTTGGTTCATAGATTCGTGACCAAATTTTCTTAAAACAAAATAAACTGAACCTTGATAAAGAATATTGCCAAGCCCAAACCATCAATTTCTCTTGTACTAACTTCAAGAAATATAATTTTAGTAATGTGAAGGTACATATAGTTGAGACAAACCCACATATACATTTTAATCTAGTCATACTCTAAAGTTTGAATGGAAAACATTATCTTATTATTCAAACTTCAAATGCAATTATTGGAAGGGACAGAACTTATAAGTTCCAATATCCTTTTTTCATGAATATCTTCTGTTTGCGTCATCGTGATTTTGGAAGCAAGCTCAAATGAAATGATATTTGATGAGGCTGAAGTCTCTGGTTAATTTTTTGGTATGTTTTTTTGTTGGGTAATTTTTTGGAGTTAATTAACTTTCTTAAGCACAATTTACTCTTCAGGTATTCAGTTTAAAATGGGCAACACATCCTAGCTAGACTAGTATACATGCTACCTTTTTATCTGCTTGTATCTAATTTTTTCATTTAATGAAAAATCAGCTGAAACTACCCATCCACCAATTAAAAAAAGTACTATACCATCTTACAAAATTTAGTATGGAAGTCCTACTCTAATCAAGTAGAGTGTACCAGGGTACAGTGTGTCCTCCATGTATGATATTTCTTTACAAAATGGAAATCTTAGAGTTTAAGACTACATTGAAATCGTTGGGGTTCCGTCAGCGCATTCTCATGTTTAGGGCAAGGGTGTCCTTGTTTGTTCCCTCTTACCAAAAGCGCGCACTATAGCTTGTTTGTTTATTTCTCCGACGTGCTTGCTATTTTCTACTAGGCTTTGGAACTTGAGGCACATGATGTTTATTTGAGGTATACCATGCATCACAGGTATTGTCTCACTTCTGCTGATTATAAGTTGCTGGTACAACTGCCTACCATTGGTTAATGCATGCCATGGTATTGTGGGAGCAAAGGCTTGCTATGCTCTGTACATCTTATATTATATCACAGAAAATGTTAAACTAGTTTACTTCAGTTGAAATTAATAGCCTCATGTAAATTAGTGGATGTATTTTTGTGAGTGAGATTCAAATTTTGGACACGACTCTCTAAAACATGTACAGCTCTACATGATGAGACCATTTTTTTTAATAAAACAGAAGGGGAGCTCCCTGCGCTGCGCATGAAGTTTCTCAATTATCTACCTCAGTTATGAAAGATTGTCAAGATGCTGAGAATCCTGTGATGTACCTGTTGACAGCCAAATTTGGCATCTGCTGAGGTCGACCGGTCTGACCGGTTGGGCCGACCGGTCTGACCGGTCGGGCCGACCGGTCAGACCGGTCTGGTCTGTACAGTACGAGTAGAATTAGGGTTTTTGTAAAGAGTCCTCATGTAATCCTACTCGTGAAGGGGTACGCCTTCCCCGGCCTATAAATATAAAGGGTAAGGCCGATTGAGGTTATTCCCAATCGAATCAATACAAAAATCGCATTACTTTTATCTCTCAAACCCTAGCCTTTTCCAACCCTAGATTGCTTTCTTCCTTCGTCCCAGCGGCGTTTGAAGACGTTCTGAGTGGCCTGCCGACCTCAGAGCAACCCTACGATCACAAGCTCCGACGGGGTCCCTCCCGAGCTCGCTGTTCTAGGTTTCCAGCGAGTCCCTGCCTGCACCGGTCAGACCAGTCGGCGGTACCGGTCAGACCGGTCCGCCCAGGGTTTCGCGGGTGTTGATCGTTTTGACGATCGTTCGCGCGTTCTAGCGCATTCGAGTGTGTTGGCGCGATTCTGTGTCAACATACTTTTTGGCGACTCCGCTGGGGAGAGATTAATCTGGTTTTAAAACCGATCTGATCTACTCCCTGAAGAAGATGGGCTCTTCAGAAATCAACAAGGAGAACATCATCACGGCTACCAAGGAGGAGCTCACCGAGGAGGAACGCAAGGCCTACCTTCTTGTGGAGGAGCACGTCAAGGCACAATTCTTGAAGGGCTTCAAGAAGGATCGTGGTGGCCTCGTCAAAAGGGTGGAGGAGTTCGTGCTGCCGTCTCTCAAGCTTAACCAGGATAAGATTGAAGAGATCCCCAATGTAAGCCTTTCTCCATTAGATATGTTTGATAGGATGTCATCTTTAATGGATCAGAAGATTATTGCTGCAAAAGCTGCCACAGGTGACATGTTAGTTAAATTGAGTAGTGATGTTGATGCGCTTAAAGGTAAACAACCTATGTCAGATCCTAACTCATCAGATCCGAGTTCGGCTACCCTTGAGTTCACATCTGAACCAGTCTATGGTATGCCGCCGAACTCGTTTTCAGGGCAAACCCCGCCACCATCGACCGTGCACATAGCACCGGTCGGACCGGTCCCACAGACCGGTCAGACCGGTACGACCGGTCAGACCGGTACGACCGGTCAGACCGGTTACCAGACCGGTCAGACCGGTTACTCAGTGCCGTCGCCGACGCCTCTCGAGACAATTCCAGGTTCGGCTGCCCCTAGCCGAACTAATGAATTGTCACTTTATACACCGCCCCGCACTACTGCTGTAGCGGGAGGATCACAGGGATCTGGACCTAATCAAGGACCGATCCCAACTTCATTACAGACGATGGCGCATGGAAATCCTAATGCACATTGGTTTTCTGAGTTCTATACCAGCCAGCACTATCAAGCCGATCTTCTTAAGTTCAAAGAGGATCTGGCAAATGCGATTAAGAATAAGCTTGGGGTGGATATGGGTACGACACGTTTATATCAAAAACCTTATCCCGTTGAGTTTGATTTCACTCCTTTTCCTGCTGGTTGGCATATTCCTGAGTTTACTAAATTTAATGGTGATGATTCTCGTACAACTTGGGAACACATTAGTCAATATGTATTGCAGTTAGGGAAAGTTGGTTTTAATGATGCTTTACGTGTGCGTTTATTTTCTTTATCTTTGACTGGAATAGCTTTCTCTTGGTTTTCTTCACTTGCTCCTAACTCTATTCGCAATTGGGCTCAATTGGAGTGTAAATTTCATGATCACTTCTTTAGTGGGGAAACTGAAGCGAAATTGTTAGATTTAACATCGATTAGGCAAGGACGTGATGAATCTTCTTCGGATTATTTCAAAAGATTTAAAGAAATTAAAAATCGGTGTTTTAGTTTGACAATTTCCGAAAAAGATTTGGCGGATTTGGCATTTAATGGTTTACGTTCTTATTTGAAAGAGAAACTTGAGGGCTTTGAATATCATACCGTGAATTTCTTGCAAGTCAAAGTCATGGGTTTAGAATTTAAACTTAAAAATGCCAAAGATACTTTCAAGCCTCATCGGTCCAACACACACATTCTTGATCATGATTCGGATGGTTCGGACGATGATAGTAAGGAAGTATATGCCGCCGAATTTGTTTGGCCATCAAAGGCCAAACCCGGTTCGGTTCCATCTCTCATGCCGATTCAAAAGAATCGGCAGGAGGAGCCGAAGTTTACTTTTGATGTTTCTAAGTGTGATCGGATTTTTGTTGAATTGCTTAAGAATGGTAACATCCGATTATCGCATGCTATTCCATCTCCCGACGAGCTTAAACGACATGCATATTGTAAGTGGCATAACTCTACATCTCATGCTACTAATGATTGTAATGTTTTTCGTCGACACGTACAATCGGCCATTAATGAAGGACGATTAGTACTTTCTGAGATGCAGATTGACAAAGCTCCTTTCCCTGTTCATACGCTGGAATTGAACAATCCAAAGGTGCTCATTCGGCCGGAATAAGCCGAAGGAGCCAAGGGAAAGCATGTTGTCATCGGTGATCCAAGACCGATGAACACAAGTGACAAGATCCTTGCCCGAGAAGTTATAAAAGAGAAAACTG
Source organism: Panicum virgatum (assembly GCF_016808335.1). NCBI lineage: Eukaryota > Viridiplantae > Streptophyta > Magnoliopsida > Poales > Poaceae > Panicum > Panicum virgatum. Next base: position 22,399,991 of record NC_053143.1, on the reverse strand, counting down.
ATGATGGCAAGAGTACTCTGAAGATCATTGTCAATAATCCCAGACTCAGGGGGCAAGGGAGCTCTCCACCAGAAAATCGGTCTGCTGATCAGGCACGACCGGTCAGATCGCCCTGGTGACCGTCCCCGGACTTTCAAGCCAAAATGTCCGAAAGTGGGTACTTGGAAGACCAACGAAGTGAAGGTGCAGGGAAGAACTGCCAATCAGAAGCCCACCTTCAACCAGTTGTTGAACAAGTACACGAAGGCCGTTCAAAATGATCGGCCACTAAAAAAGAGACCGCGTTCACCGCCGCGCCAAGATCGTCCAACATCCCCAAGGAGGGAGTCTAGCAGGCGCAGAGGTGATGTTGTTACATTATATCCTCCTCAGAAGATGTATGCTACCATGCCATGGATGCCACCGGCTTCAAATGCAACGAATCCGACATGGGAGCATGGGGGGATATGGATGCAGTGTTTCCCGATGCCTTATCCTCCACATTATCAAGGGGAAAGCTCCAGGATGCCAGTGCATGACCGATTGGGACCACGCCAATCCGGTCCAGGGCAGCAGGTTGCACCGGTCAGACCGGTACACACTGACCGGTCAGACCGGTCTCATCAGAAGCCAGGTCAAGCTCCTGTTCCAAGGTTTGAGTATTGCGTCAAACAAAAGAGGGGGGAGGAGAAGACCGTGGTTGATTCAGAAAAGCCCAAAGCCGATGTTATTCAAATCGGTGAAATCGAAGTGCCCATAAGAGATACGGGCACGAGACCGATGGATGTAGATACATCGGTTGATGTTCATTCACAAAAGCCGGTCATGTCCAATGATCATGAGGCCGGTAGCAGCAAGGGTGCAGCAGATAAGTACCATCAGCCTAGATGGTGCCCTTCGGGATTAACTCATACTCAAAAAAGGAAACTGCAGCGCCTCCGCAACAAAGAAAAGAAGGAACAGGAGAAGGAGAAAATGAGGGATGAGGAATTCAACAGATACAGGCCTATGTTCCCTCAAAGCAAGGTGTGGAAAGCTAAGACAACTGACCAGCCAGACAGGCCGGTCGGAACGTCACAGCCGACCGGTCAGACCGGTTAGGAGGACCGGTCGAGCCCAGTGCAGAGGCAACAGCCGAATCGGTGCCGCCCGTTTTGGTTTCTTCTGTTGATGAAGCACCAGCAGTTCCTCTGACAGCTGAAGACTAGGAATTGGTAGACTACGAGGTGTCTCCAGAGCGCACCAATATGGAGATCAATGTAGTGCACTTATCTTCGGATTACTTCATGGTTCCAGAGGAAGATTTGGCTCATCTTCAGTTCGGGCCCCATGAAGCTGTGTTCCAGAAGCCAAGAGAGAAAGACAATCATCTGAAGGCTCTTTACATGAGGGGACACATCAACGGGAAGCCGGTGACTCGCATGCTAATAGATGGTGGGGCCATTGTAAATCTTATGCCCTACCCGTTGTACAAGAAGCTCGGTGGCCAAGACAAAGACCTGATCAAGATGAACATGACTGTTAGTGGTGTTGGAGGGAGCGAGCCCCTTAGCGCCAAAGGAGTTGCTTCCATGGAGCTCACCATTGGAAGTAAGACGCTTGCTACAACTTTCTTCGTCACGGAAGTGCAAGGTAACTACAATTTGATTCTTGGGAGGGATTGGATTCATGCAAATCAGTGTGTTCCTTCTACCTTGCATCAGTTTCTTGTTAAGTGGATCGGCAATGAGGTTGAGATTGTCCATGGGGAAACTTCATCCTTTGTTGCTTTATCCGATTCGGATTCCATTAGTGCGCACGACAATGTCAAGTGTTTATCGGGCGTGGACCTGTCCGATTATGATTTGATCAGTTGCACTAAGGATGGTTTTGTTTCTCCTGTACTAAAGCCGATGGATAATCGGCTAAATCATTTAATGTAAATCAGATGAGTACAACAGACACTCCAGATGAGACCGGTCAGACCGCCAGTGCCGACCGGTCAGACCGGTCCTGTCCTGTTCGGTGCATAGGGCCGACCGGTAAGACCGGACATCCCGACCGGTCAGACCGGTCCAACGCAGAATGGCTGCAGCAGAGGCTAGATCAATATCGGGCGCGTACGAACGATATGTGTGAAGCCATTGAAGATTCTGGTGATCTAGATAAGTTGGGCCAAGGGTTTACATTGGCTGATCCTTTAGAGAAGGTAGATATTGGTGATGGAACTATTCCTAGGCCGACTTTTGTAAACAAAAATTTATCGGCTGAATATAAAGCCGATTTGGTTAATTTATTGAAGGAATATGTTGATTGTTTTGCTTGGGAGTATCATGAAATGCCTGGTTTGAGTCGTGATCTTGTTGAGCATCGTTTGCCAATTAAAGCCGATTTCAGACCTTATAAACAACCGGTTAGGCGTTTCAATCCCAATATTTATGACCGAATTAAAACTGAAATTAACCGTTTGCTTGATGCTGGATTTATTCAGTCTTGTCGTTATGCTGATTGGATCTCTAATATTGTGCCCGTTGAGAAAAAAGATTCGGGGAAAATTAGAGTATGCATTGATTTTAGAGATCTTAATAAAGCTACTCCCAAGGATGAATATCCTATGCCTATAGCCGATATGTTGATCAATGAGGCTTCCGGACATCGTGTCATTAGTTTTCTTGATGGTAACGCCGGTTACAATCAAATATTCATGGCCGAAGAAGATATATCTAAAACAGCCTTTAGATGTCCAGGATTTGTCGGCTTATTTGAGTGGGTGGTTATGACTTTTGGTTTGAAAAATGCCGGTGCTACTTATCAAAGGGCTATGAATTTAATCTTTCATGATTTGATTGGTGTCATCTTGGAAGTGTACATGTATGATATTGTCATTAAATTGGCCGGTTTAGATCATCATTTAGCCGATTTGAGACTTGCTCTTGAAAGGATACGCCGGTATGGTTTAAAGATGAATCCACTCAAATGTGCTTTTGGTGTATCGGCTGGAAAGTTTCTTGGCTTCATTATTCATGAGAAGGGAATAGAGATTGATCCTAAGAGAGTTGAAGCCATGAAGAAGGTTGAAGCTCCTACATGCAAGAAGGATTTACAGAAGTTCTTAGGCAAGGTAAATTTCTTGAGAAGATTTATATCTAACTTGTCCGAGAAGATCGATGCTTTTACTCCTATTCTTCGGTTAAAGGATGAAACCGAATTTACTTGGGGGGCAAAACAGCAAGAAGCATTTGAGAAGATCAAGATTTATTTGTCTTCACCACCCGTACTCAAAGCACCTAGGAGAGGAGTACCTTTCAGACTTTATGTGGCTGCTGAAGACAAGGTTATTGGGGCTGTTTTGACTCAAGAGACCGGAGGGAAGGAATATATTATTACATATTTAAGCCGACGACTTATTGATGAGGATACGAGGTATACATTTATTGAGAAGTTGTGTTTGTCTCTTTATTATGCTTGTACCAAATTGAGACATTATCTATTATCTAGTACTTGCATAGTAGTATGTCAAACCGATGTGATCAAACATATGTTACAAAAACCGATTTTGAGTGGTAGAATCGGTAAGTAGGCTTATGCTTTGGTTGAGTATGATTTGGTTTGTGAACCTTTAAAATCTATGAGGCCAAATTGTAGCGGATTTTATTGTTGAGAATCGGATTAATGACAAGCATGATCTAGAAGTCGGCTATATTACTTGCACACCATGGAAGTTGTACTTTGATGGATCGGTTTGTGATGATGGTCAAGTGATTGGTGCTGTTCTTATTTCTCCGAATTGTGCTGTTTTTGAATTTTCAAACCGATTGGAAGAAGAGTGCACAAATAACCAAGTTGAATATGAGGCTCTTCTATTTGGCTTCGAATTCTTGCAATCCATAGGCGTGAAGCATGTTGAAGTCTTTGGAGATTCTCTTCTGGTGGTGCAGCAAGTATCTAAGGTATGCCAGTGTTATAATGGTTCTCTAAATGTATATCTTGATAAATGCCTCGATATTATTTTCTCTTTCGACGAATTTATTATCAAGCATATTCCGAGGGAGGAGAATGGAAAGGCAAATACTCTGGCGCAACAAGCATCTTGCTTTAATGTTACGAAAAAATATTTCAACATTCGCAAGCCGATGCAAACGAAAGCCGAGTGTCTGGTGCTAGACGCACCGGTCCGACCGGTCAGCGAAACCGGTCTGACCGCCCAGACCGGTCTGACCGGTCCAGAGACCGGTCTGACCGGTGATGTAGCTGCTGATTCTGATTCGGCCAAAAAACTCTATTCAATTGTTTCGGCCGCAGCTCAGGATTGGAGGGTCCCTCTTATATCATATTTGAGAGATCCTGGTCGTGGTGCAGAGAGAAATATTCGGCGTTTGGCCTTCAAGTATGTTTTAATTGACAATGAGCTTTATCGTCGAACTGCCGAAGATTTGCTCCTTAAATGTTTAGACTCGGATCAGGCCCGGGTTGCTATGGGTGAGGTTCATGAAGGTATTTGTGGTACTCATCAATCGGCTCCTAAGATGAAGTGGTTACTTAGAAGGGCTGGTTTTTATTGGCCCACCATGCTATCCGATTGTTTCAAGTATTATAAGGGATGTGAAGAATGTCAGCGGTTTGGTGATTTGCAATTGGTGCTTGCTGCGTTGATGCATCCTATTATTAAACCATGGCTGTTCTGATGTTGGCGGTTGGATTTCATTGGACAAATTAATCCTCCATCTTCAAAGGGGCATCGCTTCGTGTTGGTTGCTACAGGTTATTTCACTAAATGGACCGAAGCGGTTCCTTTGAAGAATATGACACATAAAGAGGTAATTGAGTTTATTACTGATCATATTATTCATAGATTCGGCATTCCACAAACTTTGACAACGGATCAAGGTCCTTCATTTATATCAAAAGAGGTGCGTGCCTTTGCCGAATCTTATAAGATTAAGTTGCTCAATTCATCTCCATATTATGCTCAGGCCAATGGGCAGGCCGAGTCTAGTAATAAGATTTTGATCAAACTTGTCAAGAAGAAGATAGAAGAAAATCCTAAGAGGTGGCATGAGGTGTTATCCGAAGCATTATGGGCTCATCGTATATCTAGACATGGTGCTACTGAGGTTACTCCTTTTGAGCTTGTGTATGGTCAAGAGGCCGTTTTACCCGTTGAGGTGAATCTGGAGGCATATAGATTAGCAAAACAAAATGACCTCTCCGCTGTTGATTATCATGATATGATGATGGATAATATTGATGAGGTGACTGACAAGCGTTTGAAGGCCTTGAAGGAAATTGAGAAGGACAAGCTTCGGGTGGCTAGAGCCTACAACAAGAAGGTAAAACTTAAGTCTTTTCAGGTTGGAGATCTAGTTTGGAAGACAATTTTGCCTATTGGGATGAAAAGCAACAAGTTTGGCAAATGGTCGCCAAGTTGGGAGGGTCCATACAAGATTGTCAAAGTTATCTCCGGAAATTCGTATATGGTGGAGACGGTGCAAGGTGAACGTCTACCCAGGGCTATCAATGGGAGATACTTGAAGAAATTCTATCCTAGCGTTTGGCAAAGTGCGTGAAGACGAAGACGGCCGGTATTGAATATCGCCCTTAGTTTTATTTTTAGAGTTGTATGCTCTGTGTAAAACATGTACATTAAGATAGTTCTTGCTTTTTGGCTTGTGAAACTCACCAAAAAGCAGGGGGGCATATGTGGACAGTCAAATTTGGCATCTGCTGAGGTCGACCGGTCTGACCGGTCGGGCCGACCGGTCAGACCGGTCTGGTCTGTACAGTCCGAGTAGAATTAGGGTTTTTGTAAAGAGTCCTCATGTAATCCTACTCATGAAGGGGTACATCTTCCCCGGCCTATAAATATAAAGGCTAAGGCCGATTGAGGTTATTCCCAATCGAATCAATACAAAAATCGCATTACTTTTATCTCTCAAACCCTAGCCTTCTCCAACCCTAGATTGCTTTCTTCATTCGTCCCGGCGGCGTTTGAAGACGTTCTGAGTGGCCTGCCGACCTCAGAGCAACCCTACGATCACAACCTCTGACGGGGTCCCTCTCGAGCTCGTTGTTCTAGGTTTCCAGCGAGTCCCTGCCTGCACCGGTCAGACCGGTCGGCGGTACCGGTCAGACCGGTCCACCCAGGGTTTCGCGGGTGTTGATCATTTTGACGATCGTTCGCGCGTTCTAGCGCATTCGAGTGTGTTGGCGCGATTCTGTGTCAACAGTACCGGTGCATGCAGATGCAGTTACTTCAGTTGAAAGTTTCTCAATTGAGGGACCGAAAAGGCGACCAGAGGGGGGGGGGTGAATGGGAGCCGATCAAAAATCTCGCAAAAGAAAACTCGGTCTGTAATCCCAAGTTTACACCCAACCCTCGAGTCCTAGGTGAAGTGTAGAGTAGCTATCGAAGAGCTACGCTAACACAAAGCATCCCTAGGAACAAGCAAGATCGACTGCGGAAGCAACCACGAAAAGCAGCACAAAAACAGCATGGTATACTAACACCGGTTAAACCGACGTGTGAAGAAGTACTTCACCGGTTCAACCGACGTCACAGAGCCGGCAGAGAAAAGGAGCACTCATCGGTTAAACCGACGCTATGGTTTAAATAGCGTCGGTTCAACCGACGATAGTGCACCGGATAAACCAACAAAATCCAAAATGAACAACGGTGCAGTTGTCCAGAGAGAGGTCAAAAGGGATTAATGAGCACCGGTTGATCCGACGAGTTCAACTCCAAAGCGCCGGTGCAGTTGTCCAGAGGAGTGGTAAAATGAATCCAACAATGCACCGGTTTAACTGACGCTATGAATTTTCTATACGCCGGTCAAACGAGATAAACAGCACGTAGGAAGGCTGGTGAGGCTTAACCGGTTGAACCGATGCCCGTGGAAAGCTAAAGCACCGGTGCAACTGACGAACAACAGAAAACCCTAATGCATGAATAAACCACTCACCAGTTGAACCGACGCCAATGAGCACAAGCGTCGGTTTAACCAGTGTTCGGAAGAATTCTGTCCAGAAACGTTTTTCAGCCCGCTTTCTTCCAAGAACTCGATGATCGAGTGGCCAAATCAAGTCCAAATCTCACCAAATTTTGCAGGCATGATCACAAGGGACTTGTAAACACGTCCACAGAAGGAATTGATGAATTACTCCATGGTTTGGGAGAAATCAACGAAATCCTAAGCAAGATTTGGGTTTTCTCAAGAACGCCAAAACTTCAATTCAAAAGAGCTCGTGAATCCGAGGGTTTTAGGGCTAGGCAAGATGGATTAGGAACACCCCAAGGAGTCACAAAATTGTCAAGAAACAACCCGTCATCTTGAGTTCGAGAATCGACAAAGGAAAATCGAATTTCGACCAAACCAAAGCACAAATCGTATGAGATTGAAATGAATCCATAACCCCGGAGGGCACAAGGAGGATTGGGCCTCCTTTCCTGATCAATCTCAGTACAAAAACTCAAGAATCCATACGTCTAATCCCTAATCCTAGAGAGGAGATGGAGGGAACAGAGAGGGAGAGAGGGGTGGCGCCAGGGAGAGGATGGTGGCGTGTGTTCTGTCTGTGTCTGGCGCAGGGGAGAGAGGAGAGGGGTGAGGGATATTTAAGGTGCCCGCGCAGGGGTCCAAAATACCCTCGACTCAAACTAGACACTAAAACGCCCGTACGGGCAAAACCGGAAATATGTACACGATCTCATCCGATGGCGGAGTTTCTTTCTTCGACTCGAAACCTTCTCCGCGATGCCGCCATGTCGATGAAGATCCGGTTCGCGGTTTTGGGGGGTCCGCGAAACCCGGGTTGGTGGCCGGTTTTGAGAAAATCGCCAAAACTCCACGCGCGGAAAGATTTCCGCCTCCACGCCGTGGCCCTAGACGCCGTTCCTGCCTCAGCCTTCTGACGGCCCTAGACGCCGCCCGACGCCCGTCACCTCCTCGCCCGCAGCGAAGCCCTAGATGCCGTCGACGCCCGTCGCCTCCGCCAGTCCCGAGACCGACGCCCGTGCCTCCACGACTTGGCGTCTTCAACCGCCGTCCGCCTCCTTGGTTTTGTGGCGCAAACCAAGAAACCCGCCTTCTGTCGCCGCTTGCGTCCTCGATCCAGGAGTGGACACCACAGCTGCCGCCCGGCCCAAGCTCCTCCACGGCAACTCTCCGTCGACACTCGACACCCGTGTACCTGCAATCCAAAGACCAAGCGCACGATCACACCGCACGGTTGACAATTCACTCATCACAAGCAGGATAGAGTACTCAATATTCCTCATCAATTATCTACATATTAGTATATTACTATAATATTCAATTGTTTATCAAATTAGAGTATGTCATAATGAAAATATATAATTAAAATTTTCACTTACATATATTATTCTTGTATATATCAAACTAAATACTGACAATGATTTGTTTGGTAGATTTGCCAAGGGTTGACTACATATGTTTGGATGTCAAATCTTTCTCAAGAGTTTCATAATTAGATAGTAATAGAGAGAAAGTAGTGCATCTACTTTGCCTGCACCTACCGGATCTCCCCTCTTTGTTTTATCCGCGTGAACTGTACGTGTGCAATGGAGAATGGTACAGTGTTAGTAAAACTATAAGGTTCGGATCTCTCCCTCTTTGATTCTCCCATTAATGGAGTATCTATGGCAGGTTACTGTTACTATATATTTATTCAGGTGGAGCTCGCATCACTATAAAGACTTCCTGTCTTCATGTTGGTGTCCGTGATATCGCAAACAACCTCTTGAAGATCCTTTTAGAATAAGAATTTCACCAAGTAAAACAAAGTAATGCTAGGTAGCTCGAATGACTACAATCAAGATTTGCCAGGTTGGAAAAATATGTTGAGATACGCACAACGTGACATGCAGATGGTTGTCTATCGTCCAAGATACAAATCTTCTGCCACAGATAATCTGCATATTTAGTCATGTGACAACTTGTGCACTTGGTATCTGTAATTAAGAATCAGGGGTAATATTATTAACTATATCCTATTCTGAATTACTTGTCCTTATCATACAAGAATCGTGCATATACATATAGTACAAGGTTAGTGCTTCTTTCTGACATGCATGCACTACTGGAAATTGGAATCCACGTGTTTTCCTAGAGTTACATAGCCAATGTTCCAAGGGAGCATATTCCTTTTAGTTGTCCCATTTCAATAGGTTTGTATACACGGCCCTTTAGCTCGTCTATACGCCGTGTACATGCTACACAATGGCTTATCGTGTCCGTTTAATCATCCTTTTATTCTGTTTATTAATAACCGTTTAGTCTGTTTAAATGGCTATATATTTAGCCCAAATAAATAGCTAAACAGTGTGTGACCGTTAAGTCCGTTTAAACATTTAAGGTAACACTGCCTATAGGCTATAGTGTTCGATGCATATGTCACTTGAGGTTTCTTACCTGTTAACCATCAACATATAAAAATTTACAAAGGTTGACAATAGGCAGATGTTACAAGATTCAGTATGAAAACTATTGTACAAGTACCAAAGGGCACTTTCAGGTACTTTTACCTTGAATTTCTTTTCTAGCTGTTGATCTACGGAAAGTATTTATAAAAATTAAATTAAATTAATATTCGGTCCCATTTTTTGGTATTTGGTTTTATATTTTGGAAGTACCAGGTATTTTACCCCAAGTACTTCTGGGTAGTTCTTACCTTCACCACTATAGGATTTTATTAGATGGACGGATACTATTTTTTTCAATTATTGTAAAATTTCTCATTTATTAAAAGCCATTCTTTGAAATGCCATATTTTGATAGAAATTATCGGTCAAACCTTCCCTTCTACACCAGGTAGATGTCCTAGACACATGTGTTGTTAATCCGATGATATATGTCTTACATGGGTTGTTGCTCAAAACCTTAAAACAGGATCTACTGTGATCCTGTGGAACAGAGGAGCATGCACCTATATCACTATGGTTTCTCAATACTATGTTCTTTTGTTTTTTTACCTAGAATCAAATATACATAATCACAATATTAATTCTATATATGTGTCGCTTTCAAAGGACGGACTAGTTAGCTAGCAGCCAAACTCTTGTGCCGCCAGCTGGTATAATGAATATGAGCTACACTAGCACTGTATACAATCTTTCTTGCACCAAACCCTAGAGAGATTATACTAGTAGAGTGGGAAATGATACTGGGTTAGCAGCCGCTCTGGTCTTCTCCCATTCCTTTCTATATATACAGGCGCCTAAACACACATACAGTTCTATCGGGTGCTTTCGAAAAAAGAAAATGGCCCCATCCCATTTCTCCATATATCTCGTATACCCAGAAAAACCTTAGAGCCTCCCTGATTTCGACTCATCCTTTGCATAGTTTCTGCAGAAGCTGTAGTTAGCAATCCTCTCCAATTGATGCTTCTTTCTTCTCTCCAGTTTCTTCAACCTCCATGGCATCTTCAGATCCAGTTGATGGTCTGGCCCCTAGACCCTTCCCCACTTCATAATTATATCGATCTGTGCTTCAGATCAGAGCCAAATCCCCGCCGCTCAACCATGTCAGAAGTTGGTGTTCTCCAGTGCGGCATCATCAGGATTCACACCAATATAATTCGGGTGTTACCATGCACATATATATGTAGGTCCGGCTCGGTTTGCTACTTGGCTGGGAATCCTGATGATGCTGCATTGGAGAACAAGTGACTGAACTAGTATAGGTAATTTGATTTGATGCCCAGTAATATATATGTTTTATGATTATATATAAGAAAGTGAACAGTGATCGAAGTTCACTAATTCCAGCTCCAGTCAAGCACATATCCTATTCAGATTCAGGTATTGAATTTGTATTTTTGCAATTACTATTTTCTGCTCCTCACAGTATATGAAGAGCTTTTTTTTACTTTTCTTGAAAATGTACTAACATGTACTAAATTATTTCTTGAGTTTGGTAATAGAGGGACCAAAATTTTAGTACTCGAAGTATCAAATCTTAGGACATCTCTGGTGCTGTAATCAGTTTGTGCATATTGTTGCATTGTTACCATTCCAAAGACAGTAAAAGACCACGTAACATGAATATATGGCATATGACAATTATATTGTTAGATGGTATTGTGTGAACTTAGTACACAAATCTTAACCGATTCAAATATCGGTATGAGTCTTACTATGACAAGGGTCTGTTTGACACAGATGGAGATCCATTCTTGGATCGTTGGGTTTTCCTAGCTCAAGAAGCTGGAGCTAAAGATAAATCCAGAATATATATCTAGGTTGGTTATTTGCTTCCACTTTAGACTGAAAATAGGTATTTACTATTAAGCCACTTTACTTTTGCTCAAAAACTCTAGATCTTACCTAGAGCTGTCAATTGTGTACCAACAAACAAAATGCCTAATAAGTTGTATGCTCTAACAATACATACTCCTTTCCGTCCTATAAAGAGTTCAATTTTAGGTATTTTTCAGACAGGTTAGTGGTGGGATGAAAAGACTCTCGTGTCCTCATTTGTTGCCACATGCGATTAGTTTTGGTATGCAATTCAAATCTGGCCACTTAATTAGGCAGGTAGCTGAGATCCGATCTCTAGAATGACATTCTTTGTGGAATTTTTTTCAAACGTAGGACTGCACTTTTCATGGGATGGAGAGAGTGTTTATTAGTCATATAGTGATTTAGGGCTGGCATTAACCCTAACGAATCATATATCCTTATCGTCTAACATTGAGCATCCATCAAACAAATATTGCCAAACAAACCTCACCACAACGTCTGGTGAATCTTTCAATAGTCTCATTAGCTTATCTGTTCATATGCCTATAATTTGTACGATGATCTCTTAGGTTTAATGTATGGACACTTACTTCAGCGAGCATGCAATCGCAAACATGTAGCAGTGCTATGTCAGGATTTTGTGTTCTACACATTCAATGTCTGCTAGTACAAAAGGAATTTAATTAATATATTGTGTTCCGCAGGACCATATCTGAGAAGTTGCATTGGTTTGTATTGGGAGACTATATATGCAATGCAAGTTGTTGCATGTATTTGTTTAATACACAAAAATATTCCTGATGTTTGTGTCTCATCCTTGGAATTTCTGATCCACTTAATTTATCCACTATTCCAGACAATTAGTAGCCTTGTTCGATGTAGCCTTTTCTTCACTTTTTATGAATTTGCTCCCAGATGTTACCAATGCATCTATAAATTTCTGCAACAATGGTAATTCAGTATCGTATTGCTTCAAGCTTATGCAATTGTTCGTTTAAAACTATGGCCCTATTTGGATCCATGGGTTATTTTTTAGCCCACCCCAAATAGCTTTAAATATGCTAAAGGGAGTCAAACAGGAGGGCTATTTTTGAGCTATTTGCAAATTAGCCTACCCAAAAAAAAAATCCCCAAGGGGTGCTATTTGGGGCTATTTCGTGTGAGACCCATTGATTCTCTCACACTCTCTCTCTCTTTTGGAAAAGTAGCAGCCCAATGATGGGAAAACTGTTGTCACAACCGATTTTATAAAGAAAATCGAATGCATCTCATATGTGCGCCAGGATAAAGTTTACACACATATGATAGACGTCGAGTGAATATATCAAAAGACCATGCTCGAAAAGTAAAGGATTAATTGAGTAAAACGACATTATTACACTCCGAAAGAAATAGACTCAAAAGGTCTTAAACTTTTCACCGACATCCTAAATGTAGTTCTCAGCACAATTTCTCCCATAGACAGTTGATTGGTGAACGTAAGCCTAGAACTCCTCGAAATCATCGAAGTTCTCCACTTCAAAGTTCTCTTCTGAGCAGCAGTTTAGGCAAGGGTGAGTACATTTATGGTGGGTACTCAGCAAGTGGGGGAACATTCAAGGTTAAACAAGATGGGCTAAAGCTTTCAGTAGTTAGCAATTTTAGTTGATCATATTTTATTAGCAAGCACCTATTAACTAGATATAAGTTTATACCAACCCACTTAAGCATTGTTGACAGCCAAATTTGGCATGTACCGAGACCGACCGGTCGAATTAGGGTTTTTTTTTTGTAAAGAGTCCTTTTGTAATCCTACTCGTGAAGGGGTACGTCTTCCCCAGCCTATAAATATAAAGGCTAAGACCGATTGAGGTTATTCCCAATCGAATCAATCAAAATATCGCATTACTTTTTGTCTCTCAAACCCTAGCATTTCCAAACCCTAATTGCTTTCTTCCTTTGTCTTGATGGCGTTTGAAGACATTCAGAGTGGCATACCGATCTCAGGACAACCCTACGTTCACAAGCTCCGACGGGGTCCCTCCTGAGCTCACTGTTCTAGGCTTTTGTGAAGCTTTGCACGAACCGGTCAGACCGGTCGGCGGCACTGGTCAAACCGGTCGGTGGCACCGGTCAGACCGGCCTGCCTAGAGCTTCGCTGGAGTTGATTGTTTTTATGATCGTTCGCGCGTTCTAGCACATTCGAGTGCGTTTGGCGCAATTTTGTGTCAGCACACTTTTTGGTGACTCCGCTGGGGAGGAGATTAATTTGGTTGTCAAAACCCTTAAGATGGACACTCATGGTGAAGTTCATAACAACATCATCAAGGCCACCATGGAGGAGCTCACCGAACACGAGCGCCGTGTTGGAAATATGCCCTAGAGGCAATCATATTTCCTTGTATTTATGATTAACAAAGTGTTCCTTGAATATCCATGGATGACAACTTGTATTGATTAATGCTTATGTGAAGTATTTGTGAAACTCTTTACTTGTATGGATATTCTAAAATGTTCCTAGTCGGAGTTCATGTGAGGACACACATGAATATTAGACTAGCACATGTATTAGTTTATTGACTATGTTTCACAAGTCATGGACATGGGGATATCAAACTAATAAAGTGGGTTCATGTGAGACATGAGACAGAACTGACCCAACACGAGATGATGACTTCTCATTACACAATATGTACGTTGTGTCCTAAGATCTGAGATCGTCGTATGTACTTAAGATGTGAACCGACTTACTTAGGAGCCATCAAACGCTACACCGTAACTGGGTAGTTATAAAGGTGGCTTTTGGGTCTGTCAAGAAGCATGCTGTGAGACATAGTTGGTCAAGATGAGATTTGCCCCTCTCTGCAAGAGAGAGATATCTCTGGGCCCCTCGAGTGATTCAGATCAAGAAGTGCATGGCCATGTGAATGTTAAGAGTTAACCAAGGATCTGAATCACGACATCGAGAAAGAGAGGTCAGCTTTAAGCTAGACAAAATATCGTGAGGCAAAGGGAACATCATGTATATGATATTGTGGCGGCTCGTCTGATATGATCCTTGTGTGCGTATAGGAGTTGACATGTCTTGCTAGAGGCCACTATCTACTATTGGGCCGAGTAAGAGTACTCGGGTCATGTCTATTCGCATGTGAGCCCCTAGGGTCACACACTTAAGGGAAAGAAGCCTGATAAGGATGAGATCCAAATTAGACTGGACTTAGGTGTACTAATGGGCCTTTTTTGTCCAAAAATGGGGCGCCCAAGGTGGGGCCAAAGGCAGCCCACCTAAGGGGCTATACAAATAGAGGAGGGGGGCGCCTAAGAACCCTAGTTGTTTTACTGGTGTGTGAATAGCAGCCGATGCTACAGTAACGCGCGTGAACAGTACCCCCGCGCGTGAAAAGTAGCCGGCCCTCCTGTGCGCCAAAGCCCTAGGTCGCCTTCGCGGACCTAGCAGTCCGGATCGTGACGCTTCTTTCCGTACGTGTGGATACCTTGGAGGTGCCACATCTTCTGCACAAGGACGAGCCGCACGTGAGGAGGTTCTCGCAACTGCACTGCCGGCTTCCATCTGTTCGACTACATCGACGCGCGACAGAAGTTCTGCATCCGCGCGTCTAGTGGTAATCCCGTGATCTATAACTGCAGTAATGCTGGTTTATGCGGTAGAAAATTTTTGTTTTTGCAACCCCATATTCCTACAGCGGTATCAAGAGCCAGTGTTGTCTCGTTATAGATTCGGATATGTGCATATGGAGATATGCGTAGTTTCAGATCGATCTATGACCTAGTTTCGTAAACTAGCTGCGAAGGTTGTGCAACGACATACTCCTACCGGTCGGTTTTCCGCCATCGGAGTTAAGTGATGCACATAAACCCAGTCGCTGCAGTTGGAGATCAATGTGATTGGTCGAATCGAAACTTAGGGCATAAGCCAGATGCACGAGATGCATAGGGCAGTATATTGGATCTACTGCGAATTCCGTTTTGTTGCAAAAGCGTGTTTTTACTGTAAAACAGTCATAACTTTTGCATACGAACTCGGATTGAGGCGAATTTTATATCGATTTGTATCAACAGAAAGAGTTAGAATTGGTTCAGAACAGCAATGCTGTTTTCGCGATATTTAGATTTGCGAAATTCCGCCCAGAAGATAGAGTTTTCGGCGTTTTAAGTTCGGACGTCGGAATCGCATAACTTTGTTTTGCAGGTTTGTGATCGGTATGGCCCCTATATGTATGTGATGCATGTGTGTAATTATTTCATGACCTGCATGTCATGATTATGACAATTCGGCCAGAGCCATATGAATTATTGCATTTGATGTAATGGCCTGCGTGCCAATCTGTGATGATCCAAGTCGTGAATGTAATTTTATTTACTAGCTATTAGGTGTAATAGCAAGTTCTAGTTCTTGGAGTTTTCATCACATGAAGGATGGTGCACATGTACATGGAGATGGAGATCAACATGGTGAACAAGTTCCATGAAGATGGAGATCTACATGGCGAACAAGTTCTATGGAGATGGAGATCACCATGAGAACAAGGGCCATACTGATTCACAATTATGTGCTTGCCGTTCTTGATGTTTTACTACTACGTGCATCATAATAGAAGTAGAACGATCCCTCACAAATTTCTGGCTACCATGCCCTACCAACTAAACCTTGCACTGTCCCATGTCTTGTACGATTGGTGGTGGGTCTATAAAATTAGGGCGCCACTGGTTTTCCTTGACTAGACAGGCTGTATCGGATACATGCACGCATAAAGGGTTGGTGAGCTTGACAAGGTCATCTTAACGGTTAAGGACCTTGGGGCATAAAGGTTGGGAGCGAGACATGGAGATGTCACCCAACAACAAGAGTCATATGTGATATGATTAGCAAAGAGTTGCTTACCGATCTATCTAGTCTTCTAGCGGTGATGCTAAAGCTCACTAGTCGACTTGATAGTTGTGGGTCTTGAATCGCTAAGAATCAATAGAGGGATATTGATTTTAGTGGGAGTAAATTCTGTTAATTGCTTAATATCGTTTACTCCATCATGAATACGTTTGTCTTAGTATTTTGCATTATTATTTTGTTGTAGATCATGGTCCACAATAACACCCAATCCTTTTCATTGCGTTCGGTCCTTGAGAAGGACAAACTGAATGGGACTAACTATGCGGATTGGATCCGCAACCTAAGAATTGTTCTCAGGGCAGAGAAAAAGGAAGATGTTCTAGATACCCCATTAACAGAAGAGCCTGCTGATGATGCACCTGCTGAGGAAAAGACTGCTTACAGAAAGGCTTGTGACAACAACCTTGAAATAAGCTACCTTATGCTCACTTGCATGGAACCTGACATACAGTTGCAGTTCGAGACAAACCATGAGGCACACGATACGATCATGGCGCTTCAGGACATGTTTCAAACTCAGGCCAGGACTGAAAGGTTCAAAGTGTCCAACGCCTTTGTCGAGAGCAAGCTGGCAGAAGGCGTTGCAGTGGGTCTGCATGTAATCAAGATGGTTGGTTACACACAGAGGTTGGAGAAGCTGGGCTTCCCACTTGGCCAAGAGTTGGCCACTGATTTCATTCTCGCCTCTTTACCGCCAAGCTATGTTAACTTCATCTCGAACTACCATATGCATGGGGCTGAAAAGGGCCTGACTGAACTGTGTGGCATGCTCAAGACAGCAGACAGTGACATCAAGAAGAGCACAAGCGGCGGCCATGTGATGGCTGTCCAGAACAAGCCTGCTTTCAAGAAGAAAGGTTCTTCTTGGAAGAAGAAGGGCAAGGCTAAGGTTGCGAACCCTAAGCCAAACCCTGCACCCAAGGCTAAACCTGGACCAGCTGCAGATAATGAGTGCTTTCATTGTCACGAGAAGGGACACTGGAAGAGGAATTGCAAGCTTTACCTCGCCTCATTGAAGAACCGTTCTTCCACCTCGGGTACGCTTGTTGTTCATATTACAGAAATATTTCTTGCTGACTCTTATTTTAATTCTTGGGTATTTGATACTGGATCGGTTGGTCATATATGCAATTCGATGCAGGGAATGACAAAGAGTAGAAGCGTTGAAAGAGGAGAAGTTGACTTCCGCATCGGCAATAATGCAAGAGTTGCTGCTGTGGCCGTCGGGACGATGCAACTTCACCTACCGTTAGGATTTGTCTTGGAACTTAGTAATTGTTATTTTGTTCCTAGTTTGAGTCGAAACATTCTGTCTCCTTCATGTTTGATGAAGGATAGTTATTCTTTTGTGAGTGAAAACAATGGTTGTGCTATCTCTAAGAATAATATTGTGAATGGGCTATTTGTTTTAAATCTTGATGATTCACCTATCTGTAATATTAATGCTAAAAGGCCTCGGCTTGCTGATTTGAATCCTACCTATATGTGGCATTGTTGTCTCGGTCATATAAGCGAGAAACACATGAAGAAGCTCCATTCGGATGGATTTCTAACTTTGTTTGATTTTGAGTCATATGAGACATGCGAAGCTTGTTTGCTATGAAAGATGACCAAGACGCCTGTAACACCCTAATTTAAATTTCAGCAATTAATAATAAATTTAATTGGCTTTGTTTAATTTTCTAAGGTTTATTATGATTAGTCTTGCATTTAATCTAAATTTTGTTTCACAAGTAAATAAATTTTTTTTTCTTAGGTCAACATGTTGTGCATTCATGCTGGTGCATAATTTTATTTGATTGAGTGTGGTTTGAATTCAAATTCAAACTTGATTCATATAGGTTTAGTTTGGTTTGAAATAGGAAATAGAAAAGGAAAAGAGAAACCAAATCCAGAATCCAGCCCAGCAGCAGTCCAACCCAGTCCGGCCCAAACCTCCTCTTCCTTCCTTTCCCCGTGGCCCACCTTCCCTTTTCCCCCGCGGCCCACACCTCGGCCCAGCAAGCTGCCAGGGCGCGCCCCTCCTTCCCTCACGGCCCAGCACCGCTCACCTTCTGCGCTTAGCCTAGCCGCTGCCGCTCTCAGCGCCGCGCGCGCCACGTCCGCCTGTCTCGCTAACGACGCGGCCCCACTGGTCATCCCCTTCTTCCCCAACGCGCCGTGCAACGGCCGCGCCAATCTCTCCGCAATCCTCGCCGCGCGTTCCATACCAGGCACGCACGCCCCGATCGAGCAGCCGCCCTACAAATACCGCAGCAGCCACACCCCGGGCTCCCCACTCCACCTACGCCACCGCAGCCTCCTACCCTAGCTCACCACGGCACCGCTTTGCGCGGAACAGAAGCCGCCGCCGTGTTTCCGACGCTCCCCGTCGTCCCCGCCACAGCAAGCTGCCGGAGAAGCTCCGCCCCGTGCCCTGGACCGACCCCGAGCCTCCTGCCCTCGGCCTCCACCCTGCACTCACCGGAATCGACCACGGCTCCGCCGCCGCAGGTGAGGCCGTCTCCGAGCAATTGCTCGCCGCCATTGATGCTCCGACCTCCCTGACCCCCCCTCACACCATCGCAGGTCCTCCCTGAGTTGAGCCGTGGGACCCAGAAGCCTGGTGACGCATGCCAGCACCTTCCTCCGCGAGCTCCACGCCGACCCGCCTTCCGGACCTCGCCGCCGACCTCCCTGCACAGCCGCATCCGCCCGTTCTGACCCTTGGTAAGCATCGCAATACCTTCCCTTCCTGTTGCGCTAGGTCTTATGGATTGTAGACTGCACCCGAGGCTGGAGCGCCATTCGCCGGCATTTCGCCACCGCGTGTGCCGCAGATCCACCATGACGGAATCTCCGCAGTAGCACACCGTCTCACGTTGCCTCTGTTTTGGCTTCCAGTAGTGCTGCGCTCGCACACGCACCTATTTGCGGCCTTTCCCGTGCCCAGAACCGCACTCCGGCGAGCTCGCTGTCGAGTTCCGCTGCGCAGAGCCGCCTCCTCCGCTACGCGCCTTGCTCCGTCTGCCGCAACCCCGCACAAACGGTTCCAGTAGATTACGCTTGCCGCGATCGTCCTCCCCGGCCAAGCCACCTCACGAATCGAGCCCCGGGCACCGATTTCGGTGAAGTCCGGCGGCGCTCCGCCGCGGGCACCGCACGCCGGCGACCCACGCCGCCGCGGCTCCTCACGCCCCCCCTCTCAACCATCGGATCAGGATCCTGCGGCCTAGATCCGGACGGCCCGAAGTCAAACAAATCAGATACCGGTCAGCGCCTGGCAATTTTGCTGAAGAGCCCCTCAGCTTCTTCAAAATAAACCCGCAGTCCTGAACAGTGTAAAAGTATTTCCAGTTATGCCCTTTTCTTTATGTTTTAAACCCTGAGGTTCTGTAAAATCATGTTCGCCATCCCTGGACATGAGTTTTTGCAGTCTAAACCCTGTGTCTATCTTTAATTATGTTTAAGTCCCTGGTTTTTGCAGAAAACCCCTAGAAACTTAGTTTTTCTTGTAGAAAAGCCCCTAGATCTTATTTTAAGCCTAGTTTTCGCGTTCTAGCTCCGTTTTAGGTGTTCTTTATGTCCACGCGATCGTTGTAATGCGTAGAATAGTTCTAGCTTGGTTTTGCTTGCTATTTTTTTGTATTGTTGTACTGTTTCTTAGTTTTAGCCTTTGTTTGCATGTATGTTTATGTTGTTGCCTTTTTTTTGGCCATGTTGAGCTACCGGAGGAGCACCAGTACCAGTACCCAGAGCAGCCACCATCTTCAGAGTAGTTTGAGCAGCAGTAGGAACACTTTGAGGAAGGCAAGTATAACATGAACAACACCTGTCACCTTTAAATACAATTTCATACTGCATTTTAATACTGTATGCCAATAAGGACTTTCCTAGCCACTTTATTACCTTATATATATCCCTTGGGTTGCATTTTGGTTAGTTGTGCTAGGTGCTGCACTCTCACACATGGTCCTTTTTAATTAAATTGTTAATGGTCTTATGCAACTTAATTCTGAGCGTTACCCTCTATGCTTTGTACTTGAGTGGTTTACGTCTCCTTAAAACATGTTTTTCTAGAAACTTGGTTTAGGGGGCTCGCACTGTGTTATGTGCTAGCTACTCTCCATAAGGACCGTACGTCATTAGAGTGACAACCTGGGACAACCGCGCAACCACAAGACTGGAATGGGATGGTCTTGGCTTACTAATTAGGTCTTTTTGGTTTGGAGTAACTTACCTGTGGGGCAAGGGTGGTAAGCTTCTATGGCCCTCGTACTGAGTGGCTTCGTCTGTGCTTCTGTGTCTTGACGCCCACTAGACCTGCTCCATAGTCGCCGATCCAACCCTCGCGGTTACTCCTTACCAACGAGATTCTTTGTAAAGGCCTCGTAGTGAGTTTGCTAGCCATCTCACCTACGGAAGTGTGATGAACAACTAGCGTAGCTCACGACTTATGGGTAAAGATGTGCAACCTCTGCAGAGTCTAAAATTGGTATACTAGTCGTGCTCATAGTCATGAGCGGCCCGGATCCTCCTGTTGATTAGTGGGGTTACCTTGGTGGTTTGGTTCTCAGTAGTATCATAATTAATTCTGATTAATTACTATGTAACTGGGGTATGGTAACTCATCAACTGTTGTAAATAGCTTTAATAAAATTTTGCCAAGATTAAAAGCTAATGTAGTTGAGTCAGCCAACCTTAGAGCTTCATAGTTTGTTTTATACTTGTTGAGTACAAGTTGTGTACTCAATCTTGCCTACTCTACTCTTTTTCCCTTGTTCTTTTTGGGGATATTCTACTGCTGCTCAGTTCCTGCCGACGCGGAGGAGTTCACCTGGAGCTACCAGGAGTACGAGGACTTATAGGCGTTTGTCTCCCAGTCGACGTCCCTGTGGCGCCCAGCTTCCGAGAGTTTACGTATATGTTTTTACGCTTCCGCATACTCTGTATCAGACATTTTGTCATTAATGTAATAAATAACATTTGTATTCGCTTTATTATGTCTTTTTACGTGATATGTGCTGTGATATACTGTTCATTCTGTTGTATATACATGTGACTTAATCCTGGTACGTATATGATTGCTCGGTTTATATCCTTTTATAAACCGGGTGTTACAATGCCATTCACTGGTTTCCAGAGAGAGCATCGGACTTATTGGAACTCATACATACTGATGTATGTGGACTAATGAGCTCGATTGCTAGAGGTGGATTCCAATACTTCATAACTTTCACTGATGACTTGAGTAGATATGGCTATGTCTACTTGATGAAGCATAAGTCTGAAACTTTTGAAAAGTTCAAAGAATTTCAGAGTGAAGTTGAAAATCAGTGTGGTAAGAAAATTAAAGCTTTACGATCTGATCATGGAGGTGAATATCTGAGCCACGAGTTTAGCAATCATCTAAAGAGTTGCGGAATTATTCCAAAACTTACGCCGCCTGGAACACCTCAGAGAAACGGTGTGTCTGAGCGACGTAATCGAACTCTGTTGGACATGGTTCGATCAATGATGAGCCAGTCAGACCTATCATTATCGTTTTGGGGTTACGCTCTAGAAACAACAGCTTTCACACTGATTAGGGTGCTGTCAAAATCCGTAGACAAGACACCATATGAAATATGGACTGGCAAGTCTCCCAGTTTGTCTTTTCTAAAATTTGGGGTTGTGAAGCATTTGTCAAACGACTCCAGTCTGACAAGCTTGCACCCAAATCGGATAAGTGCATATTCGTGGGATACCCAAAGGAGACCTTAGGGTATTTCATAATTCGTGGGACTCCAGTATGGATGGAAATATTCACATCTATAAAGCTCGACTTGTCGCACAATGTTTTCGACAAGTTCAAGGAGTTGACTACGACGAGACTTTCTCGCCTGTAGCGATGCTTAAATCTGTTCGGATTATTCTAGCTATTGCTGCATATTTCGATTATGAAATATGGCAGATGGATGTCAAAATAGCTTTCCTCAATGGAAATCTGACCGAGGTCGTGTATATGATGCAGCCCGAGGGTTTTGTCGATCCGACCAA
The DNA here is from genome assembly GCF_016808335.1 of Panicum virgatum. NCBI lineage: Eukaryota > Viridiplantae > Streptophyta > Magnoliopsida > Poales > Poaceae > Panicum > Panicum virgatum. The sequence continues at coordinate 22,377,867 of NC_053143.1, read as the reverse complement.
TGCTGGAAAGATATGCAAGCTTCAAAAATCCATTTATGGATTAAAGAAAGCATCTTGCAGTTGGAATATTCGTTTTGATGAAGTAGTCAAAGGGTTTGGCTTCATTAAAAACGAAGAAGAAGCTTGTGTTTACAAGAAGGAAAGTGGGAGCTCTGTTATATTTCTAATCCTGTATGTAGATGACATACTGCTGATTGGAAATAATATTCCTATGCTTGAGTCCGTAAAGACTTCACTGAAAAATATTTTTTATGAAGGATTTAGGAGAAGCAGCATACATACTGGGCATCAAGATCTATAGAGATAGATCAAAGAGGCTTATAGGATTAAGCCAAGATACTTACATTGACAAAGTGTTGAAGCGGTTCAACATGGAAGAGGCAAAGAAAGGGTTCTTGCCTATGTCACATGGCATACATCTTAGCAAGACTCAGTGTCCTACGACGACTGATGAGCGAGAGCGCATGAGCAAAGTTCCATATGCCTCAGCAATTGGACCTATCATGTATGCAATGATAAGTACACGCTCAGATGTTTCTTATGCTCTAAGTGTTACGAGCAGGTACCAGTCAGATCCAGGTGAGAGACACTGGACAGCTGTGAAAAACATCCTCAAGTACTTGAGAAGAACTAAGGATGTGTTCCTGGTCTATGGAGGTGCGGAAGAGCTCGTTGTAACGGGTTACACCGATGCTAGCTTCCAAACTGACAAAGATGATTCAAAGTCCCAATCAGATTACGTGTTCACAATAAATTGTGTGAAATCAAGATATGCAAAATACACACGGACCTGAACATTTTAGATCCGTTGACAAAACCCCTTCCACAGCCCAAGCATGAGAGGCACACAAGAGCAATGGGTATTAGATACATTCTAGATTGACTCTAATGTAAGTGGGAGACTATTGGAAATATGCCCTAGAGGCAATCCTATTTCCTTGTATTCATGATTAACAAAGTGTTCCTTGAATATCCATGGATGACAACTTGTATTGATTAATGCTTATGTGAAGTATTTGTGAAACACTTTACTTGTATGGATATTCTAAAATGTTCCTAGTCGGAGTTCATGCGAGGACACATATGAATATTAGACTAGCACATGTATTAGTTGATTGACTATGTTTCACAAGTCATGGACATGAGGATGTCAAACTAATAATGTGGGTTCATGTGAGACATGAGACAGAACTGACCCAACACGAGATGATGACTTCTCATTACACAATATGTACGTTGTGTCCTAAGACCTGAGATCATCGTATGTACTTAAGATGTGAACCGACTTACTTAGGAGCCATCAAACGCTACACCGTAACTGGGTAGTTATAAAGGTGGCTTTCGGGTCTGTCAAGAAGCATACTGTGAGACATAGTCGGTCAAGATGGGATTTGCCCCTCTCTGCAAGAGAAAGATATCTCTGGGCCCCTCGAGTGATTCAGATCAAGAAGTGCATGGCCATGCGAAGGTTAAGAGTTAACCAAGGATCTGAATCACGGCATCGAGAAAGAGAGGTCAGCTTTAAGCTAGACCAAATATCGTGAGGCAAAGGGAACATCATGTATATGATATTGTGGCAGCTCGTCTGATATGATCCTTGTGTGCGTATAGGAGTTGACATGTCTTGCTAGAGGCCACTATTTACTATTGGGCCGAGTAAGAGTACTCGGGCCATGTCTATTCGCATGTGAGCCCATAGGGTCACACACTTAAGGGAAAGAAGCCTAATAAGGATGAGATCCAAATTAGACTGGACTTAGGTGCACTAATGGGCCTTTTAGGCCAAAAAGGGGGCGCCCAAGGTGGGGCCCAAGGCAGCCCACCTAAGGGGATATATAAACAGAGGAGGGGGCGCCTAAGAACCCTAGCTGTTTTACCCGCGCGTGAACAGTAGCCGCCCATCCTGTGCGCCCAAACCCTAGGTCGCCTTCGCGGACCTAGCAGTCCGGATCGCGATGCTTCTTCCCATACGTGTGGATACCTTGGAGGTGCCGCATCTGCTGCACAAGGACGAGCCGCACGTGAGGAGGTTGTCGCAACTGCACTGCCGGCTTCCATCTGTTCGACTACATCGACGCGCGACAGAAGTTCCGCATCCGCGCGTCTAGTGGTAATCCCGTGATCTATAACTGCAGTAATCGTGATTTATGCGGTAGAAATTTTTTGTTTTCGCAACCCCATATTCCTACACGCCGGGCCTACCTCATCGCTAAAGAACACTTGAAGGAGCAATTCCTTTAAGGCTTCAAGAAGGAGCGTGGAGGCCTTTTCAAGAGGGTCGGGGAGTTTGTGATGCCTTCTTTCAAACTGAACAACGACAAGGTTGAGGTACTTCCCAATAATCCTTTTGAATGAATTGAGCAAATGTCTCTGATGGTCGACAAGGTTGAAGTAGCTGCGGGTGAGACTTTTGCGGGCCTTAATGATGAAATTGCAGCTTTGAAGAAGGGTAAAAGGGTCGAGAGTGACACTTATTTTCCAGATCCGAATTCGGCCAGTGCAACTACAAGCCCAGAACAATTTTATGGGATGCCGCCGAATTCGTTTCTAGGGCAAACGCCGCCGCCACCGTCAGTTCACGCGCCATCAGTTAGACCGGTCAGACTGGATCGGGCGATCAGACCGGTCATATGACCGGTCTGACCGATGCAATGGTGCAGAATCCACCATCCCCTATGCCACTTGCTATTATCCCTGGTTCGGCCGCCCCTAGCCGAACTGGTGAGGTGGTACGATACACACCATCTGATACTGCAGCACAGCAGGGATCTGGACCTTCGAGGGGACTGATCCCTAATGCTACCATGGCTGACACTGGTCCTAGCACACAACGTGTTTCATCCTCTTTACATGCTTCAACCAGTAGTAATTATCAAGCCGATTTCTCCAGATTCAAGGAGGATCTTGCTGGGGTGCTTAAGACTAAACATGGGATTGATTTGGGTAGTTCACATTTATATCAAAAGCCGTATCCTCCTGAGTTTGATTTTGTTTCATATCCTGCTGGTTGGCGTATTCCCGAGTTTGTTAAATTTAATGGTGATGATTCTCGTACAACTTGGGAGCATGTTAGCCAATATATCTTGCAATTAGGATAAGCTGGTCTTAATGATGCTTTGCGGGTTCGCTTGTTTTCTCCATCATTGACTGGGACCGCTTTCTCTTGGGTTTCTTTGCTTGCTCCAGGTTCAATTTTTAATTGGAATCAATTAGAGCGCAAATTTCATGATCAATTCTTTAGCGGAGAAACCGAAGCTAGATTGTTGGACTTGACATCGGTTAAGCAAAACCGAGATGAATTGGTTTTAGATTATTTCCAAAGATTTAAAGCTATAAAAACCAATGTTTTAATTTGTCGCCTTCCGAAAAAAGACTTAGCAGATTTGTCTTACAACGGTTTGCGTTCTTACTTAAAAGAAAAACTTGAGGGCTTTAATTTTATTACCATTAATCATTTGCAAATGCGGGTCATCAGTTTAGAATTCAAGTTTAAGAATGCAAAGGATTCTTTTAAACCTCATCAGTCCAACACGCATGTTGTTGAGAATGATTCTAATTGTTCGGACGATGAGGAAAAGGGAGTATATGCCGCTGAGTTTGTTTGGCCATCAAATGACAAACCATCTACATGTCCTTCGCTTAAGCCAATTCAAAAGAATTGGCAAAATGAGATGAAGTTTACTTTCGATGTTTCTAAATGTGATAGAATTTTTGATGAATTACTTAAACGTGGAAACATTCATTTATCGCATGCTATACCGTCGCCGGAGGTATTAAAGATGCATGCATATTGTAAGTGGCATAATTCTTTGTCGCATGCAACTAATGATTGTAATATTTTCTATCGCCAGATCGAATCGGCTGTAGATGAAAGACAATTGGTGCTTTCTGAGATGCAACTAGACAAGACTCCCTTCCCTATCCACACTTTGGAGCTGAACAATCCAAAAGTTCTCCTTTGGCCGAAACAAGCCGAAGGGGCTAAAGTTCTCCGAGGCCGTTGAATGCTAATGACAAGATACTTGCTAGAGATGTTGTTGTGAAGAAAACCCCTAATGGGAAATCAATGCTGAAAATCATGGTTAATGCTCCCAAGCCCAGGGGGCAAGGAGATTCTGCCAGTCAGCCTGTTGTCCAGGCGCGACCGGTCAGACCGGATCCAGCAACCGGTCAAACCGGTCCAGTGATCCCCCCTGAACGTTTAAGCCTAAACATCCGAAAGTGGGTACTTGGAAGATGAATAAGCCAAAGGTGCAGGGACGATCTGCTGATCAGGGACCTACCTTTGGGCAGCTATTGAACACAAAGACCGTTCAACAAGATCGGCCATTAAAAAAGAGACCACACTCACCACCGCGTCAAGGCAATGCTTCGCCTCCAAGGAGAGAATTCAGCAGGCGCAGAGGTGATTTTCCACAGTTCCCTCCACAACACGTATATGCTATGCCATGGGCTCCACCGGCATCAAATGTTATTAATACGGTGTGGGAGCATGAGGGAATTTGGCTCCAGTGCTTCCCAATGCCGTATCCACCGCCATATCAGAGGGAGGAAGGGTCCAGGACTCCAGTACATGATTGATTGGGGCCATGCCAATCTGGTCCAGCACAGAAAGCCCAACCAGTCAGACCTATCCCCAATGACCGGTCAGACCAGTGTAGTTTGCTCCTCCGCGGTTGGAGTATCGCATAAAGGAGAAGAAGCAAGAAGTGAAACCAAATCTTGGCTCAGAAAAGTCTAAAGCCGATGCTGTTGTTCAGATCAGCAAAATCAAGGTGGTTGTACAAGACAAGGGTAAAGAGCCGATGATATTTGGCAAATTGGCTACTTCTCCTGCTCCAAAACCTTTCACGGCCAATAATCATGAGGCCGGTAGCAGCAAGGTGGCGGATAAGTACCATCAACCCCATTGCTGTGCAGAAGGATTGACACATTCTTAAAACAGGAAGTTGTAGCGCCTTCGCAATAAAGAGAAGAGAGAGCAGGAGGCAGAGAAGATGAGGGATGGATACTTCAACAAGTACAGACCCATGTGTTGGAGTTTTAGAAAGTGATCTTCACTGTTAAGGAAAAACAAACAACATTAGGAAAGAATTTAATCCACCTAAACATAATCAAGGAATTTAATGACGAACAATTAGTGGGCTGTGATCAGCAAGCCCACAATCAGTTTCCAATTAGAGGCTTGGCTCTGCCCCCGCGGTGCCTATAAAAATTTAAACTCATGGCTAGCACCTTTTTTATGTGAAAAACCCTAAGGGCTAGCTACTGACCTAAGTCTGATCACTAAGGGTGCCGGAGGGTGTAGAAGACCGAGCTCTCTTCCCCTGCTGTACATCTCCATCTATGGCAGGTTCTTCATCAATTGAGGGCCATAAGCTCTTAATCCGGTGAAGATTCAAGTGCTGCTTCATCTACATCAACTACTGCTACGACTATGGAGGCAATAATGGAATCAAAAGGTTCTGGTCAGTTTAATCTATGATTTCCACATTAAGTTAATAATTAGTGATCATAATTAGGCTAAGCTAAGATCCTGTTTATGGATAATTAAATCTAACAATTGGTATCAAGAGCCTTCTTAGTTCTATCATGATCCTAATCCAGAGCATCAAGTTTTTTAAGCCTATGTTAATAACAGATTAGATCTGTTGTGCATAATTACATTATGTGCAAATCAGTGTGATGCAATTAGTAGATTGGATCTACTAAGCCTCTCCAGCGTTATGTGTGTGATGATTAATGTTCAAATTAGTTTATTTTGTGTTTATCTACCTGCAACTAAGCTTCTGCAGTATGGTAATGTGCAAATTCTTCAAGTAATCAACTTGATTAAACTAAAATTAGTCCCTGCAGTAGAGTTTTTCATGTGCGAATTAGATTAAGATGCATATTTATGAAGTTATTAGTCTAAATTATGTTCGGATTAGACACTGATTAATGCAAATCTTAATATGATTAGACTAAGTACCTCAGTTTAGATCTAAATAATTATGTTTATGCTAATTCATGTTTAGACCGAGGCAAATTAAGTTAATTTTATGATTAAGTTATGCAATTAGGGTTCTAGGGTTTCGGCTACTTTTTTCCCCAAAATTAGCCCATTGGTAATGTTTTATTTCGCAAATTGAAGTCAAATTCCATGAGATTAGTTGCATCAGTCAGCAATTAGAAGAAGGGGAATGACAACTTTCAGATTGCGTAAGAAAATCCCAAATCTCATGAACCCTAACCTTAACCCTAGGTGAGCATCAGTGGCTTAACTCTCATCGACGGCTGCGCGCGGCATCATGATGCGCCACTCGTGGTCGCCGGCGAAGCACCATGAGCTTCATGACACGCCAAACGAGGCACCCAGTGGAGCAACTCCACGGCAAGTCGCGCGACTAGCTCGCGCGGCACGCCGGCGAGAGGGCCCACGGGGCGCCATGGCGGCCGAGCTCCGGGCGGCACGTCAAGGTGGCAGGCCTTGTGACCCCCGCGCTGCACCCACGCCACGGCATAAGCGCTGCCTGCCGGCCACCCAGCAGCGTCCGAGCTGGCTGCCTGTGCCAGCACTCTTGTGGCGTGTCCCCGGGCGGACCCGCACCAGCTGCGCGCGCACCAAAAGCGCAAGGCGGCGCTCGGCGCTGGCGAGCCGGCAACGGCGGCCTGGCCCCGGCGGCATCTCCCCAATGCGAACCCGAGCAGGTGCTGCTGCCTGCGAGCCGTGGCAGCCGCGACACGCGTAGCACCCGCGCGCATCAGGCGGGCCGCGGTGCGGGGCTGGGGCGCCAGCCGGCCGGACTCCTGGGCGGCGGCGCTGGCCTGTGAGGAGCGGCAGCTGGTGCTGTTTTGTGGGAAAGTGAAGGGAAAGACAGTGAGGGGATTAGGGCACCCCTCCGACAGCCCAATTCCGTTATATATGAAGTCAGATCATTTGTAGTCTTTGGATCACAACGAACGGCTCAGATCTCGCAACAGTTAGGGTTTGCTGCGAGTGGGCCGAACTAGGCCGGTGACGCGATTTTGGGCCGCGCGCAGGTCAGTGTTTTGGGCCATCTTTATGAGTGTTAGCCCACTTTCTAATGTTTAAAGCCTTTTCCTTTACTCTTTAATGTTTTAAGCTTAATTTAATTGTTGATTAATGTTCAAGGCTTTATTCATTACCGTTGGACTTATGATTATCAGCACTATGTTTATTTAATGCCCATGAGTTTTTATGATTTTGCAAATAAATTTATTGCTTAATTTTTTTACAGTAGATATTTCTCAAGTTATGAATAAATGCTATTTGCCACAATTTTAATGTTATAAGGTTAATTTAAGAATAATGTTGCGAAATTATCACTGATAATAAGTTCATTTCTTTTCTGGGTTTTTGATGAGTCTCATTATTTCAGCACTATTAATGTTTGATGTGCTTCTTAAATGAGAGAAGATCTAATGATAAAATAAGGCTTGTTATTTCAGCGCAATTTACCTTAATATTGTTTAATACGCTGACTATACAAGACAATGTTTAAAGTTTTATGAGCCTCATTATTTACAGTGAAATTTGCTTTATTATGCCTTATGTGTTTTTTTCACTGTTATGAGCCTTAAAATTCTAGAATAAGTTCATTCCTTTAATGTTTTATTATGCCTTAATGATAACTGTTGCATTAGTCTGCACCGTTTAAACTCCACCAAGTACTATTAAGATGCTCTCTAATTAAATGGAACCATCGCGAAGTTTGATTAGAGTACACTTGTAATTAATTTCAACCATCATTGTTTTAATTATGAATTAATGATAAGTTTCATTTGTTTTCGCCATCGGTGATGCAAATTGAAACTTATGGCACGATTTTAATCAGACCATCGTAAGGTTAATCTTGTGCCTTTATGTGCATCTTATTGTATAAGATTATTGAGACTTCAATTTATGATTTTTTAGTGAATTACGAGGGCTTGCTAAGCACCATTGAGCCCTTTAATGGCACCAATTTTCCCAAGTGGAAGAAAGAGGTGCGTGCTATTCTCAAGGTTCTGGACCTTGACTAGGCACTTTGTGAGGATGAACTATTTGCTGCTTCGGCAAATGTTGAGAGTTATGATGAGCAAATGAGAAAATATAACTCCAACTTGGAGAAATGTAAACATTCCATTAAGCTTGGAAAAATGGTCATAAAGCAATCGACCTCAGTAGCCATAAGAGGAGTACTTCCTTGTATAAAAAATGACCGGGAACTAAGTGCTAAGGAGTTTTTGAACTCCATTGAGGAAAATTATGAAGTTGATTATGCCAATTTCCTCATAAATAAGTCGGGTACCTCACATTGCGATGGCCAAAGTGGTAGCATGTATTATATGGCTGCAGAGTTGAAAGCTCGAAATTGCAAGTTTTGCCATTCACCTGGGCACATTATGAAGCAATTCCCTGAGTTTAAGGAATGGATTAAACTAAGGCCAAACTAAGCTCTTCTGAGGCACTAAAAAGAATGAACCAGGCAAATAAGGGTAATAAAGTTGTCTCATAAGTTCTCTTATGTAACACCCCAGAAAGAAACACAACAATCCTCTGGAGAATTACCACACCACAGCATAACTAAAATAGAGTACGCGGAAGCAACAAAAAATCATTTCGATAGATTAACAAAATTTCACTGGAGTGAAATAAATAGTTCACAAACTGAACCACGCGGGAGAATTTGAAACAACATCAAAATCTTCACATCCAAACATTTTATTATAGAATATTTGTTCAACATAAATTGATAAGTGTGTGCAAACGTGTTGCTACTCCCATCCCAAACATGCAACATCCAAGCTCAAGCACCTGTGAGGGGAAAATCAAAGTGTGAGGTTTATGGAAAAACCTCAGCAAGCAAACTGCTTTAACCAAGCTATTTAAACCACAATTTTATTAAACATCAGATTAATATTTTCATATAAAAGAAACATCATACTGAGACAGTGTAACTTCAGGTATAGATCTTCATAATGATTCTTCAATGAATATGCAAATTGTGCAATGCATTATGAATGCTTCAATGCACATGCTAATGGTGCAATGCAATGAATGACTTCACTTCTACCCACAAATCCCAAGGAAGGAAGTGAGGGCTGCAACCACATTGCTATATCTCAACGTGCGTTGCTGTCCACAAACATAGCTCAGAACCAAAACAAATACACTTCAAAATAAAGACATCGAGTAAAGCAATCCTACGCCCGAACCCAACGTCCTGACATCGACATATGCTAATCTAGCGAAAACAGCAGTACTGTTGCTTCTATTTTTTGGAACCTTTAATTCCGTCCGTCAAAAATTCTGATATTTTGCCACATGAAAGATAACTTCATAGACTGCAACTTTGTAGTTATCACAAAGTAAAAAAAAAAAATCATTAACAATGAGTAAATTCGTGGTGAACCTTAATCTGACAATCTGATAGATTCTGCAGAATAGTCCTGCTAAAACAGTCATAACTAAAGCTCCAAAATTCGGATGATTATGATCTCTACCAATATGGAAAGTTTATGAAATTATCTACAACTCTTATAACTACTAGGAAGTCCAAAAACGCCATTAAGGTTTCCAGAACTTCAGGTTAACAGACACTGCCCAGAATTACAAGACTGAAAATCAGTCAGATTCCAACCTTAATTTCTCCCTCATCTTAAATCCAATTGAGGTGTTCTTTGCAGACATGGAAAGATCTCTAACTCTTCTACAACTCATGTAAAGGTTTGATTTTTTTTGAGATCATTAAGAGTACGAAAAACTGCCTGGAACAGGAACTGCGCAGATTGATGGCGTGCTGAGAATAGCGACGAGGACAAAACCTTAATCCTAGTCCAAACGGCGACTAATACCGCTACTCCCATGAGCTAAAAACTTCTAAAACCGGGGGGAAAATAAGTTCTGCAGTAGGTCCATGTCTTACCTAGGGTTCTCCCTTGGAAAGAATGAAGGCGACGACGAAGACGACGACAACCACGGCGATTCCACTCCGTTTACCCTTAGCTTCTTCCTTGCATCCAACCTCGCTGCACTACACCACACAAGGCAGCACCACCATGAACAGCGAGAACAAGCCATGGAGATGGGGAAAACGGAAAGAGAAAAGGAACCCCAACCGATTTTTGGAGAGGAACGACGAGGATCGACGAAGACGTGCCCTAATCTCCCTTCTCTTCTCTTCTCTTCCTCCCCCTCTACCCTCTCTGTTCTTTCGATCTGGGGGGTGGGGCGGCGCAGGTTCAGGTTTAGGAAAGGGAGCGGTACTGTAGCGAGAGTACTGTAGCATGGGTCATGTACGTGTGCCCGGCCGTCCAGCGGCTTGAAAAGACTATAACTATTTGTTCCAACTCTAAACGTGGCATGTAGATGGTCAAACGGAAAGTACTCGACGAGCTCTACGCAACCGTAGTGTCTGTTCGTCCATTCGAGCAATGGATCTAAAAAGTTAATTTTATCTATCAATTTTACGCGTTCCCATGTAGAAAGCGTACTTTACCCTTTGTTCAATTTTGGGTTTACATCTTAAGTTAAATTTTCCCCTTAAGCTTGGTGGATTAATTGAGATGCATTCCCCTGCAGGTTATTAAATTTGAACCATAAGTGAATAAGGGGAGTCAAGGGGAGAAAATCTGACAACTGATGATGGAAAGAAAGAGACTTTAGAAGCTTTGCATTAGTTAGCTTTTAGCTATTAGCTTGGCTCTAGTCTTTATTTGATGATATATTATTTTAGATTAAGTAATATCATATTTGTTTCAGTAATAAATGATTCTGAACATTTTGTTAAGTTTTGAGATAATAAAGACATCATCATTGTTGATTTTACTATCTTGTCAAAAAAATTTCAAATATATTTCTTGTATATTGTGTAATGATTCAATAAGTTGTTGATGAGATCTTGTCGAAATTGTGATATTATTAGTTAAAATCACATTTCGAAGGGGAGAATTGGATTGTCTCATCAAGTATAAGAGATACTCCAGTCATTAGTTTTAATGCCTCATAAATAATAGTGAAAGACATGAGAGACAATACAGTCATTAGCCGTAAGACAATAAAGAGATATAATGTGTCGCCATGGTTTATATGGTTTATTTGCCCATTAATGAAGGAAAAGCTGAATTAGTAAATCGGCACATATATAAAGGGTGAATATGGCAAAACATGCTCAAGTACACCATTGTGATAGGAGAGATACTCCATAATTGCCAATCATCTCAAATAAAGTTAAGTGTGACTTTATTCGTTATTCTGGCCATCGCTAAAGTGTCTAAAGTAATAAAATAAGAATAATGTTAAGATACGCTGTTCCATTTGCATAAAGAAGCAAATTATGTCTAATATCCTAAGAATAAAGTTAAGATAAAGCAAATGAAGATGTTCCTTATGCTTCAGCTATCTGAAGCTTATGCATGACTCTCTAAGTAATTGACTTGGCATTTTGTAAGCCGGAAAGCTCTATGTCTTTGAATGTTATCCAAGATTAATCTACTGGATAAGAAGAAAGACACTTTAGCATGCTTGTTTATTATGAACTAAAAATCCCACGGTGCCTATAAAAAATCTAAACTCATGACTAGCACCTTTTTTATGTGAAAAACCCTAAGGGCTAGCTACTGACCTAAGTCTGATCACTAAGGGCGCCGGAGGGTGTAGAAGACCGAGCTCTCTTCCCCTACTGTACATCTCCATCTACAGCAGGTTCTTCATGAATTGAGGGCTATAAGCTCTTAATCCGGTGAAGATTCAAGTGCTGCTTCATCTACATCAACTACTGCTACTACTACGGAGGCAATAATGGAATCAAAAGGTTCTGGTCAGTTTAATCTAAGATTTCCGCATTAAGTTAATAATTAGTGATCATGATTAGGCTAAGCTAAGATCTAGTTTATGGATAATTAAATCTATCACCATGGTCCCTCAAGGCAAAGTGTGGCAAGTCAAGACTGTTGACCAGCCACTAGTAGTACCGGTCGAATTGCCCCCGGCGACTGGTCAGACGGTGCACCCGACCGGTCAGACCGCCCTGAGCAACCGGTCAGACTGGTCGAACCTAGTGTAGACTACTATTTAGCCAAATCAGCAATGCTTGTTTTGGTTTCTCGTGTTGATGAAGTTCCACCAGCCCCTCCAGTAAAGGAGGATGAGGAATTGGTGGATTATGAAGCATCTCCGGAGCGCAATAATTTGGAAATCAATGTTGTGCACATGTCTTCGGATTACTTTATAGTTCTCGAGGAGGAGGTGGCTCATCTTCAGTTTGGGCCACGTGATGCTGTTTTCCAGAAGCCCAAAGAATCAGACAACCATTTAAAGGTTGTCTACATGAGGGGGCATCTTAATGGGAAACTGATTTCTCGTATGCTTGTGGATGGTGGGGCCATTGTAAATCTTATGCCCTACTCATTGTACAAGAAGCTTGGAGGGAAGGATGAGGAGCTGATCAAGACAAACATGACGGTCAGCAGCATGGGTGGAGGTGATTCCATTGGTGCCAAGGGGGTTTCTTCCATGGAGTTGACTATTGGAAGCAAGACGCTTACCACAGCTTTCTTTGTTTCAGAGGTGCAAGGTAACTTCAGTTTAATACTTGGGCGTGATTGGATTCACGCAAATCAGTGTGTTCCATCTACCTTGCATCATTTTCTTATTCGGCGGATCGGCGATGAGATTGAAGTGGTACATGGGGACACTTCATCTTTCATTGCTACTGACGATTTCAACTCCATTGGTGCCAATGACAACATTAAGTGCTTATCGGGCTTGGATCTGTCCGATTATGAGCTTATCAGTTGCACCAAGGATGGTTTTGTCCCTGCTACTTTAAAGCCGATGGAGAATTGGCTAAATCATTTGATGCTATAAAATGAGTCAAGCAGGCGACTTAAGTATAACCGGTCAGACCGAGTCCCACGACTGGTCAGACCGGTGCTCTTTGGATCGACCACTAGAGCCAACCGGTCAGACCGATCCAGCACAGATTGGCTGCAGCAGCGTATTGAACACTATCGGGCGCATACGAATGATATGTGTGAGACTATTGAAGAGTCAAAGCACATGGACAAGCTGGGCCAAGGTTTTATGTCGGCTGATCTTTAGAAAAGGTAGATCTAGGTGATGGTACTATTCCTAGAACGACATTTGTAAATAAAAATTTATCGGCTGAATATAAAGCCGATTTGGTTAAGTCATGAATACATCGATTGTTTTGCTTGGGATTATTCTGAAATGCCTGGTTTAAGTCGTGATCTTATTGAGCATCATTTACCAATCAAAGCCGGTTTTAGACCTTATAAGCAACTAGCTAGGTGTTTCAATCCTAGTATTTATGACCGAATTAAAGAAGATATTAATTGATTGCTAGATGCTGGTTTTATTCGGTCTTGTCGTTGTGCGAATTGGATCTCTAATAATGTGCCCGTTGAAAAGAAAGATTCGGGTTTGCATTGATTTTAGAGATCTCAACAAAGCTACTCCTAAGGATGAATATCCTATGCCTATAGCCGATATATTGATTAATGAGCTTCCGAACATCGTGTTATTAGCTTTCTTGATGGTAACACGGGTTACAATCAAAAATTTATGGCCAAAGAGGATACATCTAAAATGGTTGTTGTATGTTCCGAATTTGTTGGCTTCTTTGAGTGGGTTGTTATGACTTTTGGTTTGAAAAATGCTGGTACGACTTATGAATTTGATCTTCCATGATTTGCTTGGTGTCATCTTGGAAGTGTATATTGATGATATTGTTATTAAATCGGCCTGTTTAGATCATCATTTACCCGATTTAAGACTTGCTCTTGAGAGGATGCGTCGGTATGGTTTAAAGATGAATCCACTCAAATGTGCTTTTGGAGTATCAGCTGGAAAGTTTCTTAGTTTCATTATTCATGAGAAAGGCATAGAGATTGATCCTAAAAGAATTGAAGCCATGAAGAAAGTTGAGGCTTCTACTTGCAAGAAAGATTTGCAAAAGTTTCTAGGCAAGGTAAATTATTTGAGAAGATTTATTTCTAATTTGTTTGGAAAGATTGATGCATTTACTCCTATTCTTTGGTTAAAGAATGAAGCCGAATTTACTTGGGGGATAAACAGCAAGAAGCATTCGAAAAGAGTAAGCAATACTTGTCTTCACCACCGGTTCTCAAAGCACCTAGGAGGGGTGTTCCTTTTAAACTTTATGTGGTGGCATAAGACAAGGTTATTGGGGTTGTTTTGACTCAAGAAACCGAGGGCAAGGAGTATGTTGTCACTTATATAAGCCGATGGCTTATTGATGCAGAAACGAGGTGTACTTTTACTGAAAAATTGTGTTTGTCCCTATATCCTGATTGTACCAAATTGCGACATTATCTACTATCTAGTACTTGCATAGTAGTATGTCAAACCGATGTGATAAAACATATGTTACAAAAGCCGATTTTGAGTGGTAGAATCGGCAAGTGGGCATATACTTTGGTAGAATATGATTTGGCTTGTGAACCATTGAAATCTATAAAAGGCCAAATTGTAGCAGATTTTATTATTGAACATCGGATTAATGATGTGCATGATTTAGAAGTTGGCTATATTGTTTGCACACCATGAAAGTTATATTTTGATGGATCGGTTTGTGATGATGGGAGAGGAATTGGTATTGTTCTTGTATTTCCAAGTGGTGGTACCTTTGAGTTCTCAAACCGATTAGAGGAGTATTGTACAAATAACCAAGTTGAATATGTGGCGCTTCTATTTGGCTTGGAAATTTTGCAATCCATGGGCGTGAAGCATGTTGATGTTTTTGGTGATTCGCTTCTGGTTGTGCAGCAAGTATCCAAGGTATGCCAATGTTATAATGGTTCATTAAATGCATATCTTGATAAATGACTCGATATTATTTCTTCTTTTGATGAATTTGTTATAAGACATTTTTCAAGAGAAGAGAATGTACAAGCTAATGCTCTGTCTCAACAAGTATCTGGTTATAATGTTGCTAAGAGAAATTTCAATATTAGAAAACCGATGCAAATCAAAGCCAAGTTAAAGGTTCTGGACGAACTGGTCCGACCGGTTGCAACGTACCCAGACCTATCTAACCAGTCCAGAGACCAGTCTGACCGCTCAGGCTGCTGGAAGCACTGTTTCGGTTATAAAAGAAGCTGAAGATCGTGATTGGAGGATTCCTATAATCTCCTATCTCAAGGATCCTGGTCGTGGTGTAGAGAGGAATATTCAAGTATATCTTAATTGATGGTGAACTTTATCGTTGAACCGCCGAAGATTTACTCCTCAAATGTTTAGATTCAGATCAGGTCAAAGTTGCTATGGATGAAGTTCTTGAAGGCATTTGTGGTACTGATGAATCAGCTCTTAAAATGAAGTGGTTGCTTAGGAGAGCCGGTTTTTATTGGCCTTCAATGATTTCGGATTGCTTTAGATATTATAAAAGTTGTGAAGAATGTCAGCGATTTGGAAATTTACAGTTGGTGGCTGTTGCGTTAATGCATCCTATCATTAAACCATCCATTCCATGGTTGGGGGTTGGATTTCATTGGGCAAATTAATCCTCCATCTTCAAAGGGGCATCACTTCATGTTGGTTGCTATAGATTATTTTACTAAATGGACCCAAGCAGTTCCTTTGAAGTTGCTACATAGTGAGGTGATTGAGTTTATAACTGAGCATATTATTCATATATTCGGTATTCCTCAAACTTTGACAACGAATCAAGGTTCTTCATTTATATCAAAGGAAGTACGTGTTTTCATCAAATCTTATAAGATTTAGTTGTTCAATTCATCTCCATATTATGCTCAGGCCAGTGGTCAGGTTGAGTCAAGTAATAAGATTTTGATCAAGCTTATCAAGAAGAAAATAGAAGAGAATCCTAAGAGGTGGCATGAGGTATTATCTGGTCATGGTGCTACTAAAGTTACTCTTTTTGAGCTTGTGTATGGTCAAGAGGCCGTTTTATCCGTAGAGATGAATCTGGACGCTTATAGATTAGCTATAAACAAAATGACCTTTCCGCTGTTGATTCCTATAATTCAATGATGGATAATATTGATGAGGTGACCGACAAGCAGATGAAGGCTTTAAAAGAGATTGAGAGAGACAAGCTTCGGGTTGTTAGAGCTTACAACAAGCAGGTGAAAGATAAATCTTTTCAGGTTGGAGATCTAATTTGGAAGACAATATTACCTCTTGGGATGAAAAGCAATAAGTTTGGTAAGTGGTCGCCAAGTTGGGAAGGCCCGTATAGGATTGTTAAAGCTATCTTCGGGAATTCTTATATGTTGGAGACGCTGAAGGAGATCGTCTACCTAGAGCTTCAATGGGAGATACTTGAAGAAATACTACCCCAGCGTGTGGCAAGATGCATAAAGGTGTAGATGGCCGATTTACGAAGATCGCCCTTAGTAGTATTTTTTAGGCCCTAGCATTGTATAATATGATTCTATTATTTTCCTTTTAGCTTGTAAACTCACTAAAAAGCAAGGGGGGAGGGCATATGTTGACAGCCAAATTTGGCATGTACCGAGACCGACCGGTCTGACCGGTCGGGGGTCTAGTCTAGGCAGCCCGACTAGAATTAGGGTTTTTGTAAAGAGTCTTTTTGTAATCCTACTCTTGAAGGGGTACGTCTTCCCCGGCCTATAAATATAAAGGCTAAGGCCGATTGAGGTTATTCCCAATCAAATCAATCAAAATATCGCATTACTTTTTGTCTCTCAAACCCCTAGCCTTTTTCGAACCCTAATTGCTTTATTTTTTCATCTCGACGGTGTTTGAAGACGTTCTGAGTCGCCTACCGATCTCAGGACAACCCTACGTTCACGAGCTCCGACGGGGTCTATCAGACCCGGGGCAGCAGGACTGCTCACGGGCGTGGAATATTCTAGAGTAGGGAGTACTACATGGGTACATCCTACCTCTACTGTAACTACTCGTACAGCAGTAGGACTACCCTAAGTACAAGGAAACTACCCGACCCACTCGGAGTAGGACTCTAAACGTACACGGCTAGGACTTTCCATGTAACCCTGTTCCCCCAGATTATATAAGGGCGAACAGGGACCCCTCCAAAACATCGATCAATACAAGAGGGAATACAAACCACCACATAGGACGTAGGGTATTACGCTCCGGCGGCCCGAACCTGTCTAAATCCTTGTGTTCTAATCTGGCTTGTGAACCATCGCGTTCTGATCTCGGCGAGTCCCTACTCATAACCACTCTCCTCGGGATACCCCTCGGACAACCAGATGGTAAAACACCGATTGCTGGCGCCCACCGTGGGGCATCTCGCCAAAGATCATCGGAAGAATTTGATGGCATCCTTCAACTTCGACCTTCCGGCGATCGACGCCGGAACTACCCGCATCTTCGGATCGTGGGTCTGCATCGCCAACGGATCAGGAGGCTTCTCTAGCCATCTGATCAACCCCGCAAGTATGAAGGCTCCCCGGCAAGAACAACTCGATGAAATCACTTCCTTCGAAATTGTTCCTCCGGGAATCATCAAGGAAATCGAGAACTTGTCCTTGTCAGACTCGGCACCTACTCGTTTTCCTTTCGGACTGGAGAATTCAACCATGACGTATTCAGCGCTTTTTCACCAATGGGACCAGATTGGGACTTGGACTCCTCCCCTGTTCGACTCCTACCCGGATTCAGACGATGACTTCGATATCAACTCGGATTCACCCGGTTGCCAGTATCTGACCATCCTGGCTACAGCTCAAAGCCGAGTCGTCTTATGGAAGGACTCTGAATCTACCAATGATGTCAACAACACCCGGCTGGTGGCTTGCATACGGGATTTGCCTTATCAGCCAGGCTTACCTCTTTCTCCAGTCAGAGCAGAGGAAATTGGCGACACCGCTCTGGTCAATTATAGCACGACTCACTCGACCCCGGACAGACAGGTGTATGTCTCGCTTCATGGGGAAGAAAGTGCACTTGGTTCTCCGGCTGACCGGTACGCCAACGAGAGTCTAGACCAAATTTCAGACGACAAGCTGTCAGTAAACACTTCGCAAGACGAATCCCAACAAGACAAGGAAAGCCGGCGACAATGCAACCGCCGCCGCGCCACTCGCAGAAAGAACGCAACCGCTCGAGCTCAGCACGCTCCAGCTCCGCACGGACAGCGAAACCTGCAGCAAGACCTGGCCGAGGCAGCTATATTGATGCAAGCCCTGCCAGACACTCCTCAAATTCGCGAAATTCAGTGCTTGACCAGATATGCCTTGCGTCAGATCGGGAGACAGAACCCGGCTCCATCTGTTTCCCACAATAGCCGAACCCCTGCTAAACAAAAGGGCCACCAGGAAGCAAATCAAGGCAACCAACCGCATGGCCAACCCCGGCCTAGGTATCAAGACGAGAGCTACCATGCTGGTCCTTCGAGAAGTCACGACCGCTATCCTAATGACGCACAGGACTTCATCAACGCCAAACGTCATGGACGACCTACGGATGAAACTGACCGATTCCCGGCCTTCAGCTAGAACATAAATTATGCCGAGTACCCAACCGGTTTCAGCCCAGTGAACATGCAGAACCTAAAGAAGTACGACGGCAAGCAGGATCCTAGACAATGGCTACGGATCTACTCGACAGCTATCGAAGTAGCGGGGAGCACAAATTCTACTAAATTCATATATTTTCCGATGGCTCTTGAATCCGCCCCCTTGACATGGCTCGAGAGCCTAAGACATGACTCGATCCACTCGTGAGAGGACTTGAAAAAGATCTTCATTGATAACTTTCAAGGCTCCATTCATCGCCCAGCCACTCGCCATGACCTATCATTGTGCAAACAGGAGCGAGGCGAAGCCCTGAGATCATACATAAAGAGATTTTTTGATACCCGAGCTACCATTGCCATCATAGCAGATGACGATGTGATCGACTGCTTTCACAATGGCCTCGCCGCACAACAACTGTACCGAGACTTCGGAAGAAACAGGCCTCGCTCAGTTGGAGCACAGCGGGACATGATGCTCGCTTGGGCCGACCAAGAAGAACAAGAACACGATCGCTTCCCCCGTCGTGAAGATAACAATCAGAAACGCAATGGGGACCCGCGATCAGATAAAGGCCAAAGTAACTTTGACAAGAAGCGAAAGCCGGAGGATACAGTGGCTACAATGGAACGGGGACAGAAAGGCAAGAAGGGAAATCCGCAAGATGATTTCCAAATACTACTCGAAAGACCTTGCCCTTTACATCCTAAAGGAAAGCACATGATCCTCGAGTGCGTTAACCTTCGCAAATCTCTCCAACAACATCAATTGGAAGAAGACAAAAAGAAGAAAGATAAGCAAGACAATGAAGATGGCAACAAAGATAAAACCATGGGATTCCAGCAACCCACTAACAGGGTCAACATGATCTACGGAGGAGACTCTTCTTTCAACAAGAGAAACCAGAAATTGGTCTAGCGTGAAATACTGAAGATGGAACCAGCCGTCCAGAAACCACTAAGGCACAGTGAAACACCCATAACCTTCTCAAGGGAAGATCAATGGACCAGCTTTTCTGAACCTGAAAAATTTTCACTCGTCCTAGACCTAGTGGTAGCCGGCTCCATCATTACTCGGGTACTAATCGATGGAGGCAGTGGCCTAAACCTCATTTTCCTGAGTACAATCACCAAAATGGGACTCGACATATCTGACAAACTGAAACCAAGCAAAGCACCCTTCTACGGCATCGTCCCAGGGAATGTTTCTTTCCCAGTTGGAACCGTAGTGCTCCCAGTCACCTTCGGCACACCAGACAACTACCGAACAGAACTCATCAAGTTCGAAGTAGCAGACTTCGAGTCCTCATATCATGCCATTCTCGGACGGCCAGCCTTGGCCAAATTCATGGCAGTCCCCCACTACGTCTACCTTCTGCTGAAGATGCCAGGAAAAACAGGAGTCCTCACCTTCCGCGGAGATCTTCAAAGATCCTTTGAATGCGAAAAGGAAGCTATAACCTATGCTTCCACAAATCGACTCTCAGATACCGCAGGAGAAATACTAGCAGCAGCCCAGCAGTACTTGCGTCGGGATCGGAGATCCCCACAAAAAAGACAAACCGCTCTGCTCCCAAGCCACCTGATAACATTGGAGTCAAGGCAATTCAACTACAAGAAGATGACCCGTAAAGACAGCCCCGATCGGGAAAGGGCTTACTGACAAATAGGAAAACACACTCGTCAACTTCCTTCAGGCCAACCGCGACGTATTCGCATGGAAACCAGCCGATATGCCCGGTGTCCCAAAGGAGTTGATCGAGCACTCCCTGAATGTCAACCCTACTGCCACTCCAAAGAAGCAAAGGCTACGAAGATTCTCGGCAGAGAAAAGAGAAGCCATCAAAAAAGAACTCGCCAAACTACTCGCTGCCGGGTTCATAAAGGAAGTTTACGATCCCGAGTGGCAGGCGAATCCTGTCCTCGTTCTTAAAAAGAACAACAACGAGTGGAGGATGTGCGTCGACTACACTGACCTCAACAAGCACTGTCCGAAAGATCCCTTCGGACTCCCTCGAATCGATCAAGTCATCGACTCGACGGCAGGCTGCGTCCTATTATCCTTCCTGGACTACTACTCGGGCTACCATCAAATTGCTCTCAATGAAGAAGATCAGATAAAGACTACATTCACCACTCCATTTGGTGCATATGCCTACAAAACCATGTCCTTCGGACTGAAGAACGCTGGAGCAACTTATCAGCGCGCCATACAGTTGTGCTTCACCAACCAGCTCCATTGCAATGTCGAAGCTTACGTCGATGATGTGGTCGTGATAACAAAGGAATTCGATTCCTTTATCCCTGACTTGGAAGAAACCTTCAACAGTTTGTGAAGCTTCAGATGCAAATTGAACCCGACCAAGTGCGTCTTCGGCATACCATCCGGAAAACTACTCGGCTTCATTGTCAGCCACAGTGGAATTGAAGCAAATCCAGAAAAGATTAACGCAATCTTGAACATGGAAGCTACGGCCTCCATCAAAGATGTCCAAAAACTCACTGGATGCATGGCTGCCTTGAATAGATTTCTATCGAGACTCGGCGAAAGGGTACTCCCTTTCTTCAAACTACTGTTGAAACAAGACAAATTCAAATGGTCCAAAGAAGCAGCCGAAGCACTAGAAGACCTGAAACAGCACCTCCAGTCACCTCCTATCCTAACGGCTCCAATGCCAGGATAGGAGATGCTACTTTACATCGCAGCTACCACACACGTTGTCAGCACAGCAATCGTGGTAGAACGAAACGAAGAAGGCCACACCTACGACGTCCAAAGACCAGTCTACTTCATAAGCGAAGTACTGTCTGAATCAAAGGTGCGATACCCACCGATCCAGAAACTATTCTACGCGATACTGATTACCTCACGAAAGCTGCGGCATTACTTAGACAATACAAGATATCAGTCATCACGGACTTCCCACTAGGTGACATCTTACACAACAGAGACGCGACAGGTTGCATCTCAAAATGGGCAGTCGAACTAGGAGCACTCGAGCTAAAATTCACGCCAAGAACAGCGATCAAGTCTCAAGCCCTAGTCGACTTCCTGGCTGAATGGAGGGAAAACCAAATACACCCTCCACCTTCCGTCTCAGACCACTGGACCATGTACTTTGACAGATTGCTAAAGTTGGGTGGAGAAGGAGCACGCGTACTCTTCATCTCTCCAAAAGGCGAGCAACTCAAATATGTCTTCCAAATCCTCTTCTAAGTGTCCAACAACGAAGCGGAATATGAAGCTCTCCTACATGGCCTCCGACTAGCCATTTCACTCGGCATCAAGTGACTACTCGTCTATGGAGACTCCCTCCTTGTGGTCCAGCAAGTAAACAAAGAGTGGGACATTAACAAAGAAACCATGGACGCCTACGTTGCTGAGATCAGGAAACTTGAAAACAAGTTTTCAGGATTGGAAATCCACCACATTGTCTGCGACAACAATGTGGCAGCAGACGTCCTTTCAAAACTCGGCTCCGACCAAGCAGAAGTCCCTCCAGGAATCTTCGTCCATGAGCTTCATCACCCCTCAATCAATACTTCCACCACAATGGAAGTCAACCCAGTTCCCCAAGAAACCAGTCGAGAGGTAATGATGATCGAAGCTGATTGGCGCACTAAGTTTATCAACTACATTAAGGACAAAGTACTCCCACCCAGAATCAAAAAAGACGACGCAGAAGCAGTACGCATCATGCGTCGCAGCAAGAATTACGTCCTTATCGACAACAAACTCTACAAGCGAGGCACAGGATTAGGAATCCTCATGAAATGCGTCATAGCAGAAGAAGGAAAAGGAATCCTACAGGAAGCTCATGAAGGCACATGTGGAAACCACGCGGCTTCATGCACGTTGGTCGGCAAAGTCTTCAGATCAGGATTCTACTGGCCCACAGCATTATCAGACGCAGAACTACTTGTCAAACAATGCCCGGGATACTAGTACTTTGCCAAACAGAGTCACTTTCCTGTTCACAACTTGATAACCATACCTCCATCATGGCCGTTCACTTGCTGGAGCCTTGACATGATAGAACCACTCCCAACAGCGCTAGGAGGCTTCACACACATTCTAGTGGCAGTCAACAAGTTTACCAAATGGATTGAAGTCAAACCAATCAAGAAGATCTCATCAGATCGTGCAGTCGAGTTCATCAGTGAAATACTCCACAAATTTTGTTTCCCCAACATAATCATGACTGATCTTGGGTCAAACTTCACTTCACAAGAATTCTGGGATTATTGCGAGAACTCCAGCATTGATATCAAGTACGTATCTATTGCACACCCAAGAGCCAACGGCCAAGTGGAACGCATCAACGGACTAATAATTGATGGCTTAAAGAAAAGAATTTTCGATTCTACAAGCAAGAAGGGAGGTAAATGGCTAGCAGAACTACCAATGGTAATTTGGGGGCTGCGCACCCAACCTAGCAAGGCCACAGGTCAAACACCTTTCTTCCTGGTTTACGGCTCTGAAGCAATATTGCCGGCAGACATCATGTGGAAATCACCTCGACTAGAGATGTACGATTTAGCAGAAGCCGACGGAAGCCGACAGCTAGAACTGGACTCACTCGATGAGATGAGATGCAATACACTGCTTCGATCAACTCGATATCTCCAGAACATGCGAAGATATCACGATCGCAACATCCAGACTAGATCTTTCAACATTGGAGACATGGTCCTCCGCAGAATCCAAGATGAGACAGGCCTCCACAAACTCAACTCAAGATGGGAAGGACCTTTCATCGTCACCAAAGTCACAGGACCAGGATCCAACCGACTGATCTACGCGAATGGACTGGAAGTCCCCAACTCTTGGAACATCGAGCATTTTCCAAAGTTCTACCCATAAACTGTCAAGAGGACACCTCCCTGACTTCAAATTTTAATAAAGAAACATGGCCTTTTGGAGTTCAATTCAAGCACCCAAGACAGCTTCAGGAGTCGTAACTCCATCGGCTACCTCAAATACCAACCTTTCTTTGTTCACTCAAAGTCAAAGGCACGGTGAATCGAGTAGTCGGGGCTAAGGGCCATGAGCATTGCGGCCCAAGAGACAAGTTCTCTACCATCTTCAGGAGTTGTAACTCCATCGGCAACCTCGAATACCAACCTTTCTTTGTTCACTTAAAGTCAAAGGCATGGCGAATCGAGTAGTTGGGGCTAAGGGCCATGAGCCTTGCGGTCCTAGAGACAAGTTCTCTACCCTCTTCAGGAGTCGTAACTCTATTGGCTACCTCGAATACCAACCTTTCTTTGTTCACTCTAAGTCAAAGGCACGACGAATCGAGTAGTCGGGGCTAAGTGCCATGAGCCTTGCGGCCCTAGAGACAAGTTCTCTACCCTCTTCAGGGGTTGTAACTCCATCGGCTACCTCGAATACCAACCTTTCTTTGTTCACTCAATGTTAAAGGCACGGCGAATCGAGTAGTCGGGGCTAAGGGCCATGAGCCTTGCAGCCCTAGAGACAAGTTCTCTACCCTCTTCAGGAGTCGTAACTCCACCAACTCATCGACTACTCCGGTACTCGATTTTAAGAAGGGACAAATCCCCTATCTCCCAAGAGGATACCACCATCCTTGAGACAACAACTATCGACTACTCCGGTACTCGATCTTCGTATGGGACAAGCTCCCTATATCTCAAAAGGAAATTTTTGTTCATGATACATCTCGTCGACTACTACGGTACTCGACCTCTGGAGGATGAACCCCCCATCTACAAGATCTACATGTCCATGAGACGCCAACTAATCGACTACTACAGTATTCAACCTAAAAAGAGACAACATCTCAAGAAGAGTTACTCACCCACAGGATGGAAATTAAAGGAAGAGACACGATCTCTACATCCTCACAAGACGGTCAATCAAGAAAAGTTCTTACAAAAAGAACTTACCAACTCATTGACCAAAAAGTTATCCTACATGGCAAAGAGAAGATATAGTATATCCTACTGGTCTATCAACTTTACAATTTGGTCGGCCACAGGTTCCGCCTCCTCTACAAACATGACAAATTGGTCATGATCACAAGTCGAACACATGCCATCGCCAAGGAGGAGGCGACGCCCTAATCTCCTCCAGCAGGATATCACTTGACTCCTCCACCCCCTCAGCATCTTGTGAGACACCTATTGTCTTATCCACGTGAAGTAGTCGAGCAACTGGAAGAATCTTTGAACCATTGTAAGAAGGAACAATGGGCTCACCAACTGGAATCTCCTCCGGAGATTGCAGCTTTGTCCCACCGACCTCCTCGACGATTATGCCATATCAGAAGGGACAGCGGCTGCAGGAACCGCATCCTCAACCACTCGCCTTTGCTTAGGCGCAACACCAGGGCTACAAACAAAGGCGAAGATATCAAACAGCAAAAACTCAGAGTGAGACAAAAACCACCCGACCGGTTACCTGACATCGTCGCTAGCCTTTCTCTTCCGCACAGTTGTCCTCGGCTTCTTGGGACAACTAGTGCCGACTTCAGGTTCCGGACTCCCCTCACAAGCCAAAGGTTCGACTCCTCCCATCTTACCCTTCACCAGGTCTGCAAGGGTAGCATGATCTTCAGAGTCAGAACTCGACAGAGCCTCCAAAATAGTTGGATCCAAATCTGGCCGATAATCATGAGGCTGCAAATGAGCACTAGGTGTCATATGGCTCGGCCGATGAACCTCTGGCAACGGAGGATCACTCCGACAGATCAACAAGTCATCCTACAAAAAGACCCAAGATCAGCGACAAAAGCAAAAGAGCAACCCAGGAAAGTACTCAATGACGCAGAATCCTACCTGATTCGGAGGATTATTCACATGGTACTGACACCCTCAAAGAGGTTATAAAGGAGCACCATAGCCACATCTCGACCAGTCTTCTCCGACAAAAATCGAGAGGGATCGTACAATCCCGTATACTCGAACCCAGAGTGGATACAGCTCTGCAAGGGCTGGATTTGTCTCCGAATCGAAGACGGCACAACTGTAGCACCAGTCACTCCCTCCCTTCGCCGCTTAGCAATCCGTGTGAGAAGCTCTCTCACTTGATCAGCATTACCAGCAGGCACACACCACTCGTGATGCTGCCTCGGAGGTCCAGGAATTCTCTCTGGAAGAGCAGGAGCATGGTTATCAATATAAAACCACTCCGCTTTCCAATCCCCAATCTGACGGCTCAGAGAATATGGGATATACTTCTCCGCCATGCCAGGACGAAACTGGAGATCAGCACCCCCCACCCACGCAATATTCCTAAGATTGGGATACAGATTCAAGGAAAAGAGACTTTTGAAAAAATCAAAATAGGAATGAATCCCAAGAAACGCCTCACATAGCTGGACAAAAATAGCTATATGCAGGACTGAGTCAGGGGTTAAGTGATGAAGCTGAACACCCTAGAAGAAAAGAAGACCCCGCAAAAAGTCGCAAGCGGGAATGGCAAGGCCACGCTCAACAAAGGCTTTGAAGAGAACAATTTCAGAAGTTTTTTCAAATGGCCTCCATAACCCTCAGCCGACTGCCACTTAATCAAAGTTCTGGATTCCAAGAGATGGCGGCTAACAAGAGATGAGATCGCAGCTTCTGACAACTTACTTTTCTTCCACCCATCAGCCATCATCGCCTCCTTCTCGGACACTTGACGCTTGGATTTCTTCGACGCCATCCGAAAGGTCACGAGCCTCTTCTCATGCATATGCTCGGGGGGTGAGAAATCAAAGAAAGTTAGAAGACGAAACCTAACTCAGAAGGCTAAGGAAATGGCCGGAGGCAAGAGAAGATGAAAACACAGATCAGATCTCCGTTGTTAAATAAACAGGACAATGGCATTTCTGGGAATATCAGGAAAACCAAAGGTCACAAAGAATGCCTTGGTTTGAGAACCTTAACCCTAAATCGAGGGATTTCAAGTCTAGGCTCGGGGGCTGCAAGATAGGCATCATAAATGGCGAACTTTTTTTCAAAAAACAAACCCGACGACAAAAATGAACCTCAGCTTGATCCTTCGGTTCAACCTAAGGCTCGGGGGCTACTCCATATAGAGCGCGAGTACATCGCGCACCATATCAGAAGAAGAGATTCAGGGCCAAAAACACCTCATAGCCTCGATGCAGCAAGGAAAGTACTCGGAAGACTACTCGAAGGACTCGAAAGACTCCAAGCCTGAACAACATAATCCAGAAGCATCCGAAAGCACTCGATGACCGTCTTCAGAAGCACTCGACGCTTGCAGGACTTGACTACGAAGTGCTCGGGGGCTTGTCAGACCCGGGGCAGTAGGACTACTCACGGGCGTGGAATATTCTATAGTAGGGAGTACTGCATGTGTACATCCTACCTCTACTGTAACTACTCGTACAGCAGTAGGACTAGCCTAAGTACAAGGAAACTACCCGACCCACTCAGAGTAGGACTCTAAACATACTCGGCTAGGACTTTTC
Source organism: Panicum virgatum (assembly GCF_016808335.1). Taxonomy (NCBI): domain Eukaryota; kingdom Viridiplantae; phylum Streptophyta; class Magnoliopsida; order Poales; family Poaceae; genus Panicum; species Panicum virgatum. The sequence continues at coordinate 22,350,926 of NC_053143.1, read as the reverse complement.
ATGTAACCCTGTTCCCCCAGACTATATAAGTACGAACAGGGACCCCTCCAAAAATCGATCAATACCACAGGGAATACAAACCACCAAACAGGATGTAGGGTATTATGCTCCGACGGCCCAAATCTATCTAAATCCTTGTGTTCCTTGCACCATCGCGTTCTGATCTCGGCAAGTCCCTACTCATAACCACTCTCCTTGGGATATCCCTCGGAGAACCCGACAGTAAAACACCGACAGGGTCCCTCCCGAGCTCGCTGCTCTAGGCTTTGGCGTAGCTCTGCACGAACCAGTTAGACCAGTCGGTGGCATCGGTCAGACCGGCCTACCCAGAGCTTCGCTGGTGTTGATCGTTTCGACAATCGCTTGCGCGTTCTAGCGCATTCGAGTGTGTTTGGCGCGATTCTGTGTCAACAAGCATAGGCATAAAGGATCCATTAAAAAACCAAAGAAACCACAATTCAATTATTCTTCAAGTTCAATTATCATGTCAGGGTGCAAACTGCTCATGACCGCGAGCACGGCTGTTATAACAGATTTACACTTTGTAGAGGTTGTACACTTTCACCACAAACCGCGTTCTCCTGAGTCGCGGGGTTTGCAAGGCCCTTAAATACTTCCTTTGGTGAGTGGTGAGGGGTTCACTACGAAGCCTTCACAAAGACAAGTAGAAAACTAGACAGTCCGCTAGAGTTTCGGTAGCAGTGTGGTCCATAAACCTCCCTAATGGTCAGTACCTTAGCAAAGGAAACTACCTCAAGAGGACCGGGATATGACCCCTACACCGACCCCCTCCCTGCCCTTTCAGTAAGATTGCTAGCTAACCATTGTTGACGGTCACTAACGACCAAATTTTGACCGTCAACTCCTGCACAAAAAGGAACCAAAATGTGGAATAAATACTAGGATAGATTTATTTACTAACAGATTCCACAGATGATGTTCTCGAATGTGTGCAGGTGATTTTGAGCTAATTTTGCAGCATAATGGTGTGGTTTAATCCAAGACACAACGTTCCGATGAATCAGGACGCGACACATGTCAGAATATGGAGTATAGGGCCCACCAGAGCAAGGAACCGACATGATAAAAGATAAACCTCATGCCATTGACAAGTGGGCCCAGGAAGCGACCCATAGGCCAAAATGCAAGGTCGGTGGGCCCACTAGGAGGCCGGCCGACCAAGCAGGCCGGCCGACCTACCCGTGGGCCCCACCGCCTTCAGGTTCCATGTGGAGGTCTCTTACTGGCTGGTGATGGCGGTTTCATGAGGCTCGGCTGCAGCTCATCCCGTGGCTCCCTCCTATAAATACAAAGGGGGGGTAGAGGAATAAACACACACATCTCACCCTCTCAACTCACCCTTCCTCCCTTGGAGCTTGAGGCCTTCATCCTAGATGCTTAGATAGACTAGGAGGTGTAGAAGAAGGGGAGGAGAGTGAGGAGGAGTCGGGGGAAGTGCCGGGTTTGTCGGCACTCTTCTCCGCTTGTACCTCGACGGATGCTGATTTGGGTGTAAGTGTTCGAGACTTTCTTTGTTTGTTTATCTGGAATTAGAGTTTAGATCGCAAGTTATCATCTCTGCCTTATATTAGTTGATGTGTATGCTAGCAAGTAGCATTTGATCTCAGCTTTAGACCCTGGATAGAAAAGGGTAGTCTTGGCAAGGGCTAAGGTTAGTAGGGAAAGGCGTAGACATGGTGTCTAGGCTGGACTATACCACTCAGTTGTCTGATAGTCCCACGATTTGTAGAGGTAGTCGGCAGGTGGTGACAGCCCTGTTCGAGCCTTCTAGTAATCCTCCACGTTCTGATATTGGATAGAGCATCATTTAGGAGCTATCGGCTTGTATAAGCCGGTCGACACCTTTAGCTCGAAGTATAACTGCGACGTGATCTCTTCTTCTAGGCATAGATTCTAGATATAGAAAGTCTTCTTTTCTGTCTTCTCCACACCGGCGTGTGTGTCCTTGGATGAGCCTGAACCCGTAGATAGCGTACTCATGTTCCTCAGTGGATACGATACCCTGGAATACTCTTGGATGAAAGCTACAGCGGTATCCTTGCGCTTGCGGATTTTATTCGTGACGTTGCAAAATACCAACATGCTTTCTGGTGCCTTTGCTGGGGAATGGTAGCTACATTATCTACGGACTCAGTCGTCCTCGTACTTTTTTTTCTTTTTCCTTGATTCTACCTCAACCCCCGTTACCCATGGAGCAGCTATCCCTTTTACAGCTCTCTTCACCCAAGAGCGAGTTCTATGGGCCAACATCCTCTGCTGACCCAATTCTTTCTACTAGCTATGAACTCGACTCAGGCTACATAGCCTTTGTTCAGGAAAATTCCTTCTCAGGAAGGGATTGTGAAAATCCCTACCATCATCTGCGCGAGTTCGAGCAAGTGTGTTCATGCAAGAAAATTTCGGGCATGACACACGAAACTCTTAAATGGAAATTGTTTCCCTTTTCCCTTTTGGGAGAAGCGACGCAATGGTACATTCGTGTCGCAGGTTGTGTGAATGGAAGTTGGATTGAACTTCGGGCTTTATGAATATGTGCCTTACGAACGTAAATTTTAACTTTTCGTCAGAATGATAAGGAATCAATCGGTGTAGCTTGGGCTAGATTTACCTTATTGGAAAAATCAGGCCCAGATTTATCATTACCCGAGCACTTATTGCTCCAGCATTTTTATACTGGTCTTGATAAAGAGTCTGCACACCATCTCGACCTTACCTCTAGATGATCTTTCGCTCATCTTACCCCAACCGAAAGTAGAAGAGTCCTCGACAAAATCTTGGACAGAACCTCTTTCGTTTGTATCCACGAGCCAGTTCCCACAGAGCCTGAGATGCGTCAAGCGGAGCCTTCAGAAATCGAATTGGAACCCTCTGAAGGCCCATCAGTAGATTCGATTTATGAAACCGCCCCTGAACATAATTCCGAAACATTGGAGGAGGAAGACCCTTCACCTCCGGAGTTTCTCCGAAGTATCGAGCCGGATGTCTTTGAAGACTTCGGCAACACCTCAAGATACTTCTGCCAGAAGCGACCACCAAGTCCTGTCACTCCTACGGATCCTGTAGAAGAGAATTCTTTTCGGGAGACGATTCAACAATTGACAACATTGATCAACAATGAATGGTTGCAGGAAGGAGAATTATCCTTATCTCCAATCTCTCTCAACTCTCCATCCTCATCATTCCATTGCCGTCTCCAAGATTAAAATGTGGACGCTCTCTATAGTCCCGCTGTTGGAGCCAATCTAATGTCAGATGAGTTTGACTTAGCCTTTCTGGGCAATTACAAACTCACTCCGACAGACAGATAGCTCAAGAGACCTTCAGGTTCTCTTACGAGCAGCTACGGGATAATCACCGATGTGCCATTTTGGCACAATGATGTTAAAATCCGTCTGAACTTCCATATCTTCGAAGATCTCAACTTTGATTTCTTGATAGGACATCCCCTTAAGGCTCTCTTTACGGATGTTCCTAAAGACGGATGTTTAAACATCAAATTAGGGAAGGACACATTCCACATCCCCATGGATCGAGCATTGACATGCTCAGTGGAAGATCTCCCTATTCCAGAGCCAATCGAGGAAATAATGGCCACTTCCACTTTCGAGTCTTTTGACTCAGACGTCGAGGAGGACATCGAGGAAATGTCGGAAGAAGTCAGCGATGCGGAAGAATATCCTGGTGAAACTTCTGAGCTGCTCGCGATTAAGATGCCATCACGACCTCCGATTGAGCTAAATCCTTTACCTTCCGGGCGTAGATACGCCTTTCTGAATAGCGATGTAGAGTCTCCCGTGATCATTAGCAACAAACTCTCAGAAAAGGAGATGAATAAACTCATCGCTGTTCTAGAGAAGCATCGATCAGTCCTAGGCTATACTCTACAAGACCTCAAGGGCATCAGTCCTGCTCTTTGCACCCACCGAATCCCATTGGATCCCGCAATAGCACCTTCTAGCCAATCCCAAAGAAGGTTGAACAATGCTATGATGGAGGTGGTAAAGAAAGAGGTCCTCAAACTCTAAGATGCTGGAATTTTCTATCCTGTTCCGCATAGTGAGTGGGTAAGCCCAGTTCAAGTCGTGCCCAAGAAAGGAGGCATGACGGTGGTGGAAAATAGCAAGAATGAGCTAATTCCCCAACGAACCGTCACGGGATGGAGGATGTGTATAGATTACAGAAAACTCAACAAGGCCACTGTTGATGCTTCTTAAAGCGCCAATTTACGTACCGCAAGCGCATGGATCGTATAGCTTTTCCCTTAGAGTATTCCCCCAAGGTTTATCAATCCACAGAACAAGTGTATTACTATGCTTAACTAAGCACTAATGATGTTGGTAAAAGATCTATATTGAGTGTATGAGTGTGAAATAGATCTAATCTATCCAATCTAATCTAATCTAGACTAGTGAGCAATGATAGATGTGTGCACAAGATATGAAGAGCATTTGTCCATAGGGTCTAGGATCACTAGAGATGTAATCGCCAAGCAACGAAGAACATATCTAATCTATCAAAGGTGTGTTCCAAGATCAAAACCTTTCCCTCCCGCATACTGTCACTACACGAGGATAATCGGTAACGAATCAACAAGAACACGATAGTTGATGTAATCTAAGTAAACCATGCAAGAGCAAAGCAAACCCAAAGCCAAGTCGCGAACTATTAGGCACCAAAGCATCATCAACAAGAATCGTGATAGATCAATCTCATAAAGGATTCGGCAATTACATCTCAAGATCTCCTTACAACCCCATGAACAAACGAGGACTTTACCCCATGAAGCTAGGCGAAGTGTAGTCGATCATGGTGACGAAATCTCCGGCAAGGGATGGATCCCTTGCTGTCCTCCAACTTGCAGCGGCGCCGAGGGATGATGAGGCCTCCGGTGTCGCCTTTCTCTTGTGTCTAACTCGAATGTATCTCTGGATGCTCTTTCTCTGCGATCTCTGCGATCTCCTTGGATGCCTCGTCTTTGCCGGCGGCTTTGGGGTATTTATAGGTTGATATGGTCGGTGGTTTTGGTAAAACATAGATTAGGGTTGACGCATACTTCGTGCTGAAGGAAACTGAGACCGATTGGGCTCCGAAATGGGCTAGGCCGGCCGGCCCAAGGGCTCCAAGCCGGCCGGCCTGGGCCCTTTCTGGCCCCTTTCGCGTGTGGCCACTTATTCTTATTCCTCATCTTAGCCCAGTTGTAACCATGCATCAAAACATCTCCGAAAATGTCCAATTTCCTGTCAAAATGCAACATGCTCCAAAATCTAGGACAAAATAAAAAACGGTCAAGTTTGGGTGCCAAGTGGCGGATTAGTACATGAATCATCCCGAAGAATTTACCAAAACAACTCCTAATCATATAGTAAAATGGGTACTTAAGGAGCGCCAACATTCCCCCCATGCTTAACTTTTGCTCGTCCTCGAGCAAATCAAATCATCAAATCCTTCCAAGGGTTGCTCAAGAGTTCTCGAACTACAAAATTTACTTATGCAAACAAGTCTAACAATATTTCTTCAAACAAAGGTCAGAGGAGCAGCGAGGATAATCATATCATGGGCGTTTAAAAACTCATCCAATATTACTCCACGACTCTTACCTTTAGCCGGCAACTCGAATATCGACAACACTTGTTTTTCTTGCCATCCTTGGAGGTTTTTCTCTCCTTTTTTTTAGAAGCAAAATACCCTGCAACAAACGTTAGACCAAAAATTCTTGCACAAGTCCTTTCATGTCTCTCGATATAAGTGGCTATCCTATTATTATTTGCAAACTCTCATCTCCCAAAAGTCTCTCAAGTATAAAGTGGGGCTATAGGTGAGGCTCAGCAAAGTATATACATATATTGTCAAATTAAGAAAACCTTCTAATGATTGCTTATCTTCTGAACCAATGATCATGAGAGTTTCTCCATAATGTAAAGGGTTCAAAGGGTAAGAAGATTTAGAATGGTGGACATGTGCAAAGGCATAGAAAAAGATTGACTTCAAGGCACAAGCATCGTCCTCGTTGTCGGATTGCACATGGTTGGAATTGAGGATATTGTTCTCAAACAACAAGGTGATATCTCTTTGCACTTCTCTAACCATAGAATCCCTTCATTTATTTTTTTTTTCTTCTCTTCTCATACATTTTTTTCTTTTCTCTTTCTTTTTTTTTCTCTCCCCAATTTTCTCTCTCTGTTCCGAACCTTTTCATAGGACACTTTCTATAAAACATAGATAGGCAGATCTCCAAAGCGTCTCCCTAAATTTTTAGAGCCCGAACCGAGACCAGAGAGGCCTAGGCTAGCCGGCTCAGGAGGTGTAGGCCGGTCGGCCTGGGGCTTTCCCAGGTCGGATTCGGTCCATCTTTCGAATACTCTTTCCTTTCTTCATCCCAAAATTATGTTTTATACAAATCATGCGCAGAAACAGAACATATCCTCATAATTGGGTTGTGGTCAAGGAAGACGATAATAAACAAGAAAATCTCGGGTTCGGGTTTTGGAATCTGGTAGATCTCATGAGTTGTTCCAATGAGGAATTCTCATTACCAAATATTGATGGGGCTAGTAATTCAGAGATGAAAAATACGGACATGATCATTGCTCGAAATTAAAACTCCCAAGAGAAAGAAATCCTAACTCAACTCAATGTACATCCAATACTTATGGTGGAACGAATAAAGCTTTTGGATGATAGAATTTTTACTCTCGACTTGTGAAGAACTTGATCAACCTTATGCTTGTAGGGGTTTTATTATTTTTATGAAACTAGAGTCCTCCAAATCATGCCTTACTCGCAAGCGTAATCAAAACCAAGCGCTAGATCAAAGCTCAAGTGTGGGTATTATCATGGACGAATAATTTACTAAGCTCCACAAATAAGATATAAATTTCATGACAACGCTCGTGAACAATTGCTTTTAAAGAAAATAAATTAAAACTGAATGCATAAATAAAATTGCACGATCCAACAAAAAACTAAACTCTTTTTATTTTGTTTTCATGACTCAACACTAATTTAAGACTCACTCTCACACATGCGAAAAATAAAGCACACAATGCTAAACTATAACTCTCACACATGCAGAATTAAAGACACGCACACGACGAACTTTTGAGTAAACAAAGACTAACAAAATTGAATCTACGAGTCGTCACACCTCCCCCCCCATGCTTAGATTATGCGGCGTCCTCGTCGCAATGATATAAAAGACGGGTGTGACGCTCGTTGGTGTTCTCAACGGCACCTCGGGCAATTGCATCTTGGACGCCCTCCTCTTTCTTGCTTTTGTAGATTTCTGACCATCCCGAATAACTTCCTTATGTTGCGGACAAGGAAGTTGTAGTCTCTCTCAACCAAGCTCTCGATGTCGTCCATCCTTCGATCCATTGCCACGATTCGATCATGACACCTATCGATGGTGGTGCGGAGATCCGCGATTTCATTGCGGCACTTGAAACAGCACCCGAAGTAATGCCCGCCACGGTTGGGGCTGTCATCTTCGGGCTCGTCGTCGTCCTTCTTCTTCTTCTTGCCGCTGTCACCTTCGGAGGGGTCGTCTTCCTCCTTTCTCTCCTCTTCGGCCCACCCCGGCCAATCATCATCGTAGTCACGACCGGTGGCGCCCCATGAACTAGGGCTCATGATGCTCTCCCAATCGCTGTCCCCCGCATAATCCTTCGGCTCCGGGGTGTGCTCGATGTAGTTCTTTCTTTTAACTCCGAGGAAGCGCAATGAACGCCTAGGTGCGGGTGGCTTTTTGTCTTGTCGCTTCTCGCCTTCGTCTTCGTCGCTGCTGATGACGACGACCACCCTTTGGGCTTTAGCTAGCTTCTCGTTGCACCATTGAAGGCCCTTCCCTTGATGCTCATCCTTGCTTGAGTATTGAATTTCTTCGGAGGAGCTTTCGCTTCACATCGCTTCGCTTCGAAAAGGAGGGGTTGCGCACCGGTTGCCGAGATGGGGCTAGGCGTCCTTGGCGTGGGCGTGTCGGGCATCATGCCCCTCTCATTGATCTCCATTGCTTCAATCATAACTCTTGCGCTCGCTGGACCGGCCATTGTTGACGTCTCTCACGAGGTGGTGGTGTAGATTGAAAAGTATGAGAGAATAGATCTAACCCGCGCCTCTATTTATATCTCGAAAAGACTTGGACGAGAAGTCCAAAATCTCTTCGGTTTTGGCATGCGAAATCTATAAGGCACAGTTTTGAAATTTCCTTATCTCGCACCTACCAAAAATCGAGACCGATTCGCACACGAGAAGTCTTAGGCCGGCCGGCCTAGGGGTGTTGGGCCGGCCGGCCCAGGGGGTTTTTCAGCCCCCTGGACTCCAACTTTTTCCGAGGTGCACACCAATAAATTAGAAGCCTATGTTTTACTCAAAGTTCGTCTAGAATAGAAATAAAACTATGAAAATAAAATCTAAAAGAGAATATTTACAAACTTACCTTGCTTAACGTCGTTAGGCTTGACGTTCTGGTTCCTCGTCCATGGTGTATATGTCGATGTAATGAAGGGGCACCACGTCGGGCTCCAAGAATACCTTTAGTCGTTATCCGTTCACCACATTTTGGTCGCCTTTCGCATCCATGATTGTCACCGCTCCCGTGGGTGAAACCGAGTGTACGACGTATGGTCCATCCCATTTGCTTTGTAATTTTCCTTTGCCAAAGAGTTTGAATCTTGAATTGTAGAGTAGGACCTTGTCCCCTTCTTTGAATTCCTTGTTTTGCAATCATTTGTCGTACCACCTCTTCATCCTTTCTTTGTAAATTGATGCACTATTGTACGCTTTCAATCTTAACTCCTTCAATTCGCTTATTTGGATTCTCCTTTTAATTCCAGCGGCTTCTGCATCAAAGTTCATCTCCTTCATCGCCCAATACGCCTTATGTTCTAGCTCAACCGGCAAGTGGCATGTTTTTCCATAAACAAATTGATAAGGAGTCATACCAATCGGGGTTTTGTGTGCCGTACGATATGCCCATAGTGCATCATCTAGTCTCTTCGACCAATCTTTTCCTCCTTTTACCACGGTCTTCTTTAAAATGTCCTTCAATTGCTTGTTCGAAGTTTCCGCTTGTCCGTTTGTTTGGGGGTGATAAGCCGTGGACACTCTATGTTCAATTCCCAATTTCTTCAAGCATTTACCAAAGTCTTTGCCCGTGAAGTGTGTTCCTCCATCGCTTATCAAGATTCTCGGGACGCCATATCGAGGGAAGATTACCGATTTAATCATGTGTGTGGACTCCTTCGTTGATGCCTTCCGACTTGGCATAGCTTCAACCCACTTTGAAACATAGTCCACCATCACCAAAATATGCTCAAATCCATGTGAGTTCACAAATGGTCCCATGAAATCGATTCCCCAGACATCAAATAGATCTATTTGCAAGTTGTAGTTCAACGGCATGGCATTCCTTTGTGAGATATTACCCGTCCTTTGGCATTCCGGACAAGTCAAAACAAATTTTTTCGCATCTTCATGCATCTCGGGCCAATAGAATCCACCAGCCCATACCTTAGCTTGAGTTCTAAAGTGCCCATAATGTCCTCCATATCCCGACGAGTGACACTTCCTTAGAACTTCTTCACATTCCTCCCTCGGTATGCATCTTCTTAGGACTCCATCTTCTCCATATCTATATAAGTATGGTGGATCCCAATAGTATTTTCTTCTTTCCGCAATCACTCTTCTCCTTGCATTCTTGTCCAAGTGATCCAAGGGCATCCCTTTTATTGCCCTTATTATTTCATTCATCCAACTATCTTTGTCAAGAATTCTATATAGGTGATCATCTCTCATTTGATCCTTGATAGGTTCTTTTCCATCATCACCATGGTTCATCCTTGATAGGTGGTCGGCCACAACATTTTCTGCTCCTTTCTTGTCCCTTATCTCCACATCGAATTCTTGTAACAATAGGATCCATCGAATCAAGTGTGGTTTAGCATCTTTCTTGGACAAGAGATACTTGATTGCTGCATGGTCGGTATAAACTGTCACCTTTGAATTTACTATGTATGATCTGAATTTTTCGAAGGCGAATACCATGGCAAGTAATTCTTTCTCCGTTGTTGCATAATTAAATTGGGCTTCATTGAGAGTCTTGCTTGCGTAGTAGATAGCATTTATCTTCCCCTCTTTTCTTTGTCCAAGAACGGCTCCTACGGCGTAGTCGCTTGCATCACACATGATTTCAAAAGGTAGATTCCAATCCGGAGGTTGCATGATAGGAGCACTTATGAGGGATTGCTTGAGTGTTCGAAAGGCGTGAAGACAATCACTATCGAAGATGTATTCCACATCTTTTTGGAGAAGTTGTGTCAATGGCTTGGTGATTTTTGAAAAATCCTTTATGAACCTCCTATAAAATCCGGCATGACCGAGGAAGCTCCTCAAAGATTTGATGTCCGTAGGTGGTGGCAATTTCTCCATGGTTTCTATCTTTGCTTTGTCCACCTCTATCCCTCTCTCGGAGATAACATGACCGAGGACAATTCTTTCTTTCACCATGAAATGACACTTCTCCCAATTAAGCACAAGATCAACCTCTCCACATCTTTTAAGAACTTTCTCCAAATTTGCCAAACAATTTTCAAAGCTAGTACCATGCACCGAGAAATCATCCATGAATACCTCCATAATCTCTTCTATGAAATCTGAAAATATAGCCATCATGCACCTTTGAAAAGAAGCTGGCGCATTGCACAATCCAAAAGGCATCCTCCGATATGCAAAAGTTCCATACGGGCAAGTAAACGTGGTCTTATGTTGATCATCCGGATGAATAGGTATTTGGAAGAATCCTGAGTATCCATCAAGGTAACAAAAGTGTGAATGCTTTGCCAACCTTTCTAGCATCTCGTTGATGAATGGTAGTGGAAAATGATCCTTCCTCGTTGCCTTATTCAATTTTCTATAATCGATGCACATACTCCATCCTGTGATGGTTCTTTGTGGTATCAATTGCTCCTTCTCATTTTTCACAATCGTGAGTCCTCCTTTCTTCGGAACGCAATGCACGGGGCTTACCCATTCACTATGTGGTACAGGGTATATTATTCCGGCATTCAACAATTTGATAACCTCCTTCTTCACCACATCACACATAGCATGTCTCAACCTTCTTTGATGCTCTACGACCGGCTTGTATTGCTCCCCGAGTTGTATACGATGTGTGCAAAAAGCGGGGCTAATACCTTTCAAGTCGTTAATCGAGTAGCCGATCACCTTTTTGTGCTTCTTCAATAAATTCAGCAACTTCTCCGTCTCTTCCGGGCTCAATTCGTCGCTAATAATCACCAGAAAAGTCTTGCCATCTCCCAAAAATTCATATTTCAATCCCTTGGGGAGTGGCTTCATCTCAACATCGGGCGCACCATCCTCTTCTTGATCTAACTCTCCAATGTCTTCAAATTTTTCTTTCTCCAAGTTCCCGTGTTGCGGCTTCAACTCTTCCATTGTTTCCACTAGTTCTCCGTCTTGATCATCTTGAGCGTCCCCATTCTCCAAAGCGCGTTGGAGGGGATCCCTGAAAGAATCAATGGAACGAATGCTCTCTACCTCTTCGTTATCAAGAGGTAGAGGTGAAGCAAAAGACAGTTTGAATGAAATTCAAATGTGCGGTTCTCTCCATCTAGATCAAAAGTGACAATCCCTTTTCCAACATCTAGAATAGAATTTACTAATTTGAGAAAGGGTTTTCCAAGGATTATGCCTTCATGCTCATCATCACTAGCATTAATCACAAAAAAGTCGGTAGGAATTTTTTTACCCGCTATGGTAACATTTAGATTTCTAAGCACTCCTAGCGGTTTGATTAATCTACCATCTCCCATGATCAATTTAATGATTGTGGCATCTAGGTTTGATGTTTCGTTAAAAAGCTCAACATAAACCTTGGAACTCAGCACACTAACATGGGCGCCAACGTCACATAAAACATTGCAACATTTTATTCCTTCTATTATGCAATCAACACGAGGTGTGAGTGATGGGTTACCTTCGCCTTGATCGCTTCCAATCGTATATACTTGGGCTATGTGCACGTAGGGTGACGATTCCGAGTTCACTCCCAGGGTCCTTTTGATCTCCAGCACTTCGTCTAAGTCAATCTCTTCCTCTTTTTCTTCAAAAAGTTTTCGAATAATATCACCGGCCGATTCCTTGCCAAATGTATATCCCGTGTGATTATCCGGCGGGAAGTCTTCCGCTATCACCTTCGCCATTCCTCGCTGATTTGGATGCGGTCTTGCTTTGTCAAACAATCTTCCGAAGTCAATTGGCATCCAATCCATTTGCTCGAATTCCCTTAGCGATTTGGCGGTGCCCATGGTTCTTCCTTTCTTTTCCGGGTCGTCTTTCGTTGCACTCCGGATCGATGCTTCTTCATCGTGGTTTGTTTCTATGACTTTCCCATGCTTCGGTTGTTCTTCCGTCACTTCCGATGTCTCTTTTTTGAAAATTCTAGCAAGCACCCGTACTTGAGATTCTTCTTCGGAGCTTTTCGAACATCGTTTTTCCCAATCTCTTCACATGGCCGCACCCTTGCTGATTTTTTGTAGGAGTTGGGCGGCTTCCGTGAGTGTTTTCTCCATGAGATCTCCTCCTGCACACATTTGAACAAACTGCATGCACTCGGGGGTTAGGGAAAAGTAAAAGGTATGCAAGAGTACTTCACCGGAAAATCCGTGCTTCGGTCCTTGTTCAATCAATCCATTGAATCTATCCCATGCTTGATCTATCCCTTCTTCTTCTCCTTGCGCGAAATTGATCACTTGCTTCCCAATATGTTGAACCTTGCTTAACGGAAAGAACCGCTCGCAAAATTTCTTCATCAAGTCATCCCAATTTCCTTTTACCTCGAAGGATGCAAGTGCAAACCATCTTCTCGTTTCTTCCGCAAGTGAGTATGGGAAAAGATTCCATCTAATCCAAGCTAGCGGAACTCCGTCTTGTTGTACCGTGTTGCATAGCATTGTGAACCACTTGATATGTCTATATGGGTTGTCCGTCTCATCTCCTCTAAAGGGGTTTGCCGCTGCCATCTTGATGATTTGAGGCTTGATCTCGTACTCGGTGGCTCGCAACACCGAATCTGATTTTTGCATGTCGAAGTCCTCCGATCGCGGGCTTGCATAATCCCTTAATGATTTTTCTCCTTCCTCCACGTGTTGAATGAGATGGTCCATCTAGAGAATCAAAATAAAAACAAGAAAACAAAAATTTTCTAGGGAAAAAGGTTAGGTGTTAGTAACCAACAAAATTAATACAAAGTTAAACGTAGCAAAATCGCTTGTTCCCCGGCAACGGCGCCAGAAAAGCTTGTTGACGCTTCTTAAAGAGCCAATTTACATACCGCAAGCACACGGATCGTATAGCTTTTCACTTAGAGTATTCCCCCAAGGTTTATCAATCCACGGAACAAGTGTATTACTATTCTTAACTAAGCACTAATGATGTTGGTAAAAGATCTATATTGAGTGTATGAGTGTGAAATAGATCTAATCTAATCTAACCAATCTAATCTAATCTAGACTAGTGAGCAATGATAGATGTGTGCACAAGATATGAAGAGCATTTGTCCATAGGGTCTAGGATCACTAGAGATGTGATCGCCAAGCAACAAAGAACAGATCTAATCTATCAAAGGTGTGTTCCAAGATCAAAACCTTTCCCTCCCGCATACTGTCACTACGCGAGGATAATCGGTAACGAATCAACAAGAACACGATAGTTGATGTAATCTAAATAAACCATGCAAGAGCAAAGCAAACCCAAAGCCAAGTCGCGAACTATTAGGCACCAAAGCATCATCAACAAGAATCGTGATAGATCAATCTCATAAAAAGGATTCGGCAATTACATCTCAAGATCTCCTTACAACCCCATGAACAAACGAGGACTTTACCCCATGAAGCTAGGCGAAGCGTAGTCGATCATGGTGATGAAATCTCCGGCAAGGGATGGATCCCTTGCTGTCCTCCAACTTGCAGCGGCGCCGAGGGACGATGAGGCCTCCGGTGTCGCCTTTCTCTTGTGTCTAACTCAAATGTATCTCTGGATGCTCTTCCTCTGCGATCTCTGCGATCTCCCTGGATGCCTCGTCTTTGACGGCGGCTTCACGGTATTTATAGGTAGATATGGTCGGTGGTTTTGGTAAAACATAGATTAGGGTTGACGCATACTTCGTGCTGGAGAAAACTAAGACCGATTGGGCTCCGAAATGGGCTAGGCCGGCCGGCCCAAGGGCTCCAGGCCAGCCGGCCTGGTCCCTTTCTGGCCCCTTTCGGTCCCATATTTCGCGTGTGGCCTCTTCCTCTTATTCCTCATCGTAGCCCAGTTGTAACCATGCGTCAAAACATCTCCGAAAATGTCCAATTTCCTGTCAAAATGCAACATGCTCCAAAATCCAGGACAAAATCGAAAACGGTCAAGTTCGGGTGCCAAATGGCGGGTTAGTACATGAATCATCCCGAAGAATTTACCAAAACAACTCCTAATCATATAGTAAAATGGGTACTTAAGGAGCGCCAACAGCCACTAAGAAGGACCACTTCCCACTACCTTTCATCGATGAGATGTTAGAGCGATTGGCGAAGCACTCCTACTTCTGTTTCCTTGTTGGTTATTCTGGTTACCATCAAATACCCATCCATCCCGAAGATTAGAACAAGACTACGTTCACGTGCCCCTATGGAACATATGCCTACCGACGAATGTCGGTTGGGTTATGCAACGCACCCGCGTCATTCCAAAGGTGCATGATGTCCATCTTCTCTGACATGATCGAAGAAATTATGGAAGTTTTCATGGACGACTTCTCAGTCTATGGAACAACCTTCGATCATTGTCTAGAAAATTTGGACAGAGTCTTGCAGAGATGCCAAGAGAAGGACCTGATCCTCAACTGGGAGAAATGTCAGTTCATGGTCCATGAAGGCATTGTTTTAGGACACTTAGTGTCCGAAAGAGGGATAGAGGTGGATAAGGCGAAGATTGAAGCATTGAACAACTTCCGCCTCCCATCAATGTGAAAGGAATCAGAAGCTTTCTTGGCCATGCCGGATTCTATCGAAGGTTCATCGCGAACTTCTCCCAGATCGCTAGACCCCTCACAAGTCTCCTAGCCAAGGATGTTCCTTTCCAATTCACAGATGAGTGCCATAAAGCCTTTGTTACTCTCAAAAAGGCACTCGTCTCAGCTCCAATCATTCAATCCCCGGATTGGAAGCTCCCATTCGAGATCATGTGTGACGCTAGTGATTACGCGGTGGGGGCTGTACTTGGTCAAACCAAGTATAAGAAGCATCATGCGATCGCATACGCAAGCAAGACACTCACTGGAGCTCAGCTCAATTATGCCACCACAGAAAAAGAGCTCCTAGCAGTTGTCTTTGCTATCGACAAGTTTAGATCCTATCTAGTGGGTACCAAGGTCATCATCTATACAAACCATGCCGCACTCAAGTACCTCTTCACTAAGAAGGATGCTAAACCAAGGTTGATCAGATGGATTCTTCTACTCCAAGAGTTTGATTTGGAAATTAAAGATAAGAAAGGAGTAGAGAATTCAGTGGCATATCATATATCACGCATGACCAATACGAATACCCAAGATCTGCCGATAAATGACTTCCTACGATCTGATATGCTTCTCAAAGTAACAGCCTTGCACCCCTGGTATGCGAATATCGTGAACTTCATGGTCTCGGGGTATGTACCCCCAGGGGAGAGCAAAAAGAGGTTAGTTTAAGAGAGCAGACGCCACTTATGGGATGAACCATATCTGTACCGAGTCTGTGCAGATGGGTTGCTCAGACGTTGTGTACCTATGGCAGAAGGACAAAAGATCATAGAGAAATGCCATGCAGCACCATATGGAGGTCACTATGGTGTACTTTGCACTCAAGTGAAAATTTGGCAGAGCGGTTTCTATTGGCCATCTATGTACGAAGATACAAAGAACTTCATCCATAGATGTCCAAACTGCCAGAGGCATGGAGGGATCATAGCTCGCGACTCAATGCCCCGAAACTACAATCTTCAAGTTGAACTTTTTTGACGTTTAGGGTATTGACTATATGGGACCCTTTGTGAAATCCCAAGGATGCGAGTATATCTTAGTCGCCATAGATTACGTCTCCAAATGGGTCGAAGCCATGCCATGCAGAGCCGCTGATGCAAAGCATGCCCGTAAGATGTTCCATGAGATTATCTTTCCAAGGTTTGGCACACCACGGATGGTAATCAGTGACAGAGGGTCACACATCATTGACTCGGCCTTTCGGAACTTCCTCAAGGAACTAGGGACAAGGCACAACATCGCGACTCCGTACCACCCTCAGACTAGCGGTCAAGCAGAAACATCTAACAAGCAAATCAAGAATATTCTGTAGAAGACCGTGAATGAGATGGGAAGGGGATGAAAGCTGAAATTACCGGATGCACTTTGGGCATACCGGACAGCATACAAGACACCCATTGGAATGTCACCCTATCAGCTTGTCTACGGGAAAACTTGCCACTTACCTGTAGAGCTGGAGCACAGAGCACACTGGGCTATCCGGAGGTGGAACATGGATCTGAAAATAGACGGAGAGTACCGGAAGCGCCAGATCTCAGAACTGGAGGAATGGAGAGATAAAGCTTATCATAGTGCCTCGATCTACAAAGAAAGAACCAAGAGATGGCACGATAAGCGGTTGAAGCCTAAGAACTTCAATCGCGGAGACAAGGTACTGCTCTTTAATTCCAGGGTCAAGTTATTTGGTCATGGGAAACTACGAAGCAAATGGAAAGGACCGTATCACGTCATCGACACATCACCACATGGAGCCATCACGATACAAGATGACGATGGTAACGCCTATAAGGTAAACGGTCAACGACTCAAGCTTTTCCTAGACCATAATAAAGCTATTGATGAGGAGATAGATGTGATTGATTTAGTTGATCTCGTACTTACATTCAAAAAGAGCCATATAGGCCAAAAGGGCAGGTGGGCCCATCCTACCTCTCAAACTTATAACCCCACCAGTTGACCCGCGCAAGCTGGGGCCCACTGGGGCTCAGCCTGGGCCGGCCGACCTATAGGTCGGCCGACTCTGGGCCAGCCCCAGTGAGGCCCAGCTTCGGGGCACGGCCTCCTTGACCCACCTAAAGTCCAACTCCGCGGGGCATGACGGTGTTTCGCTACGAGAAAAGGAGTCTCGTACCCTTCTTCTTTTTCTCAGAAACCCTAAACTCCATACCTTGTTTCCATCTATTCCCCAAAATCTCCATTGCTATCCACTAGCATCCCACCATCATCAACCCATGGCCGACAAGGACATAGTCCCTTATGTTGTGCCAGAATCCCACCAGGGTAATCCACCTAGCCCTATGGAGCATTACTTCGCGGAGGCTCTTCAAGAAGAAGCCTTCTCAGTGACCGCGACCTCGCCAATAATGCCTCGAAGCAACCCCAGAAGGAAGGGCCCGAGGGATGCCAGGGGCAGGTCGGCTGATCACCTTGGTCGGCCGAGTTCCCCACGAGCCCGCTCGGCTCCAGGCTTCTCTGGTGGTTCTCCATCGCCTGGTGGAGCACTTCCAGCCGAGGTACGGCGAAGCAAACCACGGAATAGGCCCTCAAAAAAGAAATTGGAGGTCTTCTCAGTCAAGTTGTTTTAGGACGAACATGCACCTGGGCCGAGGCTTAAGCCCGATGAGGAGTATGTGCATTCGTTGGTGACGAAGGAAGGCCGAATAATCAGCCACGATTACCGGCGCAACAAGATATCTCCTGATGAGCCACCACTCCAACCACACCTCACAATATTTGGAGTTAGACCACCGGCCAGACCGGAAGACTATCAAGACAAGTCTGAGATAAAGAAACTTTCCAATGAGCTTACAAAAGCTCATATGGCCAATGTCAGATTGGACACGTCTCAGTAGAGGTTGAGGGAAGAGGTTAGAGAGATGCAAGGGGACCTTGACCTTTACTTCAAGTTTCTTGATGAAAGGATGGATCGCCTAGTAGAGGCACTCCAAGACTTTGAGTAGGGATCTTAGATAAGACCCCTCTCGTTATCATAGGATTAGTTGGGTGCTAGTTTTAATTGTGTCGTTTAGGTTTAGGTTAGTGTAGTCGCACCTAGGTTTTATTTCAGAAGTGTGAACTTTTGATTTAAGGTGTTATGC
Organism: Panicum virgatum; assembly: GCF_016808335.1. Taxonomy (NCBI): domain Eukaryota; kingdom Viridiplantae; phylum Streptophyta; class Magnoliopsida; order Poales; family Poaceae; genus Panicum; species Panicum virgatum. The sequence continues at coordinate 22,332,731 of NC_053143.1, read as the reverse complement.
CCAAATGAACCTCGTGCTCCTTAAATACTATCTGACAATAGTATTAAAAAAAAGAGAGACATGAAAAGATGGCATGCCAAAGAAGCATGACCCAAAAAGAGAGAGAGAGAGAGAGAGAGAGAGAGAAAAGATGGCATGCCAAAGAAGCATGGCCCAGCAAATAAAGTCAGACATGAAAAGGAGCATGTATTTATCTGTGCACTAACCCGATCAGTCGTAAATAAGAGTGTAAACTTATGGATCCAATCTTTGATCTTGCAACAGATTTGAGCCAGGGAGAGGACATTCTACCTCATCCACTAAAACTCCACATATACCATCAGAGCCGGTGAGGTAAAATAGGGATAAATGCTGGTAAGAAGCTATGAGCGACTCTGAGAGACCCATGGAAGAGAGTAAGACCATGAACATTTTTCTGAAAAAAAATTCTTTCAAAAATCCCCAAGTCTGGCAACATGACAGGATGACATTTAAAGCCAAGATCATTCCGTTCTTCAACAACTCAAGATATCATGATAGACACATTCAAGTTCACAAATAAGAGCAAGGTATGCAATAACTTTTGTGCAGGATGTTCTATCAGGAAGCTACCGCTTTACCTCAGTTCTGACCTTTACTCGGGACGAGCAAAGGGCCAAGTGTGGGGGATCTTGTTGACGGTCACTAACGGCCAATTTTTGACCGTCAACTCCTGCACAAAAAGGAACCAAAATGTGGAATAAATGCTAGGATAGATTTATTTACTAACAGATTCCACAGATGATGTTCTAGAATGTGTGCAATTGATTTTGAGCTAATTTTGCAGCATAATGGTGTGGTTTAATCCAAGACACAATGTTTCGATGAATCAGGACGCGACACATGTCAGAATATGGAGTATAGGGCCCACCAGAGCAAGGAACCAACATGATAAAAGATAAACGTCATGCTATTGACAAGTGGGCCCAGGAAGCGACCCACAGGCCAAAATGCAAGGTCGGTGGACCCACTGGGAGGCCGGCCGACCTACCCGTGGGCCCCACCGCCTTCAGGTTCCACGTGGAGGTCTCTTACTGGCTGGTGATGGTGGTTTGATGAGGCTCGGCTATAGCTCACCCCGTGGCTCCCCCCTATAAATACAAAGGGGGGGTAGAGGAATGAACACACACATCTCACCCTCTCAACTCACCCTTCCTTCCTTGGAGCTTGAGGCCTTCATGCTAGATGCTTAGGTACAGTTTTCTCGGGTGGTTCTAGATGTTCCAATTACACAAAGTGATCTTGTACCATTAACCATGATATAAACGAAGCCATATTTAACAAATTCTGACATTGTAACAATCAACCCAAGGTAAAGCAACTAAGCAAAGCTACCAAACAAGATATTAAACCCGATGTTCCAAGGCTGAGGTAAAAGACTAGGTAAAGTCCTTAATAGGTGTTCCTGTCAAATTTATGCATAAACAGTAAAGTAAAGTGAATTAACATGCTATTAGTGGGACAAAATAGAATATGTGGAGGGGGAAGGCCACATGGCTTCCTCGGCTAACTGCTGAAAATCTTCTTCAAAAGCTTGCTCTTGATCACCCTCGAACGGCACGTCATTGCCTCACCTAACCTTGGCAACGAACGGGCGGCGAAGGGGCATGGTGGAGTGGGAGATGGATGGCGGCAGTGGTGCTCTGTGCAGCGGAGCTCGGTGGCAGTGGCGTTGGGCTGCAGTGGAGGTGCAGGTCGAGTGGAGTGCAAGTGGGGGGGGGAGGGGAAGGGCTCGGGTGCGGGTTAGATCGGAACATCCTACACGTAATTAGGCCTAACGAGCGTAATAGATAACCAAACTTTAACCAGAATAGAGGCCTAAGAATAAGAGAAAGCCGCTTCCTAGATCAATCCCTGTTAAGATCAAGGCAAAGCATCTAATACGTTGCCGGATCGTCCAACCCGTTTGCAAGGCCTAAACTTGCAGATATTAAGCCGATTCTTACGTATAAGAACAAACCATAACAGATTAGATCTACTAGATGGAAAAGAAGCAGGGTGTTATCTCTACGCGACTAACTCCTATGCAACGAGAATTAGCGTAAGATTAATACGTGATCACGCAGAGATAACATGATATTCGTAGATGATAAACAACAAGAGCGTGATAGATCTACTAAAGGTCATGCTAAGAACACCAGGATAACTAGCACTACTCGCCATCAAAATCACTTCAGTACGAGTAATACCAAGGTAAAAGCAAGAACAAGGCTGCCCTAATCACAAGAAGTGATCAGGGCATGATGGCGCTTACTTGGATGAAACCCTAGGATTAGGGGTGGCGGTGCGCCGAGAATTGTTGTTGGGAGACATGATGACGTTCTTCTTTTACGAATGTCATAGGGTACATATTTATAGTCTAGAGACTTGGAAAACAATCTAAACTAACGTGTCCATATTGGACTCTATCTCTAACTCAAACTGAACTTAAACTTAAAGGTACATGGCCCAGATGGCCTGAACGCCCACGCAGGAGCCGATTCGTAAGCCTCCTTTAATTTCTACATTAAGCCCAACTCACTTGCGGCCCATTAATTAACCATGTTAACTTATGGCGATAACACATGCCCCCCTGGTTTTGGCAATGATAATTCCAAAACCATCTTGTTGCTTCATCTTCCTATTGATGCTCATTAAAACGCACTACAACCACCACGGAAGACGCAACGTCTCTGTAACCGGCTCCTCGCAAAATGTGAAAGTGCCGATTCATCTTCTATTTTTTTTCTATTTAATCTCACCCTGAATCGACTCCTTTCACCACAAACTCGTCTTCCTCCCTCAGCCAAACAGTGCAGAGCACCCAAACCTCCTGTAGCCATGGCGATCTCCTCCTCCTCCTCTGGCTCCAATTCCATCGGCTCCCCTCCTTCCCCCTCTTCCTCGAGTTCCTCCGTCTCCTCCCTCAACCCCATCTCTGAGAGCCGAGAGCCGACGCCGGAATACAACCCGACGGCGGCGCACGAGGCGCTCGCTCCTATGCACTCAACCAAATAAAACTTATGCACCGGCATGAATGCACAAACATATTGAACCTATATTAAATTTTAATTACTTGTGAAAGAAATTTATTTAAATGCAAGACTAAGCATATAAAACCTTGGAAAAACAAAGGAGGCAAATTAACTTTATTAATAAAACTAGAATTTTACATTAGGGTGTTACAACTCCTACCCCCTTACAGGAATCTCGTCCCAAGATTCTGGGCTGGCTAGCAAAGAGATCAGGATAGGTCTTCCTCAGCTCACCTTCTCGGTATGGTTACTCCATTGCATTCTGCACATCTTGATCTTCTTGTCCCGAGTAACTCTCTCAGCGGTCTCCAAAAATTTTCACCGGGTGCTCTTTGTAAGTCAGATCATCTTGCACATCGAACCCTTTCAATGGTGCTTGTTCTTCTGGCACTCTCAAGTACTTCTTCATCTCAGATCTGCATAACTCTTCTACCTCGTCTGAACAATCCTCAAATTCTCCCGTACTATCTGTAGGCCGGGGTGTCACATCCCTACCCCCTTACAGGACCGACGTCCTCGTCGGTTAACCCCGGGATATCACATCCTCTTCGCACTATACTTCTTCTCAACAAGCATGACAGGAGAAACCCAAGGCATGATAAGGTAGAGGGAACATAGCGTATGGTTTTACCCCCAACGATCTAACTCATTCTATTACTTAGTTCAAGTTTAATTTAAGAGGTGATTTACATTAAGCAAGTTCAACCACTAAACTATGCAATCAACTAAAAATCCAAATCAAACATTTGCATAATAATGTAACACTCGGTTTATAAAAGGACATAAACCGAGCAATCATATACATGCCAGGATCAAGTCACACATATATACAACAGAATGAACAGTATATCACAGCACATATCACGTAAAAAGATGTAATAAAGCGAGTACGAAGGTTATTTATTATATTAATGACAAAATGTCTGATACAGCGGAAGCGTAGAATACATATACGAAGAACTCTCGGAAGCAGGGCGCCATAGGGACGTCGACTGGGAGACGAACGCCTAGAAGTCCTCATAGTCCTGGTAGCTCTGAGTGAACTCCCTCACGTCGGCAGGAACTGAGCAGCAGTAGAGTATCCCCAAGAGGAAAAAGAGTAGAGTAGGCAAGAGTGAGTACACAACTTGTACTCAACAAGTATAACACAAACTATGAGGCTATAAGGTTGGCCGACTCAACTGCATTAGCTTTTAAGTCTTGGCAAAATTTTATTAAAGCTAATTACTACAAGTTGATGAATTACCATAAACCCAGTTGCATAGTAATTAATAAAAAATTAATCATGAACTACTGAGAACCAAACCACAACCATACCAAAACCCCGAGAGGCACCCCCTCGTCGGAAGGAGATAACCCCACTAATCAAAAGGAGGATCTGGGCCGCTCATGACCGTGAGCACGGCTAGTATACCAGTTTTACACTCTGTAGAGGTTGCACATCTTTATCCACAAGTCGTGAGCTACGCTAGTTGTTCATCACACTTCCTTAGGTGAGATGACTAGGAAACTCACTACGAGGCCGTTACAAAGGACACATTGGTAAGGTGTAACCGCTAAGGATTCAGGCAATGCAATGATGGTACCCACCTCGAGGGGTACGCAGACCAAGCCTCGTAGCCTGGGGACCATTGAAGCTCGACCCCCCTCATGAACTTATCATCACATCTTGCATTATTTCTTCTTCTTGCTTTTTGGACTCCTTGCGACCGCGTGGCTGAATCACATTCATAGTGATACTCAACCCATCAACATAATCATACAGTGCTTGGTTCTTGACATGTGTATCTATAGAGCATTCAGGATCCTTTCTCTTCTGGATGGTCTGTAGCTCATCGACCGATGGGGAGTCAAGGAAAAGGGAATCCTCTGCTAGCTGCTCTTGATGGGACATCTTTCTCTTTGTACTGGAGAACAACCTCTGGTTCCTCCTAGTTGTGTCTTCATCTTCAGTCGCACGAACTTGACGACAAAGAACGCCATAGAATTGGTAGCACGGGCAAGCTTTCTCACCATTCTTCGGTTGGTATGTTGTTTGCGAGGACTGATCTTGTACCGTTGTCGGCTGCTCCACGGAAACTGTTGCATGAACACCATCACCCATTGCACTATCTCCAAAGCCGTTTTGTTCTGCTGACATCTGAGCTGGGATAAAAGGAAGCATAGATTGGTAAGGTCAAAGAAGAGAGAAAACCTCACTATGTAAGGTTCTATCTTATTTGGACAACACTACCCATGCATCACTGCTGCTAACTCCAGATAGATGTTACATAAATCCGAAAAAAGAACTATAGAATAACTCTTCTGCCTCATTTGAGAGATTCTCAAATTCTCCAGTACTATCTGTAGGCCGGGGTGTCACATCCCTACCCCCTTACAGAAACCGACGTCCTCGTCGGTGAATCTCTGGATATCACCTCTTCTTTGCGCTATCCTTCTTCTCAACAAAAGTCAAAAGCCCAAGGCATGATAAGGTGGAGAGGATAGAGTGAATGGTTTTACTCCCAACGATCTAACTCATTTTATTAATTAATTAATTCAAGTTTAACTTAAGGTCTGATTTAAATTAAGCAAGTTTAACAGCTAAACTATGCAATCAACCAAAAATCCAAATCAAACATGTAGCATAAAGACAAGCATACAAATTTATACTTTAGCCGAGTTTAACACACCACTCGACTAACACATCGCGTCGCAAAACGTGCTATCGTATTATAATAAAGGGGTCATCTAGCTTATACCTATGATGGTTCAACGATTTTCTTCAGGCCAGAATCTACGGAAACTATTCTATAAAGAGAAATCAAGGTAAGACGAGTGAAAATCTTAGAATTCAAGGGGTATAATAGCAAAATAGTTTTAGCAGACAAGGCTGAGAGAGAAGAAGACTTAAAACTCGACCAGTCCTATCTAGGCTTTCGTCCTACAGTCGATACAGCTCTGATACCATTCTGTAACACCCGGTTTATAAAAGGGCATATACCGAGCAATCATATACGTGCCAGGATCAAGTCACATGTATATACAACAGAATGAACAGTATATCGCAGCACATATCACGTAAAAAGATGTAATAAAGCGAGTACGAAGGTTATTTATTATATTAATGACAAAATGTCTGATACAGCGGAAGCGTAGAATACATATACGAAGAACTCTCGGAAGCAGGGCACCATAGGGACGTCGACTGGGAGACGAACGCCTAGAAGACCTCGTAGTCCTGGTAGCTCTGAGTGAACTCCCTCGCGTCGGCAGGAACTGAGCAGTAGTAGAGTATCCCCAAGAGGAAAAAGAGTAGAGTAGGCAAGAGTGAGTACACAACTTGTACTCAACAAGTATAACACAAACTATGAGGCTCTAAGGTTGGCCGACTCAACTGCATTAGCTTTTAAGTCTTAGCAAAATTTTATTAAAGATAATTTCTACAAGTTGATGAATTACCATAAACCCAGTTGCATAGTAATTAATCAAAATTAATCATGAACTACTGAGAACCAAACCACAACCATACCAAAACCCCGAGAGGCAACCCCCTCGTCAGAAGGAGATAACCCCACTAATCAAAAGGAGGATCTGGGCCGATCACGACCGTGAGCACGGCTAGTATACCTGTTTTACACTCTGCAGAGATTGCACATCTTTACCCACAAGTCGTGAACTACGCTAGTTGTTCATCACACATCCTTAGGTGAGATGACTAGCAAACTCATTACAAGGCCGTTACAAAGGACACGTTGGTAAGGTGTAACCGCTAAGGATTCAGGCAATGCAACGATGGTACCCACCTCGAGGGGTACGCAGACCAAGCCTCGAAGCCTGGGGACCATTGAAGCTCGACCCCCCTCGTGAACTTATCATCACATCTTGCATTATTTCTTCTTCTTGCTTTTTGGACTCCTTGTGACCGCGTGGCTGAATCACATTCATAGTGATAGTCAACCCATCAACATAATCATAGAGTGCTTGGTTCTTGACCTGTGTATCTATAGAGCATTCAGGATCCTTTCTCTTCTGGATGGTCTGTAGCTCATCGACCGATGGGGAGTCAAGGAAAAGGGAATCCTCTGCTAGCTGCTCTTGATGGGACATCTTTCTCTTTGTACTGGAGAACAACCTCTGGTTCCTCCTAGTTGTGTCTTCATCTTCAGTCGAACGAACTTGACGACAAGGAACGCCATAGAATTGGTAGCACGGGCAAGCTTCCTCACCATTCTTCGGTTGGTATGTTGTTTGCGAGGACTGATCTTGCACCGTTGTCAGCTGCTCCACGGAAACTGTTGCATGAACACCATCACCCATTGCACTATCTCCAAAGCCGTTTTGTTCTGCTGACATCTGAGCTGGGATAAAAGGAAGCATAGATTGGTAAGGTCAAAGAAGAGAGAAAACCTCACTTTGTATGGTTCTATCTTATTTGGACAACACTACCCATGCATCACTGCTACTAACTCCAGATAGATGTCACATAAATCCGAAAAAGAGAACTATAGAATAACTCTTCTGCCTCATTTGAGAGATTCTCAAATTCTCCAGTACTATCTGTAGGCCGGGGTGTCACAAATAACAAGCATACAAATTTTACACTTTGGTCAAGGTTAGCACACGACTTGACTAACACAACGCGTCGCAAAATGGTCTATCGTGCTGAGGTTAGGGAATCCTAGGCTGAAAAGGGTCGGTGAGATACTTCAGGGCCAAAGCTACGGAAAGTAATTCTATAGAGAAAAATCAAAGGAAGACGAGTAAGAAAGTTTAGAATTCAAGGAATACAATAGCAAAATAATTTCAGCAACCAAGGATAGAGAGAAGAAGACCTAAAACTCGACCAGTTCTATCTAGGCTTTCGTCCTACAGTTGATATAGCTCTGATACCACTCTGTAACACCCGGTGTATAAAAGGACATAAACCGAGCAATCATATACGTGCCAGGATCAAGTCACACGTATATACAATAGAATGAACACTATATCACAGCACATATCACGTAAAAAGATATAATAAAGCGAGTATGAATGTTATTTATTACATAAATGATAAATGTTTGATACAGAGTATGCGGAAGCGTAAAACAAGTACGAAACTCGGAAGCTGGGAGCCACAGGGACGTCGACTGGGAGACGATAGCCTAGAAGTCCTCGTACTCCTTGTAGCTCCGGGTGAACTCCTCCGCGTCGCCGGGAACTGAGCAGCAGTATGGTGTCCCCAAAGAGAACAAGAGGAAAAGAGTAGAGTAGGCAAGAGTGAGTACACAACTTGTACTCAACAAGTATAACACAAACTATGAGGCTCTAAGGTTGGCTGACTCAAGTACATTAGCTTTTAATCTTAGCAAAATTTTATTAAAACTAATTACTACAAGTGGATGAATTACCATAAATCCAGTTACATAGAAATTAATCAAAATTAATTATGAACTACTAAGAACCAAACCAAACCAAACCACCCGGGGAACCACCTTAATCAAAAGGAGATAACCCCACTAATCAAAAGGAGGATCTGGGCCGCTCATGACCGTGAGCATGGCTAGTATACCAGTTTTACACTCTGCAGAGGTTGCACATCTTTACCCACAAGTCGTGAGTTACACTAGTTGTTCATCACACTTCCTTAGGTGAGATGACTGGCAAACACACTACGAGGCCGTTACAAAGAATCTCGTTGGTAAGGCGTAACCGTGAAGGGTTGGATCAGCGATGATGGGGCACACCTCACGGGGGTACAAGCACGTAGCATAAACCAAGTCAGAGGAGCAGGGACCATTGAAGCTCACCACCCTTGCCCCGCAGGTAAGTTACTCCAAACCAAAAAGACCTAATTAGTAAGCCAAGACCGTCTCATTCTAGTCTTGTGGTTGCGCGGTTGTCCCAGGTTGTCGCTCTAATAACGTACGGTCCTTATGGAGAGTAGCTAGCACAAAACACAGTGCGAGCCCCCTAAACCAAGTTTCTAGAAAAACATGTTTTAAGGAGACGTAAACCACTCAAGTACAGAGCACAGAGGGTAACGCTCAGAATTAAGTTGCATAAGACCATTAACAAATTAATTAAAAAGGACCAAGTGTGTTATAGCGCGGCACCTAGCACAACTAACCAAAATGCAACCCAGGGGATATATATAAAGGATATAAAGTGGCTAGGAAAGTCCTTATAGGCATACAATATTAAAATGCAGTATGAAATTTATTTAAAAGTGATAGGCGGTTCATGTTATACTTGCCTTCCTCAAAGTTCTCCTACTGCTCAAACTGCTCTGAAGACGGTGGCTGCTCCAGGTATTGGTACTCCTCCGAAGGATCAACGTCTACTCACGATCGCAACGCCAAAACAAGTCCAGCACATACACATACATGCAAACAAAATCAAAAGCTAAGAAATAGTACAACATTACATAAAAATAGCAAACAAAACTAGTCCAGAACTATTCTATGTGTTACAACGATCGCATGGACATAAAGAACACCTAAAACGGAGCTAGAACGCGAAATCTAGGGCTAAAACAAGGTTTAAGGACTAAACTGCGAGAAAACTAAGGTTACAGGGGCTTCTGAGCAAAAACCAGGGACTAAAACGTAATTAACATATAGACACAGGGGGTAGAACGTAAAAAGTCAGGGGCGGCGGCCTGGTGGACTGCGGGTTCTATTTTTAAAAAGGTCAAGGGCTTAAACGTTAAAAACTGGGCTGATTTGGAATTACTTCTGAACTGCAGTAGACTGCGGGTTAATTCCCGAAAAGTCCAGGGGCTCTTTAGCAAAAGTGCCTGGCTGAAGCGGTACGCGCGCATCTGATCCGTTGGATCACGATCCGGTGGCTCAAGACGAAGGGGTACGCTGATCTAATCCTGCACGTTGATTCAAGATCAGGTGGTCAGGGTCAAGCGGGCGCGCGGGGCGGCAAACATTCGTACTCGCTTTATTATATTTTTTTACGTGATATGTGCTGTGATATACTGTTCATTCTATTGTATATACGTGTGACTTGATCCTGGCACGTATATGATTGCTCGGTTTGTGTCTTTTTATAAACCGGGTGTTATAGAGTGGTATCAGAGCTATATCGACTATAGGACGAAAGCCTAGATAGAACTGGTCGAGTTTTGGGTCTTCTTCTCTCTAAGCCTTGTCTGCTGAAACTATTTTGCTATTATATTCCTTGAATTCTAAGATTTTTACTCGTCTTGCCTTGATTTTTCTCTATAGAATAGTTTCCGTAGATTTTGGCCTGAAGTAAGTTGACTGACCATCATAGGTGTAAGTTAGATGACCCTTTTCAATAGTAGGATAGAACGTTCTACGACGCGTTGTGTTAGTCGAGTTGTGTGTTAAACTCGGCTAAAGTATAAATTTGTATGCTTGTGATTATGCAAATATTTGATTTGGATTTTAGTTGATTGCATAGCTTAGTAGCTAAATTTGTTTTAAAAAAATCAGTTCCTAAGTTAAAGTTTAATCAATTAATAAAACAGAGTTAGATCGTTGGGGTTATACCATGCACTCTGTTTCCCTCTACCTTATCATGCCTTGGGCTTCTCCTGTCTTGCTTTTTGAGAAGAAGGATAGTGCGAAGAGGATGTGATATCCCGAGGTTAACCGACGAGGACGTCGGTCCTGTAAGGGGGTAGGGATGTGACACCCCAGCCTACAGATAGTACGGGAGAATTTGAGGATTGCTCAGACGAGGTAGAAGAATTATGCAGATCTGAGTTGATGAAGTGCTTGAGAGTGCCAGAAGAACAAGCACTGTTGAAAGGATTGGATGTGCAAGAAGATCTGACATATACCGATCATCCGGTCAAGACACTGGAGACATCAGAGAGAGTTACACGGAACCGGAAGATCAAGGCGTGCAGAATGCAATGGAGTGACCACACCGAGAAGATGAGCTGCGGAAGACCTATCCTGATCCCTTTGCTAGCCAGCCCAGAATCTCGGGACGAGATTCCTATAAGGGGGTAGGATTTGAAACACCCTAATTTAAATTTCAGTATTTAATAATAAATTTAATTGGCTTTATTTAATTTTCTAAGGTTTTATATGCTTAGCCTTGCACTTAATTTAATTTTTTTTCACAAGTAATTAAAAATTTTCTAGGTTTAAACTTATTTGTGCATTCATGCTGGTGCATAATTTTTATATGGTTGAGTGCTTAGGGTTTGAATTCAAATAGGTTGAGTGTTGTTTGAAAAAGAAAAAAAATAAGAGAACCAACCCCAAATCCCAGCAAACCCAACCCAGCTCGGCCCAATCCTCCCCGCGCCTCTTTCCTCCGCAGCACAGCAAGCACCAGCGTCAGCCAGCAGCTCAGCGAGCGCACTGCATGCGCCCGCTCCACGCCTGCCTCCGCGGTTTCACCCGCTGACACTCCGGCCCCACGCACCAGTTTTCCTTCTTCTTCCTCGCGTTGCACCTCCCTGCCGCTGGACCAACGCGCCGAGTTTCCTAGCCGGACTCCTGCGCCGTGGACCGCTCCATCCCGAGCCCCACTGGTCATCGCGCCACGTCCTCCTTCTAGAAACTCCAGCCCGAGCTCGGATCATGCGGGGCGATTGCACGCAACGCGGAGGAGTTCACCCGGAGCTACCAGGAGTACGAGGATTTCTAGGCTGTCATCTCCCAGTCGACGTCCCTGTGGCGCCCAGCTTCCGAGTTTCGTACTTGTTTTATGCTTCCGCATACTCTGTATCAGACATTTGTCATTTATGTAATAAATAACATTCGTACTCACTTTATTATATCTTTTTACGTGATTTGTGCTGTGATATACTGTTCATTCTGTTGTATATACGTGTGACTTGATCCTGGCACGTATATGATTGCTCGGTTTATGTCCTTTTGTAAACCGGGTGTTACACAAATTTCATTTGATTTCAAATAGGTTGAGTGTGGTTTCAAAAAGAAAAAAAGAAGAGAACCAAACCCAACCCAGCTCGGCCCAATCCTCCCCACGCCTTTTTCCTCCGCACGGCCCAGGAACCCAGGCCCAGCGCAGCAAGCGCCAGCGTCAGCCAGCAGCTCAGCGACTGCACCGCACGCGCCTGCTCCACGCCTGCCTCCCCGGTTTCACCCGCTGACACTCCGGCCCCACGCACCAGTTTTCCTTCTTCTTCCTCGCGTCGCACCTCCCTGCCGCTGGACCACCGCGCCGAGTTTCCCAGCCAGACTCCTGCGTCGTGGACCGCTCCATAACGAGCCCCAATGGTTGTTGACGCTCCTTAGCGCCCCAATTTATATACCGCAAGCGCACGGATCGTGGTAGCTTTTTCCTTAGAGTATTCCCCCAAGGTTTATCAATTCGTCGATCGACAATGAACTTACTAGGCTTTTCCATCTAATCTAACGGATCTATCCTAACATGAAGCATTGATTGCATATAAAGGGTAAACCTTTGATAGATATGAGTGATGTACAAAGGTTGATCTCATCCATGAACATCGGTAAGGATAAAGCATGACCGAAGGCATGACTAAACCGATCGCTCGCATTCTAGTTGTAGTTCTAGCTAAACGAGTAAGCACAACATGCATCTCATCCAAAGCCTCTTTAAACCAAAACATCCAATCCAACCCCTCGGGAACCCCCCTACTCAGGCCACGCCCTATCACAACACTCCCTTTGGGACTAAGCAACCAGAAGCACGCTAGTGTCGAGCCCCCCTGGGTAGATCCGGTATGAACTCCTAGCCACCATAGCTACAAGAACACCCCATGCAATCTATCTCGAGAATAGATCTAGGAATAAGCACACCCAAGGCAAGAACAAAATCAAAGAGGAGAGACATGATCGCTAAATAGATCGGATGACATGAAGACATTACTCACATAATAGATTCGTTTGGATCGTCACCACCGCGTATACACCATTGACGACTACAACTAGCTCATGAACTCCACCATGACACAACCATGCAGGGAGGCCATGGCGGCTAGGGGTGGCCTAAGCCATCTCCTAGACAACTTCGAAGACTTGCGGCAGCCATTGTCTCCCTCCGGTCTTAGCCCTAGGTTTTCGTCGAGTTCTGGGTGGATGGATGCTGCGAGTCGAATAAGGTGCGAGCTATTTATAAGCCGAGGAAGCCACCGGTCGAAGGGGAGGCCGAACCGCCTTGGAAACGGGCTAGGCCGGCCGGCCCCATGGGCCTAGGCCGGCCGGCCTACCCTTTTTCGGGCTCGCCTCGGTCTCATCTTTCGCGTATAGACTCCTCGCATCTTCTAGAGTTTATGTCCTTCACGATTGCACCCCTTTGGACGTCGTTATCTTGGAGATATCTTCGAGGAAAGGATAGAATAGAGAATCCTTCCTTAAATCTTCATTTTCTTTGCTTAATCCCGAAGTATCTTGATCTCATCTTCGTGGGCTTGGTTCTTTGGGCTCTCTTGGAGGATGGATGTGCATGAATGGACTTCGAATCAATATGGGCTTTGGTCCTTCTTTGGGCTTTGGCCTTCGTCTTTCCACGTGTTAGCGCTCGATCACGGGCCTCGTCATTTCATGCTCCAAAATAGGCCAAAAACCTGCAAAAATGAAGTTCCTCCAAAATATATGTTTAAACGTGAAAATGACCAATAATTAGGCCGGGGTTTGGACTGTTAGTGATTTTGATATTAAATTCATGCCATTATCAAGGATAAACAAGGGATAAAAGGGGTACTTAAGGAGCGCCAACATTCCCCCCATGCTTAAACCTTGCTCGTCCTCGAATAAGTCCAGGAGCTTTGCTTATAAAGAAATTAGCGTTGCCCCTCAATGTCCTCTCTGCACTTAGTCATACATTACATGACATATTGCTCTCTCAAGTATTTAGCATTTAAGTTCATGTTGTGACCGGCTACTTTTTCATTATGGGAGATAGACTAGCAATTAAAGAACAAGCCACAATAATAGATAAATGCAATGCTCTCAAACTTAAGCGAACTTCAAACCTTTACCTTGTTTCATCGTGAAGAGTTTTCAAAAGAATGCATATCAAACATAAGTGAGGTTCTCTTGCAAAAGATCATGGAAATACTCATCTCATCAAGTCTCTCAAGCCTACATTAGATTGTCTTCAACCTATTCTACTCATATATAAAAGTGGAAGGCTTATGTGGAGCTTGGTAGGTAAAAACAATCCTAGCAAAACATTATATCTGAAATATTGTCAAACTAAGAGAGAGATCTAATGGAATTACCGAGACTAGTCAAAAAGGCCATTGGAAAATAATGTTGGAGAGGGAGAAAGATGAAACACACACATTTAGATAGGTGGACATGTGCAAGTGGCAAATGGATGATCCCGAGACCCAAATGAAGTTCTCGTTATCGGATTGCACATGGTTGGAAGATTTGAGTATGGAATAGTTCTTCAAAGTAACTTGGAAAATTAATGAAGCCAAAAAGAACTAAGGAGCATTTTATTCTTCTCTTTTTTCTTTTTTTTCTTTCTTTTTACTCCTTAGAACTTTTGATAACATAGAATACTTACCCAGCCATCCCCCCATGCTTGAACGAATGCTCATCCTCGAGTATGAATAGTGGGAGAACCAACTAGCTAGGGTAAGTATCTCAAATTCACCTTCTTCTTCGTAGAACCTTTTGAATCTTCGGGGAGCCTTGTCTCCCAAAACTTTTCTTTATATGGTGCTCTTGATTCTTTTGATTCCGTCGAAATGATAATCCATACTCAAATTGGGTTGTGGTCAAGGAGGTAATCACAAAAAGATATTTTTGGTTTAGGGTGGATATCCAGCGAGGTTTGCAAAATTCACGAAGTAGAAATTCACAATGCATGGATAAATAGGCTAGCAAAAAGAAGGTTACATAAAAAAACGAAATAACCAGCTTCTTAGTCTCATACCAAAGAAATCAATCTTAATCCAACTCATCAAAATATAAGTTTGCAATCTAAAGGTTTCATCATGAAAGAATATGTATGTATAGGCTTTGGTAGGTAGAACTTTGCAAGAGATTCACAAATGTAGATAGCATAGGAATTAAGTTTTCAAATTAAAAAAAACAAGGTGTAAGATCATCGGTAGCCTTAAATCAAGAGCAACATAGAATATGTGGGTCTAGAATTTAGTCATTTAACCTCCACAAATAAAAGAGCCGGTATTTAATCATTTTAATTCCATTTAATTGAGAGCAAATGGTCAAGTCATATACAACATAGCGTAAGTAAAACAAAGCAGCAACTTTCATCACTTTTCCATAAGCAAGAGCATATAAGAATATCATCGTGGTGAGCTCAAGGTGATGGTGGTTATCATTCATTGAAAACAAAAACAAATCTAGGTTGTACTCCTAGTAGCTATGTAATTATAGGGAGAGATATACAAAGGTTTCATCTATGGTTGAAGGCATATATGTACAAGCATTTAGAAAAAGAGAGAGTTGAGAAAGAATTACCGTCCTTCTCGATGTTCGTAATGAAGTGTAGCGCAGCCTTCCTGTAACACCCTAATTTAAATTCCAGCTTTTAATAATAAATTTAATTGGCTTAATTTAATTTTCTAAGGTTTATTGTGTTTAGCCTTGCATTTAATTTATTTTTGTTTCACAAAGTAACTAAAATTTGACTAAGTTTAAAAATTTTGTTGTTGCATTCATGCTGGTGCATAGTTTTAATTATTTTGAGTGTGGTTTGAATTCAAATTTTGATTTGAATTCAAACTTTGTTTGAAGTAGAAATAGAAAAGAGGAAGGAAAATAGAAAACCTAACCCGGACCCAAACCCACCTCAGCCCAGAAGGGAAAGGAAGAAAACCCGGCCCAAGAAAACCCGGCAGCCCAGCCCAACCCTCTCCCGCGGCCCAACCCGCAACGGCCCACTCCCTCCCTTGCGCCAGTTTTTTTTCCCGCACCGCACGGCCCACACCCCAGACCCAGCTCACACCAGCCTGCTCCCGCAGCGCCCACTCTCGCGCGTCGCCCTCCACTCCGCCTGGCCCACCTGCCAGCGCTGGGCCCACCCGTCAGCCAGCCCTGCGCTCGCCCGCGTCCCCGTCTCCGCCGCTGACCAGCCTGGCCCACCTGGCAGCTTCGTCCCCCCCGCGCAACCGCCCGCCCGCGATCCCCGGCGAAGTCCACGCCGTGATTCCCCGCCCGGGCGCGCACGCCAAGGGTGCTCCGCCGCCCTATAAATACCGCCCGCGGACCCCCCAGCACCCTCACCCCCAAGCCCAAGGCCGTCACAAACCCTAGCCGCCGCACCAGTACAGCCCCGCCGCGCGGAGCCCCTGCGCCGCCGCATCCACATTGCTCCGCCGCACCGGAGTCCCAGCTAGGCCGCGCAGCAGCCTCGCCACAACCCCAGGAGCACCACGGAGGCCGCCATCCCCGACCCCGAACCTCGCCTGCCTCGGATTTCCACCCGAGCGCCGCCACGGTGAGTTGGCTCCTCACCGAATTTCCTCGCCGCCGGCCCAGCTCCGGCCATCCTGACCCCCTAGTTCGCTTCGCAGCGCCACCACTCATCGATCCATGCGGCCCAGGAGCCCGGAGGAGCCCAGCACCGCCCGGACCGCTAGTACCGCCCCACCGTGGCCGCACGACCACGCCGGCGTCCACCCTGCACAGCCGCTCCGGCCACCACGAACCTCTGGTGAGTGTCAGCACCTTCTCCCGCACTTTTTGTGCTTGGTTCGGTATGCTGTAGGCCCTAGGAAAACCGGGACGTCTTGCTCCGGTGAGACCTCGCCGCGCCGAGCCGCATCCACCGTCGAGCTCCACGCTCCAGTCATCCCCGTGCCTAGATTTTGCCACCAGTGGCTTACGCATACAACGTAGGTGCCTCCCGACCCAGCCCCCGTTCGAATCCGCCCCGGGAAGACCGAGTTCGGTCTTCTCCAGTCGTGCGCCGCCGCGGGAGCGGGCCGCCGGCGAGTCCCGCCGCCGCCCGCTCGCCCTTTCAACCTGGGCCGTCAGATCCGAAATCGAGGCACGGGATTAGATCACGGCCATGTCTGTTCTGAGCCACCGGATCTCGATCCAACGGATCAGATCCGCGCGTACCCCTTCGCCTGGCCATTTTGTTAAAGAGACCATGCTCTTTTTAGAATTCAACCCGCGGTCCACCTGAGTTCAAAAATAATTAGATTTAAGTCCTGGTTTTAACGCGTAGCCCCCTGAATTTCTTTAAAATAGTACCCGCAGTCCAGGCTTTAAGTTTTTGCGAGTTAGACCCTGAAGCTTTAGTTTATTTATGTTTTAGTCCTCAGTTTTTGCAGAAAACCCCCTGGAACTTCAGTTTTCTTACAAACAAGCCCCTAGAACTTGTTTTTAGCCTAGAAAATGTGTTTTAGCTCCGTTTTAGGCGTTCTTTACGTCCATGCGATCGTTGTAACGCGTAGAATAGTTTTAGACTAGTTTAGTGTGTTGTTTTTATGTATTGATGTACTGTTTCTTAGTTTTTATTAGTGTTTGCTTGTATGCTTATTATTGTGCATTGTTTTGGCCATGTGTTCGTGAGTAGACGTTGATCCAGTTGAGGAGCCCCAGTACCAGTACCCGGAGCAGCCGTCTTCCGAGCACTTTGAGCAGCAGCAGGAGTAGTACAAGGAAGGCAAGTATAACATGAACAACCTATCACTTTTAAATACAATTTCATACTGCATTTTAATACTGTATGCCTATAAGGACTTACCTAGCCACTTTATATCCTTTATATATACCTTTGGGTTGCATCTTGGTTAGTTGTGCTAGGTTGTTGTGCTATAACTCATTTTGGTCCTTTTTAATTAAATTGATTAATGGTTTTACTTGAACTTAATTCTGAGAGTGGCACTCTGTGTGGCTTGAGTGGCTCACTTCTCATTTAAAAATGGTTTTTTGTAGAAACATGGTTTAGGGGGCCAGCACGGTGCTTAGTGCTTGGTTGGCCACTCTCCATAAGGACCGGTTCATAGAGCGACAACCTGGGACAACAGCGCTACCACAAGGCTAGAATGGGATAGACTTGGCTTACTAATTAGGTCTTTTTGGTTTGGAGTAACTTACCTGCGGGGCAAGAGTAGTAAGCTTCAATGGTCCCTGCTCCTCCGGCTGGTCTGTGCTTGGTTTGCGTACCTGTGCTTGTACCCCCATGAGGTGGGCCCCATCGTTGCTGACCTAACTCTCGCGGTTACGCCTTACCAACGAGATTCTTTCTAACGGCCTCGTAGTGAGTCGCTAGTCATCTCACCTAAGGAAGTGTGATGAACCTCTAGCGTAGCTCACAACTTGTGGGTAAAGATGTGCAACCTCTGCAGAGTGTAAAACTGGTATACTAGCCGTGCTCACGGTTATGAGCGGCCCAGATCCTCCTTTTGATTAGTGGGGTTGTCTCCTTCCGACGAGGGAGGTGCCTGTCGGGGTTACCTTGGTGGCTTGATTTTGGTTTGGTTCTCAGTAGTATCATAATTAATTCTGATTAATTACTATGTAACTGGGTTAATGGTAATTCATCAACTCGTAGTAAATAGCTTCAATAAAATTTTGCCAACGCTTAAAAGCTAATGCAGTTGAGTCAGCCAACCTTAGAGCCTCATAGTTTGTGTTATACTTGTTGAGTACAAGTTGTGTACTCACTCTTGCCTCTTCTCTACTTTTTCCTCTTGGCTATGCTACTGCTGCTCAGTTCCTGCCGACATGAGGGAGTTCGCTCAGCGCTACCAGGACTACGAGGACTTCTAGGTGTTCGTCTCCCAGTCGACGTCCCTGTGGCGCCCTGCTCAGCTTCGGAGAGTTTTATTAGTATTTTGTACTTCGCTTCCGCTGTATCAGACATTTTGTCATTAATGTAATAGATAACATTCATATTTCGCTTTATTATGTCTTTTACGTGATATGTGCTATGATATACTGTTCATTATGTTGTATATACGTGTGACTTGATCCTGGCACGTATATGATTGCTCGGTTTATGTTCTTTTATAAACCGGGTGTTACAGAGTGGTATCAGAGCCGTATCGACTGTAGGACGAAGCCTAGATAGAACTGGTCGAGTTTTAGGACTTCTTCTCTTCAATCCTTGTCTGTTGAAACTATTTTACTATTATACCCCTTGAATTCTATGATTTTTACTCGTCTTGCCTTGATTTCTCTCTCTAAAGAATAGTTTTCGTAGATTTTGGCCTGAATCAGTCATCTAACCACCATGAGTACTAGCTAGGTGACCCTTTTATAATAATACGATAGCACGCTCTACGACGCATTGTGTTAGTCGAGTCGTATGTTAAACTCGGCTAAGTCGTGAAATTGTTTGCTTGTTATTATGCTACATGTTTGATTTGGATTTCTGAATGATTGCATAGCTTAGTAGTTTAAATTTGTTTAAAGAAAATCACTCTGATGTTAAAGTTAACTAATTAATAAAATGAGTTAGATCGTTGGGGGGTAAAACAGTCCACTCTATCCTGTCTACTTTATCATGGCTGAGTCTTTTTCCGCAAAGAGTTATCATATCCATCTGAATTTATTCCTGCAATATCCTTACTCGTGAAATCTTTTGTCCAAAATCAGATGGTGAACACCATGCGTTGTTCTGACCAGCAGGGGCAGAACAACCAGGGTCAGAACACCCAGGGGACTGGGATCCCGATGCCGCCACCTTTGACTCCGGAGCAGTACTTCCAGCTCCAGATGCAGATGATGGCTACCCTGAACAACACGGTTCAGGCTCTTCAGCAGGCTCACACTCAGCCTCCGCCTCCTCCACCGCCGCAGCCTCGCGACAGGCGTGCCGAGTTCCTGAGGGGTCACCCGCCGACGTTCTCTCACACGTCCGACCCTCTTCAGACTGACGACTGGCTCCGTGCAGTGGAGCGTCAGCTGGACATCGCCCAGTGCGATGATCGGGAGAGAGTTCTGTACGCAGCAGGACAGCTGCGAGGGGCAGCTTTGGACTGGTGGGAGTCCCACCCAGTTCATGACCGCGAGACTCTCACTTGGCTCCAGTTCAGGGAGCGCTTCCGCAGCCACAACGTCCCCGCGGGCGTTATGAAGATGAAGCAGAAGGAGTTCCTTGCACTGAAGCAGGTAATCTTAAATATAATCATTCAGCGGTTACTTTTGAGCTAATGCCCCTTGTTCTATCCTTATGAATCTTAAGTTAATCTTTCGATATGTATCTGTCTTTGTCAATTCAGGGGACTATGTCGGTCACGGAGTATCGTGATCGCTTTCTTCAGCTGGCTCGCTACCCCCTGCCGATGTTGCGGATGACCGCAAGAAGCAGGAGCACTTCATGGAGGGCCTTGAGGACTACCTCCAGTACGCGCTGCTCAACCTCCGCTTCGACGACTTCAACCATCTGGTTGACAGCGCGCTCAACACTGAGCGCAAGCACTTGGAGATGGAGGACAAGAAGAGGAAGATTGTCCCCGTTGCTTCCGGCAGCAACACTCGTCCACGCCTCCAGCAGCCTCAGCAGTACCAGCAGCAGTACCGGCCTCCTCAGCAGTACCAGCAGAGGCCACCGCAGCAGTACCCGCCTCGACAACAGCAGTAGGCGGGGCAGGGCCAGAGGTTACCGGCACCTACGGCTCGTGCTGCTCCACCGGCACCGCAGGCTCCACGTCCGGCAGCTCCTACCGGACAGCAGGCTCAGGGACCCCCTCGTACCTGCTTTCACTGCGGCCAGCCGGGGCACTATGCCAACGCTTGCCCCCGGAAGGCGCAGGTGGGACAGCAGGGGCGCCCAGCTCAGCCCAGGGCGCCACTTCAGGGCAGAGTGAACCACGTGACGGCCGAGTCAGCGGCCGAGGCTCCCAACGTGGTTATTGGTACGTTCATGGTTAATTCAGATCCAGCTACAGTGCTTTTCGATACTGGTGCTACGCATTCCTTCATTACTCAGTCTTTTGTCGGGCATCATGGTATTCATACTAGCACATTAAAGAGGTGCCTGTTAGTATCTTCACCGGGAGGACAGTTGAGGTCTCACACTTACTGCCCGAGAGTCAGTGTTTCCTTGAGGGGAGTAGAGTTCTGTACTGATCTGATGGTGCTAGACACCAAGGGCATTGATGTCATTCTGGGAATGGAGGCTCTGGCCAAGTGGGGAGTCCGGATAGATTGTGCTTAGAGGACAGTCTTGCTATCAGCTTCCAGTGGCCAAGAGGTTGTTATCAGTGCAGTAGAGCCTTCTGGATTTCTTCATCAGATGGAGGCTAGACCCACGGACGGTATTCACGTGGTGTCTGAATTCCCGGATGTCTTTCCGGATGATCTGCCAGGTATGCCGCCTGAACGCGCCATTGAGTTTTGTATTGATCTCTTGCCTGGCACAGCTCCTATTACAAAGCGGCCCTACCGTATGGCACCTATAGAGCATGAAGAAGTTAAGAAGACTATTGATGAGTTGCCAGCCAAGGGCTATATCCATCGCAGCTTCTCTCCTTGGGCTTTTCCATTGTTGCTGGTAGATAAGAAGGATGGCTCGAAGAGGATGTGTGTGGATTATCGGGAGCTGAATGCAGTTACTATCAAGAACAAGCATCCACTGCCCCGTATTGAGGATCTCTTTGATCTGCTTCGAGGTGCTCGTATATTCTCGAAGATTGATCTTCGTTCGGGATATTTTCAGCTGAGGATCCATCCTGGGGATATTCCGAAGACGGCATTCACCTGCAAGTACGGGCTATATGAGTATACGGTCATGTCCTTCGGCTTGACTAATGCCCCGGCTTTCTTCATGCATCTGATGAACATGGTCTTCATGGATTATCTGGATGTCTTTGTGGTGATTTTCATTGATGATATTCTGATCTTCTCCAAGACAGAAGAAGAGCATGAGGAGCATCTGAGACTCGTGTTGCAGAGATTGAGAGAGCATCAGCTGTATGCCAAGTTCAGCAAGTGCGAATTCTGGATTGACGAGGTTCCATTCCTCGGTCATGTTATCTCTCAGGGAGGCATTGCTGTTGATCCGAGCAAGGTGAAGGATGTGCTAGAGTGGGAGACACCGCAGACGGTGAAGGAAGTCAGGTCATTCTTGGGCTTAGCTGGATATTATCGGAGGTTCATTGAGAATTTCTCCAAGATCGCGAAGCCTTTGACTTCTTTGCTAGAGAAAAATGTGGCTTTCGTGTGGACTGATGAGCGTCAGAGGGCCTTTGATGAGCTGAAGAAAAGGTTGACTACGGCGCCAGTCCTGACTCTGCCAAACCAGACCAAGAGGTTCACGGTATATTGTGATGCTTCGAAGGATGGTCTTGGGTGTGTTCTGATGCAGGAGGGCAGAGTGATTGCTTATGCTTCACGGCAGTTACGTCGGCATGAGCTGAATTACCCTACTCATGATCTTGAGTTAGCCGCAGTTGTGCATGCTCTGATGATTTGGAGGCATTACTTGTATGGACAGCGTTGTGATATCTACACTGATCACAAGAGCCTCAAGTACATTTTCACGCAGAATGAGCTGAACATGCGGCAGAGAAGATGGCTAGAGTTAGTCAAAGATTATGATCTGGAGATTCACTATCATCCGGGCAAGGCCAATGTTGTAGCTGATGCTTTGAGCAGGAGAAGTTATGTCAACATGGCCGTGGCTTTCCAGATGCCTGCAGAGTTATGCGAGGAGTTCGAGCAGTTGAGTCTGGGCTTCTAACATCATACTTCGAGTGCAGCGTTTGAGGCAGTACCGACTCTAGAGGCAGAGATCAGGCAGCATCAAAAAGATGATGAGAAGCTGCAGGAGATTCGTGAGTTGCTCAAGAAGGGCAAGGCTCCTCATTTCAGAGAGGATGATCAGGGTACCTTGTGGTACAAGAACCGGATCTGTGTGCCAGATGTGAAGGATCTCCGGAAGTTGATTCTGAGTGAGGCCCATGATACAGCATACTCTATTCATCCGGGCAGCACGAAGATGTATTATGATCTGAAGGAACGTTTCTGGTGGTATGGGATGAAGCGTTCAGTGGCAGAGTACGTAGCTATTTGTGACACCTGTCAGCGTGTCAAGGCTGAGCATCAGAGGCCAGCAGGTCTGTTACAGCCTTTGAAGATTCCAGAGTGGAAATGGGAGGAAATCACTATGGACTTCATTGTTGGGTTGCCTCGTACTCAGAAAGGGTACAACTCTATATGGGTAGTAGTGGATCGACTGACGAAAGTTGCTCACTTCATTCCAGTGAACACTACTTACTCCGGTGCTAGACTTGCAGAGTTGTACATCTCTCGGATTGTCTGCTTGCATGGTGTGCCCAAGAAGATCATATCTGATAGAGGGTCTCAGTACACTTCTCGGTTCTGGGAGCAGCTCCATGATTCTTTGGATACGAAGCTGCGTTTCAGTATGGCTTATCACCCTCAAACAGATGGGCAGACAGAGACAACCAACCAAGTGTTGCAGGATATGCTGAGAGCTTGTGCCATTCAGTACGGTACTAGTTGGGATAAGTGCCTTTCATATGCTGAGTTCTCATATAACAACAACTATCAGGCCAGTCTGAAGAAGTCCCCATTCGAGGCATTGTATGGCAGAAAGTGCAGGACTCCTCTCTATTGGGATCAGATTGGTGAGAAGCAGCTCTTTGGCCCTGAGATCATAGATGATGCAGAGCAGATGGTTCAGGCTGTGCGGAAAAAATCTGAGGATTGCACAGAGCAGACAGAAGAGCTATGCAGATGGCAAACGGAGAGACCTGACTTTCAGTGTCGGTGATTATGTGTACCTGAAGGTGTCTCCGATGAGAGGAATCCGCAGATTTAATGTCAAGGGGAAGTTAGCACCTCGGTATGTGGGGCCATTCAAGGTGCTAGAGCGGAAAGGCGAAGTTGCTTATCGCCTGGAGTTACCTCTCAGCCTCTCAGGAGTTCATGATGTCTTCCATATATCTCAGCTGAAGAGGTGTTTGCGAGTACCCGAGGAGCAGGCACCACTGGATGGGGTAGATGTGCAGGAAGATCTGACTTATACCGAGCATCCGGTGAAGATTCTGGAGACATCAGAGAGGGTTACTCGGAACAAGCACATCAAGATGTGCAGAGTTCAGTGGAGTCACCACAGTGAAGCTGAGGCAACATGGGAGCGAGAAGATGAGTTGAGGAAGACATATCCAGATCTCTTTGCTAGCCAGCCCAGCTAAATCTCGGGGACGAGATTTCTTTAAGGGGGTAGGGTCTGTAACACCCTAATTTAAATTCCAGCTTTTCATAATAAATTTAATTGGCTTAATTTAATTTTCTAAGGTTTATTGTGTTTAGCCTTGCATTTAATTTATTTTTGTTTCACAAAGTAACTAAAATTTGACTAAGTTTAAAAATTTTGTTGTTGCATTCATGCTGGTGCATAGTTTTAATTATTTTGAGTGTGGTTTGAATTCAAATTTTGATTTGAATTCAAACTTTGTTTGAAGTAGAAATAGAAAAGAGGAAGGAAAATAGAAAACATAACCCGGACCCAAACCCACCTCAGCCCAGAAGGGAAAGGAAGAAAACCCGGCCCAAGAAAACCCGGCAGCCACGCCCAACCCTCTCCCGCGGCCCAACCCGCAACGGCCCACTCCCTCCCTTGCGCCAGTTTTTTTTTCCCGCACCGCACGGCCCACACCCCAGACCCAGCTCGCACCGGCCTGCTCCTGCAGCACCCACTCTCGCGTGTCGCCCTCCACTCCGCCTGGCCCACCTGCCAGCGCTGGGCCCACCCGTCAGCCAGCCCTGCGCTCGCCCGCGTCCCCGTCTCCGCCGCTGACCAGCCTGGCCCACCTGGCAGCTTCGTCTCCCCCGCGCAACCGCCCGCCCGCGATCCCCGGCGAAGTCCACGCCGTGATTCCCCGCCCGGGCGCGCACGCCAAGGGTGCTCCGCCGCCCTATAAATACCGCCCGCGGACCACCCAGCACCCTCACCCCCAAGCCCAAGGCCGTCACAAACCCTAGCCGCCGCACCAGTACAGCCCGATCGCGTGGAGCCCCTGCGCCGCCGCGTCCACGTTGCTCCGCCGCACCGGAGTCCCAGCTAGGCCGCGCAGCAGCCTCGCCACAACCCCAGGAGCACCACGGAGGCCGCCATCCCCGACCCCGAACCTCACCTGCCTCGGATTTCCACCCGAGCGCCGCCACGGTGAGTTGGCTCCTCACCGAATTTCCTCGCCGCCGGCCCAGCTCCGGCCATCCTGACCCCCTAGTTCGCTTCGCAGCACCACCACTCGTCGATCCGTGCGGCCCAGGAGCCCGGAGGAGCCCAGCACCGCCCGGACCGCGAGTACCGCCCCACCGTCGCCGCACGACCACGCCGGCGTCCACCCTGCACAGCCGCTCCGGCCACCACGAACCTCTGGTGAGTGTCAGCACCTTCTCCCGCACTTTTTGCGCTCGGTTCGGTATGCTGTAGGCCCTAGAAAAACCGGGACGGCTTGCTCCGGCGAGACCTCGCCGCGCCGAGCCGCCTCCACCGTCGAGCTCCACGCTCCAGTCATCCCGTGCCCAGATTTTGCCACCAGTGGCTTACGCATACAGCGTAGGTGCCTCCCAACCCAGCCCCCATTCGAATCCGCCCCGGGAAGACCGAGTTCGGTCTTCTCTGGTCGTGCGCCGCCGCGGGAGCGCGCCGCCAGTGAGTCCCGCCGCCGCCCGCTCGCCCTTTCAACCTGGGCCGTCAGATCCGAAATCGAGGCACGGGATTAGATCACGGCCATGTCTGTTCTGAGCCGCCGGATCTCGATCCAACGGATCAGATCCGCGCGTACCCCTTTGCCTGGCCATTTTGTTAAAGAGACCCTGCTCTTTTTAGAATTCAACCCGCGGTCCACCTGAGTTCAAAAATAATTAGATTTAAGTCCTGGTTTTAACGCGTAGCCCCCTGAATTTCTTTAAAATAGTACCCGCAGTCCAGGCTTGAAGTTTTTGCGAGTTAGACCCTGAAGCTTTAGTTTATTTATGTTTTAGTCCTCAGTTTTTGCAGAAAACCCCCTGGAACTTCAGTTTTCTTACAAATAAGCTCCTAGAACTTGTTTTTAGCCTAAAAAATGTGTTTTAGCTCCGTTTTAGGCGTTCTTTACGTCCACGCGATCGTTGTAACGCGTAGAATAGTTTTAGACTAGTTTAGTGTGCTGTTTTTATGGATTGATGTACTATTTCTTAGTTTTTATTAGTGTTTGCTTGTATGCTTATTATTGTGCATTGTTTTGGCCATGTGTTCGTGAGTAGACGTTGATCCAGTTGAGGAGCCCCAGTACCAGTACCCGGAGTAGCCGTCTTCCGAGCACTTTGAGCAGCAGCAGGAGCAGTACGAGGAAGGCAAGTATAACATGAACAACCTATCACTTTTAAATACAATATCATACTGCATTTTAATACTGTATGCCTATAAGGACTTACCTAGCCATTTTATATCATTTATATATACCTTTGGGTTGCATCTTGGTTAGTTGTGCTAGGTTGCTGCGCTATAACTCATTTTGGTCCTTTTTAATTAAATTGATTAATGGTTTTACTTGAACTTAATTCTGAGAGTGGCACTCTGTGTGGCTTGAGTGGCTCACTTCTCATTTAAAAATGGTTTTTTGTAGAAACATGGTTTAGGAGGCCAGCATGGTGCTTAGTGCTTGGTTGGCCACTCTCCATAAGGACCAGTTCATAGAGCGACAACCTGGGACAACAGCGCTACCACAAGGCTAGAATGGGATAGACTTGGCTTACTAATTAGGTCTTTTTGGTTTGGAGTAACTTACCTGCGGGGCAAGAGTAGTAGGCTTCAATGGTCCCTGCTCCTCCGACTGGTCTGTGCTTGGTTTGCGTACCTGTGCTTGTACCCCCGTGAGGTGGGCCCCATCGTTGCTGACCTAACTCTCGCGGTTACGCCTTACCAACGAGATTCTTTGTAACGGCCTCGTAGTGAGTCGCTAGTCATCTCACCTAAGGAAGTGTGATGAACCTCTAGCGTAGCTCACGACTTGTGGGTAAAGATGCACAACCTCTGCAGAGTGTAAAACTGGTATACTGGCCGTGCTCACGGTTATGAGCGGCCCAGATCCTCCTTTTGATTAGTGGGGTTGTCTCCTTCCGACGAGGGAGGTGCCTCTCGGGGTTACCTTTAATCAAATTAATTAAAAAGGACCAGAGTGTGTTATAGCGCAGCAACCTAGCACAACTATCCAAAATGCAACCCAAGGTAATATATAAAGGATAAATGTGGCTAGGAAATCCTTATAGGCATACAGTATTAAATGTAGTATGAAATTGTATTTAAAGATGATAGGTTGTTCATGTTATACTTGCCTTCCTCGTACTGCTCCTGCTGCTGCTCAAAGTGCTCGGAAGATGGCTGCTCCGGGTACTAGTACTGGGGCTCCTCGGATGGATCAACGTCTACTCACGAACACATGGCCAAAACAAGGCACAACAATAAGCATACCAGCAAACACTAACAAAAGCTAAGAAACAATACATCAATACACAAAAACAGCACACTAAACTAGTCTAAAACTATTTTACGCGTTACAACGATCGGGTGGACATAAAGAACGCCTAAAACAGAGCTAAAACGCATAATCTAGGCCTAAAACAAGTTCTAGGGGCTTATCTGCGAGAAAAACTAAGTTCCAGGGGGTTTTCTGCAAAAACCGAGGGCCTAAACGTAAAAACCAGAAAGATCTGAGGGCCAACGAGCAAAAAGGCCCTAACTGGATGGCGGGTTCTATATTTAAAAAGTTCAGGGGGGTTCGTGCAAAGTTCTGGGCTGAAAAGGAATTATTTTTGAATACAGCTGGATTGCGGGTTTATTTTAGGAAAGATGGGGGGGTCTTTAGCAAAAGAACCAGGGCGAAAGGGTACGGGTGGATCTCAGCCGTTGGATCACAATCCGATGGCTCAGATCTGATCAGCTCACGTTCTAATCCTGGGCGTTGCTTCCAGATCGGGCGGCCAGGGGCAAAGGGCGCGCGGGGCGGCGGCGGAACGCGCCGGAATTCTTCTCCCACGGCGGCGCGTGGGGAAAAGATCACCGGATTTCACCAAACTTGGTGCTCCGGGCGTCAAATCGACCCGAGCTTGGGTCTGGGCGGCTGATCATGCCATGCGTGATCGACCTAGGGCCACAGCGAGGGTTGGCGGGGTTCAGGGCGGTGTATTCAACTGAGGCGGCGGCTCTGAGCGGACCGGCTCGCCAGCGTGCGCGCGTTCTGGCGCCTAGGGTGCGCCTTGGCTACGGGAAAAAGTGCAGAACCAAGAGGGGGTCGGGGCTCAGCTCACCAAGGGGTCGAGGCGGTCGGACTTGCAGCGTAGAGGTCCGGCGAGTTCGACCGGCGGCGGTGATGGGGCGGCGTTCGTGGTCCGGGCGGCGCGGGGGGTGCTCTGGGCTCCTGGGCTCCACGGAAAGCTTCGTGGAGTTCCTGCGATGAAGCCAAGGGGTCAGTGAGGTCCGGGGTGTTCCGGCGGCGTGGAATCGCCACAGCGGGCCGAGCTCACCGGAGTTGGTGTCTTGCTCGATTCCGGCAAATTAAGGGCCCCGAGTCGCGGATGGATTGCTAGGTGAGGATCCCGGCGTTGAGGCGAGGCTGTTGGGGTGGTTCGTAGTGGCTTGGGGCGGTGGTGCGGTGAAAGCGCGGCGGCGCAATGCTCTGTTCTCGCGGAGCGAGGGGAGGCGGCGGCTAGGGTTTGCGGGGTGGCGCGTAGGTGGATTGGTGGGCGCAGAGGGTACGTGGGGCGGTTTAAAGAGGAGACCCGAGATTCTCGGCGTGCGGGATGGTAGGGGAGTGCTGGAGATCACGGCAGTGATCTCGCTTGCGGCCGGTGCGCGCGCGGGGGAAGCGGGAGGTGGGGGATGACAGGCGGGCCCGGCCTGTCAGCGAAAGGGGGCGAGGTCGTGGGCGACGCGCGGGTGCGCTGACGTGCGGGCCCAGGCGGTCAGCGAGCGCGGGCGACGCGCGGGCGACGCTCGGGCGTGGGTGGGGCGTCTGACGCGCGGGCATTTGGACTCGCTGGCGGGTGGACCCGAGGTGCTTCGTTGCGGGCCGTGAGTGGGGAGGCTGGCAGGTGGGCCGGCCGGGGTGCATCGCTTGGGCGCGCCTCTGCGGTGAGCGGGGAAGCGCTGGGCCTAGCGGGGATGGCAGCGCGCGAGCGAGCTGGGGTGTGGGCGCTGGGCTGAGGGTGAGAGCGGGTTGGGCTGCTCGCGAGCGGGCCCAGGGAGGAAAGGGAGCTGGGCCAGGAGGGGAGAGGGTGGGCCGCTTCGGTTTGCTGGGTTGGGTTGCCATTTGGGTTTTGGGCTGGTTTGGGGTTTGGGTTCTTTCCTATTTCTATTCCTCTCTCCTTTCTATTTCTAAACACTCTCAAAACTATTTGAATTCAAACTGAATTTGAATTCAAACCCTATGCACTCAACCAATTAAAAATATGCACCTGCATGAATGCACACACATTTTAACCCTATGATAAATTTTAATTACTTGAGGATCAAAAGTAGATTAAATGCAAGACTAAATACCATAAACCTAAGAAATTTAATTAAAGCCAATTAAATTTATTATTAAGTACTGAAATTTGAATTAGGGTGTTACAGTATGTCTCTGTCCATGTGCAAAATTTGATGAAAACAGCAGGGCTTGCTCTCGAACTTTGGAGATGTTGACGAATTTGATTTCTTCTTTGATCACGAATTCGTGGGAACACTTTGTCATGCCTGCAAAACAATTGAAGTGCACAATCTACCCACAAGGTGACGGTCGGGAGTAGAAACAAATGCCAACAAACCCACCATTCCTAAGATCTCAATTTGTGGCATAGCTAGCTTAGCGAAACTAGTGAGTGTACGTGTGTGCTAGTGTAAATGCAAATGAGAGGAAGGTATATAAACAAAGACAATGTTTACACCTAGTGCTAAACACCATGTTTACAACTAGGTTGCCGAACTTCTCCATAGCCACAACGATTTATTTAACCAAGGTCAAAACACCATGTCTATCCCAAGATCAATAGGCCTTCATAGCACAAGAAAAAATAAAGCACATTGCAAAGCTTATAAACCAACCAAATGCAACCTCATAGATTGGTAACTAAATGATGATGGTCTTCAATCATGTCTAAACACCATGTTTACACAAGATTGCAAAAAGGAAAATGCTCACGTGAAGCATTAATATGGATATGAAAGGTTTCATCAATAAAGTTGAGACCAAGCTAGCAAAATGAGTGCATTAACAATGGAATGGATGCAAAGTGCAAATGCAAAGTTAGCAAAAACAAGCGTTACCAAGGTTGAAAGGACCTTTCGATGTTGTTCCGCAACTAGCTTATTCAAAAACAATTGCTAAGAGTGACAAAAAGCCTTCGCGACACTTCATAAGAAGTGAGGCTTTTGTCAATGAAAAGGTTATTTATCGAAAAGGACCAAACAACCGAGCTAACAAGGTTTTAGAAGTAGGTTTGTGGGTTTCCTATATTTTTTGGCTTAAAACTAAAATTTTGAAAAGAGAGTGTTGGGTATAGAAATTCTATCTAAGGTGGTTTTTTTAAAAAAAACTAGAGAGAAACAAAAGTTAGATTTTTTTTTGAATGAAAAACATAACCTATGGTTTTAGGATTGCTCTATGAGTGGTTTTCCTAAGGGTTTTAGGATCTCAAAAGCGAGGCTAGTCAATGTTTTTAGAAAAGGTTTTTTTTAAATGCAACATGCAATGCAATGCAAGGGTGAGACGAACAACATGGTATGCAATGCAACATGGGGTGGGTGAACAAAATGATATGACATGATGAGGTGGTCTAAAACAAAACAAAAAGTTAGCCTAAGTTAAATAGCCACAAGTTTAGAATCAAAGGGTGGTGCAATACTTCATAAATCTCTCTAAAAAGACACAAAGAAAAAGACTCAAAACGCTAATAGGCACACAAAAAGGTCTACAAGTTTCCCAAGATCAAATAAAAAAGTGCTCCCTCAATAACATTTAGAATGAACAACATGAAGTTGTGGTTTTTGTTAGAGCAATGGTACAATGTTACTTGATATTCCGATTAAAGAGTGCAATGTAGACGGTCATATTAATATATATATATATATATATATATATATATATATATATATATATATATATATATATATATATATATATATATATATATATAAATAAAATGAATGGGTTGCCTCCTGCAAAGCGCTTCATTTAAAGTCATAGAGCTTGACTTTCTCACATACCTTCTCATTGATGTAAAGCCATGGTCCTTCGTGCGAGAATCCGAAGTGTCCATGCAGCTTGATGTCGCCTCTCGTAATCCATCGTGGTTTGCTTGCAACATCTTCATTTGTCGAAAGTCGACCGCTTGTGTCTTCATTTGACAATGTCATTGGGGTTCTTCCTCTGCTTCAAGCCTCTGAATTTTATCATGTACGCTTGATGAAAGCGTTGCCCAAGCTCCTCCTCGTTGTTGTCATCGTCATCTTCTCTATCTTGTTCTCATCGCGTTGCTTCTGCCTCTTCTTCGTGGAATCTCTCCTGTATACTCAACAGAATATATACCAAAATATAGATCTATTGAAAAGTTTATGAAATTACCTTTCCAACAAGTGGACATTCTCTTTAAACGGAGTCCAAACGAGAGGGTTATGACCGTTTTACTTTAGTGCTGTGTGCTGTCCAGAATTTTTCAGAGTGCACAACTTTCAATGTTTTGGCCATACCCGCTTGTAGGAATCTCTGATTGACTTGGTTCTTGATTTGTCGGAACGGGAACTTCGTGGAGCTTTTAAATATCCAAAAATATGCTACACTTTGCTTCTGAGGTCGGGCTGTACATTGATGAGAACAATATCTTCTTGTGAATTCGCCCGAAGATGTCAATGATCTCGATCATGTGGTCTTTGGAGCGAAGTGTTGTGCGTCCTTGGCTTCAAGGTCATCACCATTGATTCACTAGCGAGTATCATGGCTCCAATGGTCTGTCTCCATGGTTCTTGCTTTGCCTAAGGTGTCGGGATCGAAGATGCTCCTGTGCTTCGTGTTGATGATCCGAACGGTTTCCTTCCTTGATAGCATCACTCGATTATAAGTATATCGAGCATCCCACTGGAGAAGATAGGTGGTGTCGTGGTTCTTCTAATCTTGTTGCCTCCAGCTTTGGTCAACTTCAAATCATCATCTTTTGTGTACACAGCCTTCCAATCATCCTTTGACATCATCATCACCTTCTTCGTCGGTTGCTACTGCCTCTGTCCTCGTTGAATTCCCCTTCATCCAGTGCAGAGCATGTACTAAACTTCTGCTCCATTGTATGGTGCATCAAATTATCTTTCCAACAAGTGGTTATTCGCCGCAATTGAACTCCGGATAAAGAAGTTATGCTTATTTTATTGTGGCGCTGCAATCTGTCCAGAGGGATTTCAGAACGCGCAGCGTCGAAAAATTTTTACCATAACTCTTCACACCGATCTCCAAAGTTGATGGTTCTTGATCCGTCGAAAAGAAGACTTGATGGAGCTTCAAAATAATCTATTATTTGCTCAGGGTACTTCTCTGATCTTAGACGAAAAACTCATCACAACAGTAGCACTTCATAGATGATGATGATCGCATGATTTTCTTCGCGGGCACGCTTCATACCTATTGCTTGAACAAACATTTTTTTTCCAAAAACATCAGTCTTTAAAATCAATTGACACAGCGGCATACCTTATTTATCATCTTTTGCTTTGGGGAGTGGGGACTTGATAGCGGATGCTGGGCCACTAACAAAAATTAGCACCTACCACTAAAGAGCGGGTCGTCACGTAGCCTTCAACTTGATTGAGTGAGATTGGACTTGTCAAAGTACGGACGCTGAGAACTTTTCAATCGCTTTGTGTCTAGGGTTTTACTTGCATTCATGGACACAAACAAGAAACACAGGATATATGCAATAATAAAAATTAGGGTTAGTCCAAAAAACTAGATAGATCGCCCTAGGGTTCAAGTTGCTGATCCCCGGCAACGGCGCCAGAAAAGCTTGTTGACGCTCCTTAGCTCCCCAATTTATATACCGCAAGCGCACGGATCGTGGTAGCTTTTCCCTTACAGTATTCCCCCAAGGTTTATCAATTCGTCGATCGACAATGAACTTACTAGGGTTTTCCATCTAATCTAACGGATCTATCCTAACATGAAGCATTGATTGCATATAAAGGGTAAACCTTTGATAGATATGAGTGATGTACAAAGGTTGATCTCATCCTTGAACATCGGTAAGGATAAAGCATGACCGAAGGCATGACTAAACCGATCGCTCGCATTCTAGTTGTAGTTCTAGCTAAACGAGTAAGCACAACATGCATCTCATCCAAAGCCTCTTTAAACCAAAATCTCCAATCCAACCCCTCGGGAACCCCCTACTCAGGCCACGCCCTGTCACGACACTCCCTTTGGGACTAAGCCCCTAGAAGCACGCTAGTGTCGAGCCCCCCTGGGTAGGTCCGGTATGAACTCCTAGCCACCATAGCTACAAGAACACCCCATGCAATCTATCTCGAGA
The DNA here is from genome assembly GCF_016808335.1 of Panicum virgatum. Taxonomy (NCBI): domain Eukaryota; kingdom Viridiplantae; phylum Streptophyta; class Magnoliopsida; order Poales; family Poaceae; genus Panicum; species Panicum virgatum. The sequence goes on along the minus strand of NC_053143.1, from coordinate 22,299,313 downwards.
ATAGATCTAGGAATAAGCACACCCAAGGCAAGAACAAAATCAAAGAGGAGAGACATGATCGCTAAATAGATCGGATGACATGAAGACATTACTCACATAATAGATTCGTTTGGATCGTCACCACCGCGTATACACCATTGACGACTCCAACTAGCTCATGAACTCCACCTTGACACAACCATGCAGGGAGGCCATGGTGGCTAGGGGTGGCCTAAGCCATCTCCTAGACAACTTCGAAGACTTGCGGCCGCCGTTGTCTCCCTCCGGTCTTAGCCCTAGGTTTTCGTCGAGTTCTGGGTGGATGGATGCTGCGAGTTGAATAAGGTGCGAGCTATTTATAAGCCGAGGAAGCCACCGATCGAAGGGGAGGCCGAACCGCGTTGGAAACGGGCTAGGCCGGCCGGCCTACCCTCTTTTGGGCTCGCCTCGGTCTCATCTTTCGCGTGTAGACTTCTCGCATCTTCTAGAGTTTATGTCCTTCACGATTGCACCCCTTTGGACGTTGTTATCTTGGAGATATCTTCGAGGAAAGGATAGGATAGGGAATCCTTCCTTAAATCTTCATTCGCTTTGCTTAATCCCGAAGTATCTTGATCTCATCTTCGTGAGCTTAGTCCTTTGGGCTCTCTTGGAGGATGGATGTGCATGAATGGACTTCGAATCAAGATGGGCTTTGGTCCTTCTTTGGGCTTTGGCCTTCGTCTTTCTCCGTGTTAGCGCTCAATCACGGGCCACGTCATTTCATGCTCCAAAATAGGCCAAAAACCTGCAAAAACGAAGTTCCTCCAAAATATATGTGCAAACGTGAAAATGACCAATAATTAGGCCGGGGTTAGGACGGTTAGTGATTTTGATATTAAATTCATGCCATTATCAAGGATAAACAAGGGATAAAAGGGGTACTTAAGGAGTGCCAACACTGGTCATCACGCCACGTCCTCCTTCTAGAAACTCCAGCCCGAGCTCGGATCACGCGGGGCGGTTGCACGCAATCCGCTTCCTCCGCGAGTGGATACGCCGTGATCTCCGCGGTGACCTTCCCGAGCACGCACGCCTAGAATCACGGCCGGCATCCTTTAATTGGCCCCGTGAGCCTTCACTGCGCCTCACCTTCCCCTACCTGTGCAGCCAAAGCCAGAGCACGCCGTGCCCTAGCTTGCTCCGCCGTACCCCTGCTCTACACCGCCGTGGAGACGCCATCCTGTTGCACACCGCACCACCACCAAATGCGCAAAAGCTCCACCAAGGCCCAGTGACGCTCCCTGAGACCTCAGCTCCGAGTTTGCGCCACTACCTCGCCGGAATTTCACCTACACCGGCCGAAGGTAACCCCGCTGTGCTGCCGCGATTCCTCGCCGCCGGTGCCTTACCACCCATGCTAATCACCTGCATGCGTTCGCAGGGACCCCACGAGGCTACCTGTGGGGATCAGACGCACGGAGGACGGCCCTAGCCCCCGGACCACGCGAGCAGCTCCGAGTGCCGCCGCCGAACCTCGCCGTCGATGCCTCTGCGCTGCGACCCTGACCACCCCGCGCCCTTGGTAAGCTTCGGCCCGCCTCCCTGTTGCTTTTACGCTAGGATAGGTAGACCGTAGCTCTCTGGAACCCCTAGAACGGCGCACGCCGGTGTTGCGCCGCCGCGCCAATCGCAGCTTGCCGTGGTGAGCCGGCCACCGCCCATTGCAGCCCCGCATTCACCTTGTTCCGGCCCTGCATATGCACGTGGAACCTCCCTAGTCACTTTTCACCCATGGAACCACATGTACCCGGCCCGAATGGCCTGCGCCGGCGAGTCTCGCCGCGCAGGGCCGCCACCGCCGTCACGCTCGGCGACCAGAGCCTTCCCGAGCCGCACTTAGGTCACCAGTGGATCACGCATGCCACGTAGGTCCTCCCTGACCCAACACCGGAATGGTTTAGCCCCTGGAGCACCGAAAACGGTGAACTCCGGCGAGCCCCGAGCCGCGCCGCCGCGCGTAAGTGCTTTCCCGGTGACCTCACCGCCGCCCCGCGAACTAGTTAGGCACGAGCCGCCCGATCCGCAACCAATGCACCAGATTAGATCGAGATCGCATCAAACCCGAACCGCCAGATCCAGATCCGACGGACCTCATCCTTAGATACCGCTTCAGCCTGGCCTTTTTGTTAAAGAGCCCCTGGACTCTTCGGGAATCAACCCGCAGTCCTATCCAGTTCAAAAGTAATTCTAGTTTAGTCCTGTTTTTAGCGTTTAGGCCCCTGAGCTTTCCAGTTTTAGAACCCGCAGTCCAGCCCCGCTATTTTTACACGCCGACCCCCAGATCTACCCATTAATTATGTTTTAGTCCCTAGTTTTTGCGCAGAAGCCCCTGGAACCTGAGTTTTTCTCGCAGTTTAGTCCCTAGACCTTGTTTTAGCTCTAGTTTTCACTTTCTAGCTCCGTTTTAGTTGTTCTTTATGCCCACGCGGTCGTTGTAACGCGTAGAATAGTTCTAGCTTGGTTTTGTTTGCTATTTTTATGTATTGTTGTACTGTTTCTTAGCATTTTCCTTGTTTGCATGTATGTGTATGTGCTGGACCTTGTTTTGGCGTTGCGATCGTGAGTAGACGTTGAGCAATCGGAGGAGTACTAGGAGCCACCTTCCGCGGGACACTTCGAGCAGTAGGAGCAGTTTGAGGAAGGCAAGTATAACATGAACCGCCTATCACTTTAAAATACATTTTCATACTGCATTTTAATATTGTATTCTGAGAGGGGCCCTCTGTGTTCTGTGCTTGAGTGGCTCGCGTCTCGTTAAAATTGTTTTTTTCTAGAAACATGGTTTAGGGGGCCAGCATGGTGCTTAGTGCTTGGTTGGCCACTCTCCCTAAGGACCGGTTCATAGAGCGACAACCTGGGACTACAGCACTACCACAAGACTGGAATGAGATGGTCTTGGCTTACTAATTAGGTCTTTTTGGTTTGGAGTAACTTACCTACGGGGCAAGGGTGGTAAGCTTCAATGGTCCCTGCTCCTCCGGCCTGGTCTGTGCTACGTTCTTGTACCCCCGTGAGGTGGGCCCCATCGTCGCTGATCCAACTCTTCGTGGTTACGCCTTACCAACGAGATTCTTTGTAACGGCCTCGTAGTGTGTTTGCTAGTCATCTCACCTAAGGAAGTGTGATGAACAACTAGTGTAACTCACGACTTGTGGGTAAAGATGTGCAACCTCTGCAGAGTATAAAACTAGTATTCTAGTTGTGCTCACAGTCATGAGCGGCCCAGATCCTCCTTTTGATTAGTGGGTTATCTCCTTCTGATTAAGGTGGTTCCCCGGGTGGTTTGGTTTGGTTTGGTTCTCAATAGTTCATAATTAATTTTGATTAATTTCTATGTAACTGGGTTTATGGTAATTCATCCACTTGTAGTAATTAGTTTTAATAAAATTTTGCTAAGATTAAAAGCTAATGCAGTTGAGTCAGCCAACCTTAGAGCCTCATAGTTTGTGTTATACTTGTTGAGTACAAGTTGTGTACTCACTCTTGCCTACTCTACTCTTTTCCTCTTGTTCTCTTTGGGGACACCCTACTGCTGCTCAGTTCCCGGCGACGCGGAGGAGTTCACCCTGAGCTACCAGGAGTACGAGGACTTCTAGGCTGTCGTCTCCCAGTCGACGTCCCTGTGGCGCCCAGCTTCCGAGTTTCGTACTTATTTTACGCTTTCGCATACTCTGTATCAAACATTTGTCATTTATGTAATAAATAACATTCGTACTCGCTTTATTATATCTTTTTACGTGATATGTGCTATGATATACAGTTCATTCTGTTGTATATACGTGTGACTTGATCCTAGCACGTATATGATTGCTCGGTTTATCTCCTTTTGTAAACCGGGTGTTACAACTCCTACCCCCTTACAGGAATCTCATCCCGAGATTCTGGGCTGGCTAGCAAAGAGATCAGGATAGGTTTTCCTCAGCTCACCTTCTCGGTATGGTTACTCCATTGCATTCTGCACATCTTGATCTTCTTGTCCCGAGTAACTCTCTCAGCGGTCTCCAAAAATTTTCACCGGGTGCTCTTTGTAAGTCAGATCTTCTTGCACATCCAACCCTTTCAATGGTGCTTGTTCTTCTGGCACTCTCAAGCACTTCTTCATCTCAGATCTGCATAACTCTTCTACCTCATCTGAACAATCCTCAAATTCTCCCGTACTATCTGTAGGCCGGGGTGTCACAAGATGTCTCCATCTGATGACAACTAGTTTGCTCAGCCAAAGGAAACTCAGAACAAGAGGCCCTTGGTGGTTCATTCAGTTATGGGCACAACTCTACTTCTAGCATCATATTCCAAACTTTCAAAGCCTAGCCAAGAATTCCTTCCCCGACGAGAATGGCAAGCAAATTAGATGCACCAGCTGTGGCCAAGCCCTATTCAGCCTCCCTGGTAGTAAACTGAACACGACAGATGCAGCAAACTGGTTTAGAGTTTTCTATTCACTGAATCTGAAGCCTTTGAGAACCCATCTACCTTCAGGCTGGATAGCTTTGCCGATGACGACGGCACTCGGCATCTGTATTCCCTAATGATCCGACCTGGCTTCCTCCCTGTTGGTATAAGTACTTCCAACAGAATCATCAAACCAGGTTATGAAACCTATCAACCAGTCGTAGCAGCTCGGCAATTTGGCTTAGGACAAGTCCCTCGCCACTTCCATAATCACCACTTGGCGGAGAGTAGAGCCGATTTACCCGATGGTCTTACCAGTTAAAGATGCTACAGCATGTTTGACAACCTCCACATTTCAATACCAGCCGATCTGTCCTTTACTCCCTCGTCAATTGGTTTTAACACATGGTGGGGAATGTGGCAAACTCATGTATTCAGAAGAGCTTTAAGCCCTCTATAGCAGCAAATTGATCCTGAATATGCAATCGCCGAGGAAGAGGTACTGAATCCGTGCACTTATTCTAAGTCCACCACTTTACTTGGCTAACCCTGCTCACCTTGCCTACAGCAACAAGATGATCCAGAAACCATGACCAATAACGGGGAGCCATTCTACTTCCTTCCAAACGCCCCTGATGTTCTTTTTTTGCAAGGAATCACCGCCAATGAAGAAAGTAATAATGATTGTTCAGCCAGACTCACCCTAGTCGGCTTCTAAGTGGAGACAAACCTCTGGAAGTGCTGCCCCCGAGTCCCAACTAAGAAAAGGAAGATCATCGCAAGACGAGTCATCAAGAAAACAGCACAACCTTCCCCGAATCAATCAGAATCCAACACCAACCAGGTAATTCATTCCTCCGAAACTTCTTCCTTACGCATATATATTCTGGTTGACTGTAATCCTATTTTCAGGACACAGCTGGAGACACCTTCAGGACTGGAAGCCCAGCACAACAGGGAACCACCGTTCATGAAGCTGACACTGGAACAACTAAAGTCCAAGAACAGCAAGAATCAACCATCGTTTCAGCATAAATTCACAGCGAAGGAACTGCAACAGCTGATGTACCGATGGAAGTTCAACCCAGGACTCCCGATGCTCTGATGGAGGTGCATGACGAACAGGCTGACATAGCCGATGCCCCTGTTGCTACCTCAAACCCAACTGAGCCGATCACACCTGGACCGACCATTGCTTCTTCCTCAGAACAGGTAACACTACATGAGCCGATTCTAAATCAGCCGATAACTCCATTGATGCACCTTGTTCCAAAACTAACTCTAATATCTCCACAGGGCTTCAATATTTCAGATTTGCTCTCCTTTGACCCAGCATCAACGGGCCTGATCGCCCCTGGAGCGAAAGTACCACCATCACAACAGCCGATTGACCTCGCGGATCAGCTTCAACACATCAAAAATCTGCTATCTGCTCCAGTTAGTACACTGGTTGACGATTCCAGCGAAATAAAGCAAATCCTCGAGCAGATAGAATCCCAACTCCCAGAGTCACTTCAGGTCAAGCTCTGGCCAGCCGGCCATCTTCCCTTCTTTCGGGCAGAGGTGAAAGCAGCACAACAGAGAATAGAACTACGTCATTCTCAAATTCCTCTGAAAGCCGACATCGCTCAAAAGTGCAAGATACTCCACCAGAAGAAAGCAACTCTGGACGCCAAAGCTGATATCTCCGCGAGTACAAGGCGACTCAATCTCCTGGAGAAAGAACTGGTGGAACTCGAAGAAAAGGTCCGCACCACCCAGAGACTAATCCACGAGGAGAAAGCCTCGATTGCAAACTCCAAGCAAGAAGCCCAAGAAATAACCGAGCAAATACGGGCAGAGTTCGCAGAGATAAGCACCTTGAGTCAACAGATAGTAACAAGCGATGACAAGGGCGACGAAGCGATCATAGCAAGAGTCGACGCCATACGCGCAGAAGCAATCCATGCCATAGAAGGGTTCCTGAAGTAGTAAAACAATTCAGAGAACATTTAATGTTACCTGTTAAATCTGAAACTCGTACCTATTAAAAACGGTTGACTGTCAACCTTCATCGTGTGTTGGACCAGAATTAATCGGCCTTGCTCAATAGCCGATTGGATCTGCCGACGCAGCTCCTTGCAGTCATTCGTGGCATGGGTGAACGAGTGGTGCCACTTGCAGTACGGCCTCCTCTGCAGCTCTTGCGTCGTTGGCAACTTGTGATTCTCTGAGAGTTTCAACTGCTTTTTCTTGAGCAGTAAGTTGAAAATCTGCTCTGCCTTGGCCACGTCAAAATCAAAGCCCTTCACAAGCCGCTTCTGTTTGACCCACTTGCACGAGACGGGGTTTGCCCCCAGGTCCACTCTGCCATAGCCACTTCTTGTTCCCCACTAGAATCATCAGAATCATCTGCTTGGGCCATATTCACATAGCGCTTGAATTTTTCCTGGTACAGCTCAGGGTGATAGTGTTCGTACGTCGTGAGCTTCTGCACCATGTGCGCCAGAGAGGTGAAATCCAACTGAAAAGCCAGATCCTTGATCGGCTTAGCGAGCCCCAGAACTGCCAAATCGACTGCCTCCTTTTCTGTGATGCGCGATGAGTAACATCAATTCTTAACTTCTCTGAAGCGCTGCAGTACTCCGACACACTTTCCCCTCGTTTCTTCTTGACTTGGGCGAGGTCGGCAATCCCAGCTTCAGCAGCCTCTGAGTGATACTGAGTGTGGAACTGATCTTCCAGCTGTCTCTAAGTGCGGATCGAATCTGGGGCCAATGACATGTACCATCCAAAGGCTGAGCCCGTGAGGGACAGGCAGAAGAATCGGACCCTCAAAGGACCCGATATGGAAATCATCCCGAGCTGCATTAGGTATCGGCTCACATGCTCGATGGAGCTGGCCCCTTCTGACCCGCTAAACTTAGTGAACTCCGAGAGCCGATACTTGGGTGGCAACGGGATCAAGTCGTAGTCGCTTGGGTACGGCTTGGAATAGCCGATCGCCTTTCTCTTGGGCAGAATGCCGAACTGGTCCCTTAGTATTGCGTTGATCTGTTCCACACTAAGAACTCCTAGGGCCGAGGGTTCAGCACTCAGCCCGGTAGCGTGCTTCACTAGCCATGCTTGTTTCTCCGCATCTGTCCCTGAAGCTCCTGTACTCGCCAACTGTCCTGCGCGTGTTGGGTTGATGTTGTCAGGTATGTACACACATGTGTAGCTGTGTGGGATCTCCTTAGGCGGCTCGCTCAGGAACTGGCCCTCCCCGGGATCTCCGCCGATCTTGTAGACGATGTAGATCGGCGAACTCTGCGGCCCTGGAGTTGTGAGCGAGTATGGCAATGGCGGCCTAGACTGAAGTGGGGCTTCTCCCCTGTGACTCCCCAGGATTGGTCCCGATGGGGAGTACTGGTTCTTGATCACCTCCTAGACGATGCGATGTGCCACGCGCTCGAGCTCGTTCACCAGGCTTTCTGAGTGCCGATGAAGCGAGTGAGCCACCATGTAGTTCATCTCCTAGCACAGGGCCCTGGTGCGCTCCTCTGATGGTACGGACAGGTCAACGTTGTCGAGAGCGCCTTCGGGTGAGAACCCCTTCCACCTGATGCCGTGGCTGCGGGTCCTCTCGAAAGAGCCGATGAGATCGGCTTCGAACTGAGCTTTGACCTCATCATACTTCTGCTGGTGTTCGGGGGTCAGCTCTTCATACGTGACAGGGTTGGTGGTCGGCGGAACCGGCGCTTGGTTCTGAGGTCCAGTCATCCCGGCGGTGGACGTTGTTGCTGATGAAGGTCCCACCGGGTGTGCCAGAATGTGTTGTCGGTCAAAACCCACCAGCGAGTAGCGACAGGCAACACGAAGAGCCGGGAGGCTGCCGGGGTTCTGGCTGGCACCGATCCCTCGGTCAACGGCCTAGATCCTGGCACACGCTGATGCTTCCGGAGATGCAGGGCGTGCCACCTGACCTATACCTGATCAGCAAAGTGCAAACATGCTCTCGATGGTTTGCCTGCATGCACAAACACGTGTAAACATTAGTCTGAGCCATGGTCGGCTCCCCGGGACGACTCTTGCATCGGCTTTAAAGAGCCGATCGAGTCCCGGTGTCAGATCGGATCTGCATATCTGGATGTTAATAGATAAAGGAAATAATTGCAAAAACTGCTTCAATTAGATCTAGTTAATCCAATCCACGACGGTAAAACCTTCACAGCTAGATTGGAACATCCTACACGTAATTAGGCCTAACGATCGTAATAGATAACCAAACTTTAACCAGAATAGATGCCTAAGAATAAGCGAAAGCCGATTCCCGGATCAATCCCTGTTAAGATCAAGGCAAAGCATCTAATACGTCGCCGGATCGTCCAACCCGTTTGCAAGGCCTAAACTAGCAGATATTAAGCCGATTCTTACGTATAAGAACAAACCATACCAGATTAGATCTACTAGATAGAAAAGAAGCAGGGTGTTATCTCTACGCGACTAACTCCTATGCAACAAGAATTAGCGTAAGATTAATACGTGATCACGTAGAGATAACATGATATTCGTAGATGATAAACAACAAGAGCATGATAGATTTACTAAAGGTCATGCTACGAACACCAGGATAACTAGCACTACTCGCCATAAAAAACGCTTCAGTACAAGTAATACCAAGGTAAAAGCAAGAACAAGGCTGCCCTGATCACAAGAAGTGATCAGGGCAGCATGGCGCTTACTTGGATGAAACCTTAGGATTAGGGGTGGCGCTGCACCGAGAATTGTTGTTGCGAGACGTGATGACGTTCTTCTTTTACGAATGCCATAGGGTACATATTTATAGTCCAGAGACTTGGAAAACAATCTAAACTAACGTGTCCATATTGGACTCTATCTCTAACTCAAACTGAACTTAAACCTAAAGGTACATGGCCCAGATGGCCCGAACGCCCACGCAGTAGCCGATTCGTAAGCCTCCTTTAATTTCTGCATTAAGCACAACTCACTTGCGGCCCATTAATTAACCCTGTTAACTTATGGCGATAACAAAACCATGGGTATAGTTGACATACAGCAACTCTTAGCTAATCTAGACACCATGTCTACACTAGTAAGGGATACTCTAATGTCCCGTGCGGAGCCCCCACCCTCCGGATGGACAGACATCACACTAGAGCAATCGTACGAATACTGGAGCAGTTGATAGAGTTCTAAGAACAAAAGACTAACCATCTCCAGCACAGGGAGATCATGCAATGCAAGCATTGAATAATAACGCAACTGTAAGGATCACCGGGGTGTCCGACCCTAGAGGGGGAGGGGGTGAATAGGGTCGCTAATCGCTTTTTAACCTAGGGCTCAATCTAATTGCATAAGATAAACCTAACACGTCCTACACATGCTAGTTATGACTAAGGTTTATCTATGCTACCCTCTACTTACCCCAAAAGACTTGCAACCTATAGCCAATCCTAATCAAACTAACTAGGAAAGTAAAGGTAAGCAAGAGAGAGTAAATGCGGAAACGTAATGCGGTAAGTAAAGCGGTAAGGGAGAGGATATGCAAACTCCTGTGAAGACACCAAGACACACGATTTAACGTGGTTCGGTTAGGACACCAAAGTCCCTCCCTACGTCCACGGCCACTTGTCCAGCACGAACAAGTGTGATGCTGAGTCTCTTCGCTTGATCACCGTCTTGCCACGCCTCCAAGGCTCCCGACAAGCAAAGGCTAAGTGATGCCAAGTCACAAAGACGAGGTCACCGCTACCGTTTATCTCGAAGCGTCACCACGGCACCGTCTTCACTATCTTGGAGCTTTAACACCAAGTAGGGGCCTCCTTCCCCGCACAAAGTGTCGTTGCCACTCCACACCAAGTCGGAGGGTCACACGACGAGTACACAAGGTGCTTGCCGCAGCAAGGCTTTCTCTCAAGCTAGTTCTCTCAAGAACTAAGCCTAAACAAGCACTAAGCACTCTCACAAGTGTGCTTAAGCCTATATGATGTACAATGAAGCTCTATGGTGGTTGGAGATGATCTTTAGCTCTTGTATACTTCCTTGAACTCCAGCACTGCCAAATGACCCGGCCTTGGGGGTATATATAGGTAGCATAAGCAAATATAGCCGTTGGAGAAAAGCTGCCAGAAATGTGCTTAACGCCGGTTAATCCGACGTACCCCAAAAGCCATCATCGGTTCAACCGGTGTATGTAAATTGCTACTTGAAAACTAGCCGTTAGCAAATAACCGGTGTATCGCCGGTTTAACCGATGCAATCAACCGGTGTTTGTAAAATTAGCGTCGGTTTAACCGGTGATTGTAACTTCTTCACGTTCCTCCAAAAACCACCTCTCTGGACAATTGAACCGATGCAATTGACCGATGCATCATCGGTTCGACCGGTGTATGTATTTTCATTGGTCTTCGTTTGGCAATGCACCGATGTATGCATTTTCTTCAACGTCGGTTAATCCGGTGAGTGTATCTTCAGTTTCCAGCTTCTGGACAATTACACCGGCGTGTGTCTTTTCCTTAACATCGGTTCAACCGGTGTATTGAATTTCTTCACAGTCTCTTCGATTCTTGTCCTTTGGACCGAAGAGGTTTCAGGGCGCTGCCCTGAGACCCGCGAGGGGCGGCCCTTCGGGCCTAGCTACGCCTATCTTCTCTTTGTCATCACTTGAACCTAAAAGCCTGAGAATGATCATCTTAACACTCACATTAGTCCAAGTGTTGTGTTGTCTATATCAATCATCAAAACATTATATTGAAATATGGCATGAGAGGCCATTTTCGCTACAGCAACCATACCAAGAAGTATATATCCAATAACTCAGAACATATTTCAAGCAAATATCGGTAACCATAGTCTAATTCTATTACAAACAACCGAATATTACAAGAGAGAGCTAGAGATGAACTCATACCAAACTCTCGAGCAACTCCGGCGACTCGACGACTCCGAGACTTCTCCTAAACTCCACAAAGCCTAAAGACTATGCAAAAGGTGAGTGAGGTGAGGGGTGTGTGTGTTCATTCTCTACCCCCTCCCCCCTTGTATTTATAGCAGGGAGCCATGGGTGAGAACCTCTGCAACCGACCTAAAGGGCCAATGGGGAGGCGCCACGTGCCCTGGTTGAGGTGGTGGGGCCCACGGGCCAGGTCGGCCGACCTGGTTGGTCGGTCAGCCTGCCCGGGCCACCAACCGCCCCCAACTTCTTCTGGCAGGCTATCTTGGGCCTCCTTGTCTGGTCCACGTTGGGGTTGGCCTATGTTAACTTCATTTGGGTTGGTTCTTGGGCTACACTTGGTCCATCTGAGCCTGAATTGTCGCTCTGATATTTTCTTTGATTTTATGTCAGGCCAAAGTATGCTTGCAACCTGCATATTAGCTCCAAAATACAACTTGCATTTTCTAAAAGGTAAAGTTTGGTTTACGGACTTTATTGGATAAGGATGCGTGTAAGAAATGCAAACTCTCATGATTTTCTGATCAGGTTGACGCCTGGAAATGATCGTTAGTGAGCGTCAACAAGATCCCCCATGCTGTCCTTTGCTCGTCCCGAGCAAAGTAGGACAAATCAGGTTGTTTATCAGAAAATCACTTTGACTCGTACCTTACTTGTCATGTCATAGTCTGAAGCAAAGAGATTCATCTATAAGCTTAAATAGGTTGGCTATCATACCTTTGCACAATTACCTTACTCCTTCATGAGACTTTTTAGCTATCTCCTTGTCTTGGGCTGTTGAGAGTTAGAACGGTGCATAGAGTAGTACTTACTTGCTCATAGATCCGCAATCCATTTGGAGATACTTTTTGAAAGATTTTTGAAAACATGGCAAAGTTCCTAGGATAACTCTCTCAAGGCACTCAACTTGTATTTCCTTACCAGGGCAGTATCTGCCTTTGACCTTACGTCGGTTAATCCGGTGAGTGTATCTTCAGTTTCCAGCTTCTGGACAATTACACCGGCGTGTGTCTTTTCCTTAACATCGGTTCAACCGGTGTATTGAATTTCTTCACAGTCTCTTCGATTCTTGTCCTTTGGACCGAAGAGGTTTTAGGGCGCTGCCCTGAGACCCGCGAGGGGCGGCTCCCCCGTAGGGGCGGCCCTTCGGGCCTAGCTACGCCTATCTTCTCTTTGTCATCACTTGAACCTAAAAGCCTGAGAATGATCATCTTAACACTCACATTAGTCCAAGTGTTGTGTTGTCTATATCAATCACCAAAACATTATATTGAAATATGGCATGAGAGGCCATTTTCGCTACAATCTCCCCCTTTTTGGTGATTGATGACAACACAACCAAAGCAAGCAAGATGAATTGCAAGAATATGAAATTGATACCAATTTGAAAAGTTAGAAACTACTTAGCTTGCTTGGATGACATTTCAATGCTCATTTTAGAAGCCCTTGATACCAATTGTTGAAAAAATTGTAGAACAATGGCTTGTGTGTGATTTGAACCATATGAGCAATGAAAAATTTTGTACCTTAGTCCATGGGATCATCAAATTGCACTTCTCCCCCATATTGACTAAGTACCTCCCCCTATCACCATGCATCCTTATTGCATTGCATTTTCCATTCCTCCCTCTTGCTAATGGCATCATTTACTCCAAACTATTTGCTTGCTTTCAGGGTACATTTCTCCCCCTTTGTCATCAAACACCTAAAAGCTTCATAACCACTAGCAACAAGAAGTATTAGTAGCAAAAAGAAATTCACTAGTGATAGAGTGTTATACCAACTAAATCCGGCATATCTCCCTTTTGTTTGAACAAGCCCCCCCCCCCCTTTTTCAAAACTTGTGGCACCTCCTATCTTGACATCCATTGTGATACCAATTTTGACTTGTAGGGGCAGTGTTCAAAAGAAATTGAACTCATGGAGATAGCTCTAGATGACTAGCCATGCCTCCCTATATCATTTATCTCTTTAACTTTTGGGAGTTATGGCTTGGTCTTCTTCCCTTGTCCAATCTTTCTTGATCAATTGATACCAATTGTAAGGTTAATTGCAATGTGCATCAACTTGATATCGAAGGATTGAGTGCATTACCATATGGACAAAAGGAGTGTGACTACAACAAATATCACTTTGAAAGCATGTTAGTCACAAAAACACAAGCTATAGAGTTAGCTCCCCCTAAATGTGTGCAATAGTGTTTGAATCACTTTTAAACAAATGTATGCACTTGTATTTCACATAATGGGGATCGAACTCTATAACTTGAAAAAATGACACCAAATGAATACCAAAAATAGGATTGATACCAATTGTAGACTTTGGTATTTTCTTTCGAAAATATGTGTCATGGAGAAGCAACGGTTTTCGCCCATGTAGGTTGCACTAGATAAGAAGTTAGTACAAAAGCAACCTACCATATGAAATTTCTAGGAAAGCATATCAAATAAAAGATACCAATTGTAAATACCAATTGCAAAGATAAGATCATGCAATCCTAGAGAGGCATTGAGCTACAATGATGCATGAAGGATGTCAAATGAAATTGAGATCATCCTTTTACCTCGCTTATTACCTCATATGTAGGGGAGGGGAATTTGGGTCACTAATCTTTAATCCACAACTTGGCTTTCCTTTATCTTTGCATGATGCAACCCTACTCATGCATCCCAAACCTTGTCAAGCCTCCAAATTCCCCGTAGCTTGGATGCTTACCACCATCTAATGATGGCTTGGCCTTCCTCTAAAACCTTGATTCCCCCTTTGATTCTCCCTCATGACTTGATTCACTTAGGTATTTCTCCCCCTTTGGGATATGCTTCCTCTCCTTGAGAAAATACCTTGCTTTGATCCACAATTATCCCTCTTTGGAATCAAATCACTTAAAAGGTCTTGCTTCTAAAAGGTCTTGCAAAACAAAATAGCTCAAAAGAAGATTAGTATCCTAGGGAGTTAGTTCCATGACTCATGATCCAAATGTATGATATCAATGAAGATACCAATTGAGAATTTTACTATGGTGAATCACAAAATCATGAAACTAGCATGACATGAGCTAAGCTTTCCACAAGTATGTGCACAAAATGATAATGTGAAAATCAAGTGCACAACTAGATGTTATAACTAGAAAGCTTAGATCATATCATGCACGGAGGTAGCTCTAAAAAGGATAAGAAATTGACAATTATACCAATTGAATGAGTTTAGAACCTAGCATACCTCCGGGGGTAACAACTTAGTTTACCTTGCATGTACCAATTGAAGGTGACTTGCAACCAATTGAAAGTCTTTAAGAGGTGAGCACTTGGTACAACAAGGTTAAGCAAATATATGAGCACATAGCCTATGAACTTAGATATGAGCATTTAAGTTCAATAGAGCATGGCTCAATATGCAAGAAGCACAAAATCTAATCACTCTTATAGAGTTGTTTGTTCACATTGATCATGAATAACATTCTCTTAGAGTGTTAACTCCACGTGAGACTACAAAAGATAAACTAGCAAATATGTTAGTCTCAAAATCACAACCTATAGGATGAACTCCCCCTAAATGTGTGCATTTAGTTTTTGAATCACCAAGCAAAAGTATGCACATTGATTTTGACAACAATGGGAAGTTTACCCTATAGTTTGTGTTTATGGTACACATATGAAATACATACCTCATGAAGTCCATGTACCATGAAAGGTAACCTTGTGTAGCTTTCTACACACTTATCAAACCATGTAAGTTGCTTATGGGTTAGAGTCATGGCACAAGCAACCCACCATATATAATACTAGGAGATGCAAAACAAGCAAACAACCTAGCAAAAGCAATGGAGTTATATGATGCTTGAATTGAAATCTAGCTACCATTACCTTATGGGGGACGTGGGCAATAAATGACCAAGAATTTGACTTAGCTTCTTTTGTCTTGAACCTTCACTTTAACTTGTAAGCTAAGCATCCAAATCCCCCGTTGCACTTGTTTGGTGCCTAAGTCTTAGGAACCCAAACCTTTTGAGAGCCATCCATGGTATGAATAATATCCTTGGGCACCCAAATAGGTTGGTTCCATCCATATGTTCTCCACCCCATGACATGAGCCACCACCTTGCCATTCTTCTTCTTTTCAAGTATGTAGTGGTTGCTCTTTTGCTTGTTCTTATGGGTGGGCTTGGTGTACATGTAGGACGCCTTCAAGTATGGAGATGTGTTTTTCTTGATCTCCTTAGCCTTCTTGTTCTTGTTCAAGTTCTTGGGCTTGCTATTTTCTTTGCCCTTTGCATTACCCTCTTTCTCCTTGCATTGGTAGGACTTGTGGCCTTCTTTGTAACACTTGAAGCAAGTCACGGTTTCCCCCTTCTCAAGCTTTTTCACGCCCGCGGAGGTGTTATCTTGAGAAGGTTGGACTTGCTCTTGAGTGTACTTTCCTTTGAGCCGCCTTAAGTCCGTCATTAGCCTTTCTATCTCTTGTTTAAGCTCATCATTTTCCTTAGCAATGAGATCATCACATGTTTCTACAATCACATTCTCATTACAAGGGGTTAGATCACAAGAGGTAGACGCATCTACCTTGTCAAACGAGATAGCACAAGGAATATTGTAAGGAAATGATTTATCCGATGATGATTCACTTTTAGACTCAAGACTCTCATATTTCATTTTAAGTTCTTTATGCTCATTGTCTAACAAATTGAATTTGTTTAGCAAGTTCTCATATCTTGAGACAAATGAAGCATGAAGTTTTTCGTTAGCCTTGAGAGCTTTGATTTCTTTATTTTGTTTAATGAGATATTCTTGTTGATTATGGAGAAGAGTCATCATCTCACACATTTCATTGGTTTCAACATCGGATTCATCATTTGAGGAGGAGTCATCACTTACATCATTATTACCTAGTGCCATAAGACACATGGGTGGTGGTGATAATCTCCGAGGGCGATGGGTGGTGGAGCTCTTGGAATTTTTCTTGTGACTTGAGCTTTCACCACTTTTCTTGGGCTTGTGGATGGCGAAGAGAGCTTGAGCTCTTGACTCGTTCTTTTTCTTCGCCATCTTCTCCATGCCAACCGCACTCCCTCTAATGAGTGTTTTGTACCCAAGCTCATAGAGCTTATGTACATGCTCGGCAATCTTGCGGTGATGGTATAGCACGGCCCTTGGATATTCTTCATCGCTTGAACTTGATTCATCATCACTATCTTCCTCATCCTCTTCTTCTTGTTCACTTGAGCTTGATGAGTCTTGTCGCCTTGGTTTGTGCTTGCATGAGTGCTTGGCAGCAAGACTCTTTTTGTTTGAAGAGGAGGTGGACTCTTGCTCTTTCTTCTTTGTCATTCCCATACTATACTCATGGGCAATGATTTGATTGATGACTTGGTTGGGTGTAAGCTTGACCAAGTCTTCTTTTTGCAAGAGTGAGTTGATGATGTCGTAGTCGGGCTTGCGAAGGCTTCGGAGGATCTTGCGGTTAATATCCTCATCTTTGACTTGATTGAGACCTAAGGCATTAATTTCATTAACAAGAGTATTTAATCGTGAGTACATGTCATGAGCATTTTCATTTGGAAGTTGCTTAAAGCTACTAAGCTCATCGCCGAGAATATGATATTTTTGATTTGCAACATCCTTTGTGCCCTCATGATTCTCGACAATTTGCTTCCATAGCTTATGAGCATTTTCATTAGCAAAAACACGATTAAACACACTATCACATAGAGAATACAATAGAATTGATTTTGCAATGGCATCATATTGTCTCTCGGCCTTATTCTCATTTTTCTTGCCCTCTTCGGTGACACGCCAAACATCAAGCCCCCGGGCTTGAAGATGTGCTTGCATAAGCACTTTCCATCGTGGAAACCCCATGCCATCGAAAAATGGAGCCCTATCGGTACTCATCCCTTCCCCGGACATAATACTCACTCGACGGTGAAGTCGACGGGTCTCTTACGAGCTTTCTCACAAATTTACCAATAGAATTGGCTAATCCTCGTAAGAGGTGTGAGACCAAGCTCTGATACCAATTGTAAGGATCACCGGGGTGTCCGACCCTAGAGGGGGAGGGGGTGAATAGGGTCGCTAATCACTTTTTAACCTAGGGCTCAAACTACTTGCATAAGATAAACCTAATACGTCCTATACATGCTAGTTATGACTAAGGTTTATCTATGCTACTCTCTACTTACTCTTAAAAGACTTGCAACCTAGCCAATCCTAATCATACTAACTAGGAAAGTAAAGGTACACAAGATAGAGTAAATGCGGAAACGTAATGCGGTAAGTAAAGAGGTAAGTGCAAGAGGGATGCAAACTCCCGAGTAGACACGGTCATGTAACGTGGTTCGGCACAAACGCCTACGTCCACGGGACACCGAGGCTCTTCCGATCACTGTCTTGCACTACGCCACAAATGGCGATGCCGGCAAGCAAAGGCAAGTGCCCACAAGACACCGAGTCTCGTGCACCGCCACCGTCTCTCTCGGTCACCCGGCCGAAATCCACTACGGAGCTTCTCCACCAAGGAAGGGGCCTCCTCTTCCCCTGCACAAAGTGTCGTTGCCACTCCACACCAAGACGGAGGGTCACACGACGGATCACAAGTTGCTTGCCGCAGCAAGACTTCTCTTAAGGGAGCTCTCGCAAGAACTAATCCCTATTACAAGCACTAAGCACTCTCACAAGTGTGCTTAAGCCTATATGATGTACAATGAAGCTCTATGGTGGTTGGACATGTTCTTGGGTGTGTGTGGATGTCCAGCAACTCCAGCACACTTCAAATGGCCGGGGTGAGGCGTATATATAGGCCACCAAGTCTTGTAGCCGTTGCTCCAACGGTCAGCTGAAAATCTGCGTACCACCGGAAGAACCGATGCCTCTTGGCGGGGTAGCGTCGGTTCATCCGGTCACTCATAACACGAAGTAGCCGTTGGACTCCTGTCGGCTGACGCAGAGACCACCGGTTGAACCGATGCTTTGCACCGATGCTTCACCGGTTCAACCGGTGCTGAAGGAATCTTCTCCTGGACGCTGACGTCATTACACCGGTGGTATGCACCGATGCACCGTCGGTTGAACCGGTGCTGAAGAAACTTCTTCTGGGCACTTGACATCGTCTCTGGTACAAAGGACTGCCAATGCACCGATGCCCTTTTCTTGGACCGTCGGTTCAACCGGTGCCTAAAGGCTGACTTGGCTTCGATTCCATCCTGCACCAAACATCATGGCGTCGGTTCTTCCGATTACCACCGGATGCTCCGATGCCCATGGCGTCGGATCTTCCGGTGCTCCTGATCCGAAGAGCTTTCAGGGCGGTATCCCCGTAGGGATGGCCCTTCGGGCCTTGCTACGCCTATCTTCTCTTTCTCTTTGTCATCACTTGAACCTAAAAGCCTGAGAATGGTCATCTTAACAATCATATTAGTCCAAGTGTTGTGTTGTCATTTGATCACCAAAATCACTTGAAATGGCATAAATGGTGCCATGTTCCTTACAATCTCCCCCTTTTTGGTGATTGATGACAACACAATCAAAGCAAGCATAAATTTACAAAAATTGACAAATTTAACCACTTGATACCAATTGAAATCAATTGAAAACCGCTTACGCTTGCTTGGATGTTTACCACCATCCAATGATGACTTGGCCTCCCCCTAAAACCATGATTCCCCCTTTGATCCTCCCCCTATGTTGCTACTTCTCCCTCATGACTTGATTCACTTAGGTATTTCTCCCCCTTTGGGATATGCTTCTCCTCCTTGAGAAAATACCTTGCTTTGATCCACATTTCTCCCCCTTTGGAATCAAATCACCTAAAAGGTCTTGCTCCAACAAAGGTCTTGCTACGCCTATCTTCTCTTTCTCTTTGTCATCACTTGAACCTAAAAGCCTGAGAATGGTCATCTTAACAATCATATTAGTCCAAGTGTTGTGTTGTCATTTGATCACCAAAATCACTTGAAATGGCATAAATGGTGCCATGTTCCTTACAACTAGCAACAATGGAAAAGCCCAAGGAGAAAAGTTGCGACAGATATAGCCCTTGTCTAGCAACTCATCAATAGTCTTCTTGACTTCCTCATGCTCTATAGGTGCCATACGGTAGGGCCGCTTTGCAATAGGAGCAGTGCCAGGCAAGAGATCAATAGAAAACTCGATGTCGCGTTCAGGCGGCATACCTGGCAAAACGTCCGGGAAGACATCCGGGAATTCAGACACCACGCAAATACCGTCCGTGGGTCTAGCCTCCATCTGATGAGGAAACCCCGAGGGCTCTGAAGCACTGACTATCACCTCTTGGCCATCAGATGCTGACAAGTGAACTGCCCGCTGAGCACAATCAATTCTGACTCCCCACTTGGCAAGAGTATCCATTCCCAGAATCACATCAATACCCTTGGTGTCTAGCACCCTCAGATCAGCACGGAATGTTGCCCCCCTGATGGCTATACTGACTCGGGGGCAAACAATATGGGATCTCAACTCCCCTCCTGGTGAAGAGATTAGCAGACACTTCTTTAATGCAGTGGTAAAGAAACTATGCTCCTCAACATATGACTTGGTGATGAATGAATGAGTAGCACCAGTATCGAAAAGCACTGTAGCTGGTTGGGAGTTGACCATGAACATACCAATAACCACGTTAGGAGCCTCGGCCGCTGACTCGGCCGTCACGTGGTTCACCCGACCCTGTGCTGGCGTCCTGGGCTGAGCTGGGCACCCCTGCTGTCCTGCATGCGCCTTCCGGGGGCAAGAGTTGGCGTAGTGCCCCGGCTGGCCGCAGTGATAGCATGCGCGAGGAGGTGCTGGAGCCTACTGTCCGGCAAGAGGAGCTGCCTACCGTGGAGCCTGCGGTGCTGGCGGAGCTGGTGGAGCAGCACGAGCCGGATGTGCTGGTAACCTCGGGCCCTGACCTGCCTACTGCTGCTGTCGAGGCGGGTACTGCTGCGGCCGCTGCTAGTACTGCTGAGGCGGCCGGTACTGCTACTGCTGGTACTGCTGGGGCGGCTGGAGGCTAGGACGGGTGTTGCTGCCGGAAGCAACGGGAGTGATCTTCCTCTTCTTGTCCTCCATCTCACGGTGCTTGCGCTCCGTGTTGAGCACGCTGTCAACTAGATGGTTGAAGTCGTCGATGCGGAGGTTGAGCAACGCGTACTGGATGTAGTCCTCGAGACCCTCCATGAAGTGCTCCTGCTTGTCGCGGTCATCCGCGACCTCGGCAGGGGCGTAGCTAGCGAGCTGAAGGAAATGATCACGATACTCCGTGACCGTCATAGTTCCCAGAAGTGAAAAGGATAGATGTATGATGAATTATTAGCTCATGCTTCAGAAAGATAGAACAAGGGGGATACTAGCTCAAAAGGAAATACTGAAATATTATATCGGAGTTTACCTGCTTAAGCGCAAGGAACTCCTTCTTCATCTTCATAATGCCCGCGGGGACGTTGTGGCTGCGGAACCGCCCCCGGAACTGGATCCAGGTGAAAGCATCGCGGTCCTGAACTCGGTGGGACTCCCACCAGTCCAAAGCTGCCCCTCGCAGCTGTCCTGCTGCGTACAAGACACACTCCCGATCATCGCACTGGGTGATGTCCAACTGGCGCTCCACTGCATGGAGCCAGTCGTCCGCCTGGAGTGGGTCAGACGTGTGGGAGAACGTCGGCGGGTGACCCCTCAGAAACTCCGCACGCCTGTCGCAGGGCTGCTGTGGTGGAGGCGGCGGCGGCGGCTGAGTGTGGACCTGCTGCAGTGCCTGAACAGTGTTGTTCAGGGTGGCCATCATCTGCATCTGGAGCTGGAAGAACTGCTCTGGAGTCAAGGATGGAGGCATCGGCATCCTGGTACCCTGGTTGTTCTGCCCCTGCTGCTAGCCAGAACCGGAACTGGTGCTCCTAGTGTTCACCATCTGATTTGAACAAAAGATGTATGAGTAAAGATATTACGGAAAAAATTTCAGACGGATATGATATCTTTCTGCAAGGAAGACTTAGGCATGATAAAGTAGACAGGATAGAGTGGACGGTTTTAACCCCAACGATCTAACTCGTTTTATTAATTTAATTAACTTTAACTTAAAACTGATTTTCATTAAACAAATTTAACTACTAAGCTATGCAATCAACCAAAGATCCAAATCAAACATGTAGCATAATAACAAGCATTCAAAAGTTCATACTTTAGTCGAGTTTAACACACAACTCGACTAACACAACGCGTCGGACAACGGTCTATCGTGCTGAGGTAAGGGAATCCTAGACTGAAAAGGGTCGATGAGATACTTCAGGGCCAAAGCAACGGAAACTAATTCTATAGAGAAAAATCAAGGTAAAGACGAGTAAAAGTCTCAGAATTCAAGGGATATAATAGCAAAATAGTTTCAGTAGACAAGGCTTAGAAAGAAGAAGACCTAAAACTCGACCAGTTCTATCTAGGCTTTCGTCCTACAGTCGATATAGCTCTGATACCACTCTGTAACACCCGGTTTATAAAAGGACATAAACCGAGCAATCATATACGTGCCAGGATCAAGTCACACGTATATACAACAGAATGAACAATATATCACAGCACATATCACGTAAAAAGATATAATAAAGCGAATACGAATGTTATTTATTACATTAATGACAAAATGTCTGATACAGAGTATGCAGAAGCGTAAAACATATACGATAACTCTCGTCGGAAGCTGAGCAGGGTGCCACAGGGACGTCGACTGGGAGACGAGCGACTAGAAGTCCTCGTACTCCTGGTAGCTCCGGGTGAACTCCCTCGCGTCGGCAGGAACTGAACAGCAGTAGAGTATCCCCAAGAGGAAAAAGAGTAGAGTAGGCAAGAGTGAGTACACAACTTATACTCAACAAGTATAACACAAACTATGAGGCTCTAAGGTTGGCTGACTCAACTGCATTAGCTTTTAATCTTGGCAAAATTTTATTAAAGCTATTTACTACAAGTTGATGAATTACCATAACCCAGTTACATAGTAATTAATCAAAATTAAATGATGACACTACTGAGAACCAAACCAAACCAACCACCCGGGGAAACCCTCCTAACCAAAGAAAGATAACCCCACAAATCAAAAGGAGGATCCGGGCCGCTCATGACCGTGAGCATGGCTAGTATACCAGTTTTACACTCTGCAAAGGTTGCACATCTTTACCCACAAGTCGTGAGCTACGCTAGTTGTTCATCATACTTCCTTAGGTGAGATGACTAGCAAACTCAATACGAGGCCGTTACAAAGGACCACGTTGGTAAGGGGTAACCGCTAAGGATTCAGGCAATGCAATGATGGTGCCCACCTCGAGGGGGTACAAGATAACACAGACCAAGCCTCGTAGCGCAGGGACCATTGAAGCTCGACCCCCCTCTTGCCCCGTCGGTAAGTTACTCCCAAACCAAAATGACCTAATTAGTAAGCCAAGACCGTCCCATTCCAGTCTTGTGGTAGCGCTGTTGTCCCAGGTTGTCGCTCTATGAACCGGTCCTTATGGAGAGTGGCCAACCCAGCAGTAAGCAACGTGCTGGCCCCCTAAACCATGTTTCTAACGAAAACTAATTTTTAACGAGACGTGAGCCACTAAAGCGGGCCACTCCCAGAATTAAGTTGCATATACCATTAATCAAATTAATTAAAAAGGACCATTATGTGTGAGAGCGCAGCAACCTAGAACAACTAACCAAAATGCAACCCAAAGGATATATATAAAGGATATAAAGTGGCTAGGAAAGTCCTTATAGGTATACAGTATTAAAATGCAGTATGAAATTGTATTTAAAGGTGATGGGTGTTGTTCATGTTATACTTGCCTTCCTCAAAGTTCTCCTGTTGCTCAAACTACTCTGAAGATGGTGGCTGCTCCGGGTACTGGTACTGGGGCTCCTCCGGTAGCTCAACGTCTACTCACGAACACATGGCCAAAAACAATACACAACATAAACATACATGCAAACAATAGCATACACTAAGAAACAGCACAACAATTCATAAAAACAGCGAACAAAACTAAGCTAGAACTATTCTACATGTTACAATGATTGCGTGGACATAAAGAACGCCTAAAACGGAGCTAGAACGTGAAATCTAGAGTTAAAACAGGGTCCAGGGGCTAAACTGCAAGAAAACAGGGTTTCTAGGGGCTTCTGCGCAACAACCAAGGGCCTAAGTGTAATTAAACCCTAGACTCAGGGGCTAACGCGCAAAAAGTCTGGGAGTGGACTGCGAGTTCTAAAAGGGAAAAGTTCAGGGGCGAAAACATTAAAAACAGGACCCACGTACAATTACTTTTGCACGCGACTGGACGGCGTGTTGTTTTTGGAAAAACACAGGGACTACTTTGCATAAACGCCAGCGCTGACCGTTATTTGGTCTGGTTGACCTCGGCTTGATCTATTCTGGGCCGTGGATCTAGGTTCAGACGGCCAAGGGCGATTGGGCGCGCGGGGCAGCGGCGCAACTCGCCGGAGCAGAGCTCCCGCGGCGGAGCAGCACCGGATCGGCCTGCGGTTTGGCCGTGGGTGGAGTACGCGACGTGCGTAATCCACCTAGGGTTACGGTGAGGCTCACCGGGGCGCGGAGCAGCGGGCACGGGTAAGGGGCGGATCTGTAGCGGCGGAGCGACGGCGCGCGCGCGTTAACCTGGTTCTGGGCACGGGTCTGGACACAAGCAAGTGCGCGCGCGTGCGCAGAGCAGAGAGAAGTGCGGGCAAGGCCAGCGCGGGACGGTGCTGAGCTACGGGGTGCCCGCCACGGCGGAGCAGCGGCATTGGAGCAGCTGCCGCAATGTTCCGGCCACCAGGGCAGTCTACGGGCCAGGGAACCTAGCGCAAAAAGGAAGGGGACGCCTGGGGGTGCTTACCGAGGCTTGGGTGCGAGAGGTGTAGTCGTGCAGAGACGCCAGCGTTGATGGCTGCAGCGACGCACGGCGTGGCTCGAAGGCGAGGTCGATGGAGCGGAGCTCCGGGCTTGCGGATCCTCCGAGGAAGGCCGTGTGGGTCCTGTGATGGTGCACCGAGGGTCAGGGAAGTCTGGGGATCGCCGGCGGCGATAAATTTCTCGAACCCGATCTCACCTGCGGTGGTGGTTCCAGGAGAAATTCCCACGTGTGCATAGTGGAAGTCGAGTATGGTTGCTTGGGGGTGGATCCTGGGTCCAAGGCGGAGCTCGTGCGAGGGTTTGCAGGGGCTAGGGCGCTGCGGGGTGGTGGGTTCACGGTGGCGCAGGGGCGCGGCGCGGCGGAGCAAGGCGAGGGCGGTGGAGCAGGGGCTCTGGGCGGCGCTGGAGGGTGAAGGCGGCGGTGGCGTGGCGTGTGAGGTGCAGGGTAGGCCGCGGGGGTGCATTTAAAGCAGACGCCCGGGGATTTTGGGCATGCATGCCCGGCGCACTCGCGGCGAGGATCGCGGGATTGACTCCGCGCGGCGAAATCGGATCGAGCAGCCGCTCCGCATGGTCCGGCTTGGTGGCGTCGCTTCTAGAAGGTATTGGGCGGGCGCGGTATGGCATGCGGGCCGCGGTGCGGGGTGGTCCACGGTGCAGAGGCAGGGTGAGCGGGCAGCGGGACGGTGCAGAGGAGCTTGGGCACGGGGAGGAAGAAAGGAAGGGGGAGGAGGGAGCGTCAGAGAGGGAAGGGGGACGCGTGCGGGGCTGGCGTGAGCGCGCTTCGCGGGGAGACGTGCGAGCGTGGGGCTCTGCTGGGCTGCGAGGCGGGGAAAAGGGAAGGAGCTGTGCTGCGCTGGGCCGTGCGGGAGGGAAAGGAGAGGGAGACGGCCTGGGCCGGTTTGGGCTGATTTCAGGGTTTTCTTCCTTTCCTATTTCTTTTCCTTTCCTATTTATAATCAACTCAAATCTATTTGAATTCGAAAGAAATTTTGAATTCAAACTCCTATGCATTCAAACAAAATAAGACCATGCACCAGCATGAATGCACAAACAAGTTCAAACTTAGAAAATTTTTAATTGCTTGTGAGAGAAAATTAATTTAAATGCAAGTCTAAGCATATTAAATCCTAGAAAATTTAATAAAGCCAATTAAATTTATTATTAAATGCTGAAATTTAAATTAGGGTGTTACAATTCTATATATTGTAAAGTCAAAGAGATGATCCATGGAGAAACAAGTCATGCAATCTTGATCAAAAGATGTGAGTGTATGTGTAAATGGATGGGTGGATGGATGAATGGATATAGCTTACTCCTTGATGCAATGGTTGTCTCTCTCGAATCATCCCTTGTCTCTTCCTCTCTCTCTCGCTTTTTTGAGACATGGTTACCCCCCTTTTTTTGGGTCATGCTTCTTTGGCATGCCATCTTTTCTCTTTTTGGGGCAACCATAATCTGACTTTATTTCATTGCAGGGATGTTCTACGTGAGAGATCACCAAGACATGGAGTATTTGTTAGTGTGGAATGGATGGATGGTGGTGCTAATTCCCAGTGTAGGGATGCAGCAAATAGATGGAACGTGTACGTGCTTATGATCGAGAAAGCATGAAAAGCATCTCACTAGGGTCGCACAATTTGACAAAACTCAACAGAACATCAAGCAGCATATGTGTAAGGTTTTCCATGGAATATGACATATGGCTCTGGTAGGACATTGCATATCACTGGAAAACTTGCCTTTTTGGATTTTTTTTTGAAAACAACTCCAGACTTCGAGCATCACTAGAACAAACTTGCACAACCTTATTTACCATATCTGAACTCACAACAACTTAGACTTGGATCAAGCATATGCAACCCACGGATCTTTTAGGTTCATAGGCAAGATATTTGCATAACCAATAGATTTAAACTCAAGAGAACTCTCATTTTCAAACTAGGCACAACAGACATGATAGAGCAATGCAAAACTCATCCTATCAACTTATCATAAGGAGTTAAAACATTCTTACCACGCACGATTAAAAAAAAGCGAAATAAAGCAGTAAATTTTTTATTTTGTTTTCAGAAAGTTTTTATCAAATTTTATTGAAAGCAAGTAAAGGGATATAGTTGACTTTGGGAAGGGAACCTCCCCCAAGCTAGCTCTTGGTTTAGGGTCTGAAAAGCAGGACCTTTTCTCCATACCTGATCAGGTTGAGGTCGTTTCGTCCGTACCTGGAGAAGTAGTAGCGGTCAATGACGTCTTGTTCTTCTTACGCCATACCTTCTTGGTCTTATTTGATGGCATAGATGGCGCAGGAATATGATCCTCGGATGTCGAATAGATGATTTCCATATCTTTCCATACTGTATTGGTGATGAAATCAGGGATCTTCTAGTCGTCTTCCAATGGCTCTGTTGGTGGAGTATGAATCTCCCAATCCTCCCAAGCTGGCTTTGGATGGGGAGTGATAATCTTGATCATCCCAATCGGGTTCTGCCCATAACTCCTGTTTCTCACTATCCTCATGAATCAGGAATACCACCCTCTTGTTTTGAAACTTGAATGTCATGGTCTTTCCCATGATACTGAGGCTGATTCTTCCTGTCCCTACATCAACTCCGACATTTGTATCCTTGAGGAATGGTTGCCCAAGTATGAGCGGGATCCCAAGATCTCCCTCCATATCAAGGACTACGAAGTCCACTAATATGTAGGTATTCTTGACCTTCACCATTAACCTTTCCACAACTCATTCTGGATATCTTATCGTGGAGTCCGCCAGCTGAACACACATATAATAGGGGAAATTGATGGATAGCCTAGCTTTTTGAATGTTACCTTGGGCATGATGTTGACGCTGGCTCCAAGGTCACACAGGGCATGATCAAATTCATAATCAAAGATTGAGCAGCTGATCACTGGGTTCGGGGATCTTCTCTTATTGTGGCTGCTAATTCGCCCACGCACCTCTTCTTGGGCGTGTGAGCTTTTCTGCATAGCTGAGGGGTGTCCTGCTAAGTGGCTCTTCCCGCATAGCATTGATGACATTTATGCTCTCTAGAGTTGATTCAGATTGCCCCGGAATCTTCCCTAGTTCAGCAGCAGGTGCAGCAGTAGCTAGCTGAGCCAATTGAGTTTCTAGCACCTTGTTGAAACTCAGTTGGTTCTTCATAGCAGTGGAGAATCCGTCCATCTTGGCATGGATGGGATCCATAGATTTGTGAAGGGACTCATTGATCTTCGCTTGGCCGTAGACAAGATCTCTCAAGGTAAGCTGGTTAGGATTGAAAGAATTTGAGTTCCCATTACCTACTTGGTAGTATGGGCGTGGTTGATTCCACCCCTGACCTCCTTGTGGAAGAAACCCACTGTTGCCATTGAGGAATAAAGCTTCTTCTTGGGTTTCGGGGCAATTGTCGCCCGAATGTCCAACATTCCCGCAGACCTCGCACATCATGCGAATTTCCAAGGCTTGAAATGTTTGCATTTGAGCCTTATCTTGGGAATAATCCTCAAATTCTTGAGGTGGAGATCAATCCTCATAGCGAGCATGTCGGCCTCCTTGACAGAGTGCATGCCTCGCTGGTGTGGTTGGAGGCGATCATCGCTCCAACCTTAGTTGGAAACCATCTTCTCGATCAATGATCTAGCTCTTTCAATGGTCAGCGAGAAGAAAGCTCCACCCGCAACGGCATCCACATGATCACGGGATGACTGTGTCAACTAGTTGTAGAAGTTCTGTAGAATAAGCCAATTGTCCATTCCATGGTGCGGACATGCTAGAATGTACTCCAGAAGTCTCTCCCAAGCTTTAGGAATTGACTCATTTGATGCCTGCTGGAAGTTCGAAATCCGACCACGAAGAGCATTGGATTTTCCCATCGGGAAGAACTTCGAGAGGAACGCCTTTGTACATTTGTCCCAAGTATCCACAGTAGCCTTGTTAGCATAAAACCATTGCTTCGCTCTCCCCAAGAGAGAGAACGGAAACAAACAGAGCCAGATTGCATCCTGCGATACACCCTTGGTAACAAAAGTACTGCAGAGCTCCAGGAACTGCTGGAGATGAGCACAGGCATCCTCATTGACCTTGCCACAGAAAAGGCTGCCCTGCACCATCGTAATAAGACCCGTCTTGATCTCGAAATTTTCCCCTCCGGTGTTAACCTTGGGCCCGGTTGGGACCTGGTTAGCAGATGGAGCAGAGTAATCACGGAGTGTCTTCTGGGCCATAGCTCGAGGAGCTGACGACGATGTGATGACTGGTTCGGCTGCCGAGAGTGATCTCCAAGGTGATACAAGACGAGCTCGCGTCCTCCACAAAAGTGACTCTGGATCGGAATGAAAGTTTTGCGGCAAGTCGAAACTGGTCATACGCTACCCTGTTTTCATATCAACAAAGACAAGAAAACAAAGCCAAGTTAGCCTGTTTAGCAAGCGAATACCAATTTCGATTTTGTTCATAACTTTGTCAATATACTTCAATATGTGCCTTCCCCAGGAACGGCACCAAAAATGCTTGTTGGCGCTGTAAGGATCGATGGACCAAGAGGGGGGGTGAATTGGGCCTTTTTCAAAATTCTAAAGCAATAAAACAACCTTAACCTATGCAAGGCTAGTAAGGCTCAATTCACCAACCGGCTAAACAAAGCAAACTACACAAGCTAACAAAGATATGAAACTAAGCAAGGTAGAGCTAAGCTATGATCTCTAAGGTCAAGCACATGAAAGAAAGCATGAAAGTAAGTGCTTGAAATGAAAGAGAGTGCAAGAGACAACCGGATTTTTCCCGTGGTGTCGATGTGTTGGCACACACCCCTAATCCACGTTGTGACACTCACTAAGAGTCTTGTCACCTCCCATGTCACCAAGACTTGGGCGCTCACTAAGAGTCTCCGTTCACCATCCCGGCGTGGTGGAGCTCAAGCCACGTACAATCTTCTTCTCCGGGCTCCCACAATCCTTGGCAAGCTCCGCGAGAAACACTTCGATCACCAAGATCGTCTAGGTGCTGCCAAACACCAAGAGTAACAAGTTCCTAAGCCTTCACTTGACCTACACTCAGTTGGCCCTAGCTCAAGCACACTTGCTACACTTGCAATGGATGAGTTCTTCAAGGTTGAAGCACAAACTAAGCACTAGATCTTCTCTCTTTTGCTCAAAGCTCTATCTCTTCTTCTCAAGGGTGGCCTCAGGTTTTCAAGGTGTCAAAGGCAACTGAAATGAACCAGGGGGTACCCTTATATAGAGTGGAGGAGGTCACATAGCCGTTGGAGGTTTTTTGCAGAAAAACCGTGACCACCGGAAGAACCGATGGTATAGAAAATATAGGCATCGGTTCAACCGGTCTCTCTGTGTCAAAGAAGTAGCCGTTGAAGTTCTGACACAGTATCTACGCTTGCGTCATTACACCGGTGCATGCTCCGTAGGGGCATCGGTTCAACCGGTGCTGAAGAGGTTCGCTAATCAACTCAAACAAGCGTTCTGGAACAAAGTACATCCAATGCACCGGTGCTTTGATTCTGAACCATCGGTTCAACCGGTGCTGAAGAGAAATTGGAGTCAAGCAAACATGCTCTCTGGAACAAAAGACTTTCATTGCACCGGTGCTTTGATTCTGAACCGTCGGTTCAACCGGTGCTGAAGAGATGTTGAAGTCCACCAAAACATGCTCTCTGGAACAAAGGACTTTCATTGCACCGGTGCTTTGATTCTGAACCGTCGGTTCAACCGGTGCTGAAGAGAGGTTGAAATCCATCAAAACATGCTCTCTGGAACAAAGGACTTTCATTGCACCGGTGCTTATCTTCTTGACCATCGGTTCAACCGGTGCTTTACTTGATATCTGCCTTCATCCAGAGAAGATAGACCGACAGGTCATCGGTCCTTCCGCCATGCATCGGATGCTCCGATGCTAGTGCACCGGTTCAACCGGTGCTACTGATTTTCTTTGTTTTCAGCTGTTTTGACTTGGATTCGAATGTGACTTTGATTGTTTCTTCTTCCAAGAGTTGTGTTGACTTCTCTTGACCATCTTTTGCTGTTTTTGAGTGAGTGTGCAAGATTTCTAAGGCCAACTCAAGTTTGATCAAGCTACTAACTCATGAACCCCTCTTAATAGTGCGATCACTACAAAACTATAAAACCTATACTAACCTATGTGTCCTTCTCAACCTTGTGACACTTAGGACTAGAAAGATCCTTAGCCTTGACAAATATAAGTTAAAAGCCGAGATCGCCTTTTTGAATGACCGAAATTGAGGGGCCTCTTTTGACATATGACCAAATGAGCGATAATGATCTATTAAGCTGCACAAACTCATTAGTCACAATAATGGTTGTCATTAATCACCGAAACATACCTTGAGGGCCTAGATGCTTACAATCTCCCCCTTTTTGGTGATTGATGACAACACTAACATAAATAACGAGAGAGCGAGAAAGATACAACAGGATAAACACGAGCAAACTCGAAAGCAGGACCAAAGAGCTCAACGGCTCAAACGAAATCCATAGATATGTCTCAAAGAGCGGCATACTCAAGCGACAAATGTACATATCCATGAATTAACACCAAATGTGATACAAAGAATCAATGTCCTGAAAACTACGAGCTCTCTCTCTAGCTCTACCCTCCCCCTAACTCTCTACCCTCCCCCTAACACCTCTCCCCCTTTGGCAACAAAGCACCAAAAAGGAAGGCGATCTAATCCTGAGCTGGAGAAGGCGGGGTCTTCCGGCTGGGTCCGGTGGAGAACTGAGCGGCGGAGTCGTCGGCGTCGTCGTCTGTCCAGTCGTCGTCGACCGAAGAAGACTTCTGCTCGACCGGAGTCGTCGGAGCAGCAGAAGTAGCTGGAGTAGCGGTAGAAGCTGGCGCGGCGACGATCGTGGAGTCCGTCGGAGGAGCAGACGTGACGGGAGTCAGGTCTGGCTGAGTGGGGCGCACGACGGACGGACGGAGCACCTCGGGCTGAGAAGGAGAGTCGAACGTGAGTGACTGAGCCGAGGGGTGCTGGAGCTGGTGTAGGATCTGCTGCTGTCTATGAAACTCTGCACGCTGCTCGGCAGTCCAAACACTAGGCTGTGGAGCAGGAACCGGGGCAGCAGTAGGAACAGGACTGGCAAACAACCCGGTCGGTAGAAGTGGTGACACCGGGAAAGATGACAAGGGTGTCTGCATGAATCCGCCAGCAGGTGGAGGAGGAGCAGTGGGGTTGAACTGGAGCTGCTGGGGTGTAGGGAGCTGAGGCTCTGGCAGTCCAGTGTGTCGGTACAGCTGACCGAAGCATCCCGAGAAGAAGGTAAACATCTGCTGCTGGATCTGGGACTGCTGCTGAAGCTGTAACCTCATGGCCTCCTGCTGCTGTCGAATCCCCTCAAGCACCAGAGTCTGGGCCTCCTGCTGGCGAGCCTGCTCGGCCTGCATGCTCAGCTGACCTGCTGCAAATCTGTCCTGCTGATCTGAGAGCCGAGTAAGAATAGCAGCGAGTGCATCTGGCTGAGTGACCTGAGCGGTGGAGACTGGAGGAGCGGGGGCTCGTGCTGCACCAGAAGATCCTGCCTCATCATCATGAGCTCCTCGAGGGACGGTAACAGTGGGAATGAAGTCCTCGTCATCCTCCGAGTCCTCTGAGTCAGTGATCAGGTAGTGTGGGAGCTGGGCCTCTGCAGCTGCTAGTGAAGCGTCCTCGGCTGCTGTCGGATCATCTGCAACTCTGCCCTCAGCCAAGAAACGCTCATCCAGAACCCGCTGTGCTCGGCGCTGGCCTCTCGAGCCACGACGACCGTCTCGAGGAGTAGCTGGTGAGTAAAAACTGAACTGTGTCCTCGAGTGCTCCAGCTCATCCATATGCTCATTCTGACTTAGCTGAGCCAGAATCCAACAGATCCAATGAGCAAACGGATGCCAACGGTGAACTGTCATGCCATCCAGAATCACATCCTCTAGCTCGCAGATAAAGAAGTCGACTAGGTCAAAGTCACGACCTGTCATGATATAAAGTAGAAGCCACTGCTGCAGAGCTGTGATCCCCTCGTTGTATCCAATCCGAAACAACAAGCTCTTCCTCAAGGCTAGATGGATAGTGTGTGCCATGGGAGTCAGCCTGTCCGGAGTCCTCGGTGTGCCAGGCAGGAAAGGCTGCTGAAACAGAACACTGATCTCCTCATCAGATGGAACGTGAGACTCGTGAGGACGTCGAGGAGGTACCGTGCTGCCATAAGCCTGATAGTGTATGAAGTGTGGCTCCTCGGCAATCTGAACTCCAAGATAGGTAGCCAGTCGTGCTCGGGTCAAGCGATAGTGCCTTTCCTGGAACATGAAGTCTATAAACTGCCGGTCCTCCTCAATAAACAGAGTGGCGTAGAAAACTTGAACCCACTCTCGAATGTACTTGGACCTCTCACTGAGTAGAGCAGGCAATCCAACATATCTCTCAAAGAGAGGAAGCACTGGAGTCCCACCTGCTGCTACACGCATAGCTACCCAGTGAAGCATCTTGTGCTCACTAATCTTGATGTCCAACTGGCAGTAGGTGTGGTAAAAAGACTCCTGAAGCAGAGTGTAAAAACGACGATCAACTCCGACATCCCTCTGCTCGGGAAACCACTGCTCTGGGGTCACATAACGCAATCTCTTGACCCTAGGTCCTGGTATGCCCCTGAGATCAAACAACTCAACCTCGGGCAGCTCCTCACCACTGTCCTGACCTCCTATCTGAGTGTCACTGCCGGTGTGCTGCTGCTGCTGTGCATGGCCTGCTCCTCTCTGAGTGCCACCACCTTGAGTCCGTGGACGTGAGCGGGACTCAGGTGTGGCCTGAGCTGTCTGAGTACGTCCTGAGCGACGTAACTGCTGCTGTGGCTCCCCCTGAGCCTGAGGCTCTCTGATCCTGAGTGAGCCCTGCCTGTCAGCTGCATCTGCCACTGCCTCAGCCTGCTCTCACTCGCGGTCCTCACGGGTGCGCTTCTTCTTTTTCTGCACAACCATCTTGCTCTTGCCTTTCTTGTCTCCTGCCATCTGTCATAGAAGTAGTATGATGGGATATGAGCCTAAAACAAGAATTCTAGTGGATATCCTCGGAAAGAACACACTAATAAAGATCTTGAAGTGTTTGAGCAAGAGTGTGATTTGTGCAAGGTAAGTAATATATGTGAGCATGTGTGTAACTGAAGTGAAACAGAGACACAACACATGACGAGGAGGTTAAGATCATACCCTGATAGATCAAATGAGGAAAAACCGACAAAAACGACACAAGTTGTCTTAGAGACAAACTGTCGAACACCTTGAGTGCAGATGAGCACAAGGTGGGAGGGGCACGGGAGCTCGGTTCCCTGCGCGTGAGGAGATTCAGAGGAGGATGCACGGCGCGCGGAGAAGGCGTGCTGGCTTTACAGGCGACGGCGCTGGACTTGGATGGCGGCGACGCGTGGTCAGCGTCGCACAGGCGGAGCAGGCGCGGAGCAGGATGGCGCGAGCGTGGCTCGGGCGCGCGCGAGAGGCGGTGAACGGGCGCGAGGTTTGTGGCGCGGCGGCGAAGCGGTGCAGGTGCGGCGCGCGTGCGGCAGCAGAGGGGCGGCGCAGGAGTGGCGGCGGCGGAGCGGCGTACGGGCGCGGGGTGCAGGGCGGCAGTTTCGCGAGGAGGAAGAGAAACAGAGACTGAGACTGACGCGTGGGCCCGCGGAAGGATTAAGTGAAAACATAACCGGCGGGCCCGCCAACCCTAAGCACCGGAAGGTCCGATGGTTTGGAGAAAAGACCGTCGGTGTAATCACCGGTGTAAGTTTGACCAGATCTGAACGAGATTGAAACGTGGTCAGAAGGGCACCGGAAGATCCGCCACTGAGGCACCGGAACATCCGACGGGCGTCGGTGTATCTGCAGGAGTAAGGTCCAGAGGCTATGCAAGAGTCATTTACTCCACGCAGTAACACCGGTTGAACCGATGCTTATACGTCGGTTCATCCGCCAACCATCGGAAGCACCGGTGAGCACCGGTGTAATGGCCGGAGGTTGTTCCAGAGGCGATGCAGAAACCGTGCCACGAAGACTTAAGCACCGGTTGAACCGATGAGATGAAAAGCAAGGCGTCGGTGTAACCGGTGGTTAAAGAAATTTTCTGCTGAACTACAAACTCTACTTCTGATCCAAAAACTCAAAGCCAAAGCTATAAACACTCAGTTTTGGATCATTTTCGAGAGACAACCTCACCCCTCAAACACTCAAACTAAATGCTCGCAAGCTTTTATATTAACTTAGGCAAATTAAGATCCAAGCGAGGTTTAAACACAAAAACCAAATGTATGAGCCACTTTGCCTATGAACTTAGAGATAGAAACTTTAAGTTCGATAGGACGTGACTCAATAGGCATGAAAGCACAACATTGATCTTATCACCCTTGTAGAGATGATATATCATATTTAGCATGAATATCTTTCTCGAAGTGTGATTTGCTCCCTTATGATGCTACTAACGAGATGCAATGCCAATGCAAAGCAAGAAATTAAACATGGATGCATTCTATATGACAAGCACATGCATTGCAAAATTTAAATCTATCTTGTCAAGTTTGAACCCTCGTCAAGCTTCTTCATGATGAACCATTCTTCATGCCATGAGCGAAACCAAGACCACCGGCTCATGCAAGACCCATGTTCATCACTATCTTGACAAGGTTAGACAAGCCCCTAGCACAAGTACATGTGAAATGCATCTATATGACAAGGCAATTATATGACGTTAGAAGCATCTAGAACGTTAAGCTCACTCCTTAGCCTAACAAAAGTACTCTCGTCTAGAGGTTTTGTGAAAATATCCGCCAATTGCTCCTCGGATCTCACACCTTGAAGAGATATATCTCCTTTGGCTTCGTGATCACGCAAGAAGTGATGGCGAATATCAATGTGCTTTGTGCGAGAGTGTTGAACCGGATTTTTGGCAATTTTTACGGCACTTTCATTATCACAAAGGAGCGGGATCCTATCTAGTTTCACACCAAAGTCCAAAAGGGTTTGCTTCATATATAGGATTTGGGCACAACATGCACCGGCCGCTATATATTCCGCTTCCGCGGTGGACAAAGCCACGGAATTTTGCTTCTTACTCGACCAAGAAACTAGAGAACGCCCAAGCAAGTGGCAACCCCCGGAGGTACTCTTGCGATCGACACGGCTTCCGGCAAAATCCGAATCCGAGTATCCCAAGAGATCTAAGCTAGCGCCTTTGGGGTACCACAAGCCTATGCTTGGGGTGTGCTTGAGATACCGAAGGATCCTATTCACAGCCGAGAGGTGTGATTCCTTTGGGTTTGCTTGAAAGCGGGCACACAAGCACACACTAAACATTATATCGGGCCTAGATGCGGTAAGGTAAAGCAAAGACCCTATCATAGAACGATAGAGGGATTGATCAATCGGTTTACCGTCCACATCCAAGTCGAGATGCCCATTGGTTGCCATGGGTGTCTTGATTGGCTTGCACTCATCCATCTTGAACTTCTTCAAGATATCTTTAGTATATTTTTCTTGATGGATGAATGTCCCTTCCTTCATTTGTTTGACTTGAAAACCAAGGAAGAAGGTCAATTCGCCAATCATGGACATCTCGAATTCCCTAGACATCATGGTAGCAAACTCATGGCTTAGTAAATCATTAGTTGAGCCAAAGATAATATCGTCAACATAAATTTGACAAATGAAAAGATCCCCGTTGACGTCTTTTGTGAACAACGTGGTGTCCACCCTCCCGATCTTGAAGCCTTGCATGATTAGGAAGTCACGAAGCCTCTCATACCAAGCCCTTGGAGCTTGTTTGAGCCCATAGAGTGCCTTGTGCAACCTATAAACATGGTTAGGATTCCTCGGATCTTCAAACCCGGGAGGTTGCTCAACATAAACAAGTTCGTTAATAACGCCATTTAAGAATGCACTTTTCACATCCATTTGATACAACTTAATGTTATGATGTGAAGAGTAAGCAAGAAGGATACGGATAGCTTCAAGTCTTGCGACCGGAGCAAAGGTTTCACCAAAATCCAAACCTTCGACTTGAGAAAACCCTTTTGCCACAAGTCTTGCTTTGTTGCGTATCACCACCCCATGTTCATCTTGCTTGTTTCGAAAGACCCACTTGGTGCCGATGATGTTCTTGTCTTTTGGAGGAGCTTCGAGGACCCAAACTTCATTGCGGGTGAAGTTGTTCAATTCTTCTTGCATGGCCATCACCCAATCCGAGTCCTCAAGTGCTTCCTCTATGCTAGTGGGTTCAATACAAGAAACAAACGAGTGATGTTCACAAAATGAAGCATGCTTAGAGCGAGTTCTTACTCC
This sequence comes from Panicum virgatum, assembly GCF_016808335.1. Lineage (NCBI taxonomy): Eukaryota > Viridiplantae > Streptophyta > Magnoliopsida > Poales > Poaceae > Panicum > Panicum virgatum. Next base: position 22,262,777 of record NC_053143.1, on the reverse strand, counting down.
CTTTGAAGGACTACCAATGATTCGACCAATTGGATGATCCTTGGAGATGCGACCATGCTTCACTAGCGGTATTTGCGTGGATGCTTGTTGGGGTGGATCTTGTGTGACTTGTGCTTGTTGTGGAACACTTTGCTCTTCTTGTTCTTGGACTTGGGGTGTTGGTGTTGGCACATCTTCTTGAGGTAGTGGATCATCTTTTTCTTGATCTTCATCCATTTGGGGCGCCGTGGAGGTGCTTGGTGTAGATGAGGAAGGTCCTCCCCCTTGATCATTGCCTTCACGCACCTCTTCCGGCTTGATATCCCCAATGGACATATTTTTCAAAGCTTCATCAATCTCCTCATCACCTACATTTTCATAGCCAACAACCTCCTCTTGGGAGCCATTAGATTCATCAAACTCCACATCACATGTTTCTTCAACTAACCCGGAGGTTTGATTGAATACTCTATATGCTTTGGAGTTTGATGCATAACCAAGAAAGAAACCTTCATCACATCTACTCTCAAACTTACCGAGCCTTTTCTTCTTGTAGATGAAGCATTTGCAACCAAAGACTCGAAAGTATGATATATTTGGTTTCTTCCCGGTGATGAGCTCATATGGAGTTTTCTTGAGGAGTCGGTGGGGATACACTCGGTTGGATGCATGACACGCCGTGTTGATTGCTTCCTCCCAAAACTTCTCGGACGTGCCATAATCATCCAACATTGCTCTTGCTAGGGTGATGAGTGTCTTGTTCTTTCTTTCCACCACTCCATTTTGTTGAGGCGTGTAGGTGGCGGAAAACTCATGCTTGATGCCCTCTTCATCGCACCATTCTTCAATCTTCATGTTCTTGAACTCGGTGCCGTTGTCACTCCGGATCTTCACAATTGGGGAGTTGTACTCCCTTTGAGCTCTTCTTGCAAATGTCTTGAAGAGTTCCGGAGTTTCACCCTTATCGCCTAGAAACATAACCCAAGTGTAACGTGAAAAATCATCAACGATTACTAGGCAATAGAGGTTACCACCAATGCTCTTGTATGTAGTTGGACCAAAGAGATCCATGTGAAGTAGCTCGAGCGGCTTGGAGGTAGACAACATCGTCTTGATGGGATGATGTGTTGCAACTTGCTTCCCGGCTTGACATGCTTTACATAGCTTGTTCTTGTCAAAGGTGACGTCCTTCAAGCCGGTGATCATCCCTCTCTTGTGGGCTTTCTTGAGGTTGCTCATGCCAATATAAGCAATTCTTCTATGCCAAAGCCACCCAAGAGAAGACTTGGTGAAGAGGCATGTCATGGTGCTTGTTTGCTTTGAAGAAAAGTCCACTAAATAGATGTTGCCATGCCTAAACCCCGTGAATACCATTGACTTGTCTTCTTCAAGAGTTACTACAACACCATTCTTGTCAAAGGTACACGTTAGTCCAAGATCACATAATTGAGCAATAGAAATGAGATTAAAACTAAGTGCTTCTACAAACAAAACATTTGAAATAGATAAATCTTTAGAGATAGCTATTCTACCCAAACCTAAGACTTTCCCCCTTGAGTTATCACCATAGGTGACATGTTCATGATCGCCGGGGTCTTCAAGAGAGGTGAACATGCTATCATTGCCGGTCATGTGTTGAGAGCAACCGCTATCAAGTACCCAATGTTTTCCACCGGCTTTGTAGTTCACCTACACACATGAGAATTCACTTTTGAGTTTTGGGAACCCAAACAAGCTTTGGGCCTTGCACATGTGTGACAAGAGCTTTTGGGACCCAAAGTTGCTTGGGGAGCTTCTTCTTTGACTCCTTAGTGAGTTTGCCAATGAATTTGGCCTTCACCTTGCCCTTCACTTTACTCAAGAGAAAATGGTTATTTTCAAACATTGAAGAGTAATTCTTGGGTAATTTAGGAAGAGGACGTGATGGTAAAGTGCACTCCCTAGTGTGGTGCCCGGTGACTTGGCAATGTTGGCAATATGATCCAACTTCCTTGATGAAGCTAATCTTGATCTCCGGAGAAGGAGTAGTAGCTATGTTTGGCTCCGGAAATGAACCAAGACCTCTCTTGCCATAGTCACGGGCATTGTTGAAGAGAATCTCCTTGTGGATGTATTCTCCTCTTGAGAGCTTCTCCACACTACTCTTGAGGCTTGCAACTTGATCCATCAATTCCTTTTCCCTAGAAGGTGCAAGCTCGGGCAAAGCATTAGTAGCATTTGCATTAATGAGTAGGTCATCACATGAAGTAGAAGCATTGACCTTCTCAATAGTTTCATGAGCAAAGTTCTCAAGACTTGGGTCAATTGCTTCATAGGCAAATTCAAGTTCTTGATATTTGTGAGCCAACTCCCTATGCTCTTGTTTAAGCTTTTCGTGGCTCTCTTCAACTTGCTTAGCAAGTACAAGTGACTCATTGTGCTTTTTGAGCAAGTCATTGTACTTGCCAAGCAAGTCGGAGTGGGCAAGCTCTAACTTGGCATGAGTGCTCTCAAGAATCTTGACTTTGCCCTTTTCCCTCTTAATGACGGATGTGTACTCATTAATGAGATTAGTGAATTCATAAGGATCAAGCTCTTCATCACTTTCATCTTCACTATCTACCTCACATACCTTGGTGTTACCTTTGGCCATGAGGCACATTGGAGGTGGAGGTAGTGATGGTTCTTCATTTGTGAGGGCGATGGTGACTATGTCTTCTTCATCACTTGATTCTTCGCTTGATGAGACATCGGTCACCCACTCTTGCTTTTCCACCAAGAAGCTTCTCTTGGTGTGCCCTTTCTTCTTTGGGAAGAGCTTGGTCTTCTTGTCATGGCTCTTCTTCTTCCCAAGCTTCTTGTTCTTTTTCTTCTTCTCATCTTCTTCATCATCACTTGAATCATGGCGATGTTTGCCTTTGTTGTCCTTCTTTCTTTTGTCCGGCTTGGGGCAATCGGGAGAGATGTGGCCTTTTTCTCCACAATTATAGCAAGTTTTGTTCTTGACATCTCCCCATGGCCGAAACATTCTTCTTTTGGGGTCAAAGTTGAAACCCTTCTTGTTGATCTTGTCATTCAAGCGTGTGAACTTCCTCATCATGAGAGCAAGTTCTCCATCATCTTCTTCATCGGATGAGCTCTCATGATGATCCTCTTCTTCATTGCTTGAGCTTGATTCTTGCTTGACCATCTTGAGCTTGCGGGATTTGTTAGCCTTGGTTTTGAGAGCAATTGACTTGCTTGCTGTTGGCTCTTCGGTCATACCAAGGATACTCATTTCATGAGCGCGAATTTCGCCCACAAGCTCTCCCACTTCCATTGTATCAAGATTCTCCTTTTGAAGCATAGCATTGATAATGTTGTACTTGGGCTTCGGAAGGAGCATGAGAATCTTGCGGTTGATGGAGCCACTGTCAATTTTGGAAACTTCAAGAGCATTAATGTCCTTGACAATGACATTCAAGCGGGAATACATATCATTGCAATTTTCATGAGCAAGCATTTTAAAAGAATCATATTTTGCTCTAAACAAGTGATATTTTTGTTCACGGACTTTTGTGGAGCCTTCATGAATTTCAATTAGCTCTTTCCATATATCACTTGCTAAGTCCATGCCATTTACTCTAGCAAAGACTTCCTCACTAATGGCTTCGAAAATTGCATTTCTAGCCTTTGCATTCCATTTTAATTGCTCCGTGGTGGGAGTTCCGGTGAACCCGGTCTTTGTTGCCAACCACACTTCGGGGGCAATCGCATCAAGGTATGCGGCCATACGAACTTTCCAATAGGCAAAGTTCTTGCCCTCGAAGTGAGGCGGCGAACCTCCCATCTTGGCCATAGCTCTAGGCGGTGAATCCTAATGATCCAAATGAGCAACGAGGCTCTGATACCAATTGTAAGGATCGATGGACCAAGAGGGGGGGTGAATTGGGCCTTTTTCAAAATTCTAAAGCAATAAAACAACCTTAACCTATGCAAGGCTAGTAAGGCTCAATTCACCAACCGGCTAAACAAAGCAAACTACACAAGCTAACAAAGATATGAAACTAAGCAAGGTAGAGCTAAGCTATGATCTCTAAGGTCAAGCACATGAAAGAAAGCATGAAAGTAAGTGCTTGAAATGAAAGAGAGTGCAAGAGACAACCGGATTTTTCCCGTGGTGTCGATGTGTTGGCACACACCCCTAATCCACGTTGTGACACTCACTAAGAGTCTTGTCACCTCCCATGTCACCGAGACTTGGGCGCTCACTAAGAGTCTCCGTTCACCATCCCGGCGTGGTGGAGCTCAAGCCACGTACAATCTTCTTCTCCGGGCTCCCACAATCCTTGGCAAGCTCCGCGAGAAACACTTCGATCACCAAGATCGTCTAGGTGCTGCCAAACACCAAGAGTAACAAGTTCCTAAGCCTTCACTTGACCTACACTCAGTTGGCCCTAGCTCAAGCACACTTGCTACACTTGCAATGGATGAGTTCTTCAAGGTTGAAGCACAAACTAAGCACTAGATCTTCTCTCTTTTGCTCAAAGCTCTATCTCTTCTTCTCAAGGGTGGCCTCAGGTTTTCAAGGTGTCAAAGGCAACTGAAATGAACCAGGGGGTACCCTTATATAGAGTGGAGGAGGTCACATAGCCGTTGGAGGTTTTTTGCAGAAAAACCGTGACCACCGGAAGAACCGACGGTATAGAAAATATAGGCATCGGTTCAACCGGTCTCTCTGTGTCAAAGAAGTAGCCATTGAAGTTCTGACACAGTATCTACGCTTGCGTCATTACACCGGTGCATGCTCCGTAGGGGCATCGGTTCAACCGGTGCTGAAGAGGTTCGCTAATCAACTCAAACAAGCGTTCTGGAACAAAGTACATCCATTGCTCCGGTGCTTTGATTCTGAACCGTCGGTTCAACCGGTGCTGAAGAGAAATTGGAGTCAAGCAAACATGCTCTCTGGAACAAAAGACTTTCATTGCACCGGTGCTTTGATTCTGAACCGTCGGTTCAACCGGTGCTGAAGAGATGTTGAAGTCCACCAAAACATGCTCTCTGGAACAAAGGACTTTCATTGCACTGGTGCTTTGATTCTGAACTGTCGGTTCAACCGGTGCTGAAGAGAGGTTGAAATCCATCAAAACATGCTCTCTGGAACAAAGGACTTTCATTGCACCGGTGCTTATCTTCTTGACCATCGGTTCAACCGGTGCTTTACTTGATATCTGCCTTCATCCAGAGAAGATAGACTGACAGGTCATCGGTCCTTCCGCCATGCATCGGATGCTCCGATGCTAGTGCACCGGTTCAACCGGTGCTACTGATTTTCTTTGTTTTCAGCTGTTTTGACTTGGATTCGAATGTGACTTTGATTGTTTCTTCTTCCAAGAGTTGTGTTGACTTCTATTGACCATCTTTTGCTGTTTTTGAGTGAGTGTGCAAGATTTCTAAGGCCAACTCAAGTTTGATCAAGCTACTAACTCATGAACCCCTCTTAATAGTGCGATCACTACAAAACTATAAAACCTATACTAACCTAAGTGTCCTTCTCAACCTTGTGACACTTAGGACTAGAAAGATCCTTAGCCTTGTGTAACACCCTAATTTAAATTTCAGCATTTATTAATAAATTTAAATGGCTTTATTTAATTTTCTAAGGTTTATTGTGTTTAGTATGGCATTTAACTCAATTTTGTTCCTTAATTAATTAAAATTTATCATAGGTTTAAATTTTTGTTGCATTCATGCTGGTGCATAATTTTATTTGAGTGTGGTTTGAATTCAAATTCAAATTTGAATTCAAACTTTGTTTGAATTAGAACTAGAAAGAGAAAAATAGAAATAGAAAATCCATAGCAAACCCAACAGCCCAAGCCCACTTCTCCCTTTCTCCCCTGCGGCCCACATCTTTCCCTCCTGGCCCGTTTCTTTTCTTTCCTCCGGCCCAACCCGCGCCAAACTGGCTCGGCCCAGACTTTGCGCTCGGCCCAGCCCGCCGCCTCCCTCAGCCCAAGCGGCCCAGCGCCCCCGCGCGCTCTCTCTCCCAGGCCGGCCCGCGTCACCCCGCACCCGCGCTTTCCGTCGCTGACCGACGGGGCCCACCAGTCAGCTCCTTCTCTTCCCCCGCCGCGCAACGGATGCCCGAAGTCACCGGCGAGTTTGCCGGGATTCTCATCCAGCCGCGCCCCGCCGCAATCCCCGCCTGGCCCTGCCTTTTAACCACCCAGCCGCACCCCCCAGGAACCCCATCCCCACACCGCAGCGCCGCCCCGCAAACCCTAGCCCCGGCCGCCGCTCTGCCTCACCGGCGCAGGGGCTCTGCGTCACCACAAACTCGCCCTTCCGCTACCTCCCGGGCCGCCAGGACCCCCGCACCCGCTCCGCCTCGACGTCCGGTACATCTCCGTGCCACCTGATCGAAGGATCGACCCGAACTCCGCCGGAATTGCGCCTGAGACCCCACTCCGGTAAATTCTGGAACCACCGCATTTCCTCGCCGCCGAAGCATCTCTGGCCCGCCTGATCCCCTTGGACTCATCACAGGGACATCGCACGTCGACCCGCAGGACCAAGAGGACCAGAGCTCCCCTCCAGCAACCCCGTCATCGTGCTCCGCCGTGCGACGCCGCCGAACTCCGACGCCGGCGCCACCGCACTGCGTCCCAGCCCGCCAAGAGCCCTTGGTGAGCACTAGTAGCACCCTCCCTACCCCTTCTCGTTCAAAATCGAGACCTAGTTTCGCGTAGACGTGAGCTCCGGCGGGATCCGTGTCCGCCGAGCCGCCCTCGCCGTCGAGGGGCCTTTTCCCAACCCCGCACCTCCTGGGCGAGCCCGCCGGTGGATTACCCATGCCACGGCGGTGCTCCACGGCCAAACCCCGGCCCAATTAGGTCCCTGTAGCGGCGGATTTCTCAACTCCGGCGAGCCCTATGCTGCGCCGCCGCGGAACAGGGCGCGCCGGCGCGTTCCGCCGCCGCCCCACACCCAATCGCCTAAGAGCCGTCCGATCCGGAACCCAGGGCCCAGATTAGATCGCATCCCCGCTAGATCCGGATCGTCGGATCGAGATCCAACGGTCTGGGATCAAAGATACCGGTTCGGCCTGGTTTTCTTTCTAAAGAGCCCCTGAGTTTTTCTCGAATCAACCCGCGCTCCTTGCTAGTTCAAAAATATTTACAGATCGGCCCAAAAATTTGCACAGAGCCCCCTGACCTTTTTAAAAATAGAACCCGCCGTCCTTTGCTGCCGTTTTTATGAGTTAACCCCTGGATCTAACCTTTATTTACGTTTCAGTCCCTGGTTTTTGTAGAAAAGCCCCTGAAACTTCAGTTTTCTTACAAATAAGCCCCTGAACCTTGTTTTTAGCCCAGAAAATGCGTTTTAGCTCCGTTTTTAGCGTTCTTTATGTCCACGCGATCGTTGTAACGCGTAGAATAGTTTTAGCTTAGTTTTTCTTGCTGTTTTTATGTATTGATGTACTGTTTCTTAGTTTTTTGTTAATGTTTGTTTGTATGCTTATTTTCGTGCATTGTTTTGGCCATGTGTTCGTGAGTAGACGTTGATCCATCTGAGGAGCCCCAGTACCAGTACCCGGAGCAGCCGTCTTCGGATCAGTTTGAGCAGCAGCAGGAGCAGTACGAGGAAGGCAAGTATAACATGAACAACCTATCACTTTTAAATATATTTTCATACTGCATTTTAATACTGTATGCCTTTAAGGATTTCCTAGCCACTTTATATCCTTTATATATACCTTTGGGTTGCATTTTGGTTAGTTGTGCTAGGTTGCTGCGCTATAACAAACTCTGGTCCTTTTTAATTAAATTGATTAATGGTTTACTTGAACTTAATTCTGAGAGTGGCACTCTGTGTGGCTTGAGTGGCTCACTTCTCGTTAAAAGATGTTTTTTTTTAGAAACATGGTTTAGGGGGCCAGCACGGTGCTTACTGCCTGGTTGGCCACTCTCCATAAGGACCGGTTCATAGAGCGACAACCTGGGACAACAGCGCTACCACAAGGCTAGAATGGGATAGACTTGGCGTAATAATTAGATCTTTTTGGTTTGGAGTAACTTACCTGCGGGGCAAGAGTAGTAAGCTTCAATGGTCCCTGCTCCTCCGGCTTGGTCTGTGCTTGGATTGCGCTCCTGTGCTTGTACCCCCGGAGGTGGGCCCCATCGTCGCCGACCTAACTCTCGCGGTTACGCCTTACCAACGAGATTCTTTCTAAAGGCCTCGTAGTGAGTCGCTGGCCATCTCACCTAAGGAAGTGTGATGAACAACTGGCGTAGCTCACGACTTGTGGGTAAAGATGTGCAACCTCTGCAGAGTGTAAAACTGGTATACTAGCCGTGCTCACGGTTATGAGCGGCCCAGATCCTCCTTTTGATTAGTGAAGTTATCTCCTTCCGACGAGGGAGGTGCTTCTCGGGGTTTTCCTTGGTGGCTTGGTTTTGGTTTGGTTCTCAGTAGTAGTATAATTAATTCTGATTAATTACTATGTAACTGGGTTAATGGTAATTCATCAACTCGTAGTAAATAGCTGTAATAAAATTTTGCCAACACTTAAAAGCTAATGCAGTTGAGTCAGCCAGCCTAGAGCCTCATAGTTTGTGTTATACTTGTTGAGTACAAGTTGTGTACTCACTCTTGCCTCTTCTCTACTTTTTCCTCTTGGCTACGCTACTGCTGCTCAGTTCCTGCCGACACGAGGGAGTTCGTCCAGCGCTACCAGGACTACGAGGACTTCTAGGTGCTTCGTCTCCCAGTCGACGTCCCTGTGGCGCCCTGCTTCAGCTTCGGAGAGCTTTATCGTATTTTGTACTTCGTTTCCGCTGTATCAGACATTTTGTCATTATTGTAATAAATAACATTCGTATTCGCTTTATTATGTCTTTTTACGTGATATGTGCTATGATATACTGTTCATTCTGTTGTATATACGTGTGACTTGATCCTGGCACGTATATGATTGCTCGGTTTATGTTCTTTTATAAACCGGGTGTTACAGAGTGGTATCAGAGCCATATCGACTGTAGGACGAAGCCTAGATAGAACTGGTCGAGTTTTAGGACTTCTCCTCACCAATCCTTGTCTGCTGAAACTATTTTACTATTATACCCCTTGACTTCTATGACTTTTTACCCTTCTTGCCTTGATTTCTCTCTCTGAAGAATAGTTTCGTAGATTTTGGCCTGAATCAGTCATCTGACCACCATGAGCATAGCTAGGTGACCTTTTTAATAATAATACGATAGCACGTTCTGCGACGCGTTGTGTTAGTCGAGTCTTTTGCTAAACTCGGCTAAGTCGTGAAAATTGTCTGCTTGTTATTATGATACATGCTTGATTTGGATTTTTGACTGATTGCATAGCTTAGTAGTTTAAATTTGTTTAAAGAAAATCACTCCGATGTTAAAGTTAACTAATTAATAAAATGAGTTAGATCGTTGGGGGTAAAACAGTCAACTCTATCCTGTCTACTTTATCATGGCTGAGTCTTTTTCCGCAAAGAGTTATCATATCCATCTGAATTTATTCCTGCAATATCCTTACTCGTGAAATCTTTTGTTCAAATCAGATGGTGAACACCAGGAGCACCGGTTCCGGTTCTGGCCAGCAGCAGGGTCAGAACAACCAGGGTACTGGGATCCCGATGCCTCCACCCTTGACTCCGGAGCAGTACTTCCAGCTCCAGATGCAGATGATGGCTACCCTGAACAACACTATTCAGGCTCTTCAGCACGCTCACACTCAGCATCCGCCTCCTCCACCGCCGCAGCCTCGCGACAGGCGTGCTGAGTTCCTGAGGGGTCACCCGCCGACGTTTTCTCACACGTCCGACCCTCTTCAGGCTGACGACTGGCTCCGTGCAGTGGAGCGTCAGCTGGACATCGCCCAGTGCGATGACCGTGAGCGCGTCTTGTACGCAGCAGGACAGCTGCGAGGGGCAGCTTTGGACTGGTGGGAGTCCCACCCGGTCCATGACCGCGAGTCTCTTACTTGGCTCCAGTTCAGGGAGCGTTTCCGCAGCCACAACGTCCCCGCGGGCGTTATGAAGATGAAACAGAAGGAGTTCCTTGCACTGAAGCAGGTAATCTTAAATATAATCATTCAGCGGTTTCTTTTGAGCTTATGCCCCTTGTTCCATCCTTATGAATCCTGAGATAATTTTCGGATATCTATCTGTCTTTGTGAATTCAGGGGACTATGTCGGTCACGGAGTATCGTGATCGCTTTCTGCAGCTTGCTCGCTACGCCCCTGCTGAGGTTGCGGATGACCGCAAGAAGCAAGAGCACTTCATGGAGGGTCTTGAGGACTACCTCCAGTACGCGCTGCTCAACCTCCGCTTCGACGACTTCAACCATCTGGTTGACAGTGCGCTCAACACTGAGCGTAAGCACCTGGAGATGGAGGACAAGAAGAGGAAGGTTGTCCCCGTTGCTTCTGGCAGCAACACTCGTCCTCGACTCCAGCAGCCCCAGCAGTACCAGCCTCAGTACCGGCCTCCTCAGCAGTACCAGCAGAGGCCACCGCAGCAGTACCCGCCTCGACAGCAGCAGGCAGGTCAGGGCCCGAGGTTACCGGCACCTCCGGCTCGTGCTCCACCAGCTCCACCGGCACCGCAGGCTCCACGTCCGGCAGCTCCTACCGGACATCAGGCTCAGGGACCTCCTCGCACCTGCTTTCACTGCGGCCAGCCGGGGCACTACGCCAACGCTTGCCCCCGGAAGGCGCAGGCGGGACAGCAGGGGCGCCCAGCTCAGCCCAGGGCGCCAGCACAGGGCAGGGTGAACCACGTGACGGCCGAGTCAGCGGCCGAGGCTCCGAACGTGGTTATTGGTACGTTCATGGTTAATTCATATCCAGCTACAGTGCTTTTTGATACTGGTGCTACGCATTCCTTCATTACTCAGTCTTTTGTCGAGCATCATGGTATTCATACTAGCACATTAAAGAGGTGCCTGTTAGTATCTTCACCGGGAGGACAGTTGAGGTCTCATACTTACTGCCCGAGAGTCAGTGTTTCTTTGAGGGGAGTAGAGTTCTGTACTGATCTGATGGTGCTAGACACCAAGGGCATTGATGTCATTCTGGGAATGGAGACTCTGGCCAAGTGGGGAGTTCGGATAGATTGTGCTCAGAGGACAGTCTTGCTATCAGCTTCCAGTGGCCAAGAGGTTGTTATCAGTGCAGTAGAGCCTTCTGGATTTCTTCATCAGATGGAGGCTAGACCCACGGACGGTATTCGCGTGGTGTCTGAATTCCCGGATGTCTTTCCGGATGATTTGCCAGGTATGCCGCCTGAACGCGCCATTGAGTTTTGTATTGATCTCTTGCCTGGCACAGCTCCTATTGCAAAGCGGCCCTACCGTATGGCACCTATAGAGCATGAAGAAGTTAAGAAGACTATTGATGAGTTGCTAGCCAAGGGCTATATCCGTCGCAGCTTCTCTCCTTGGGCTTTTCCGTTATTGCTGGTAGATAAGAAGGATGGCTCGAAGAGGATGTGTGTAGATTATCGGGAGCTGAATGCAGTCACTATCAAGAACAAGCATCCACTGCCCCGTATTGAGGATCTCTTCGATTTGCTTCGAGGTGCTCGTATATTCTCGAAGATTGATCTTCGTTCGGGTTACTTTCAGCTGAGGATCCGTCCTGGGGATATTCCGAAGACGGCATTCACCTGCAAGTACGGGCTATATGAGTATACGGTCATGTCCTTCGGCTTGACTAATGCTCCGGCTTACTTCATGCATCTGATGAACATGGTTTTCATGGACTATCTGGATGTCTTCGTGGTGATTTTCATTGATGACATCCTGATCTTTTCCAAGACAGAAGAAGAGCATGAGGAGCATTTGAGACTCGTATTGCAGAGACTGAGAGAGCATCAGTTGTATGCCAAGTTCAGCAAGTGCGAGTTCTGGATTGACGAGGTTCCATTCCTCGGTCATGTTATCTCTCAGGGAGGCATTGCTGTTGATCCAAGCAAGGTGAAGGATGTGCTCGAGTGGGAGACACCGCAGACAGTAAAGGAAGTCAGGTCTTTCTTGGGCTTAGCAGGATATTATCGGAGGTTCATTGAGAATTTCTCCAAGATCGCGAAGCCTTTGACTTCTTTGCTAGAGAAGAATGTGGCTTTCGTATGGACTGATGAGCGTCAGATGGCCTTTGATGAGCTGAAGAAAAGGTTGACTACGGCACCAGTCCTGACTCTGCCAGACCAGACGAAGAGGTTCACGGTATATTGTGATGCTTCGAAGGATGGTCTTGGGTGTGTTCTGATGCAGGAGGGCAGAGTGATAGCTTATGCTTCACGGCAGTTACGTCGGCATGAGCTGAATTATCCTACTCATGATCTTGAGTTAGCCGCAGTTGTGCATGCTCTGAAGATTTGGAGGCATTACTTGTATGGGCAGCGGTGTGATATCTACACTGATCACAAGAGCCTCAAGTACATTTTCACGCAGAATGAGCTGAACATGCGGCAGAGAAGATGGCTAGAGTTGGTCAAGGACTATGATCTGGAGATTCACTATCATCCGGGCAAGGCCAATGTTGTAGCAGATGCTCTGAGCAGAAGAAGTTATGTCAACATGGCCGTGGCTTTCCAGATGCCTCCAGAGTTATGCGAGGAGTTCGAGCAGTTGAGTCTGGGCTTCTTGCATCATACCTCCAGTGCAGCATTTGAGGCAGTACCGACTCTAGAGTCAGAGATCAGGCAGCATCAGAAAGATGATGAGAAGCTGCAGGAGATTCGTGAGTTTCTCAAGAAGGGCAAGGCTCCTCATTTCAGAGAGGATGATCAGGGTACCTTGTGGTACAAGAACCGGATCTGTGTTCCAGATGTGAAGGATCTTCGGAAGTTGATTCTGAGTGAGGCCCATGATACAGCATACTCTATTCATCCGGGCAGCACGAAGATGTACTATGATCTGAAGGAACGTTTCTGGTGGTATGGGATGAAGCGTTCTGTGGCGGAGTACGTGGCTATTTGTGACACCTGCCAGCGTGTCAAGGCTGAGCATCAGAGGCCAGCAGGTCTGTTGCAGCCTTTGAAGATTCCAGAGTGGAAATGGGAAGAAATCACTATGGACTTCATTGTTGGATTGCCTTGTACTCAGAAAGGGTACAACTCCATATGGGTAGTAGTGGATCGTCTGACGAAAATTGCTCACTTCATTCCAGTGAACACTACTTACTCCGGTGCCAGACTTGCGGAGTTGTACATCTCTCGGATTGTCTGCTTGCATGGTGTGCCCAAGAAGATCATATCTGACAGAGGGTCTCAGTTCACTTCTCGGTTCTGGGAGCAGCTTCATGATTCTTTGGATACGAAGCTGCGTTTCAGTACAGCTTATCACCCTCAGACAGATGGGCAGACAGAGAGAACCAACCAAGTGTTGGAGGATATGCTGAGAGCTTGTGCCATCCAGTACGGCACTAGTTGGGATAAGTGCCTGTCATTTGCTGAGTTCTCATATAACAACAGCTATCAGGCCAGTCTGAAGAAGTCTCCCTTTGAGGCATTGTATGGCAGAAAGTGCAGGACTCCTCTCTATTGGGATCAGATCGGTGAGAAGCAGCTCTTTGGCCCTGAGATCATAGATGATGCAGAGCAGATGGTTCAGGCTGTGCGAGAAAATCTGAGGATTGCACAGAGCAGACAGAAGAGCTATGCAGATGGCAAACGGAGAGACCTGACCTTCAGTGTCGGTGATTATGTGTATCTGAAGGTGTCTCCGATGAGAGGAATCCGCAGATTTAATGTCAAAGGGAAGTTAGCACCTCGTTATGTGGGGCCATTCAAGGTGCTAGAGCGGAAAGGCGAAGTTGCTTATCGCCTGGAGTTACCTCTCAGTCTCTCAGGAGTTCATGATGTCTTCCATATATCCCAGCTGAAGAGGTGTTTGCGAGTACCCGAGGAGCAGGCACCTCTGGATGGAGTCGATGTCCAGGAGGATCTGACTTATACCGAGCATCCGGTGAAGATTCTGGAGACGTCAGAGAGGGTTACTCGGAACAAGCGCATCAAGATGTGCAGAGTTCAGTGGAGTCATCACAGTGAAGCTGAGGCTACCTGGGAGCGAGAAGATGAGTTGAAGAAGACATATCCAGATCTCTTTGCTAGCCAGCCCAGCTAAATCTCGGGGACGAGATTTCTTTAAGGGGGTAGGGTCTGTAACACCCTAATTTAAATTTCAGCATTTATTAATAAATTTAAATGGCTTTATTTAATTTTCTAAGGTTTATTGTGTTTAGTATGGCATTTAACTCAATTTTGTTCCTTAATTAATTAAAATTTATCATAGGTTTAAATTTTTGTTGCATTCATGCTGGTGCATAATTTTATTTGAGTGTGGTTTGAATTCAAATTCAAATTTGAATTCAAACTTTGTTTGAATTAGAACTAGAAAGAGAAAAATAGAAATAGAAAATCCATAGCAAACCCAACAGCCCAAGCCCACTTCTCCCTTTCTCCCCTGCGGCCCACATCTTTCCCTCCTGGCCCGTTTCTTTTCTTTCCTCCGGCCCAACCCGCGCCAAACTGGCTCGGCCCAGACTTTGCGCTCGGCCCAGCCCGCCGCCTCCCTCAGCCCAAGCGGCCCAGCGCCCCCGCGCGCTCTCTCTCCCAGGCCGGCCCGCGTCACCCCGCACCCGCGCTTTCCGTCGCTGACCGACGGGGCCCACCAGTCAGCTCCTTCTCTTCCCCCGCCGCGCAACGGATGCCCGAAGTCACCGGCGAGTTTGCCGGGATTCTCATCCAGCCGCGCCCCGCCGCAATCCCCGCCTGGCCCTGCCTTTTAACCACCCAGCCGCACCCCCCAGGAACCCCATCCCCACACCGCAGCGCCGCCCCGCAAACCCTAGCCCCGGCCGCCGCTCTGCCTCACCGGCGCAGGGGCTCTGCGTCACCACAAACTCGCCCTTCCGCTACCTCCCGGGCCGCCAGGACCCCCGCACCCGCTCCGCCTCGACGTCCGGTACATCTCCGTGCCACCTGATCGAAGGATCGACCCGAACTCCGCTGGAATTGCGCCTGAGACCCCACTCCGGTAAATTCTGGAACCACCGCATTTCCTCGCCGCCGAAGCATCTCTGGCCCGCCTGATCCCCTTGGACTCATCACAGGGACATCGCACGTCGACCCGCAGGACCAAGAGGACCAGAGCTCCCCTCCAGCAACCCCGTCATCGTGCTCCGCCGTGCGACGCCGCCGAACTCCGACGCCGGCGCCACCGCACTGCGTCCCAGCCCGCCAAGAGCCCTTGGTGAGCACTAGTAGCACCCTCCCTACCCCTTCTCGTTCAAAATCGAGACCTAGTTTCGCGTAGACGTGAGCTCCGGCGGGATCCGTGTCCGCCGAGCCGCCCTCGCCGTCGAGGGGCCTTTTCCCAACCCCGCACCTCCTGGGCGAGCCCGCCGGTGGATTACCCATGCCACGGCGGTGCTCCACGGCCAAACCCCGGCCCAATTAGGTCCCTGTAGCGGCGGATTTCTCAACTCCGGCGAGCCCTATGCTGCGCCGCCGCGGAACAGGGCGCGCCGGCGCGTTCCGCCGCCGCCCCACACCCAATCGCCTAAGAGCCGTCCGATCCGGAACCCAGGGCCCAGATTAGATCGCATCCCCGCTAGATCCGGATCGTCGGATCGAGATCCAACGGTCTGGGATCAAAGATACCGGTTCGGCCTGGTTTTCTTTCTAAAGAGCCCCTGAGTTTTTCTCGAATCAACCCGCGCTCCTTGCTAGTTCAAAAATATTTACAGATCGGCCCAAAAATTTGCACAGAGCCCCCTGACCTTTTTAAAAATAGAACCCGCCGTCCTTTGCTGCCGTTTTTACGAGTTAACCCCTGGATCTAACCTTTATTTACGTTTCAGTCCCTGGTTTTTGTAGAAAAGCCCCTGAAACTTCAGTTTTCTTACAAATAAGCCCCTGAACCTTGTTTTTAGCCCAGAAAATGCGTTTTAGCTCCGTTTTTAGCGTTCTTTATGTCCACGCGATCGTTGTAACGCGTAGAATAGTTTTAGCTTAGTTTTTCTTGCTGTTTTTATGTATTGATGTACTGTTTCTTAGTTTTTTGTTAATGTTTGTTTGTATGCTTATTTTCGTGCATTGTTTTGGCCATGTGTTCGTGAGTAGACGTTGATCCATCTGAGGAGCCCCAGTACCAGTACCCGGAGCAGCCGTCTTCGGATCAGTTTGAGCAGCAGCAGGAGCAGTACGAGGAAGGCAAGTATAACATGAACAACCTATCACTTTTAAATACATTTTCATACTGCATTTTAATACTGTATGCCTTTAAGGATTTCCTAGCCACTTTATATCCTTTATATATACCTTTGGGTTGCATTTTGGTTAGTTGTGCTAGGTTGCTGCGCTATAACAAACTCTGGTCCTTTTTAATTAAATTGATTAATGGTTTACTTGAACTTAATTCTGAGAGTGGCACTCTGTGTGGCTTGAGTGGCTCACTTCTCGTTAAAAGATGTTTTTTTTAGAAACATGGTTTAGGGGGCCAGCACGGTGCTTACTGCCTGGTTGGCCACTCTCCATAAGGACCGGTTCATAGAGCGACAACCTAGGACAACAGCGCTACCACAAGGCTAGAATGGGATAGACTTGGCGTAATAATTAGATCTTTTTGGTTTGGAGTAACTTACCTGCGGGGCAAGAGTAGTAAGCTTCAATGGTCCCTGCTCCTCCGGCTTGGTCTGTGCTTGGATTGCGCTCCTGTGCTTGTACCCCCGGAGGTGGGCCCCATCGTCGCCGACCTAACTCTCGCGGTTACGCCTTACCAACGAGATTCTTTCTAAAGGCCTCGTAGTGAGTCGCTGGCCATCTCACCTAAGGAAGTGTGATGAACAACTGGCGTAGCTCACGACTTGTGGGTAAAGATGTGCAACCTCTGCAGAGTGTAAAACTGGTATACTAGCCGTGCTCACGGTTATGAGCGGCCCAGATCCTCCTTTTGATTAGTGAAGTTATCTCCTTCCGACGAGGGAGGTGCTTCTCGGGGTTTTCCTTGGTGGCTTGGTTTTGGTTTGGTTCTCAGTAGTAGTATAATTAATTCTGATTAATTACTATGTAACTGGGTTAATGGTAATTCATCAACTCGTAGTAAATAGCTGTAATAAAATTTTGCCAACACTTAAAAGCTAATGCAGTTGAGTCAGCCAGCCTAGAGCCTCATAGTTTGTGTTATACTTGTTGAGTACAAGTTGTGTACTCACTCTTGCCTCTTCTCTACTTTTTCCTCTTGGCTACGCTACTGCTGCTCAGTTCCTGCCGACACGAGGGAGTTCGTCCAGCGCTACCAGGACTACGAGGACTTCTAGGTGCTTCGTCTCCCAGTCGACGTCCCTGTGGCGCCCTGCTTCAGCTTCGGAGAGCTTTATCGTATTTTGTACTTCGTTTCCGCTGTATCAGACATTTTGTCATTATTGTAATAAATAACATTCGTATTCGCTTTATTATGTCTTTTTACGTGATATGTGCTATGATATACTGTTCATTCTGTTGTATATACGTGTGACTTGATCCTGGCACGTATATGATTGCTCGGTTTATGTTCTTTTATAAACCGGGTGTTACACCTTGACAAATATAAGTTAAAAGCCGAGTCCATACCCCGCACTCCAAACGGCTCAAGTGCGCAGGCCATCACCATAAAGGCAACACCGGCTCAAACGCACTTCAAACGGAACAATTCTTGGTCTGTCGGGTAACGTCCCGATACAACCACCGGTTCTCGGATCGAACAAGCATACCCCGCACGAAGGCGAGTCCAGAGATATTACAACCACATATTTTACAACACAAGCTCAGTAGTGATTACAAACCAGTTCAAACCATTATTACATAACCAAACCTTGTAAAACAGTTATACAAACCACAATTGTAAGTTCAGAGATTGAAAAGCAGCGAAAAAAGAACACGACGGCTACAACACGTCGCAAAAGTATACCAGGCTAGCCCAATCATGGTATCACTCATCAGGGTCATTGCCGGCCGAAGATGTATCCCACTCTACGGACCAGCCAGGAGGCAAAGAGCAGGGCCAAGACAAACTAGCAACCTGGTCCTCAAAACTCATACCTGAAAAAGGGTTTCAACAGCAAGGCTGAGTATTCTAATACTCAGCAAGACTTAACCGTCAACGGGTATACGTAGCCCACCTAACTAGACTATGCAGGGTTCTGTGAGGCTCTGGTTTTCCCTTTTGCTGAAAAGCAATAAAGAGTAGGTCCTTACTTTCAAATTTTAGCTTACAGGATTCTAGTTGATTAACCATTCTATGTAAGCAACTACTATTCAACCATGGTAGATCTTTAAGCAAACATCAAGATTGATCATAATAATGTTGCTCTTATTACTCTGTGTGGCAAAGAGATCAAGCAGTCCCAAACTGTGGGAAGCAGACGATTCGAATCGAATTTGTTAACCTGGCCAGGCAGACCTAACACACACGTTTGGAACACCATCGGGTCGTTCCCAAACAACCGTTTACATTTCTTTCCGGCTTGTGGATAGGGTCACTCTCCCCGACTACAGGGCTCCAAGGTCCAACCTTGTCCCTCGAAGTCGCAGTGTTGATCAACAATAACATTTAAAAGCCTATCTCTAAAGAGAGAGTGATAGGTATATCCACTCCCCAGTCCAATCGGTTACTAGTCTTACCGCGTACCATATTTACGGCATGTGGCTAGTACGTTTAATAACTTAACTAGCACTACCACACACCGCGACCTTAGCAAGTTCATCAACACAGATGGGGTCTCACACAAGGTCATGATATCGAACACAACCCCGTCCGTCATCCTTATATTGATAACAGAAAGTAAACAAGAAATTCCTATAGAGCTCGCGAGTGACAGGCAATCACTCGACTTTTACCGGTCCTATAAGCTTAGCAATTATTCGAACTCAGTTCTAGTGTTCAGTACATAGGTTCCTAGGATCATGCATCTAGGGTTTCAATTCAAATCCTAAGAACTGTAAATGCACAATTAAGTAATGAGAATAATTGGTACTAATTTGAAATATAGGTTAAGTCCGGGGCTTGCCTTCTTGGTAGTCACTAACTATTTCAGCCCTGGGCTCTTTCGAACTTTGGTCCGGGGCTTCAGTTAGTACAGCAGTGTTCACTTGAGCTTCGAAATCACCTCCTTCAGACTTCGGGATCAGCTCATACGTCCCGTCAGTTAACACCGAAGTATCTATATGTGATGCAAGAACAGTATTATAAACACACTCATATCACGATAAAGTTGTTGTCTAACAAATAGCAAACAATCGTATTACATGGGCAATCGTTTATAAAGCAGATAACTAACATATCTTACTACACAAGGCATCATGATCAATGGCACAAAAGAAGCTTACTAACTTCATAAACCAGTGGTAGTTGTTTCCTATAGCAAGTAAATCATGGTTTGCTAATAAATAAACAATTCAGCACACATACAGTATTAATTTGAGCAAAAATTGCATCAAACAGAAGGTAAACAGAGTAATCTATCCTGTAAAAATCATGCCAACTCATGAGCCCTTTAATCAGAATAAAACAATTATTCAGATAGCATCTAGTTGAAGATTGAATTCTACAGAACAAACCACAACTCTAGTGAAGCTCAAAAGATTTCAGAATAGACATAATATGATTATGAACACCTCATACATTTTTCAGAATTTATTCTTCAAAGAATTAATTTTGAGAAAATAAACAAAACTGACAAAAATTTAATAAGATTCATTTTTAGATTCTGTTCTTGTCATTAACTGGCACTAAATGTTTACAGATAGCAACATATGACTAAATCAAGGCTCTACAAAAATTACCAGGATTTCCTAAGCAATGAAACTATTTAACATGAATAAATCTCACTTAACAAGCATTAAATCAAGGAAATAGCTAAATTGAAGGAATGACCACGAAATTTTTATAACAACACTAGGGTCACATGAACATCTCACCATAAAAATTTCACAGCAAGACATTGTTTCAATCATCAGTTAAGAAAAAGATAAAAACATCTAGCATTTAAACACTAGTAACACAAATCTATTTTTACAGCAAAAACTTTCAACTAACACCCAACATATTATGATTCGACTGCAAAGATCTCTTCTAGAGGATTCCAAAACATCAAGATTTATAGTTTTCTGATTTTTTTATGAATTTCTATGGAATACCAAAGTTTACAGCAAAAATAACAAAGAAGTCCCTGCTGACACTATTCAAATGAGTCTAGGGCTATTCAAATAACCCCCTGGGTTTTTGCTTCTTTTCAACCCGAGGTCCCTGGCCGGTGGGGAAAAACAGGGAACGATGGATGCGGCGGATCCCGGCGACTCCGGTCACCGGCGGCGAGGGAGATGTTGGGGAAAACGGAGAGGAGATCGAGCTCTACCCGATGATGGTCTTCTTGGGGCTCGGGGTGGCCGGATTGGAGGTTCCCCGCGGAGAAGTTGCTCCGATGGTGACAGCTAGCGGCAGAGGCGGCTTTCCGATGGGGTAGAAGTGGCGTGGAGTGGCCGGGGAGCTTCACCTCGACATGAGGGAGCTATTGGTGGGATCGATTTAGGGCGGGAAAAGGCGGAGGAGGTGGCGCGACGGTGAGCTCAGAGGAAGACGGCGGCCATGGTGGAGGCGGTGGTGTTCTGGGATTTGAGGTCGGGGAACCGGAGAGAGTGCGTGCGGGATAGAGTGCAGGGGTCTTCCGGTGCTGCTGCGCGCAAGAGGATAGAAGCTGGGGCTCTGCTCAGAGCTGGCCACGGCGGTGGCGAGGTGGCTACCGGCGGGTGGTAAAAACTAGTTTGGGGTCAATTCGAGCAATGGATGGCTAGGGTGGTGGCTCCACAGCGAGACCCTGCTCAGCGGCGGCAATGGTGATGGAGGGGAGGAGGTACCAGCGCGAGGGGATGTGGGTCCAGGAGCTTGCGAAGATGCCACGTGAGGCGGTGGCGAAGCTGGAGGTGGCCTGGGCCGGCCCTGAGCGGCGGGCGGCGCTACCCAGCGGCGGCGGCCAGAGGAAGCAGAGGAGCAGGCAGGAGGTGGAAGACTGGGGACTTCTTTGCAATTTCCGAAAATTCTAGGGACCTTACTGTAAACCAGCTATAACTTTTGAACTAAAGCTCAAATGAGAAAGTGCCCAACATGAAAGTTATTCAACTTTTCAAGATCTACAACTTTATTGTTTTGCAAAAATTTATTTGCTCAAAGGTTAAAGAGTTATTTTTGAAAACATAAGGAGAATTTGAATTCAAATGACTTGTCTTTTTCAATGCAAAATCACTTTAAATCTAGGCTGAATTGAAAGATTTTCTGCCATGCAATGATAACACTACAATTTGCAAATAAACCCTCCACAAAAGCTATAATTATACATCCTATTCAAATAAAACTATACAGTTGACCTTAGAACAATTCATAATTACACACAGGTCCTTAAAATCTTTAAAATAGACCCTTGCTCAAAAAATTTCACACATAAAGCACAGGAAATAAATGTAGTTTTATTATGCAGACACCTAGGGTGTCACAGCCTTCCCCCCTAAAAGGAATCTCATCCCGAGATTCCAAAAGATAGACTCTCGAGGGAAAAGGAGCAGACCAATCATCAAGCCAGCAGGACAAAGTCACATTAGAGAATATTGATGTTGATGATATGATCCTTTGTAGATAAGGATTTGAGAATTTAAGGAAAGTTTAAGAAACAAGGTATGATATTATGAGCGAGAGGAATTACTGTGCCATTGTGTGAACTAATCAATTGTTTTTCCACACTAAAGGCTCCAGGACTTCATTCTTTGCAGCAAGAGTCTGTGGATAAAACATGAGATCACAATCACCATCCAAGTCGGCTGGAAAGGACCGTTGGACTATTATAGTACTAACATATAGTAGGATTTTTGTAAAGAAGAGAGGACCTAAGCTCTGGAAGAATCAATGTCTCAATCTAGTGGGGAATCTAGATAGAAAAGATATTAAGGTGAGTTTTTGCTCAAGGACATTCTTGCTCAAATTGTTGATTAAATTAAACGGCATGATGTGAGATGCATATGCTCGATGACCATGAGAGTGATGCATCCTCGAGATGTATGATTGCAATGCTGGTGCAATGCAATGACGAAATGTTTTATGCGTCACTGAAATGGTGCTTGTGACACGATGCAATTGCCACAATGCTGACTCAATTTTGCATACACTATGATGCAACGATGATGATGCTCTTGACAGATGCATGTATGAAATACACAAGCATGATGCACATATGGATAAATTGATGATGCAAACAGTGCAATGCGCATATCGTACCTATTTTCCCGCAACTAAAACTCATTAGCCTTCTACCCTTGAGTAAGGATCAGAAGTTAGGACACTAACAAGGTTGCATAGAAGGGGATTGCAGTGAGTTACATTACACATACTAGACACCAGCGCGCTCCTAGTAACTCAATCATGTGGCTGCAGCGCACACGAGAGTCTAGGTTTCGTCGCGGCATCAAGGTTACGTGACTAAACTCCACCACAAAAGAAATCAAGAGTGGCAACCCAATAGCGCCAGCAACGATAGGATAGGAACCGAAGACAACCCACGAAGTGGTACTCAAACACATACCCATTAGTCAGTCTACAGATTCCCGATCATGATGCAACACTATGCACTAACGAATGACATGAAATTATGTGATGCATGATTATTGCATCAAGAACTGTATTTCAAAAGTTTATTATTATCATAAACCTTTTTAATTTATCTAAAATTAACTGAGCAAGAATGAAAATATAGGATTCAGATTTTGAAATCAAAATAGCCAGCAAGGTCAGGCATAACACTAAGAGGAATAGAATGATTATTGATGGGGTTTTGTTAACAAACATCATGGCTTAACCAGGGAGCCATGAAGGAAAAGGAATAATGGTTTTGATAGGAATAGATTCAAGGCATTGATCAAGGGTTGGATTGATTAACAAGCTAAGATCAATGGTAAGGTTCATATAAGATCCAAAGCCACTAACTTACAAAAGGCCTTCTCAACTAAAGATCAAACTAGCAGATTACGTCAGTCACACTACTACAACAGAAAACCTAGGAGGACATTCAGGTAAAAGCAACACATTTTAATAAAACAACATAACAAGCAAGGCGATCAATCATACCAAGATATGTCATGATGCATGCACGTTCTGTTCGTTCCTCACAAGATAAACAATTGCCAACTATTATTTGGCTTACGTGGTTAGCACAGTGACATAACATAGATACGGCTCTCCCTATATAGCTAGTCGATAAATTCTAACTGTTCTTAACTTGTCGAATCGCGGTTAGTGTACCTGCAGAAAATTGACAGAATATATATATATATATATATATATATATATATATATATATATATATATATATATATATATATATATATATATATATATATCCATAGAACCTTTCATGCCAGCACTCATGAAAGCGTTCCCATACATTACCGCTCACTATAGAAACGGAAGCCATACAATTTCCGCCGTATGGCCAACGTTAACATACGCTACTCAGTGGCGTATTCATACGTTCCTTTACTCCCAATATAATCGACCGAGGTCGGTATATTGGCAGCAGCTCAAGTAGGCCACTGCTTGAGCGCAGCGTTCGGTTCGCATCGCCGACGGGAAGGTCAGACTCCCTCAGCTAACTGAGTACACATTACTTCCAATATAGTCAACTAATAGTTGGTATATTGGGAGCACCTCAAGTAAGCCACTGTTTGAGGGCAGCGTTCGGCTCGCATCACCGACGGGAAGGTCAGACTCCTTCAGCTGACTGAGGATCCTTACCTTCGTACCTTAACGTAGGTGCGTCGTTACAAAAATTAAGGGTTGCTTGTGAGTATGGTTTGACAAAAATGTAAAGTGCTGGAAGTCAGATAACATAAACCATACATAAATAGCCACCTAGTAATTCCCGTAAATTCCCTAGGACTTTACGTTCTATGCACAACCCTTAACGAATCCAACGTAGTTTTTAGAAATACCTTGTTGGTCAAATTTTATACGGAAAGCGATTTTTAAGGTTCCAACACCTCTGGTGTACGCTTGCAGCTCTGATACCAGCTGTGGCAGAACCACCTGAATTATCCCGGCTCAAGTGCGCAGGCCATCACCATAAAGGCAACACCGGCTCAAACGCACTTCAAACGGAACAATTCTTGGTCTGTCGGGTAACGTCCCGATACAACCACCGGTTCTCGGATCGAACAAGCATACCCCGCACGAAGGCGAGTCCAGAGATATTACAACCACATATTTTACAACACAAGCTCAGTAGTGATTACAAACCAGTTCAAACCATTATTACATAACCAAACCTTGTAAAACAGTTATACAAACCACAACTGTAAGTTCAGAGTTTGAAAAGCAGCGGAAAAAGAAGACGACGGCTACAACACGTCGCAAAAGTATACCAGGCTAGCCCAAGCATGGTATCACTCATCAGGGTCATTGCCGGCCGAAGACGTATCCCACTCTACGGACCAGCCAGGAGGCAAAGAGCAGGGCCAAGACAAACTAGCGACCTGGTCCTCAAAACTCATACCTGAAAAAGGGTTTCAACAGCAACACCTCTGGTGTACGCTTGCAGCTCTGATACCAGCTGTGGCAGAACCACCTGAATTATCCCGGCTCAAGTGCGCAGGCCATCACCATAAAGGCAACACCGGCTCAAACGCACTTCAAACGGAACAATTCTTGGTCTGTCGGGTAACGTCCCGATACAACCACCGGTTCTCGGATCGAACAAGTATACCCCGCACGAAGGCGAGTCCAGAGATATTACAACCACATATTTTACAACACAAGCTCAGTAGTGATTACAAACCAGTTCAAACCATTATTACATAACCAAACCTTGTAAAACAGTTATACAAACCACAACTGTAAGTTCAGAGTTTGAAAAGCAGCGGAAAAAGAAGACGACGGCTACAACACGTCGCAAAAGTATACCAGGCTAGCCCAAGCATGGTATCACTCATCAGGGTCATTGCCGGCCGAAGACGTATCCCACTCTACGGACCAGCCAGGAGGCAAAGAGCAGGGCCAAGACAAACTAGCGACCTGGTCCTCAAAACTCATACCTGAAAAAGGGTTTCAACAGCAACACCTCTGGTGTACGCTTGCAGCTCTGATACCAGCTGTGGCAGAACCACCTGAATTATCCCGGCTCAAGTGCGCAGGCCATCACCATAAAGGCAACACCGGCTCAAACGCACTTCAAACGGAACAATTCTTGGTCTGTCGGGTAACGTCCCGATACAACCACCGGTTCTCGGATCGAACAAGTATACCCCGCACGAAGGCGAGTCCAGAGATATTACAACCACATATTTTACAACACAAGCTCAGTAGTGATTACAAACCAGTTCAAACCATTATTACATAACCAAACCTTGTAAAACAGTTATACAAACCACAACTGTAAGTTCAGAGTTTGAAAAGCAGCGGAAAAAGAAGACGACGGCTACAACACGTCGCAAAAGTATACCAGGCTAGCCCAAGCATGGTATCACTCATCAGGGTCATTGCCGGCCGAAGACGTATCCCACTCTACGGACCAGCCAGGAGGCAAAGAGCAGGGCCAAGACAAACTAGCGACCTGGTCCTCAAAACTCATACCTGAAAAAGGGTTTCAACAGCAAGGCTGAGTATTCTAATACTCAGCAAGACTTAACCGTGAACGGGTATACGTAGCCCACCTAACTAGACTATGTAGGGTTCTGTGAGGCTCTGGTTTTCCCTTTTGCTGAAAAGCAATAAAGAGTAGGTCCTTACTTTCAAATTTTGGCTTCCAGGATTCTAGTTGATTAACCATTCTATGTAAGCAACTACTATTCAACCATGGTAGATCTTTAAGCAAACATCAAGATTGATCATAATAATGTTGCTCTTATTACTCTGTGTGGCAAAGAGATCAAGCAGTCCCAAGCTGTGGGAAGCAGACGATTCGAATCGAATTTGTTAACCTGGCCAGGCAGACCTAACACACACGTTTGGAACACCATCGGGTCGTTCCCAAACAACCGTTTACCTTTCTTTCCGGCTTATGGATAGGGTCACTCTCCCCGACTACAGGGCTCCAAGGTCCAACCTTGTCCCTCGAAGTCGCAGTGTTGATCAACAATAACATTTAAAAGCCTATCTCTAAAGAGAGTGATAGGTATATCCACTCCCCAGTCCAATCGGTTACTAGTCTTACCGCGTACCATATTTACGGCATGTGGGTAGTACGTTCAAAAACTTAACTAGCACTACCACACACCGCGACCTTAGCAAGTTCATCAACACAGACGGGGTCTCACACAAGGTCATGATATCGAACACAACCCCGTCCGTCATCCTTATATTGATAACAGAAAGTAAACAAGAAATTCCTATAGAGCTCGCGAGTGACAGGCAATCACTCGACTTTTACCGGTCCTATAAGCTTAGCAATTATTCGAACTCAGTTCTAGTGTTCAGTACATAGGTTCCTAGGATCATGCATCTAGGGTTTCAATTCAAATCCTAAGAACTGTAAATGCACAGTTAAGTAATGAGAATAATTGGTACTAATTTGAAATATAGGTTAAGTCCGGGGCTTGCCTTCTTGGTAGTCACTAACTATTTCAGCCCTGGGCTCTTTCGAACTTTGGTCCGGGGCTTCAGTTAGTACAGCAGTGTTCACTTGAGCTTTGAAATCACCTCCTTCAGACTCCGGGATCAGCTCGTACGTCCCGTCAGTTAACACCGAAGTATCTATATGTGATGCAAGAACAGTATTATAAACACACTCATATCACGATAAAGTTGTAGTCTAACAAATAGCAAACAATCGTATTACATGGGCAATCGTTTATAAAGTAGATAACTAACATATCTTACTACACAAGGCATCATGATCAACGGCACAAAAGAAGCTTACTAACTTCATAAACCAGTGGTAGTTGTTTCCTATAGCAAGTAAATCATGGTTTGCTAATAAATAAACAATTCAGCACACATACAGTATTAATTTGAGCAAAAATTGCATCAAACAGAAGGTAAACAGAGTAATCTATCCTGTAAAAATTATGCCAACTCATGCAGCCCTTTAATCAGAATAAAACAATTATTCAGATAGTATCTAGTTGAAGATTGAATTCTACAGAACAAACCACAACTCTAGTGAAGCTCAAAAGATTTCAGAATAGACATAATATGATTATGAACACCTCATACATTTTTCAGAATTTATTCTTCAAATAATTAATTCTGAGAAAATAAACAAAACTGACAGAAATTTAATAAGATTCATTTTTAGATTCTGTTCTTGTCATTAACTGGCGCTAAATGTTTACAGATAGCATCATATGACTAAATCAAGGCTCTACAAAAATTACCAGGATTTCCTAAGCAATGAAACTATTTAACATGAATAAATCTCACTTAACAAGCATTAAATCAAAGAAATAGCTAAATTGAAGGAATGACCACGAAATTTTTATAACAACACTAGGGTCACATGAACATCTCACCATAAAAATTTCACGGCAAGACATTGTTTCAATCATCAGTTAAGAAAAAGATAAAAACAACTAGCATTTAAACACTAGTAACACAAATCTATTTTTACAGCAAAAACTTTCAACTAACACCCAACATATTATGATTCGACTGCAAAGATCTCTTCAAGAGGATTCCAAAACATCAAGATTTACAGTTTTCTGATTTTTTTATGAATTTCTATGGAATATCAAAGTTTACAGCAAAAATAACAAAGAAGTCCCTGCTGACACTATTCAAATGAGTCTAGGGCTATTCAAATAACCCCCTGGGTTTTTGCTTCTTTTCAACCCGAGGTCCCTGGCCGGTGGGGAAAAACAGGGAACGATGGATGCGGCGGATCCCGGCGACTCCGGTCACCGGCGGCGAGGGAGATGTTGGGGAAAACGGAGAGGAGACCGAGCTCTACCCGATGATGGTCTTCTTGGGGCTCGGGGTGGCCGGATTGGAGGTTCCCCGCGGAGCAGTTGCTCCGGCGGTGACGGCTAGCAGCGGAGGCGGCATTCCGGTGGGGTAGAAGTGGCGTGGAGTGGCCGAGGAGCTTCACCTCGACATGAGGGAGCTATTGGTGGGATCGATTTAGGGCGGGAAAAGGCAGAGGAGGGGGCGCGACGGTGAGCTCAAAGGAAGACGGCGGCCATGGCGGAGGCGGTGGTGTTCTGGGGTTTGGGGTTGGGGAACTGGAGAGAGAGCGTGCGGGATAGAGTGTAGGGGTCTTCCTGGTGCTGCTGCGCTCGAGAGGATAGAAGCTGGGGCTCTGCTCTGAGCTGGCCACGGCGGTGGCGAGGTGGCGACCGGCGGGTGGTAAAAACTAGTTTGGGAGTCAATTCGAGCAATGGATGGCTATGGTGGTGGCTCCACGGCGAGACTCTACTCAGCGGCGGCAATGGTGATGGCGGGGAGGAGGTACCAGCGCAAGGGGATGTGGGTCCAGGAGCTTGCGGAGATGCCATGTGAGGCGGTGGCGAAGCTGGAGGTGGCCTGGGCCGGCCCTGAGCGGCGGGCGGCGCTGCCCAGCGGCGGCAGCCAGAGGAAGCAGAGGACCAGGCAGGAGGTGGAAGTCTGGGGACTTCTTTGTAAATGCAAAAATTCCAGGGACCTTACTATAAACCAGTAATAACTTTTAAACTAAAGCTCAAATGAAAAAGTGCCCAACATGAAAGTTGTTCAACTTTTCAAGATCTACAACTTTGATGTTGTGCAAAAATTTATTTGCTCAAAGGTTAAAGAGTTATTTTTGAAAACATATGGAGAATTTGAATTCAAAGGACTTTTGTCTTTTTCAATGCAAAATCACTTTAAATCTAGGCTGAATTGAAAGATTTACTGCCATGCAATGATTACACTACATTTTGCAAATAAACCCTCCACAAAAGCTATAATCACACATCCTATTCAAATAAAACTATATAGTTGACCTTAGAACAATTCATAATTACACACAGGTCCTTAAAATTTTTAAAATAGGCCCATGCTCAAACAATTTCACACATAAAGCACAGGAAATAAATGTAGTTTTATTATGCAAACACCTAGGGTGTCACAGAGATCGTGTCGTGACCTCTGCAATCTTTCTGAGATCAGTAGTGCTGCAGCGAATCTTCTGAAAAGGTGAGCCTCCACAAAAGCTATAATCACACATCCTATTCAAATAAAACTATATAGTTGAGCTTAGAACAATTCATAATTACACACAGGTCCTTAAAATTTTTAAAATAGGCCCATGCTCAAACAATTTCACACATAAAGCACAGGAAATAAATGTAGTTTTATTATGCAAACACCTAGGGTGTCACAGAGATCGTGTCGTGACCTCTGCAATCTTTC
Source organism: Panicum virgatum (assembly GCF_016808335.1). Taxonomy (NCBI): domain Eukaryota; kingdom Viridiplantae; phylum Streptophyta; class Magnoliopsida; order Poales; family Poaceae; genus Panicum; species Panicum virgatum. The sequence goes on along the minus strand of NC_053143.1, from coordinate 22,233,431 downwards.
TGAGATCAGTAGTGCTGCAGCGAATCTTCTGAAAAGGTGAGCCTATGGTGTACTGTGTGCCCGTGGTTCACATGGCGAATACTGCAGTGGAATCTTTTCTGTTTCGCTTGTGACCTTCCTTGTCCTTGGATGTCACGAGCTGAACTGTGGCTCCGCTGCTTCTTCTATTTAAGCAGAGTTTGTGGCGCTTGATTCTTCAATCTTGCAATTGTAGTTATGGGTTCCAAGTGGAGTTCTTCACTGGAGAGTACTCGACCTCCTGATGAAAGTAGTCGATTTGCCTTTGTGGGTGCTAGAAGAGTATTTGTGAGCAGCAAAAACACTTGTTATCTCCATGGCCGCTGGTGTTGCTTCTCACATTGCAGCCATCCTGGTCGTCTTGCACCTGGTGGGCTGATGGTGGAAGCCGGGTCTGAAGCTTTTGTGGTTATTGCTACTTTGCAACGTCACGAATAAAATACGCAAGCGCACGGATACCACTGTAGCTTTCACTCAAGAGTATTCTAGGTTATCATATCCACTGAGGAACGTGAGTAGGCTATCTACAGGTTCAGGCTCATCCAAGGACACACACGCCAGTGTGGAGAAGATAGAAGAGAGGACTTTCTAGATCTAGAATCTATGCCTAGAAGAAGAGAACATGTCGCCGTTATACTTTGAGCTACCGGTTTCTACCGGCTTATACAAGCCGATAGCTCCAGTAATAGTGCTCTATCCAATATCCGAACATGGAGGATTGCTAGGGCTCGAACAGGACTGTCACCACCTGCCGGCTACCTCTACAAACTGTGGGACTATTAGACAATTGTGTGGTATAGTCCAGCCTAAACACCACGTCTACGCCTTTCCCTACTAACCTTAGCCCTGGCCAAGACTACCCTTTTCTATCCGAGGTTTTAAGCTAAGATCAAATGCTACTCTATAAGCATACGCATCAACTAATATAAGGCAGAGATTATAACTTGCGATCTAGACTCTAATTCTAAATAAGCAAAGAAAGTCTCGAACACTTACAACCGAATAAGCATCCGTCGAGGTATAAGTGGAGAAGAGTGCCGATAGACCTGGCACTTCCCCGGGTCCTCCTCACTCTCCTCCTCATCTTCTACACCTCCTAGTCTACCTAAGCATCTAGGATGAAGGCCTCAAGCTCCAAGGGAGCCATGGGGTGAGCTGCAGCCGAGCCTCATCAAACCACCATAAGTATCTAATGGGAGATCTCCACGTGGAACCTGAAGACGGTGGGTCCCACGGGAAGGTCGGCCGACCTGCTAGTCGGCCGAACCCCCAGTGGGCCCACCGACCTTCTAATTTGGTCTGTGGGTTGCTTCCTGGGCCCACTTGTCAATGGTACAGGGATTGGCTTCTGTTGTGTTGGTTTCTTGCTCTGGTGGGCCCTCTAATCCATGTTTTGACATGTGTCGCGTCCTGATTTGCTGGAACGTCGTGTCTGGGATAATTCCTCACCATTATGCTGCAAAATTAGCTTAAAATTACTTGCACACATTCTAGAACATCATCTGTGGAATTCATTAGTAAATAAATCTATCCTAGCATTTATTCCACATGTTGGTTCCTTTTTGTGCAGGAGTTGACGGTCAAAATTGGTCGTGAGTGACCGTCAACAAAATCCCCCGCACTTGGCCCTTTGCTCGTCCTGAGTCAAGGTCAGGACTGAGGTGAAGCGGTAGCTCCATGATAGAATATTCTGCACAAAAGTTATTGCATACCTTGCTCTTGCTTGTGAACTTGAATGTGTCTACCATTATATCTTGAGTTGTTGAAGAATAGAATGATATTGGCTTCAAGTGTCATCCTATAATGCTGCCAGACTTGGGGATTTTTGAAAGAATTTTCACATAAAAAGATGTTCATGGTCTTACTTTCTTCCGTGGGTCTCTCAGAACCGCTCATTACTTCTTACCAGAACTTATCCCCTATTTACCTTACCGGCTTTGATGGTATATGTGGAGTTTTGACGGATGAGGTAGAATGGCATCTGCTTGACTCAAATCTGTTGCAAGGTCAAAAATTGGATCCACAGGTTGATACTCATATTTACGAACTAATTAGGTTAGTGCACAGATAAATACATGCTCCTTTTCATGTCTGACTTTATTTGCTGGGTCATGCTTCTTTGGCATGCCATCTTTTCACTCTCTTTTTTTTGGGTCATGCTTCTTTGGCATGCCATCTTTTCATCTCTCTTTCTCTCTCTTTTTTTAATACTATTGTCAGACAGCATTTAAGGAGCATGAGGTTCATCTGAACATATAACCTTTAATCAAGGGCGTAAAACAAAGTAAAACCATAATGGGTCACAAAATTTGACCAAGCTCAACATGAAGCCAAGAGATAGCATGGGATTTTTTTTCAAGTGGAAGGTAACATATGGCTCTGGTAGGATGGTGGATAAAGAGATAAGACCAAGAACACAATTTTGTTTTTATAAATAAAATTCCCAAACTGGTCAACATGAGAGAGACGAACAACTTTAAACCAGACATATCACGTTAGTCAACAACTAAGCATCATGGGGTCCTATAAGATATGGTTCACAAACTTAAGTGCAGCATTAAAAACATTTATGCAAGGCATCTATCAAGAACTCCTGTTAGCATATTTCTTAAATTGATTCAAATATTTGAAAAGGTATGATCATGTTTAGAAACGCCAAAGGGAGGAAACAAGTGAGGTAGTGCAAACTCAGGAGTCGGAGCGGGAGGTGCACGTGACGTGTCAATGTGATCGTGGATGTGTAGCGTCATGGGATCTCCCCCCCCCACACTTGTTTTTGACATGCTCATCGATCATAGACAAAACAAACCAAATATGAAAGATAATCGGGCTCTGCCGGCATTAACACCGGGGAGCCAAAGTTCACAATCCTGAATAAAACCAAATAAAACAAGGGCGCGACTAAACTGACCTAAACCTAAACGAAATGACTAATACTAGCACCCAAACTAAACTTATGATAACGACCCTTCTTAGGAGATGACTCCTAATAGAGGTCCTTGTGACCCGTAGCCTCAAACAAGCGCTTCATCTTAGCGCTCAATTCTCTACGCAGAAGACGGAGGTCATCCCGAAGCTCCTTCACCTCGATCTTTCTCTCTGCAAGCTGGTCCTCGAGACGCCTATTCTCCAGGCATAGCTGCTGGATCATCACGGTGAGGTCGGTGATGGTGGATCCCTCTGAAGTCATGTTGTCTTTAGGCTTTGCAGGCGACGACTGGGATCTGGTCTTCTTCGGCGATGGTCTGGCAGCTGCATTCCTCCTTTGAGTGTCCGGAGTCCGTGTCGAGGTCGCCCCCTATTGTGCAGACTTTGGAGCGCTCCTCTGTGGCACGGGGGCAGCCACGCAACCTGAGGTGGCACGAGTGATCCTGTTGTCGATCCATCTTTGAAGAGCTGTTGTACGATCAGCTTTGATGGGGCCGGAGCTTCTTTGGATTGCCTCCCATAGGGGCTATGCATGCAAGCCCTGGATCTTGCGATCTTGAGAGGTGAGTGGGAGTGTGCAGTGGAGCGGGGGTGCTGGATGTCGCGCCGACCGGAGGGTGGCGCCCACCGGCCCCCACTGCTCCCCTCGGCTGGGACCATGGCTAGGGGATGCACGAAGGTCGCCGCGTCTTCCATCGTTGCTTCAGTGGAAGAATTCGGGGTGTTGATCGCTGGAGGATTCGCTGGATGAGTCATGGCCGACGTGGTGGCTATGGTTTTGGGATCTCCCTTGCCAGCCATGGGTTGATGATGATGGGATGCTGGTGGAATCAATAGGGGTTTTGGGGAATAGATGGAAACAAGGTGGAGGGTTTAGGTTTTGCGAAGAGAGGAAGGAGGGTGCCGGACTCCTTTTTCACATCACGAAACACCGTCGCCCCTCGCGGAATTGGACTCGAAGCTAGGCCTCACTGGAGCTGGCCCCGGTTCAGCCGACCTGGTGGGTCGGCCGACCCAGGCTAGGCCCCGGTGGGCCCTAGCTTGTGTGGGTCAACAGGTGGGGTCAGGTGTATGAGAGGTAGAACGGGCCCACCTGCCCTTTCGGCCTATATGGATCTTTTTAGATATAAATGCGTGATCGACTAAGTCAATCACGTCTATCTCTTCATCGAGAGCTTTATTATGGTCTAGGAAGAGCTTGAGTCATTGACCGTTTACCTTATAGGCGTTACCATCATCATCTTATGTCATGATGGCTCCATGCGGCGATGTGTCGATGACGTGATACGGTCCTTGCCATTTTCTTCGCAACTTCCTGTGACCAAATAACTTGACCCTGGAATTAAAGAGCAATACCTTGTCTCTGGGATTGAAGTTCTTGGGCTTCAACCACTTATCATGCCATCTCTTGGTTCTTTCTTTGTAGATTGAGGCACTATGATAAGCTTTATCTCTCCATTCCTCCAGTTTTGAGATCTGACGCTTCTGGTACTCTCCGGCTATTTTAAGATACATGTTCCACTTCCGAATAGCCCAGTGCGCTCTATGCTCCAGCTCTACGGGTAAGTGGCAAGTTTTCCCGTAGACAAGCTGATAGGGTCACATTCCAATGAGTGTCTTGTATGCTATATGGTATGCCCAAAGTGCATCCGGTAATTTCAGCTTCCAACCCCTCCACATCTCATTCACGGTCTTCTGCAGAATGTTCTTAATTTGTTTGTTGCATGTTTCTGCATGACCGCTGGTCTGAGGGTGATACAGAGTCGCGATGTTGTGCCTTGTCCCTAGCTCCTTGGGAAAGTTTCGGAAGGCCGAGTCAATGAAGTGTGACCCTCCGTTACTGATTACCATTCGTGGTGTGCCAGACCTTGGAAAGATAATCTCATGGAATATCTTACGGGCATGCTTTGCATCTGCGGCTCTGCATGGCATGGCTTCGACCCATTTGGAGATGTAGTCTACGACGACCAAGATATACTCGCATCATTGGGATCTTACAAAAGGTCCCATGTAGTTGTTGGCGCTCCTTAAGTATCCATTTTATTATACAATTAGGAGTTGTTTTGGTAAATTCTTCGGGATGATTCATGTACTAACCCGCCACTTGGCACCCGAACTTGACCGTTTTCGATTTTGTCCTGGATTTTGGAGCATGTTGCATTTTGACAGGAATTTGGACATTTTCGGAGATGTTTTGACGCATGGTTACAACTGGGCTAAGATGAGGAATAAAAGGAAGAATCAACATGCAAAAGATGGGACCGAAAGGGGCCAGAAAAGGCCCAGGCCGGCCGGCCTGGAGTCCTTGGGCCGGCCGGCCTAGCCCTTTTCGGAGCCCAATCGGTCTCGGTTTTCTTTGGCACGAAGTATGCGTCAACCCTAATCTATGTTTTACCAAAACCACCGACCATATCTGCCTATAAATACCCCGAAGCCGCCGTCAAAAAAGGGAGATCGGAGGAGGACCGCAGAAAAGATCGCAGAGATCGCAGAGAAGAGCATCCAGAGATACATTCGAGTTAGACACAAGAGAAAGGCGACACCGGAGGCCTCATCGTCCCTCGGCGCCGCTGCAAGTTGGAGGACAGCAAGGGATCCATCCCTTGCCGGAGATTTCGTCACCATGATCGACTACGCTTCGCTTAGCTTCATGGGGTAAAGTCCTCGTTTGTTCATGGGGTTGTAAGGAGATCTTGAGTTGTAATTGTCGAATCCTTTATGAGATTGATCTATCACGATTTTTGTTGATGATGCTTTGATGCCTAATAGTTCGCGACTTGGCTTTGAGTTTGCTTTGCTCTTGCATGGTTTACTTAGATTACATCAACTATCGTGTTCTTGTTGATTCGTTACCGATTATCCTCGTGTAGTGACAGTATGCGGGAGGGAAAGGTTTTGATCTTGGAACACACCTTTGGTAGATTAGATCTGTTCTTCGTTGCTTGGCGATTACATCTCTAGTGATCCTAGACCCTATGGACAAATGCTCTTCATATCTTGTGCACACATCTATCATTGCTCACTAGTCTAGATTAGATTAGATTGGTTAGATTAGATCTATTTCACACTCAATCATTCAATATAGATCTTTTACTAACATCATTAGTGCTTAGTTAAGCATAGTAATACACTTGTTCCGTGGATTGATAAACCTTGGGGGAATACTCTAAGGGAAAAGCTATACACGATCCGTGCGCTTGCGGTACGTAAATTGGCGCTTTAAGAAGTGTCAACAAGCTTTTCTGGCGCCGTTGCCGGGGAACAAGCGATTTTGCTACGTTTAACTTTGTATTAATTTTGTTGGTTACTAACACCTAACCTTTTTCTCTAGAAAATTTTTTGTTTTTGTTTTTGTTTTGATTGTCTAGATGGGCCATCTCATTCAACACATGGAGGAAGGAGAAAAATCACTAAGGGATTATGCAAGCCCGCGATCGGAGGACTTCGACATGCAAAAATCAGATTCGGTGTTGCGAGCCACCGAGTACGAGATCAAGCCTCAAATCATCAAGATGGTGGCGGCAAACCCCTTTAGAGGAGATGAGACGGACAATCCATATAGACATATCAAGTGGTTCACAATGCTATGCAATACGGTACAACAAGACGGAGTTCCGCTAGCTTGGTTTAGATGGAATCTTTTCCCATACTCACTTGCGGAAGAAGCGAGAAGATGGTTTGCACTTGCATCATTCGAGGTAAAAGGAAATTGGGTTGACTTGATGAAGAAATTTTGCGAGCGGTTCTTTCCGTTAAGCAAGGTTCAACATATTCGGAAACAAGTGATCAACTTCGCGCAAGGAGAAGAAGAAGGGATAGATCAAGCATGGGATAGATTCAATGGATTGATTGAACAAGGACCGAAGCTCGGATTTTCCGGTGAAGTACTCCTGCATACCTTTTACTTTTCCCTAACCCCCGAGTGCATGCTGTTTGTCCAAATGTGTGCAGGAGGAGATCTCATGGAGAAAACACTCACAGAAGCTGCCCAACTCCTACAAAAAATCAGCAAGGGGGCTGTAACACCCGGTTTATAAAAGAACATAAACCGAGCAATCATATATGTGCCAGGATCAAGTCACACGTATATACAACAGAATGAACAGTATATCACAGCACATATCACGAATAAGGCATAATAAATCGAAATACGAATGTTATGTATTACAATAATGACAGAATGTCTGATACAGCGGAAGCGAAGTACAAAATACGATAAAAGCTCTCCGAAGCTGAAGCAGGGCGCCACAGGGACGTCGACTGGGAGACGAACACCTAGAAGTCCTCGTAGTCCTGGTAGCGCTGAGCGAACTCCCTCGCGTCGGCAGGAACTGAGCAGCAGTAGCGTAGCCAAGAGGAAAAAGTAGAGAAGAGGCAAGGGTGAGTACACAACTTGTACTCAACAAGTATAACACAAACTATGAGGCTCTAAGGTTGGCTGACTCAACTGCATTAGCTTTTAAGTGTTGGCAAAATTTTATTAAAGCTATTTACTACGAATTGATGAATTACCATTAACCCAGTTACATAGTCATTAATCAGAATTAAATTATACTACTACTGAGAACCAAACCACGACCAAGCCACCAAGGTAACCCCGAGAAGCACCTCCCTCGTCGGAAGGAGATAACTTCACTAATCAAAAGGAGGATCTGGGCCGCTCATAACCGTGAGCACGGCTAGTATACCAGTTTTACACTCTGCAGAGGTTGCACATCTTTACCCACAAGTCGTGAGCTACGCCAGTTGTTCATCACACTTCCTTAGGTGAGATGACTGGCAAACTCACTACGAGGCCGTTACAAAGGACACATTGGCAAGGTGTAACCGCTAAGGAATCAGGCTCCGCAACGATGGTAACCACCTCGAGGGGGTACAAGACACACAGACCAGCCTCGTAGCCTGGCCACCATTGAAGCTCACCACCCCCCATGCCCCGTCGGTAAGTTACTCCCGAACCAAAATGGCCTAATTAGTAAGCCAAGACCGTCCCATTCCAGTCTTGTGGTAGCGCTGTTGTCCCAGGTTGTCACTCTATGAACCGGTCCTTATGGAGAGTGGCCAACCAAGCACTAAGCACCGTGCTGGCCCCCTAAACCATGTTTCTAACAAAAGCCAATTTTAACGAGACGTGAGCCACTCAAGCCACACAGAGTGCCACTCTCAGAATTAAGTTCAAGTAAACCATTAGTCAAATTAATTAAAAAGGACCAGAGTATGTTATAGCGCAGCAACCTAGCACAACTAACCAAAATGCAACCCAAGGGTATATTTAAAGGATATAAACTGGCTAGGAAATCCTTAAAGGCATACAGTATTAAAATGCAGTATGAAATTGTATTTAAAGATGATAGGTTGTTCATGTTATACTTGCCTTCCTCGTACTGCTCTGGCTGCTGCTCAAAGTGCTCGGAAGAAGGCTGCTCCTAGTACTGGTACTGGGGCTCCTCAGATGGATCAACGTCTACTCACGAACACATGGCCAAAACAATGCACGAAAATAAGCATACAAGCAAACATTAACAAAAACTAAGAAACAGTACATCAATACATAAAAACAGCAAGAAAAGCTAAGCTAAAACTATTCTACGCATTACAACGATCGCGTGGATATAAAGAACGCTAAAAACGGAGCTAAAACGCATAAACTAGGCCTAAAACAAGGTTCAGGGGCTTATTTGTAAGAAAACTGAAGTTCCAGGGGGTTTTCTACAAAAACTGAGGACTAAAACGTAAAAACCAGAAAGATCCGAGGGCCAACGCGTAAAAAGACCCTAACTGGACGGCGGGTTCTATTCTGAGAAAAGCCAGGGGGTTATCTGCTAAAAACTGGGCCCAACTGTAAATATTTTTGAAAGCGCCTGGACTGCGGGTTGAAAACGAAGAAAGGTAGGGGTTCTTTAGCAAGTTTGCCAGGCCGAACCGGTATCTAGGGTTCTGGGCCATTGGATCCGGATCTGAGGGTTGGGATTTGATCGGTTTGGGATCTAATCTCGGGCGTACATCTCGGATCGGATGGCCAGGGTTGAACGCGGCTGACGGCGGCGGCGGGACTCGCCGGGATTCCTCTCCCGCGGCGGGGGATCGCCGGCGTAAGCCGAAATCGACGCTCAGGGTCTCGATTCGACGCGGGTGAGTGTCTAGGATGGACTACGCGTCATGCGTAGTCCACCTGGGACCTTGGCGGGCCTCTGGGAGGTCAGTGGCGGTGAGAGCAAGGACGGCGGCGGCTCTGCACGGTGGCTCTCGCCGGCGAGCCGCGTTCTGGCGCCCAGGGTGTGCTTAGGCTACGGGAAGTAGCGCAGAAACAAGAGGGGTCGGGGCGCAGCTCACCGAGGGAGTCGAGGCGGTCGGACTTGCAGCGTGGAGGCCCGGCGACTTCGACCGGCGGCGGTGAAGGGGCGGCGTTCGTGGTCCGGGCGGCGCGGGGTTCCTCCAGGCGCCTGGATTCCTTGGATCGACGCGTGGCGGCTCTACGAAGCAAGACCGGGGGTCAGCGGGGCACGGGAGACGCCGGCGGCGTGAACCCAAGCGAGCGGCGCAACTCACCGTCGAGCGATTCGCGCGCGAATTCCGGCGCGGTGGGGCCTGGTCTCTGGGGCAAAGACCTTGGGGGGGTCCCCGGGTGCACGGCGGTTCTCCTGCGGGGTCTGGCGGAGTGGGTGGCGCAGCGGTGTGGCGTGGCCGCGGCGGCGCTGAGGGCTCGGCGCGGCGGAGCGAGCAGAGCGAGATGGAGGCGGCGCTAGGGTTCGTGGGGCGGCGAGATGAGAGCGCTGAGGGGTAGCGGGGGCCAAATAAAGGCCGGGCGCCGGGGATTGTGGGGCGGATGAGGAAGGAAATCCCCGGCCGCTGCGCCGGTGATTGCGGGGCGGGCGTTGCGCGCGGGCGACGCGGGGAAGAAGGTGATCCTGACCGGTGGGGCCGGCCTGGCAGCGGAGCGGGGAGCGCGGGCGGGCCGGGCGCGAGGCGGAGGCAGGCCGCGGGGAGGCCGGCTGGGCCAGCGGAGCGAACTGGGCCGAGGGGGTGTGGGCCGCGCGTGTAGGCTGGGCCGGGTCGGAGAAAAGGGCTGGGCCCATGCGGGAGAAAAAAGGGCCACGGGCAAGGGATGGGCTGGACTGGGCTTGGGGTTTGGGTTTCGGGTTGGGCTGGGTTTTCTATTTTTTTCCTTTCTATTTCTATTTACTCTCTCAATTCAAAACCTAATTCAAACAAAGTTTGAATTCAAATTTGAATTTGAATCCAAACCACACTCAAATAAAAGTATGCACCAGCATGAATGCAACAAAAATTTAAACCTATGATAAATTTTAATTAATTAAGGAACAAAAATTAGATTAAATGCCAACTAAACACAATAAACCTTAGAAAATTTAACTAAAGCCAATTAATTTATTAATAAATACTGAAATTTAAATTAGGGTGTTACAGACCCTACCCCCTTAAAGAAATCTCGTCCCGAGATTTAGCTGGGCTGGCTAGCAAAGAGATCTGGATATGTCTTCTTCAACTCATCTTCTCGCTCCCAAGTAGCCTCAGCTTCACTGTGGTGACTCCACTGAACTCTGCACATCTTGATGCGCTTGTTCCGAGTAACCCTCTCTGACGTCTCCAGAATCTTTACCGGATGCTCAGTATAAGTCAGATCCTCCTGCACATCGACTCCATCCAGGGGTGCCTGCTCCTCGGGTACTCGCAAACACCTCTTCAGCTGAGATATATGGAAGACATCATGAACTCCTGAGAGGCTGAGAGGTAACTCCAGGCGATAAGCAACTTCGCCTTTCCGCTCTAGCACCTTGAATGGCCCCACATAACGAGGTGCTAACTTCCCTTTGACATTAAATCTGCGGATTCCTCTCATCGGAGACACCTTCAGATACACATAATCACCGACACTGAAAGTCAGGTCTCTCCGTTTGCCATCAGCATAGCTCTTCTGCCTGCTCTGTGCAATCCTCAGATTTTCTCGCACAGCCTGAACCATCTGCTCTGCATCATCTATGATCTCAGGGCCAAAGAGCTGCTTCTCACCGATCTGATCCCAATAGAGAGGAGTCCTGCACTTTCTGCCATACAATGCCTCAAATGGGGACTTCTTTAGACTGGCCTGATAGCTGTTGTTATATGAGAACTCAGCAAATGACAGGCACTTATCCCAACTAGTACCATACTGAATGGCACAAGCTCTCAGCATATCCTCCAACACTTGGTTGGTTCTCTCTGTCTGCCCATCTGTCTGAGGGTGATAAGCCGTACTGAAACGCAGCTTCGTATCCAACGAATCATGGAGCTGCTCCCAGAAACGAGAAGTGAACTGAGACCCTCTGTCAGATATAATCTTCTTCGGCACACCATGCAAGCAGACAATCCGAGAGATGTACAACTCTGCAAGTCTAGCACCGGAGTAAGTAGTGTTCACTGGAATGAAGTGAGCAACCTTCGTCAGACGATCCACTACTACCCAAATGGAGTTGTACCCTTTCTGAGTACGAGGCAATCCAACAATGAAGTCCATAGTGATTTCTTCCCATTTCCACTCTGGAATCTTCAAAGGCTGCAATAGACCTGCTGGCCTCTGATGCTCAGCCTTGACACGCTGACAGGTGTCACAAATAGCCACGTACTCTGCCACCGAACGCTTCATCCCATACCACCAGAAGCGTTCCTTCAGATCATAGTACATCTTCGTGCTGCCCGGATGAATAGAGTAAGCTGTATCATGGGCCTCACTCAGAATCAACTTCCGAAGATCCTTCACATCTGGAACACAGATCCGGTTCTTGTACCACAAGGTACCCTGATCATCCTCTCTGAAATGAGGAGCCTTGCCCTTCTTGAGCAACTCACGAATCTCCTGCAGCTTCTCATCATCTTTCTGATGCTGCCTGATTTCTGACTCTAGAGTCGGTACTGCCTCAAATGCTGCACTGGAAGTATGATGCAAGAAGCCCAGACTCAACTGCTCGAACTCCTCGCATAACTCTGGAGGCATCTGGAAAGCCACGGCCATGTTGACATAACTCCTTCTGCTCAAAGCATCTGCTACAACATTGGCCTTGCCCGGATGATAGTGAATCTCCAGGTCATAGTCCTTGACTAACTCTAGCCATCTTCTCTGCCGCATGTTCAGCTCATTCTGCGTGAAAATATACTTGAGGCTCTTGTGATCAGTGTAGATATCACATCGCTGCCCATACAAGTAATGCCTCCAAATCTTCAGAGCATGCACAACTGCGGCTAACTCAAGATCATGAGTAGGATAATTCAGCTCATGCCGACGTAGCTGCCGTGAAGCATAAGCTATCACTCTGCCCTCCTGCATCAGAACACACCCAAGACCATCCTTCGAAGCATCACAATATACGGTGAACCTCTTCGTCTGGTCCGGCAGAGTCAGGACTGGCGCCGTAGTCAACCTTTTCTTCAGCTCATCAAAGGCCATCTGACGCTCATCAGTCCATACAAAAGCCACATTCTTCTCCAGCAAAGAAGTCAAAGGCTTCGCGATCTTGGAGAAATTCTCAATGAACCTCCGATAATATCCTGCTAAGCCCAAGAAAGACCTGACTTCCTTTACTGTCTGCGGTGTCTCCCACTCGAGCACATCTTTCACCTTGCTCGGATCAACAGCAATGCCTCCCTGAGAGATAACATGACCGAGGAATGGAACCTCGTCAATCCAGAACTCGCACTTGCTGAACTTGGCATACAACTGATGCTCTCTCAGCCTCTGCAATACGAGTCTCAGATGCTCCTCGTGCTCTTCTTCTGTCTTGGAGAAGATCAGAATATCATCAATGAAAATCACCACGAAGACATCCAGATAATCCATGAAGACCATGTTCATCAGATGCATGAAGAAAGCCGGGGCATTAGTCAAGCCGAAGGACATGACTGTATACTCATATAGCCCGTACTTGCAGGTGAATGCCGTCTTCGGAATATCCCCAGGACGGATCCTCAGCTGAAAATATCCCGAACAAAGATCAATCTTCGAGAATATACGAGCACCTCGAAGCAAATCGAAGAGATCCTCAATACGGGGCAGTGGATGCTTGTTCTTGATAGTGACTGCATTCAGCTCCCGATAATCCACACACATCCTCTTCGAGCCATCCTTCTTATCTACCAGCAACAATGGAAAAGCCCAAGGAGAGAAGCTGCGACGGATATAGCCCTTGGCTAGCAACTCATCAATAGTTTTCTTGACCTCTTCATGCTCTATAGGTGCCATGCGGTAGGGCCGCTTTGCAATAGGAGCTGTGCCAGGCAAGAGATCAATACAAAACTCAATGGCGCGTTCGGGCGGCATACCTGGCAGATCATCCGGAAAGACATCCGGGAATTCAGACACCACGCGAATACCGTCCGTGGGTCTAGCCTCCATCTGATGAAGAAATCCCGAGGGTTCTGAAGCACTGACTGTCACCTCTTGGCCATCAGATGCTGTCAGGTGAACTGCTCGATGAGCACAATCAATTCTGACTCCCCACTTGGCAAGAGTATCCATTCCCAGAATCACATCGATACCCTTGGTGTCCAGCACCCTCAGATTAGCACTGAACATTGCCCCCCTTATGGCTACACTGACTCGGGGGCAAACAATATGGGATCTCAACTCCCCTCCCGGTGAAGAAACTAGCAGACAGTTCTTTAATGCAGTGGTAAAGAAACTATGCTCCTCAACAAATGACTTGGTGATGAAAGAATGAGTAGCACCAGTATCGAAAAGCACTGAAGCTGGATGGGAGTTGACCATGAATGTACCAATAACCACGTTGGGAGCCTCGGCCGCTGACTCGGCCGTCACGTGGTTCACTCTGCCCTGAAGTGGCGCCCTGGGTTGAGCTGGGCGCCCCTGCTGTCCCGCCTGCGCCTTCCGGGGGCAAGCGTTGGCGTAGTGCCCCGGCTGGCCGCAGTGATAGCAGACTCGAGGAGGTGCTGGAGCCTGCTGTCCGGTAGGAGCTGCCGGACGTGGAGCCTGCGGTGCCGGTGGAGCTGGTAGAGCAGTACGAGCCGGAGGTGCCGGTAACCTCTGGCCCTGCCCAGCCTGCTGCTGTCGAGGCGGATACTGCTGCGGTGGCCTCTGCTGGTACTGCTGAGGAGGCCGGTACTGAGGCTGGTACTGCTGGGGCTGCTGGAGTCGAGGACGAGTGTTGCTGCCGGAAGCAACGGGGACAACCTTCCTCTTCTTGTCCTCCATCTCCAGGTGCTTACGCTCAGTGTTGAGCGCACTGTCAACCAGATGGTTGAAGTCGTCGAAGCGGAGGTTGAGCAGCGCGTACTGGAGGTAGTCCTCAAGACCCTCCATGAAGTGCTCCTGCTTCTTGCGGTCATCCGCAACCTCGGCAGGGGCGTAGCGTGCCAGCTGAAGAAAGCGATCACGATACTCCGTGACCGACATAGTCCCCTGAATTCACAAAGACAGATGGATATCGGAAGATTAACTCAAGATTCATAAGGATAGAACAAGGGGCATAAGCTCAAAAGAAAACGCTGAATGATTATACTTAGGATTACCTGCTTCAGTGCAAGGAACTCCTTCTGCTTCATCTTCATAACGCTCGCGGGGACGTTGTGGCTACGGAAACGCTCCCTGAACTGGAGCCAAGTGAGAGCCTCGCGGTCGTGAACTGGGTGGGACTCCCACCAGTCCAAAGCTGCCCCTCGCAGCTGTCCTGCTGCGTACAAGACGCGCTCACGGTCATCGCACTGGGCGATGTCCAGCTGACGCTCCACTACACGGAGCCAGTCGTCAGCCTGAAGAGGGTCGGACGTGTGAGAGAACGTCGGCGGGTGACCCCTCAGGAACTCAGCACGCCTGTCGCGAGGCTGCGGCGGTGGAGGAGGCGGAGGCTGAGTGTGAGCGTGCTGAAGAGCCTGAACAGTGTTGTTCAGGGTAGCCATCATCTGCATCTGGAGCTGGAAGTACTGCTCCGGAGTCAAAGGCGGCGGCATCGGGATCCCAGTACCCTGGTTGTTCTGACCCTGCTACTGGCCTGAACCTGAACCGGTGCTCCTGGTGTTCACCATCTGATTTGACCAAAAGATTTCACGAGTAAGGATATTGCAGGAATAAATTCAGATGGATATGATAACTCTTTGCGGAAAAAGACTCAGCCATGATAAAGTAGACAGGATAGAGTTGACTGTTTTACCCCCAACGATCTAACTCATTTTATTAATTAGTTAACTTTAACATCTGAGTGATTTTCTTTAAGCAAATTTAAACTACTAAGCTATGCAATCATTCAAAGATCCAAATCAAACATGTAGCATAATAACAAGCAGACAATTTTCACGACTTAGCCGAGTTTAGCAAAAGACTCGACTAACACAACGCGTCGCAGAACGTGCTATCGTATTATTATAAAAGGTCACCTAGCTATACTCAGGGTGGTCAGATGACTGATTCAGGCCAAAATCTACGAAACTATTCTTCAGAGAGAGAAATCAAGGCAAGAAAGGTAAAAGTCATAGAAGTCAAGGGGTATAATAGTAAAATAGTTTCAGCAGGCAAGGATTGGAGAGAAGAAGTCCTAAAACTCGACCAGTTCTATCTAGGCTTCGTCCTACAGTCGATATGGCTCTGATACCACTCTGTAACACCCGGTTTATAAAAGAACATAAACCGAGCAATCATATACGTGCCAGGATCAAGTCACACGTATATACAACAGAATGAACAGTATATCACAGCACATATCACGAATAAGGCATAATAAATCGAAATACGAATGTTATGTATTACAATAATGACAGAATGTCTGATACAGCGGAAGCGAAGTACAAAATACGATAAAAGCTCTCCGAAGCTGAAGCAGGGCGCCACAGGGACGTCGACTGGGAGACGAACACCTAGAAGTCCTCGTAGTCCTGGTAGCGCTGAGCGAACTCCCTCGCGTCGGCAGGAACTGAGCAGCAGTAGCGTAGCCAAGAGGAAAAAGTAGAGAAGAGGCAAGGGTGAGTACACAACTTGTACTCAACAAGTATAACACAAACTATGAGGCTCTAAGGTTGGCTGACTCAACTGCATTAGCTTTTAAGTGTTGGCAAAATTTTATTAAAGCTATTTACTACGAATTGATGAATTACCATTAACCCAGTTACATAGTCATTAATCAGAATTAAATTATACTACTACTGAGAACCAAACCACGACCAAGCCACCAAGGTAACCCCGAGAAGCACCTCCCTCGTCGGAAGGAGATAACTTCACTAATCAAAAGGAGGATCTGGGCCGCTCATAACCGTGAGCACGGCTAGTATACCAGTTTTACACTCTGCAGAGGTTGCACATCTTTACCCACAAGTCGTGAGCTACGCCAGTTGTTCATCACACTTCCTTAGGTGAGATGACTGGCAAACTCACTACGAGGCCGTTACAAAGGACACATTGGCAAGGTGTAACCGCTAAGGAATCAGGCTCCGCAACGATGGTAACCACCTCGAGGGGGTACAAGACACACAGACCAGCCTCGTAGCCTGGCCACCATTGAAGCTCACCACCCCCCATGCCCCGTCGGTAAGTTACTCCCGAACCAAAATGGCCTAATTAGTAAGCCAAGACCGTCCCATTCCAGTCTTGTGGTAGCGCTGTTGTCCCAGGTTGTCACTCTATGAACCGGTCCTTATGGAGAGTGGCCAACCAAGCACTAAGCACCGTGCTGGCCCCCTAAACCATGTTTCTAACAAAAGCCAATTTTAACGAGACGTGAGCCACTCAAGCCACACAGAGTGCCACTCTCAGAATTAAGTTCAAGTAAACCATTAGTCAAATTAATTAAAAAGGACCAGAGTATGTTATAGCGCAGCAACCTAGCACAACTAACCAAAATGCAACCCAAGGGTATATTTAAAGGATATAAACTGGCTAGGAAATCCTTAAAGGCATACAGTATTAAAATGCAGTATGAAATTGTATTTAAAGATGATAGGTTGTTCATGTTATACTTGCCTTCCTCGTACTGCTCTGGCTGCTGCTCAAAGTGCTCGGAAGAAGGCTGCTCCTGGTACTGGTACTGGGGCTCCTCAGATGGATCAACGTCTACTCACGAACACATGGCCAAAACAATGCACGAAAATAAGCATACAAGCAAACATTAACAAAAACTAAGAAACAGTACATCAATACATAAAAACAGCAAGAAAAGCTAAGCTAAAACTATTCTACGCGTTACAACGATCGCGTGGATATAAAGAACGCTAAAAACGGAGCTAAAACGCATAAACTAGGCCTAAAACAAGGTTCAGGGGCTTATTTGTAAGAAAACTGAAGTTCCAGGGGGTTTTCTACAAAAACTGAGGACTAAAACGTAAAAACCAGAAAGATCCGAGGGCCAACGCGTAAAAAGACCCTAACTGGACGGCGGGTTCTATTCTGAGAAAAGCCAGGGGGTTATCTGCTAAAAACTGGGCCCAACTGTAAATATTTTTGAAAGCGCCTGGACTGTGGGTTGAAAACGAAGAAAGGTAGGGGTTCTCTAGCAAGTTTGCCAGGCCGAACCGGTATCTAGGGTTCTGGGCCATTGGATCCGGATCTGAGGGTTGGGATTTGATCGGTTTGGGATCTAATCTCGGGCGTACATCTCGGATCGGATGGCCAGGGTTGAACGCGGCTGACGGCGGCGGCGGGACTCGCCGGGATTCCTCTCCCGCGGTGGGGGATCGCCGGCGTAAGCCGAAATCGACGCTCAGGGTCTCGATTCGACGCGGGTGAGTGTCTAGGATGGACTACGCGTCATGCGTAGTCCACCTGGGACCTTGGCGGGCCTCTGGGAGGTCAGTGGCGGTGAGAGCAAGGACGGCGGCGGCTCTGCACGGTGGCTCTCACCGGCGAGCCGCGTTCTGGCGCCCAGGGTGTGCTTAGGCTACGGGAAGTAGCGCAGAAACAAGAGGGGTCGGGGCGCAGCTCACCGAGGGAGTCGAGGCGGTCGGACTTGCAGCGTGGAGGCCCGGCGACTTCGACCGGCGGCGGTGAAGGGGCGGCGTTCGTGGTCCGGGCGGCGCGGGGTTCCTCCAGGCGCCTGGATTCCTTGGATCGACGCGTGGCGGCTCTACGAAGCAAGACCGGGGGTCAGCGGGGCACGGGAGACGCCGGCGGCGTGAACCCAAGCGAGCGGCGCAACTCACCGTCGAGCGATTCGCGCGCGAATTCCGGCGCGGTGGGGCCTGGTCTCTGGGGCAAAGACCTTGGGGGGGGTCCCCGGGTGCACGGCGGTTCTCCTGCGGGGTCTGGCGGAGTGGGTGGCGCAGCGGTGTGGCGTGGCCGCGGCGGCGCTGAGGGCTCTGCGCGGCGGAGCGAGCAGAGCGAGATGGAGGCGGCGCTAGGGTTCGTGGGGCGGCGAGATGAGAGCGCAGAGGGGTAGCGGGGGCCAAATAAAGGCCGGGCGCCGGGGATTGTGGGGCGGATGAGGAAGGAAATCCCCGGCCGCTGCGCCGGTGATTGCGGGGCGGGCGTTGCGCGCGGGCGACGCGGGGAAGAAGGTGATCCTGACCGGTGGGGCCGGCCTGGCAGCGGAGCGGGGAGCGCGGGCGGGCCGGGCGCGAGGCGGAGGCAGGCCGCGGGGAGGCCGGCTGGGCCAGCGGAGCGAACTGGGCCGAGGGGGTGTGGGCCGCGCGTGTAGGCTGGGCCGGGTCGGAGAAAAGGGCTGGGCCCATGCGGGAGAAAAAAGGGCCACGGGCAAGGGATGGGCTGGACTGGGCTTGGGGTTTGGGTTTCGGGTTGGGCTGGGTTTTCTATTTTTTTCCTTTCTATTTCTATTTACTCTCTCAATTCAAAACCTAATTCAAACAAAGTTTGAATTCAAATTTGAATTTGAATCCAAACCACACTCAAATAAAAGTATGCACCAGCATGAATGCAACAAAAATTTAAACCTATGATAAATTTTAATTAATTAAGGAACAAAAATTAGATTAAATGCCAACTAAACACAATAAACCTTAGAAAATTTAACTAAAGCCAATTAATTTATTAATAAATACTGAAATTTAAATTAGGGTGTTACAGGGGCGGCCATGCGAAGAGATTGGGAAAAACGATGTTCGGCAAGCTCCGAGGAAGAATCTCAAGTGCGGGTGCTTGCTGGAAATTTCAGAAAAGAGGCTTCGGAAGTGAGGGAAGAACAACCGAAGCATGGGAAAATCAAATAGACAAACCACGATGAAGAAGCATCGATCCGGAGTGCAACGAAAGAAGACCCGGAAAAGAAAGGAAGAACCATGGGCACCGCCAAATCGCTAAGGGAATTCGAGCAAATGGATTGGATACCAATTGACTTCGGAAAATTGTTCGACAAAGCAAGACCGCATCCAAATCAGCGAGGAATGGCGAAGGTGATAGCTGAAGACTTCCCGCCGGGTAATCACACGGGATACACATTTGGCAAGGAATCAGCCGGTGATATTATTCGGAAACTTTTTGAAGAAAAAGAGGAAGAGATCGACTTGGACGAAGTGCTGGAGATCAAAAGGACCCTAGGAGTGAACTCGGAATCGTCACCCTACGCGCACATAGCCCAAGTATATGCGATTGGAAGCGATCAAGGCGAAGGTAACCCATCACCTACACCTCGCGTTGATTGCATGATAGAAGGAATAAAATGTTGCAATGTTTTATGTGACGTTGGCGCCCATGTTAGTGTGATGAGTTCCAAAGTTTATGTTGAGCTTTTTAACGAAACATCAAACCTAGATGCCACAATCATTAAATTGATCATGGGAGATGGTAGATTAATCAAACCGCTAGGAGTGCTTAGAAATCTAAATGTTGCTATAGCGGGTAAAAAAATCCCTACCGATTTTTTTGTGATTAATGCTAGTAATGATGAGCATGAAGGCATAATCCTTGGAAAACCCTTTCTCAAATTAGTAAATGCTGTTCTAGATGTTGGAAAAGGGATTGTCACTTTTGATCTAGATGGAGAGAAGCGCTCATTCGAATTTCATTCAAAACCGTCTTTTGCTTCACCTCTACCTCTTGATAACGAAGAGGTAGAGAGCATTCGTTCCATCGATTCTTTCAGGGATCCTCTCCAACGCGCTTTGGAAAATGGAGACGCTCAAGATGATCAAGATGGAGAACTAGCGGAAACAATGGAAGAATTGAAGCCGCAACACGGGAATTTGCAGGAAGAAAAATTTGAAAACATTGGAGTATTAGATCAAGAAGAGGACGGTGCGCCCGATGTTGAGATGAAGCCACTACCTAAGGGATTGAAATATGAATTTTTGGGAGATGGCAAGACTTTTCCGGTGATTATTAGCGACGAATTGAGCCCGGAAGAGATGGAGAAGTTGCTGAATTTATTGAAGAAGCACAAGAAGGTGATCGGCTACTCGATTAACGACTTGAAAGGTATTAGCCCCGCTTTTTGCACACATCGTATACAGCTCGAGGAGCAATACAAGCCAGTCGTAGAGCATCAAAGAAGGTTGAGCCATGCGATGCGTGATGTGGTGAAGAAGGAGGTTATCAAATTGTTGAATGCCGGAATAATATACCCCATGCCTCATAGTGAATGGGTAAGCCCCGTTCAGTGCGTTCCAAAGAAAGGAGGACTCACGGTTGTGAAAAATGAGAAGGAGCAATTGATACCACAAAGAACCATCACGGGATGGAGGATGTGCATCGATTACAGAAAATTGAATAAGGCAACGAGGAAGGATCATTTTCCACTACCATTCATTGATGAGATGCTAGAAAGGTTGGCAAAGCATTCACACTTTTGTTACCTTGACGGATACTCGGGATTCTTCCAAATACCTATTCATCCGGATGATCAACATAAGACCACATTTACTTGCCCGTATGGAACCTTTGCGTATCGGAGGATGCCTTTTGGGTTGTGCAATGCGCCCGCTTCTTTTCAAAGGTGCATGATGGCTATATTTTCAGATTTCATAGAAGAGATTATGGAGGTATTCATGGATGATTTCTCGGTGCATGGTACTAGCTTTGATAATTGCTTGGCAAATTTGGAGAAAGTTCTTAAAAAATGTGGAGAGGTTGATCTTGTGTTTAATTGGGAGAAGTGTCATTTCATGGTGAAAGAAGGAATTGTTCTCGGTCATGTTATCTCCGAGAGAGGGATAGAGGTGGACAGAGCGAAGATAGAAACCGTGGAAAAATTGCCACCACCTACGGATATCAAATCTTTGAGGAGCTTCCTCAGTCATGCCGGATTCTATAGGAGGTTCATAAAGGATTTTTCGAAAATCACCAAGCCATTGACACAACTTCTCCAAAAAGATGTGGAATACATCTTCGATAGTGACTGTCTTCACGCATTTCGAACACTCAAGCAATCCCTCATAAGTGCTCCTATCATGCAGCCTCCGGATTGGAATCTACCTTTTGAAGTCATGTGTGATGCAAGCGACTACGCCGTAGGAGCCGTTCTTGGACAAAGGAAAGAGGGGAAGGTAAATGCTATCTACTACGCAAGCAAGACTCTCAATGAAGCCCAAGTTAATTATGCAACAACGGAGAAAGAATTGCTTGCCGTGGTGTTCGCCTTCGAAAAATTCAGATCATACATAGTAAACTCTAAGGTGATAGTGTATACCGACCATGCAGCAATCAAGTATCTCTTGTCCAAGAAAGATGCTAAACCACGCTTGATTCGATGGATCCTATTGCTACAAGAATTCGATGTGGAGATAAGGGACAAGAAAGGGGCAGAAAATGTTGTGGCCGACCACCTATCAAGGATGAACCATGGAGATGATGGAAAAGAACCTATCGAGGATCAAATGAGAGATGATCACCTATATAGAATTCTCGACAAAGATAGTTGGATGAATGAAATAATAAGGGCAATAAAAGGGATGCCCTTGGATCACTTGGACAAGAATGCAAAGAGAAGAGTGATCACGGAAAGAAGAAAATACTATTGGGATCCACCATACTTATATAGATATGGAGAAGATGGAGTCCTAAGAAGATGCATACCGAGAGAGGAACATGAAGAAGTTCTAAGAAAGTGTCACTCGTCGGGATATGGAGGACATTATGGGCACTTTAGAACTCAAGCTAAGGTATGGGCTAGTGGATTCTATTGGCCCGAGATGCATGAAGACGCGAAAAGATTCGTTTCGACTTGTCCGGAATGCCAAAGGATGGGGAATATCTCGCAAAGGAATGCCATGCCATTGAACTACAATTTGCAAATAGATCTATTTGATGTCTGGGGAATCGATTTCATGGGACCATTTGTGAACTCACATGGATTTGAGCATATATTGGTGATGGTGGACTATGTTTCGAAATGGGTTGAAGCTATGCCATGTCGGGCATCAACGGAGGAGTCCATACACATGATTAAATCGGTAAT